>NC_091456.1:118598281-119825781 GCF_027789765.1 Dendropsophus ebraccatus
TTTTTCTCGGTCCCTTTAAGAGGTAGGGTTAAACAGCTTAGGTCTGCGGTGCCCAGGGGGGACCCCATCCAGCCCGCACTGAGTTTCATTCCTACCACCTTAGGAAAAAAAGTCATTATTTTGAGGCTTAGAAGTCATTTCTGCAATTCCCATAGAAAATCAACGGCGTCTCTATTCAATTGTGTGGAGCGCATATCAGGTGGGTTTTCTCTGCCGGCTTAAGAGATACACGTGAAACTAAAGCCGATCCTGGGTGCCTAGGGTGCCTGTCATCCAATCCGCACTGAATTTCATTTCTAGCACATAGCCAAAAAATCGCCCCATTGACTTACATTGGAGTGCAGAAAAGGTCATTTTTTCTCGGTCCCTTTAAGAGGTAGGAGTTAAACAAGCTTAGGTCTGCGGTGCCCAGGGGGGACCCCATCCAGCCCGCACTGAGTTTCATTCCTACCACCTTAGGAAAAAAAGTCATTATTTTGAGGCTTAGAAGTCATTTCTGCAATTCCCATAGAAAATCAACGGCGTCTCTATTCAATTGTGTGGAGCGCATATCAGGTGGGTTTTCTCTGCCGGCTTAAGAGATACACGTGAAACTAAAGCCGATCCTGGGTGCCTAGGGTGCCTGTCATCCAATCCGCACTGAATTTCATTTCTAGCACATAGCCAAAAAATCGCCCCATTGACTTACATTGGAGTGCAGAAAAGGTCATTTTTTCTCGGTCCCTTTAAGAGGTAGGAGTTAAACAAGCTTAGGTCTGCGGTGCCCAGGGGGGACCCCATCCAGCCCGCACTGAGTTTCATTCCTACCACCTTAGGAAAAAAAGTCATTATTTTGAGGCTTAGAAGTCATTTCTGCAATTCCCATAGAAAATCAACGGCGTCTCTATTCAATTGTGTGGAGCGCATATCAGGTGGGTTTTCTCTGCCGGCTTAAGAGATACACGTGAAACTAAAGCCGATCCTGGGTGCCTAGGGTGCCTGTCATCCAATCCGCACTGAATTTCATTTCTAGCACATAGCCAAAAAATCGCCCCATTGACTTACATTGGAGTGCAGAAAAGGTCATTTTTTCTCGGTCCCTTTAAGAGGTAGGAGTTAAACAAGCTTAGGTCTGCGGTGCCCAGGGGGACCCCATCCAGCCCGCACTGAGTTTCATTCCTACCACCTTAGGAAAAAAAGTCATTATTTTGAGGCTTAGAAGTCATTTCTGCAATTCCCATAGAAAATCAACGGCGTCTCTATTCAATTGTGTGGAGCGCATATCAGGTGGGTTTTCTCTGCCGGCTTAAGAGATACACGTGAAACTAAAGCCGATCCTGGGTGCCTAGGGTGCCTGTCATCCAATCCGCACTGAATTTCATTTCTAGCACATAGCCAAAAAATCGCCCCATTGACTTACATTGGAGTGCAGAAAAGGTCATTTTTTCTCGGTCCCTTTAAGAGGTAGGAGTTAAACAAGCTTAGGTCTGCGGTGCCCAGGGGGGACCCCATCCAGCCCGCACTGAGTGTCAGTCCTACCACCTTAGGAAAAAAAGTCATTATTTTGAGGCTTAGAAGTCATTTCTGCAATTCCCATAGAAAATCAACGGCGTCTCTATTCAATTGTGTGGAGCGCATATCAGGTGGGTTTTCTCTGCCGGCTTAAGAGATACACGTGAAACTAAAGCCGATCCTGGGTGCCTAGGGTGCCTGTCATCCAATCCGCACTGAATTTCATTTCTAGCACATAGCCAAAAAATCGCCCCATTGACTTACATTGGAGTGCAGAAAAGGTCATTTTTTCTCGGTCCCTTTAAGAGGTAGGAGTTAAACAAGCTTAGGTCTGCGGTGCCCAGGGGGGACCCCATCCAGCCCGCACTGAGTTTCATTCCTACCACCTTAGGAAAAAAAGTCATTATTTTGAGGCTTAGAAGTCATTTCTGCAATTCCCATAGAAAATCAACGGCGTCTCTATTCAATTGTGTGGAGCGCATATCAGGTGGGTTTTCTCTGCCGGCTTAAGAGATACACGTGAAACTAAAGCCGATCCTGGGTGCCTAGGGTGCCTGTCATCCAATCCGCACTGAATTTCATTTCTAGCACATAGCCAAAAAATCGCCCCATTGACTTACATTGGAGTGCAGAAAAGGTCATTTTTTCTCGGTCCCTTTAAGAGGTAGGAGTTAAACAAGCTTAGGTCTGCGGTGCCCAGGGGGGACCCCATCCAGCCCGCACTGAGTTTCATTCCTACCACCTTAGGAAAAAAAGTCATTATTTTGAGGCTTAGAAGTCATTTCTGCAATTCCCATAGAAAATCAACGGCGTCTCTATTCAATTGTGTGGAGCGCATATCAGGTGGGTTTTCTCTGCCGGCTTAAGAGATACACGTGAAACTAAAGCCGATCCTGGGTGCCTAGGGTGCCTGTCATCCAATCCGCACTGAATTTCATTTCTAGCACATAGCCAAAAAATCGCCCCATTGACTTACATTGGAGTGCAGAAAAGGTCATTTTTTCTCGGTCCCTTTAAGAGGTAGGAGTTAAACAAGCTTAGGTCTGCGGTGCCCAGGGGGGACCCCATCCAGCCCGCACTGAGTTTCATTCCTACCACCTTAGGAAAAAAAGTCATTATTTTGAGGCTTAGAAGTCATTTCTGCAATTCCCATAGAAAATCAACGGCGTCTCTATTCAATTGTGTGGAGCGCATATCAGGTGGGTTTTCTCTGCCGGCTTAAGAGATACACGTGAAACTAAAGCCGATCCTGGGTGCCTAGGGTGCCTGTCATCCAATCCGCACTGAATTTCATTTCTAGCACATAGCCAAAAAATCGCCCCATTGACTTACATTGGAGTGCAGAAAAGGTCATTTTTTCTCGGTCCCTTTAAGAGGTAGGAGTTAAACAAGCTTAGGTCTGCGGTGCCCAGGGGGGACCCCATCCAGCCCGCACTGAGTTTCATTCCTACCACCTTAGGAAAAAAAGTCATTATTTTGAGGCTTAGAAGTCATTTCTGCAATTCCCATAGAAAATCAACGGCGTCTCTATTCAATTGTGTGGAGCGCATATCAGGTGGGTTTTCTCTGCCGGCTTAAGAGATACACGTGAAACTAAAGCCGATCCTGGGTGCCTAGGGTGCCTGTCATCCAATCCGCACTGAATTTCATTTCTAGCACATAGCCAAAAAATCGCCCCATTGACTTACATTGGAGTGCAGAAAAGGTCATTTTTTCTCGGTCCCTTTAAGAGGTAGGAGTTAAACAAGCTTAGGTCTGCGGTGCCCAGGGGGGACCCCATCCAGCCCGCACTGAGTTTCATTCCTACCACCTTAGGAAAAAAAGTCATTATTTTGAGGCTTAGAAGTCATTTCTGCAATTCCCATAGAAAATCAACGGCGTCTCTATTCAATTGTGTGGAGCGCATATCAGGTGGGTTTTCTCTGCCGGCTTAAGAGATACACGTGAAACTAAAGCCGATCCTGGGTGCCTAGGGTGCCTGTCATCCAATCCGCACTGAATTTCATTTCTAGCACATAGCCAAAAAATCGCCCCATTGACTTACATTGGAGTGCAGAAAAGGTCATTTTTTCTCGGTCCCTTTAAGAGGTAGGAGTTAAACAAGCTTAGGTCTGCGGTGCCCAGGGGGACCCCATCCAGCCCGCACTGAGTTTCATTCCTACCACCTTAGGAAAAAAAGTCATTATTTTGAGGCTTAGAAGTCATTTCTGCAATTCCCATAGAAAATCAACGGCGTCTCTATTCAATTGTGTGGAGCGCATATCAGGTGGGTTTTCTCTGCCGGCTTAAGAGATACACGTGAAACTAAAGCCGATCCTGGGTGCCTAGGGTGCCTGTCATCCAATCCGCACTGAATTTCATTTCTAGCACATAGCCAAAAAATCGCCCCATTGACTTACATTGGAGTGCAGAAAAGGTCATTTTTTCTCGGTCCCTTTAAGAGGTAGGAGTTAAACAAGCTTAGGTCTGCGGTGCCCAGGGGGGACCCCATCCAGCCCGCACTGAGTTTCATTCCTACCACCTTAGGAAAAAAAGTCATTATTTTGAGGCTTAGAAGTCATTTCTGCAATTCCCATAGAAAATCAACGGCGTCTCTATTCAATTGTGTGGAGCGCATATCAGGTGGGTTTTCTCTGCCGGCTTAAGAGATACACGTGAAACTAAAGCCGATCCTGGGTGCCTAGGGTGCCTGTCATCCAATCCGCACTGAATTTCATTTCTAGCACATAGCCAAAAAATCGCCCCATTGACTTACATTGGAGTGCAGAAAAGGTCATTTTTTCTCGGTCCCTTTAAGAGGTAGGAGTTAAACAAGCTGAGGTCTGCGGTGCCCAGGGGGGACCCCATCCAGCCCGCACTGAGTTTCATTCCTACCACCTTAGGAAAAAAAGTCATTATTTTGAGGCTTAGAAGTCATTTCTGCAATTCCCATAGAAAATCAACGGCGTCTCTATTCAATTGTGTGGAGCGCATATCAGGTGGGTTTTCTCTGCCGGCTTAAGAGATACACGTGAAACTAAAGCCGATCCTGGGTGCCTAGGGTGCCTGTCATCCAATCCGCACTGAATTTCATTTCTAGCACATAGCCAAAAAATCGCCCCATTGACTTACATTGGAGTGCAGAAAAGGTCATTTTTTCTCGGTCCCTTTAAGAGGTAGGAGTTAAACAAGCTTAGGTCTGCGGTGCCCAGGGGGGACCCCATCCAGCCCGCACTGAGTTTCATTCCTACCACCTTAGGAAAAAAAGTCATTATTTTGAGGCTTAGAAGTCATTTCTGCAATTCCCATAGAAAATCAACGGCGTCTCTATTCAATTGTGTGGAGCGCATATCAGGTGGGTTTTCTCTGCCGGCTTAAGAGATACACGTGAAACTAAAGCCGATCCTGGGTGCCTAGGGTGCCTGTCATCCAATCCGCACTGAATTTCATTTCTAGCACATAGCCAAAAAATCGCCCCATTGACTTACATTGGAGTGCAGAAAAGGTCATTTTTTCTCGGTCCCTTTAAGAGGTAGGAGTTAAACAAGCTTAGGTCTGCGGTGCCCAGGGGGGACCCCATCCAGCCCGCACTGAGTTTCATTCCTACCACCTTAGGAAAAAAAGTCATTATTTTGAGGCTTAGAAGTCATTTCTGCAATTCCCATAGAAAATCAACGGCGTCTCTATTCAATTGTGTGGAGCGCATATCAGGTGGGTTTTCTCTGCCGGCTTAAGAGATACACGTGAAACTAAAGCCGATCCTGGGTGCCTAGGGTGCCTGTCATCCAATCCGCACTGAATTTCATTTCTAGCACATAGCCAAAAAATCGCCCCATTGACTTACATTGGAGTGCAGAAAAGGTCATTTTTTCTCGGTCCCTTTAAGAGGTAGGAGTTAAACAAGCTTAGGTCTGCGGTGCCCAGGGGGGACCCCATCCAGCCCGCACTGAGTTTCATTCCTACCACCTTAGGAAAAAAAGTCATTATTTTGAGGCTTAGAAGTCATTTCTGCAATTCCCATAGAAAATCAACGGCGTCTCTATTCAATTGTGTGGAGCGCATATCAGGTGGGTTTTCTCTGCCGTCTTAAGAGATACACGTGAAACTAAAGCCGATCCTGGGTGCCTAGGGTGCCTGTCATCCAATCCGCACTGAATTTCATTTCTAGCACATAGCCAAAAAATCGCCCCATTGACTTACATTGGAGTGCAGAAAAGGTCATTTTTTCTCGGTCCCTTTAAGAGGTAGGAGTTAAACAAGCTTAGGTCTGCGGTGCCCAGGGGGGACCCCATCCAGCCCGCACTGAGTTTCATTCCTACCACCTTAGGAAAAAAAGTCATTATTTTGAGGCTTAGAAGTCATTTCTGCAATTCCCATAGAAAATCAACGGCGTCTCTATTCAATTGTGTGGAGCGCATATCAGGTGGGTTTTCTCTGCCGGCTTAAGAGATACACGTGAAACTAAAGCCGATCCTGGGTGCCTAGGGTGCCTGTCATCCAATCCGCACTGAATTTCATTTCTAGCACATAGCCAAAAAATCGCCCCATTGACTTACATTGGAGTGCAGAAAAGGTCATTTTTTCTCGGTCCCTTTAAGAGGTAGGAGTTAAACAAGCTTAGGTCTGCGGTGCCCAGGGGGAAACCCATCCAGCCCGCACTGAGTTTCATTCCTACCACCTTAGGAAAAAAGTCATTATTTTGAGGCTTAGAAGTCATTTCTGCCAATTCCATAGAAAATCAACGGCGTCTCTATTCAATTGTGTGGAGCGCATATCAGGTGGGTTTTCTCTGCCGGCTTAAGAGATACACATGAAACTAAAGCCGATCCTGGGTCCCCAGGGTGCCTGTCATCAATCCGCACTGAATTTCATTTCTAGCACATAGCCAAAAAATCGCCCCATTGACTTACATTGGAGTGCAGAAAAGGTCATTTTTTTCTCGGTCCCTTTAAGAGGTAGGAGTTAAACAAGCTTAGGTCTGCGGTGCCCAGGGGGGACCCCATCCAGCCCGCACTGAGTTTCATTCCTACCACCTTAGGAAAAAAAGTCATTATTTTGAGGCTTAGAAGTCATTTCTGCAATTCCCATAGAAAATCAACGGCGTCTCTATTCAATTGTGTGGAGCGCATATCAGGTGGGTTTTCTCTGCCGGCTTAAGAGATACACATGAAACTAAAGCCGATCCTGGGTCCCCAGGGTGCCTGTGATCCAATCCGCATTGAATTTCATTTCTAGCACATAGCCAAAAATCGCCCCATTGACTTACATTGGAGTGCAGAAAAGGTCATTTTTTCTCGGTCCCTTTAAGAGGTAGGAGTTAAACAAGCTTAGGTCTGCGGTGCCCAGGGGGAACCCCATCCAGCCCGCACTGAGTTTCATTCCTACCACCTTAGGAAAAAAAGTCATTATTTTGAGGCTTAGAAGTCATTTCTGCAATTCCCATAGAAAATCAACGGCGTCTCTATTCAATTGTGTGGAGCGCATATCAGGTGGGTTTTCTCTGCCGGCTTAAGAGATACACATGAAACTAAAGCCGATCCTGGGTCCCCAGGGTGCCTGTCATCCAATCCGCACTGAATTTCATTTCTAGCACATAGCCAAAAAATCGCCCCATTGACTTACATTGGAGTGCAGAAAAGGTCATTTTTTTCTCGGTCCCTTTAAGAGGTAGGAGTTAAACAAGCTTAGGTCTGCGGTGCTCAGGGGGGACCCCATCCAGCCCGCACTGAGTTTCATTCCTACCACCTTAGGAAAAAAAGTCATTATTTTGAGGCTTAGAAGTCATTTCTGCAATTCCCATAGAAAATCAACGGCGTCTCTATTCAATTGTGTGGAGCGCATATCAGGTGGGTTTTCTCTGCCGGCTTAAGAGATACACATGAAACTAAAGCCGATCCTGGGTCCCCAGGGTGCCTGTGATCCAATCCGCATTGAATTTCATTTCTAGCACATAGCCAAAAAATCGCCCCATTGACTTACATTGGAGTGCAGAAAAGGTCATTTTTTCTCGGTCCCTTTAAGAGGTAGGAGTTAAACAAGCTTAGGTCTGCGGTGCCCAGGGGGAACCCCATCCAGCCCGCACTGAGTTTCATTCCTACCACCTTAGGAAAAAAAAGTCATTATTTTGAGGCTTAGAAGTCATTTCTGCAATTCCCATAGAAAATCAACGGCCTCTCTATTCAATTGTGTGGAGCGCATTTCAGGTGGGTTTTCTCTGCCGGCTTAAGAGATACACATGAAACTAAAGCCGATCCTGGGTCCCCAGGGTGCCTGTCATCCAATCCGCACTGAATTTCATTTCTAGCACATAGCCAAAAAATCGCCCCATTGACTTACATTGGAGTGCAGAAAAGGTCATTTTTTCTCGGTCCCTTTAAGAGGTAGGAGTTAAACAAGCTTAGGTCTGCGGTGCCCAGGGGGGACCCCATCCAGCCCGCACTGAGTTTCATTCCTACCACCTTAGGAAAAAAAGTCATTATTTTGAGGCTTAGAAGTAATTTCTGCAATTCCCATAGAAAATCAACGGTGTCTCTATTCAATTGTGTGGAGCGCATATCAGGTGGGTTTTCTCTGCCGGCTGAAGAGATACACATGAAACTAAAGCCGATCCTGGGTCCCCAGGGTGCCTGTCATCCAATCCGCACTGAATTTCATTTCTAGCACATAGCCAAAAAATCGCCCCATTGACTTACATTGGAGTGCAGAAAAGGTCATTTTTTTCTCGGTCCCTTTAAGAGGTAGGAGTTAAACAAGCTTAGGTCTGCGGTGCCCAGGGGGAACCCCATCCAGCCCGCACTGAGTTTCATTCCTACCACCTTAGGAAAAAAAGTCATTATTTTGAGGCTTAGAAGTCATTTCTGCAATTCCCATAGAAAATCAACGGCGTCTCTATTCAATTGTGTGGAGCGCATATCAGGTGGGTTTTCTCTGCCGGCTTAAGAGATACACATGAAACTAAAGCCGATCCTGGGTCCCCAGGGTGCCTGTCATCCAATCCGCACTGAATTTCATTTCTAGCACATAGCCAAAAAATCGCCCCATTGACTTACATTGGAGTGCAGAAAAGGTCATTTTTTCTCGGTCCCTTTAAGAGGTAGGAGTTAAACAAGCTTAGGTCTGCGGTGCCCAGGGGGAACCCCATCCAGCCCGCACTGAGTTTCATTCCTACCACCTTAGGAAAAAAAGTCATTATTTTGAGGCTTAGAAGTCATTTCTGCAATTCCCATAGAAAATCAACGGCGTCTCTATTCAATTGTGTGGAGCGCATATCAGGTGGGTTTTCTCTGCCGGCTTAAGAGATACACATGAAACTAAAGCCGATCCTGGGTCCCCAGGGTGCCTGTCATCCAATCCGCACTGAATTTCATTTCTAGCACATAGCCAAAAAATCGCCCCATTGACTTACATTGGAGTGCAGAAAAGGTCATTTTTTCTCGGTCCCTTTAAGAGGTAGGAGTTAAACAAGCTTAGGTCTGCGGTGCCCAGGGGGAACCCCATCCAGTTCGCACTGAGTTTCATTCCTACCACCTTAGGAAAAAAAGTCATTATTTTGAGGCTTAGAAGTCATTTCTGCAATTCCCATAGAAAATCAACGGCGTCTCTATTCAATTGTGTGGAGCGCATATCAGGTGGGTTTTCTCTGCCGGCTTAAGAGATACACATGAAACTAAAGCCGATCCTGGGTCCCCAGGGTGCCTGTCATCCAATCCGCACTGAATTTCATTTCTAGCACATAGCCAAAAAATCGCCCCATTGACTTACATTGGAGTGCAGAAAAGGTCATTTTTTCTCGGTCCCTTTAAGAGGTAGGAGTTAAACAAGCTTAGGTCTGCGGTGCCCAGGGGGAACCCCATCCAGCCCGCACTGAGTTTCATTCCTACCACCTTAGGAAAAAAAGTCATTATTTTGAGGCTTAGAAGTCATTTCTGCAATTCCCATAGAAAATCAACGGCCTCTCTATTCAATTGTGTGGAGCGCATTTCAGGTGGGTTTTCTCTGCCGGCTTAAGAGATACACATGAAACTAAAGCCGATCCTGGGTCCCCAGGGTGCCTGTCATCCAATCCGCACTGAATTTCATTTCTAGCACATAGCCAAAAAATCGCCCCATTGACTTACATTGGAGTGCAGAAAAGGTCATTTTTTCTCGGTCCCTTTAAGAGGTAGGAGTTAAACAAGCTTAGGTCTGCGGTGCCCAGGGGGGACCCCATCCAGCCCGCACTGAGTTTCATTCCTACCACCTTAGGAAAAAAAGTCATTATTTTGAGGCTTAGAAGTCATTTCTGCAATTCCCATAGAAAATCAACGGTGTCTCTATTCAATTGTGTGGAGCGCATATCAGGTGGGTTTTCTCTGCCGGCTGAAGAGATACACATGAAACTAAAGCCGATCCTGGGTCCCCAGGGTGCCTGTCATCCAATCCGCACTGAATTTCATTTCTAGCACATAGCCAAAAAATCGCCCCATTGACTTACATTGGAGTGCAGAAAAGGTCATTTTTTTCTCGGTCCCTTTAAGAGGTAGGAGTTAAACAAGCTTAGGTCTGCGGTGCCCAGGGGGAACCCCATCCAGCCCGCACTGAGTTTCATTCCTACCACCTTAGGAAAAAAAGTCATTATTTTGAGGCTTAGAAGTCATTTCTGCAATTCCCATAGAAAATCAACGGCGTCTCTATTCAATTGTGTGGAGCGCATATCAGGTGGGTTTTCTCTGCCGGCTTAAGAGATACACATGAAACTAAAGCCGATCCTGGGTCCCCAGGGTGCCTGTCATCCAATCCGCACTGAATTTCATTTCTAGCACATAGCCAAAAAATCGCCCCATTGACTTACATTGGAGTGCAGAAAAGGTCATTTTTTCTCGGTCCCTTTAAGAGGTAGGAGTTAAACAAGCTTAGGTCTGCGGTGCCCAGGGGGAACCCCATCCAGTTCGCACTGAGTTTCATTCCTACCACCTTAGGAAAAAAAGTCATTATTTTGAGGCTTAGAAGTCATTTCTGCAATTCCCATAGAAAATCAACGGCGTCTCTATTCAATTGTGTGGAGCGCATATCAGGTGGGTTTTCTCTGCCGGCTTAAGAGATACACATGAAACTAAAGCCGATCCTGGGTCCCCAGGGTGCCTGTCATCCAATCCGCACTGAATTTCATTTCTAGCACATAGCCAAAAAATCGCCCCATTGACTTACATTGGAGTGCAGAAAAGGTCATTTTTTCTCGGTCCCTTTAAGAGGTAGGAGTTAAACAAGCTTAGGTCTGCGGTGCCCAGGGGGAACCCCATCCAGCCCGCACTGAGTTTCATTCCTACCACCTTAGGAAAAAAAGTCATTATTTTGAGGCTTAGAAGTCATTTCTGCAATTCCCATAGAAAATAAACGGCGTCTCTATTCAATTGTGTGGAGCACATATCAGGTGGGTTTTCTCTGCCGGCTTAAGAGATACACATGAAACTAAAGCCGATCCTGGGTCCCCAGGGTGCCTGTCATCCAATCCGCACTGAATTTCATTTCTAGCACATAGCCAAAAAATCGCCCCATTGACTTACATTGGAGTGCAGAAAAGGTCATTTTTTCTCGGTCCCTTTAAGAGGTAGGAGTTAAACAAGCTTAGGTCTGCGGTGCCCAGGGGGGACCCCATCCAGCCCGCACTGAGTTTCATTCCTACCACCTTAGGAAAAAAAGTCATTATTTTGAGGCTTAGAAGTCATTTCTGCAATTCCCATAGAAAATCAACGGTGTCTCTATTCAATTGTGTGGAGCGCATATCAGGTGGGTTTTCTCTGCCGGCTTAAGAGATACACATGAAACTAAAGCCGATCCTGGGTCCCCAGGGTGCCTGTCATCCAATCCGCACTGAATTTCATTTCTAGCACATAGCCAAAAAATCGCCCCATTGACTTACATTGGAGTGCAGAAAAGGTCATTTTTTCTCGGTCCCTTTAAGAGGTAGGAGTTAAACAAGCTTAGGTCTGCGGTGCCCAGGGGGAACCCCATCCAGCCCGCACTGAGTTTCATTCCTACCACCTTAGGAAAAAAAGTCATTATTTTGAGGCTTAGAAGTCATTTCTGCAATTCCCATAGAAAATCAACGGCGTCTCTATTCAATTGTGTGGAGCACATATCAGGTGGGTTTTCTCTGCCGGCTTAAGAGATACACATGAAACTAAAGCCGATCCTGGGTCCCCAGGGTGCCTGTCATCCAATCCGCACTGAATTTCATTTCTAGCACATAGCCAAAAAATCGCCCCATTGACTTACATTGGAGTGCAGAAAAGGTCATTTTTTCTCGGTCCCTTTAAGAGGTAGGAGTTAAACAAGCTTAGGTCTGCGGTGCCCAGGGGGAACCCCATCCAGCCCGCACTGAGTTTCATTCCTACCACCTTAGGAAAAAAAGTCATTATTTTGAGGCTTAGAAGTCATTTCTGCAATTCCCATAGAAAATCAACGGCGTCTCTATTCAATTGTGTGGAGCGCATATCAGGTGGGTTTTCTCTGCCGGCTTAAGAGATACACATGAAACTAAAGCCGATCCTGGGTCCCCAGGGTGCCTGTCATCCAATCCGCACTGAATTTCATTTCTAGCACATAGCCAAAAAATCGCCCCATTGACTTACATTGGAGTGCAGAAAAGGTCATTTTTTCTCGGTCCCTTTAAGAGGTAGGAGTTAAACAAGCTTAGGTCTGCGGTGCCCAGGGGGAACCCCATCCAGCCCGCACTGAGTTTCATTCCTACCACCTTAGGAAAAAAAGTCATTATTTTGAGGCTTAGAAGTCATTTCTGCAATTCCCATAGAAAATCAACGGCGTCTCTATTCAATTGTGTGGAGCACATATCAGGTGGGTTTTCTCTGCCGGCTTAAGAGATACACATGAAACTAAAGCCAATCCTGGGTCCCCAGGGTGCCTGTCATCCAATCCGCACTGAATTTCATTTCTAGCACATAGCCAAAAAATCGCCCCATTGACTTACATTGGAGTGCAGAAAAGGTCATTTTTTCTCGGTCCCTTTAAGAGGTAGGAGTTAAACAAGCTTAGGTCTGCGGTGCCCAGGGGGAACCCCATCCAGCCCGCACTGAGTTTCATTCCTACCACCTTAGGAAAAAAAGTCATTATTTTGAGGCTTAGAAGTCATTTCTGCAATTCCCATAGAAAATCAACGGCGTCTCTATTCAATTGTGTGGAGCGCATATCAGGTGGGTTTTCTCTGCCGGCTTAAGAGATACACATGAAACTAAAGCCGATCCTGGGTCCCCAGGGTGCCTGTCATCCAATCCGCACTGAATTTCATTTCTAGCACATAGCCAAAAAATCGCCCCATTGACTTACATTGGAGTGCAGAAAAGGTCATTTTTTTCTCGGTCCCTTTAAGAGGTAGGAGTTAAACAAGCTTAGGTCTGCGGTGCCCAGGGGGGACCCCATCCAGCCCGCACTGAGTTTCATTCCTACCACCTTAGGAAAAAAAGTCATTATTTTGAGGCTTAGAAGTCATTTCTGCAATTCCCATAGAAAATCAACGGCGTCTCTATTCAATTGTGTGGAGCGCATATCAGGTGGGTTTTCTCTGCCGGCTTAAGAGATACACATGAAACTAAAGCCGATCCTGGGTCCCCAGGGTGCCTGTGATCCAATCCGCATTGAATTTCATTTCTAGCACATAGCCAAAAAATCGCCCCATTGACTTACATTGGAGTGCAGAAAAGGTCATTTTTTCTCGGTCCCTTTAAGAGGTAGGAGTTAAACAAGCTTAGGTCTGCGGTGCCCAGGGGGAACCCCATCCAGCCCGCACTGAGTTTCATTCCTACCACCTTAGGAAAAAAAGTCATTATTTTGAGGCTTAGAAGTCATTTCTGCAATTCCCATAGAAAATCAACGGCGTCTCTATTCAATTGTGTGGAGCACATATCAGGTGGGTTTTCTCTGCCGGCTTAAGAGATACACATGAAACTAAAGCCGATCCTGGGTCCCCAGGGTGCCTGTCATCCAATCCGCACTGAATTTCATTTCTAGCACATAGCCAAAAAATCGCCCCATTGACTTACATTGGAGTGCAGAAAAGGTCATTTTTTCTCGGTCCCTTTAAGAGGTAGGAGTTAAACAAGCTTAGGTCTGCGGTGCCCAGGGGGAACCCCATCCAGCCCGCACTGAGTTTCATTCCTACCACCTTAGGAAAAAAAGTCATTATTTTGAGGCTTAGAAGTCATTTCTGCAATTCCCATAGAAAATCAACGGCGTCTCTATTCAATTGTGTGGAGCGCATATCAGGTGGGTTTTCTCTGCCGGCTTAAGAGATACACATGAAACTAAAGCCGATCCTGGGTCCCCAGGGTGCCTGTCATCCAATCCGCACTGAATTTCATTTCTAGCACATAGCCAAAAAATCGCCCCATTGACTTACATTGGAGTGCAGAAAAGGTCATTTTTTCTCGGTCCCTTTAAGAGGTAGGAGTTAAACAAGCTTAGGTCTGCGGTGCCCAGGGGGAACCCCATCCAGCCCGCACTGAGTTTCATTCCTACCACCTTAGGAAAAAAAGTCATTATTTTGAGGCTTAGAAGTCATTTCTGCAATTCCCATAGAAAATCAACGGCGTCTCTATTCAATTGTGTGGAGCACATATCAGGTGGGTTTTCTCTGCCGGCTTAAGAGATACACATGAAACTAAAGCCGATCCTGGGTCCCCAGGGTGCCTGTCATCCAATCCGCACTGAATTTCATTTCTAGCACATAGCCAAAAAATCGCCCCATTGACTTACATTGGAGTGCAGAAAAGGTCATTTTTTCTCGGTCCCTTTAAGAGGTAGGAGTTAAACAAGCTTAGGTCTGCGGTGCCCAGGGGGAACCCCATCCAGCCCGCACTGAGTTTCATTCCTACCACCTTAGGAAAAAAAGTCATTATTTTGAGGCTTAGAAGTCATTTCTGCAATTCCCATAGAAAATCAACGGCGTCTCTATTCAATTGTGTGGAGCGCATATCAGGTGGGTTTTCTCTGCCGGCTTAAGAGATACACATGAAACTAAAGCCGATCCTGGGTCCCCAGGGTGCCTGTCATCCAATCCGCACTGAATTTCATTTCTAGCACATAGCCAAAAAATCGCCCCATTGACTTACATTGGAGTGCAGAAAAGGTCATTTTTTTCTCGGTCCCTTTAAGAGGTAGGAGTTAAACAAGCTTAGGTCTGCGGTGCCCAGGGGGGACCCCATCCAGCCCGCACTGAGTTTCATTCCTACCACCTTAGCAAAAAAAGTCATTATTTTGAGGCTTAGAAGTCATTTCTGCAATTCCCATAGAAAATCAACGGCCTCTCTATTCAATTGTGTGGAGCGCATTTCAGGTGGGTTTTCTCTGCCGGCTTAAGAGATACACATGAAACTAAAGCTGATCCTGGGTGCCTAAGGTGCATATCACCCAATCCGCACTGAATTTCATTCCTAGCACATAGCCAAAAAATCGCCCCATTGCCTTACATTGGAGTGCAGAAAGGGTCATTTTTTCTCGGTCCCTTTAAGATGTAGGAGTTAAACAAGCTTAGGTCTGCGATGCCCAGGGGGGACCCCATCCAGCCCGAACTGAGTTTCAATCCTTCCACCTTAGGGATAAAAAGTCATTTTTTCGAGGCTTAGAAGTCATTTCTTCAATTCCCATAGGAAATCAAGGGCGTCTCTATTCAATTGTGTGGAGCGCATATCAGGTGGGTTTTCTCTGCCAGCTTAAGAGATACACGTGAAACTAAAGCTGATCCTGGGTGCCTAGGGTGCCTATCACCCAATCCGCACTGAATTTCATTCCTAGCACATAGCCAAAAAATCGCCCCATTGACTTACATTGGAGTGCAGAAAGGGTCATTTTTTCTCGGTCCCTTTAACAGGTAGGAGTTAAACAAGCTTAGGTCTGCGGTGCCCAGGGGGAACCCCATCCAGCCCGCACTGAGTTTCTTTCCTACAACCTTAGGGAAAAAAGTCATTTTTTCGAGGCTTAGAAGTCATTTCTTCAATTCCCATAGGAAATCAACGGCGTCTCTATTCAATTGTGTGGAGCACATATCAGGTGGGTTTTCTCTGCCGGCTTAATAGATACACGTGAAACTAAAGCTGATCCTGGGTGCCTAAGGTGCCTATCACCCAATCCGCACTGAATTTTATTCCTAGCACATAGCCAAAAAATCGCCCCATTGACTCACATCGGAGTGCAGAAAGGGTCATTTTTTTCTCGGTCCCTTTAAGAGGTAGGAGTTAAACAAGCTTAGGTCTGCGGTGCCCAGGGGGGACCCCATCCAGCCCGCACTCAGTTTCATTCCTACCACCTTAGGGAAAAAAGTCATTTTTTCGAGGCTTAGAAGTCATTTCTTCAATTCCCATAGGAAATCAACGGCGTCTCTATTCAATTGTGTGGAGCGCATATCAGGTGGGTTTTCTCTGCCGTCTTAATAGATACACGTGAAACTAAAGCTGATCCTGGGTGCCTAAGGTGCCTATCACCCAATCCGCACTGAATTTCATTCCTAGCACATAGCCAAAAAATCGCCCCATTGACTTACATTGGAGTGCAGAAAGGGTCATTTTTTCTCGGTCCCTTTAAAATGTAGGAGTTATTGGGTCACTCAGCAATTATAAAGTGAATACTCATAAGTCGGAGATCTTAAACGTGTCTATGTCCGGTGATGACTTCCAGTGGATTGCCAATCAATTTCCGTTTAAGGTCCAGAACCAGAGCCTCCGGTATTTAGGAGTTGAGGTCACCCCGGACCTCAACAACCTTTTTGAGGCCAATTTCCCCCCATTGTTCCTCGTTATTGAGAGAGATCTGAAAGCCTGGTCAGGCCTTTCGCTCTCGTGGTTCGGTAAAATGGCGGCACTTAAGATGGACATTTTGCCGAGGCTCTTGTATTTGATGCAGGCCCTGCCTATGGTGATCCCTAGAGCCTTTCTGGATAGGCTCAGATCTCTTATGATCCGTTTTGTGTGGGACCCGGGGGGGCCCCGCATCAGGTACCGGAATCTAGCAAGGGCAAAGGACAGGGGAGGAACGGGTCTCCCACATATCCTGTTCTATTATTACTCTACTGTAGTTATGAGGGTTTTGGACCTCTGCCATCACCGTACTACGAAGCGTTGGGTCTCGTTTGAATCGGCCCTGTCCCCTGCATGCCCTTCTGCACTACCCTGGCTACCCCCAAGGGATAGGCCCTCTTCCACGTTGATTCCATATGTGACCCGGGTGCTGCTGCCCGTATGGGACCGCATATTTCACAAACAGGGGCTGTCATCTAGACCTGGACCACTGACTCCTTTATATAGTAATCCTCAACTTGCTTGGGACCAAGACACTCGCTCTATACTGGGGATCCCCTTGCATGATAAGCCCCGTCTTCATCAAGTCCTAGTGGGCGCACGCTTACGCCCCCCCATAACTGACCCGGCACCCTCCCCTGGAGCTTGGCTCTTTCATAATAGGCTACAACATTATTTCAGCACACTTGCCCCTGCATCCCAGATTCACAGAGACCTTACACCCTTTGAACGCCTTTGCATCCAGTCGACTCCACCTACTCACACAATTTCTTTGATCTATGGAGCGCTGAGGGGCAATTTGGAGACAGACCTGAAACCCTCCTTTATCCTGCAATGGGAAACTGATTTGAATAAGACGTTTTCGGAGGATGATCTCTCTAAGATTTTCCTTCTTACTCATAAGACATCTATTTCCAGCAGGATACAGGAACGCAATTATAAAATTCTTAGTCGGTGGTACCGCTGTCCAGACTGGCTTCACGCTGTATTTCCCTCTGCCTCCCCCTTGTGCTGGAGGTGTAGTGGCGCCCTGGGTACTTATATTCACATTTGGTGGACTTGCCCTATTATACAGCCTTTCTGGACATCGGTCTTCCAACTCTATAACAAGGTATGCTCTACAGCAGTGCCGGCTTCTCCTGAGATTGCCCTACTGTCTCTTATTCCGGGCTCCCTGCCCCTGGTCAGGAAAGGCCTGCTCAGGCACTTTCTAGGGGCGGCCAGGGCGGTCATCCCAAGATATTGGAAACAGTCCTGTCCCCCCTCCAGAGTGGAGTTGGTGGAAACTCTCAACAAGATCAGGCGCATGGAGGAACTGGTGGCTGATGACTCAGACAAGCCTGCTCTTTTCGATAAGACCTGGTTTGCTGGGGTAGGTTCCAGTTGGTATGGTCCCTCATTCCTTTCCCTATTCCCTCCCTCCCCCCCTTCATGTCCCTCCTACCTCTCCCCTTCCCTCTTCTGCCCCTATTTCTTTTCTCTCCTCTCTCCTCTCTTTTTCTCTTACATATCTGCTGGGCTCTATGGCCTTCTTTTCTTTCTGTCTTTCTTCTATGTTTACTTAGGTTTCTCTAATGTAATGTGATGCCCTATATGATGTTCAGTGGTGCTTCACTTGTCAGTATTCCGATATGTAGATAGACCCCTCCTCACTCTCTGCAAGGGCTTATCATTCAGTTACTCCACGCCTTGGAGTCAAAGTCTCAGAACTCTGTTGGAAGACTTGCCTTTTCTATGGACAACTGATATTATTCTTCCCTATTGGATCACATTTCCGGGACTGTCTTCCTGTGAGATTAGAACTACGCTTATGGAGCATCCGATTATGTTTATTTTCATGCTGTGTTACAGGGGCTCACTGTAACCTATGTACATGTTCGTGTTTTGGACGTCACTTTGTCCTGCTGTATTTCTTGACCGTTTTTTTCTGCTTTAATAAAAACGATTTACCATAAAATGTAGGAGTTAAACAAGCTTAGGTCTGCGGTGCCCAGGGGGGACCCCATCCAGCCCGCACTGAGTTTCATTCCTACAACCTTAGGGAAAAAAGTCATTTTTTCGAGGCTTAGAAGTCATTTCTTCGGGGGGCGTGGCCTGCGGTCAACGGGACCAGACGTGTCGCAGAGGAGCTCCGTTCACAAAGCGACCTACAGCTTTCTACTGGGACTTTCACTCTGTTTAATCAGCACTGGAGGACACCCGAACCTCTCCTGCACCTGCTGGTATGCGGAACACATCAAAAAGAGCAACAGCGGCAGCAAGGAGAAAGGTACAATCCTCTCTCCCCACGGCAGCGGCAGCACAAGATGGCGCCGCCGCGCTCCAGGACCATCTTCTTGCTACCTTTCTTTCTGATGTTGGGGAAGCGTGGTGGGATCCCCCGACTTCTGATCAAGCAGTTCACCCGGAGGCAGACAATACAGGTAGTCGATCACCTACTAAGGCTACTAAACGGAGGAATAGGAGGAATAGAACGGACGGCACACACTCCTATCAACTGCGCTCTACACTGTCCACAGCTGAGCAGCACATTCCTTCTTCTGGTGTGGCTCCCTCTCCGACTCACCCTCCCTCACCTACAGCAGCATCTCTGGCTTCGAGCTCACTGACAAGCCTGTGTCTCCCGGATCTATTCTCGGATGATTTGCCTGCTGCTCCGCTGGAGACTGTTGTTGATCCACCAGCTGATGTTACTGTTATGCAGCCACAAGCCTTGCCGACAGTAAGGGCTGCCCGAGGAATTAGCAATCTCTCACCCACTGCTCCAGTATTCATCACTAACTCTCTCACTCAGCCTGTTGACTCCTCTTGCCCTGATTCTTCTTCTCAGGATTATAATACAACTACAATGCCAGCAGCATATCTACACTCCCTAAAGCGTACTTCTCAGTTTACTCCTCCTTTGCTGCCCTCTTTGTTAACTCGTCTAAAAGGAGACTCTGAAGCCCACCTTAATTCTCTCTTAAGCGACTCCGCTCAACTTTCTTCCTCTTTGGTAAAGGAGATGATATTGTCTATAAGAGACTCACTCATTGCTGGTTTGGAACAACTTTTTGCTTCTCTTGGCCCAGCGGTTTCAGTGGTAGAAGACAGAGCTTTGAGGCTGGAACTTAAAATGATCGAGGTCATCGACACCCAAAACGCTCTTTTAAATGCCAGCAACCGAATGGCAGATGAAGTCAACATGCAGCGGAGCAGACTTGCGGAGGTAGAAGATTATAACAGACGCAACAATATTAAGCTCCGCAACGTTCCTGAATCCATCACCACCGCAGAGTTACCATCATATATACAAAGGACTATTAAGCAGGTATTGCCTAACACTCCGCAACCTGATCTGATGATCGATTGGGTGAGGCGCATTCCCAAGCCTAACCACATACCTTCAACAGCACCAAGAGATATTGTCGCCAGGATCCATTTCCTTCGGGTGAAGACCCAATTCTTAGCAGCAACGAAGAGGTCTGGACTAACATTTGATGGGAACCAGAACATCGAAGTGTTCTCTGACTTGTCCCCAGAGACTTTGAAACGGCGTAGGACATTTGCAGACGTAACCAAATTCCTCAGAGATAAAGGTATCCCTTACAAGTGGGTAGCTTCAGCACGTATGTTGATTTCCCATCGAGACACAAAGCACCTTATCTCCACCCCGGACGAAGGGCGACATTTAATAAAGTCCTGGATTTTTGCTTGAGTCCCTAAATTTATAGTCCTTCTCTTATGCCCTTGACATAGGCCGGACCATATACCCCCCAGTATTTGCAGGCGTGTATATACCATCTTGTCACGTCATCTTTACGCTTCTATCTGCTACTTGTTCTAGCGACTGTTATTATTGTATGTTGATTGCATGCGATTTCTATAATGTTTCTTATGTATTTATATACAGCAGTCAATGCAACCTCATTGGTTTTCTTTTATGTTGTAATCAGGATGCATTTGATAACTGTATAGTTATATTCATATCTTTACAATGTGTATTCGTAATGCGGCTTAATGACTCCTCCCTTCAGCATTGCCTGGTTTAGGCACACCTAGATAATTTACGACTCCCATAGTCTATATCTAGCTCTCCACATGATTTTTAGAGTCACAAGCTCTGGTAGGCTACTCTCGAGCGAGCGTACCTGCTTACTCCCCTGGTTGTTCATAGACCAGTTTCACTAGCTTTAATTATTGCCAGTAATTTTATCTAATGCATCCACCTGTCCTGTTTGTATGTTTTGTGCTGTATGTTATATGTTTGTTTGTGATATATTTGCATCGCTCATGCATGGTACAAATTGATAGTGGTTTTTTTTTTTTTTTGCATTTCCTTATGCTGTCTATTTTGCTTAGTATTTGCATCTTTTATGTTTACTGTATTGCCTTGTACTTGATATCGCACCACTTTACTGCATTTCTGTTGTGTTTGAAAAAAAATCTTACAAAATACCTTTCTTCAATAAAAATTTATTGAACCAGAAGTCATTTCTTCAATTCCCATAGGAAATCAACGGCGTCTCTATTCAATTGTGTGGAGCGCATATCAGGTGGGTTTTCTCTGCCGGCTTAAGAGATACACGTGAAACTAAAGCTGATCCTGGGTGCCTAAGGTGCCTATCACCCAATCCGCACTGAATTTCATTCCTAGCACATAGCCAAAAAATCGCCCCATTGACTTACATTGGAGTGCAGAAAGGGTCATTTTTTCTCGGTCCCTTTAGGAGGTAGGAGTTAAACAAACTTAGGTCTGCGGTGCCCAGGGGGGACCCCATCCAGCCCGCACTCAGTTTCATTCCTACCACCTTAGGGAAAAAGTCATTTTTTCGAGGCTTAGAAATCATTTCTTCAATTCCCATAGGAAATCAACGGCGTCTCTATTCAATTGTGTGGAGCGCATATCAGGTGGGTTTTCTCTGCCGGCTTAAGAGATACACGTGAAACTAAAGCTGATCCTGGGTGCCTAAGGTGCCTATCACCCAATCCGCACTGAATTTTATTCCTAGCACATAGCCAAAAAATCGCCCCATTGACTTACATTGGAGTGCAGAAAGGGTCATTTTTTTCTCGGTCCCTTTAAAAGGTAGGAGTTAAACAAGCTTAGGTCTGCGGTGCCCAGGGGGGACCCCATCCAGCCCGCACTCAGTTTCATTCCTACCACCTTAGGGAAAAAGTCATTTTTTCGAGGCTAAGAAATCATTTCTTCAATTCCCATAGGAAATCAACGGCGTCTCTATTCAATTGTGTGGAGCGCATATCAGGTGGGTTTTCTCTGCCGGCTTAAGAGATACACGTGAAACTAAAGCTCATCCTGGGTGCCTAAGGTGCCTATCACCCAATCCGCACTGAATTTCATTCCTAGCACATAGCCAAAAAATCGCCCCATTGACTTACATTGGAGTGCAGAAAGGGTCATTTTTTCTCGGTCCCTTTAAGAGGTAGGAGTTAAACAAGCTTAGGTCTGCGGCGCCCAGGGGGGACCCCATCCAGCCCGCACTGAGTTTCATTCCTACCACCTTAGGGAAAAAGTCATTTTTTCGAGGCTTAGAAGTCATTTCTTCGGGGGGCGGAGCTAGCTGCCGAGGAGAGAGGACGTGTCGGACCTGAGCTCCCGCTGCATCGGCCTTTTAGCGACATCTAACCCGCTTATTCACTGACTTCACCCGTTGCCTGGGTAAGCCTAACTCCCGGTGCCGTCCCCGATGTCACGGCAGACATCGAAGAAAGCATCTGCGGCCGCCCGGAGGCGGCAACAAGCCTCCCGACAAACTACGCCATCGCTCCATCATGGCGCCGGCTCCCGCACGGACCCTCTTCTGGACTACCTGCTAGCAGCTGCCGGGGATGGGTGGCAGACTCCTCCGGTAAGCAGCGGCTCATCAGCGGACGGCCGGGGGGGGACATTGGAGGTCCCTCCTCGGACTCCGGCTTCTCAGCAACCAGGAAGGGGGGAATCTGGAGGGGACGGCCCCATTCCTAATCGGCAACGCACCAGGCTTTCTCCTTCGGCCCCTGACTTCATCCAGCGGCAGGGACAGCAACCGCAGCCTTCACGGTCTCCTGTAATGGCTGCAGCCCGGCTCTCTACAAAGACTTCTCCACCGCACCCCGCTAGGAATTCCGCTGGCACCTCTGGAGGTACAACACAGGCTGTGAGTGTTGATATGCCCGGTGGAGTCGATACCCCTAACTTTGGTGATTCAATTGGATTAGATGAGTTACTCGATTCCTCATCGCCATTAACCAGGCCCGGATTGGTAATCTAGCGGGCCGGGCAAATGCCCGCTGGGCCGCCAGATTACCAGTCAGTGGGGCCGCTGGTCCTGCTGTAAACTTGCATCGGCCCTCTGCAGTGGCTGAGAGAACAGTGTGGCCGGCTGCGGCGCTGTTCTCTCAGCCTCTGGCAGTGTGACTGGGCCGGAATATTCCTCCCCTGCTCCCCCCTCCCCTCTGCCTACTTCCCTATACCTCAGCATAACGGAGGTGCCGCACAGGCCGTCTGCTTCAACTTCCTCTCTCACATCTGACGTCATTTCCTGCAGGGGATCAGCTTCCTGGAGGAGAGAGGAGAAGAAGTTGCCCCACGCTGCAGCACTGAGAGGCTGCTGACTGAGGTGTCAGTCAGAGGGGGGCCCGGGCCTGTCATCTGCCCCCTGCTGGGCTGTGTGAGGAAGCAACCAAGTCTCCCTCCCCCTCACAGTGATTTCATCATCTCCTTCCTGCTCTGCAGTCGGAGGGGCCGGGGAGAACCATGCTGGCTGTGAGGGAGGAGGACCTGCCAGGACCAGAGAACTAAGGAGCTTAGTGATGAGAAGTAAGTGATTGTATGTGTAAGTGTGTTACTATATGGAGTGTGTTCAAGTGTGTAATGTACACAGTATATGTGTGTACAGTATATAGTGTATGCATGCCTCTAGTATGTGTATGATGTATGTATATGTGTGTACAGTATATAGTGTATGCATGCCTCTAGTATGTGTATGATGTATGTATATGTGTGTTCAGTATATAGTGTATGCATGCCTCTAGTATGTGTATGATGTATGTATATGTGTGTTCAGTATATATTGTATGCATGCCTCTAGTATGTATATGATGTATGTATATGTGTGTACAGTATATAGTGTATGCATGCCTCTAGTATGTATATGTGTGTACAGTATATAGTGTATGCATGCCTCTAGTATGTGTATGATGTATGTATATGTGTGTACAGTATATAGTGTATGCATGCCTCTAGTATGTGTATGATGTATGTATATGTGTGTACAGTATATAGTGTATGCATGCCTCTAGTATGTGTATGATGTATGTATATGTGTGTACAGTATATAGTGTATGCATGCCTCTAGTATGTGTATGATGTATGTATATGTGTGTACAGTATATAGTGTATGCATGCCTCTAGTATGTGTATGATGTATGTATATGTGTGTACAGTATATAGTGTATACATGCCTCTGTAGTATGTTTATGATGTATGTATATGTGTGTTCAGTATATAGTGTATTCATGCCTCTAGTATGCTTATGATGTATGTATATGTGTGTTCAGTATATAGTGTATGCATGCCTCTAGTATGTTTATGATGTATGTATATGTGTGTACAGTATATAGTGTATACATGCCTCTGTAGTATGTTTATGATGTATGAATATATGTATAGTGTGTGTGTGTAGATGTGTGAATAGTGTATACATGCCTCTGTAGTATGTTTATGATGTATCAATATATGTATAGTGTGTTTGTGCATTTGTATGTACAGTTTATAGTGTATACATGCTTCTGTAGTATGCTTATGATATATTGTATGCATGTATGTGCAGTAGGCATATGTGTATATAATTTTATGTTTGTACAGAATGTTCTCATATATGATATGCATGTGTATAATAAAATTGTGCCTTCTTATTCTGACATATTGCACATACAGTATTACATATTTTTTGTATATGCAATATGGCAGAATATGAAAACACATTTTTTGTATGAAGGAGATGCTGTCCTAGTTTATAGTTTCCATTGTGTGACAGGGATGGCATGGGTTGGTTGTAGTGTGCCCATCCCAGGGTATCGGCAGTACACAGCGCTACAGAAAGTGTATGCTGCCAGTGTTAGACACATTGCGCTGACATGTGACCATACCTGAACTGTAGCGTCAGCACAATCTGTTTAATGCCGGCTACATGTGTACGTACGTATGTATATATATATATATATATATATATATATATATATATATATATATATGTGTATGCATGCACAGTGTGTGCTGGGTGTTTACACCACTGTAATAATCTGTAATAATCTGTAGTTAAAGGGGTAGTGCGGCGGTAAACAATTATTCACAGAATAACACACATTACAAAGTTATACAACTTTGTAATGTATGTTATGTCTGTGAATGGCCCCCTTCCCCGTGTCCCACCACCCCCACCTGTGTACCCAGAAGTGTGGTGCGCTATACATTACCTGTCACGTGCCGACTCGTCTCCGATCTTCAGTCATCAGATGCTCAGCCGCGATTGGCTGAGCACAGTTATGCTCAGCCAATCGCGGCTGAGCATCTGGTGACACTGAAGAGGGTGGCCGGCACTCAGGACGGTCGGAGGGATTCGGCCCGGCCGTCCGAAGACGACATCGCTGACTGAAGATCGGAGACGAGTCGGCACATGACAGGTATGTATAGCGCACCACACTTCCGGGTACACAGGTGGGGGTGGTGGGACACGGGAAAATGGTCCATTCACAGACATAACATACATTACAAAGTTGTATAACTTTGTAATGTGTGTTATTCTGTGAATAACTGTTTACCGCCACACTACCCCTTTAAATGTGACTGTAAATATATGTAGGATTCCATAGACAAAAGTCCAGCACTTTCTTCCTATGTAATTATATTCACATCTTTATTGTAACTCCCTGATACAAGACGCCATCACCATCACATGATGCAGTTGTTGGTAACAAGGGTGTCTTACATTATGGATCTGTTATGAAGCTGTGAATTCTAATACACCAGAACGAGGTGCTGGACTTTTGTCTGTCAGGCTATGTTCACACACACTTTTTTGAGCCATAAGCCGCATTCACACGTTCCGTGTTCTGCACGGAACATGAATGTGGAATGCCTGTAACGGACTCTCCCCCGCCCGGACAGCATCTGTGATAAGATGCTGGGAGCGGGGAACTGTACAGATATGCGCCGCACTGTAATGACAAAGCCGCACGGCTGCTTCATTACAGCATATCTGTACAGTTCCCCCGCTCCCAGCATCTTATCACAGATGCTGTCCGGGCGGGGGAGAGTCCGTTACAGGCATTTCACGTCCGTGTTCTGTGCAGAACACGGAACATGTGAATGCGACCATACAGTAGCTGCTCATAAAGTCCTAAAAAGTCCATAACAGTTTATTATGTTCAATTAAACTTGATATTAAAATGGCTGTTTGCGCACACATATAGTGACTTTATGGTCATAATCATCACTACAGAATTTAAAAGGATAATCCAGAATTAGAAAAACATGGTTGTTTTCTTCCAAAAACAGCGCCACCCTGTCCTCAGGTTGTGTGTGTTATTGTATTAGAACTCAGCTCCATTCACTTCCCTGGAAATAAGCTGCCTCTTTGCAAAGTGACACTAGTTGAGGGGCTATGCAGCTTTTAATGTATCATCTGGTCATCAGTATTGTTCTATGGATAGTAGTCTGCAGCTACTACAGTATAAGCAAGGCCTGTGTGGGCCGCCATATCCATACACTTCATATATTGGTGACCTGGAGTGTATTTTTAATAGTGTCACCTTCATCTTCATGTTAAATTTATTATTTTATTGGGTATTAACAAACACAAATTTTTAATAATAGGGTCACGTCCAAGGTGTGAGTGGGGCATTGGCCCTTTTGTTAGGGAGGCCCCAGACACTTTGGCAAAGGTTACTTTGTGAAGCAATACACTTGGGTATGATGCTGGAACAAGGATCCTAAAATGTTTGTCTGGTAGATCCTACAGAGGGGAGTCACGGCCGGAGAAGTCTTCATGATAGGTGAGCAAGAAAAAGAGAACAACTTTAGCAAAAACGTCACTTGCAATTCATGCAGAGAAGACGCCTCCTGTAAGTCACTGGATGTAATTGCACTATAAGCACTCCTTTTATAATCATCCTTTTTATTACCAGCTGAAGTGTCACAGTGACAGCCGCAGCACCGCCATGTATGTAAATCAGTCAGAGCAGGAAGGCTCCTCCTCTGTGACACTTCAGCTGGTAACGAAAAAGGATGATTATTAAAGTTTACACTGGACTAAAAGTCCTGTCACTGATACTGTATCTCCCCCGCACCTTTCTACAGCTCTGTACCTAGTATGGACCTCACAGATTCCCGTACATACCTAATCTATTGTGGATTTGGTGCTGCTGAAATACATAAATATGCACAAAAGATTTTTTCTTTTTTATGTGTTGATGGTAGGGTTCAATATTTAAGGAAGTAGTGAGTAGAATTCGCTACAGCATGTATAGTACAATGCTATCTCTAATTTATAAGGAAGGATATGGTATGTGGGCTGCTGAGGTTTGAGTGCCAGGGCTGATTTTAAGTCCCAGTCCGGCCCTGCCATTAACCACCCCGTCGCTGAAGTCTATCCTGTTAAAAATGCAGCGCTTCATGCAGGAGGGGTTTCAGCACACCATTGCAGCCATTAAAGACTCTGTCGCTGTTATGGACAAGAGAGTGCACAAGCTGGAAGGGGCAATGGCTGAAGTTATTACTAACTACAACTCTCTGATTGACTCGCATTGGGCTCTACATGAAGAAGTGGTCCATCTTCGCACTGCCTTGGCAATTGTTGACGACCGCTCTCGAGCACATAACGTTAAAATAAGGGGCATTCCCGAAGCTATATTAGCTCCAGATCTTCCACAATATGTTCAGAGCCTGGTGGATGATCATACTCCACATTACGCCTCCAAGGACTCCAGCATTGATTGGGTACGCCGGGTACCTCGGCCCAAACATCTGCCTCTTGAGGTTCCTCGGGATACTATTGTCCGTATTCCACAGCTCTGCACGAAGACCGCCTTCCTTGCCGCAACTAAACAGAGTAAAGGATTGGTCCACAGGAATGTGGCGATCTCTGTGTACCCGGACCTCTCATCCACCACCTTAAACTTTCGCAGATCTTTGGTCCCGTTTACTTCTGAGCTGAGAAAACATGCTATTCTTTACAAGTGGAGCTCACCGTCGACTTTGACTGTGTCTAGAGGTGTTGAGTCTTTCTTAGTTCAAAATTTGGATGAAGGGATGCAGCTTTTGAGCGACTGGAACATACTGTCGGACGGTTGCGGAACTTCCCTTCCTCCTGATCCTGGAGGAGTTGAGCACACTGCATGAAGTCTTTATGTTTTGCCGTTGAGGTCTTGGCCACACAGGCCCCAGGTTTCTGCAGCCCATTTTGCTTTATTTGGCTTGGATATCTCCTCTTGCGGCATGACTGTTCGGCCTTGCGGCTAAACTTGAACAAATTTGTCAGCCTACACATCCTGCTACTCCTTGGCTGTCGCTGGACTCAGTGCCCCCTATACCCCTGTAGCTCTTTCCATCTTGAGCTACCCTACACACCCTAGTGTAATGTTTCTAGGCGATGGTGTATCTGTTTCATGTTTATTGGTTGTCGATGTCCCCGGTCTGTCATTGGTAGTTCGTCTGTTGGTCATGTATGTTTTTTTTTTTTCGTGATGTCTTTCTCCTTCCCCCTTTCCTTTCCTTGGTTTGCGTTGCTTCCCTTGACCGTATCTGTACTAGCGTTTTTTGTGTTGCGTTTATTATATATTTGTTATTTACAGCGGCCTTGTTTTCCTTGAATATTGCAGCTATTGTTGCGACTTTACCACCCTTCTTTTGCAGTCGTTTTGCATTTTATTGTTCATCAATATTACTGTTCAGTATTGCTTTTTGTATTATATTATTAGCATGTGGGTCGCCCGCATCCTTCCCTCTTTTAGGCAACGTGACTCATGGTTTTTCGCTGCGTTTCTTAGTTTCCCTATCTTTCTTTCCCCTGTCTGTATTCCCTGTTCCCTTCATCCTTTCCCTCCCCCCCTTCCCTCATACCTCCTCCCCCCCCCCCCCCTCCCTCATACTTTTCTGTCCTTTTGTGTCTTGTGGCGACTGTGATTTTGCATTTTCTTGGGCTACACACTCGCTCCGCATTTGAATTTATTATGCTTCTTGTATGTGTTTGTACTTATTATGCTTACTGCATTGCTTTGCGTTTATTATAGCATTACTCTATTGCATTTCTGTTTTGTTTGGAAAAAATTCTGAAAAATACCTTCTTCAATAAAAATTTATTGAACCAGAAGTCATTTCTTCAATTCCCATAGGAAATCAACGGCGTCTCTATTCAATTGTGTGGTGCGCATATCAGGTGGGTTTTCTCTGCCGGCTTAAGAGATACACGTGAAACTAAAGCTGATCCTGGGTGCCTAAGGTGCCTATCACCCAATCCGCACTGAATTTCATTCCTAGCACATAGCCAAAAAATCGCCCCATTGACTTACATTGGAGTGCAGAAAGGGTCATTTTTTCTCGGTCCCTTTAAGAGGTAGGAGTTAAACAAGCTTAGGTCTGCGGCGCCCAGGGGGGACCCCATCCAGCCCGCACTGAGTTTCATTCCTACCACCTTAGGGAAAAAAGTCATTTTTTCGAGGCTTAGAAGTCATTTCTTCAATTCCCATAGGAAATCAACGGCGTCTCTATTCAATTGTGTGAAGCGCATATCAGGTGGGTTTTCTCTGCCGGCTTAAGAGATACACGTGAAACTAAAGCTGATCCTGGGTGCCTAAGGTGCCTATCACCCAATCCGCACTGAATTTCATTCCTAGCACATAGCCAAAAAATCGCCCCATTGACTTACATTGGAGTGCAGAAAGGGTCATTTTTTCTCGGTCCCTTTAAGAAGTAGGAGTTAAACAAGCTTAGTTCTGCGGTGCCCAGGGGGGACCCCATCCAGCCCGCACTGAGTTTCATTCCTACCACCTTAGGGAAAAAAGTCATTTTTTCGAGGCTTAGAAGTCATTTCTTCAATTCCCATAGGAAATCAACGGCGTCTCTATTCAATTGTGTGGAGCGCATATCAGGTGGGTTTTCTTTGCCGGCTTAAGAGATACACGTGAAACTAAAGCTGATCCTGGGTGCCTAAGGTGCCTATCACCCAATCCGCACTGAATTTCATTCCTAGCACATAGCCAAAAAATCGCCCCATTGACTTACATTGGAGTGCAGAAAGGGTCATTTTTTCTCGGTACCTTTAAGATGTAGGAGTTAAACAAGCTTAGGTCTGCGGTGCCCAGGGGGGACCCCATCCAGCCCGCACTGAGTTTCAATCCTTCCACCTTAGGGAAAAAAAGTCCTTTTTTCGAGGCTTAGAAGTCATTTCTTCAATTCCCATAGGAAATCAACGGTGTCTCTATTCAATTGTGTGGAGCGCATATCAGGTGGGTTTTCTCTGCCGGCTTAAGAGATACACGTGAAACTATAGCTGATCATGGGTGCCTAAGGTGCCTATCACCCAATCCGCACTGAATTTCATTCCTAGCACATAGCCAAAAAATCGCCCCATTGACTTACATTGGTGCAGAAAGGGTCATTTTTTCTCGGTCCCTTTAAGAGGTAGGAGTTAAACAAGCTTAAGTCTGCGGTGCCCAGGGGGGACCCCATCCAGCCCGCACTGAGTTTCATTCCTACCACCTTAGGGAAAAAAGTCATTTTTTCGAGGCTTAGAAGTCATTTCTTCAATTCCCATAGGAAATCAACGGCGTCTCTATTCAATTGTCTGGAGCGCATATCAGGTGGGTTTTCTCTGCCGGCTTAAGAGATACATGTGAAACTAAAGCTGATCCTGGGTGCCTAAGGTGCCTATCACCCAATCCGCACTGAATTTCATTCCTAGCACATAGCCAAAAAATCGCCCCATTGACTTACATTGGAGTGCAGAAAGGGTCATTTTTTTCTCGGTCCCTTTAAGAGGTAGGAGTTAAACAAGCTTAAGTCTGCGGTGCCCAGGGGGGACCCCATCAAGCCCGCACTGAGTTTCATTCCTACCACCTTAGGGAAAAAAGTCATTTTTTCAAGGCTTAGAAGTCATTTCTTCAATTCCAATAGGAAATTAACGGCGTCTCTATTCAATTGTGTGGAGCGCATATCAGGTGGGTTTTCTCTGCCGGCTTAAGAGATACACGTGGGGGGGCGTGGCTAGCTGCCTTATGGAGTAGACGCGCCGGGCTGCAGCTCCTGCATACCGCGACCTATTACAGCGACCGGAAACCCCACATCACTCTCAAAACACACCGACCGGGTGTGGGAAGCCTCCTGGATCATGTCGGGACCGCAAAAGCAAGGAAAGAACCGCTTGCATACGGGGAAATTGACAGCTTTCTTCCCCTATGCTGGATCCCAAGATGGCGCCGACTCCCGCTCTTGTGAAGCAGATGTCGGGCCTGAGAGCGCCGCAGCAGCGCATTGTACTGGGGGTAAGACCTTTATTACGGGCTCCAGATATGCCCCACTATCAGAGGGGATTGAGGGGGAACAGAGAGAGGACCTAGTTAGCGAGGAAGAGGATTGTTTTACTGACTTCCAGGCCACCCGTGATGGCGGCGCTGTTCCTCCCCCCTCTCCCCCATATGCTTCACACACAGACCGCAGCTGTGAGCACGAGCAGCAGAGAAAAGAGGAAACAACAGCAGCTATTGCTACACAGCAGGAGACTGATTCCTCGCCCACACATGATTGTTTTGATGATTTACCCACAAGGGGGACTCCCATGACTGATTCCTATATGAAACGCATGCTAGCTGCGTTCAGAGACTCAATGGACTGCAGAATAGATAAAGCCCTACGCCCGGTTCGTGGGGAGCTTACACAAATTGCGAACCGCACTGATCACCTTGAGAATAAAATGAGTGAGCTGGTGTCCTCGCATAATGAACTGGCTGATGGCCACCAAGAGCTAGCTGAGGAAGTACAAAGGTTAAGGAGCAAAGTCAATGATTTGGAGGACCGCTCGCGGCGAAACAATGTCAAATTGCGGGGCATACCAGAGTCCATTCCTCCTTTTGAGCTCACCCGTTTCATACAGAAATTCATGAAAGAGGTCTTGCCTGACAGCTCCAACAGAGACTTAACCATTGACAGGGCCCATAGGGTCCCCAGGCCTAGACATTTGTCAGACGACACACCAAGGGACACCCTGGCAAGGGTACATTACTACCAAATTAAAGAAGCCTTCATGCAAACACTGCGGCATAAAGAGGATCTATCTGAAAAATACGCCTCAATCTCCGTATATAGTGACTTATCAGCAGCAACTCTGCAATGGCGGCGTTCTCTTGCTCCAATTACCTCAGTTCTTCGCTCCGCTAACATCATGTATAAATGGGGATACCCTGCTAAACTGTTAGTGACAAAAGGCGGCAAGACTCAAGTAATTTTCAACCCAGAAGAAGGGACGGCCATGCTGCGATCCTGGAACCTCCATCCTGCACCCACAGCTCCAATACCGCCCAATAAGCCATCCCGTCCTACTCCCGACTGGCTACCAGCTAGATCCAACAAGAGGGGTCGTCGTTGACATCATACTGGTGGGACATGGCTGATGTCCCATGAGAGTTGTCCCGGTGCTTACTGCCCCTGAGGCTGTGAGCCGAACTGTTGTGCCTTACCCACCTCTTGTTAACCTTGTGTTAACACATTGTTCATATGTGAAATTGTTGTCCTCTCTGGACGTATGTTTTCTTTTGTCTTTTTGTTATGTTCGTTTAACACTTTCTGTTTGTTTTATTGTTCTTACAGGCATGGAACCGTTTATTAACACTTCTTCTCCTCCCAGGTCAGGTGGAATCTTTACCTCTTTCTGTCCTCTACCATTTTTACCATTAAATGCGTTTTCAGAGATGCACATACCACACAGGTTTTATGGTCATAAAATTCATATCATACAATGTCTGTGGTCTTAACTCGCCACAAAGACGATCTCACTTCTGGAGAGAGGTCAAATCCCTCCAAGGCGACATCGTCTGCGCACAAGAGACACATCTCATAGCTTCAGATACATATAGGATCAAACAACCTTTATTTCCTAAAATATACCACTCTGTATTTAGAACTAAATGGAGAGGGACACTTATAGCGTTTAGGAACACACTGGCTGTCCAGGTTCATAAAGAAATTTCTGACTCTGAAGGGAGATACCTATTATTAGTATGTACTATCAACAATCAGGACTATACCATAGTTGCAGTATATGCCCCTAATGTTGGACAGATTAATTTTGCCCGGAAAATATTTAGACTTGCACAGGAACATAAGGGTCACCTTGTCATCTGCGGGGATTTCAATGCAGTCCCAGATCTCATCAGAGACACTACATATAGGGGAGACCGTACTCGCCCACCACTGGATGATTTCCTATGGCGTTCTGAACTCTTTGACGCTTGGAGAGCTCAACATGGAAATGAGCTTGATTATACCCATTATTCGCATTCAGATAATTCCTATGCTAGGATTGACTTAGCCTTATTAGATAGAGAAACCTTATTTCTACTCCACTCCTCCTCCATTGAAACCAGGACTTGGTCGGATCATAGCCCACTAGTGTTTTCCATGAAGGAGGTAGTGGATATTCCCCCTACATACCTTTGGAGATGCAACTCCTTCCTCATCTCACACCCGACATACCAATCCACAATTCGCGCCTCCTTGACCCAGTACTTTAAGGACAATGATAATGGGGAGGTCTCCGACACCACATTGTGGAACGCCCATAAGGCGGTTATACGCGGCAAGTTAACCCAACTGGGGTCCTGGGTCAAGAAGGAACGACTTAAAACTATGGATAATCTTCTGTCGGACATTAGGAGGTTGGAGTCTATTCATAAAACTACCCCGATCCCCTCTGTACTGACAGAATTAAAAAAAGCGCGAGAAGATCTTCACGCCTTATTGTTAACAGACTATGAGAGATCTTTCAGAAAAGCGAAATCAATCTATTACGTTGAGGGTAATAAGGCGGGGAGAACTTTGGCCAGAAAGATCAAGGCCCAACACGTCAAAACCCGTATACCATTCCTAGTAGACCCTTCCAATGGAAGTAAATTAATTGACCCTAGGGATATAGCCTTAAATTTCAAAAATTACTATATGCAACTATATAATCTGAAAGATGACCCTCTCACTTTTCAACCGTCCCAACCAGACATAGATGCATTTCTACATAAAATTAACTTGCCATCCTTATCTGATACCCAACAAATTTTTCTAAACGCCCCAATTACCCCCCTAGAAGTCACCCAGGCCATAAATGGTTCCCCACTGGGGAAGTCTCCCGGCCCCGATGGGCTCACTAACCACTATTACAAGACATTCTCCCTCACCCTAGCCCCTTTCATGACCCGATTCTTTAAAACAGCACAAACAACAGGGACCATGCCTGCTGAAAATCAAGCCGCCATTATAGTAGCCCTACCTAAACTGGGCAAAACCCCCGATAAACCTGCCAATTTCCGCCCCATTTCGTTACTTAACTGTGATGTAAAGGTCTATGCCAAGATCTTAGCCACACGTCTATCAGACTTGCTTCCACTACTGATTAATATAGACCAAACAGGATTTCTTATACACAGGCAGGCACAAGATAACACCCGCAGAATAATCAATATATTTCATTTTCTTAACTCCACCCGCACCCCAGCGGTCGCGGTCTCCCTTGACGCCGAGAAGGCGTTCGACCGCATTTCTTGGTCGTTCGCCTTCTCGGTGCTCTCCAAATTTGGTATAGATGGATCCATGCTTCAATGCATTCAAGCTCTATACTCCGTCCCCTCTGCCACAGTGTTTATAAACGGAACCCTATCAGATCCCTTCATCATCACAAATGGCACCAGGCAGGGGTGCCCACTTTCCCCGCTAATGTTTATTATGTCCATGGAACCCCTTGCACCATTATTAAGAAATGATCCCCTTGTAGCAGGTGTCCAAATAGGGAAAGCCACTCTAAAACTGTCCTTATATGCGGACGATGTAATTCTCACCTTAATACGCCCTTCATCCTCCCTACCCCGTGCACTTTCTCACCTATCCACTTTTAGCAAAGTTTCATATTACAAGCTCAATACATCCAAGTCCGAGGCTCTGCCTCTGAATGTCCAACAGTCAGAATTAGATTCTATGCGATCCTCTTGTGCATTGGATTGGCAAACTGAATCCATTAAATACTTGGGGACGCATATGACGGCTAATCTGCGGCAACTATTTTTAAAGAATTATATGCCCCTTCTCTTGGAACTCCAACAATGTGCTACTAACATTTCTAAATTGGAGGTTTCCTGGTCGGGGAAAATAGCAGCCTTTAAAATGTCACTGCTTCCACGTCTCTTATACATGTTTAGAGTCTTGCCTATTCAGATCCCCTTACACTTCTTTAGAAAGGTTCGTTCCTTGATTTCCACATTCATCTGGAGTGGTAGGCCATCCCGCATCGCATATAATGTTTTAATTAAACCCCCCCTATTGGGAGGTATGGGAGTCCCTGATGTATACAACTACTACCGTGCAACCCTATTGGCACAAATGAGGGAGTGGCTTACAGCCCCAGAGGACTACAAACCATGGCAGCTAATAGAGGATTTTTACTCTAAACCCCCGCTGAGTACCTTATTATACTCTCACATTTGGTCTCCTGAGACCTCGCTACATAAATATCCTCCTCCTATGGCAATGGGACTTCGATGTTGGCTACAAGTACACGCTACTAGTGGTAAACCTTACAAGCTACATAGCCTTCCCATTCCCATATCTGCTCTACAAGCATCTCTTCCCCACTCCTCTACACCCACCTTGTCTCTCTGGCAGGATAAAGGCATACATCTGATCTCCGACTTATTTCAAGGAGAGCATCTTTCTGACTTTGGACAGCTAGCTACTAATTATGATCTGCCCTCCTCTTCTTTTTTTCTATATCTCCAGATAAGACACTGCATTAATGAGGCCCCCCTGTCCACTACCATATGGGATGTTGCCCTATCTACCTTACTGACCGGGAAACCCCGGGGCTTACGCCCTTTATATGATTACCTTGGCTGCTTTTCTGATTTTAAAAAACCCATTGCCTTGCAGGCATGGGAGACTTTGCTAGGGAAACAATTTTCGGCCGAAGAATGGCTCTCAGCCTATAACCGATCACTACGAGCGGTTGTCTCGGCCGCTCATCGAGAAAATGTAATTAAAGTATGTCTTCAATGGTATTATACACCACAGAAGCTACACTTACTTTTCCCTGCATGCTCCCAGCTTTGCTGGCGTGGTTGTGGACAGATGGGCTCCCTCCTACACATATTATGGGACTGTTTATGTCTCACCTCATTCTGGTCTGAAGTTTCTAACTTACTGACGACAATCACAGGTCTAAATCTCTCACTAACCCCAGCCCAAGCATTACTACACTTAGACTTGGATCATATCCCCCCATCAATCAGGCCAATTGTGTCAAAAATTTTAACTATAGCAAGAGTAGCAATTACTCGCCCTTGGAAAGACCCTGCCACCCCATCCATAGGGGAAGTAATAGTGGACACTCGACTCTGCTATACCTTGGAACGCCTCATATCGTTCACCAGGAATACCTATAAGAAGTTCCAGGCCATCTGGATATATTGGGAGAATTGTGTACATTTTAAAGATACCAAGTAATAATTATAACCCACTTTTTCTGCCTCTACGCACTTGTCTCTCTACTTTCCCCACCTGACCATATGTATCACTTATACACTGTTAATGGTTCCATGCCTGGATCTATGCTTTACATTTGATAATTTTGTAAAATTGTCCGTGCGCAAATTCCATGCCAATGTTATGTTAGGCCTAATTGTTTGGCCTGGTTATTGTGTTTCCCCTTCCCTCATACTTCCCTCCCCCCCCCCCTCCCAACCTCTGAATTATCTGTCGCCATCTTATTTCATTGATGATCCTGGGACAATAGGACAGCCCAGAGTGTATTGCATTACACACATATAGATAATGGACTCTGATTTACATGGACAAACATCCTAGCAAGCTACACTCCTTGCATTTTATATCAAGAGATGGTCTAGTTCTCAATACATATACGCAACCCCTCCTTTCCTATCCCTCCCTTACCCTTCTTCCTCCTCTTCTATGTCCCCTCCTCCCTGTTTATTCATTCCTAAAGGGGCATATTATCCCTTATATTTGAAACCTTATGTATGTTAAAAAATATTGTATCTGGAAAAAATTGTAATAAAAACTTATTGAAACATTAAGAGATACACGTGAAACTAAAGCTCATCCTGGGTGCATAAGGTGCCTATCACCCAATCCGCACTGAATTTCATTCCTAGCACATAGCCAAAAAATCGCCCCATTGACTTACATTGGAGTGCAGAAAGGGTCATTTTTTCTCGGTCCCTTTAAGAGGTAGGAGTTAAACAAGCTTAGGTCTGCGGTGCCCAGGGGGGACCCCATCCAGCCCGCACTCAGTTTCATTGCTACCACCTTAGGGAAAAAAGTCATTTTTTCGAGGCTTAGAAGTCATTTCTTCAATTCCCATAGGAAATCAACAGCGTCTCTATTCAATTGTGTGGAGCGCATATCAGGTGGGTTTTCTCTGCCGGCTTAAGAGATACACAAGAAACTAAAGCTGATTCTGGGTGCCTAAGGTGCCTATCACCCAATCCGCACTGAATTTCATTCCTAGCACATAGCCAAAAAATCGCCCCATTGACTTACATTGGAGTGCAGAAAGGGTAATTTTTTCTCGGTCCCTTTAAGATGTAGGAGTTAAAAAAGCTTAGGTCTGCGGTGCCCAGGGGGGACCCCATCCAGCCCGCACTGAGTTTCATTCCTACCACCTTAGGGAAAAAAGTCATTTTTTCGAGGCTTAGAAGTCATTTCTTCAATTCCCATAGGAAATCAATGGCGTTTCTATTCAATTGTGTGGAGCGCATATTAGGTGGGTTTTCTCTGCCGGCTTAAGAGATACACAAGAAACTAAAGCTGATTCTGGGTGCCTAAGGTGCCTATCACCCAATCCGCACTGAATTTCATTCCTAGCACATAGCCAAAAAATCGCCCCATTGACTTACATTGGAGTGCAGAAAGGGTAATTTTTTCTCGGTCCCTTTAAGATGTAGGAGTTAAAAAAGCTTAGGTCTGCGGTGCCCAGGGGGGACCCCATCCAGCCCGCACTGAGTTTCATTCCTACCACCTTAGGGAAAAAAGTCATTTTTTCGAGGCTTAGAAGTCATTTCTTCAATTCCCATAGGAAATCAATGGCGTCTCTATTCAATTGTGTGGAGCGCATATCAGGTGGGTTTTCTCTGCCGGCTTAAGAGATACATGTGAAACTAAAGCTGATCCTGGGTGCCTAAGGTGCCTATCACCCAATCCGCACTGAATTTCATTCCTAGCACATAGCCAAAAAATCGCCCCATTGACTTACATTGGAGTGCAGAAAGGGTAATTTTTTCTCGGTCCCTTTAAGATGTAGGAGTTAAAAAAGCTTAGGTCTGCGGTGCCCAGGGGGGACCCCATCCAGCCCGCACTGAGTTTCATTCCTACCACCTTAGGGAAAAAAGTCATTTTTTCGAGGCTTAGAAGTCATTTCTTCAATTCCCATAGGAAATCAATGGCGTCTCTATTCAATTGTGTGGAGCGCATATCAGGTGGGTTTTCTCTGCCGGCTTAAGAGATACACAAGAAACTAAAGCTGATTCTGGGTGCCTAAGGTGCCTATCACCCAATCCGCACTGAATTTCATTCCTAGCACATAGCCAAAAAATCGCCCCATTGACTTACATTGGAGTGCAGAAAGGGTAATTTTTTCTCGGTCCCTTTAAGATGTAGGAGTTAAAAAAGCTTAGGTCTGCGGTGCCCAGGGGGGACCCCATCCAGCCCGCACTGAGTTTCATTCCTACCACCTTAGGGAAAAAAGTCATTTTTTCGAGGCTTAGAAGTCATTTCTTCAATTCCCATAGGAAATCAATGGCGTCTCTATTCAATTGTGTGGAGCGCATATCAGGTGGGTTTTCTCTGCCGGCTTAAGAGATACATGTGAAACTAAAGCTGATCCTGGGTGCCTAAGGTGCCTATCACCCAATCCGCACTGAATTTCATTCCTAGCACATAGCCAAAAAATCGCCCCATTGACTTACATTGGAGTGCAGAAAGGGTCATTTTTTCTCGGTCCCTTTAAGAGGTAGGAGTTAAACAAGCTTAAGTCTGCGGTGCCCAGGGGGGACCCCATCCAGCCCGCACTGAGTTTCATTCCTACCACCTTAGGGAAAAAAGTAATTTTTTCGAGGCTTAGAAGTCATTTCTTCAATTCCCATAGGAAATCAACGGCGTCTCTATTCAATTGTGTGGAGCGCATATCAGGTGGGTTTTCTCTGCCGGCTTAAGAGATACACGTGAAACTAAAGCTCATCCTGGGTGCCTAAGGTGCCTATCACCCAATCCGCACTGAATTTCATTCCTTAATTAATTATTTAAGCCATAGGCTAGAAAACCCTGCTTGCCCAAAAGGTAAAACTTAGCTTTTATTAATTCTTAATTAAAAGGGGAGAAAAAAGGGGGAGATGGAAAAGGTATAGTGACTGTGTATGTACAGTGTTACTTAAAATAGACACACACTGATGTATCCTTATGTTGGTGCGGTGGTGCGTTTGTCAATTTGTATTTATGAATGACAGCTAGTTCAGCAGTTGCTAATTTCTATAGTGCTTGTTTATTGCTGATAATATTTTACACGCTAGTCGTACAGTAATCGCTATAGTTGCGAGATGTATACTCGTGGATGCGGGAAGAGAGCTTAAGATCCGCAATAATTGCCGCTGGCTGCGTGCGATAATATCGGTAAATCGCGAGTTGATAATAGCACACTATCACAAGTATTGCTGTTTGGTATGTGCTATAACTGCCTGTAGTGGCAGGTTAGTGCTATGATCGCTGCCAAATGCGTGCGATCCTGCTCACAACGGCGGACGGGAGATGGCACCCATTCAGGGTTATCTCTATCTCCTGGGATGCTAACCGCTCACAACGGCGGATACTCTTCTTGCAATCTAGCTTACATTCCCTGCCGTCCTTAGTATCTCAACTGGCACTAGCTGCAAACTGTTTGTACACTAATGCCGACTAAGGTATACATACAGTGTGTCCCTAAACTAAAAATGCCATTGCCATCTTTCTGACTAGTTTCGTCGGTATTCTTGACTTTATCAAAGTATTGGCGTTGGCGGGCGGGGCTTCAGCAGTGATTATATAGATGCTGAAAAAGTACCGCCCGTGATCCTAAGATCCTGGCCAATCATGGCTTGCAGGGGTTAGTGCTTTCAGGATTTGAATTACAAGGACAACCTCTAGATTCAAATTTCGCGGGTGATTTGCTAATCCCCGCCTCCACAATTGTCTCAGATTCTTGCTATTTTGCATGCGTTGGGACTTTGGTTTTTTAAGGTACGATGCCTGCCATTGTGTCTGCGCCGGGACTTAGTCTTTTTCCGGCTTATCAGTATCACGCATTCGTTAAGACTTTGGTTTAGACGGGTCTTATGCTTACCATTGTGTCTGCGTAGGGACTTAGTCTTTTTCAACTTATCAATATTGCGCAAAGCAGTATTGTGCAGTAATGCGCGAGACATTGTCGTTTTTGGTCTATTCTTTTGGAATTTTAATTACGGCTAGCTTTTTTAATAATATTCATATTTGATAGTTTCATGTAATTGCATGAGGGTTCCTTTTCGTAACATGGTAAGTATGGAATGTTTTTTGAAATTATCTGAATATTGCAACCATTTCTTGGGTAGATTTTTTTAAAAAATGGATGTAATTCATGCCTGTTGAACTTTGGGGATTTCAAGAAATTGTGAAAAGTAGTTATAATTTCTTTGTATAATTTCTGTGTATACGGATCTAGGATCTAAAATAACGCTGTGTATGCATGAGTCACCTACACGTTCTCTTGTGATTATAGAAAAGGGGTGAAAGTAAAGCCTTCATTTAACCCTTGCGGGGAGAGCATCTGTAAACGGTGTATCCACCTAGCTTCAGCCTGTAGGAGCTTTATATCTAAGTCTCCTTTCCTGGGTCCGAGACGTATCGCTTCAATCCCCCAGAAGGTCAACCCCCTAGGGTCTCCGTTATGGCGATCATTAATATGGCGAGCTACGCTTGTCTCTGTTCGCGTTTTGATGTTACTTAGATGCGAGCCGATCCGGTTTTTGAATGGCTGGATTGTTTTCCCAATGTATATTAGCCCACAGGGGCATTTAGCCGCATACACTATACCTTTGGTCTGACAATTTATGAATTGTCTTATGGTATAGGTTTTTTGATCGATGGGATTGGTAAAGGTCTTCATTTTGGGTAGGTACTTGCAATGAACGCAAGTGCCACATGGGTAAGACCCCTTAACATCAGATCGTAGCCATGTTGCAGGCGAATTGTCCTCGGTAGTATTTGAGAAGTGACTGTGCACCAGACGGTCCTTTAAATTTCTTCCCCTTTTATATGTAATACTCGGGGTGCTCGAGAGGACTTCCTTTAGGTCGGGATCTGCTTGTAGTACTGGCCAGTATTGTTGTATGATCTGTCTTATCTTGTGGTGTGCGGAGTCAAAGGTTCCTATACATCTAATGGTCTTTGATGATGTAGCGGTATATATGTTCTTGTTCAATAGGCTATTCCGATCCGTAGTTCTTGCTCTATAAAAGGCCCTATGGAGCGCTTTCTTCGGGTATCCTCTATTGATGAATCTGCAGTATAGTATATTGCACTCATCCAAGAATGCCTCTTCTGTGGAGCAATTTCTACGCGCCCTCAGATATTGTCCGACCGGGATTCCCCTTTTGAGAGGTGTGGGATGAAAACTTTTCCATTGTAGAAAGCTATTTGTAGCAGTTGATTTTCGGTATATTTTTGTCGAAAGATCACCGTTGTTTTCAATTGTGATCGTAAGGTCCAAGAAGTTGATTACGTTGGGATGGATTTCACTAGTCAGAATGAGTCCTATGGAGTTAGAATTAAGATTCTTGACAAACTCATTAAAGAGCGTTACATCTCCGTCCCACAAAATTAGGACATCATCGATGTAACGCCCCCAAAATAATATATGGTCAGTGTATTGTTGGTGATTCTCGTTAAAGACGTGGGTGGCCTCCCACCAGCCTAGATAGAGGTTGGCATAGGTGGGGGCACAGCTGGTGCCCATTGCAGTACCAGTCTTTTGAAGGTAGAATTTTTTATCGAAAATGAAGTAATTGCGTGATAGCAGAAAGTTGAGTAGTTTAAGTATGAGTTTATTGTGAGGTATGAATGTATTTCCTCTACTTGACAGAAAATAGTCTATGGCATGAATGCCGTGTTCGTGCTTAATGCTGGTATAGAGGGTTTCCACGTCCAAACTAGCCAGCATCACTCCAGAGCTGACTGATGTTTCCTGTAATTTTTTGACTGTGGCTGTTGTGTCTTTAAGGTAAGATGGTAATGTTTCGACAAATGGAGCCAGCACCTGATCCACATATTTACTTATCCCTTCGGTAAGACAGTTATTGCCCGAGACTATCGGACGTCCTGGTATGGGTCTCCTTTGTTTGTGGACTTTTGGAAGGGCATAAAAGGTGGCCAGGGTGGGGGTAGGATTGTATAGGACTTTGAACTCGAGATCTGATATCAGTTTTTGACCTTTGGCTTCGGTAAGTAGATTTTTAAGCTCAATCAAAAAATCTTTGGAGGGATCGACTCGTAGTACTTCGTATGTAGCGTCATCTTGTAATAGACGCAGGCACATCTGTTTGTAGTCATCTTTATCCATAATTACTAAGTTCCCTCCTTTGTCAGAAGGTTTTATTTCAATTAGTTGTTTTTTAGTAAGGTTATTCAAGGCTTGGTTTTCTTGATGTGTTAATTTCATGTCGTTTTTGAAAATTTTTGTTTCTGTTTTCTGTATGTCATTACATACCAAATTGACAAACTTCTCGATGTTGTGGAATGTCACCAAAGATGGTGTAAACAGGGATTTTGGTCGCAGGTTTGTGGCAGGTGCTGAGAATTCAAACATTCCTGTTTCGTTCTCTGTTTGGAGGTCAAATAGGGTCTCTATTGCTTCCCTTTCTCTCGCGGATAGATTAGATGGGTTAGCTTGTCGGTTTTTATAAAATTTGTGAAGTGCTAGTTTTCTAGCAAAGAGATGAATGTCTTTTATCCACGTGAATTTATCAAATCGGGGGGTGGGTGTGAAGGATAACCCTTTTTCCAGTACTTGGATCTCCACATCTGTTAATGTAGAGGAAGATAAATTCATAATTTGTGGTTTTTCATTTGTTAATATCGAGGGTTCTTGTACGCCCATTGACTGCGGTCTCTGAGTTGGGCTGGGCCTAAAAAATGACTTGTGATTGGAGGTTGAATTGTAAGTGGGGCAAAACTTGCTTGTTGTTCTTGTACGTGCCCAGATGTGATCATTGGTGCATTGTTGGTCATAAAGCTGGGATGTGTGGAGGATAAGGGAGGTATACCAGATGATGATGATGGTGCTGAATTTCCATTTTGTGCTGGTGTTGTTTCCTGTTATCTCTGATATTGGGTTTGCTTGATTCTGTGTCCATCCTTGATTCGTTACTTGATATTGTGCTTGGTGTCTTCTATTCCTTGGTTTTCGTGTTTGTTTTTTAGGATTAACGTTTCTCACTTTTTGTCGTTGGTAGCTACTGCTATCTGAAAGGGTTGGATCCTCTGTACCGGAATAATCTGATTCGGAATATTCGGAGTATTGATATCTATGTGTGATATCTATGTGTGTTATTTGCCTCTTTGTAGATCTCCCCTGTTTCTAAATCTCTTTGGTCACGAATATACTTGCAGTGCTTCCGCTCTTTTATCTCAGATTGGAAGATCTCTATGTGTCGCTGCAACCTCGTTTCGAAGTTTTTAAATTAAGGATTGGTGTTAAAAAATTGGATTTGTTGAAGTTGAATTTCTAATTGTGTGTTAATAAATACTCTAGCATCCGTATTGAATTGGCGGTCATTAATTCATGCCAGCCTTTGATGAATTCGGCGTCTTCTTGATGTGCGTTTGGGCGGATGTTGACACATAGCCCACGATACACTATTTTCTGATCGATGTATGTTTGGAGACTACTGATCTCCCACCATGACCTGATATAGCTCTTGTAGGTCTTTTGTAATTCCTTAAACGCTGTGTTTATATCTATGCTGTTTAAGGGAAGAACACTAGGGAAAACACTTGGTTCGCAGCGCTCTGAAGGGTCTCAGTTGATAGTATGTTAGACAAAAAACTTGCCATAATCCGTGACCGTATTCAGTTGTCCGGGGTTGATGATGCTTGTCCACTGCTCGTGGGGAACAGGATCGGGTGTTGAGAGGGTTAACTCTCTGTGTATTGGATTGGGGTGGGTGATCCCAACCTTTAGGGAGGTATTGATCTACAATGAATTATTTAAGCCATAGGCTAGAATACCCTGCTTGCCCAAAAGGGAAAACTTAGCTTTTATTAATTCTTAATTAAAAGAGGAGAAAAAAGGGGGAGATGGAAGAGGTATAGTGACTGTGTATATACAGTGTTACTTAAAATAGACACACACTGATGTATCCTTATGTTGGTGCGGTGGTGCGTTTGTCAATTTGTAAGTCCCTGGGTTATTGACCCAATACTGGGATCTTGGGTTATTGACTTTGACAATAGTCAAGTGTGACACTTGCAGTTCGTTTCTCTGCTCAGGTTGAGATCCTAATGTAGACTGTATGTGCGATTTGATATAGGGAAAGGGATCAGCGATCCTTCAATGGTATGCCGCGGGCCCGCGGGGATTTATATATTGGGAGAGGATTATACTTCTAGGCAACAGTTTTTACGCATATGCTATGTACATTGGATCATTTATTCACCATTGCATCAGTCAACACTTAATTTAGTGGCAATGGCATTTTTAGTTTAGGGACACACTGTATGTATACCTTAGTCGGCATTAGTGTACAAACACTTTGCAGCTAGTGCCAGTCGAGATACTAAGGACGGCAGGGAATGTAAGCTAGATCGCAAGAAGAGTATCCGCCGTTGTGAGCGGTTAGCATCCCAGGAGATAGAGATAACCCTGAATGGGTGCCATCTCCCGTCCGCCGTTGTGAGCGGGATTGCACGCATTTGGCAGCGATCATAGCGCTAACCTGCCACTACGGGCAGTTATAGCACATACCAAACAGCAATACTTGTGATAGTGTGCTATTATTAACTCGCGATTTACCGATATTATCGCACGCAGCCAGCGGCAATTATTGCGGATCTTAAGCTCTCTTCCCGCATCCACGAGTATACATCTCGCAACTATAGCGATTACTGTACGACTAGCGTGTAAAATATTATCAGCAATAAACAAGCACTATAGAAATTAGCAACTGCTGAACTAGCTGTCATTCATAAATACACGCCGTACAGAATGTACACTAAATTAAGTGTTGACTGATGCAATGGTGAATAAATGATCTAATGTACATAGCATATGCGTAAAAACTGTTGCCTAGAGGTATAATCCTCTCCCAATATATAAATCCCAGCGGGCCCGCGGCATACCATTGAAGGATCACTGATCCCTTTCCCTATATCAAATCGCACATACAGTCTACATTAGGATCTCAACCTGAGCAGAGAAACGAACTGCAAGTGTCACACTATCTCTCAAAGTCAATAACCCAAGATCCCAGTATTGGGTCAATAACCCAGGGACTTACAAATTGACAAACGCACCACCGCACCAACATAAGGATACATCAGTGTGTGTCTATTTTAAGTAACACTGTATATACACAGTCACTATACCTCTTCCATCTCCCCCTTTTTTCTCCCCTTTTAATTAAGAATTAATAAAAGCTAAGTTTTACCTTTTGGGCAAGCAGGGTATTCTAGCCTATGGCTTAAATAATTAACTGAGTTTCATTCCTAGCACATAACCAAAAAATGGCCCCTTTGACTTACATTGAAGTGCAGAAAGAGTCATTTTTCTCTGTCCCTTTAAGAGGTAGGAGTTAAACTAGCTTAGGTCTGCGGTGCCCAGGGGGGACCCCATCTAGCCCGCACTGAGTTGCATTCCTACCACCTTAGGGAAGAAAGGTGTTTTTGCAAACCTTAGAAGTCATTTCTTGAATTCCCATAGGAAATCAACGGCATCTCTATTCAATTGTGTTGAGCACATATCAGGTGGGTTTTCTCTGCCGGCTTAAGAGATACACGTAAAACTAAAGCCGATCCTGGGTGCTTAAGGTACATATCATCCAATCCGCACTGAGTTTCATTCCTAGCACATAGCCAAAAAATGGCCCCATTGACTTACATTGGAGTGCAGAAAGGGTCATTTTTCTCTGTCCCTTTAAGAGGTAGGAGTTAAACAAGCTTAGGTCTGCGGTGCCCAGGGGGGACCCCATCCAGCCCGCACTGAGTTTCATTCCTACCACCTTAGGGAAAAAAGGTGTTTTTGCGAGCCTTAGAAGACATTTCCTTAATTCCCATAGGAAATCAATGGCGTCTCTATTCAATTGCGTTGAGCGCATATCAGGTGGGTTTTCTCTGCAGGCTTAAGAGATACACGTGAGTTCATTCCTAGAACATAGCCAAAAAATCGCCCCATTGACTTATGTTTCAATATATTTATTGAAGGGTTTTTGTATTTTATCAACACGGACAAGTAACATATAACATGCCCCTTTATGGGGAAGACGGCATCGGTTAAGCAGATAGGGCACGCAGACCATTATCAGTTGTAACATGCAGTAATGATGCAAATAGTGATGCAAATATATGATAAACAACACACAACATAACAACAACCAACATACAATCAATACACGTGGGTGCATCAGATAGGGCCACTGGTAATGTGTAATGCTAATGAGATTAGTCCATGTATAACTAGAAACGTAGGCAGGTACGCTCAGGAGAGGGACGCTGTATAAAGCCCATGACTCTTAAATCATGTGAAAGCTTGATAGAACCTATGTAAGTCTAAGGTTATCTGGAAGTACCAGAACGGTGCAACGCTGAAGGGGGGCCCTTAAGCTGAGCTATGGATACACATTGCAGAATTATAAGCATAACTGTATAGTCATCAAAGACATCTAAATAACAACATAAAAGAAAGCAAGTGAGGCTGCCTTAACTGTTACACATAGAAAAGTACGAAACATGTTAGATTTCACATGCAATCAACATATAGTAACTATTGCTAAATAATGTGGTAGTTAAAAGGTTAAAGGAAAAAGGCGCGACAAGATGGTATAAACATGCCTACGGGGTCTAGGGGGTACATAGTCCAGCCTAACTATTGCTAAATAATGTGGTAGTTAAAAGGTTAAAGGAAAAAGGCGCGACAAGATGGTATAAGGGGGTCTAGGGGGTACATAGTCCAGCCTATGTAAAGGGCTTAAAAGGAGATCCATAAGCGTAGGGGCTCAAGCAGAAGTCCAGGATTTTATTAGATGTCGACCTTCGTCCGGGGTGGCAATAAGGTGTTTTGTGTCCTGGTGAGAAATCAGCATACGTGCTGAAGACACCCACTTGTATGGGATACCTTTATCCCTGAGAAATTTAGTTATATCTGCAAATGTCCTGCGCCATTTCAAAGTCTCTGAGCACAAATCAGCGAACACTGCGATGTTAAGGTTCCCGTCAGATGTTATTCCAGACCTCCTCGTTGCTGCTAAAAATTGGGACTTCACCCAAAGAAAATGTATCCTGGCCACAACGTCTCTTGGCGCCTCTAAAGGTATATGGTTAGGCTTGGGAATTCGCCTCACCCAATCAATCACCAAATCGGTTTGCGTAGTATTGGGCAATACCTGCTTAATAGTCTTTTGAATGTATGATGGTAGCTCCACAGTAGTGATGGATTCAGGAACATTGCGGAGCTTAATATTGTTGCGCCTGTTGTAGTCATCCACCTCTGCAAGTCTATTCCGCTGTATAGTGGCTTCCTCTGCCATTCGGTTGCTAGCCTCAAAAAGAGCATTTTGGGCATCAATAACCTCCTTCATTTTCAATTCCAGCCTCAAAGCTCTGTCTTCTGCCACTGACACCGCTGAGGCAAGGGAGGTTAACAGATATTCCATGCCAGTGATAAGTGAGTTTCTAATGGACAATATCATCTCCCTTACCAAGGCGGAGAAAAGCTGAGTAGAGTCGCGTAACAGAGTATCGAATTGGGCTTCAGAGTCTCTTTTCAGATGTGATATTAAAGAAGGGAGTGAAGGAAGAGGAAACTGAGAGATATGCTTTGGAGGATGTGGATATGCTGATGGTATTGTAAATGCGGTAAAATCCTGAGAGGAAGAATCATGGCAAGAAGAGTCATTAAGCTGGGTATCAGAGTTGCTGGTGAATACTGGAGCCGTGGGTGAGAGAGTATTAAGTCCTTGGGCAGCTCTGGCTGGTGGCAGTTCCTATGGTTGCATATCAGAAACATCAGCTGTTGGATCATCAACAGTCTCCAGTGAAGCAGCAGGCAATTCGTCCGAGTATAGATCAGGGAGACACAGGCTTGAAAGTGAGCTCGAGGCTTGAGATGCTGCTATAGAGAAGGGAGGGGGAGTCAAGGAGGGAGCTGTACCAGGAGAAGGAATATGCTGCTTAGCTGTGGATTGTGCAGAGCGCAGCTGATAGGAATGTGTGCCGTCTGCTCTATTCCTCCTGCTCCTCCGTTTAGAAGCCTTAGTAAGTGAATAATTGTCTGTGGTGTCTACCTTCGGGTAAACTGCTTGTTCGGGTGCTGGGGGTTCCCACCATTCTGCCCCAGCATCAGAGAAAAAGGCAGCGATGAGGCGGTCCTGGAGTGCGGCGGCGCCATCTTGTGCTGCCTTGGGGAGAGATGATTGTATCCTTCTCTTTGCTGCCGCCGTTGCTTTTTTAGATGTAGAACGCATACCGGCAGGTGCAGGGAAGGTTCCGGTGTCCTCTGTTGCTGATTAAGTAGAGTTAAAGACCAGGGAAAAGGCTGCAAGTCTCTATGTAAACGGAGCTCCTCTGCAACGCATCTGGTCCCTTAGACTGCAGGCCATGCCCCGCCCCATTGACTTACATTGGAGTGCAGAAGGGGTAATTTTTTCTCTATCCCTTTAAGAGGTAGGAGCTAAACAAGCTTAGGTCTGCGGTGCCCAGGGGGGACCCCATCCAGCCCGCACTGAGTTTCATTCCTACCACCTTGGGGAAAAAAGGTGTTTTTGCGAGCCTCAGAAGACATTTCCTGAATTCCCATAGGAAATCAATGGCGTCTCTATTCAATTGCGCTGAGCGCATATCAGGTGGGTTTTCTCTGCCGGCTTAAGAGATACACGTGAAACTAAAGCCGATCCTGGGTGCTTAAGGTGCATGTCATCCAATTCGCACTGAGTTTCATTCCTAGAACATAGCCAAAAAATCGCCCCATTGACTTACATTGGAGTGCAGAAGGGGTCATTTTTTCTCTGTCCCTTTAAGAGGTAGGAGTTAAACAAGCTTACGTCTGCGGTGCCCAGGGGGGACCCCATCCAGCCCGCACTGAGTTTCATTCCTACCACCTTGGGGAAAAAAGGTGTTCTTGGCAGTCCTACGGCGGCACACAATGGGTTAAGTCTAGGATCCTGAGTGCAAGGCAGAAGAGACCTGCTCAGCAGTATCCAATCAAAAAAGGTACTGGGTATAATAGGCAGCAAGGACAACAGCAACACAGAGTTTTTTTCTTCTGCAAGTAAGAAGAGATGTATATTTATATTTACACTTGTTTCTTGTTTTTCAGATTTGCCTGAGCAGTGTTGCTGGCACAACGCAACGCAAGACTTGGAGACCAGGCTACAGTGTTGTAGTTTGCCTTGATTCCTCTTGCCCGTGGATGAGATCAGGGATTTGGATACGGGGCTATTGTGAATGGTTCCCCAAACTCCCCTTATATGATCTCGGTCTGTAGTTTGCAGACCCTCAAGCATTCTGATGTAGGACTGATACTCTGTCCAAAGTCGTGTCTCAGGACTGGACCTTCAAGCATTCAAGGTCCGATGCTCTGCTTTGAGGATGGAACAAAGCTACGTGTTTCAAGACTAGGTGAATGTAAGTTCACCTTTACTCAGTTTTGGTGTGCATTTCCTGTATTTTGTGTATTTAGACACGCTGGATATCGGGATGTATCGGAGGAGGGTCTGGATCTCCTGACTACCTCCTATTGGTTGCCGAGTTTAAACTCTAGGGCGCCAACTCAGCCGTGCTAACTTCCGCCGCTGCTCCTCCATGCGGTCCGGCGTCCGGAAGTTTCAGCACCTGCGTGACACATGCGTGTCAAGCGCCAGAGAACTTCCGCTATGCGCCTGTACTTTCTCCCGCCATCTGTACACGAGGTTGGGCGTCTGACACCGCTGCACAGATACTCCAATAAGATAAGTCTCCCCAGAACGCTGAGTAAGTCTTGGCTCTCTAAGCCTTTTTTTTTCTTCTGCTATGTCTTAGATTAATAAAGTTTCAGGGTCAATTTTGCATCTGTCTATTTCAGAATTTACATCATGTCTTCTCCGGGTAACAAATGCTCTGGTAAAAGTAAACACAGAACATGCACTTAATGCAATTATTTACTGCCTGATGATAACCCTTCTGACATCTGCATTTTATGCTCTGCTGCATCATCTGACCCTGCTCCTTCTCTGTCTGATTCCATCAGAGACATTATCAGAAGTGAACTGCGTAATAAGTTTGGAGAGGGTGGTCCCGCAGCGAAGAAAATAAAGTCTGCTAGGACTACCACCTCTCCTACTCGTTCTAGTGGGGACTCATCCTCAGATTCTGATAAAGAATCCAATTACTATTTCTTGTTTGATAAGGACGATATCTCTAAGCTTATTAAATCTGTGAAGGGACTCTTGAAGCTGACAGGTCAACTAAGTAAAAAGCACCACGTGATGCGTTGTATTATTTTCCACCTGCAGAAAATAGAGTTTTTCCCTCTCATCATCTCCTAGATTCCTGGCATAAAAAGATTGGAACAAACCAGAAAAGCGTCTGGATGTCGGCTCACGATTCAGATCGGCGTACAAATTGGATGAAGCCCATATGTTTACATGTCATACCCCTCCAAAGGTAGATCAAGCCGTAATTAAGCTGGCAAAGAAATCTATATTCCCAGCAGAAGAATCTACTATGCTAAAAGAGCCTTTAGACAGAAAGGCTGATGCTCTGTCTAAAAGATATACACGGCTGCTGCAGCTTCATCCAAGATAGCCTTATCCTCCATTCCAGTCGCACGTGCTTTAAGGGTCTGGTCAAGTGAAATCACTAAAGACCTGACACAGGGCAGTTTCTAGGTCATTTTGACAACAGGGCGAATATTGATAAAAGCGCCCCCCACCCCCCCACCCCCTCGGTCAGCCCTGGGGAAGGAAGGGGAGGTTACTCGGGCTACTAGGAAGAATATAGTAATAATGCTTACTGCTGTACCCTCCATATAGTAATAATGTCTCCTGCTGTGTGTTTTCCGTAGTAAAATGCCTCCACTGCTGTGCCCTGTGCCTATATAGTAATAATGTGCCTGCTGTACCCACCATAGTAATAAAGTTCCCCCCTCTGCCTGCAATAACCCCCCCCCACACACACACACACACACACACACACACTACCCCCACCTAACCCCCCCCCTATACACACTATCCCACCTGACCCCCCTGCACACAATATCCCACCTGACGACCCCCCCCCCCCACACACACACACACACACACTACCCCACTTGGCCACCATTCCAACAGACACACTACCCCAACAGCCTGGCCCTAGAAATGGCCCTGGGTCACGTCTGTGCACAAGCCGCTCCAGAGTATCAGGAGATAGAGATATACTATAGGGTGGCAGATGTAGCAGAGCTCAACTTCCTGAGACCTGCAGTCCCATGTAACACCACAGATAACACAGTGATATCTCTGAGTACAGATAATGTAGTAGCTGTCATCTGCAGTCCTATGTAACACCACGGATAACACAGTGATATCTCTGAGTACAGATAATGTAGCAGCTGTCACCTGCGGTCCTATGTAACACCACTGATAACACAGTGATATCTCTGAGTACAGATAATGTAGTAGATGTCCCTGCAGTCCCATGTAACACCACAGATAACACATTGATATCTCTGAGTACAGATAATGTAGTAGATGTCACCTGCAGTCCTATGTAACACCACAGATAACACAGTGATATCTCTGAGTACAGATAATGTAGTAGATGTCCCTGCAGTCCTATGTAACACCACAGATAACACAGTGATAGCCCTCTGAGTACAGATAATGTAGTAGATGTCACCTGCAGTCCTATGTAACACCACAGATAACACAGTGATATATATGCAGTCCTATGTAACACCACAGATAACACAGTGATATCCCTTTGAGTACAGATAATGTAGTAGATGTCACCTGCAGTCCTATGTAACACCACAGATAACACAGAGATATATCTGCAGTCCTATGTAACACCACAGATAACACAGTGATATCTCCGAGTACAGATAATGTAGTAGTCACCTGCAGTCCTATGTAACAGCACAGATAACACAGTGATAACTCTGAGTACAGATAATGTAGTAGCTTTCACCTGCAGTCCTATGTAACCCTACAGATAACACAGTGATATCTCTGAGTACAGATAATGTAGTATGTGTGATCTGCAGTCCTATGTAACACCACAGATAACACAGTGATATCTGAGTACAGATAATGTAGTAGTCACCTGCAGTCCTATGTAACAGCACAGATAACAGAGTGATAACTCTGAGTACAGATAATGTAATAGATGTGGCCTGTAGTCCTATGTAACAGCACAGATAGCAGAGTGATAACTCTGAGTACAGATAATGTAATAGATGTGGCCTGCAGTCCTATGTAACACCACAGATAACACAGTGATAACTCTGAGTACAGATAATGTAATAGATGTGGCCTGCAGTCCTATGTAACACTACAGATAACACAGTGATATCTCTGAGTACAGATAATGTAATAGATGTGGCCCGCAGTCCTATGTAACACCACAGATAACACAGTGATATCCCTCTGAGTACAGATAATATAGATGTCACCTGCAGTCCTATGTAACACCACAGATAACACAGTGATATCCCTCTGAGTACAGATAATGTAGTAGATGTCACCTGCAGTCCTATGTAACACCACAGATAACACAGTGATATATCTGCAGTCCTATGTAACACCACAGATAACACAGTGTTATCTCTGAGTACAGATAATGTAGTAGCTGTCCCCTGCAGTCCTATGTAACAGCACAGATAACACAGTGATATCTCTGTACAGATAATGTAGTAGATGTCACCCGCAGTCCTATGTAACAGCACAGATAACACAGTGATATCTCTGTACAGATAATGTAGTAGTCACCTGCAGTCCTATGTAACAGCATAGATAACACAGTGATAACTCTGAGTACAGATAATGTAATAGATGTGGCCTGCAGTCCTATGTAACACCACAGATAACACAGTGATATCTCTCTGGGTATAGTATAGAATATGGGGACAGAAGCACAGTATTGGGGACACCCTGCATTACCCCCATAGTAAGAGACCTCCTGCACTGCCTCAACACAAGAAAACAAAACAAAAACAAACCAATATATTCACCTAATCTTGGCCCCGGTCTTCCTCTCCTCTCTTCTCTTGTCTCCTCTCCTCTCCAGCATGTCAGCTGCGGCACGGATACTCTAGCTCAGTGCTTCTCAAACTGTGAGCCGGGCCTTACCACTGAGGTGCCCCCTAGTTGTTGGTGAGGCCCAGCTGCGGAGCCAGTTTTCTCAAAAGTAACTATGATCTGCACAGTCCTTTTTCTGTTTGAAAAGATCTCCATTTTAACAACATTATTAATTTATTTTGTACTTGCGTTATTAGTATATAGGGCTTGGGAGATGGGTAAAAGGTAGCCCTAGCATTATTTTCAGCTTTTAAATGGACTTTCACCACAGGTAGTGAGGCCCAGGCACCCTCTTGGTCAGTCTGGTGAGGCCCCGGCATTGCCTTGGTCTGTTGGGTGAGGCTACAGTAGAAAAAGTTTGAGAAGCGCTGCTCTAGCAGGCCTGATGACGTCATCACTGGCCTGCTGAAGGATCTGTCTCACAGAGATGCAGTGAGATCCGCGCAGGGGGAGAGGGGGCCGGTGCCGGCAGCTTGCAGGAGATCATCAGTGAGGTCCGGAGGGGGAGGGGGCGTCGGCAGCTTGGAGGACATCAGTGAAGTCTGGAGGGGAGGCGGAGGGGGCGCCAACTACTTGGTCAGGGCAGGAGCTGGGCGCCCCATGCGGTGTCAGCGCCCCATGCGGTGGCCTGGCCCGCCCGGTCCTAGAAACAGCCCTGACCTGACATTGAATGTTCCTTGAGAGGAGATTTTGGAGAAGGTACCCACCCTGAAGGCTGCATCAGAATTTCTCTGTGACACCCCTCTGGATGACTTAGCACTCTCATCTAAAATGATGACAGCGGCGAATTCCACCAGAAGGTGCTTGTGGCTGAAACAATGGCCAGAGGATCTGGCTTCAAAACATCATTTTTGTTCCTTTCCTTTCCAACCTGAATCAATGTTTGGTCCACAGTTAAAGCAGATTCTGAAAGACCTACATGAAAATAAGGAGTCCACCTTTCCCATGCCTAGGAGAACTTCCTTTAAAGGCAATAGGAAACAAGGGAAGGTATCTCCTAAAGCTTGAAAGGACTACAGGTCCAATTGTTTTAAGAACTTCAAGGCAAGACCTTCTAGATCAGCTTCTACTTCTGCTAAAGGGAAGTCTTCTACTAAAAAGGAGAGTCAGTTATGATGCCATCTTACTGCCACAGGCAGTCGGGGGTCATCTAAAGAAGTTCCTGCCCCAGTGGAAAATGTCCACATGCGACAAGTGGGTCCTATCAGTGATACAGCATGGATATTGCCTAGAACTCCTTTCCTCTCCTCCCAACAGATTCCTTCTAAACAGAATGATCAACCCCAACCTTCTTCCTCTGATACGGGAATTCATCTCCAGTGCCCTTACCAGAAAGAGGAAAAGGTTTCTATTCAAGAGTGTTTCTCGTACCAAAAAGCAACGGGAAGTTCAGACTGGTGATAGACCTATCAGCCCTCAACAAGTACATGAAAAAATTATCGTTCAAAATGGACAATATCAAATCCGTGATCCCACTGATCAACGAGGGGGACTTTTTAGCGCCCATAGATTTGACGGACGCCTATCTACATGTTCTGATTGCCCCTTGCCACAGGAAATTCCTTCGAGTGGCTTTACTTCTAAACGATCATGTACACCACCTCCAGTTCACGTGCCTACCATTTGGTCTTTCTTCAGCAGCCAGGGTGTTCACCAAGATCTCGATAGTACTAGCAGAAGTACTCAGGATCAAGGGCATGAGGATCGTCCCATACTTAGAAGACTGGCTGCTGATAGCAGACTCTCCTTCCACTCTAAATCTTCATATCCAGCAGTCGGTCGGTCTTCTCCAAAGTCATGGCTTTCTAGTAAACCATCTGAAGTCACAACTGACTCCGTCACAATCTCTAGTATTTTTGGAATTCAAGATCAACACAATACAAATGAAGATCTCCTTGTCGGAGTCAACCGTTTAAAAAAACAAGTCTCCGCGTTGAGATTTCGACAATCAGTGTCTCTAAGGACTGCCATGGCTGTACTAGGGACGTTGACATCCACAATAGATGCTGTACCATGGGCCAAAGCACATGTACTGTATGTTCCCTTCAGATGGAAATACTATCTGTTTGGGACAAGAATCATCTGACCTTAGATCATCCCATATCTATCACCGATTAGACTCGGGAAGAACTTTTCTGGTGGCTGAATCCAGTGAATTTCACCAAGGGAGTCCCTCTTATCCAGAAGGAACAAATTATCCTTACAACAGGTGCGTCCCAGTACGGTTGGGGGGCACATACCCTGGACCATTGGGTTCAGAGGAAATGTCCAGGAGGGAATCCGAAATGTCTTCAAACCGCAGGGAGCTCCGAGCGATCAAACTGGCACTATTCCATTTCGTTCATCTACTCCACGACTCCAATGTCCTTGTACAGACGGACAATCTTTCCGCGGTGTTCTACTTAAACAAACAGGGTGGCACAAGGAGTCTTCCTCTGCCGGAATTAGACATGTTTGCAATTCGAGACAACGCAAAGCTCCAGAAATTTTGCTCCAGAAACCAGACGGCCTGTCAATCTCGTGGAGCAAGATCTACATTTATGCCTTCCCTCCTCCAGCTCTGATCCAGACAACACTTCGGAAAGTGAAGGAGGAGAGGGCAACTGCCCTGCTAATCCTGCCTTACTGGCCTCGCAGACCCTGGTTCTCCCTAGCCTGCTCTCTAGCCAAAGGCAGAATATGGAAGTTACCCTGTGCACCGGACCTACTCATCCAGAACGGCCTGCACCATCCCAAGATCAGCCTGCTCCAATTAGCGGCCTGGAAGTTGAACTGACCTCTTGGAGAGATTCTGGCCTAGCAGAAAACACTATATCAACCATGATAAATGCCAAGAGGGCAAGCACGAGGAAAAAATATGAAGGCATATGGAAGGTTTTCACATCAAATTCTAAAGATTTTTCCCTAACCTCAGTTCTAAATTTTCTACAAAAAGGTCTAGAACAGGGACTGAAGTTGAACACTCTGAGAGTACAATTCGCTGCAATTAATTCTTTCCTAGGAGGAAGATTTAATAATGACCCACAGGTCACCACTTTCTTGAAAGGGGTCAGGAACATCAGACCTCCAGTGAAATCACCTATTTCTTCATGGGACCTGCATGTGGTGTTGGAAGCCCTCAAGGGACCTCCCTTTGAGCCTATGGAGTCATCAGATATTCAGTTCCTGTCCGGGAAGACCACATTCCTAGTGGCAATTGCCTCAGCCCGCAGGGTGAGTGAATTACAGGCCTAATCATCTCGGGAGCCGTACTTCAGGGACCTCGGGGATGCCATTTATTTGCGAACCATACCTGGCTTTATTCCTAAAATGACTTCATCAATGAATGAAGAGATAATTCTCCCAAGGCTTCCTCAAACCACTGCAGGGGAAGACCCGCTAGATGTCAGGCGGGCAGTCCTGATTTACAGGGATAGAGTTAACACATTCAGAAAAGATGAAAATCTATTTCTTATATACAGCTGTAGCCACTTTCAACATGATCCCTAACACGTTAATTTTCTGATTTAATGTGTCAGGGGAGACACGTTAATAGTGTCTAACTGTAATACAAGATTGGCCAGTAGGTGGCAGTATAACAGTTAAATTGAATTACAGTAGGGTTTCAGACAGGAAGGGGCTTCTCGGCAATTAAGATCATCATGAAATTCACAAGGATTTTCTCTCCCCTCAATCAGTAATGATCCATAACTTCATAATGTATATCTGACTAATAACCCCCCATGGACAGAGCCTTGGACACTGGATGTGGTAGGGCTGCAGTGCTGGATACTTGCAGTTTATTGATTTCTAGTGACAGGTGCATTCCATTTTTCTCAGGACACCCCATATCCTGATGTTTCTAAGTTATATACTTGAGCACAATAAATCACCTTCTTGTTTTGTACAATATCTTTGAATAACTGACAGCTGAATAATCGTTCAGCTGTTAGTTATACTGTAGCTCACAAATAAAACCCATTTTGCTGTCTTTTTTTTGTTAATTTTGTTCTTGCATGGAATTCTTAACCCATAGCTGCACCAGGACGTTATTGAACATCCTCATGCCGCTATGGGAGTTCAGAGGGGGGTCGCGCGGCGACCCCCCTCTGAACTGCCGCGATCCCGGGTGCCGCATGTAGCCCGGGATTGCGGCTATTAGCGGGCACGGTCCGATCGCCGTGCCCGCTAATTAAGTACTTAGAAGCAGCTGTCAAAGTTGACAGCTGCTTCTAAATACTTGCTGATATGCATCCTTGGTGGTCTAGTGGGGGGATCGCCCCCCCTGCGGCGCGATTGCGGGGGGGCGATCCCCGCATCCATCCCGGGACGGGGTCTGCGCCGTAATGGCGCTGATCCCGGCTTGGCATCCTATTGCTTTTGGCTGCAGCAGCCAAAAGTAATAGAACACCGATCTCATGGATTCATGCAGTATAACTATACTGCATGGATCTCTATGAGAGATCAGAGTGCATATACTAGAAGTCCCCCAGGGGGGCTTCTAGTATATGTGTAAAGTAAAAGAAAAATGTATTTTTAATAAAACAAAATCCCCTCCCCTAATAAAAGTCTGAATCACCCCCCTTTCCCCATTTTATAAATAAAAAAAAATTAATTAATTAATAAACAAACATGTTTGCTATCGCCGCGTGCGTAATCGCCCGAACTATTAATTATTCACATTCCTGATCTCACACGGTAAACGGCGTCAGCGCAAAAAAATCCCAAAGTGCAAAATTGCGCATTTTTGGTCGCATCAAATCCAGAATAATTGTAATAAAAAGCGATCAAAAAGTCATATATGCGCAATCAAGGTACCGATAGAAAGATCACATCATGGCGCAAAAAATGACACCTCACACAGACCCATAGACCAAAGGATAAAAGTGCTATAAGCCTGGGAATGGAGCGATTTTAAGGAACATATATTTTCTTTAAAAGGTTTTAATTTTTTACAAGCCATCAAATCAAATAAAAGTTATACATGTTACATATCGTTGTAATCGTAACAACTTAAGGAACATATATAATGAGTCAGTTTTACCTTAGGGCGAACATAGTAAAAACAACCCCCCCCCCCCCCCCCCCCCCCCAAATAAAAAAAAAAACTTTTTTTTTTCAATTTCACCACACATATAAATTTTTTCTGGTTTCCCGGCACATTTTAGGCAAAAATTACATCTGCTATAGCACAGTACAATTAGTTGCGCAAAAAATAAGGGCTTATTTGGGTCTCTAGGTGGAAAAATGCAGGCGCTATGGCCTTATATACAAGAGGAGGGAAAAACGAAAACACAAAAGTGAAAACTGGCTGTGTCTCCTAGGGGTTAAATAAAATATACAAGCAGCAGAACGAAAAAATGTATTAGCTTTATGCAAAACCCATGCAAATAAAGTTGCTTTAGTTGCAGTCTTTCCCCCATTCTCCCATCTCTAATGAATGTTTTTAGCATAAAGCTATTGTATTTTTGTTCTAATTTTTGTTCAGTACATCCCTTGTATGTATAAACAAAATATACAAAAATTTGAAGTGAAAAAAATGAAAAGGAAAATGAACAGCTCTGAGGATGTATAGTCAGAAGCCGACAATAGTGATTTTATACACAATTATACTGTAAACTATGTAATAGTAATATACAGTATTATATGCTGCTACAAAGGTTATTATCCTGAGCTTTAAAACTGTAGGTTTGTCACTATTAAACAGTTTACAGTGTGATACTGACTGACAACCTTATTGTCGGCATTTGGATGCTGCTGTGGTGTCAGAGGCTTCTGAGTGGACAGTAAGAAGTTGATACATTCCTATCATCTGCAATAGTATCTATGCTTCTGTTGTAATAAGTTTTCCATAAACAAAGAAATAGTTATTATTATAGTTAAAAGTAATGTCTCATTTTGTCCCCTCAGAAGCCTCTGACAAGGATAAGAGCAGCATTCAAATGTGACCTGTTCTCTCTCCCCCTCCCCCATGTAACACCTTCCCTAGCACTTTAGAAGCCCCCTCCCCATGTGCAGACCTCCCCCTCCCCCCAGTACAGTATAAAGTCACTGAGAAGGTAGTGACGGTAACAATCTACACACATGAACATAGGAATACACGTCATACAAGTTTGTTCAGTGCCAGGCAGAATGTAATGGAAAGGCTCAGTGAATACTTTTCGAGGAAAATTAAGGTGGTTTTTTTTTTTGTAAAAAGATGTACCCATACTAAGGGGATAATTGCAATTTGCAACCACTGACATGCTGCCCTGAATATGGGTACATCTATTTACAAAAAAACACCTTCTTTTTTTAGCCAAAGTAGCCAAAGCCTAGTATTCCCTGAGTCCTTCCATTACATTCTGTCTGGCACTGAACAAAAAAAACTGCAAACATTTCATACTCACTGCTATCCCCTCCTATACGATCCTACTGCCTCCTCTGCCGTTCTTTATGCGATCCATTCAGTCAGTAACTCTTAATTGCTTCATTCATACATTCACAAACAACATATTACACATCAATTTACTGTGTTGTTATTGATCATTAATTATGTTAATTGTTAATGATGATTGACAGTCAGGCTACAAACACAGTAATAAAGAAGTTGTCCTCGCAGGAAATCGAACTCAGGAGCCTCAGTATGGGAGGCAGCACAGTTACCTCTGCTCCATCTGCCCCATCTGCCCCATCTGCCCCATTCTGTTACATTCTGTTACATTGGGCTTCTTTCTGTAATAGATGTCTATGCAAAACCACAAACTCAATGCTTCTGATAGTGATGACAAGGATTACTACTCTGACTGGATAGACAATCCAAAGAGGACAGGATAGGAATCTGGGGACTAGGAAATTATGGGAGAAGGAGTAGATTTGAAAGAAACCCCACAGCAGAAATATCACAACCACTCCTAAATACAGAGCACTACTAAGGAATAGAGGACTCCAATTGCATTGGCTAAGCAGCTTTGAAACAGAAATTGGTGTCCGATCACTTGGAGAAGCTGTTAGATCCTGATGCTGCCATCAATCTGACTCATCCTGATGGTGCACTGGCAAAGCGTTTACTAGCCCAGCTGGGTGCTGCTAAAATCAGGAAGCGTCCAGAGGGGAAAGCCCAGCAAAAGGTTTAGCCCAAGATGCTGACAGCTTAGTGACCTATGAATTACACTGCCCTCCTGCAAAGAACAAGTTTTCCGAGGCTGCAAAGATAGCTGGAGTGGAGAAGAGACTGGGAGAGCTAGAAGTTGCTCTGGGCTTTGATCGGGATACACGGAACCCACTAGCTGTTGCATTACAAGCATCATATCTGATGGACACTGTGAAATTCTGCAGGCTGAGGGTCCATTTACACAGAAAGATTATCTGCCAAAGATTTGAAGCCAAAGCCAGGAATGGATTTGAAAAGAGGAGAAATCTCAGGCTTTCCTTTATGACCTGATCTCTGTTAATAGTCTGTTTCTGGCTTTGGCTTCAAATCTTTGGCAGATAATCTGTCAGATAATCTTTCTGGACCCTAAGGTAAATATGTTAGATATTGGATCACTTGATCAGGTGGAAGCCAGGCTACACAGTGTCCAGGGAAAGATGGATGAAATCACACAGCAGCCCTGGAGGATGGACACAGAGAGCAAGGTGCAGCAACTCTATGACACTGTTCAGAAGTGGGATTCCATGTCTGGGACTCTTCCCCAGGTTATTCCGAGACTGGTGATGGTAAAGCAGCTTCATGAGCAAGCCTGGCAGGTTGGGCAGCCGCTCATCCATCTGGACACTACTCAGCAAATGATTTCTAACTCCCTGAAGGACAACACTGCTGCTCTGGACTTGATCCACAATGCCAAGAAAGAGAACCAAGCCACAGTGGAGGAGAACTTTGTTACCATCCCCTCAACAATAAAAAAAAAAACTGGGCAAATAAGTCAGCTGATCCTTACAAGCCCCAGTGCGCAAGGTGCAAAAAATGAAGTCTGGCAAACGCTGCACTAAGAAATTCCTCTAAGTTCCCTATGCATAATAAGGAAAGTTTAACTACTATGTAAATATATAGACTTGTTATCCTGCAGCTTTACCTACTCCTTTGCTCTTTCCCCTGCTTATGCTTGGTGTGCTTGTCCTTCACCTGGCCCTGTAAAAGACCTCCCACTGTAGCTGTGCTTTACCATAGGCAAAACCCTCAGGAAATATAGCCTTTACGCCCTATTCCACGGAACGATTATCGTCCGTATTCGGCCGATATCAGCCGCTACGGACGATAATCGTCCCGTGGAATAGAGTGCAACGATCAGCCGACATCATTCATGTCGGCTGATCGTTGCAGTCGCTTGTTTTTCAACATGTTGAAAAACAAGCGACTGATAAAGCAGCGATGTGCTGCTGTCGCTCTGTTGAATAGGAGCGTTGGCAGCAGACGCTGCTATATCCTATGGGCTGCCCGAACGATCAGCGATCACCCGGGCAGCCAACCCCCCCCCCCCCCCGCAGCTCCCCGCCGCCCCCTCCCGCACTCACCCCCTCGCTGCAGCCGCGTTGAATAGTGGCGGCAGCGAGCGGGGAACGAGGAGCAAACGAGCACTGAGAGCGCTCGTTTGCTCCTCTTAATGACCAGTGTAATAGGCCCTTTTCTCAAGGTATTGGGGGAGATTTATCAAACTGGTGTAAAGTAGAATTGTCATCTTTTCATCTTTTTAAGAATCTGTGAGGAATGAAAAGTGGAATCTGATTGGTTGCTAGGGGCAACTAAGACAATTCTACTTTACACTAGTTTGATAAATCTCCCCCATTGTGTTTGTATGCTGGCACTTGTGATGCAGATTGGGAATGTCTAATGAGGAGGTCACTTTCTTTTGTATGCTGGCTATTGTATTTCTATCTCTATGTCCTGATGCCCTCTGAAGCAGAATACCCATAAAGGTATCACATAAGAAAGCACCACAACTCATATGAAGCATTGCTGGCTGGAGAGAACATATTTTACACTAACTGTCCTCTAATAAACATATGTACATTATAACAATGAAAAAGTATACATAAAAAGCATTATACTGTAAACTGTGCACTACTGATATACAGTGTTTTATGCTGCTAGAAATCTTATTATCCTGAGTATTAGAACTGTGGAAGATTTGTCACCCTGGATCCAGAAAGTAGGGTTTCTCGAGGTAAACATGATGGACTCTTGTCTTGTATCAAACTTATTAATTATGTTAATACATATATATACAGGTCTAAAGTGTATTTGAGGGGCCTGTATGTTAGAAAGCCCCACAAAGCACCCCATTTCAGAAACTGCACCCCCCACACTCTGCAAAAGCATATCCAGAAAGTGTTTTAACCCTTTAGGGGAGTCACAGAAATAAAAGCCAAGTGTGTAAGAAATTTGAAAATTTTTATTTTCTGTGCAGAGATTTTATTGTAATCCAATATTTTTCATAATTATAAACCTATTACCAGAGAAATGCACCCCAATATTTATTGCCCCGTTTCTGCAGTTTATATAAATACCCCATATGTGGCCCTATTGCGCTATTTGACGCAACCACAAGCCTCAGATATAAAGGAGCGCCTAGTGAATTTCAATGCCTCCGATATATTTGGTCATTTTTGACTGTACCACTTCAGGTTGGCAGAGGCTCTGGGGTGCCAAAACCTAAAAAACACCCCTAAAGGGACAACATTTAGAAAACTACACCCCTCAAGGAATGTAATGCGGTGAGCATTTGGACCCCACAGGTGCTTCACAGATTTTCCGAACAATATGGCGTGAAAAAAGAAAAAAAAAATTTTTACACTAAAACGTTGTTCTAGCCTTCAATTTTTCATTTTCTTAAAGGGATAAGAGGAAAAAAAAGGACACAAAATGTGTAGCGCAGTTTCTCCCGAGTACGGAAATACCCGACATGTGGCGATAAAGTGCCAAGGGGGCGCAGGACGAGCCTCCAAAGGGAAGGAGCGCCAATTGGCTTTTGGAAGCTGAATTTCACTGGAAAGGATTTCAAGGGCCATGTCGCATTTACAGAGCCCTCGTGCTGCCAAGACACTGGAAACCCCCCACAAGTGACCCCATTCTGGAAACTACACCCCTCAAGGAATCTAGCAAGGGGTGCAGTGAGCATATGGACCCCACTGGTGACGGGCTCAAATGTGGAACAATGTGACGTGAAAGGGAAAAATTTTATTTTTTCACATTCATGGCACAAATGTGCCCGTCATCAAGGGGTCCATATCCTCACTGCACCCCTTGTTAGATTCCCTGAGGGGTGCAGTTTCCAGAATGGGGTCACTTATGGGGGGTTTACAGTGTTTTGGCAGCACGAGGGCTCTGTAAATGCGACATGGCGTTCATCATCCATTCTAGCCAAATCCAACCTCCAAAATCCAAATGGCGCTCCTTCCCTTGGGAGGCTTGCCCTGCGCCCACATGGCGCTTTATGTCCACATGTGGGGTATTTACGGACTCGAGGGAAATTGCTCTACACATTTTGTTTTTTTTTCTTCTTTTAACCCCTTGTGAAAATGATAAATTCAAGGCTAAACCAACATTATAGTGTAAAAAATGTAATATTTCATTTTCACGCCACATTGTTCCACATTTGTGCCCGTCACCAGTGGGGTCCATATGCTCACTACACCCCTTGTTACATTCCCTGAGGGGTGTAGTTTCCATAATGGGGTCACTTGTGGGGGGTTTCAACTGTCTTGGCAACACAGGGGCCTTTTGAATGCAACATCGCTCCTCGAAATCCATTCCATCCAAATCCAGCCTTCAAAAACCAAATGGCGCTCCTTCCCTTCGGAGGCTTACCCTGCACCCGCATGGCGCTTTATGTACACATGTGGGGTATTTCCGTACTCAGGGGAAATTGCGCTACACATTTAGTCTGTTTTTTTATCTTTTCGCCCCTTGTGAAAATGAAAAAATCATGACAAGATTAATGATTTAGAGTAAAAATTTTACAAAAATTACACTAAATGTTGGTCTAGCCTTGATTTTTTCCATTTCCACAAGGGGTTAAAAAAGAAAATGAACACAAAACGTGTAGGGTAGTTTCCCCTGAGTACGAAAATACCCAACATGTGGGCATAATGTGCCATATGGGCACAGGGCAAGCCACCAAAGGGACAGAGCGCCATTTAGAGGCTGGAATGGAGGATGGAGGCCATGTCGCATTTACAAAGCTCCTGTGCTGCCAGGACAGTAGAAACCCCCTACAAGTGACCCCATTCTGGAAACTTCCCCCCATAAGGAATCTAACAAGGGGTGCAGTGAGGATATGGACCCCACTGGTGACGGGCACTTACGTAGAACATGTGCCGAGAAAATAAAAAATAATTTTTTTTTCATTTTCACGTCCCAAATGTGGCCGTCACCAGGGGGCCATATCCCCGCTGCCCCGCTTGTTAGATTTCTTATTGGGTGTAGTTTCCAGAATGGGGTCACTTGTGGGGGGTTTCTACTGTCCTGGCCGCACAGAGGCTTTGTAATTGCATCATGGCATCCTCTAATGGGAATGGTGGCCATACCTACTTAGCTGGGGAAAAGGGACAATTCTATTTTATTTGGGGGTATTAGGCCAATTATTAGTTTATAAGGTTGAAAATGACAGGTGTCCATCAAATTCAATCTGTGTTGATCCAGAGGAAGGCAAAAAACCCTCGTAAGGCAGACGACAGTAGCCTCATCACTGGGGAAAAATTCCTTCCCGACTCCATAATGGCGATCAGAATAATCCCCGGATCAACGTGACCCCTGAAATAGGAATAAGTTACAGAATTTAGATAATGTAGAACCCTATTGACGTGTGGTACGCCTTGAAGCGATCCAGTATGCAGAGGCCGGGGTGATGAGGACAGGCGTCATACTGGAAAATGGTGTCCTTCCTGATCCCCCTGTTACGCCACACTCTGCACTTCTTCTGGGGTCTCCTGTTTTCCAGTGTGGGGGGCGTCACCTGGAAAATGTTGTCCTGGTGCGATACGGGGTCCCTCATATCTAGAAGCGCTGAGTCCGCTCCATGACTGCTAAATATTAGGGCTCTATTACTACTTCTGATATGTTCGGATCGTGCCGCAAGCTACAGGGCAGCGAGGGACCAGAAGAGGGGGTGCTGGTATAAAAGTTATCCCCGTACAGGTGGTAACCTTTATCCAGCAGTGGGAAGATCAGTTCCCGGACGATCTTCCCACTTGTTCCGAGGATGGTGGGGGTGCATCTGGGGGCTGGATTCGGGTGTCCCTTCCTTCATACACTCTAAGGGTACGTGCACACTGCGGAATCGCGACAGATAACCCTTCGTGCATTCCACAGCTGGCACCCACCGGCGGAGTGATGCAGGCGCACATCTCCATCCGTGTCATAGACTCCATTCTATGCACGGGCGGATTCCGCTCTCCGTCCAACGTATTCATTCTTTGGATGGAATCCGCCTGTGCATAGGATGGAGTCTATGACACAGGTGGAGACACGCGCCCGCATTAGTCCGCCGGCGGGTGCCAGCTGCGGAATGCACAAAGGGTTATCCTTCTCCATTCCGCAGTGTGCACGTACCCTAAATCTGTAAGTGTACCCTGAGGTACGCTCACAGAGTTTGTAGAATTTCACGCCGTATCGTCATCTCTTATTGGGACGGTACTGGCGGAAAAGACGTGTCTGGGGGGCAGCGTACGCTACACTACCCCCAGACATGTCACTGGATGATGAGGATGATGAGGATGAATGGAGGAAAGAAGGATCCCCCCATTCATCCTCACTGGCTGTTTCGGTGTCGGAGGCAATAATAACGTATGCGTCCGACGCCGAAAACACCCTGGGGGCCATCTTTATATGGGGACTAGTATATGGGGTATGTAGTGGTGTAGTGTCAAACTTTACTCAATGTAGTGTGGTGTAATGTAGTGTTTTTTACGTGTTTTTTTTTTACAGTAAGTATAAAAAAAACCTACACCAACAAAGGCGTTGCTGATAAATGCCGCACTTATGTGCGGCACTTATCAGCAGACCGTGGCAGTAGGATATAGAAAAAAAACACCCTACGCCAAAAAGGAGGAGTTGCTGATTAGCAGCGCACTTTCGTGCGATGCTGATCAACACTCAGCGGCGATAGGGTGCGGAAAATAGAAGAAAAAAAAATTGGGAAAAAAAAAAACTTTTTCTACATTCTGAACATCCCTGTAGCTGATGATAAGTGTATTACACATATCAGCCGCTAGGGGGCAGCAGAGCGCAAAATCCGGAAAAAGACGAGGCTGGAGCCGAAAATAGCCGAAAAAAGACGATGGGGACCGCCGGAAAGAGCCGAAGACCGAATGAGAAGACGGAGGACGCTGTGAACCCGGAAGACGCTGATCAGGACCCCGGGACAGGTGAGTAATGTACAAATACCTGCTCTGGACCCCTCAGCTACCTAGCTGAGGGGTCCAAAGCAGGTATTTACTATTTTGGGGGACTCTGATAGCTGAGCCACCGGCCCGATCGCCGTGAACGGCCAGCCGGTACCGGACGGCCGTTCACGGCGATCGGGCCGGTGGCACCGTGACCGCCATTACTTTTTACAGTAATGGCGGTCGGTGCCGTCCTCGGTCGGAATTGATCAGCCAATAGCGGCGATCGTAAGCACGGGGGGTGTTAACCACCCCCCGTGCCGAGAAGCTAAGATGGCCTGCTATGATTTATAGCAAGCCATCTTCCCCGATCGCTGAGTGCAAACACGCAGCGATCGGGGAAACATCGGGCGTAAATTTACGCCCTGATGCGCTAAGTACCAGGGCGTGAGGGCGTAAGTTTACGCCCGATGTCGTTAAGGGGTTAAGAGTTACTGAACTGGATGGATCGGAGAGGGAACGGCAGAGGAGGCAGTAGGATCGCATAGGAGGGGATAGCAGTGAGTATGAAATGTTTGCAGAGTTTTTTTTGTTCAGTGCAAGACAGAATGTAATGAAAGGGCTCAGGAAATACTTTTGGCTAAAAAATTAAGGTGTTTTTTGTAAATAGATCTACCCATTATCAGGGGAGCATTTCAGTGGTTGCAAATTGCAATTATCCCCTGAGTATGGGTACATCTCCACCCCCCACCCCCCCAAAAAAAAAAAAAAAAAAAGAAAAACACCTTAATTTGCCTCCAAAAGTATTCCCTGAGCCTTTCCATTACTTTCTGCCTGGCACTGAACAAACTTGTAGGACGTGTACTCCTATGTTCATATGTGTAGATTGTTACCGTCACTGCCTTCTCCTTAGGGAATTCTGGGCAGTGACTTTATACTGTACTGGGGGGAGGGGGAGGTCTGCACATGGGGAGGGGGCTTCTAAAGTGCTAGGGAAGGTGTTACATGGGGGAGGGGGAGAGAGAACAGGTCACAGTATAATGCTGACATTCTTATTGCCGGCTTTTCACTGCTGCTCCTTTCCCTGTCAGAGGCTTGTGAGGGGACAGTAACAAGGTGATACATTACTATTATCTACAATAATAACTATTTATTTGCTTTGGCAAAACTTATTACAACAGAAGCATAGACACTATTGCAGATGATAGGAATGTATCAACGTGTTACTGCCCACTCAGAAGCCTTTGACACCACAGCAGCATCCAAATAATAATAATAATAATAATAATAATATTTATTTGTATAGCGCCAACAGATTCCGCAGCGCTTATTTAAATATATAAATACGTTACAGGTTATATATTAAATTATACAATGAATAAATTACAACAACAAATTAGAGACCTGCTCTCAAGAGCTTACAGGCTGGGATGACTGGGAGTAACACGAGAGGCAACAAGTGCTTTATTTGTCAATGTTCCAGTCATTGTACATGGATTCTCTAAGTGCCTATAGGTGACTGGGCAAGCCAGTCACAAGCCATTTTCTAAGCTCAGATGACAAGGACAGTGTACCTAGCACCGAAGAAGTTATAGAGAGGATGGAGAAGAGATAGCAAAGGGAGACGAGATTACGAAATGTTATAAGCACGCCTGAAGAGATGGGTCTTTAGGGCACGCTTAAAACTGGGGATGTTGGAAATAAGTCTGAGGTCTTTGGGTAAAGAGTTCCAGAGAACTGGTGCAGCACGAGAGAAGTCTTGGAGGCGGGAATGAGAAGTTCGGATTAAAGAAGAGGTTAGTGTGAGGTCATTTGCAGAGCGCAGAGCACGGGAAGGATGGTAGGTGGAGATGAGGGAGGAGATGTATGGAGGGGCAGAGTTGTGGAGAGCTTTATGGGTGAGGGTGAGGAGTTTGAACTGTGTTCTATATTTAATGGGTAACCAGTGCAGTGACTGGCACAGAAAATAAGACAATAAGGATCAGTCAGTATAAGTTACACTGTAAACTGTGTAACCTAGTAAGATACTGAAGAAACATAGTTAATAAGTTTGATTCAAGACAAGAGTCCATCAGGTTTACCTAGAGAAACCCTACTTTCTGGATCCAGGGTGACAATCTTGAACGATGTCGGCTGATCGTTGCACTCTATTCCACGGGACGATTATCGTCTGTAGCGGCCGATATCGGCCGAATACGGACGATAATCGTTCCGTGGAATAGGGCGTAAAGGCTATATTTCCTGAGGGCTTTGCCTATGGTAAAGCACAGCTACAGTGGGAGGTCTTTTACAGGGCCAGGTGAAGGACAAGCACACCAAGCATAAGCAGGGGAAAGAGCAAAGGAGTAGGTAAAGCTGCAGGATAACAAGTCTATATATTTACATAGTAGTTAAACTTTCCTTATTATGCATAGGGAACTTAGAGGAATTTCTTAGTGTAGCGTTTGCCAGACTTCATTTTTTGCACCTTGCGGCACTGGGGCTTGTAAGGATCAGCTGACTTATTTGCCCAGTTTTTTTTTTATTGTTGAGGGGATGGTAACAAAGTTCTCCTCCACTGTGGCTTGCTTCTCTTTCTTGGCATTGTGGACCAAGTCCAGAGCAGCAGTGTTGTCCTTCAGGGAGTTAGAAATCACTTGCTGAGTAGTGTCCAGATGGATGAGCGGCTGCCCAACCTGCCAGGCTTGCTCATGAAGCTGCTTTACCATCACCAGTCTCGGAATAACCTGGGGAAGAGTCCCAGACATGGAATCCCACTTCTGAACAGTGTCATAGAGTTGCTGCACCTTGCTCTCTGTGTCCATCCTCCAGGGCTGCTGTGTGATTTCATCCATCTTTCCCTGGACACTGTGTAGCCTGGCTTCCACCTGATCAAGTGATCCAATATCTAACATATTTACCTTAGGGTCCAGAAAGATTATCTGACAGATTATCTGCCAAAGATTTGAAGCCAAAGCCAGAAACAGACTATTAACAGAGATCAGGTCATAAAGGAAAGCCTGAGATTTCTCCTCTTTTCAAATCCATTCCTGGCTTTGGCTTCAAATCTTTGGCAGATAATCTTTCTGTGTAAATGGACCCTCAGCCTGCAGAATTTCACAGTGTCCATCAGATATGATGCTTGTAATGCAACAGCTAGTGGGTTCCGTGTATCCCGATCAAAGCCCAGAGCAACTTCTAGCTCTCCCAGTCTCTTCTCCACTCCAGCTATCTTTGCAGCCTCGGAAAACTTGTTCTTTGCAGGAGGGCAGTGTAATTCATAGGTCACTAAGCTGTCAGCATCTTGGGCTAAACCTTTTGCTGGGCTTTCCCCTCTGGACGCTTCCTGATTTTAGCAGCACCCAGCTGGGCTAGTAAACGCTTTGCCAGTGCACCATCAGGATGAGTCAGATTGATGGCAGCATCAGGATCTAACAGCTTCTCCAAGTGATCGGACACCAATTTCTGTTTCAAAGCTGCTTAGCCAATGCAATTGGAGTCCTCTATTCCTTAGTAGTGCTCTGTATTTAGGAGTGGTTGTGATATTTCTGCTGTGGGGTTTCTTTCAAATCTACTCCTTCTCCCATAATTTCCTAGTCCCCAGACTCCTACCCTGTCCTCTTTGGCTTGCCTATCCAGTCAGAGTAGTAATCCTTGTCATCACTATCAGAAGCATTGAGTGTGTGGTTTTGCATAGACATCTATGGCAGGGAAGCTTTACTATTACAGAAAGAAGCCCAATGTAACAAAATGGGGCAGATGGAGCAGAGGTAACTGTGCTGCCTCCCATACTGAGGGTCCTGAGTTTGATTCCCTGCGAGGACAACTTCTTTATTACTGTGTTTGTAGCCTGACTGTCAATCATCATTAACAATTAACATAATTAACTAGATTTGCATTTCCAGGGAAATACATAGTGCTTGAAAAGAGCGCCCCTTTACCATCGACTTCCTTTTAACTTTAATCCTGGGTGCCGTCCCTTTAAGAGCGACTAGGGTCCCATCCCTTTAAGAGCAACTTGGCTCCCGTCCCTTTAAGAGCGACGTGGGTCCCTTCGCTCTTAAAGGGTCCCAGGTCGCTCTTAAAGGGACCCAGGGATCTTTCGCTCTTAAAGAGCCCCAGGTCGCTCTTAAAGGGCCCCAGCTCGCTCTTAAAGGGACCCATTTCGCTCTTAAAGGGACCCAGGTCGCTTTTAAAGGGACCCGTTTCGCTCTTAAAGGGACCTATTTCGCTCTTAAAGGGACCCAGGTCGCTCTTAAAGGGAACCATTCACCCCGTGGCCCCCGTTAGAAACAGACAAACAGTTACATAAAGGTCAATATACTTACCATATCGCTCCCGGTCCCGTCCCGGATCTCGTTGTTGACACAGAGAAATCGCCGATTCTTCTTCTCGCGCCCATTATGGTAATGAGCGCCGCCGGCCCGAAGTCCAGCCTTCTCCCCGCCTCCGACACTTGATTGACGCTGGGTCTTCTTCCTCCTGGTCTTCTTTCTTCTCGCCGGATCCCGCGCAGGCGCCGTGACGGTCGTTTTCGGCGCATGCGCAGTTCACAATTGAAGCCGCTCCACAGCTTCAATGTTTACTGCGCGTGCGCCGATTGTCAGAGCTGAAGTGACGTGTTGGACTTCGCGCATGCGCGGTACACAGGAACGTCACAAGCACGTATCCTGTTTACCGCGCAGGCGCAGAAGAGATGACGAGACCTTCGCAACGGCGCCTGCGCGGGAATTCGTGAGGAGACTGAAGACTGAAGACGTCAATAAAGTTCCAGGAGGCGTGGATGGGCGGCGATGAGAAGAGGACCTCATGAATAAGTTGGACTCGTCCGTCGTTTCCTATGGACGTTGGACTCATCTCAGCTCATTACCATAATGGGCGGGAGAAGAAGAATCGGTGATTTCTCCGTGTCAACAACGAGATCCGGGACGGGACCGGGAGCGATATGGTAAGTATATTGACCTTTATGTAACTGTTTGTCTGTTTCTAACGGGGGCCACGGGGTGAATGGTTCCCTTTAAAGGGACCCAGGTCGCTTTTAAAGGGACCCAGGTCGCACATAAAGGGACCCATTTCGCTCTTAAAGGGACCCATTTCACTCTTACAGGGACCCATTTCACTCCTACAGGGACCCAGATCGCTCTTAAAGGGACCCAGGTCGCTCTTAAAGGGACCCAGGTTGCTTCTAAAGGGACCCATTTTGCTCTTAAAGGGACCCAGGTCGCTATTAAAGAGACCAATTTCACTCTTAAAGGGACCTATTTCGCTCTTAAAGGGACCCAGGTTGCTCTTAAAGGGACCCAGGTCGCTCTTAAAAGGACCCATTTTGCTCTTAAAGGCACCAATTTCACGCTAAAAGAGACCCAGGTCGCTCTTAAAGGGAACAATTTGACTCTTAAAGGGACCAATTTCACGCTTAAAGGGACCAATTTCACGCTTAAAGGGACCAATTTTTGCTCTTACAGGGACCCAGGTCGCTCTTAAAGGGACCCATTTTGCTCTTAAAGGGACATATTTCGCTCTTAAAGGGACCCAGGTCGCTCTTAAAGGGACCCAGGTCGCTCTTAAAAGGACCCATTTCACTCTTAAAGGGACCCAGGTCGACCTTAAAGGGACCCAGATCGCACTTAACCTCTTAAGGACATAGGACGTACCGGTACGTCCTATGTCCTCACTTGCACTTCAAAGCGGGGCCGCGCGGCGGCCCCGCTTTGAAGTGCCGCGATCCCGGGTGCCGCGTGTAGCCCGGGACCGCCGCTATTAGCGGGCACGGTCTGATCGCCGTGCCCGCTAATTAGCTAATCGGAGGCAGCTGTCAAAGTTGACAGCTGCCTCCGATTACCGGAGGCAACGTTACCCTGGTGTCTAGTGGGGGAGATCGCTCCTCCGGGACCTTGTCCCGGAGGAGCGATCTCCGTTAATGATGCCGGCCGGGGACGCGTCCAAGATGGCGCCGTCCTCGGCTCGGCACTCGTTTGTTTCCGGCTGCAGCCGCCGAAAGCAAACGAGTGCCGATCTCATGGATCTCTGCAGCATATCTATGCTGCAGAGATCTCAATGAGAGATCACAGTGTATATACTAGAAGTCCCCCAGGGGGGCTTCTAGTATATGTGTAAAAAAAAAAAAAAAAGTGTTGTTTATAGTAAAAAGCCCCCTCCCCTAATAAAAGTCTGAATCACCCCCCTTTTCCCAGGTTTTAAATAAAAGTAAACAAATAAATAAATAAATAAACATGTTTGCTATCGGCGCGTGCGTAATCGCCCGAACTATTAATTAATCACATTCCTGATCTCGTACGGTAAACGGCGTCAGCGCAAAAAAATCCCAAAGTGCAAAATTGCGCATTTTTGGTCGCATCAAATCCAGAAAAAATTTAATAAAAAGCGATCAAAAAGACGTATATGGGCAATCAAGGTACCGATAGAAAGATCACATCATGGCGCAAAAAATGACACCTCGCACAGCCCCATAGACCAAAGGATAAAAGCGCTATAAGCCTGGGAATGGAGCGATTTTAAGGAACGTATATTGGTTAACAACGGTTTGAATTTTTTACAGGCCATCAGATACAATATAAGTTATACATGTTATATATCGTTTTAATCGTAACGACTTGAGGAACATGCATAACAAGTCAGTTTTACCCCAGGGTGAATGGCGTAAAAACACATTTCCCCCAAATAAAAGAAATGCGTTTTTTTTTTCAATTTCACCACACTTTGAATTTTTTTCTGGTTTCGCAGTGTACTTTATGCAAAAATTCAGCCTGTAATTGCAAAGTACAATTAGTGACGCAAAAAATAAGGGCTCATGTGGGTTTCTAGGTGGAAAAATGCAAGTGCTATGACCTTTTAAACACAAGGAGGAAAAACCGAAAACGTAAAAACGAAAATGGGCCATGTCCTTAAAGGGTTAAAGGGACCCAGGTCGCTCTTAAAGGGACCCAGATTGCTCTTAAAGGGACCCAGATCGCTCTTAAAGGGACCAATTTCACTCTTAAAGGGACCAATTTCACGCTTAAAGGGACCCATTTCGCTCTATAAGGGACCAAAGTCGCTCTTAAAAAGACCCATTTTGCTCTTAAAGGGACATATTTCGCTCTTAAAGGGACCAATTTCACTCTTAAAGGGACCAATTCCACGCTAAAAGGGACCCATTTGGCTCCTAAAGGGACCCAGATCGCTCTTAAAGGGACCCAGGTCGCTCTTAAAGGGACCCAGGTCGCTTTTAAAGGGACCAATTTCGCTCTTAAAGGGACCCATTTTGCTCTTAAAGGGACATATTTCGCTCTTAAAGGGACCCAGGTTGCTCTTAAAGGGACCCATTTCGCTCTTAAAGGGACCCAGATCACTCTTAAAGATACCCAGATCGCTCTTAAAGGGACCTGCTTTTTCATGATAAAAATGCATTTTTCGGATAATAAACCCAATTACAAAGTTTCTTAAAATCGCCTGGACTATTGATTTCTGCAAAAAAAATTTCACGACAGTGACACTTTAAAGAGACCCAGGTCGCTTTTAAAGGGACCAATTTCGCTTTTAAAGGGACCCATTTTGCTCTTAAAGGGACATATGTCGCTCTTAAAGGGACCCAGGTTGCTCTTAAAGGGACCCATTTCGCTCTTAAAGGGACCCATTTCGCTCTTAAAAATGACCCAGATTGCTCTTAAAGGGACCCAGATCACTCTTAAAGGGACCCAGATCGCTCTTAAAGGGACCTAGGTTGCTCTTAAAGGGACCAATTTCACTCTTAAAGGGACCAATTTTACTCTTAAAGGGACCAATTTCACGCTTAAAGGGACCCATTTCGCTCTTAACCCCTTAAGGACCGGGCCTGAAATGGCCTTAAGGACCGGAGCAAATTTTATGAATTTGACCAGTGTCACTTTATTCATTAATAACTTCGGGATGCTTTTACCTATCCGGCTGATTCTGAGATTGTTTTCTCGTGACATATTGTACTTCACATTTCTGGTAAATTGGAGTCGATACTTATAACGAATCTTTATGAAAAAACCCAAAATAGCGTGAAAAATTGTGAAAAAATGCATTTTTCCAACTTTAAAACTTTTCTGCTTATACAGAAAATGGTTATACCACATAAATTATATATTAAATAGCATTAGCAACATGTCTACTTTTTGTTGGCGGCATTTATTAAACTATCTTTCATTTTTTTTAGACAATAGGAAGCTTAAAACATTAGCAGCAAATTTCCAAATTTTCAGTAAAATTTCAAAATCAGATATTTTTAGGGAACTGTTCAGGTTTAAAGTGTATTTGAGGGGACTGTGTGTTAGAAAGCCTCACGAAGCACCCCATTTCAGAAACTGCACCCCCTAAACTCTGCAAAAGCACATCCAGAAAGTTTTTTAACCCTTTAGGGGAGTCACAGAAATAAAAGCTAAGTGTGTAAGAAATTTGAAAATTTTAATTTTCTGTGCAGAGATTTTATTGTAATCCAATATTTTTCATAATTATAAACCTATTACCAGAGAAATGCACCCCAATATTGATTGCCCCGTTTCTGCAGTTTATAGAAATACCCCATATGTGGCCCTATTGCGCTATTTGACGCAACCACAAGCCTCAGATATAAGGGAGCGCCTAGTGAATTTCAATGGCTCCGTTATTTTTGGTCATTTTTGACTGTACCACTTCAGGTTGGCAGAGGCTCTGGGGTGCCAAAACCTAAAAAACACCCCTAAAGGGACACCATTTAGAAAACTACACCCCTCAAGGAATGTAACAAGGGGTGCGGTGAGCATTTGGACCCCACAGGTGCTTCACAGATTTTCCAAACAATATGGCTTGAAAAAAGACTAAAGTATTTTTTACACTAAAATGTTGTTCTAGCCTTCAATTTTTCATTTTCACAAAGGGATAAAAGGAAAAAAAAAACACAAAACATGTAGCGCAGTTTCTCCCGAGTACGGAAATACCCCACATGTGGACATAAAGTGCCAAGCGGGCGCAGGACGAGCCTCCAAAGGGAAGGAGCGCCAATTGGCTTTTGGAAGCTGGATTTCACTGGAATGGATTTCAAGGGCCATGTCGCATTTACAGAGCTCTCGTGCTGCCAAGACACTGGAAACCCCCCACAAGTGACCCCATTCTGGAAACTACACCCCTCAAGGAATCTAACAAGGGGTGCAGTGAGCATATGGACCCCACTGGTGATGGGCACAAATGTGGAAAAATGTGACGTGAAAGTGAAAATTTTCATTTTTTCACTTTCATGGCACAAATGTGCCCGTCATCCAGGGGTCCATATCCTCACTGCACCCCTTGTTAGATTCCTTGAGGGGTATAGTTTCCAGAATGGGGTCACTTGTGGGGGGTTTACAGTGTTTTGGCAGCACAAGGGCTCTGTAAATGCGACATGGCGTTCATCATCCATTCTAGCCAAATCCAACCTCTAAAATCCAAATGGCGCTCCTTCCCTTCAGAGGCTTGCCCTGCGCCCACATGGCGCTTTATGTCCAGATGTGGGGTATTTACGGACTCGGGGGAAATTGCTCTACACATTTTGTGTTTTTTTTTCTCTTTTAACCCCTTGTGAAAATGATAAATTCAAGGCTAGACCAACATTATAGTGTAAAAAATTGAATATTTCATTTTCACGCCACATTGTTCCACATTTGTGCCCGTCACCAGTGGGGTCCATATGCTGACTACACCCCTTGTTACATTCCTTGAGGGGTGTAGTTTCCATAATAGGGTCACTTGTGGGGGGTTTAACTGTCTTGGCAACACAGGGGCCTTTTGAATGCAACATGGCCCCTCGAAATCCATTCCATCCAAATCCAGCCTTCAAAAACCAAATGGCGCACCTTCCCTTTGGAGGCTTACCCTGCACCCGCATGGCGCTTTATGTCCACATGTGGGGTATTTCCGTACTCAGGGGAAATTGCTCTACACATTGTGTTTTTTTTTTATCTTTTAACCCCTTGTGAAAATGAAAAAATCAAGACAAGATCAATGATTTAGAGTAAAAATTTTAAAAAAATTACACTAAATGTTGGTCTAGCCTTGATTTTTTTCCATTTCCACAAGGGGTTAAAAAAGAAAATGAACACAAAACGTGTAGGGTAGTTTCCCCTGAGTACGAAAATACCCCACATGTGGACATAATTTGCCATATGGGCACAGGGCAAGTCACCAAAAGGACAGAGCGCCATTTAGAGGCTGGAATGGAGGATGGAGGCCATGTCGCAATTACAAAGCTCCTGTGCTGCCAGAACAGTAGAAACCCCCGAAAAGTGACCCAATTCTGGAAACTACACCCCATAAGGAATCTAACAAGGGGTGCAGTGAGCATATGGACCCCACTAGTGATGGGCACATGTGTAGAACAATAAAAAATACCATTTTTTTCATTTTCACGTCCCAAATGTGGCCGTCACCAGGGGGTCATTTCCCCGCTGCCCCCCTTGTTAGATTCCTTATGGGGTGTAGTTTCCAGAATGGGGTCACTTGTGGGGGGTTTCTACTGTCCTGGCCGCACAGAGGCTTTGTAATTGCATCATGGCATCCTCTAATGGGAATGGCGGCCGTACCTATTTAGCTGGGGAAAAGGGACAATTCTAATTTATTTGGGGGTATTAGGCCAATTATTAGTTTATAAGGTTGAAAATGACAGGTGTCCATCAAACTCAACCTGTGTTGATCCAGAGGAAGGCAAAAAACCCTCGTAAGGCAGACGACAGTAGCTTTATCACAGGGGAAAAATTCCTTCCCGACTCCATAATGGCGATCAGAATAATCGCTGGATCAACGTGACCCCTGAAATAGGAATAAGGGACAGAATTTAGATAATTTAGAACCCCAGTGACGTGTGGTGCACCTTGGAGCGATCCAGTATGCAGAGGCCGGGGGGATCAGGACAGGTGTCACACTGGAAAATGGCGTCCTTCCTGATCCCCCTGTTACCCCACACTCTGCACTTCTTCTGGGGTCTTCTGTTCTCCAGTGTGGGGGACGTCACCTGGAAAATGTTGTCCTGGTGCGATACGGGGTCCTTCATATCCAGAAGCGCTGGGTCCGCTCCATGGCTGCTAAATATTAGGGCTCTATTACTACTTCTGATATGTTAGGATCGTGCCGCAAGCTACAGTAGCTCGGGCAGCGAGGGACCGGAAGAGGGGGTGCTGGTATAAAAGTTATCCCCGTACAGGTGGTAACCTTTATCCAGCAGTGGGAAGATCAGTTCCCCAACGATCTCCCCACTAACTCCGAGGATGGGGGGGGGCATCTGGGGGCTGGATTCGGGTGTCCCTTCCTACATACACTCTAAGGGTACGTGCACACTGCGGAATCGCGAAGGATAACCCTTTGTACATTCCGCAGCTGGCACCCGCCGGCGGACTGATGCAGGTGCACGTCTCCGTCCGTGTCGTAGACTCCATTCTATGCACGGGCGGATTCCGCTCTGCGTCCAACGTGTTGATGGAATGACAGATGATGGAATCCGCCCATGCATAGGATAGAGTCTATGACACGGGCGGAGACGCGCCCCTGCATCAGTCCGCCGGCGGGTGCCAGCTGCGGAATGCACGAAGGGTTATCCTTCGCCATTCCGCAGTGTGCACGTACCCTAAATCTGTAAGTGTACCCTGAGGTACTCTCACAGAGTTTGTAGAATTTCACGCCATACTGTCGGGATGGGGGGGGGTTAACAACCCTCCATGCCGACAGGGAGAGATGGCCTGCTATGTATTATAGCAGGCTATCTCCCCCGATCGGGACCCGGCCGGCCGCCGCGCCCGTTTAAAGGGATGACGTACCGGTACGTCATGGGTCCTTAAGTGACAGTGATCCATGACGTGCCGGTACGTCATGGGTCCTTAAGAGGTTAAAGGGACCCATTTCGCTCTTAAAGGGACCCAGATCGCTCTTAAAGGGACTTAGGTCGCTCTTAAAGGGACCCAGGTCGCTCTTAAAGGGACATATTTCGCTCTTAAAGGGACCAATTTTACGCTTAAAGGGACCCATTTCGTTCTTAAAGGGACCCAGATCGCTCTTAAAGGGACCCAGGTCACTCTTAAAGGGACCAATTTCACGCTTAAAGGGACTCATTTCACTCTTAAAGGGACCCAGGTCGCTCTTAAAAGGACCCATTTTGCTCTCAAAGGGACATATTTCGCTCTTAAAGGGACCAAGGTCACTCTTAAAGGGACATATTTCGCTCTTATAGGGACCCAGATCACTCTTAAAGGGACCCATTTCGCTCTTAAAGGGACCCAGGTCGCTCTTAAAGGGACATATTTCGCTCTTAAACGGACCCATTTACCCCCTCAAGGGACCCAGGTCACTCTTAAAGGGACCCGGGTTGCTCTTACATGTACTTAGTTCGCTCTTAAAGGGACCCATTTAGGGTGGCTTGGGTCCCTTTAAGAGCGACTTGGGTACCGTTCCTTTAAGAGCGGCTTGGGTACCGTCCCTTTAAGAGCAGCTTGGATCCCCTACCTGCTACATGGCTGCCTCAGCTCTGCTATTTTACTGACTGACCTCTGCTACTTATAATGGTAAAGACCATTGCTCGGTTACCATGACAATCTTACTCATGTCAGGGAGACAAAATGGTTAAGGACCTTCCATATATTACATCTTCTATTGGCCAATAGTGGACATGTGACTGTGGATGGTGTGATACAATGCATGACGAGACCTTACAGTTCCTATTGGCTGCTATATTTCAGCTATTTGCATACGTGCTGTGATTGGCTGTCAGCAGTTAGAGTGTGGCCATTATTTGCAATGGGCCATTATTTTCTATGGGAAATTTGGGGTCTTTAAACGTAAATTTCTTAAAAACGACAAATCCGATCAAAACGAAAAATAGATAGCACACCACACACCGCCGAGGGCTTCGAAACGCAGTTTGAACGGAGTCTGTGCGCAAAGCGGTTCGGGCTGTATTACGCGCAGAAAAATGGCTGGAAGAAGAAGAATACGGATTACAATATAGTGCTTTTCAAGCACTATAATGATTAATAACAACACAGTAAATTGATGTGTAATATGTTTGTAAATGTATGAATGAAGCAATTAAGAGTTACTGACTGAATGGCTCGCACAGGAGGGGAACGGCAGTGGAGGCAGTAGGACCGCATAGGAGGGGAGAGCAGTGAGTAGGAAATGTTTGCAGAGTTTTTTTTTTCAGTGCCAGACAGAATGTAATGGAAGGGCTCAGGGAATACTTTTGGCTAAAAAATTAAGGTGTTTTTTTGTAAATAGATGTACACATATTCAGGGGAGCATTTCAGTGGTTGCAAATTGCAATTATCCCCTGAGTATAAGTACATCTTTTTACAAAAAAAAAAAACACCTTAATTTTTTAGCTAAAAATATTCCCTGAGCCTTTCCATTACATTCTGCCTGGCACTGAACAAACTTGTATGAGGTGTATTCATATGTTCATGTGTGTAGATTGTTACCGTCACTACCTTCTCCTTAGGGAATTCTGGGCAGTGACTTTATACTGTACTGGGGGGAGGGGGAGGTCTGCACATGGGGAGGGGGCTTCTAAAGTGCTAGGGAAGGTGTTACATGGGGGAGGGGGAGAGGGAACAGGTCACAGCATAATGCTAATTTACATCCATATTGCCGACATTTGAATACTGCTCCTATCCTTGTCAGAGGCTTCTGAGGGGACAAAATGAGACATTACTTTTAACTACAATAATAAATATTTGTTTATGGAAAACTTATTACAACAGAAGTATAGTTTCTATTGCAGATGATAGGAATGTATCAACTTCTTATTGTCCACTCAGAAGCCTTTGACACCACAGCAGCATCCAAATGCCGACAATAAGGTTGTCAGTCAGTCAGGGAATTCTGGGCAGTGACCTTATACTGTACTGGGGGGAGGGGGAGGTCTGCACATGGGAAGGGGGCTTCTAAAGTGTTAGGGAAGGTGTTACATGGGGGAGGGGGAGAGAGAACAGGTCACAGTATAATGCTGACATTCTTATTGCCGGCTTTTCACTGCTGCTCTTATCCCTGTCAGAGGCTTCTGAGGGGACAGTAACAAGGTGATAAATTACTATTATCTACAATAATAATTATTTCTTTGCTGTTACAAAACTTGTTACTGCCCACTCTGAAGTGTCTGACATAACAGCAACACTCAAAGGCCAATAATTAGGTCGACAGTCAGTATTACACTGTATACTAGCCAGCAATGCTTCATATGAGTTGTGGTGCTCTCTTGTGTGATACCTTTATGGGCATTCTGCTTCAGAGGGCATTAGGACATAGAGATAGAAATAAAACACCCTAAGAAAGTGACCTCCTCATTAGACATTCAAAATCTGCATCAAAGAAATCTAGTTCTGGCAAATTGCTTGTCTCATACACATGAGGCTCCTTCCTAGTGATCCTGACAGCTTAATCTGTGGGGAGAATGGTGCTGCTCAGGGCACCAGGAACAACAGATTCCGTATCCACAATAGGTGATGGGAATATCGGTCAGGAGACAGCATACAGCCGAGGAGCCCCATAATGCTTTTTATATTTATTTATTTATTTATTTTTTTCAATTTTTGTATATTGTGTTCCATTAGTGGATGTTTGAACGAAATATACAAAAATTAGAACAAAAAAAATGTGATATATTTCTGTAAAACACATTAAAAATCAGGCGGTGGTGAAACTGCTTTCTTACTTTCAGTGGGCGACCTCGTATATGAGTGTAGTGTAGTGTACCATTGATCCATGCTCCACCTGGCGGTGAAGTGTAGAAACTACATGTTAAAGCCTTGAATTTCTTTTCACGCGTCAGGATAACTGTGACGTGCTGACGCGTCAACCCGATCATGGTGACGGTGGCTACATCTGTATGAAGGGAGATCTAAAGGTCTCAAGGCATCAAAACCACAACTAGCCAAATTGATTAAAAAAACGATAGCTTACAGCTACTCTTCTCAAGATCTTCAAACACCATCAGAGATCAAACCACATTCAACACGTGCTGTCGCGGCTTCCTGGGTGGAAGCTTTAAATGTGCCCCTGCAGGAGATATGCAGGGCAGCTGCGTGGTCAACATGTTCTACATTCGTCAGCTACTACCGTTTGAATGTCTCTGGGGGGACAGCCTTAGGCGCTACAGTGCTAAAGTCTCAAAAAGTCGAAGTAGTTCCTACCCCCCCTATTGTTAAAAACTGCTTATCAGTTCCCATTGTGTGCCGCCGTAGGACTGCCAAGAACAAAGAAATTTTTATACTTATCTACCGGGAAATTCCTGTTCTTGGAGTCCGTAGGCGGCACAACATACCCTCCCTAAATAAATAATACTATTGCATACGAACTCTGTGTTGCTGTGGTCCTTGCTGCCTCTTATACCCAGTACCCTTTTTTGATTGGATACTGCTGAGCATGTCTCTTCTGCCTTGCACTCGGGATCCTAGACTTAACCCATTGTGTGCCGCCTACGGACTCCAAGAACAGGAGTTTCCCGGTAGGTAAGTATCAAAATTCCTTTGTTACACCAACATTTAAGTGTAAAAAAATAAATTTTTCATTTTCACGTCACATTGTTCCACATTTGTGCCCATCACCAGTGGGGTCCATATGCCCACTTTACACCTTGTTACATTCCTCGTGGGGTGTAGTTTCCCTAATGGGGTCACTTGGGAGGGGTTTCAATTGTTTTGGCAGCACGGAGGCTTTGTAAACCCAACATGATCTCCGTCCTCCTTTCTGGCAAAATCCAGGTTCCAAAAGATAAATGGCGCACCTTCCTTTTGGAGGCGTGCCCTGCACCGTAATGGCACAATTTGCACCCATGTAGGGTATTTTTGTAATTTGTCTAGAAGTTTTATGTTTTTTTTTCTTTTAATCCCTTGTGAACCTAAAAAATTTAAGGCTAGACCAAGTTTTAGTGTAAAAAAAATAAAATTTTCCATTTTCACAGCACATTGTGCCTGTCACCAGTGTGGTCCATATGCTCACTATACCCTTTGTTACATTCCTTAAGGGGTGTAGTTTCCATATTGGGGTTACTTGTTGGGGGTTTCCAATGTTTTGGCAGCACAGGGGCTCTGCGAACCCGACATGGCCTTCGTCCTCCATTCTGGCCAAATCCAGCTTCCAAAATCCAAATTGCGCTCCTTCCCTTTGGAGGCTTTCTGTGCACCGGCTTTGCACTTTGTGTCCACATGTGGGGTACTCCTTTAATCGGGGGGAATTGCTTTACATGATTAGTGGTTTATTTTTTCTTTCAACCCCTTGTGAACATGAAAAATTCGAAGTTACGCCAACCTTTTAGTTTCACGTCACATTGTTCCACATTTGGGCCTAACACCAGTGGGGTCCATATGCTTGCTAAACCTCTTGTTACATTACTTGAGGGGTGTAGTTTCCATAATGGGGTCACTTGTGGGGGTTTCCATTGTTTTGGCAGCACGGAGGCTTTGTAAACCCAACATAACATCCGTCCTCCTTTCTGGCAAAATCCAGCTTCCAAAGGCCAAATGGTGCACCTTCCTTTTGGAGGTGTGTCCTGCGCCGTCATGGCACAATATGTCCCCATGTGGGGTATTTTTGTACTCGTAGGAAATTGCTCTACAAGTTTTATGTTTTAATTTTCTTTTAACCCCTTGTGTACATGAAAAATTTAAGGCTAGACCAAGTTTTAGTGTAAAAAAAATTAAATTTTTCATTCCACAGCACATCGTGCCTGTCACCAGTGGGGTCCATGTGCTCACTATAACCCTTGTTACATTTCTTGAGGGGTGTAGTTTCTATAATGGGGTCACTTGTTGGGGGTTTCCAATGTTTTGGCAGCACTGGAGCTCTACGAACCCAACATGGCCTTAGTCCTCCATTCTGGCCAAATCCAGCTTCCAAAATCCAAATTCCGCTCCTTCCCTTTGGAGGCTTTTTGTGCACCAGCTTTGCCCTTTGTTTCCACATAAAGGGTACTCCTGTAATCGGGGGAAATTGCTCTACATGATTAGGGGTTCATTTTTTTCTTTTAATTCCTTGTGAACATGAAAAATTCAAATTTACACCAATGTTTTAGTGTAAATTTTTTTTTTTTTTTCATTTTCATGTCACATTGTTCCACATTTGTGTCTGTCACTAGTGGGGCCCATATGCTCACTATACTCCTTGTTACATTCCTTGAGGGGTGTAGTTTCCTAAATGGTGTCACTTTAGGGGTGTTTGTTAGGTTTTGGCACCCCAAAGCCTCTGCCAACCAGAAGTGGTACTTTGAAAATTGAGAATAAGCCGAATACAGTGGCGGATTAAATGTACCCTGGACCCCGGGCTGTGCACCCAACCTGCCCCCCCCCCCCCCCAGTCCATCAACAACCAACTAGCAAAAAAAATAAAATATATATATATAGAAGTTTCTTTTTATAGTAAACTATTAACTGTTTTATTCTCATCCAAGCAATAACTAATAAATGTAAAACATATAAAGTGGTATATACTGTTACTGTATTACTTCTTACAGTAAAATAAGGCACATAGTTATAGTTGGTAGGGCTTCTCAAGTGAAATATTTTTAGCAGCTTTGTTTCCTTCTGATAGGCATCTCTTTCCCTCCCATTGCTGTATGTAGGCTCCCCTGCTGTGTCCCCATATAGTAATAATGTGTCCCACTGTCCTCCCATGTAGTAATATTACCACCTGCTGTGTGTTTCCCATAGTAAAAATGCCTCCACTGCTGCGCCCTATGACTATATAGTAATAATGCACCTGCTGTACCCACCATAGTAATAACGTTCCCCCCTCTGCCTGCAATAAACCTACCCCCCCCCCCCCCCCCCACACACACACACACACACTTTCCCACCTGACCCCCCCTCCACACACCACCCCACCTGGCTGCCATCCCAGCAGACACACTACCCCAACACAGGGCCGTCTTAACAGCATTATGGGCCCCTGGTCAGAGGTGCGAATTGGGCCCCACCCCCCGCGGCCGCCGCCATCATCAAAACCCCCCCATCTTTGCAACCCCGCCCCTAGCCAGTACAATTACGTACAATAAAAAATACAAATTATTGTTAACATGAACTTTAATTCACAACACAGTCTTTCAGCAGCGCAAAAACAAAAAATAACCGTGCGTGCATGCCGCACCAAACCAGACCAGGTTGGCTTCAAAGTATCCAAAAAACGCAATGGAGACAGCCAGGGCCGGCGTTAGGGGGGGGCAAGCAGGGCAAATGCCCAGGGCCCCCATCCCCCAGGGGCCCCCTACCGCAGTTCCAGCGGAGAGGAGAGCACAGACCGCGTCCTGCAGTGTCTGGGAGTGATCCCTGGCTGCTGCTATCAGGGGTCACGCAGAGGCTGCAGGATGCTGGTCTCGGTGTCTGCTCCCCCTCCCCCTCCCTCCAGCTCCTCTTACTGCACGTGACTTTCTCCTCTGGTGGAGCTGTCGGTACGATGGAGGAGAGGGCTGCCGGCTGCAGGGTGTGGATGACAGCCTGCTGCTGCTGCAAGGAACATGAGGGGGATTCACCACTACACCCAGCATGCTAGAGGGGGTAAGTATTCTGTACATGTAGTGTGTAATGTCTATGAATGTAAGTGGATAATGCATGAATGTAGTGTGTGTTACATGTCATCTGTGTAGTGTATGGACTGGATGGTTTGTATCTGTACAATGTGTTTTCATGGGTGTGTGAGTGTGTGTGTGTGTATATATATATATATATATATATAATTGTGTGTGTGTGTATATATATATATATATATATATATATATATATATATATAGTGTGTGTGTATAAGAAGCACTGCTGACTCCAAGTGTTGAGATGAATAGACTGTATATAGGAGCTGCAGCCATTCTCATCAGTCCTATGTAATTGCTGCAGCTCCTATGTATAGCTTATGATGACATCACTAAGGCAATACGGTGTATTTTATTGAGAAAAAAATAAGGTGGTATTCAGTCCTTAGGTGGTGGTCACTCTATGGCGGTAATATTGGTCTGTATATAGTGTCATTATGCAGTGGTCACTCTTTGGCATTAACCCCTTAACGACATCGGGCGTAAACTTACGCCCTCGCGCCCTGGTACTTGGCGCATCAGGGCGTAAATTTACGCCCGATGTTTCCCCGATCGCTGCGTGTTCACACACAGCGGTCGGGGAAGATGGCCTGCTATAAATCATAGCAGGCCATCGTAGCTTCACGGCACGGGGGGTGGTTAACACCCCCCGTGCTTACGATCGCCGATATAGGCTGATCAATTCAGATCAGCCAATAGCGGCGATCGGAACCTTTCCGGGTCATCGGCGACCCGATGACCCGGAAAAAAATGGCGGTCGGTGCTGTCCGAGGACGGCACCGACCGCCATTACTGTAAAAAGTAATGGTGATCGCCGTGCCACCGGCCCGATCGCCGTGAACGGCCGGCCGGCCGTTCACGGCGATCGGGCCGGTGGCACGGCGATCAGAGTCCCACAAAATAGTAAATACCTGCCCTGGACCCCTCAGCTAGGTAGCCGAGGGGTCCAGAGCAGGTATTTGTACATTACTCACCTGTCCCGGGCTCCTGATCGGCGTCTTCCGGGTTCGCGGCATCCTCGTCTTCATTCGGGTCTTCGGCTTCTTCCGTGACGTCACGTTCGGCTTCTCTCGGCTATTTTCGGCTCCAGCGTCGGCTGTTTCCGTATTTTGCGCTCTGCTGCCCTCTAGCGGCTGATATGTGTAATACACGTATCAGCCACTATAGGGATGTTCAGAATGTAGAAATTTTTTTTTTTTTTTTCAAATTTTTTTTTTTCTATTTTCCGCACCCTATCGCCGCTGAGTGTTGATCAGCATCGCACGAAAGTGCGCTGCTAATCAGCAACTCCTCCTTTTTGGCGTAGGGTGTTTTTTTTCTATATTCTACTGCCACGGTCTGCTTATAAGTGCCGCACATAAGTGCGGCATTTATCAGCAACTCCTTTGTTGGCGTAGGTTTTTTTTTTATACTTACTGTAAAAAAACACGTAAAAAACACTACATTACACCACACTACATTGAATAAAGTTTGACACTACACCACTACATACCCCATATACCAATCCCCGTATAAAGATGGCCCCCAGGGTGTTTTCGGCGTCAGAGGGATACGTTATTATTACCTCCGACACCGAAACAGCCAGTGAGGATGAATGGGGGGATCCTTCTTTCCTCCATTCATCCTCATCCTCCTCATCATCCAGTGACGTGTCTGGGAGTAGCGTAGCGTACGCTGCCCCCCAGACACGTCTTTTCTGCCAGTACCGTCCCAATAAGAGATGACGGTATGGTGTGAAATTCTACTAACTCTGTGAGCGTACCTCAGGGTGCACTTACAGATTTAGGGTACGTGCACACTGCGGAATGGCGAAGAATAACCCTTTGTGCATTCCGCAGCTGGCACCCGCCGGCGGACTGATGCGGGCGCATGTCTCTACCCGTGTCATAGACTCCATTCTATGCCCGGGCGGATTCCGTCGTCCATCCAAAGAATGATTACGTTGGACGGAGAGCGGAATCCGCCCGTGCATAGAATGGAGTCTACGACACGGACGGAGACGTGCGCCTGCATCAGTCCGCCGGTGGGTGCCAGCTGTGGAATGCACAAAGGGTTATCTGTCGCGATTCCGCAGTGTGCACATACCCTTAGAGTGTATGTAGGAAGGGACACCTGAATCCAGCCCCCAGATGCCCCCTCCCCCCCCATCCTCGGAACAAGTGGGAAGATCGTTCGGGAACTGATCTTCCCACTGCTGGATAAAGGTCACCACCTGTACGGGGATAACCTTTATACCAGCACCCCCTCTTCCGGTCCCTCGCTGCCCTGTAGCTTGCGGCACGATCCGAACATATCAGAAGCCGTAATAGCGCCCTAATATTTAGCAGCCATGGAGCGGACCCAGCGCTTCTGGATATGAGGGACCCCGTATCGCACCAGGACAACATTTTCCAGGTGACGTCCCCCACACTGGAAAACAGGAGACCCCAGAAGAAGTGCAGAGTGTGGGGTAACAGGGGGATCAGGAAGGACACCATTTTCCCGTGTGACACCTGTCCTGATCACCCCGGCCTCTGCATACTGGATCGCTCCAAGGCGCACCACATGTCACTGGGGTTCTACATTATCTAAATTCTGTCCCTTATTCCTATTTCAGGGGTCACGTTGATCCAGGGATTATTCTGATCGCCATTATGGAGTCAGGAAAGAATTTTTCCCTGTGATGAGGCTACTGTCGTCTGCCTTACGAGGGGTTTTTTTTGCCTTCCTCTGGATCAACACAGGTTGAGTTTGATGGACACCTGTCATTTCCAACCTTATAAACTAATAATTGCCCTAATACCCCCAAATAAATTAGAATTGTCCCTTTTCCCCAGCTAAGTAGGTATGGCTGCCATTCCCATTAGAGGATGCCATGATGCAATTACAAAGCCTCTGTGCGGCCAGGACAGTAGAAACCCCCCACAAGTGACCCCATTCTGGAAACTACACCCCATAAGAAATCTAACAAGGGGGGCAGCGGGGATATGGCCCCCTGGTGACGGCCACATTTGGGACGTGAAAATGAAAAAAATTGTATTTTTTATTTTCTCGGCACATGTTCTACGTAAGTGCCCGTCACCAGTGGGGTCCATATGCTCACTGCACCCCTTGTTAGATTCCTTATGGGGTGTAGTTTCCAGAATGGGGTCACTTGTCGGGGGTTTCTACTGTCCTGGCAGCACAGGAGCTTTGTAATTGCGACATGGCCTCCATCCTCCATTCCAGCCTCTAAATGGCGCTCTGTCCCTTTGGTGACTTGCCCTGTGCCCATATGGCACATTATGCCCACATGTGGGGTATTTTCGTACTCAGGGGACACTACCCTACACGTTTTGTGTTCATTTTTTTTTTTAACCCCTTGTGGAAATGGAAAAAAATCAAGGCTAGACCAACATTTAGTGTAATTTTTGTAAAATTTTTACTCTAAATCATTAATCTTGTCATGTTTTTTCATTTTCACAAGGGGTTAAAAGATAAAAAAAACATTTAATGTGTAGAGCAATTTCCCCTGAGTACGGAAATACCCCACATGTGGACATAAAGCGCCATGCGGGTGCAGGGTAAGCCTCCGAAGGGAAGAAGCGCCATTTGGTTTTTGAAGGCTGAATTTGAATGGAATGGATTTCGAGGGGCCATGTTGCATTCAAAAGGCCCCTGTGTTGCCAAGACAGTTGAAACCCCCCACAAGTGACCCCATTATGGAAACTGCACCCCTCAAGGAATGTAACAAGGGGTGTAGTGAGCATATGGACCCCACTGGTGACGGACACAAATGTGGAACAATGTGGCGTGAAAATGAAATATTACATTTTTTACACTATAATGTTGGTTTAGCCTTGAATATATCATTTTCACAAGGGGTTAAAAGAGGAGAAAAAAAACAAAATGTGTAGCGCAATTTCCCCCGAGTCCGTAAATACCCCACATGTGGACATAAAGCGCCATGCGGGTGCAGGGTAAGCCTCCGAAGGGAAGGAGCACCATTTCGTTTTTGAAGGCTGGATTTGGATGGAATGGATTTTGAGGGGCCATGTTGCATTCAAAAGGCCTCTGTGTTGCCAAGACAGTTCAAACCCCCCACAAGTGACCCCATTATGGAAATTACACCCCTCAGGGAATGTAACAAGGGGTGTAGTGAGCATATGGACCCCACTGGTGACGGGCACAAATGTGGAACAATGTGGCGTGAAAATGAAATATTACATTTTTTACACTATAATGTTGGTTTAGCCTTGAATTTATCCTTTTCACAAGGGGTTAAAAGAGAAAAAAACACACAATATGTGTAGAGCAATTTCCCCCGAGTCCGTAAATACCCCACATGTGGACATAAAGCGCCATGTGGGCGCAGGGCAAGCCTCCGAAGGGAAGGAGCACCATTTGGATTTTGGAGGTTGGATTTGGCTAGAATGGATGATGAACGCCATGTCGCATTTACAGAGCCCTCGTGCTGCCAAAACACTGGAAACCCCCCACAAGTGACCCCATTCTGGAAACTGCACCCCTCAAGGAATCTAACAAGGGGTGCAGTGAGGATATGGACCCCTTGATGATGGGCACATTTGTGCCATGAAAGTGAAAAAATGAAATTTTTCACTTTCACGTCACATTTTTCCACATTTGTGCCCGTCACCAGTGGGGTCCATATGCTCACTGCACCCCTTGTTAGATTCCTTGAGGGGTGTAGTTTCCAGAATGGGGTCACTTGTGGGGGGTTTCCAGTGTCTTGGCAGCACGAGGGCTCTGTAAATGCGACATGGCCCTTGAAATCCTTTTCAGTAAAATTCGGCTTCCAAAAGCCAATTGGCGCTCCTTCCCTTTGGAGGCTCGTCCTGCGCCCCCTTGGCACTCTATCGCCACATGTGGGGTATTTCTGTACTCGGGAGAAACTGCGCTACACATTTTTTGTCTTTTTTTGCCTCTTATCCCTTTAAGAAAATGAAAAATTGAAGGCTAGAACAACGTTTTAGTGTAAAAAATAAATTTTTCTTTTTTCACGCCATATTGTTCGGAAAATCTGTGAAGCACCTGTGGGGTCCAGATGCTCACCGCACCCCTTGTTACATTCCTTGAGGGGTGTAGTTTTCTAAATGGTGTCCCTTTAGGGGTGTTTTTTAGGTTTTGGCACCCCAGAGCCTCTGCCAACCTGAAGTGGTACAGTCAAAAATGACCAAATATAACGGAGGCGTTGAAATTCACTAGGCGCTCCCTTATATCTGAGGCTTGTGGTTGCGTCAAATAGCGCAATACGGCCACATATGGGGTATTTCTATAAACTGCAGAAACGGGGCAATAATTATTGGGGTGCATTTCTCTGGTAATAGGTTTATAATTATGAAAAATATTGGATTACAATAAAATCTCTGCACAGAAAATTAAAATTTTCAAATTCCTTACACACTTAGCTTTTATTTCTGTGACTCCCCTAAAGGGTTAAAACACTTTCTGGATATGCTTTTGCAGAGTTTGGGGGGTGCAGTTTCTGAAATGGGGTGCTTTGTGGGGCTTTCTAACATACAGGCCCCTCAAATACACTTTAAACCTGAACAGGTCCCTAAAAATATCTGATTTTGAAATTTTACTGAAAGTTTGGAAATTTGCTGCTAATGTTTTAAGCTTCCTATCGTCTAAAAAAAATGAAAGATAGTTTAATAAATGCCGCCAACATAAAGTAGACATGTTGCTAATGCTATTTAATATATAATTTATGTGGTATAACCACTTTCTGTATACGCAAAGAAGTTTCAAAGTTGGAAAAATGCATTTTTTCACATTTTTTCACATTATTTGGGTTTTTTTCATAAAGATTTGTTATGAGTATCGACTCCAATTTACCAGAAATGTAAAGTACAATATGTCACGAGAAAACAATCTCAGAATCAGCCGGATAGGTAAAAGCATCCCGAAGTTATTAATGACTAAAGTGACACTGGTCATATTCATAAAATTTGTCTCTGTCATTAAGGCCATTTCAGGCTCTGTCCTTAAGGGGTTAATATTGGTCTGTATATAGCGTATATATATAGTCATTACTGCCATAGATTGACTACCACATAATGACACTATATACAGACCAATATTACCGCCATACAGTGACCACCACATAATGACTCTATATACACACTATATACAGACCAATAGTACAACCATACAGTGATCGCCACATAATATTGGTCTGTATATAGTGTGTATATAGTCATTATACAGGGGTCAGTCTATGGCAGTAATTTTGGTCTGTATATAGAGTCATTATGCAGTGGTCACTCTATGGCGGTATTATTGGTCTGTATATAGTGTCATTATGCTGTGGTCACTCTTTGGCATTAATATTGGTCTGTATATAGCATATATATAGAGTCATTACTGCCATAGATTGACTACCACATAATGACACTATATACAGACCAAAATTACCGCCATACAGTGACCACCACATAATGACTATATACACACTATATACAGACCAATAGTACAACCATAGAGTGATCGCCACATAATATTGGTCTGTATATAGTGTATATAGAGTCATTATGCAGTGGTCACTCTTTGGCATTAATATTGGTCTGTATATAGCGTATATATAGAGTTATTATTGCCATAGATTGACTACCACATAATGACACTATATACAGTACAGCCACAGTACAGTATATATAGTACAGCCATAGAGTGATCGCCACATAATTTTGGTCTGCATACAGTGTATATAGAGTCATTATACAAAGGTCATTCTATGGCAGTAATATTGGTCTGTATATAGAGTCATTTTGCAGTGGTCACTCTATGGCGGTAATATTGGTCTGTATATAGAGTGTATATAGAGTCATTATACAGGGGTCAGTCTATGGCAGTAATATTGGTCTGTATATAGAGTCATTATGCAGTGGTCAATCTATGGCGGTAATATTGGTCTGTATATAGTGTGTATATAGAGTTATTATGTGGTGGTCAGTCTATGGCGGTAATATTGGTCTGTATATAGCGTATATATAGAGTCATTACTGCCATAGATTGACTGCCACATAATGACTCTATATATACACTATATACAGACCAATAGTACAGCCATAGGGTGACAGACACATAATATTGGTCTGTATACAGTGTATATAGAGTCATTTATTATACAGTGGTCAGTCTATAGCGGTAATATTGGTCTGTATATAGTGTATATAGAGTCATTATGCGGTTGTCACTCTATGGCGGTAATATTGGTCTGTATATAGTGTATATAGAGTCATTATGCGGTGGTCACTCTATGGTGGTAATATTGGTCTGTATATAGAGTCATTATGGGGCGGTCACTTTATAGTGGTAATATTGGCCTATATATAGTGTGTTTTCTATAATAACGGTATGGAGGTAATATTTGGTCCTGATTATAGTGATTTTTTTAAATTTATTTTTTTAAAGCAATTCATATAAATAGTTCTTGCGTTTACACCACTAGCTGCAGTCCTGACATGTAGTGGCATTCCTAGAATGTAGCGGCGGTCCTGACATGTAGGGGCAGTCCTGACATGTAGCGGCGGTCCCGACATGTAGCGGCAGTCCCGGCATGTAGCGGCAGTCCTGACATGTAGCGGCAGTCCCGACATGTAACCTTCTGAACTGAGTAAGGGCCCTAATACATGGAGCGAAAATTGTCCGAATCAGGACGCTATCGCTCTGTGAGGGCACCGGGGAACGTGATCAGGTAGTATATATCTTTATTGTTTACTATATACAGGATTGCACACACATCACTAATGATATACTGTGTATATACACATAGGGGGAGATTTATCAAGCATGGTGTAAAGTGAAACTGGCTCAGTTGCCCCTAGCAACCAATCAGATTCCACCTTTCATTACTCAGATTCTAAGTAGGTGGAATCTGATTGGTTGCTAGGGGCAACTGAGCCAATTCTTCTTTACACCAGTTTGATAAATCTCCTCCATAGCTTTTGCTGTAGTAGGCTCTCTAAGCGAGCTCCATTCTACCAGATTGGCGCTCACTTCTGCAGAATATCAGGATGTGTAATACGGCCTTAAAAGTGGCCGTACGCTTCCAATAACTGCTGGCTGAACAATCCTTCAGCTGACAATTATTTCTCCCATCTGGTCCCGTCCTCCCCATACACAGAAAGCCATAGCCATACAGATCTGATGGCGGCTTATCTCTCTTAGAACAAAGAGGTTGGGCATTGATTTTCCATCAAGCTCGACCCCCTATGTCCACTGATATCATCTGTCAGAGGGCTCTCCAGAGAGCCCCATACACCTTACACTGATGGCCGAACCCACCAGGAGCAACAGGTACCACCAACAAAAGCGTAAAATGTATGGGGACCTTAAATTGTTGCTAAAATATTTCAGCATTTGGGGCCCCACCTTCAACTTTGCCCAGGGCCACATCTAGTCTAAAACCGGCCCTGGAGACAGCACTTCCAACAGCAATCTGCAGGGTTTATTGTCACACCAGTGCAACATGTCTCATGTATACAGAGGGGCAACAACATGACTATATATTATATATGAACCATGTTGTCTCCCTGTATACAGAATACAGGGAAACAACATGGTTCATATATAATATAATAGTCATGTTGTTGCTCCTCTGTATGTATGAGACATGTTGTTTTGCCCTTCTCTATATATATATGCCAGGTAACAAGCAACAAATATTACCACAGCATACTGACTAACACCACCGCTGCTACTGATGCGATGCCCTGGCCCCTGGGGGCCACTTCCGCAGTGCTGGTGTTATGAGCGGGCAATGACCGGGGCAGCTGCAGGGGTTATACTTGTCACGGTATAGGCCTGAGGGCGGCACAGCTGTAGGGCCGGTCTGTGGAATCTGCGGGTGATGATGGGCATGCGATTCTTCGCTGCACCTAGTCAGGGCACCAGTTAGTGGACACCAATGCCAGGGTTCAGTAACAGCGGTTTTATTATAGATGAGGTAACTAGTAGCAACAGTCTCTCCGGATGCAACCGGGTATATAGCAGGCTCTGACAAATAAGGCAGGAGTAGTGCTGCATAGGCTGTGAGAATACGTGCCGGATGATGGGAGTAGGAGTATGAGAGAAATAGCGTTGCTGGGTGGATTAGCTTGAGAATAATACTTGCTGTGAATCCTTGCAGCGATGAGGAGAGATAACGGAATGACACCCAGATGAGAGAGAAGAATCCGGTCACTTGAGCAGGCAGATACAGCCGAAGACTGGTATATAGCAGCAGACTTAGTCACTCTTCTGAGGCAGGAGAGGGACGACACACATCCTCCTTGCTTGGAAGCAGGGGGAAGACTAACTTGTCAGCAGGAAGTGGAAGGTCACATGGTTGCTCCTGGCCAGAGCTAGTCGGCCATTGGAGGAACCATGGTTACAGGTCACGTGATCAACAGCCTTGCATACCACTGTACACTGTAATAATACACAGGAATACATGAGAACACACATAAGAATGCACATTACTAGAGAATACTAGGGGAAAACAAGCAGCAGTTGCAGTGCAAACACTTACCAGAACAGGCATTGACACAGCAAGAGAAATGGCCATAATAGGAGTAGTAGTCTGCATGTTCTGGGACACTGCATACCTCCCTAGCAAATTTGAGCCGACCTCGGCGAATCTAGAAGGCAGCAAACATGAATAGACTGGACAATCAAACAACAGGAATGAATGATGAGAGTGAGTGTGATGAGGTGTGTGTTTCCCACGCCCAAGGCACAGGTAAGAAGAGAGAGAGAATGAGAAACCCTAGTGGCAGGACTTCACCTAGGGGTGCCTAACGTACTCTGGCGACCAGGTAGCTAGTGCATGAACCATCTGACATGTAAGCCAGGACAACTTAACTGCTGGCGGGGGACCCTCAATATTCCAGCCAGTTAGACAGTAGGTTTTCTGTTAAATGTGTTACCCTACTGGAAAAGAGAACTGTGAAGACCTGTGTACTACCTTGGCGTGTCTGAGTAGTGTCTTGGATACCTGGAAGAGAAAAGAACAAAATAATAAAAGCAAACATACATGGGGAGCTCCCTTTCATACCACTCAATCACACACACAAGCACTCCACAGGCCAAACACACGAAAAGGTATCCAAGGTGCGATATGTATGGACAAGTGTGAAGGTTAGGTATGACTATGTGTGATAACTACTGTGTTGGGACAAGACAGAGGTGAACAAATACTGGAAACAAAAAGGAAGGGAAACACAAAAGACAACAAATACTGCGAGGTCTTGAGGAGAACTGGCTCACATGAATCTGAATGAAACCTGAGAGAAATCTGAATGAAAATCTGTGAAAAATCTGCACACGAACTGGCTTAACTAAATCTTTCCAGCTATAGATATGATAATAATACACAATACTGAGACTGGATGAGAAAATACACTCCTACATAAACTGGACTTTCTCTGAGGTATATATAAACTGACTTCTCTTACTCAGAGGAGGAGCTATCTGACTTAGACACTGGAAAATATATACTGTTTTACAAAAGAGGCGCTCTACTCTGAGGCTATCTATGTAACCTTGTGCTTACTCAGAGGAGGAAATACAAAGACTTCGATAACACTGGAATGCAATAGTAGAAAAAGTGCAATAATGAAATAAGTGCAATAATACCTTGTGTGGAACACACAATCACAGGAAAGTGCATTAGGAAGGAATGGGTTAAGTGTCTCTGTTAGGTAGAGTCTCTTTTAGGCAATTAGAACATCGTCCATGTAAAAGGCTCTGGGTCAGGCACTAGAGAACCTTTTGTTATTGTAAGTGTCCATCAGCTCATGGCTGGTTAGTACAGGGAACTTGGTCAGGAGGACCAGGCACGAACCTTGAACGTTGCATAGCAGGAACCTGAAACAAAACAGTTAGACAACAAAACAGTTTAAGGGCTCTGGTCTCTGTAGCGAAGTGGAGGAATTCCTCTGGTAGAGCGCTCAGACCGTCTCAGCGGAGGATCCTCTTCAACAGTGATTGGTGCAGGTACAGGTGGAAGATCACGCCCAGTGTCTGGTTGTAGAGCTGGAGTTGTTGGAGGCACAATTGGAAGTGGAGGGGCCACTGGAATGTGCACAGGGACCGCTGGATAGCCTATGGCCATGAGGAACGGTTCAACTTGGAACATTTCTTCCAGAGAGAGAGGTTTAGCTGGAGCTGCTGGGGTAGCCAGAGGCGTGGATGCAGGTACCGGACACGGTGCTGTAAGGCCCTGTAGGTCCTCCTTAGTGCAACGTTTTATCCTATTCCGATGCACCGTCTGTGGGGCTAGCCCAGGCTTTTTGACTTCATACACATCAGTCTCTGGGTAAGGGATAGAGGAGATGACATAGGGCTCAGGCTCCCAAAGGCTTTCAAGTTTGTGAGAGCGATGATATTTCTTTAGCCAAACTTTATCCCCCACTTGTAGTGGTGTGGCATTCGCCCTCAGGTTGTAGGCATCCTCTTGGCGCTGCTGAGCCTCCCCCATCCTCCGGTCAACAATTTCCCGGGCATCCTGGATTCTCCTCTGATGTTCCCGAACCCAGTCCGTTTCAGGTAGGGGGTTGAAGGTGTCAGGAGCTTGGACTCCAAGAGCACGGTCCTGAGGAAGTTGGCCTTGGCGGCCGAACATCAGGTAGAACGGGGAGTAGCCAGTGGAACAATGAGTGGTATTGTTATAGATCTCCACTAGTTCATCCAACAAGTGGGGCCACTCTACTCTCTTGGTCACTGAAGCCGTTCGGAGCATGTTGATAAAGACCTGGTTAACTTTTTCACACAGACCATTCCCTTGAGGGTGATAGGCCGTGGTGCGGAGCTTCTTACATTCATGGTAGGCACACAGCTCCTGGAAAAGTTGCGACTCGAAGGCCGGACCCCGGTCCGTCAGCAGAGACTCTGGGCACCCATAGTGCTTTACATACTCCTTGTAAAAAGTAAGAGCAGTGGTCTTGGCGGTCAAGTCCCTGACAGGTACCACGACTACCCACTTGGAGTAGTGGTCAACCATGGTGAGGGCGTAGGTATACCCGCATCTTGTAGGGGCTAGCTTCACATGGTCCAGGGCGACTAGCTGATTCGGCCGGTGGGAGGTGATTGGATGCAAAGGGGCCCGGACTTCTCTTCCCCCAGCTTTGGAGATATTACAGGCAGGGCACTCAGCACACCAGTTCTCGATGTCAGCCCTCATCCCGATCCAGTAGAACCGCTGTCGGATAGTGGCCTCCGTCTTGTGTACCCCGAAATGACCGGACCGGTCATGGTAGGCATCTAGCACCATCTTAGCGTCTCGTCGGGGAATGAGGATCTGGTGGCACCTCTCCCCAGAGACCGGATCAAGAGAGTTCCGCAGGATCAGTCCCTTCTGTAAGAAGAGCCTCTTTCTTTGCCTCCAGAGTCGCCTTAGCTCGACATCAGGATAGGGCCTCTTTATCCGCATGGGGACCCGACCAGTAGAGAGGTAGTCATAGATCTCCCCCAGGACACGGGACTCTTCCTGGATGGTCTGCCGCCTGGCCAAGTCTTGCGGGGCCCTAGGTGGAGGCGAAGGCGTTTCAGGCCCGGCTACATCAATAGCACTCTGGGTAGCGAACCTTTGATAGAAGGGAGGCATTTCTACGTCTTCCCAATCGCTGTCCTCTGGGGCCTCTTCGCCCTTGGATAGTCGGGACAGAAGGTCTGCATTGACGTTAGCCTTGCCACTGCGGTACTTAATTTCAAACTGGAAATTGGCCAGTCGAGAAGCCCACCGCTGCTCCAGGGCGCCCAGCCGAGCAGTGTTGAGATGCGCCAACGGGTTGTTATCCGTATAGATGGTAACAGGGGTGGCAGCCAGGTAGTCCTTGAACTTTTCAGTGACGGCCCACACTAGGGCTAGCAACTCCAACTTGAAGGAGCTATAATTGTTATCGTTCTTTTCAGCACCCCGAAGACTCCGGCTGGCATAAGCTACGACTCTCTCTTGGCCATCTTGAACCTGGGACAGCACAGCTCCCAGGCCTTGGAAGTTGGCGTCTGTGTAAAGCCGGAAAGGAAGGTTATAGTCCGGGTAGGCCAGGATAGGAGGCGTGGTCAACAGGCGTTTCAGGGTTTGAAAAGCAACCTCCTACCGTTCGGACCACTCGACGGGGAGTCGTCGGTTGTAGCTTTCTCGAGGGCAACCCCGGAGTAACTCATTGAGGGGCTCGGCCACTTGGGCAAAGTGGGGAATGAAGCGGCGGTAATAGCCGGCAAATCCCAGAAAGCTTTTCACCTCCTTGACGGTCTTAGGGGTATCCCAGTGTTCCACAGCCGAGATCTTCTCTGGATCGGGTCGTATCCCCTCAGCACTCACAACGTGCCCCAGATAGTTCACTTGGGGTTTGAGAAGGTGGCACTTGGAAGGCTTGATTTTCAGGCCGTGATCGATTAGGACCTGGAACACTTCAGCCAGATGATGGACGTGATCTTCGTAGGTACGTGAATAGACAATCACATCATCCAGGTAGAGCAGGACACTCTGAAAGTTGAGATGGCCGAGACACCTTTCCATCAACCGCTGGAAGGTAGCGGGGGCGTTGCACAGACCGAAGGGCATGCTGGTGAATTCGAATAGTCCCATGGGGGTGGTGAAGGCCGTCTTCTCACGGTCTTCGGGTGCCATGGGCACCTGCCAGTACCCACTGGTGAGGTCCAAGGTGGAGAAGTAGGCGGCTGACCCCAAAGCAGCAATAGACTCTTCGATCCGGGGCAAAGGATAGGCATCCTTGTGGGTGATTGTGTTTATCTTCCTATAATCCACGCAGAACCGGATGTTACCGTCTTTCTTCCTCACGAGGACGATAGGGGCAGCCCACGGACTCTGACTCTCTTGGATAACGTTAGAGTCTTTCATCTCCTTGAGCAGTTTCTTGACCTGCTGATAGCTGGCAGGAGGGATTGGCCGATGTTTCTCTTTGATAGGCAGATGGTCCCCAGTGTTGATCCGATGCTGGACCAGGTTGGTCTTCCCGAAATCGAGGGAGTGTTTGCTGAAGGCCTCGTGATACCTTTTGGCCACCTTGAGGATGCCGTGGAGGTATTCAAGTGGGGTATTGGCATCGCCAATATGGAGTTCATCCCACCAAGGGGCGAGAGCCCTGTTTGAGTCCCTTTGAGTGCCACGGATGGAACTCTGATAGGCGATGGTCTCCTCACAGATGATGTCTTCAGGATCGAGTTGGTATAACATGGCCACGGTGGTGAACTTGGGTAGGTCAGCTGAGGAGTCTCCAAGGTTCACCAGACGGACAGGGACCTAACCATTGGAGACGGTCACCAGGCTCCTAGCGGCCCTGACAAGAGGTTGCCCCTCAATTTCAATAGCATCCAGAAGGGTCACATAATCAGCATTGTTGAGGCCTGGACGGACCCTGCACCAGATGAGGAACTCACTGTTAGCTGGGATGGTGATCGGACGAGCATCTCTAGTGCGGACACGGCAGATTTCTCCTCGAGGATTGGCAAATTTCCGCTGAGCGGCGAGCACCTTTATGGTCTTCTGAACGGCTTGCCTGTACTGAGGAGACATAGCACAAGACATAGAGGCATTCAAGGCATCCAACACTTCAGTGAATACATGGCGGATAATATTCATGCCTAATACCACGGTCCCACTATCTCCCTGAGCCTCAGTAACAATGATACCCTGACGCGCTAGCTCCCGCTTCCCTATGCAGACAGTGGGTTCCCAGTAACCTAGTTGCACAATAGGACGACCATTACTAGCAATAAGTTTCAGACGGTATTTCTCAACTGGACCTAGGGTTCTCAGATCCCAATGTTCTTCAAACACATGCCTCGGGATAGTGGTAACCTGGGAACCTGTATCTACCAGAGCCTCCAGGGGGACTCCGTCCACCCAGAGAGTCACATGCGGGCATTGTGAGAGGAACCTTGAGAACCACTGTGCTTCCTGCGGGCCTGGATCTCGACCTCCTGGGTGTTGGCCCTCGGACCCAGGGGTAGCCCGTTTAACTGATAGCACTGAGAGCGGTAGTGTCCATGTCGCCTACAGTGGCGGCAATAGGGGCGCTCAGGGGATCTAAGTCTCGGTGGAGGAGGCCGATCGGGAACTGAATACTCAGGGCAGGGGTCCTGTGGTGGTGGAGGTGTTGGATAGGCCCCTTGTAGCCCCCTTAGGGCTTGGCAGAGAGAGTCAACCACTTGCGTAAGGAGAGCAGGGATCGCTGGTGAATTAGCCGGGATAGACTGTTGGGCAGCTTGTATAGCGGAAACTGGTGGAACCATAGTGGGCACTGGAGGTGGGGGTATAGGTCCCACCGGATCCGGGCAATCCGAATCTGGAGTACAGCCGGCACAGGGATTGTCAATGCCAACCACCCTCAAAGCCAGAGTCTTGAAGTCCAGGAAAGGCATTGTAGGGTTTTGGGCAGCTAGCATACGCAGTTGGCTCTGGATGAGTCTAGAGTCCACCCCCTCTCTGAAGCGGTCAGTGATCATACTCTCCACAGCTGAGGGGTCTATGGTATCAACCTGTCTCAGGGCCCGGTAGGCAGATTGGAGTGCTAGTGCATAGTCTCTGAGGGTCTCACCTGGCCTTTGTCGTCGGTCATAAAACTTAAGGCGGACCTCCGTGGGTGACTGTACCTCAAATTCTTTACTCAGCCGGGTCAGGATCTGTTGTACATTAGCTTTCTCTGTAGCTGGCCATGACCGCACCTCCTCGGCAGCGGGACCCTCAAGTTGTCCTAGCAGCAACTGCACCTGCTGAGTGGGAGAGAGTGAGACAAGTTCAAGGGTGCGGGAAATTTTTTCCTTGAAATCAGCCAACGTGTGGGGTTCTCCTTTATAACTGGGAAGATTGTTGGGCCCAATGAAGAATGGGACCGCTGCGGTAGCCATAGCAACGGGAGCCGCGGGAAGCCTTCTTCGGGCCGTCGGCGAACTGTCGGACCCGTCAGAGTCACTGTGATGGCCGGTGGACATGACGAGGGGTTCTGGTGTAAGGCGCCTGGAAGAAAGTAGGAGCGAGGAGAGCTTGCGGGAACAGCAGGCACCGATAGGCAGGGCGTCCGGGACCGGAGAGGAATAGGGCGGAAGTCAGCATCAACACTTCCGGCGGTCCGGGCACAATCTCCTTCCCTCCTGCCACAGAGGCTTGGATACTGCAGGGCCGGGGCGGAGCGCGCGCGCGCGCGAAGACAGTGCGTCACCGGCTGACTTGACCCCTTAGCAGGCCGCAGCGCGGCAATAGCAAAGCCTCTGGGGGAATTAGCAGTACAATTCTGGGGGCACTGACAGTTGGCACAACACAGTCTTTATCCTGTTCGTGACGCCAAAAATGCGATGCCCTGGCCCCTGGGGGCCACTTCCGCAGTGCTGGTGTTATGAGCGGGCAATGACCGGGGCAGCTGCAGGGGTTATACTTGTCACGGTATAGGCCTGAGGGCGGCACAGCTGTAGGGCCGGTCTGTGGAATCTGCGGGTGATGATGGGCATGCGATTCTTCGCTGCACCTAGTCAGCGCACCAGTTAGTGGACACCAATGCCAGGGTTCAGTAACAGCGGTTTTATTATAGATGAGGTAACTAGTAGCAACAGTCTCTCCGGATGCAACCGGGTATATAGCAGGCTCTGACAAATAAGGCAGGAGTAGTGCTGCATAGGCTGTGAGAATACGTGCCGGATGATGGGAGTAGGAGTATGAGAGAAATAGCGTTGCTGGGTGGATTAGCTTGAGAATAATACTTGCTGTGAATCCTTGCAGCGATGAGGAGAGATAACGGAATGACACCCAGATGAGAGAGAAGAATCCGGTCACTTGAGCAGGCAGATACAGCCGAAGACTGGTATATAGCAGCAGACTTAGTCACTCTTCTGAGGCAGGAGAGGGACGACACACATCCTCCTTGCTTGGAAGCAGGGGGAAGACTAACTTGTCAGCAGGAAGTGGGAGGTCACATGGTTGCTCCTGGCCAGAGCTAGTCGGCCATTGGAGGAACCATGGTTACAGGTCACGTGATCAACAGCCTTGCATACCACTGTACACTGTAATAATACACAGGAATACATGAGAACACACATAAGAATGCACATTACTAGAGAATACTAGGGGAAAACAAGCAGCAGTTGCAGTGCAAACACTTACCAGAACAGGCATTGACACAGCAAGAGAAATGGCCATAATAGGAGTAGTAGTCTGCATGTTCTGGGACACTGCACTGACTAATCCACTGTACACAGATCACTATCACCTCATCCAGTCATATAGAGCTACCCAGCTCTACACAGGTTCTGTACACCATATACATTACAGTGCAGATACATCAAGTGACTCACATGGGACGTCTTCTCTGATCGGAGTTCTTCCCTTTTCATCTTCTTTTCCATTTGCCCTGTGCCGTTATGAGAACTTCTCCGAGCCACGAATCCACAGAATCTGCCAGACAGACATATTAGGCTCCACACTCTGTCACCATCCTCATCTCTCTACACACTGCACATCTGTATTGGCCCCTTATAGATAGCTCCCCCTGTATTCCCCCCTTATAGATGGCTTCCCCCTGTATCCCCCCCCTTATAGATGGCTCCCCCTGTATCCCCCCCCTTATAGATGGCTCCCCCTGCATTCCCCCGTTATAGATGGCTCCCCCTGTATCCCCCCCGTATAGATGGCTCCCCCTGTATTACCCCCTTATAGATGGCTCCCCCTGTATTACCCCCTTATAGATGGCTCCCCCTGTATTACCCCCTTATAGATGGCTCCCCCCTGTAATACCCCCTTATAGATGGCTCCCCCCTGTATCCCCCCCCTTATAGATGGCTCCCCCCTCTATCTCCCCCGTATAGATGGCTCCCCCTGTATTACCCCCTTATAGATGGTTCCCCCTGTATTACCCCCTTATAGATGGCTCCCCTCTGTATTACCCCCCCTCGTATAGATGGCTCCCCCCTGTATCCCTCCCTATAGATGGCTCCCCCTGTATCCCCCCCCCTCGTATAGATGGCTCCCCCCTGTATCCCCCCCTCATATAGATAGCTCCCACCTGTATCCCCCCCTATAGATGGCTCCCCCCTGTATCCCCCCCCCCCTCGTATTCATGGCTCCCCCTGTATCCCCCCCTATAGATGGCTCCCCCCTGCACAGCAGATAAAAAAAACAAACACCCAACTCACCTACCAGCGCTCCCCCGTCGCTGCTTCCTCTCCTCTTCTGCCCCCGGCTGATGCGTCGCTCCCTGGGGGATTCTCTGGGAGCGCACGCATCCGGAAGCTCAGTGTGCGCCCAGGCCGGGACTTCCGGTACAGGAAGCCCCAGCGACGCGCACTGAGGTTCCCGATGCGTACACTCCCGGAGAATCCCCCGGGGAGCGACGCATCAGCCGGGGCCGGGTTTCCTCTTGCGACCGCAAGCAAGAAAGTGCTTGCGGTCGCAAGAGAAGGGGAAGGGGGGGCGCGCAGGGCCGTCTTACCCATTGGGCATGGGAGGCGGCTGCCCGGGGACCCTTGCGTCCTAGGGGGCCCCTGCCCGCTGTCACAGCGGGCAGGGGCCCCCTAGGGCGCAAGGGCCCCCGGGCAGCCGCCTACCATGCCCAATGGGTAAGACGGCCCTGCCCCAACAGCCCGGCCTGCCCGGTCCTAGGAACAGCCCTGGGTCACACCTGTGCACAAGCCGCTCCACAGTATCAGGAGATAGAGATATACTACAGGGTGGCAGATGTAGCAGAGCTCACCTCTCTGAGACCTGCAGTCCCATGTAACACCACAGATAACACAGTGATATCTCAGAGTACAGATAATGTAGTAGGTGTGACCTGCAGTCCTATGTAACACTACAGATAACACAGTGATATCTCTGAGTACAGATAATGTAGTAGTCACCTGCAATCCTATGTAACACCACAGATAACACAGTGATATCTCTGAGTACAGATAATGTAGTCACCTGCAGGCCTATGTAACACCACAGATAACACAGTGATATCTCTGAGTACAGATAATGTAGTAGATGTGGCCTGCAGTCCTATGTAAGACCACAGATAACACAGTGATATCTCTGAGTACAGATAATGTAGTAGATGTCACATGCAGCCCTGTGTAACACCACAGATAACACAGTGATATCTCAGAGTACAGATAATGTAGTAGTCACCTGCAGTCCTATGTAACACCACAGATCGCACAGTGATATCTCTGAGTACAGATAAGGTAGTTGATGTCACCTGCAGTCCTATGTAACACCACAGATAACACAGTGATATCTCTGAGTACAGATAATGTAGTAGCTGTCACCTGCAGTCCTATGTAACACCACAGATAACATAGTGATATCCCTCTGAGTACAGATAATGTAGTAGATGTCACCTGCAGTCCTATGTAACACCACAGATAACACAGTGATATCTCTGAGTACAGATAATGGGGAAAGGGGCACCTTATACAGAGACAGGGGCACCATATATGGGGACAGGGGCACAGTATAGGGGACACCCTACATTACCCCGATAGTAATAGTCCCCCTGCATTGGCTTAACACAAAAAAACAAACCAATATACTCACCTAATCCTGGCCCTGTCTTCCTCTCTTCTCTCCTCTCCTCTCCTCTCCAGCATGTCAGCTGCCGCATGGATCCTCCAGCAGGGGTGATGACGTTATCACTGATCTGCTGGAGGATCTGTCTCACAGATATGCATACCTCCCAACTTTTGCTGGAAGGAAAGAGGGACAGTCACGGCAATTGGCCACGCCCCCTATAGCCACGCCCCCATAGCCACACCTCCATAACCGCATCACCTATTACCATTATATAGGAAACAAATTTTACCACCAGATCTTCACTGCATAGTGACTTATCCCCCCCTTATACCATTACTACATAACATCCACTATACACAGAGCAGTACTCTCCCTCAGCAGTGACCATATAGAGGTGAGGCTGTATACCTGCTTACCTTATAGGTGATTATATTGCAGTTATTCAGTGACTCACAGGGGACGTCTTCTCTTGTTGATCACTTTTGTGGTTCTTCGCCATCATGCACGGCCATCTTGAAAACCTCTCCGGCCATCTGCGAGATAAACATTTTAGGCTCCTCTCTCCAGTATCATCCTCATCTGCTTCACAGTAACTCTCTGTGCCCCATATGGTACAGACCCCTCTGTGCCTCCATATCCCACTGTAGTAACCCCCATCTCCCCATAGGACACACTGTAGTAGCCCCCATCTCCCCCACACACTGTAGCAATCCCCCCTCTCCCTAGTAAATCCCCCTGTAGTAATCCCCCCTCACTTTGTTAATCCCAGTGTAGTAATCCCCACTCTCATCATAGGTCCCAGTGTAGTATTCCCCCCCCATCATAGGTCCCAGTGTAGTATCCCCCCCCCCATCATAGGTCCCAGTGTAGTATCCCCCCCCCATCATAGGTCCCAGTGTAGTAATCCCCACTCTCATCATAGGTCCCAATGTAGTAATCCCCCCTCTCATCATAGGTCCCAGTGTAGTATCCCCCCCCCATCATAGGTCCCAGTGTAGTATCCCCCCCCCATCATAGGTCCCAGTGTAGTATCCCCCCCATCATAGGTCCCAGTGTAGTATCCCCCCCCATCATAGGTCCCAGTGTAGTATCCCCCCCTTCATAGGTCCCAGTGTAGTATCCCCCCCCATCATAGGTCCCAGTGTAGTATCCCCCCTCTCATCATAGGTCCCAGTGTAGTATCCCCCCCCATCATAGGTCCCAGTGTAGTATCCCCCCCATCATAGGTCCCAGTGTAGTATCCCCCCCATCATAGGTCCCAGTGTAGTATCCCCCCCTTCATAGGTCCCAGTGTAGTATCCCCCCCTTCATAGGTCCCAGTGTAGTATCCCCCCCTTCATAGGTCCCAGTGTAGTATCCCCCCCTTCATAGGTCCCAGTGTAGTATCCCCCCCTTCATAGGTCCCAGTGTAGTATCCCCCCCTTCATAGGTCCCAGTGTAGTATCCCCCCCCATCATAGGTCCCAATGTAGTATCCCCCCCATCATAGGTCCCAGTGTAGTATCCGCCCCCGACCCCCCCCCCCCCCCCATCATAGGTCCCACTGTAGTATCCCCCCCATCATAGGTCCCAGTTTAGTATCCACCCCCCCTTCCAGGCAGACCCATCCCTAATAGAAAATAATAAAAAAAAATATACTCACCTGGTCAGGGATCAGTCACTGAGCTGTCTGTCTTCTCCCAGCTGCTGCTGTGGTCACAGGTAGTCAGGAACAGAGCAGGAGAGAGGCAGCCTGACACACAGCCCCCTGCCCCCGCAGCTCACAGCTCCAGTCTCGCGGCTCCTGCTTTCTTCTTCTCTCTGACCTGTCACTGACCTGTGACGTCACCAGCAGCCGCGGCAGCACACAGGAGATAACAGGAGAGAGGAGGAGAGAAGAGGAAAGCAGGTACCGTGCGGGGCTGGAGCAGAGAGCTTCCGGGGCAGCAGCTGACCTGTGTGTGGGGCTGTGTGCTCCAGAAGCTCTCTGCATGTGACTGTCTGTCTGCTCCCTGAAGCCATCCGACACTGTCAGCAGCCGCAGGGGCCGCCGACACTGTCAGATGGCTTCAGTGACGCCATGAGGGGGGGCGGCGGGACACAGGGGGGCCGTTCCGGGACAGCGGGACATCACCCGAAAATCGGGACTGTCCCGCTTGATCCGGGACGGTTGGGAGGTATGGATATGCAGATCCATGCAGGGGGAGAGGGGGCTGGCGCCGGCAGCTTCCTGGAGATCAGTGAGGTCTGTAGGGGAGGGGGAGGGGAGGCGGCGCCGGTAAAAGCCTCAGAAAACTAACTTACATGTCAGACAGGCAGCAGGCTGCTCCTCTGGACCTGAGGCGGCTGCTGCACTGTTCGTTCTGGGCTGCTCCTCTTCGGCATGGGCGGCGAACGCTGCACAGACATCTCAAGCTGCTCAGCTGACCTCATGCATCTTCTTCTCAACGCTGCGTCCCGCCCACCTGGAGCAGCGCACGGCCGCCACAGCGTATATACGCAAGGGGGGAGGCTAAGTGCTGCCCCGGATGGAGGGGGAGTTCCCACAGTTTAGCCACCAGGGAATCTGAGAGAGGGGGCGGCGGATTCCAGGGACAGCGAGCGCCACAGCATTGGGTCCCGAATGTGACGTGCTGCCTGCTCTGTGTAAGTTAATATCCGATTCCGACCTCAGTAATAGCGTGGGCGGGCGGGGCGCGGGCGGCATGGGCCCCCCTGGAGCCTCGGGCACCGGGCGGCCGCCAAGACCGCCCTTATTATAATCCGCCACTGGCCGGATAGGTAAAAAAATCCCGAAGTTATTAATGGATAAAGTGACACAGGTCATATTCCTGAAATTTGGTCCGGTCCTTAAGGCCATTTTGGGCTCCGTCCTTAACCCCTTCCCCCAATATGACGTCCAGGGACGTCATGAAAAGCAGTGGCAGAATGCATTATGACGTCCCTGGACGTCATGCTTTCCCTGCCTCCCCCCTCTGTCCCTAGGTGAGATCGGGCAGCGGGAGGAGGCTGTGTCACACAGCATCCTCCTGCTGCCACTGCCCGGGCAGTTAACCCCATAAACGCCGCGGTCAATGCGACCGCAGCGTCTATGGGGAGATTCAGTGTCCCCCCCCGATCGGGCGGCGGGGGGAGGCTGCAGAACGCTGCCTCCCCCCACCGCCACTCAGTCTGTGTCCTCCGGCCCCCTCCCCTCGTCCTCCGATACCGGCGGATCGCCGCTACTACCGTTTTAGCGGCGATCCGCCGGTACCGGGCATTACCGGCGCCGCCGATAGTTTTCATCTCCCCCCACCGTGAATCCACGGTGGGGGGAGATGAAAAATGTCCCCTCAGACCCCAGATCAGCCCCCCAATCACCCTCCCCGGGCGGCCATCAGATCCAAGATGGCCGCCCCCATCCCTGCGAACAAACGATGTTTGTTCGCAGGGATGGAAATTAATTAGTGATCAAAGCCCCGTGCTCTCCGCCACCGGAGGTAGCGGAGAGCATGGGGCAGTGATCGGGGACCCCCCCGTGTGGTCCCGGAGCAGGCGATCGGCGGTATATACTATATACCGCCGATCGCCTGTTCCCAGTGCTGATCAGCACTTTTTATCCCCTGTCACCATAAATCATTGGTGACAGGGGATAAAAAGTGTCACCGTGCCCCCCCCCCCCAAGTCGCCCCCCGCCAGTGAGCCCCCTCCAGATGGTCCGTAATCAGCCCCGATTGCCCGTAACCCCCCCATATTGCACGTAACCACTGCACGTTGCCTCTAACTCACACACGTTGCCAGTGACCCCCTCCAGATTGCCGTAACCACCCAAAATTACATGTACCCACCCCTGATTACCTATAAGCACTTCAGTTTATCCGTAACCACCCCAGATTGTCTGTAACCACCCCATGTTGCCCATAACCACCGCAGATTGTCTGTAACCCCCCCAGGTTGCCCGTAACCATCACAGATTGTCTGTAACCCCCCAGGTTGCCCCTAACCACCACAGATTGTCTGTAACCACCCCAGGTTGCCCCTAATCACATGTAATTCCCACCAGATTGCCTCTAACCACCGCACGTTGCCTCTAACTCACACACGTTGCCAGTGACCCCCTCCAGATTGCCGTAACCACCCAAAATTACATGTACCCACCCCTGATTACCTATAAGCACTTCCGTTTATCCGTAACCACCCCAGATTGTCTGTAACCACCCCATGTTGCCCGTAACCACCGCAGATTGTCTGTAACCACCCCATGTTGCCCCTAATCACATGTAATTCCCCCCAGATTGCCTCTAACCACCGCACGTTGCCTCTGACCACCGCACGTTGCCCCCGACCACCGCACGTTGCCCCCGACCACCGCACGTTGCCCCTGACCACCGCACGTTACAGGTTCCCATCCCAGATTACCTATAAGCACTTCAGTTTATCCGTAACCACCCCACATTGCCCGTTACCACCCCACGTTGCCCGTTACTACCGCAGGTTGCCCGTAACCACCCCAGATTATCCGTGACCACCCCACATTACCTGTAATCTCATTTTTTTATTGTATTTTAGTAACTGCGCTATTCTAATAACCATTACTAGCTGCGGTTTTGCTCCAGCAAATTGGCGCTCCCTTCCTTCTGAGCCCTGCTGTGTGCCCATACAGTGGTTTATGCCCACATATGGGGTACCGTTGTACTCAGGAGAACCTGCGTTACAGATTTTGGGGTACATTTTTTCTCCCATTCCTCGTGAAATTGAGAAATTTTAAACTAAACGAACATATATTGGAAAAATTCGAGTTTTTCATTTTTACTGTCTAATTTTAAATACTTTGCTCTAATACCTGTGGGGTCAAAATGGTCACCACACCCCAAGATGAATTCTTTGAGGGGTGTACTTTCCAAAATGGGGTGACTTTTGGGGGGGTTCTTTTCTACGGACACTACAGGGGCGCTGCAAACGCACCTGGCGCTCAGAAACTTCTTCAGCAAAATCTGCACTGAAAATGCTAATTGGCGCTCCTTCCCTTCTGAGCCCCGCTGTGTGCCCATACAGTGGTTTATGCCCACATATGGGGTACCGTTGTATTCAGGAGAACCTGCGTTACAATTTTTGGGGTACTTTTTTTCTCTTTTTCCTTGTGAAATTGAGAAATTTCAAACTAAACGAACATATTATTGGAAAAATTCGTGTTTTTCATTTTTATTGTCTAATTTTGAATACTTTCCTCTAATGCATGTGGGGTCAAAATGCTCATCCTACCCCAAGATGAATTCTTTGAGGGGTGTACTTTTGAAAATGGAGTGACTTTTGGGGGGATTCTATTCTGCTGACACTACAGGGGCACTGCAAACGCACCTGGCGCTCAAACTTTTTAAAAAAGCTAATTGGCGCTCCTTCCCTTCTGAGCCCGGCTGTGTGCCCATACAGTGGTTTACGCCCACATATGGGGTACCGTTGTACTCAAGAGAACCTGCGTTACAAATTTTGGGGTGCAGATTCTCTCATGTTCCTTTTGGAAAGGAGAAACTTTAATCTAAACATATATATTATTGGAAAATTAACATTTTCGATTTTTTTAAGGCCTAATTGTGAATACTTTCCTCCAGCCCCTGTAGGGTTAAAATGCTCATTATACCCCTAGATTAATTCTTTAAGGTGTCTAGTTTCCAAAATGGGGTCACTTATGGGGGTTTCCAGTATACAAGCCTCCTAAACCCACTTAAAAAAAGAACTGGTCCCTAAAAAAATCAGTTTTGGAAATTTTATGAAAATGTGATAATTTGCTAATAGATTTCTAAGCCCCATAACAGCCTAAAAAAGTAAAATATGTTTCCCAAATTATGCCAGAATAAAGAGGACATATTGGTAATGTGATTTAGTAACTAATTTATGTGCTATGACTTCCTTTTTTAGAAGCAGAGAATTTCATAAGTTCATAAAATGCAAAATTTTCAAATTTTTCATGATATTTTGATGTTTTTCACAAAAAACACACAAAGTAATGACCAAATTTTGCCACTAATATAAAGTGCCATATGTGACGAAAAAACAATCTCAGAATCGCTAGCATACGTTAAAGCATCACTGAGCTATAAGCGCATAAAGTGAGACAGGTCAGATTTTGAAAAATGAGCCTAGTCATTAAGGCCAAAACAGGCTGCGGAGGCAAGGGGTTAAGAGGTTAATATGACAATTTATGGCTCATGTCTATTGTGGATGCGGTTTCTTATTAATCAGTGACATATCCTGTTTGTGGCGTACTCATATCCTCTGATGTATTTTCATGTACATTGCTAATAGTATCTACGTTACTAGAGCAACTTTTGTACATGTTACTTTTCCCCCTGTTCACACGTGGTATATAGAGATGAGCGAACCGGGTTCGGGTTCATACGAACCCGAACGATCGGCATTTGATTAGTGGGGGCTGCTGAAGTTGGATAAAGCCCTAAGGTTGTCTGGAAAACATGGATACAGCCAATGACTAAATCCATGTTTTCCACATAGCCTTAGAGCTTTATCCAACTTCAGCAGCCATCGCTAATCAAATGCCGAAAGTTCGGGTTTGGATGAACTCGAGCATGCTCGAGGTTCACTCATCTCTAGTGGTGTATCATGCAACAATTTAATATTTCCTACGGGAATACTTTATTGTAACCTTGGAGTATGTTCATGATAAATATACTCACATTATAACATATACAGTATATGACCTATAGCATGTGTAACTTGTCGTATCAGAGAGTTGGCTATATATGCTTATTAGAGATGAGCGAACCGGGTTCGACAATATCCATGTTTTTCACATAGCCTTAGGGCTTTATCCAACTTCAGCACCCACAGCTAATCAAATGCCGAAAGTTCGGGTTCGGATGGACTCGAGCATGCTCGAGGTTCACTCATCTCTAATGCCTATCTATTTATACAATTAAATGTCACAAAATGTGGTTATATTGCATAGATTCAGCTATCTTCTCTGATTTGCTAACAACCTTTTCTCGTATCTTGAGTCTACTACTGCCCTTGATTATTGTTATTAATTTGTATATATTCATTCTATGTATGTGTAGAGGTCTTGTGGCAGGACTAGCTACATATCATGTGTTTATTTAATCCCTTCCACACCTGTGAAATGCACCTGTTTAGTGGGGTATTGGGAGGAGTTATCAGTAAGCAAGAGTGCGCATGCGCTCAAAGCATTTCTGATCTCTGTGGGGTCCATACACTATGATGGTTCCTTTGTTATTACCTGCAACTGGAAAATAAAGGCTATATTCTTCATTACGTGCTGGATCATTGTTCTTCTTTGGATACACCGCTATTGAAACTGCAGCAGTGTGAACAGGTGATCACGTGGAGAGAACATACAAACTTCATGCAGATGTTGTCCTTGGTGGCATTTGAACCCAGGACCCCAGCACTGCAAGGTTACAGTGTTGACCACTGAGCCACTCAAATTCAAACTCAAATTCTTTTTTTTTCCCCCCTTATTTATTTATTCAAATTAATATAAAAAATACACGCTTATATACAAAACACACTTAACGTAATATAAATTCCCCCCATCCCCCCCCCCCCCATATCTCCCTCCCTTAACCCCTTCTCACTACAGTTAGTCCAAAAAAATTGTTCCAACTAACCTTTTTACTGTTTCTTGCCTTTCCACTTATACGTTATACCTCCCTCCGAGAAGAAGAAAAGCAGAGAGCCAGGTTTTACGGAGAGGGAGAGAAAAATGAAAAAAAAAAAAAAAAAAAGAAAGAAGAGAAAGGGGAGAAAATAAATAAATAAATAATTAAATAAAATTTTCCATCTCTCTCAATCACCCCACCTAACCTCCATCTTACAACCTTACACACCACCTGATGAGCCCTCGGAATCATCGGAAGAGAAAGAGAGAAAAAGAAAAAATTAAATAAATCAATAAGTAGAAATACAACTCCACAGCTTACCCCCGACTCGCCAAGTGGTAACCCTTAGTTTCAAGTTGGTCTCCTCCTTAACTACTATCCTCAGTCCCCTTCCGGGTATATCACCCGACACGGGGGCTAGGACCTGCGGGGGCGCAGCCACTTTCAACATATCATACTTACTAGGGATGAGCGAACCGAACCGTTGCGAACCAAATTCGTTACGAACATTGCAAAAAGTTCGTTACGAAGTTCGTTAAAATGGCGTGGCAAAACTGTATTGTTTTCACAGAATGGAAGAGGATATAAGGTATTATACGGTTCAGGGAAGAAAAAGAGCGCTGCACCTCACACCTATGGCTGACACTAGTGCCTCTCGGCTGCATAAAAAACATCAGAATTTTGTGTATGAATTGATCAAGCCACACTGCCCCATGTACCGCGTGCAGGTATCTGATACACATGGGTCACTACACTAAGTCCACACTGTGCCGGTCAGTGACCACCACCCCGGCAGGCGTGTATGGGAAGGGAAGGGGGGCCATGGAATGGCCCTGCAACCCCCATGCCACAGGACCAGACCCAAAATGCCCCCCCAAAAAAACTCCCAGCCAGCACCGCCGGCGGAGGAAGCTGCACCTAAACAGCACAAGTCTGGATAAGGTATTGCGCTCACCATTGCTACTGCAGATAGAATGGGACAGACAGGAGGGATAAAAGCACATGCACTCAGGTGTCTCCTGCTAATTGCGGTCATGTGGGTCTTCCAGGAGGAGTGCAAAAACACTGAGAAAAGAGAGAAACAAAATACGGTTCAGGGAAGAAAAAGAGCGCTGCACCTCACACCTATGGTGAGGGTAATTGATCTGTCACCTTATGGGAGGTAATAGTTTTGTGAAAGAATTAGATCTGCCGTGGCAGACCGTTACCTGCTTTCCCCATAGGGATTAAAACTTAACTTTTATTGAAATTAGGCTAAACAGTAACAGTGCTTGTGTATAATACAGTGCTATAATAAAAAGCAGTTCATTGTATGGCTAAGTCCGTATACTACTTGTAGGTATGCCGTCTGCGTGTTGATTGCAATCAATCGGGGGAGAGTGGGGCTTCACGACCTCCCAGCAAGATGAGAGTAAAATATGAGAGATGAGAATGCAATCACACTGCGGAGCGCTTGCGTTCCCTTAACAGTGTATCCTGTTAGAGTGCGGACGTGCTTGGTTGCCGGCTGGCCAAGCGATGTCCTTGAAATAGAAGTTATTTGTAAAAAGACACACTATTGTCAGTATGGATATACAGGATCTATGGGATAGTCACTGATATTGGGTGTTTGCTGCGTAGGTCACTTATATCAGTGGGGTGTCTGATGTCAGGATCAGATAATGTATTTCCCTATTCGTTGGGAATGCTATGTCTAGCCTTTGTGGCAAAAATGGTCTGCTGTGACCGTATAGTGACCCACTACAAACTAGAGAGGAGAACGTACTGCTCAGCGTTGACGGGCACCGTGCCCCGCAGCTGGGAGTTGGTCAGGCGTTCTCCTTACCACGGCTAACCTACATATATTGCTGCGTCAGTTACATCACTGCTCTTATGAGATAACAGTTACACACATAAGGACTGCTATCTAAAATATCCTGCCTTTAAGAGACCTAACTAGTTTCGCCAGAAACCCTGGCTTTTTCAAAGGAGGCTTTGGGGAGGGGGTGGAGCTACATGTGACTTATATATCGTCTGTTGGCACAAGCTCGCCCCCTGTCAGACATTGTGAACCTATAGATTACTGCCCTGGTGTCGAGGCTTGGGAGACCGGGTGGACCAAGTCTCTGATTGGGGCTGATGAGAAACCGTCCAGTTTGAAACAGGCGCCATTGGGATTGGGAACGCCTCTGATGTGTGTTTGACAGTGTGCGGGTACTGCGCATGTCATTGGACTTAGTATGATACTGTTTAGAGTTGAGTCCAGTGCGCATGATTTTGCACTTAGAGTGGCGTTAGCGGAAGAGGCGCTCTACTGCGCATGACAAGGGAGATAGTTGCAGAGTGGAGTAACAGTAAAATTCCGTGCGCATCTCTTTGGACATAGTCTCAGCATGAAGTGCTTGACGAGAGATACTTAGGATAATATCGGAACGTTACTTGGTTCACAGATTTTAAGAGGGGGACTCCTAATGCGCATGTCATTGGAGATAATCTCGACGGGATCATTGGGGTAAGGGACATTTCCAGAATGAGAAGAGAATTTTTTAAGGATTGTCTTAACCGGAGTGATTTATGAATGTGATTGTAGGCGTAAGGTGTTTTGCAATGTACCATTTGGTGTGTTGATGTAGTCTTATTGGTATGATGTATCTAAACTAGATTGCGCTATCTATATCAAGGGTTGGGATGATATGGTATGACTATGATATGATATGATATGATGTATCTAGACTTGATTACGCTATCTATGTTGAGGGTTAGGATGATATAATATATAAGTATGGTAACTCTCATTCCTGTGACCGTTGTTGATAATGACTAATATTAGAAGTTTATCCTGAATAACGGATATTGGTGGTATAGAGTATATTGGTGGAGTACTGTATGTCCCTTGTGTTTGAAATGGTTGGTGATGAGTACTTAGGGGTGATGAATAATTAAAGAGAACTTTTAGAGTAAGTGACGAGTTTCCTCACACCTATGGCTGACACTAGTGCCTCTCGGCTGCATAAAAAACATCAGAATTTTGTGTATGAATTGATCAAGCCACACTGCCCCATGTATAAGATATTATTACTCCTATAATCCCTTTTATCCTGTTTTATGTGAATATCAAGGTGTGTGACGTCACTACAGGAACAGGAAGTGCCTGAGCGTCCATGCTCTTTCTCATTGTGTGTCTAGACAGCAGAGAGAGGAGATCTGTGCTAGTTAGGGAGGGAAAGCTCATAGATAGATAGGCAAACAAGTAGATAGCTACAGGGAGGGAGAGAGAGGGAGAGATAGGCAGAGATAGGAAGTAAAAAAACTTGTCATATACAGGCTAAGGGGGGAACCTGCTAACTCCACTCCCTCCCTTAGCTAAAACTTACATGATACAAAATTAAATAAAACACACACACACACACACACACATTTTGGCAAAGAAATTTGCAGCGTATGCTGCATTTTATTACAACTTAAATACACAATGGGGAGGCCCGACACAAATCACGCCCTCCTTTTCTCCAGGAACCAAGGTGAGGGTGACCCGCCTAGGCCATTCCTCCCCCATTGACCGCGGCCTGCCACCTAGCAGAACTGTGGCAAGGGGCCCCTCACCAAATGGAACCAACCGAAAAGGGGGCGTGATTTCTGCCTTACATAAAACATTGTACCTGCAACAATATAAAAACCGTAACAAACACAGTAGCACAAAAAAAACCTTGATAAAAAGCCTGCAAAAAAGTGCTTGTCCTAGCTCACACTCCCTCTCCTTTTATTCTCATAACCCCGCCCCCTCTCACACCTATCTCACCTTGAATACCTCCCACAGGTATTCCCACCGCCTAGCTAATTCTCTTTGTCTCTACACAAAGCCCCCCAGCTAAGCCCACCCACTCCACTAGCTCCAGCAGCCATGTTTAGCTCCCTCATGATATTGAACCACTACTATCCCCATTATATTCAAATCCCTCTAGCAACCACCCGGTCGTGGTCGCAGAGACCCCCCTTATGGTTCCTCGCCGGGAAGCCCCTTACCCCAACTCGTCACTCTTAAGGGGGGAACCTGCTAACTCCACTCCCTCCCTTAGCTAAAACTTACATGATACAAAATTAAATAACACACACACACACATTTTGGCAAAAATTTTGCAGCGTATGCTGCATTTTATTACAACTTAAATACACAATGGGGAGGCCCGACACAAATCACGCCCTCCTTTTCTCCAGGAACCAAGGTAAGGGTGAGGGTGACCCGCCTAGGCCATTCCTCCCCCATTGATCCCCCACTTTCCGCCACCCACACCTGACACAGATCTCTGCGCATCCACCATATTTCCAGCGCTTCTTGTAGCGCATTGTTACATTGTCCCATCCAATATCTGTTTATCCATCTTTACCATCTCCTCTGCACAGTGCAGACCATCTTATCATTCAGAAGATATCCATTGCGGGCTGTCCGCCTAGACATGCCCACCCGATTGACAGTGGCCTGTCTTACAGCAGTACTATCCCTGCCAATGGGCCCACACATTACCAGCGCATGCTTAGCGCATTGTTAAAACGTCCAATCCAATATCCGGCAGATGTTTGATAACCACTTCCACCATCTGCTCTGCAACATGCAGACCTCCTTAGCATCCAGAAGTCCTTCATTGCGGGGTGTCTGCACAGACTTGATGTTCCCATTGACAGTGGCCTGCGCACAGCAGTATCATCCCTGCCCATGGGCCCCTGCTGTATCCCTGGATGAAGGATTACATTTTCAGTAAACCAACTGCTGAGCTCCATCAGATTGTTGGTTATCCTTATTCAGAATTCAACCTGAATTGTTGCCACCTGCGGGCACAATGATCACTTTTGAGGGAACACTCCCCTCCACAATCTTATCCCTCACAATGTAGGACCACAACACCATAACCTTTGGCCATCTTGTCACCAAACCATCCGAGTGTTGATCATCAGCTAGCCAAACTGTGCTGGCTTTTCCTGCCGAACCATTTGAAGGTGCATTTTTCTTTAGGCATACCCGCCTGCCATCCATAGGGTCATCTCCTGGCCAGTGTGGCTGTCCCATGAACTGATGGTCCACAACATTCTTCCTATAACAAAGACAGAACCAGTGACAGCAACCAAGCTTACTGATAGTACTGCCTGATGCCCTGCACATATGTCATATAACTTATATGTCCAAGCTTACTGATAGTACTGCCTGATCCCCTGCACATATGTCATATAACTTATATCTCCAAGCGGGATGACATTACTGCCCGATCTCCTGCACCAGGGGCGTAACTAGAACTAGCTGGGCCCCATAGCAAACTTTTTATTGCCCCCCCCCCCCCCCCCCCCCCTAACAACTGACCACTAAGCTGTGAAGAGCAATATGTATATATAGTATTAGGAAAAGCATTATAGCACCATGACCACTGCCATTACCACTATATTGTTACCAACCAAATCCAGTATGTTAAGATGAATAATACAAACGGTACCAGTTTACATGGGACAAATATTACCCCCTCTCACTGACTAAAACCCCCACATACTGAATAATGCTACCACTGCTACGGAATAAAATCCACAGTCCAATATCACCATTGGCCATATAGTGGCATGTATAGGCTCCACACAGGCTTTACACACCATAAGTGATCACAGTGCAGTTACAGGCGTCTTCTCCAATCGGAGTTGCTCACTTTTTCCCTTCTTCTCCATCCAGCCTGGCCACCATAAGGACTTCTCTCAGTAGGATCTGCCAGACAGTTTAGGTTCCTCACTCATGCCCCAATATCCTACGCATCTATTTGCTCCATCTGTTCCCTCATATAGTGGTCCCCTCTGTATTCATATAGTAGTTAGACAACTGTGTCCCTCATTAAGTAGTTAGCCCCTTCTCTGCCCCCCCCCATGTAGTACCGTATTTTTCGCTTTATAGGACGCGCCTTTTGATCAGACGTGCCCCTGATTTTAGGGGGGGGAATAGAAAAAAAATATTTTGCTCATTGTCACAGTTTGGAGATAGCAGCAGTGTGATTGGTGCCAATCCCCCCATATAGTGCCCCACATAGTAGCCAATGCCCCCATATAGTGCCCAACATAGTAGCCAATGCCCCCATATAGTGCCTCACATAGTAGCCAATGCCCCCATATAGTGCCTCACATAGTAGCCAATGCCCCCATATAGTGCCCCACATAGTAGCCAATGCCCCCATATAGTGCCCACATAGTAGCCAATGCCCCCATATAGTGCCCCCCATAGTAGCAAATGCCCCACATAGTAGCCAATGCCCCTATATAGTGCCCCCCATAGTAGCCAACACCCCCATATAGTAGCCAATGCCCCCACATAGTGCCCCCCATAGTAGCCAATGCCCCCACATAGTAGCCAATGCCCCCATATAGTGCCCCCCATAGTAGCCAATGCCCTCAAATAGTAGCCAATGCCCCCACATAGTGCCCCCCATAGTAGCCAATGCCCCCATATAGTAGCCAATGCCCCCACATAGTAGCCAATGCCCCCATATAGTGCCCCCCATAGTAGCCAATGCCCCCATATAGTAGCCAATGCCCCCATATAGTAGCCAAAGCCCCCATACAGTGCCCCAATTGTAGCCAGTGCCCTCCATAGTAGCCAATGCCCCCATACAATGCCCCCATATAGTAGCCAGTGCCCCCATATAGTAGCCAATGCCCCCATACAGTGCCCCCATATAGTAGCCAATGCCACCATACAGTGCCCCCATATAGTTGCCAGTGCCCCCATATAGTAGCCAATGCCCCCATACAGTGCCCCCATATAGTAGCCAATGCCCCCAGACAGTGCCCCCATCGTAGCCAGTGCCCCCATATAGTAGCCAATGCCCCATACAGTGCCCCCATAGTAGCCAATGCCTCATACAGTGCCCCCCATAGTAGCCAATGCCCCATACAGTGCCCCCATAGTAGCCAATGCCCCATACAGTGCCCCCCATAGTAGCCAATCCCCCCTGCGACCAGAAAAACAACAAACAGGTTATTCACCTGTCCGCCGGCCCCAGTAGCTCCTCTCCCGACACTCCGGTCTCCCGTCATCCTCCGGGCACAAGCAGCGGGGGACAGACAGACTGCCGCTGCAGAACACTTCCGGGACACAGGCAGCGTCTCTGTACCCCACTGCCTGTGCCCGGAGGATGACGGGAGACCGGAGTGTCGGGAGAGGAGCTGCTGGGGCCGGTGGACAGGTGAGTAGGACAGCGATCCCCTCCGCACGCCCAGCCCGCCCCCTCCATCGCCGCTTAGCCGATCAGGAGCCCAGGAAAGTGCTGCTCATTGCACTTTTCCGGGCTTCTGATCGGCTCAGCTGAGCAGCGATAGAAGGGGCGGGCGGAGGGGATGGCTTAGGGCCGCTCACTATGCATATGCATAGTGAGCGGCAATACAGGGGGCGAGGGCATACTTTAACGCGGGGGCTCGGGCCCCCTAAACCCCCGGGCCCCATAGCAACGGCGTACCCTGCCCCCATGGTAGCTACGCCAGTGTCCTGCACATATGTCATATAACATATATCTCCAAGCAGGATGATAGTACTGCCCGATCTCCTGCACATATGTCATATAACTTATATCTCCAAGCTTAAAGGGACAGTGTCACATTTTTGATATTTTTTTTAATGAAAAGTAATAAGTATAAATAAGTCTGTTGGATGTTTTTTTTTTTTTTTTTTAATGTAGTGTTTCAGTATTTTTTTTTTAAATGTATTGCTGCACAGGGGGCTGCCATGTTTATAGTGTCTGTGTGTGACGTCATTTCACGACACACACACAGACACTATATGGCCCCTCCACATCATAGCCCGTCTGGTTCACTTCACTGGAGGCTCCGTCACTGTGTACTGCGCATGTGCATAGACATGCGCAGTACACAGCTCCAGTACATGGGGCGGGTGGCGGCGCCATTTTCTTGAAGTCAATGCGCGAGAACTGGGGAGGAGAGAGAGACCGCACAGTGAGTGTACAGGAGAACTGTGTGCAGCTCTCTCCCCCCCCCCCCGCCCCCCGCCGGAGGGGGGGAAATTAAATAAACTTTTGCTTTGGGTGCCGGGACATTGCTATCACCCAGCAATGTCCCGGCACCAGTCACCACAGCTCTCTCCTTCTTTCCCCCAGCAGCAGCTCAGCAACGTTCTGTGGGGGAACGGGCTTGGGGATGCTGCGGGGGGGGGGAGAGATGGAGAGAGTAAGGCTGATGGCAGGGGGAGCAGAGCACAGCAGCGTCTGCTGCATGCTGTCCCCCCTGCGGCTGCCGGACTCGGGAGCGCCGGCATCACGATGGTGATGGGGGTGACAGAAGAGGACACCCCCATCATCCCCTCACCTCCTCTATCACCCCCATCATCCCCTCACCTCCTCTATCACCCCCATCATCCCCTAACCTCCGCCGTGACCCCCATCATCCCCTCACCTCCTCTATCACCCCCATCATCCCCTCACCTCTATCACCCCCATCATCCCCTCACCTCCGTGACCCCCATCATCCCCTCACCTTCTCTATCACCCCCATCATCCCCTCACCTCCTCTGTCACCCCCATCATCCCCTCACCTCCTCTGTCACCCCCATCATCCCCTGACCTCCTCTATCACCCCCATCATCCCCCTCCTCTATCACCCCCATCATCTCCTCACCTCCTCTATCACCCCCATCATCTCCTCACCTCCTCTATCACCCCCATCATCTCCTCACCTCCTCTATCACCCCCATCATCCCCTCACCTCCTCTATCACCCCCATCATCCCCTCACCTCCTCTATCACCCCCATCGCCGCTTAGCCGATCAGGAGCCCAGGAAAGTGCTGCTCATTGCACTTTTCCGGGCTTCTGATCGGCTCAGCTGAGCAGCGATAGAAGGGGCGGGCGGAGGGGATGGCTCAGGGCCGCTCACTATGCATATGCATAGTGAGCGGCAATACAGGGGGCGAGGGCATACTTTAACGCGGGGGCTCGGGCCCCCTAAACCCCCGGGCCCCATAGCAACGGCGTACCCTGCCCCCATGGTAGCTACGCCAGTGTCCTGCACATATGTCATATAACATATATCTCCAAGCAGGATGATAGTACTGCCCGATCTCCTGCACATATGTCATATAACTTATATCTCCAAGCTTAAAGGGACAGTGTCACATTTTTGATATTTTTTTAATGAAAAGTAATAAGTATAAATAAGTCTGTTGGATGTTTTTTTTTTTTTTTAATGTAGTGTTTCAGTATTTTTTTTTTAAATGTATTGCTGCACAGGGGGCTGCCATGTTTATAGTGTCTGTGTGTGACGTCATTTCACGACACACACACAGACACTATATGGCCCCTCCACATCATAGCCCGTCTGGTTCACTTCACTGGAGGCTCCGTCACTGTGTACTGCGCATGTGCATAGACATGCGCAGTACACAGCTCCAGTACATGGGGCGGGTGGCGGCGCCATTTTCTTGAAGTCAATGCACGAGAACTGGGGAGGAGAGAGAGACCGCACAGTGAGTGTACAGGAGAACTGTGTGCAGCTCTCTCCCCCCCCCCCCCCCGCCCCCCGCCGGAGGGGGGGAAATTAAATAAACTTTTGCTTTGGGTGCCGAGACATTGCTATCACCCAGCAATGTCCCGGCACCAGTCACCACAGCTCTCTCCTTCTTTCCCCCAGCAGCAGCTCAGCAACGTTCTGTGGGGGAACGGGCTTGGGGATGCTGCGGGGGGGGGGGGGGGAGATGGAGAGAGTAAGGCTGATGGCAGGGGGAGCAGGGCACAGCAGCGTCTGCTGCATGCTGTCCCCCCTGCGGCTGCCGGACCCGGGAGCGCCGGCATCACGATGGCGATGGGGGTGACAGAAGAGGTCACCCCCATCATCCCCTCACCTTCTCTATCACCCCCATCATCCCCTCACCTCCTCTATCACCCCCATCATCCCCTAACCTCCGCCGTGACCCCCATCATCCCCTCACCTCCTCTATCACCCCCATCATCCCCTCACCTCTATCACCCCCATCATCCCCTCACCTCCGTGACCCCCATCATCCCCTCACCTTCTCTATCACCCCCATCATCTCCTCACCTCCTCTATCACCCCCATCATCCCCTTACCTTCTCTATCACCCCCATCATCCCCTCACCTCCTCTGTCACCCCCATCATCCCCTCACCTCCTCTGTCACCCCCATCATCCCCTGACCTCCTCTATCACCCCCATCATCCCCCTCCTCTATCACCCCCATCATCTCCTCACCTCCTCTATCACCCCCATCATCTCCTCACCTTCTCTATCACCCCCATCATCTCCTCACCTCCTCTATCACCCCCATCATCCCCTCAGCTCCTCTATCACCCCCATCATCCCCTCACCTCCTCTATCACCCCCATCATCCCCTCACCTCCTCTATCACCCCCAATTCATCCCCTTACCTCCTCTATCACCCCCATCATCCCCTCACCTCCTCTATCACCCCCATCATCCCCTCACCTCCATGACCCCCATCATCCCCTCACCTTCTCTATCACCCCCATCATCCCCTCACCTTCTCTATCACCCCCATCATCCCCTAACCTCCGCCGTGACCCCCATCATCTCCTCACCTCCTCTGTCACCCCCATCATCCCCTCACCTCCTCTGTCACCCCCATCATCCCCTGACCTCCTCTATCACCCCCATCATCCCCCTCCTCTATCACCCCCATCATCTCCTCACCTCCTCTATCACCCCCATCATCCCCTCACCTCCTCTATCACCCCCATCATCCCCTCACCTCCTCTATCACCCCCATCATCCCCTCACCTCCTCTATCACCCCCATCATCCCCTCACCTCCTCTATCACCCCCATCATCCCCTCACCTCCTCTATCACCCCCATCATCCCCTCACCTCTTCTATCCCCCCCATCATCCCCTCACCTCCTCCGTGACCCCCATCATCCCCTCACAACCTCTATCACCCCCATCATCCCCTCACCCAGGGGCGTAGCTAATGTCTCCTGGGCCCTGGTGCGAGAGGCCAACTTGGGCCCCCCCCCTTCTTTCACGACCAAGTGATGCTATTGGTGTATATATATATATATATACACACACACACACCAAGACAGATATTACCAATAACACCAGCATATTGGAAAAGAAAGTATTATCACCGTACATATTACCGCCATACTGTTACTGACCAAATCCTGTATACAGAGACCAATATTACCAGTAATACCAGTATATAGGAAGGAAACATTACTGCCACACCACAACCACAACCATCACCACCATATTGTTACTGACCAAATCCAGTATACTAAATCACCTCACCCAGTCATATAGAGGTGGCCCCAGCTCTACACAGGCTCTATACACCATATACATTACAGTGCAGATATATCAGGTGACTCACAGGGGACGTCTTCTCTGATCGGAGTTCTTCCCTTTTCATCTTCTTCTCCATCTGTCCTGGGCCATTATGAGAACTTCTCCGAGCCACGAATCCACAGAATCTGCCAGACAGATATATTAGTCTCCTCACTCTGGCACCATCCTCATCTATATACATACTGCACATTTGTATTGGCCCCTTTACACCCTCATTTAGTGGGTAGCCCTGACTCTATGTGACCCCCTAATAATATACGCCCCCCTCTGTGTATTCCCTCTCCCCCTATGTTGCCCCCCCAAATAGATGGCCCCTCTCCCCCCATGTTGCCCTCCTTATAGATGGCCCCCTCTCCCCCCACCCTCCCTTATAGATGGCCTCCTCTCCCCCCTCCATATAGATGGCCCCCTCTACCCCCTCCCTTATAGATGGCCCCCTCTCTCCTCACCCTCCCTTATGGATGGCCCCCTCTCTCCTCACCCTCCCTTATGGATGGCCCCCTCTCCCCCCACCCTCCCTTATAGATGGCCCCCTCTCCCCCCCCCTCCCTTATAGATGGTCCTCTCCCCCCCCTCCCTTATAGATGGTCCCCTTCACACCCCCCTCCTCCCTTATAGATGGTCCCCTTCCCCCCTCCCTTATAGATGGTCCCCTTCACCCTCCCCTCCTCCCTTATAGATGGCCCCCTCTCCCCCCCTCCCTTATAGATGGTCCCCTTCACCCCCCCCCTCCTCCCTTATAGATGGTCCCCTTTCCCCCCACCCTCATAGATGCCCCCCTCTTTCCCCCCACCCTGCAGGCTGATAAAAAACAAAACTTAACTCACCTGACAACGCGCTCCCACGTTGATCCTCACTCCTTTGGTCTGTCCCCGGCTGCTGCACGGCTGCCGGGGGTGTCGCGTCTTATCCCCGGCAGCGCGCGCATCCCAGAGCTCCCTGCGCGCCGGAACCGGAAGTCAGGGCCCAAGGCGCGCAGGGAGCTCTGGGATGCGTGCGCTGCCGGGGATAAGACGCGACACCCCCGGCAGCCGCGCAGCAGCCGGGGGAAGACGGAGTCGGACTCTTGTGACTGCAAGCCAAACAATGCTTGCGGTCACAAGAGTGATTGATCGGGAGGGCCTTGCGGGAGACCCTTTGTGGCGGGCCCAGTTGCGGCGGCGACCCCCGCGACCACGGTAGCTACGCCACTGCCCTCACCTTCTCTATCACCCCCATCATCCCCTCACCTCCTCTATCACCCCCATCATCCCCTCACCTTCTCTATCACCCCCATCATCTCCTCTCCTCCTCTATCACCTTCATCATCCCCTCACCTCCTCCGTGACCCCCATCATCCCCTCACCTCCTCTATCACCCCCATTATCCCCATCATCCCCTCACCTTCTCTATCACCCCCATCATCTCCTCACCTCCTCTATCACCCCCATCATCCCCTCACCTCCTCTATCACCCCCATCATCCCCTCACCTCCTCTATCAACCCCATCATCCCCTCACCTCCTCCGTGACCCCCATCATCCCCTCACCTCCGTGACCCCCATCATCCCCTCACCTCCTCTATCACCCCGATCATCCCCTCACCTCCTCTATCACCCCCATCATCCCCTCCTCTGTCACCCCCATCATCCCCCTCCTCTGTCACCCCCATCATCCCCTCACCTCCTCTATCACCCCCATCATCCCCTCACCTCCTTTATCACCCCCATCATCCCCTCACCTCCGTGACCCCCATCATCCCCTCACCTCCTCTATCACCCCCATCATCCCCTCACCTCCTCTATCACCCCCATCATCCCCTCACCTCCTCTATCACCCCCATCATCCCCTCACCTCCTCTGTCACCCCCATCATCCCCTCACCTCCTCTATTACCCCATCATCCCCTCCTCTATCACCCCCATCATCCCCTCACCTTCTCTATGACCCCCATCATCCCCTCCTCTATCACCCTCATCATCTCCTCACCTCCTCTATCACCCCCATCATCCCCTCACCTCCTCTATCACCCCCATCATCCCCTCACCTCCTCTATCACCCCCATCATCTCCTCACCTCCTCTATCACCCCCATCATCCCCTCACCTCCTCTATCACCCCCATCATCTCCTCACCTCCTTTATCACCCCCATCATCCCCTCCTCTGTCACCCCCATCATCCCCTCACCTCCTCTATCACCCCCATCATCCCCCTCCTCTATCACCCCCATCATCCCCACACCTCATCTATCACCCCCATCATCCCCCTCCTCTATCACCCCCATCATCCCCTCCTCTGTCACCCCCATCATCCCCTCCTCTATCACCCCCATCATCCCCTACTCTGTCACCCCCATCATCCCCTCCTCTGTCACCCCCATCATCCCCTCCTCTGTCACCCCCATCATCCCCTCCTCTGTCACCCCCATCATCCCCTCACCTTCTGTATCACCCCCATCATCTCCTCACCTCCTTTATCACCCCCATCATCCCCTCACCTCCTCTATCACCCCCATCATCCCCCTCCTCTGTCACCCCCATCATCCCCTCACCTCCTCCATCACCCCCTCCCCTCCTCTATCACCCCCATCATCCCCTCACCTTTTCCATCATCCCCTCACACCCTCTGTCACCACCATCATCTTCTCCTCTCACCCCATCATCTTCTCCTCTCACCCCCATCTCCTTCTACCACCCCCCTCCTCCTCTCACCCCCACCACCTCCTGTAACTGTTCTGGGGGGGGGACCAGCCTGCCTCTAACGTGCCTTCTCCCTGTGCCCCCCGCTGTTCCCCGCCCACCCCCCCAGTTGCTCCTTCTGCCACATCATCCCCCCCCTGTCACCCCAGCCTCTCTGCCCCCTGTCACCCCAGCCTCTCTGCCCCCTGTCACCCCAGCCTCTCTGCCCCCTGTCACCCCAGCCTCTCTACCCCCGTTACTTCAGCCTCCCTCTGCCCCGTCACCCCAGCCTCTCCCCGTCACCCCAGCCTCTCCCCCCGTCACCCCAGCCCCTCCCCCCCCGTCACCCCAGCCTCCCTCCTCCCTGCCACACCAGCCTTTCCCCCCCCCGTCACCCCAGCCTCCCTGCCACACCAGCCTCTCCCTCCTGTCACCCCAGCCTTTCCTCTGTCACCCTAGCCTCTTCCTCCTGTCACCCCAGCTTCTCCCTCCTGCCCAGCTGCCTGTATGAGAGTGCACGAATGAGATGCCTGTATATGAGAGTGCATGTACGTGCTGCCTGTATGAGAGTGCATGAATGAGCTGCCTGTATGAGAGTGCATGAATGAGATGCCTGTATGAGAGTGCATGTACGAGCTGCGTGTATGAGAGTGCATGTATGTGCTGCCTGTATGAGAGTGCATGTACGTGCTGCCTGTATGAGTGTGCATGTACGGGCTGCCTGTATGAGAGTGCATGTACAAGCTGCCTGTATGAGAGTGCATGTACGAGCTGCCTGTATGAGAGTGTATGTACAAGCTGCCTGTATGAGAGTGCATGTACAAGCTGCCTGGATGAGAGTGCGTGTACGAGCTGCCTGTATGAGAGTGCGTGTACAAGCTCCCTGTATGAGAGTGCATGTACGAGCTCCCTGTATGAGAGTGCATGTACGAGCTGCCTGTATGAGAGTGCATGTACGAGCTTCCTGTATGAGAGTGCATGTACGAGCTGCCTGTATGAGAGTGCGTGTACGAGCTGCCTGTATGAGAGTGTGTGTACGAGCTGCCTGTATAAGAGTGCATGTACGTGCTGCCTGTATGAGAGTGCATGTACGTGCTGCCTGTATGAGAGTGCATGTACGTGCTGCCTGTATGAGAGTGCATGTACGAGCTGCCTGTATGAGAGTGCGTGTACGAGCTGCCTGTATGAGAGTGCGTGTACGAGCTGCCTGTATGAGAGTGCGTGTACGAGCTGCCTGTATGGGAGTGCATTAACGATGAGCAAATGTGCAGTAGTAGCAAAACCCTTTGCTATGCTCGGCCGTCAGCCGGCTGCATTTGAGGTCCGCTCCAAGTGTTTGGAAAAGCTGGATACAGTCCTGGGAGAAGTTCCCCAGAGCTGTAACCAGACTTGCTAGACACCTGGAGTGGAGCTCAAATGCAGCCGGCTGACGGCCCGAGCATAGCAAAGCGTTTTGCTACTACTGCACATTTGCTGATCCCAAGTGTACAGGCATGAGCTGTCTGTATGAGTGTAACAACAATACTATGTGCATGTGGGGGATGGGCGGTGAGAAGTGCGGGAGGACAGTGTGGGCAAGTGACCTGTATGTGGTTCTGCAGCAGGTTGAGGTGTATTAGGAGGTTCTGCAGCAGCTGAGATGTATTATGAAAGGCTAGGGACACGCTTGTATCTGTACTGCTGTGCAGACAACAACAAAATGGCGCTGCCCAGCAGTACACATAATAGCACCTTTCCGCTCTTTGTTTCCCTGTGAAAAGAGGAGGGAGGTGATGATGTCACTGCAGTTGAGCAGAGACTGCCTCTTTTTTTCAGCAGCCGGCTTTCAGGCTGCTTTTACCAGCATTTTCCTGCTGGAGCTCCCCCTGGTGGCCATCACTGGGAAATATGAAAAATTAGATCGTAAATTTTTCATATTTCCTTACATGTAAAAAAATGAAAAACACCTATAAATTATCAAAAAAAAATAACAAATTCAGTTTTAACAGTTTAAAATTTTTTTTTACTTTGCGACACATTCCCTTTAGTACTGCCCGATCTCCTGCACATATGTCATATAACTTATATCTCTAAGCAGGATGATAGTACTGCCCGATCTCCTGCACATATGTCATAAAGGTCCTCGATTTCCCACTCCCCAACCTTGTAATGCACTACCCTTCCATACCCTGCCACCAATGCTGCCCCAATCCTAAGGAAAAGAGTGACAACTTGCAACCCCCCTTTATAGGATACCCAAGCACCTCCACAATACATTCACCAGCTTTTCTTGCAATAATTAAGCTACCAACTCCGCCCATTCATTTCTTTCTCCCCTATGAGCCTTCCCTGTTTCACCAACAATTACCTCTTTACCAGTTCTTAGAATGGGGTCACCACCTGCTGGATATAATCAGGGCAATGTTCTCCAACCATCCTCCCTTGGGCATCAATGCCAATAATTCATCTGTTTCCCCTTTGGACAAAGCAGCCGCTATCCCATTACTGACCCCAGGTACATGTTAGGTGTATGTGGCTTACTATTCCATAATTACTGAGGCCTGGTACATGTTAGGTGTATGCCGCTTACTATTCCACAATTACTGAGGCCTGGTACATGTTAGGCGTATGCCACTTACTATTCCATAATTATTGACCCCAGGTACATGTTAGGTGTATGCCACTTACTATCGCATTATTGACCCCAGGTACATGTTAGGTGTATGCCACTTACTATTCCATAATTACTGACCCCAGTTACATGTTATGTGTATACCGCTTACTATCCCATTATTACTGACCCCAGGTAAATGTTAGGTGTATGCCACTTACTACTCCATAATTACTGACCCCAGTTACATGTTATGTGTATACCGCTTACTATCCCATTACTGACCCCAGGTACATGTTAGGTGTATGCCGTTTACTATCCCATAATAACTGACCCCAGGTACATGTTATGTGTATACCGCTTACTATACCATTACTGACCCCAGGTACATGTTATGTGTATGCCGTTTACTATCCCATAATTACTGACCCCAGGTAAATGTTAGGTGTATGCCGTTTACTATCTCATAATTACTGACCCCAGGTACATGTTATGTGTATACCGCTTACTATCCCATTACTGACCGCAGGTAAATGTTATGTGTAGGCCCCTTACTATCCCATTACTGACCCCAGGTACATGGTAGGTGTATGCCCCTTACTATCCCATTACTGACCCCAGGTACATGGTCGGTGTATGCCACTTACTATTCCATAATTACTGGGGCCTGGTACATGTTAGGTATGTGCTGCTTACTATTCCATAATTACTGACCCTGGGTACATGTTAGGTGTATGCCGCTTACTATTCCGACCCTCGGTACATGTTAGGTGTATGCCGCTTACTATTCCGACCTTGGGTACATGTTAGGTGTATGCCGCTTACTATTCCGACTCTGGGTACATGTTAGGTGTATGCCGCTTACTATTCCGACCCTGGGTACATGTTAGGTGTATGCCGCTTACTATTCCATAGTTACTGACCCCAGGTACATATTAGGTGTATGCCACCATCTTTTCCTCCATTTCATATGGCTTCCCTTACTAATCCAAATCCACAAACTTTCCGTCCCTACTCCTCCTAACCATCATCCAGAGCAAGTGAAAATAGGAGGGAGACAACACATACGTGTTCCTGCCCCACTTTGTCCCTGTTACCCATACCTGTCCATTATTTACTCTACTTATGTTTTACTTTTCGGTAACTATACCCATTTCCTAAATGCCTCCCCTCTGTTACTTTTCCCCCCGTCTACTGACACCTCGCCATCCGCTGAACCAGAAGACGACTCACCCGGCTCCATGTCCACCTGGATGTTTATTGCATCTTTTAGTAAGTATAGTGCTTCTTTCTTTGGCAATGTCTGGGATGCAACTCTTCGTATCTTCACTAGGTACTCAGCATCTGGAATTACAAAGAGAGAGCCAGTATCTGCCCGACATACATAGTGTTGTCCCTGCTCTGTCGGTTACACTTTCCTGCTTCCCCTTATAGGAAAAGCAAATAGTATCCTAGCCTGCTAATGTAACAGTAGCCCTGCTGGCTGTTTGCCCCCCATAGCCCTGCTGGCTGGCTGCCCCCCATAGCCCTGCTGGCTGACTGCCCCCATAGATCTGCTGGTTTATGACCCACAACCCAGTGTTAGGTTGTGCGACATTTGAGGGGCAAACTGCCATGCCCATGGGGAGGGGGGGGGGGGGGCTTAAATTGACCTCATACAGAATAGCACAGGATTTATGTTGAAATCTACCCTTTTGAAGGATATATGGTAAGCAGACCCCAATAAACCCCCCATTTACCCCTCTCAACATCCATAGTGTGATCCCCCCCCAGCCCCTGCTAAAATACAGGCTGAACTACCTGGGGAGGCCCCTGCCAAACTGTACCTCTATCCTGGTTACCCAACTATGCATGCTCTTACCCCACAATCCCCACAGTCCCCACAGCCCCCATAATAAAAGGCAAGAGTCACTTACCAGGCAGGAGGACATCCTAAAACCTCCTGGGCATCTTCAGCTGCTGTCATGGATCTTTTGCCTGGTGATCTGCCCCCTTGAAAAACTCCATGTGGCTGCTGGGCTCCATGTGGCCGAAGGGCTCCATGTGCTTGGCTCCATTTGGCTGCTGTGCTCCATGTGCTTGCGCCCTTGTGGCTGCTGCCTTCTAGGTTTCCAAGTGGCTTGATGGCTCCCTGGCCATGTGCTCTTGGCTCATCTTCACACTTCACACTGCAAAAAAGTGCTTGTCCTAGCTCACACTCCCTCTCCTTTTATTCTCATAACCCCGCCCCCTCTCACACCTATCTCACCTTGAATACCTCCCACAGGTATTCCCACCGCCTAGCTAATTCTCTTTGTCTCTACACAAAGCCCCCCAGCTAAGCCCACCCACTCCACTAGCTCCAGCAGCCATGTTTAGCTCCCTCATGATATTGAACCACTACTATCCCCATTATATTCAAATCCCTCTAGCAACCACCCGGTCGTGGTCGCAGAGACCCCCCTTATGGTTCCTCGCCGGGAGGCCCCTTACCCCAACTCGTCACTCTAGAGATAAAAAAAAAAGACAGAGAAAAGTGAGAAGAGTCAGAAACAGCTACCATTCTGTGACTGAGAGGAGACACTAGTTGTTGCTGCTGTGGTGGGTGTTGTCAACCCCGTATAGCTGCAACCCACAAAGTTAGTTGTTAAAAAAAACCTAAAAAACTAAAAAAAAAAAAGGTTGTTTGTTTGTTCTTTTGTGATAACCTGTACATTGCTGCTTTGCTGGGTGCTGTCAACCCCCGTATAGCTGCAACCCAAAAAGTTGTAAAGAAAAAAAAAAAAAAAAAAAAAAGTTTAAAAAAAAAAGGTTGTTTGTTTGTTTGTGATAACCTGTACATTGCTGTTTTGCTGGGTGCTGTCAACCCCGTATAGCTGCAACCCAAAAAAATAGAAAAGAAAAAAAAAGTTTAAAAAAAAGGTTGTTTGTTTGTTCGTTTGTGATAACCTGTACATTGCTGCTTTGCTGGGTGCTGTCAACCCCGTATAGCTTTTTTCATTTTCCCCCAAAAAAAGAACCATATCCAAGCGTTCTACATCCAGCACTCCACAGCCAAGGACTGCAACAGGCGGTGAGGCTAGGAGAAGTGGTAACACTAGGCCCGGTGGCAGCCGGGTCAACAACAGGCGTGGCAGCAGGGTGCAGCTACCCCAGACACCCAGTGGTTCTGTAAGAACCACACAGCCAGCGGTTCTAGATTGGCTTACCCAATCCTCCACTTCCACTGCCCAAAGCTCTCAAACAAGGTCGGCTGGATCATCCGACACCACCCTTACATGGGACGGTCAGCGAGAGTCCTCTGCCCCGTCCCCTGTTATTACTATGCCACTCACCTCTGGGGCACCTTCTGCCAGGGAACTGTTGGCAAATCTTGATCTGCCTTTGGATTCTCTACCACTTTTTAGGAGGAGGAGGAGGAGGTAGTAGTAGTCCCCCATCGTGGCAGGGGTGATAATCTTGGGACAACATCCATGAGGAAGCATATGGAAAGGCAACACCAACAGGCCTGGAAAAACCGTGACCCCAATACCACCTCCTGTCAGGATGCACCATACACTGCAGATCCCATCATGCAGCATACTCTCACTGGAACTCAGGGCTCGTCAGCCTCAGTTGCCAGCAGCAGCACAGTGTTACTGCCATCTACACCCCTAATGAGGCAGCAATCCCTGACCGAGTCCATGGCCAAACGTCAGATGTACTCTAGCAGCCACCCCATGGCACAAAAACTGACCGGACACCGGGTTAAGCTGCTGGTGCTTCAGTCCCTGCCTTTTAATGTTGTGGACTCCCAGCCTTTCAGGGATTTTGTGGCGTGTGCGCACCCCAGATGGCGAGTCCCCAGCCTCCCCTACTTCTCTGGCAAAGCTGTCCCATCACTGCACAGTTATGTGAAGAGAAAGGTTGGCAACTCATTGGGACTCTCGATGTCCAAGACAGGGCAGTACATGTCCGTTACTGCCCATTGGGTCAACATCCTCCCAGGAGACCATCATGAAATCGGCCCATTCTTGCCACTGTCACCTACACGGTGCTTTAGGGGGCCAGCAGCGGGTAGCACAAGTTCTGCCTCCACCACCACTGCAGTCTAACCCGCCCCGGGTCTTACCACCGATGTCAGGCCCGGCGCTCTCAGGCTGTCCTCTTTTTGGTTAGCCTGGGTGAACGAAGCCACAGTGGGCAGGAGCTCCTCCGGACCATCAGGGAGGAGATAGCTGAATGGCTGACCCCACGTCGACTAACAGTGGGAAGTGTCGTAGCGGACAATGGGAGGAACATTGTCCCTGCAGTTCAGTGGGGAGGGCTGACTCATACACCTTGTATGGCACATGTGATCAACCTCATAGTGCACAGGTTTCTTCGATCATTTCATGCACTACATGACCTTCTGAGGATGTCACGTAGAGTGTGCAAACATTTTAGCCACTCTTACGCTGCAAGGAACACCCTGCTCAGAATCCAGAGACAGCGCGGTATGCCCCAACATCGGCTAATCTGCGACGTGCCAACCCGCAGCCCTCCATATGCTCGACCGCCTGTACGAGCAAAGGTCAGCCGTAACAGACTACCTCATGGGGCAATCAGGCAGCTTCACGCCACATTGCGACTTCCAAGTGACACACTGGCAGTTAATGCGAGAAGTCTGCCAATTGTTAATCCCTTTTGAGGACGCGACTCTCTTTGTGAGCAGGCAGGACTATGGGATCAACGACATCATCCCACTCCTCCATGTTCTGTAAAGTGCGCTGACCAACATCACCAGCGAGGATTCCCAGGCCACAACTCCAAGGCTGAACATCGCCTTGAGCCCAGAGCTGGATATAGTGCAAATGGAGGTTGAGGAGGAGGAAGATGTCTACTCCCAGCCATTTCACACACCGCCACCTGGCTTCTCTACCTCTCCATCACAGGAGGAGATGGAGGATGAGGTGGTAGAGGAAGAGCAGGAAGACCCCAGCAGACCCTGAAACTATACTGAGGACAGTGGAGAGGACTGTGTACTACAGGGACATGCTCACCAGTCAGTTGGTCTCAACTTACCTGCGAGACCAGCCAGGTTCCCAGACAACATCCTCTGGGGGGGAACCAGCGTGCTCCACTCCCACCACCACTAGTGCAGGCGTCAGAAGTCGGTACAGCCTGCAAGCCCTCATGAGCGATTTCATGCAGCCAGCTGGTGAAGAAAGGACACAGCACCGGACTCATGGCGTGGACCAGCATGAGCTCAGCCACCAGGTCACTGCCTACCTTGATTCCACCCTGCCCCAAAGTGTCACCGACCCCATGCAGTACTGGGAAGAAAAACTGGAGATTTGGCCTCAACTGGCAGAGATTGCCTTGGCTCTGCTGTCCTGCCCAGCCAGTAGTGTGGCGTCAGAGAGAGTATTTAGTGTGGCGGGTAACATCGTAACACCACAAAGAACGAGGCTCACTTTTGTTAAGATGAATCGTGCCTGGATTACATGGGATTATACCACCCCCCTGCCTGATGTGAATGACTAAGTCATCAAGTGTCCTAAGTGTCCAAGTGACTAAGTGTCCAAGAAATTGACCTTAATATCCTAAACATGTGCCCAACGTAAAAATCCGTAATTTAACTTATTGAATAATGTTCCCCCCTTAGACCCCAATTTTTTTAAAAAAATCACCTTAAAAATCCCCAACTTAATTCGGATACATTTGAAAAAAACAGATCCCCATTTCCAAATTTGATGGTGTGTTGGCCATTTAACATCTCCACACCAGTTTAATGCCTCACACCAGTGCACCGTCCAACCCATACCCCAAGAACAGTAGCAACCCTAAAATAATCCCCACGACTATGCTTCAAAAAGTGTGGATTTCACCTTTTGTGAACTATAGCCGTGGGGTTCTATCCCTGGCACCCGTACCAAGGAACACTACTCACCGTTTTGTGAGTGGGTACTAACTGTTCTCGAGGTATTTTGTGGATATCATGAGAGTAGTGAAATCTTGCACCGCAAATCCCGATGGGGTTCTTCTGTGTGCAAATTATTTCACGCCTCTCATGCAGTCACGCGTGGAATAGGGCTGTCTATGGGGTATATATCACGGAGGCTGCTGTCCTTCAACTGTGATATAAAAAACCACCACAGTTAGTTAGAGCAACAAACAGTTGCTGAAAGGCAGGTTAACTTGCCTTATTTACGGGTGCCTTTACAATGGGAGGCTTTTTTGTGGTTCCCTGCTGGCTAAAATCCACAGCGCATGGTTGGCTGATTTTATGCCACCTTCAGTACTATGGGGCTGGGCGCAAATACCCAGTTCAGCGCAGAACTGCGTATGTCCGGCCGGCACCCTAGTACTGAATGCCATTTGGTGAACGGTATAAAAATGCCCTGTGGATTTTACTCAGCAGACCCGCAGCCACATGTGAAGGTACCCATAGGGTGAGGTTTTTTGGGAGTGAAAAAAGCGAGGGTGGGAGGTCACTCCCATACCCCATCAGGGGTTTTTCCCCTACTTTAAAAGATAAGTCCAGGCAATCAATAACTTTCTGTACCCTTACTTGACCAAGAAACTTATAAATTGACCGGACCTACAGTATCCTTTAAGCCAGCTGGTGACAGCACTTAAAAAACACAAAAGCATACATCCATTGGATTGGACGCTACACTCGGTTAGGACATCAAACTGGTGTTAAGAAAAAAAAAAAATATATATATATATATATGTATATATATATTTATATATATATATATATATGTTTATCGCCAACAGCCATAGGCCCAGATTCAACAGGTTTGACACCAGAGTAGTTGCCTCAATTTGTAAAGCAAGTGCCAGTGAGGTGTCAATTTAATGAAAATTGGACACGTATTTTTGGATAATGGAACTGGGGTAAAGCCTTCTTGAATCTGTGCCTTTTTAAATGTCCTTTCTTCACCTCATGGATTCTGTGGGTGTGGTTCTCTGTCTATTTTACCGTATCCGTATCCTGCTAGACTAGGTGTAATGTTAGAGGGTATTTTTTTTTTTTAACGTTGACTGTCCTGTGCTGAACTCTACATCAACATGTTGTCATGTTTAAAGAATGATTTTTACAAACGTGCATATCCTTAGCTTCAAACTTCAGTTGTCTGTACTAGGTCCTTCTGGGTCCAAAAGAATACTACTCCTACTAATGCCCCCACCGTCAATTGTCTATTTGGAAACATACTGGGTGGAATCAAGAGCTGCGGAAGCTGCCATCTCAACTTGTCTGTTTTTAACAATACTGGCATGAAAGCCATCAACTGCTGCCTTCTTCTGCTCCTCAACTGGTCTGTTTTTAATAATACTGACATTGAATCAATTAACTGCTGCCTCCTCCTTCTCCTCAAGTAGCGTCTCCTCGATAATACTGGCCTGGAATCGATCAACTGCTGCCTCCTCCTCCTCAAGTAGCCTCTCCTCGATAATACTGGCCTGGAATCAACCAACTGCTGCCTCCTCCTGCTCTTCAAGTAGTCTGTTTTTAATTATACTGGCCTGGAATCAATCAACTGCTGCCTCCTCCTAATGCTGCTCAAGTAGTCTGTGTTTAATTATACTGGTCTGGAATCAATCAACTGCTGCCTCCTCCTCAAGTAGCCTCTCCTCAATAATACTGGCCTGGAATCGATCAACTGCTGCCTCCTCCTCCTCCTCAAGTAGCCTCTCCTCGATAATACTGGCCTGGAATCGATCAACTGCTGCCTCCTCCTGCTCTTCAAGTAGTCTGTTTTTAATTATACTGGCCTGGAATCGATCAACTGTTGCCTCCTCCTACTGCTGCTTAAGTAGTCTGTTTTTAATTATACTGGCCTGGAATCACTCAACTGCTGCCTCCTCCTCAAGTAGCCTCTCCTCAATAATACTGGCCTTGAATCAATCAACTGCTGCCTCATCCTCCTCAAGTAGCCTCTCCTCGATAATACTGGCCTTGAATCGATCAACTGCTGCCTCCTCCTCAAGTAGCCTTTCCTCGATAATACTGGCCTTGAATCAATCAACTGCTGCCTCATCCTACTCAAGTAGCCTCTCCTCAAAAATACTGGCCTTGAATCGATCAACTGCTGCCTCCTCCTCAAGTAGCCTCTCCTCGATAATACTGGCCTTGAATCAATCAACTGCTGCCTCATCCTCAAGTAGCCTCTCCTCGATAATACTGGCCTTGAATCGATCAACTGCCGCCTCCTCCTCAAGTAGCCTTTCCTTGATAATACTGGCCTTGAATCAATCAACTGCTGCCTCATTCTCCTCAAGTAGCCTCTCCTCTATAATACTGGCCTTGAATCGATCAACTGCTGCCTCCTCCTCAAGTAGCCTCTCCTCGATAATACTGACCTTGAATCGATCAACTTCTGCCTCCTTCTCAAGTAGCCTCTCCCCGATAATACTGGCCTTGAATCGATCAACTGCTGCCTCCTCCTCAAGTAGCCTCTCCTCAATAATACTGGCCTTGAATCAATCAACTGATGCCTCATCCTCCTCAAGTAGCCTCTCCTCGATAATACTGGCCTGGAATTGATCAACTGCAGCCTCCTCCTCAAGTAGCCTCTCCCCGATAAAACTGGCCTTGAATCGATCAACTGCTGCCTCCTCCTCAAGTAGCCTCTCCTCGATAATACTGGCCTTGAATCAATCAACTGCTGCCTCATCCTCCTCAAGTAGCTTCTCCTCTATGATACTGGCCTGGAATCGATCAACTGCTGCCTCCTCCTCAAGTAGCCTCTCCTCGATAATACTGGCCTTGAATCAATCAACTGCTGCCTCATCCTCCTCAAGTAGCCTCTCCTCGATAATACTGGCCTTGAGTCGATCAACTGCTGCCTCCTCCTCAAGTAGCCTCTCCTCGATAATACTGACCTTGAATCGATCAACTGCTGCCTCCTCCTCAAGTAGCCTCTCCTCGATAATACTGGCCTTGAATCAATCAACTGCTGCCTCCTCCTCACGTAGCCTCTCCTCGATAATACTGGCCTTGAATCAATCAACTGATGCCTCATCCTCCTCAAGTAGCCTCTCCTCGATAATACTGGCCTGGAATCGATCAACTGCAGCCTCCTCCTCAAGTAGCCTCTCCTCAATAAAACTGGCCTTGAACCGATCAACTGCTGCCTCCTCCTCAAGTAGCCTCTCCTCGATAATACTGGCCTTGAATCAATCAACTGCTGCCTCATTCTCCTCAAGTAGCCTCTACTCGATAATACTGGCCTGGAATCGATCAACTGCAGCCTCCTCCTCAAGTAGCCTCTCCTCTATAAAACTGGCCTTGAATCGATCAACTGCTGCCTCCTCCTCAAGTAGCCTCTCCTCAATAATACTGGCCTGGAATTGATAAACTGCTGCCTCCTCCTCCTCCTCAAGTAGCCTCTCCTCAATAATCCTGGCCTGGAATCGATCAACTGCTGCCTCCTTCTCCTGAAGTAGTCTGTTTTTAATAATACTGGCCTGGAATCGATCAACTGAGTCTGAGTCTGAGTCATAATCAACCAATCGTCCAGGTAAGGGATAACTTTATCCCCTGTAGACGGAAGCGAACCATCATGGTGACACTAACTTTGTGAAAACAAAGGGTGCGGAGGTATTCCGGATGGAAGGACTTTGAATTGTAAGTGTCTTACCTTCCCCTGGATTTGGATGGCGAAGGCTCTCCTGTGAGCCTTCAGAATCGGTACATGAAGATATGCATCCAGTAGATCTATGGTGACCATAAAATCTCCCTCCTGGAGGATAGATTTTACCGATCTTATGTTCTCTATGTGGAACGTCTTCTTTATGATGCACCTGTTGAGATATCGCAAATCTATAATAAGCCTCCAATTTCCGGATTGCTTCAGCACTAGTAACACTGGGGAGAAAACTCCCTGACCGATCTCAGATAGAGGAACATCCTCTAGAGCCTCAATGGAAAGGAGGTAAAGAATTTCTGTCTCTAGGACTAAGTGTCTTTCTGGCTTAAGATTTCTTGACAGAAGAAATCTTGGAGGAGGAAGAGATGATAAATGAAGGACATGACCATTTTGAATAATATTTAACACCCAGTGATCTTTTCTTAATTCTTCCCAGGCAGGGAGAAACAAACTCAGACGTGTTCTGCGTCAGAAGTCTGGTTTATAGTTGATGTCCTTATTCTGCTGCTTCCCGGAACCTCTTCTGGAATAGTTTCTTCCTCAACCTCTGTACTGGTATCTCTCTTTGCCTCGCTGAGGAGATTTTGCTCTGCGAAAGGAATCACCGCTCTTATAGGACAATGGTAGGGACTTCCCCTCCTTGTCAGACAATTCCTCCATTAATTTATCCAGCTCAGGGCCAAACAGCCTACCTGGCTGGAACTCCATATTACAGAGCTGAATTTTGGAGTTAGCATCTCCAACCCAGGGTTTTAACCATAGCGCCCTTCGGCAGCGGTCGAGAGCGTACTAGTTTTTTTACGCTAACCTGGTTCCCTGAGATGATCATCGCAGAGGAAGTCAATGGCCATAATGACCTTTTTTTAAGGAGCGAAGGACCTTGTCCCTGCTAGCTCTACCTTCCAAATTTTCCTGGACCTTGGCCAGCCATCTTCTTAGGCTTCTAGAAACCTCAAAGAAGAAATGGAGACTGCCCCTTGGGCTGCCGCTGTCGTATATGATCTTTTGAGGGCTACCTCCACCCTTCTATCCATCGGATCCTTAAGATTGGATCCGTCCTCCGCAGGCAGCACAGTACATTTCGACAGTTTGGCTATGGCCGGGTCCACCTTTGGAGGCTCAGTCCAGTCCTTACATTGTTCTTCCTTGAGAACATATAAGGTCTTAAACCTCTTGCTCAAACCGGAGCCTTTTCCGGTTCCTTCCATTCCGCCTGTAACATAGACACTGAAGTCTTACCCACAGAAAAACCCCTAGGCTTTTTTGAGGAGGACCGATCCTATCCTCTTCTATTTCCTCAGGGTGTATTTCAGCTTGCACAGCTTAGCAGAGCTTGTGAATTCTATCAGCTGTGAAATACCCCCTGAATAATTCTTTCTCATCTTCAGAAGTAGAAGAGGTTTCAGAAGAAGATGATGACTTAACTTCATCAATCACAGTAAAACTGAAAATGACCATAATCCTACAGCCATAAAGTAATATACTCGAAGGCTGGGAGTAGAGAGAGAAATACTCCATTTGGTCTTTAACTTAGGACACGGGCGGCGATTCTCATTAGCCGCTAAAGTCTTTTGCACATAGTCCTTGACCCATACAACTACATCCTGAACATCAGGCTCCTCATAGGTTTAGGTCTGCATGAAGGACAGCGTACTTAGGCATTATAAATATTTTTATGAAAGAAAGGATGAATCTTATCTGGAAAAAATGATCATCCTACGGTATCCATAGCCGTCAGGTAGTGGAGTCTCACACTCGGCACATGAAGTGCTTCCTTAGAAGGTCTTTTGCCAGCAGCAGGACTGGTCTCCATTTCAGACATCTGCAAATAATCAATGTATTACAATACATATAAACCACTAGCCTGGCTAGAGTGATATCGGAAAGAGACACTAGGTGGCAGCAACACTTACTTTTAAGTATATGCACTCAGATGTTTTCTATTAGATCCAAATGAGCCACAGAAAATCCTTCCAGAGGAAGACAGCCAGACCTAGAGGTAGCAACAGCTTACCTTCTGCCTTGAACACACAGGTAATCCGGCATGCAGAGAACGCTCGCCGCTGCCGGCCCCCGAAAGTGACATGACGCCGACGCCGCAGTGCTGAGACGCACGCAGCGCTGATAAGTTCCACAGTCGAACGCGACTGGTAGAAAAGCCAGCGGCTCCGGTGACACGCAGAGTGCGTTCCAAGACGCACTAGGTAAGAAAAACTTAAAACCTGCAGAAGCAAATATCAGGATACTACCTGGACACCGGCTCCAGCGGGATTCCAGCAATCATTACCTGGAGAGAAAACCTGAATGCAACAGGTTAACAAAGCATAAAAACGGAGGAGGGACAAAGTCCCCTAGGGCTAACAGCAACGAAGTAAAAAAAGACTGAGGTCTAGGGGGAGGTGGAGCCTATTTATACCTCATGGAGGAGGGGATTAAAATGTAATTGTTATTTTTTCATTAAATATTCCTTCGTCCCAGGGGCTCGCAGGGGCGAATTTACCCCATATGTTGTGATGCCAATGGGACGTAAGGGAATATTGTTTGCTGTGCCTTGGCCTCCATCATCTCTTTATATTTAAGTCCCAACTCTTCCCACTTAACTTTATCTTCCTCCTTCTTCGTATTTACATACCGCCCTTCCGCTTCCTCTAACTGTCTTTTTATCTCCTCCTCCTCTGCCTTCGCTGTATCTCACACTATGGCTTCTGCTGCCGTTCCCTGATTAATTTAAAAAAATACATGTATGTTATTTATTATTTCTAGATCCTCTCCCCATAATTCCAGCCAATAAGGGTTTAAAGCGACCCTGTACCCACAATCTGATCCCCCCAAACCACTTGTACCTTCGGATAGCTGCTTTTAATCCAAGATCTGTCCTGGGGTCAGTTCGGCAGGTAATGCAGTTATTGTGCTAAAAATGTACTTTTTATCCTACAGCGCTGTGTCTAACGGCCGGGGCTTACATTTGTATATGCATTAGGCTGGCACCACCTCCCCGTCCTTCCTCCTCATCCTCCTCATCATTAGGAATACTCCAGGCAGATTGCTTCCTATTCCCCACCTGTGGCACATGGGCTGGATTGTTAAGACACCTGTGCAAAGCTCAAACAGCAGTAAATGTTCCTGGATCATTCCTAGTAATGAGGAGGGTGAGGAGGAAGGATAGAGAGGTAGTGCCAGCCTAATGCATATACAAATGTAAGCCCCTCCGTTAGACACAGCGCTGCAGGATTAAAAGTTGTTTTTTAGGACAATAGCTGCATCCCCTGCCGTACGGACCCCAGGACAGATCTTGGATTAAAAGCAGCTATCCAAAGGTACAAGTGGTTTGGGGGGGGACAGATTGTGGGTACAGAGTCGCTTTAATCTAAATCATCCACTCCTCCATTCCCCTCTTCTTTTTAACCTTACCAGCAATGGGGTGTGATCCGAAATACTCCTTAACTAATATTTTACCTCTCGTATCCAGGACAGCATTCCTCTATAACCCAACACTAAATCAATCCTTGGCAGGGTCTGTTTGGCTTTGTTGTAACGTAAATTTTCCCTTGTGGTTGCAATACCTCTAAATATCTAACCACCATAATCCTTCCACCATCTTCTTTAAGGGAGTTTCTCCTTTGCTATTACTCTCCCTATTCAGCTTAGCTCTGTCCCTTCCCTCCTTAATTACGCAATTATAATCACCCAAAGCAAGGACTGGCGCTTCACCCTTATCTTCCAAAAACTTACATAGTTCTAATATAGGGGCAGCAGAATAGGGCGGCAGCACATAAATAAACCATCTGTTTACCTTGCTATACCACATATAGGAAAACAAACCTTAGTACGCTTACTCCCCTAGCATAACCGAAGAAGGTAGAGTGGTATGCCTTACCTATCCACTTCCAACCCAGCATATTGAGTTCATCTCTAACCAAGTGTGTATCCGCCAAACAGATAATCCCTGGTAGATGTTTCAATATTACCATAAAGATTGCTGCGTATTTCACCCTATCCGCCAACGCCCTAACATTCCAGTACAATATTTGAGTACTCATTTATAGTTTTCAAAAGCTGAATTAGCCTCCTGTCCAGACCTCCAACCCCAACAGAAAATAGAGAGCCAGTACCCAATGGGATCCTTTAAAGAAGAAAAAGAGAAAACAAGAGAAAAAAACAACCTTCTCTTCCAGCCCCCACCCCCCAATATTTCTCCATCACTCCACTTCTCCTTGCACCAGCCATCTGTGATATTGCTGTTTCCGTCTTTCTCTTTCTCGCACCCCTTCCTCTTTCTTTCCCTTTCCTATTGCAGTCGTGCCTTTTCAAACCCCTCATCAATTATATACACAAAGATAATAGGAGCCCCTTGCAGCCAGATGGATCCAGGCAATTTAATATGTATCAGGCACAGACAGCAAAGCTAACTCAGTGATATACTTGAGGTGCAGTACAGCAGTGCGGCAAAGTTAAGACAGTCTAGAATATCTATTTACAACCAGGTACAGCCAAACTAGGTCAGTATCTACAATACATACTGTATAGGACACCACACTGCCAAGCTAGCAATATATATAAGAAATGCGGTGCAGCTGAGTAAGTTGTATATACAGTATAAGGCACAGTGTAGCAAAGCAAGATTAGATACCATATATACCAAGCCGGTTGAGAGTGATCTATATATGGTGTACAAGGCTAAATCGGGGCTATATATGAAACCCAGCACAGCAGAACTGAATTAATGATAAACTTAAGACAGCGTGCTACAGCAAACAAAATCAGTATATGCTATATGTGTAGAACAAAATGCCCAGGAGCTGGCAGTACATATAAAGCATTAGTTGTATATATAAGGCGCAGTATAACCAAGCTGGATTAGAAACAAAGCTGGATCAAGGCAATCTATCTATGTGAGATCTGGCACAAAAAAAACTAAACCAGTGATATGCTTGATATACAATACAACAGTGCAGCGCAGCAAAGCTAAGCCAATGTAAAATTGGCGTGGTGCAGCAGGACTGAGTCAGTATATGCTATAGAAGTGGACCACAGCATAGCAGCACTAACAATACAAACATATAAAGCACGGTGCAACTGAATTGGACATGATATAGCCGAGTTGGGTTATATACCATACATACTGAACACGGACCCGTATAGCAAAGACTGGGTTCACTATATGAAATGCCAAAAATTGAAACTAAGTTTTTTTTTAATTAAACTTTTATTTTTATTTTACAGTAAAAATAACACAAATAGAATACACACAAACCAAAAAAAAAAACCAAAAAAAAAACACCCTACATTATTACCAAATTATCTATACAAATACTATCCATATAGGCCCCCCCCCCCCGCCCCCCCCCCCCCCCCCCCCGAAGAACCAGCAGTCAAGGGGAAAAAAAAAAAACCTCTTAATTTCTACCGTTTTTTTTCCCTTTTCCCCCTTAAATTCTCAAATTTCTTTACGCAACACTCCCACTCTTCAATACTTGGACTGTCCAGGGCAAACCATTTCCGAGCAACCAATAATCTCGCATAAAACAATAACCTTACAATCTTTTCCCTCCCCCTCCCCCCCATCTCCAACCCCGAGGTGTCCCCCAAAATCCCCATCATTGGCGAAGCTACAATTTCCCTTCCCACTTTCTCGGATGTTCTCACGAACACTTGATCCCAAAAGGCTCTCAGTCCGGCGCAGTCCCACACCATATGTACAAAACCAGCCTGTACTCCCCCACATCTAGGACAATCATCCCCATTCCTCTTCTTAATTTTGTACAGAAACTTAGGGGTATAGTACAGACGATGTATGATATTAAACTGTGTTATCCTGTGATTACCCACCGCAGACACTTTCTTCAAATTTCCACATATACTTGCCCATTGTAATTCTCCAATCATCCCAATTTCTCCCTCCCACCTCTCCTTACTCTTTATCCCCTTTAAGTGCATCACCACCAAATTCTTGTATATCTTCGAGACACCTTTTTTCACAGAAGACTGAGTTCTTATTTTTTCTATCAACTCACTATAGCCACAAACCCTAAATTTCCCAGAGGCTGCCATCACTTGGAAAGCATGACGTAATCTTACATACTCATACCATGCACGCTGACTCAAATTAAAATCCCTTTTTATCCTCTACCAACTTTTAATCCCATTCACTCCCCATACATCTTCTACATACTTCACCCCCGCTTCTTTTAACACTCTTAACACTCCTACCTTTTTAATCTCTCCTAAGTTATTATTTTCCCATAGGGGGGCGAACCCTAAAACTCCCTCTATTCCCAATATTCTCTTCAGTTCCTTCCATACCTTACCCAATAGAACTACCATTCTACTGTCTCTCCATTCACACTCATCCAGCCATCCAGATTCCAACAAACGAAATAGATCGGCCTCTTCTGTGTTATTACCTCTAGTCAAATTTTTATAGAATTGTCTGTCCTCCCACTTCAATAACCAAAATACCTGTGAGGACAGAAAGTAAAGCCCTGCATCAGGGACATTCAACCCTCCATTTTCCAACGGAACACATAACCCCTCTAATTTCATTCGGATTTTCTTTCGTCCCCAAATTAATCTATTGAATGCAACCTGATGCCTTCTAAAACACCCACTGTCAATCCAGAGAGTTGAGGAACAAAAAACGTATAAAAGTTTGGGCAGGCAGACCGATTTTAGCAAAGTAATCCTATCCGCTCTAGAAATAGGCAGATCCTGCCACACCCTTATCTTTTTCTCAATCTCATTCACACAACGTTTTGTATTAAGATCATGATACTCCTCGATTTTCCTAGACACACAAATCCCCAAATACCTGAAATTCTCATTTTCCCCCAGTGTTCGTAGCGGGCTAAAAGACATAGAATTACCCTGTTCTAGAGGCATTAACACCGATTTTGCCCAGTTTATTTTGAGCCCAGAAAATTTCCCTACCTCTTGCACTAATCCCATTACCAACGGTATAGCAATATCTGGATGTTTTAAAAACAACAATAAATCGTCGGCGTAGAGAGAAATCTTATCCTCCCCACCCCTACCCCAAAGCCAACAATCTGAGGTTCAGCCCTTATCTTTATAGCCAGGGGTTCTATCCCAAGTGCAAAGAGGAGAGGGGAAAGGGGACATCCCTGCCTTGTTCCTCTACTGAGCCTAAATGGTTCTGAGGTTACCCCATTAACTGTTACCGAAGCTCTAGCATCCATATACAGGAGACGAACCATGTTTATAAACCCTTCCCCAATCCCAAACCCCCTCAACACCTCCCACAGATAGTCCCACTCCACCCTGTCAAACGCCTTAACCGCATCCAAAGACAGGATGGAGTGGGACCCTCCCCCCTCAGCCATTTCCATATTCTCATAAAGCCTCCTTATATTATACCTGGTCATACGCTGAGGAATAAACCCGCACTGATCTTCATTTACAAGTTCCCCTATAACTTTCCCCAACCGCATGGCAAGCACTTTGGCAAACAGTTTTGCATCAATGTTTATTAGCGAAATCGGCCTATAAGAGCTCACCTCTAATTCATCCTTCCCTGGTTTCGGTAACAGAATAATGGTTGCCTCTCCCATAGTAGCAGGCAGTCCCCCTCCCCTCTCCGCTTCCCCTATGACCTGCTGTAGTCCAGACAACAAAACCTCCCTGTGGACCCTGTATATCTCATATGGCAGGCCATTATTACCTGGAGATGAATTCCCAACAGTGGCATCCAAAGCTCTATTTAGATCTAAAATCGAGATAGGGGCATCCAGTTCCTTTCTCTGTTCCTCCGAGATCCTGGGGAAACTTATATTATCCAGCAGGTTCCTCAGCTCATCCTTTGAGAACGAGGACTCTGCCGTATATAACTCTGCATAATAAACTCTAAATTCCTCCAGAATTTCTTCTGGTTGATTAACAATTTTTTTACTTCTACCTCTGATTCCAACTATTTCTCTTTTCTCCCGTTGGTTTTTAATCAAAGAGAACAGACTTCTATTTGGCTTCCCTGACTCCAATAACTTTTTTTCCCCTTTAAATGCTAACTGGTTCTGTGCCTTATCTAATAAATATAATTCTAATTCGTTCTGTGCCTCCCCTAACTCCCCTTTTAATTCTTGTGTAGGTGTTCTCTTATATTTCTCCTCTAATCCCTCCACCGTACTAATTAGCTCCCTTTCCCTTTTCCGAAACCCTTTTTTTAAACTATTAATTATCCCAAAATATTTCCCCCTAAGTATAGCTTTAATTGTGTCCCATACCATATTTTTTGACGCTGAGTTATTATTTATTTCCCATAAGCTCACAATTTCATCCTTAACCTTATCTATATTATGAATTAACTTAATCCACTGTGCATTTATACAAATTCTCCCTCCCCTCCCCCCTCCCCTACCCCCATGTAATTCAATCAAAACCGGTGGATGATCCAATAAGCATCTCTGGAGATATCTTATATTTTTAATCTTTGGAGCCATAAGATCATTTACTACTGCCAGATCAATCCTCGACATCGTATTCGAAGTCTTGTTCCAGCAGGAGAAGGATCTATTTTCTGGATTTTTCTCCCTCCACCAGTCTCTAAGACCATATTCATTAAGGATCCCTGGGAGAGGAGAAGATCCCCCCCTCCATTTTTTCTCTGAAGCCCTTACCCTGTCTAATTGCTCATCCATCACAGCATTAAAGTCTCCCATCACTAATGTGGGACACTCAGGTTTATTTTGCGAGAATACAAACAATGCCTCTAGAACTTTTACATTAAACTGAGGGGGAATATATATGAAAGCCAGAATACACCTCATGAATCCCAATTTACCATATAAAAAAACAAATTGCCCGTCAATATCTGTTTTTTGTTCCAATAACTCCCAATCCAAACTTCTGTGTATTAATACAGATACCCCTCTGGCATACCCGGAAAATACAGAATGGTATTGACTACCCCACCATCCCCTATTCAGGACAGTAACTCTGTCTTTTACTAAGTGTGTCTCTATTAAACATACCACTGCTGGAAGATAATTTTTAACAAAATTCATGATAGCCATCCTCTTAACCTTATCGAACAAACCCCTAACATTCCATACCAAGAATTTAACTTGCATAAGACCTTAAGAATTTATTACTCCAGTTCTGCCACACAAACCCCGAGAATAGAAAGGGACAAACCCAAAAACAAAGAGAGAGGGGAAAAAAAAAAAAAAAAAAAAAAATTTCTATCATCCTTAACCTTGCCTCTATCACCCCCACCATCCCTTGCCGCCTTCCCCCTGGTTCCCAACCCCCCCCCCTCCCTCCCATCCTCCCTTCCACCCCCCCCCCTCCCCCGACGACCCCAGATAAACCTATCTGGGTCTCTCTGCTTGAGCAATACACTGCCTGGACCCCGGCATACCATCAACGTAAGTCACAGTACATTATTTTTACAGACCCTTAGAATCTAACCAAGAAGCTACTTCCCCAAGGGAATCAAAAAACCAAGAATTATCCTCATAGATCACCCTTAATCTAGCAGGAAATAACAGCGAGTATTTTATTTTATTTTCCTGCAGACTTTTCTTTATCTGAACAAAGGACGCACGTTTTTTCTGCGTCTCAATCGCGTAGTCAGGAAACAGGAATACTTTTACATTATTGAACCTTATTTCCCCCAACTCCCTACCTCTTCTCAGAATCCTATCCTTGTCACAGTAACACAGTAATTTTACTATTATTTTTCTAGGACCCGGGGGAAGTGGTCTTGAAGGAACCCTGTGCGCCCTCTCCACACAAAAAAAAGGTGATAATTTTTCCTTCCCCACCAACTCTCCCAACCAATCTTGTACAAACCTTACTGTATCCTTGCCTTATGAGCCCTCAGGCATGCCCACTATCCTAAGGTTACAACGGCGGGCCCAATCTTCACTTTCGTTCACTCTTATCTTCAATGCACGGTTTTCCAAAACCACTTCCCCCAAGTCTTTTTTAACCTTATTCATATCATCTTCTAGGTTACTTATACGCTGTTCAGATTCCACCATTCTTTCCCTGATTTTGTTAAGGTCTGATCTAACTAATGAGACTTCCGTCCCCACTGACCCTACTTGTACTGTCAGGCCTTCTATTGCATTATTACATTTCTTAATTTCTGCCAACACTTGTACCAGCCAACTTGGCTGTTCCTGCTCCTCATGTTCCATAACAATAGATTTTTCTTTCCCATCAGGACCAGACTCATTCCCGGATTTCCCTCCTCCCTTTCCCTTAGTCCCAGTAACCGGTGATCCGAACATTTTCTCCATTCTGGCTGCCACTTTTGAGTCCTTCCCGTCCTTTATCGGACTAGTCCCTTTGTTCGCTTTCTGTGACATTGTAACGCACAATATTTAATTCTACACCACACTCCTCTTGCTCCCCTCTCCTTTGGCAGAGTTATTATGCCTCCAGATGTGTCCTTGAAAACTTAAGTTGCACCATCAGCTCCAGTGTCCTTTAGCATTAGAAGGAGGGAAGACCCTACCCAGCGCCGCTCTCACCACCGCCAGGCAGAGTCTGCTTTCCCTCCCCAACAAATACAATGTCTTTCCACCCTCCGTGTGGCTGTTAGTCTTTACTCAATTTTTCCACACACCTCTGATGACCGACTCCTTTCTTACCACCTCCGAGGTTATACAACTTTAGGAAGAGGACAGGCTCGACCCAGCGCTGCTCACACCACCGCCAGGCAGAGGCTGCTTCCCCTCCCCAACAAATACACTGTCTTTCCAACCTCACTGTGACCGTTAATTTTTACTCAGTCTTTCCACACACCTCTGGTGACCGACTTCTTTCTTGCCACCTCCAGGGTTGTACAGCAATAGGAGGAGGACAGGCCCGGCCCAGCGCCGCTCACACCACCGCCAGACAGAGTCTGCTCTCCCTCCCCCAAATAATACGCTGTCTTTCCAACCTTAGTATGGCCGTTATTTTTTACTCAGTCTTTTCACACAACTCTGGTGACCGACTTCTTTCTTACCACCTCCGGGGTTATGCAGCATTAGGAAGAGGACAGGCCCGGCCCAGCGCCGCTCACACCACCGCCAGGCAGAGTCTGCTTTCCCTCCTTCAGCAAATACACTGTTTTTCCAACCTCCGTGTGGCCAACAAACTTTACTCGGTCTGTCCAGATGCCAGGTGCTTAGATACTTCTTACCAGCCTTCGCTCTCAGAGCTATGGTGTCCAGAACTCAGTAGCAAATAGAACTTGGAGGCACCTCACCACAGCTCGGCTCACGGCAGTTGTTCACATCCACGCTCGGGTAACTCCGCCCGCTCACTCCACGTGGTACGCCGCGCTTCTCTCCTCTGAGTCCGCTCACAGCCGTCCCTGTGTTCGGTTCCTCTCGGCTATTTACACCACGTGACTCAGGTCTCCTTCTCCTCTCACTCTCCCGGCCAAGCGCGCCGACCAGCGCACAGGATCTCCGTCCGTCACCCACAACACGGAACATCAGTGGGTAACAGTCTCTTTCTCCCTAGGGATCAGCTCCACATACCAGGACTCAAGTCACATGGGTCTCCAGGTGCACGCCAGGGTCCAGCAGCGGAAGCGGACCTCAACCCCGCCTCATGCTCCTCCCCAACCAAAAATTGAAACTAAGTTTGCACGCGCTGTAAGCAGGGTAATCAATATTCATTAATATCCATTAATGTCAGACAGCCCCCCCCCAGTCCTCCGTCCTACTTGTTCCTCCTCTTCTTTATACACTGTCCCAAAAGTTCCACTGCTTTCACTTAGCTTAGTTCCTCCGACACCTTACTCGCATCCCATAAGAAAGTTCGCCTCAATCCCCCCTGCTGTACCGCATCCACAGTCTCCAAAGTTCAGCTCACAATCCCTCTTCCCTCACACACACTTTAATATGTATACTACACCCCTCCTCGGCGGCTTCAATGCTCTCGGTTCTCTCTTATCTTGTGACACCGGACCTCCAGCAGTCCTCCGTCTCCTCTGAATCTCTTCCACCCGCATCTCACAGACCTCGCAGTCGGGTGCAAAAGTTTGTCCTAATCTCGTCTCTGGATCAGCTGCTTCTCCGCCGGAACGCCACCTGCTTTCCTTCACTCTTTCCTTCACTCTGCTAGCCCACGCCTCCACCAACGGCAATACCACAATCAAGCCAGGCACGGCCAGACAGCTTCCTCACACCTGCATGCCTGCTCACTGCATCGGCCGGGTCCCGGATCAACACCACATGCCGGAGCTGCGCTGGTGAGGTGAGCGGCGTCACGCTACGCTCACATGCTCTTCCTCCCCTCTCAAACTCAAATTCAAACTCAAATTCACACTCAAATTCAAACTTAAAATAAAATCAGCAGTGGGGAGAAGTGGTGAGTCACATGATACAGGGAAAATTACCCCATCTGCTAAAGTAGTCAGGGGGTGTCATGCCCCAGCCCATGTCAGTCTAGTAACTTAAAAAGACAAGTTATTAAGGGGGAGGAGGGGAGCAATCGGCTTGTCAGGCACTGAAAGGGAAAAACTCTTCAAGGCCTTTGACCTTCAAAGTGACCTTCAGGCCTTTGACTGTGGTCGCATGTGCCTTGTCCATATTGGTCTGGGTAAGCACTATTGTCTTGAGGGTGACCACCAGGCTGTTGCCCAGAATTTGGCGTAATGGTGCGATTAGGCAGCCTCAGAGGCATCCATGAATGCTGCCCCTGCTGTTTCCTGTCCATTTACGTGGTGTTCTGTGGTGTCAGGCTACGTTTTTGGGTGGTTCATATGCTACCTCTATTTTAATGGTCCCTGTGTTCTCACTGCCATGCTGTGTCAGGCAAAATTTTGGGTCGGTTTATATGCTACCTCTGTTTTAATGGTTCCCTGTGTTTTCACTGCTATGCTGTGTCCAGCTAAATTTTGGGGTGGTTCATATGCTACCTCTGTTTTAATCCTTCACTGCCATACTGTTGCCCATAATATGGCATAATGGTGCGATTAGGCAGCCTCAGAGGCATCCCTGCATTCTTCCCCTGCTGTTTCCTGTCCATATTCGTGGTGTTTCCATCATTTTTTGAGGTTGATAGGTTTTCACTCGACCTCCCCTTTGCCGAGCTTGGGTCCCCTGCAAAAATGCTCGAGTTTCCCATTGACTACAACGGGGTTCATTACGTGAAACGAGCACCCGAGTATCGGGAAATATTTGTCTCGAGTAACGAGCTCCCGAGCATTTTAGTACTCGCTCATCACTATTAAAGAGGCAGTGCAGCGCTAAACAATTTTTCACTAAACAACACACATTACAAAGTTATACAACTTTGTAATGTATGTTATGTTAGTGAATGGCCCCCTTCCCCGTGTTTCCCCCCACCCACGCCACCCCCGGAAGTGTAATGCTCTATACTCACCTGACGCGTGTCGACCTCCGTCCGCCATCTTCCGACAATGATGTAATCTTCAGGCGGCCGGCCAAACCGCTCCGACCGGCCATTACATCATTGTTGGAAGATGGCGGACGGGGGTCGACATGCGTCAGGTGAGTATAGAGCACTACACTTCCGGGGGTGGCGTGAGTGGGGGGGAAGGGGGCCATTCACTAACATAACATACATTACAAAGTTGTATAACTTTGTAATGCGTGTTATTTAGTGAATAATCATTTAGCGCCACACTACCCCTTTAAGGACCTTATTTCTTCTACATCTTCTATTGGCTAATAGTGGACATGTGACTGTGTGTATGTTGTGAAGCATTGACTGACAAGACCTTAGAATTTCTATTGGCTGCTATATTTCAGCTATTTGCATATGTCTGCTATAATTTGGAAGTAGAGTATTGCCTCCAAAAGGTATCGCCTGATTTCTTCTCTATTCTAATGATTTGGAAGGTGAGGGAGACTTCCTGGGTCAGAGTAAAGTGTTGTAGACCCCGCTATGCAGACCATACCCCTCCCCCACTCGAGCTCCTACCCAGTACAGGGAGCTCTTAAACCAAAGGCATTAAACCAAGTTACAATTTTGAAAGACTGTGAGCTCTTAAACCAAAACGCTCTTAAACCAAGTTACTCTTAAACCAAGGTACCACTGTATTGTATTCTATATTCTTCTTCTTCTTCTGCTTCTTCTTCCAGCCATTCTTCTGCGAATATTACAGCCCGAACCGCTTTGCGCACAGACTTTGTTCAAACTGCGCTTGAAAGCCGTTTCGAAGTCGGCGGTTAGAGGTGTGCTATCTATTTACATTTAATGACCTCTAATTTCCCATAGAAAAAAATGTCCCAATGGAAATAATGGCCACACTGTAAACGCTAACAGCCAATCACAGCACATATGCAAATAGCTGAAATCAAGGCAAGCTGGATCAAGGCAATCTATGTGAGATCTGGCAAAAAAAAACTAAACCAGTGATATGCTTGATATACAATACAGCAGTGCAGCAGAGCTAAGCCACCGTAGAATTGGCGTGGTGCAGCAGGACTGAGTCAGTATATGCTATAGAAGTGGACCACAGCATAGCAGCACTAACAATACAAACATATAAAGCACGGTGCAACTGAATTGGACATGATATAGCCGAGTTGGGTTATATACCATACATACTGAGCACGGACCCGTATAGCAAAGACTGGGTTCACTATATGAAATGCCAAAAATTGAAACTAAGCTTGCACGCGCTGTAAGCAGGGTTATCAATATTCATTAATATCCATTAATGTCAGACAGCCCCCCCCCCAGTCCTCCGTCCTACTTGTTCCTCCTCTTCTTTATACACTGTCCCAAAAGTTCCACTGCTTTCACTTAGCTTAGTTCCTCCGACACCTTACTCGCATCCCATAAGAAAGTTCGCCTCAATCCCCCCTGCTGTACCGCATCCACAGTCTCCAAAGTTCAGCTCACAATCCCTCTTCCCTCAGGCACACACTTTAATATGTATACTACACCCCTCCTCGGCGGCTTCAATGCTCTCGGTTCTCTCTTATCTTGTGACACCGGACCTCCAGCAGCCCTCCGTCTCCTCCGAATCTCCTCTACCCGCCTCTCACAGACCTCGCAGTCGGGTGCAAAAGTTTGTCCTAATCTCGTCTCTGGATCAGCTGCTTCTCCGCCGGAACGCCACCTGCTTTCCTTCACTCTTTCCTTCACTCTGCTGGCCCACGCCTCCACCAACGGCAATACCACAATTAAGCCAGGCACGGCCAGACAGCTTCCTCACACCTGCATGCCTTCTCACTGCATCGGCTGGGTCCCGGATCAACACCACATGCCGGAGCTGCGCTGGTGAGGTGAGCGGCGTCACGCTACGCTCACATGCTCTTCCTCCCCTCTCAAACTCAAATTCAAACTCAAATTCACACTCAAATTCAAACTCAAAATTAAATCAGCAGTGGGGAGAAGTGGTGAGTCACATGATACAGGGAAAATTACCCCATCTGCTAAAGTAGTCAGGGGGTGTCATGCCCCAGCCCATGTCAGTCTAGTAACTTAAAAAGACAAGTTATTAAAGGGGAAGAGGCAAGCAGTCGGCTTGTCAGACACTGGCAGGGAAACACTCTTCAAGGCCTTTGACCTTCAAAGTGACCTTCAGGCCTTTGACTGTGGTCGCATGTGCCTTGCCCATATTGGTCTGGGTAAGCACTATTGTCTTGAGGGTGACCACCAGGCTGTTGCCCAGAATTTGGCGTAATGGTGCGATTAGGCAGCCTCAGAGGCATCCATGAATGCTGCCCCTGCTGTTTCCTGTCCATTTACGTGGTGTTCCGTGGTGTCAGGCTACGTTTTTGGGTCGGTTTTTATGCTACCTGTGTTTTAATGGTTCCCTGTGTCAGGCTAAATTTTGGGGTGGTTCATATGCTACCTCTGTTTTAATGGTTCCCTGTGTTCTCACTGCTATGCTGTGTCCAGCTAAATTTTGGGGTGGTTCATATGTTTTAATCCTTCACTGCCATACTGTTGCCCATAATATGGCATAATGGTGCGATTAGGCAGCCTCAGAGGCATCCCTGCATGCTGCCCCTGCTGTTTCCTGTCCATATTCGTGGTGTTTCCATCATTTTTTGAGGTTGACAGGTTTTCACTCAACCTCCCCTTTGCCGAGCTTGGGTCCCCTGCAAAAATGCTCGAGTTTCCCATTGACTTCAACGGGGTTCGTTACTCGAAATGAGCACCCGAGTATCGGGAAATATTTGTCTCGAGTAACGAGCATTTTAGTACTCGCTCATCACTATTAAAGGGGCAGTGAAAGCGCTAAACAATTTTTCACTAAATAACACACATTACAAAGTTATACAACTTTGTAATGTATGTTATGTTAGTGAATGGCCCCCTTCCCCGTGTTTCCCCCCACCCACGCCACCCCCGGAGGTGTAGTGCTCTATACTCACCTGACGCGTGTCGACCTCCGTCCGCCATCTTCCGACAATGATGTAATCTTCAGGCGGCCGGCCAAACCGCTCCGACCGGCCATTACATCATTGTTGGAAGATGGCGGACGGGGGTCGACATGCGTCAGGCGAGTATAGAGCACTACACTTCCGGGGGTGGTGTGGGTGGGGGGGAAGGGGGCCATTCACTAACATAACATACATTACAAAGTTGTATAACTTTGTAATGCGTGTTATTTAGTGAATAATCGTTTAGCGCCACACTACCCCTTTAAGGACCTTACTTCTTCTACATCTTCTATTGGCCAATAGTGGACATGTGACTGTGTGGATATTGTGAAGCCTTGACTGACAAAGCCTTAGAATTTCTATTGGCTGCTATATTTCAGCTATTTGCATATGTCTGCTATGATTTGGAAGTAGAGTATTGCCTCCAAAAGGTATCGCCTGATTTCTTCTCTATTCTAATGATTTGGAAGGTGAGGGAGACTTCCTGGGTCAGAGTACAGTGCTGTAGACCGCGCTATGCAGACCATACCCCTCCCCCACTCGAGCTCCCACCCAGTACAGGGAGCTCTTAAACCAAAGGCATTAAACCAAGTCACAATTTTGAAAGACTGTGAGCTCTTAAACCAAAACGCTCTTAAACCATGTTACTCTTAAACCAAGGTACCACTGTATTATATTCTATGCCAACAAAGAAGTAATGGCGGGCACACCGGTCAACATATAAAGCAAGCTCGGGCTGAGTGCTGAAGCTGGAACCGCTGTTATACCATCGGGTGGTGCTCTGCCAAAGACATAATAGGTAAGTTCTTACGTAGAGACACAGTAGCGGCACTCTCCCATAGGTAAAATTGCTTTATTTCTTAGGCAAAAACATAGGACAGACAGTGCGATCCACAGGGAAAGCTACGAATCGTTTCGCGCTACACGCGCATCAACAGGCTCATAATCCCATACATCACTGGCGCACCTTAAATACGTCAGCGCGCGCAGGTAATACATAGTATAAAACAGTGTAACAAGTTATAAAAACACACATAATTATACATAATAAAATCAAAAAGTAACCAACAAGACACAAGGGAGTTAGATTAGCACAAGCACAGTAACACAAAACAAACAACAAACAGACAGAGCGGGTAATTACAGAAAAGCTGACATTTCATTTCTGTCATTTAGTCCCAGGGGGCCCATGGCTCCAGTCCGGATGATCCATGCCGCCTCTTTTCTAGCTAAAGCTTTCTGTCGATCCCCTCCATCTGGATAATTACGGATCAATTCTAATCCTGAAAATTTAAGCACAGTGGGATCACTGTTATGTTTTTCCCTAATGTGTGCTATTAATCTGGTTGCCCCTACTCCTGTGACTACGGAGCGCAAATGTTCCCTGAAACGGGTTTGTAAATTACGGATGGTTCTCCCTATGTAAAACATACCACAGGGACATACTAACACGTAAATCACAAAACCAGACCGGCAAGTGATAAACTGTCTCACTTCCCAGCTGACGCCTCCCAGGGAAATAAACTTAGACTCAGCATTGTACCTACAATAGGAACAATGACCGCATCTAAAATTACCCCTGGGTAGGTCTCTGTCCAACCAAGTACGATTATTCTTACCCTCTTTGTGGATGGGTTTAGATAGATGGTCACCTATTGTGTGTGTTCTTCTATAAGCGAATAACGGTTGTCTGTGTGCCACTTCTCTCAAGTCTAGATCTTGCTCAATAACATGCCAATGCTTTCTGATAGCTGACTGAATCGTTCTGTCCATAGAAGTATGTGTGAATGTAAACACAAAACGTTTATTATTTTTATTACATTGCTTCTTTTTATTGCCCAGGATTCTGTCCCTATTCTGTCTCCTAGCTCTTACAAAGGCTTCAGATATTATATCAGCTGAATAGCCTCTCTCTCTAAGTCTTACAGTGAGTTCCTGCGATTGTGTAAGAAATTTCTCCTCTGTTGAATTAAGCCGTCTAAGGCGGAGAAATTGACTGTAGGGCAAGGATCTCTTGACGTGAGGGGGATGGTAACTGTCAAAATGGAGCAGAGAATTAGTGGCTGTCTCCTTGCGGAAGCCCGAGGTAACTAGTTTGCCATCAATAATTTCCACCCTCACGTCAAGAAAGTCCAATTTTTGGTCCCCAAAGACAGAAGTGAATTTCATATTCATTTTTGACCCCTCATTTAGGTATTCCACAAATTGCTCGAATTGGACTTTTGTGCCTGACCAAACAATAAAGATATCGTCCATGAAACGTAAAAATGTGACAATGTATTTTATAAATTGATTGTTTAGAGTAAAAATATATTTTTTCTCAAAAATGGCCAAAAATAAATTTGCAAGTGAACATGCCACTGGAGTCCCCATGGCCACTCCTGACACTTGTTGGTACCAACAGTCCCCAAACTTAAATGCATTATGGGACAATATAAAAGATAGAGCTTCACCCACAAAATGTTTGAAAGACTCTGGTTTGTCCGTACTAGACAAAACCTCCTGGATCGCCTGCACACCCGCATCGTGGGGGATGCGGGTGTACAGGCTTTCCACATCCACGGAGGCCAGGGAAAATCCCTCCTGCCAGCTTATATCCTGGATAGCTTGCAAAAACTCTCCAGTGTCCTTCAAATAAGTGGGAATAGTGCATAACAATGGGCGCAACAGCCAGTCCACATATTTAGAAAGGCACTCAGTCACTGAGCCTATCCCCGCCACAATCGGGCGGCCGGGGGGACGGCTCAGTGACTTGTGCACCTTAGGGAGAAAATACCAGGATGGCTTCTTAGGGTGAGGGGGAAGCAATCTTTCGGCTGTTTTTTTAAGTATAGTACCTTTTTCAACATGTCCACGTAGCAATGACTGTAGCTGGTTAGAAAACTTATTGGTGGGGTCTGTGTGTAGGCGGTGGTAAACCTCAGTGTCTCCAAGGAGCCTATCAGCCTCCTCTAACATTGTCACATTTTTACGTTTCATGGACGATATCTTTATTGTTTGGTCAGGCACAAAAGTCCAATTCGAGCAATTTGTGGAATACCTAAATGAGGGGTCAAAAATGAATATGAAATTCACTTCTGTCTTTGGGGACCAAAAATTGGACTTTCTTGACGTGAGGGTGGAAATTATTGATGGCAAACTAGTTACCTCGGGCTTCCGCAAGGAGACAGCCACTAATTCTCTGCTCCATTTTGACAGTTACCATCCCCCTCACGTCAAGAGATCCTTGCCCTACAGTCAATTTCTCCGCCTTAGACGGCTTAATTCAACAGAGGAGAAATTTCTTACACAATCGCAGGAACTCACTGTAAGACTTAGAGAGAGAGGCTATTCAGCTGATATAATATCTGAAGCCTTTGTAAGAGCTAGGAGACAGAATAGGGACAGAATCCTGGGCAATAAAAAGAAGCAATGTAATAAAAATAATAAACGTTTTGTGTTTACATTCACACATACTTCTATGGACAGAACGATTCAGTCAGCTATCAGAAAGCATTGGCATGTTATTGAGCAAGATCTAGACTTGAGAGAAGTGGCACACAGACAACCGTTATTCGCTTATAGAAGAACACACACAATAGGTGACCATCTATCTAAACCCATCCACAAAGAGGGTAAGAATAATCGTACTTGGTTGGACAGAGACCTACCCAGGGGTAATTTTAGATGCGGTCATTGTTCCTATTGTAGGTACAATGCTGAGTCTAAGTTTATTTCCCTGGGAGGCGTCAGCTGGGAAGTGAGACAGTTTATCACTTGCCGGTCTGGTTTTGTGATTTACGTGTTAGTATGTCCCTGTGGTATGTTTTACATAGGGAGAACCATCCGTAATTTACAAACCCGTTTCAGGGAACATTTGCGCTCCGTAGTCACAGGAGTAGGGGCAACCAGATTAATAGCACACATTAGGGAAAAACATAACAGTGATCCCACTGTGCTTAAATTTTCAGGATTAGAATTGATCCGTAATTATCCAGATGGAGGGGATCGACAGAAAGCTTTAGCTAGAAAAGAGGCGGCATGGATCATCCGGACTGGAGCCATGGGCCCCCTGGGACTAAATGACAGAAATGAAATGTCAGCTTTTCTGTAATTACCCGCTCTGTCTGTTTGTTGTTTGTTTTGTGTTACTGTGCTTGTGCTAATCTAACTCCCTTGTGTCTTGTTGGTTACTTTTTGATTTTATTATGTATAATTATGTGTGTTTTTATAACTTGTTACACTGTTTTATACTATGTATTACCTGCGCGCGCTGACGTATTTAAGGTGCGCCAGTGATGTATGGGATTATGAGCCTGTTGATGCGCGTGTAGCGCGAAACGATTCGTAGCTTTCCCTGTGGATCGCACTGTCTGTCCTATGTTTTTGCCTAAGAAATAAAGCAATTTTACCTATGGGAGAGTGCCGCTACTGTGTCTCTACGTAAGAACTTACGTATTATATTCTATATTCTTCTTCTTCTGCTTCTTCTTCCAGCCATTCTTCTGCGAATATTACAGCCCGAACCGGTTTGCGCACAGACTTCGTTCGTAGGTGGTTATGGCAGTATATTTCTGCAGTATATTCAATAGTAGTAGCAACTCTTTATACGCGTTTCAGAGCACTGCTCAGCTCTTTCCTCAGTAATGAAAAAAACGAAGAAAATTGCACAATTATTTAGAAGTATAACAAAGTCCTTTATTTACATGTACAAATAATTGATAACAACTAGGGAATTTCATGGGAAAAGACACAGATAACATAAGGCCAGAGGGGGAGAAAGATCTCAGTGTGGTAAACCAATGTAAAATTTGAAATTATAAGTGCTGCAATATTATATGTACCAATTGCAACACTACCATCTAGTGGTCACTGAAATTATGGCAATGACAAGTGTTTAACCTGCAATGCAGTGACAACATAGATATAGTGTAATATGATATAGTATAATGGAGGAGGGACTGTTTGTAACCCCTCAGCGGCCAGTCAGGTAATGAATAGAGCACCACAAGTAAGGCCCTACAGATTCCAATTCCTATACGACCACACAAGTCAAACAAACCAACACTGAGATCTTACCCCCGTCCAGCCCACCAGCCCGACGTACGTTTCGCTCACTTCATCAGGAGCTAATGGACATGATAACAGCCATACATGTATATATACACACATAAAAACCTCCATTGTACACCCATTAATTAGTTCCCACTCACAATGGCAATGTGAGAAGAGTCCAGGCGTGGAGTACCAAGATGGTGAATGCGGCCGAAAGGGGGAGTGATTGCCTGTGGTGGCCAGTCAGATATAAGGGAAGTCAGGATCACGTGACCAGGTGCGTACAATCAGCACCCGCCCACCTACACCGTGCTTTGGGTCCACCAAAAAGCATAAATCCTAATGTGGCTACATGGTATATGTGTGTGCCAGTAAAATCGCCACAATAGCGCACCCGTCATTACTGAAATGCGGTTGCCAACAGTTGACACCGGTGTCACTGAAGCATGATGACGTCATCACGCCGAAATCACGTGACAGCGCCATCACACAGCCACATAGACTATCTCCACTGCCATTGCAATTATATAGGCCTGTAATACCTAAAACCACCACACGATGTCAATATAACCACACAAATGCTGTATAACATATTCCAATGCACATTCTTATGCTTATACCTTACTGGATTCTAATCCTAGAGGCGATCTAATTGTGTCTTATAGTTACATAATATAAGAAGAATATATGTATATACAATCATATTTTATCAAATTGTCAAATGTAGGAAGGGCACGGAGCGGGCGCAGTATAGCGGAGGCCCAGCATGACTGGGTTTAGCTGGGACTGGGAGGGGGTAATGAAAGGGTTAAGTGAGTGGTAGAGGAGAAGGTGTGAGGGGAAGGGGTCAAGCTAAGTTCAGGGGTATTAGCAAAGAAGGGGATTGGTTGCAGTCCCTTACCAGAGGAGGAGCCCTGGAGTTCTGAGCAGGAAGAGGAGCCACGTGATCTTCAGTGCACGCCGGACCAGCTTCAGTGAAGAGAGGAGGCTGCGCTGTTCCATGGCTGACCAGGCGATTCTTCGTTCCCTGAGGAGCATGGTGGAGGAGAGAGGGGCTGCGTGGCTGCAGGAGCAGGTTAGGCTTGCCATAGAGCCCCCGCTTTCCCCGCCGCTGATGGCATCGACGCCGGGCCCCTCGGCCCCCCGACTGTCCCGGGAGCGGCGGCCGCGCAGGAGCCGGCCGCCAGTGCGGCTCAGTCCCTCCCCTGGCCCTAAAAGACGGCGGCGAGCAAGGAGCCCCTCCAGGGACCCTCCGGGCGGCTCCCGCGGGCGGGCTTCGGCCACCGCTGGTGAGCGCGCCGGACGGAATCCATCGGCTCGTGCGGGCCGGGGGGTCTGGGTCTGGTGCCGCTCCTCTGCTCCCTGTGTCCTCTCCCGGTGGGGATGCTGCTCCCCGATCGACGAGGGCGTCCCGTCGCGCCGGGAGCCCCCAAGGGGACCCTCTGGAGGCTGCTGGTGGGCCTGCGGTGGCTACACGTGGTGGCCGGGCCAGGAGGAATCCCTCGGCGTGCTGGGACCGGGGTGAGGGGGAGGAGCTGTCTCTGCTAGCCTCTGCCTCTGCTCCCCCCTCACCCCCGGCTGCACGCAGGACCCGTGCGGCTGCATTGCCTGTCCTCCCCAGCGGCAGTGCAGCTCGGCGTGTGAGGGCTCACAGGAGTGAGCAGTGTCCTTCCCCTGCAGGGGTTGGGGCCGCTGCTGTGGCCGAAGCGGAACGTGGGGGGGCAGGAGCCCCGACATCTGTGACCGCCGGCGCACGGGCGGGAGCCGGAACTCGTAGGCGACACCGTGGAGTCGCGGCAACGGCTCCTCCTGATGACTACACGGGACCAGAGGCAGGAGAAGTTACGGGGCTGGCTAGTCCCAGGACGGGCGGTGGTGAGGTGACCGCCCGGCGCGCCTCCTTCTCGGGGTCCTCGGCATCTGCGGGTTCCGATCGTGGATCGGGGGACGAAGGCCCGTCTCTTCGTGGATCCGGGTCTACGGCTGTTCCGGCTCCGGGCCAGAGGCAGCTAGGTGAGTCACAGCCTTCTATGTTGTCCGCTGCTGTGTCTTCTGTGGGGGGGGATATGCGGGCTGTCCTTCCTTCTACTATCTCTCCTGCTGGTGTGTCAGTGTCGGATGCTTGGGTGGGGCAGTTGTTAGCGGGGGTCAGTACGTTCTTGGGTCGGTGGGGGGCTGGGCCGAGTGTGCCGCCTCCGGTTGGTGCATGGGTGGGACCTGCGGGGTCGGTGGCCTTGCATGGGTCCCAGGGGTTAGTTGAGTCTCTGGCGCAGACGGGGGTGGGGGCGGGGGGCTCGGTGGGCGCCCCGTCGGCCCCTACTTCGGTGACGGCGGCCTCCGCCCCCCCGCTGGATTCCGTCCGTTTGGATGATGCAGCGAGGGGCGAGGTCTATGTGTGTTTTGATGGCCCCTTGGGGGCGCATTTAAAACAGGAAGTGAGGGAGAAGATCTGGAAGGACGAATACGTCGAGATTTTCTCCCTCCTTCCTTTGGAGAAATTTAATTTGGACAGGGTTAAAATCACGGAGTCTAAGAAGGAAGAGGAGGAGCGGCGGCGGTATCGCCTCATTCCTCGTTCCTTCGCCAATTGGTTGCAGGCTTTTGCCATATTGGCCAGCGTGATTGGGGAGAAGGCTCCTCAGAATTGTTCGGGCCTGTTTTGTTATTTGGATTCTGTGGGGGAAGCATATAGGGTGTATGGAGGGACGGCCTGGCTCCGTTATGATGAGCAGTTCCGTCAGCGGAAGGCGGTCCGTCCCTCCATACGCTGGGATCATAAGGACATCAGTCTGTGGATGCGCCTTATGGTTGCTGCTAGAGCGCCTCAGCAGCCGTTTCGGGGGGGGGCCGGGGGTTCCACTGATTCACAGGGGCCCTCGGCCTCACGGCGGCCCGGCTGCTGTTGGCAGTTTAACGAGGGGCAGTGCCGGTTTCCGGGCACCTGCCGCTTCAAACATGAATGTTCTCACTGCGGCGGTAACCACAGCGCAGCGAAGTGTTTCAAGAGGGCCAGAGGTGGTCAGCCCGACGCTGCTGGTAAGAGGGGCGACACCGGTGAGGGTCGAAGAGATGCTCCCCTATCTAAATAGGTATCCCGATGTGGAGGCGGCGCGGTTTTTGGAGGAGGGGTTTCGGTGGGGGTTTCGTATCCCGTTTGTGGTGGAGGCGCCGGTTTTTCGGCCGCGTAACCTGAAGTCGGCGAGGATGCACCCTGCCGTTGTGACGGACAAATTGCGTAAGGAAGTGGCGTTGGGCCGTGTGGCCGGCCCCTTTCGGGCTCCTCCTTGGCCTCACCTGAGGGTGTCCCCCTTGGGTGTGGTACCCAAGAAGGAGCCTAACAAATTTAGGTTGATTCACCACTTGTCTTACCCTGTGGGTTCGTCGGTGAACGACGGTATCGCCGGTGAGTTGTGTTCGGTGTCGTATGTGTCCGTGGATAAGGCGGTGTCGTGGGTGCGCCGCCTCGGCCCGGGGGCCCTTATGGCCAAAACGGATATTGAGGCCGCGTTTCGGTTATTGCCGGTTCATCCGGAGTGTTTTCACCTCTTGGGATGCATGTGGGACGGTTGTTTTTACGTGGACCGCTGTCTCCCAATGGGTTGTTCGATTTCTTGTGCTTATTTTGAACGTTTCAGCACTTTTGTGGAATGGGTTGTACGGGAGGAGGCGGGGGTCCGGTCGATTTTGCATTACTTGGACGATTTTTTGTGCATCGGCCCCCCGGGCTCCCGTTGTTGTGCGGTTTTGTTGAGTACTCTGGAGCAAGTGGCGAAGCGTTTTGGCATCCCGCTGGCCCCTGAGAAGACTGAAGGGCCTACTACCATGATCCGTTTTTTGGGGATCGAAATCGACTCTGTGGCTATGGAATGTAGGTTGCCACTCGACAAACTGGCGGACCTGCAGAATTCGGTGGGGGCGTTGGCGTCAGCGAAGAAGGTTCGCTTGCGTCAATTGCAGTCCGTTCTGGGCAAACTGAACTTTGCCTGCCGGATTATCCCGATGGGTCGGATTTTTTCAAGGCGGCTGGCCTTGGCCACAGCTGGGGTTCGTAGCCCGTTGCATTTTGTTCGGTTAACGTGTGAGCTGAAGGAGGATCTGCATGTGTGGCTGCAATTTTTGGCGCGGTACAATGGGAGGTCCGTGTGGCAGGACGACTGGATGGACAACTGTGCGCTGGATTTGTACACTGATGCGGCTGGTAGTGTGGGTTTTGGGGCGTATTTTCGTGGTCAGTGGATGGTGGGTGACTGGCCGGTTTCGTGGCGGGATGCTGGGTTGTTGAAGAATCTAGCATTGCTGGAGTTGTTTCCGATCGTTGCGGCGGTGGAGGTTTGGGGGGAACAACTGGCGAATAAACGGATCCGCTTGCATTGTGATAATCTGTCTGTGGTGAATGCTATCAATTCTTTGTCAGCGTCCTCTCCTCCGGTGGTGCGTTTGTTACGGCGCTTGGTGTTGACTTGCCTGTCTTTGAACGCATGGGTGGTGGCGGAGCATGTGCCGGGAGTGTGTAATTCCATAGCTGACGCTCTTTTTCGGTTTCAGTGGGACAGGTTCCGGAGGTTGGCGCCGGGAGCGGAGCAACACGGGACCCCCTGTCCTCACGGTCTCTGGGAATTGGCGTTCGGACAGCGTTAGATCTGGTGAGGAGGTCGGTGAGTTGTAGTACCTGGACTGCCTATAGTGCCGCTTGGAGGGATTGGTTGGGTCTTTGTGCAGAGGTGAGTTGTGATCCGGTTGCGGGTGATGTGTTGACGGCATTGTTGTTTTGGTTGGGTGATTCCTTTGCTAGGGGGGTCTCCAAGTCGAGAATGCGGGGTCGGTTGACGGGGTTGGCTTTTTGGTTTAAACTGTTTCAGGTACATGACTGGACTAAGCATTTTTTAGTGCGTCAGGCCCTGAAGGGGTATGGGTCTCGGGGGACTCCGCCGGATGGGAGGAGACCCGTGTCATTTGTGCTGCTGCTGGATATTGTTGATAAATTGGGTGGTGTGTGTCGGGGCGAGTATGAGCGCCGATTGTTTGTTGCAGCTTATGTGTTGGCGTTTTTCGGGGCTTTTCGGGTAAGTGAACTGGTGAGTGTTTCGTGCAAGGCAGGGGGCGGTTTGCAGTTCGGTGACGTGCATGTGGGGGAGGGGCAGGTGGTTTGTGTGTTGCGTAGTTCTAAGACGATGCGTGGGGGTAAGGGTGTGCGGATTGCTTTGCATAAGGTGGAGGGGTGTGCGGTTTGTCCGGTGGGGTGTTTGCTGAGTTTTTTAGAGGTCAGACCTGGGGTTAGCGGATCGCTGCTGGTGCATGCGGATGGTAGATCTCTCTCTAGGTTTCAGTTTGTGGCGGTTTTCAGGAAGGTGTTGCATTTTTTGCGGCTTCCGTTTGCTGAATTTAATTCACACTCCTTCCGTATTGGGGCCGCGACTGAGGCGGCGAGGTGGGACCTTCCGGAAGCAGTCATTAAGCGTATCGGGCGTTGGGAGTCTCGGAGGTACCGCCTGTACGTGAGGCCGCAGTTGCTGTGTGATTGATGACTTTCGGGGTTTTTCCTTTCCTCTCTTTCTGTCTAGCTGTTTGGGGGGGGCTGGCTGCTGCTTGGGTTCTATTGTGTTTGGTTTTGTTGTTTTGTTTTCCAGCTGCAGAGGCGTGTCTGGTGTGGATTGTGGGGCACTCCTATGTGCTCAGGGGGGCCAGAAGGGCAGGTGTCAGAGTCGACGGTCGGCAGTTGGGCTTCCCGAGGAGTGAGGCTCTAATTAAGTGGATTGGGGTCGGGGGCATGCTATGGAGCGGGTTACTGCCTGAATTGCACTTCCACTCTAGGCTGGATCGGGCTCCGGATGTGCTAGTAGTCCATGTTGGGGGGAATGACTTGGGAGTCCGGTCATCCAGGGAGCTCATCCGTGACATCAAGTTTGATGTCCTTCGTTTATGGTCCTTGTTCCCGGGCATCATCTTGGTGTGGTCGGAAATTGTGGCCCGTTCACATTGGCGGCATGCTCGCTCGGTTGACTGTATTAATAAGGCAAGATGCAAGGTCAACCGGGCAGTGTCGCGTTTTGTTACCAGAAATGGGGGGATTGCGGTGCGTCACAGGGACCTTGAGGGCCCGGGCAGGGGACAGGTGCTGGAGGACGGGGTTCACCTTAATGGGGTGGGCACTGACATTTGGTGTTTGGGCCTTCAGGACGGTATTGAGAGGGCATTGAGGGTTTGGCGGGGTTCGCATGCTTAAGGGGTCAAGCATGCTCTCCGTGGCATAGGGAGGTCTTGCAGGGCGCTTAAAGTGGACCTGAAAATGGTGGACCCATCATAGGTATGGCTCTCCTTGTTTACAATTGTTAACTGGTGTTAGCAAAAAGTGTGGAGTGGTGAGTTGTGGTGTTCCCTTTTGGGATAGGTCCCTGGGAACGGTGGAGTGAACTAGCAGTACCATTTGACTTATTGTCAGCTCCTGAGTCGGCGCGGTGCGGCTAGGGGAAAATGTTAGTTTAGTTGGTACTGCTTTGCAGGCGCCCTGCCAGATCTCCCTACCTTTATTAGTCAGATAGTATTTCAGTTAATATTAGTTAATATTTGTTAATATTTGATAAATATTTGATAATGTTTTGATACTTGTTGATGGGTTATTTATTGTTCTGTTTTAAGCACTTTAATAAAAGGAAGGCTGTTGTGGCCGTTTTATTCCAACGCTAATCTGGTGTCGGTGAGAGTCTGTGTATTAAGGTAATAGGGAAAAATGGGGGGGAGGCGCGTTGGGAGGATGGCCAGAGGAGGGGTGGAATTGGTTGGGGGGTAGCCAGAAGGAACTCAGCAATACCCTTAGTCAAGGAAGGGCACGGAGCGGGCGCAGTATAGCGGAGGCCCAGCATGACTGGGTTTAGCTGGGACTGGGAGGGGGTAATGAAAGGGTTAAGTGAGTGGTAGAGGAGAAGGTGTGAGGGGAAGGGGTCAAGCTAAGTTCAGGGGTATTAGCAAAGAAGGGGATTGGTTGCAGTCCCTTACCAGAGGAGGAGCCCTGGAGTTCTGAGCAGGAAGAGGAGCCACGTGATCTTCAGTGCACGCCGGACCAGCTTCAGCCCGCCCGCCCGCCCTTATGTAGCAGGCTAGATTTGCGATGGTGGGTTGGGTGTGGGTCTTTTTGTTCCTGATTGTCACGACAGCCTGGCATAGGGAGGTCTTGCAGGGCGCTTAAAGTGGACCTGAAAATGGTGGACCCATCATAGGTATGGCTCTCCTTGTTTACAATTGTTAACTGGTGTTAGCAAAAAGTGTGGAGTGGTGAGTTGTGGTGTTCCCTTTTGGGATAGGTCCCTGGGAACAGTGGAGTGAACTAGCAGTACCATTTGACTTATTGTCAGCTCCTGAGTCGGCGCGGTGCGGCTAGGGGAAAATGTTAGTTTAGTTGGTACTGCTTTGCAGGCGCCCTGCCAGATCTCCCTACCTTTATTAGTCAGATAGTATTTCAGTTAATATTAGTTAATATTTGTTAATATTTGATAAATATTTGATAATGTTTTGATACTTGTTGATGGGTTATTTATTGTTCTGTTTTAAGCACTTTAATAAAAGGAAGGCTGTTGTGGCCGTTTTATTCCAACGCTAATCTGGTGTCGGTGAGAGTCTGTGTATTAAGGTAATAGGGAAAATGGGGGGGAGGCGCATTGGGAGGATGGCCAGAGGAGGGGTGGAATTGGTTGGGGGGTAGCCAGAAGGAACTCAGCAATACCCTTAGTCAAGAAATATATGTGAAAAAATGTGTAGTGTAACTACATATGTTGAGAGGGAAGGAAGTGTAAGTGAAAAATACTAAGGTAGGGAGTGTCTAATTAAATCCATGATTATTAATGTGAAAACATTAAAAAAGGGGTATAAAATTAGTGATCAACCATATACATGATAAAAGTATCCATAATGATATTCATAATAAAGGTGACAGATCATTCATATAAGGGTGAGTATAACTTCCATCATAGCATTCATGATACCATAATTCATAATTTATATTAAATCCATAATTAATAAGAGTGAGTGACAAACATAAAAGTGCGCAAGTGCGTGCAGTGACCGAAACACAGCAAAATCAATAAGTGAAGTGCAAACAAGACCCTATAAAATTCATATAAATGTATTAATTATTATACCGGAGAAGTGTATTAAAATATGACAGTTATAAAAAATACTAAATAAAAGAGTTTTTAAATCAGCACCAATGCTGACTAATCGCCAAAAATCGTATGATACACAGTCTCCATGATTTTATTGGGATACAAATAGTGCGACATATAGCCACAAATAGACACATTACTCCAAATTCCTACAGTAAAAATGTCTGAAAATCACAGAATCTGTACGAGAGTAAGTGTTCTTCTAGGATATGGTAACAAGATTGGATAACAATTTGATTTTGTGATTTTATTGGACTTCAAAGTGTCCGCCATATAGCCCCAAATAGAAACTTTCCCATCACATTACTCCAAATTCCTACAGTAACAATGTCTGAAAATCACAGAATCTGTACGAGAGTAAGCGTTCTCTTAGGATATGGCAACGAGATTGGATAATAATTTGATTTCGTGATTTTATTGGACTTCCAATAGTGCGACATATAGCCCCAAATACACACTTTCCCATCACATTACTCCAAATCCCTACAGTAAAAATGTCTAAAAATCACAGAATCTGTACGCGAGAGTAAGTGTTCTTCTAGGATATGGTAACGAGATTGGATAACAATTTGATTTCGTGATTTTATTGGACTTCAAAAATGCGACATATAGCCCCAAATAGACACTTTCCCATCACATTACTCCAAATCCCTACAGTAAAAATGTCTGAAAATCACAGAATATGTACAAGAGTAAGCGTTCTACTAGGATATGGTAACGAGATTGGATAACAATTTGATTTTGTGATTTTATTGGACTTCAAAAATGCGACATATAGCCCCAAATAGACACTTTCCCATCACATTGCTCCAAATTCCTACAGTAAAAATGTCTGAAAATCACAGAATCTGTACGAGAGTAAGCGTTGTTCTAGGATATGGTAGTGTGATTGGATAACAATTTGATTTTGTGATTTTATTGGACTTCAAAAATGCGACATATAGCCCCAAATAGACACTTTCCCATCACATTGCTCCAAATTCCTACAGTAAAAATGTCTGAAAATCACAGAATCTGTACGAGAGTAAGCGTTGTTCTAGGATATGGTAGTGTGATTGGATAACAATTTGATTTCGTGATTTTATTGGACTTCAAAAATGCGACATATAGCCCCAAATAGACACTTTCCCATCACATTACTCCAAATTCCTACAGTAAAAATGTCTGAAAATCACAGATTCTGTACGAGAGTAAGCGCTCTTCTAGGAAATGGTAGTGTGATTGGATAACAATTTGATTTTGTGATTTTATTGGACTTCAAAGTTAGCGATATATAGCCCCAAATAGACATTTACCATCACATTACTCCAAATTCCTACAGTAAAAATGTCTGAAAATCACAGAATCTGTATGAGAGTAAGTGTTTTTCTAGGATATGGTAACGAGATTGGATAACAATTTGATTTTGTGATTTTATTGGACTTCAAAGTTAGCGATATATAGCCCCAAATAGACATTTACCATCACATTACTCCAAATTCCTACAATAAAAATGTCTGAAAATTACAGAATCTGTACGAGAGTAAGCGTTCTTCTAGGATATGGTAGTGTGATTGGATAACAATTTGATTTCGTGATTTTATTGGACTTCCAATAGTGCGACATATAGCCCCAAATAGACACTTTCCCATCACATTACTCCAAATTCCTACAGTAAAAATGTCTGAAAATCACAGAATCTGTATGAGCGTAAGTGTTCTTCTAGGATATGGTAGTGTGATTGGATAACAATTTGATTTCGAGATTTTATTGGACTTCAAAAATGCGACATATAGCCCCAAATAGACACTTTCCCATCACATTACTCCAAATTCCTACAGTAAAAATGTCTGAAAATCACAGAATCTGTACGAGAGTAAGCGTTCTTCTAGGATCTGGTAGTGTGATTGGATAACAATTTGATTTCGTGATTATATTGGACTTCAAAAATGCGACATATAGCCCCAAATAGACACTTTCCCATCATATTACTCCAAATTCCTACAGTAAAAATGTCTGAAAATCACAGAATCTGTACGAGAGTAAGCGCTCTTCTAGGATATGGTAGTGTGATTGGATAACAATTTGATTTTGTGATTTTATTGGAATTCAAAGTTAGCGATATATAGCCCCAAATAGACATTTACCATCACATTACTCCAAATTCCTACAATAAAAATGCCTGAAAATTACAGAATCTGTACGAGAGTAAGCGTTCTTCTAGGATATGGTAGTGTGATTGGATAACAATTTGATTTCGTGATTTTATTGGACTTCCAATAGTGCGACATATAGCCCCAAATAGACATTTCACCATCACATTACTCCAAATTCCTACAGTAAAAATGTCTAAAAATCACAGAATCTGTACGAGAGTAAGTGTTCTTCTAGGATATGGTAACGAGATTGGATAACAATTTGATTTCGTGATTTTATTGGACTTCAAAAATGCGACATATAGCCCCAATTAGACACTTTCCCATCACATTACTCCAAATTCCTACAGTAAAAATGTCTGAAAATCACAGAATCTGTACGAGAGTAAGTGTTCTTCTAGGATATCCTAACGAGATTGGATAACAATTTGATTTCGTGATTTTATTGGACTTCAAAATGTGCGACATATAGCCCCAAATAGACACTTTCCCATCACATTACTCCAAATTCCTACAGTAAAAATGTCTGAAAATCACAGAATCTGTACGAGAGTAAGCGGTCTTCTAGGATATGGTAGTGTGATTGGATAACAATTTGATTTTGTGATTTTATTGGACTTCAAAGTTATCGATATATAGCCCCAAATAGACATTTACCATCACATTACTCCAAATTCCTACAGTGAAAATGTCTGAAAATCACAGAACCTGTACAAGAGTAAGCGCTCTTCTAGGAAATGGTAGTGTGATTGGATAACAATTTGATTTTGTGATTTTATTGGGATACAAATAGTGCGACATATAGCCCCAAATAGACACATTACTCCAAATTCCTACAGTAAAAATGTCTGAAAATCACAGAATCTGTACGAGAGTAAGTGTTCTTCTAGGATATGGTAACAAGATTGGATAACAATTTGATTTTGTGATTTTATTGGACTTCAAAGTGTCCGCCATATAGCCCCAAATAGAAACTTTCCCATCACATTACTCCAAAATCCTACAGTAACAATGTCTGAAAATCACAGAATCTGTACGAGAGTAAGCGTTCTTTTAGGATATGGCAACGAGATTGGATAACAATTTGATTTCGTGATTTTATTGGACTTCCAATAGTGCGACATATAGCCCCAAATACACACTTTCCCATCACATTACTCCAAATCCCTACAGTAAAAATGTCTAAAAATCACAGAATCTGTACGAAAGTAAGTGTTCCTCTAGGATATGGTAACGAGATTGGATAACAATTTGATTTCGTGATTTTATTGGACTTCAAAAATGCGACATATAGCCCCAAATAGACACTTTCCCATCACATTACTCCAAATCCCTACAGTAAAAATGTCTGAAAATCACAGAATATGTACAAGAGTAAGCGTTCTACTAGGATATGGTAACGAGATTGGATAACAATTTGATTTTGTGATTTTATTGGACTTCAAAAATGCGACATATAGCCCCAAATAGACACTTTCCCATCACATTACTCCAAATTCCTACAGTAAAAATGTCTGAAAATGACAGAATCTGTACGAGAGTAAGCGTTCTTCTAGGATATGGTAGTGTGATTGGATAACAATTTGATTTCGTGATTTTATTGGACTTCAAAAATGTGACATATAGCCCCAAATAGACACTTTCCCATCACATTACTCCAAATTCCTACAGTAAAAATGTCTGAAAATCACAGAATCTGTACGAGAGTAAGCGCTCTTCTAGGAAATGGTAGTGTGATTGGATAACAATTTGATTTTGTGATTTTATTGGACTTCAAAGTTAGCGATATATAGCCCCAAATAGACATTTACCATCACATTACTCCAAATTCCTACAATAAAAATGTCTGAAAATTACAGAATCTGTACGAGAGTAAGCGTTCTTCTAGGATATGGTAGTGTGATTGGATAACAATTTGATTTCGTGATTTTATTGGACTTTCAATAGTGCGACATATAGCCCCAAATAGACACTTTCCCATCACATTACTCCAAATTCCTACAGTAAAAATGTCTGAAAATCACAGAATCTGTACGAGCGTAAGTGTTCTTCTAGGATATGGTAGTGTGATTGGATAACAATTTGATTTCGAGATTTTATTGGACTTCAAAAATGCGACATATAGCCCCAAATAGACACTTTCCCATCACATTACTCCAAATTCCTACAGTAAAAATGTCTGAAAATCACAGAATCTGTACGAGAGTAAGCGTTCTTCTAGGATATGGTAGTGCGATTGGATAACAATTTGATTTCGTGATTTTATTGGACTTCAAAATGTGCGACATATAGCCCCAAATAGACACTTTCCCATCACATTACTCCAAATTCCTACAGTAAAAATGTCTGAAAATCACAGAATCTGTACGAGAGTAAGCGCTCTTCTAGGATATGGTAGTGTGATTGGATAACAATTTGATTTTGTGATTTTATTGGACTTCAAAGTTAGCGATATATAGCCCCAAATAGACATTTACCATCACATTACTCCAAATTCCTACAGTGAAAATGTCTGAAAATCACAGAACCTGTACAAGAGTAAGCGCTCTTCTAGGAAATGGTAGTGTGATTGGATAACAATTTGATTTTGTGATTTTATTGGGATACAAATAGTGCGACATATAGCCCCAAATAGACACATTACTCCAAATTCCTACAGTAAAAATGTCTGAAAATCACAGAATCTGTACGAGAGTAAGTGTTCTTCTAGGATATGGTAACAAGATTGGATAACAATTTGATTTTGTGATTTTATTGGACTTCAAAGTGTCCGCCATATAGCCCCAAATAGAAACTTTCCCATCACATTACTCCAAAATCCTACAGTAACAATGTCTGAAAATCACAGAATCTGTACAAGAGTAAGCGTTCTTTTAGGATATGGCAACGAGATTGGATAACAATTTGATTTCGTGATTTTATTGGACTTCCAATAGTGCGACATATAGCCCCAAATACACACTTTCCCATCACATTACTCCAAATCCCTACAGTAAAAATGTCTGAAAATCACAGAACCTGTATGAGAGTAAGCGCTCTTCTAGGATATGGTAGTGTGATTGGATAAAAATTTAATTTTGTGATTTTATTGGACTTCAAAGTTAGCGATATATAGCCCCAAATAGACACTTTACCATCACATTACTCCAAATTCCTACAGTAAAAATGTCTGAAAATCACAGAATCTGTACGAGAGTAAGCGCTCTTCTAGGATATGGTAGTGTGATTGGATAACAATTTGATTTTGTGATTTTATTGTACTTCAAAGTTAGCGATATATAGCCCCAAATAGACATTTTCCCATCACATTACTCCAAATTCCTACAGTAAAAATGTCTGAAAATCACAGAATCTGTACGAGAGTAAGTGTTTTTCTAGGATATGGTAACAAGATTGGATAACAATTTGATTTTGTGATTTTATTGGACTTCAAAAATGCGACATATAGCCCCAAATAGACACTTTCCCATCACATTACTCCAAATTCCTACAGTAAAAATGTCTGAAAATCACAGAATCTGTACGAGAGTAAGCGCTCTTCTAGGAAATGGTAGTGTGATTGGATAACAATTTGATTTTGTGATTTTATTGGACTTCAAAGTTAGCGATATATAGCCCCAAATAGACATTTACCATCACATTACTCCAAATTCCTACAGTAAAAATGTCTGAAAATCACAGAATCTGTACGAGAGTAAGTGTTTTTCTAGGATATGGTAACAAGATTGGATAACAATTTGATTTTGTGATTTTATTGGACTTCAAAAATGCGACATATAGCCCCAAATAGACACTTTCCCATCACATTACTCCAAATTCCTACAGTAAAAATGTCTGAAAATCACAGAATCTGTACGAGAGTAAGCGTTCTTCTAGGATATGGTAGTGTGATTGGATAACAATTTGATTTCGTGATTTTATTGGACTTCCAATAGTGCGACATATAGCCCCAAATAGACATTTCACCATCACATTACTCCAAATTCCTACAGTAAAAATGTCTGAAAATCACAGAATCTGTACAAGAGTAAGTGTTCTTCTAGGATATGGTAACAAGATTGGATAACAATTTGATTTCGTGATTTTATTGGACTTCAAAAATGCGACAAATAGCCCCAAATAGACACTTTCCCATCACATTACTCCAAATTCCTACAGTAAAAATGTCTGAAAATCACAGAATCTGTACGAGAGTAAGCGTTCTTCTAGGATATGGTAGTGTGATTGGATAACAATTTGATTTCGTGATTTTATTGGACTTCAAAAATGCGACATATAGCCCCAAATAGACACTTTCCCATCACATTACTCCAAATTCCTACAGTAAAAATGTCTGAAAATCACAGAATCTGTACGAGAGTAAGCGATCTTCTAGGATATGGTAGTGTGATTGGATAAAAATTTGATTTTGTGATTTTATTGGACTTCAAAGTTAGCGATATATAGCCCCAAATAGACATTTACCATCACATTACTCCAAATTCCTACAGTAAAAATGTCTGAAAATCACAGAATCTGTACGAGAGTAAGCGTTCTTCTAGGATATGGTAACAAGATTGGATAACAATTTGATTTCGTGATTTTATTGGACTTCAAAAATGCGACATATAGCCCCAAATAGACACTTTCCCATCACATTACTCCAAATTCCTACAGTAAAAATGTCTGAAAATCACAGAATCTGTACGAGAGTAAGCGTTCTTCTAGGATATGGTAGTGTGATTGGATAACAATTTGATTTCGTGATTTTATTGGACTTCAAAAATGCGACATATAGCCCCAAATAGACACTTTCCCATCACATTACTCGAAATTCCTACAGTAAAAATGTCTGAAAATCACAGAATCTGTACGAGTGTAAGCGATCTTCTAGGATATGGTAGTGTGATTGGATAAAAATTTGATTTTGTGATTTTATTGGACTTCAAAGTTAGCGATATATAGCCCCAAATAGACATTTACCATCACATTACTCCAAATTCCTACAGTAAAAATGTCTGAAAATCACAGAATCTGTACGAGAGTAAGCGTTCTTCTAGGATATGGTAACAAGATTGGATAACAATTTGATTTTGTGATTTTATTGGACTTCAAAAATGCGACATATAGCCCCAAATAGACACTTTCCCATCACATTACTCCAAATTCCTACAGTAACAATGTCTGAAAATCACAGAATCTGTACGAGAGTAAGTGTTCTTCTAGGATATGGCAACGAGATTGGATAACAATTTGATTTCGTGACTTTATTGGACTTCCAATAGTGCGACATATAGCCCCAAATACACACTTTCCCATCACATTACTCCAAATCCCTACAGTAAAAATGTCTGAAAATCACAGAACCTGTATGAGAGTAAGCGCTCTTCTAGGATATGGTAGTGTGATTGGATAAAAATTTAATTTTGTGATTTTATTGGACTTCAAAGTTAGCGATATATAGCCCCAAATAGACACTTTACCATCACATTACTCCAAATTCCTACAGTAAAAATGTCTGAAAATCACAGAATCTGTACGAGAGTAAGCGCTCTTCTAGGATATGGTAGTGTGATTGGATAACAATTTGATTTTGTGATTTTATTGTACTTCAAAGTTAGCGATATATAGCCCCAAATAGACATTTTCCCATCACATTACTCCAAATTCCTACAGTAAAAATGTCTGAAAATCACAGAATCTGTACGAGCAGTGGCGTAACTACCAGGGTCGCAGCAGTCACCGCTGCGACCCGGCCCGCCACAAGGGGGGGCTCGCGGGGCCCCCTGGGCCCCTGAGGCCCCCCCTCATCAATCACTCTTGTGACCGCAAGCATTGTGTTGCTTGCGGTCACAAGAGGCCGCCTCCGTCTGCCCCGGATCATGCGCTGCTGCCGGGGGTGTTGCGTCCTATCCCCGGCAGCGCGCGCATCATAGAGTTCACTGCTCCGGCACAGGGAGCGCACATTAGAGACGCTCCCTGTGCTGGAGGTCCCAGCACAGGGAACTCTATGATGCGCGCGCTGCCGGGGATAGGACGCAACACCCCCGGCAGCAGCGCATGATCCGGGGGCAGACGGAGGCTGAAGAAGAAGAGGATCGCCGGGGGAGTGCGTTGTTAGGTGAGTTGTGTGTGTTTTTTTTTATTTATTTTTATTTGTTTTAATAAAGGAAAAAGGGGGCTATCTATAGGAGGGAAGGGGACATTTATAAAGGAGGGGGGAGAGGTGGCCATCTATAAAGGGGGGCAAAAGAGGGGGACCTTCTAGAGGGGGGGTATCTATAAGGGGGGGAGGGGGACCATCTATAAGGGGGGGAAGAGGGGGACCATCTATAGGGACGGGGGGAGGAGACCATCTATAAGGGGGGGGGAAGAGGGGGACCATCTATAGGGAGGGGGGGGGGAGGAGACCATCTATAAGGGGGGGAAGAGTGGGACCATCTATAGGGGGGGAGGGGACCATCTATAAGGGGGGTAAGAGGGGGATTATCTATAGGGGGGGAAGAGGGAACCATCTTTAAGGGGGGAAGAGGAGGATCATCTATAAGGGGGGGGAGAGGGGGACCATCTATAAGGGAGGGGGACCATCTATAAGGGGGGGGAGAGGACCATCTATAAGGGGGGGAGAGGGGACCATCTATATATGGAGAGGGGAGAGTGGGCCATCTATAAGGGGGGAAGGGGCCATCTATAGCAGAGGGGGCCATCTATAAGGGGGGTAAGGGGCCATCTATAGGAGAGGGGGCCATCTATAGGAGGGTGGGAGAGGGGGCTATCTATAAGGGGGCAATATATAAGGGGGGGAAGGGGCCATCTATAAGGGGGGGGGGGCTTTCTATAAGAGGGGATATACAGAGGGGGCATCTATAAGGAGGCTACATAGTAGGAGGCATATACTATAAGGTGGGATACACAGAGGGGGCATCTATAAGGAGGCTACATAGTAGGAGGCATATACTATAAGGGGGGATACACAGAGTGGGGACCATCTATAAGGAGGCTACATGTAGGGCATACACTATAAGGAGGTCACATAGTGTCAGGGTTACCCACTAAATGAGGCCAATACAAATGTGCAGTTTGTAGAGAGATTACGATTGTGTCAGAGTGAGGAGTCTAATATGTCTGTCTGGCAGATTCTGTGGATTCGTGGCTCGGAGAAGTTCTCATAATGGCCGAGAGCAGATGGAGAAGAAGATGAAGAGGGAAGAACTCCGATCAGAGAAGACGTCCCCGGTGAGTCACCTGATGTAACTGCACTGTAATGTACATGGTGTATAGAGCCTGTGTGGAGCTGCGTCTACCTCTATATGACTGGATGCGGTGATACGTGTACAGTGGATGTTATTCAGTAGCGGTGGTGGTGTTAGTAGCAGCGTTGGTGTTAGTCAGTATGTGGTGGTGTTAGTCAGTATGTGGTGGTGTTAGTCAGTAGCAGTGGTGGTGTTAGTCAGTATGTGGTGGAATTATTTGTTACTTGCTATCTGGTACTATGTTTTATTGGTCTTAGTATACAGGATTTGGTCAGTAACAATATGGCGGTAATATGTGTGGTGATAATATTTTCTCTCCTAAATGAGTGGGTCCCGTAATCCTGTGCCCTGAGCCCCAACCCCTTAAGCAAAGTGCGAAAAATAGACCTGAACTGATAAACCGTAAGGGGAGTCCCATCCTCATGCAGCAAAAACTGATTACCCGGGACCCTAACTCGCAAAAATTCACCCACCAACTTGACCGGGCACACCTGACCTTCAATGGACCATAACGGCAGCCAGGCCCCCTGAGCAAGCTGGTCGGTCTTAGACTTCCTGATACGAACCCTAACCGCCCTATCTCCCATAACCACATCCGACTCCATTAACCCTCCAGATTTGTTCTTAGACAGCGGAAGGAGCTCACCCACCCTAAGGGCCCCGAAAAAGGCTAGACCAAACGCCACTGCCATAAGGGCGGTCTCGTAAGGAGATCTGCAAGCGATAGGGCAATGAGCAACTAAGCGAGCCAGCAATTGGTAAGAAACCGGCCTGCGGTCATCCGCTGAGACCTTCTCTTTCTTCCAACCCTTCAACGCTTGCCTGATTAAAAACGCCCGCGTGACATCTCCCCAACCTAGAAGTTTAAAATAAAAGGAAACACCAGCTAGCCTCCGCTGCGCAACAGAACCCGACGCGCCATTCTGCCGCAAGCGCAACAACAATTCCATCGTGACCTCGAGGCGACTATTCAAGTTGTGGACGACATCCCTCGAACCTACCAAGGCGCCCCACTCCTCCCACGCCTTACCATGCTGCTGCCATGTGGCCGGGGAGACCGATGCTGCGACCAAAGACATCATTTCAGGTCCACCAAGTTCCATAGACGCTCTGGGCACTCCCTGCCCGTTACGACCGCCCCAGGCAAAAGACTCCGGAACTCCTGCCAATTAAAGCGAGACAAAGCATCAGCAACCCTGTTATCCACGCCCGGGACGTGACTGGACCTGAAATAGATGTTAAAGTCAAGACAACGAAGAACCAAATGTCTCAACAAGTTAACAACAGGTGTGGAAGAGGAAGACAAATTATTAATACACATTACAACGCTCATGTTGTCGGACCAAAAGCAAATGTGACGGTTGGCAAGCTGAGGACCCCAGATCTCCACTGCAACCACTATCGGGAACAGCTCAAGAAGCGTGAGGTTACCGCAGAGACCCTGGGACCCCCAGGCCGCCGGCCACTCTGCCGCGCACCACTCATTGCCAAAGATGGCCCCGAAGCCAACGGAACCAGCTGCATCCGTAAAGAATGCTAACTCCTGGTTCGTCATGCGTTCACTCATCAGGCAAGTACGTCCGTTGTAGTGGGACAAAAATTGGAGCCAGATCCGGAGGTCAGCCTTGATGACGCCGGTAAGGCGTATTCTATGACCCGGGCACTTAGCCCCTCTAGTAGACATGGCCAGGCGTCTGGAAAAAATACGCCCCATGGGCTTGACTCGGCAAGCGAAAACTAGGTTGCCCAACAACGACTGCACTTGCCTGAGAGTGACTTTGTTCACAGCCAAAAAACCTTGAATCAAGCTACACATTTTTTCCAGCTTGTCGCTAGGAAGGCGGAAAACCATCTCTACCGTATCTATCTCGATACCCAGGAAGGTTAGACGAGTGGAAGGGCCCTCAGTCTTGTCCTCAGACAAAGGTACCCCGAACTTGTCCATGAAAAACTTAAAAGTGGTTAACAAGTGCATGCAAGAATGATCCTTCTGAGGACCCACAAAAAGAAAATCGTCTAAATAGTGCAAAACCGCATTTGATCCTGTCTCATATCGCACCACCCACTCCAGGAAGGAGCTGAAAACCTCAAAGTAGCGGCACGATATGGAACAGCCCATAGGCAGGCACATGTCATAATAGAAAAAACCGTCCAACTGAAAACCTAACAAATGGTGACACTCGCGGTGAACAGGGAGCAATCGGAAAGCCGATTCCACGTCCGATTTGGCCATGAGGGCACCCGGGCCTGCCTTCCTCACCAGCATGACCGCTCTGTCAAATGAAACATAAGAGACTGAAACATCATCTTCCGGGATACCGTCGTTGACCGACATACCTTTAGGGTGCGAAAGATGATGAATGAGTCTGAACTTACCTTCTTCTCGCTTCGGAACAACACCAAGCGGCGACACCCGCAGGTTATCGAAAGGGATCGCTTCAAAGGGGCCGGCAATACGCCCCAAAGCGACTTCCTTAGCAATCTTCTCTCTCATAACCTGAGGGTGCTCACGCGCCGACTTGAGATTGCTCGAAAACTGAGGCAAGCTGGAAAACAGAAAAGGAATGAAAAAACCTTCCGTGAAGCCTTGAAGAACTATCGCCGCTTCGCTCTCATTGGGGTACATTTCTAGCCAAGGGCGCATCGCGAGAACGTTCACTGGCGTCCTTGGCTTCGGCCGCAGGGGTTTTTGCGGCAGGCTTAACTGCGGGTCGGGGGCATCGTACGACTGCATGAGTACCCCCGCAGGAGGAGCACTCGTGCTTGTACTTGCATATTCCGGCAAATTTGCAGTGACCCTCGTTGTAGAGCCCGCAGGCGCCCGGTCTTCGCACGGCCACTGCGCCTGAAGTTGAAGGCGCTCCCTGGGCAGTGACCGGGCCATGAAAGGGAACCGTTCTAGGAGTCATCTTTAACCTCAGCCAGACATCCGTGGCCCTGACTCCCCAACCGATGTCCGGCTGGAGAGCCAGACGCCTCCGGAAGTCCTCATCATACCGCCATCAGGCGGAGCCTCCATGAGACTTGTATGCGTTGTATATGCTATCAAAATACACAAAAAGCTCGGAGCAACGCTCCGGGTGTTTTTGACCCATAACACAACCAAGGACTGAGAACGCCTGAACCCAATTGTTCAAGGTCTTAGCCACCCGAGGCTTTCTGTCAGTAAATTTAACGTTACTGTCCGTATAAGGACGCCTTTCCTTGTCAACAGTATGTTGATCTACGGACACCAAGGACCATATATCAACATACTGATTGCTCCAAATTTTTTCCCTTGTTTCAACATCAAGGTGCGTACCCAGCGGGCTGATTCCACAGAAGAAGGAATCCTTGTGTAAACCCGCCAGGGGAGGGGGGGCCTTGATTACTGATGACCCCGAAGGGGGCACTAGCGCTGCCGCTGGCAACCTACCCAATATGCAAAACTGCAAAACTGACACCACATCGGATTCCTTGGAACCACCGCTACCCCAGGCCCCCGTGAAATTAAACTCACCGCTTCCTGACGTGTTTGAAACCACCTGAGGAGAACGCTGAGGTACCGACCGGAGAGTCGGATCAGGAATCGGAGCTTCCACCGGAAACGTTGCAGGCAAAGCTGGGAACCTAGGAGGGGAAGGCGCCCTGCGTCCACGGTGATCCCTCGGGGGCCGGACAGACGTTTCAGAGGCGCTGGAAACCTCCGAAGAAGACGGGGAACGCCAGCGGGAGGATCTAGAACGTCTAGAACTACCGGACACCCTGGATCGACGACTGGAGCGGCGATGGTAAGTACCAGCTGATCTGCGGCGACTGTGGTGCCGGTAATCCTGGGATGCAGACGATGATCCAGATCTACTGCGGCTGCGGCTGGGGCGGCGGGACGTGCTAGCGCGCGGCAATGCTACCCCTGCCGGGGGAACAGCCCAGGAGGGTCCTGTCTCATTATTAATGCCAGCAGGGAATGTTTGCCCTACGGGCTGCCCAGTAATACCCTGCGGTGCGGGCCCTGCAATAGATGATGGAGGGGGTGCTACCTCCACCTGGGGCATTCTGGATGCTTCCTCAATTTGTGTGGGCTGGGCTGACGGGAGGGGGGCTTCCCCTGAAGAAATACTGGCCTGGCTCCCCATTCTATACCAGGGAAGCCTGACTGGCACCGCAGCTGGGGTACTAAATAAAACGGGCCTGATGGGCTGTAGAAAAGAAGCAGCCCCTCGCTCTAAGATAGTGACTGAGGCTATGGCAGAATCTGGGGCCTCATACGGCGCCAGGCTGTGAACTGCCGTGAGTGACAAACCTCCAGAGGCGGCCCCTTCCAGCTGCGACTCAGGGGCTTGGGATCCGTTTCGGCACGCTGTTGGGACGCCGACAGAGCCGCGGGGGAAGACGCCGCCGAGACTCCTCTCCTCTGCCTGCCACGTGACCCGCCGGAAACCGGAAGCTGGGGGCTGGGACTCAGGCGCACAGGAGCACGGGATCGCCTCGCGGACCACCGCTCCGTTCCGCTTTGCTCACAGCTAACCGGAGGGGGGCTGAACCCAGCCAGGAAACGGCTGAGCCAGCCCTCACCCTCCGAGGCGGCACGCGCCTGAAGCGCAGCACGCAGATCCTCATCGGCCGATGCCATGGACGCAGACCGCTTCTCAAACCGCTCCAGAGAAGGCAGGTCAGTGAAAAGCGCGGGCCGGCTAGGTGTTATATAGGGGGAGGGGAGATCTGCCCGCATACCCACTCTGATTGGCCCAAAAACCCGGGGCTATTAGGTATTGGCCTCCTCACAACCCAGTTATCCAAAAGGGGAGGGGGACGGAGGTGGAACATTAAGGGAGCTGTTAACCCCTTCCTGGTGGCCCATACGATCCCAGCTAGGGAGCGCATGGAGGGACCCCCTCATACAGTCAGGCATCACCCATTCCTATACAGACGGGTGCTGTTCACACTCAGCTCAGCTCCCATCCCTTGAAGCTCCTATGTCCAGCCCCGCCGTGTCTGCACTCTCTCTTCTTCTGCCTCTCCCTGACATGTGACGTCAGCAGTAGCAGCGTGGAGAAGATAAACAGGAGAAGAGAGAGTGCAGACACGGTGGGGCTGGACATAGGAGCTTCAGGGGATGGGAGCTGAGCTGAGTGTGTGTGAGTAGAGCTTTGAAAGGGACACAGGGTCCTGCACAGACTACACAGTGCTGGCTGCATACAGCTCCTCCTGCTCGGCGCTGTGCTGCTCCCCCGGGCACCGCCGGGCAGTGCCCAGGGGAGCAGCACAGCGCTGAGCACACTGCAGGGGAGCTGGATGCCGCCTGCACGACTCCTGAGATCTCTCTGTGGGCTGTGCGGGCGGGGGCATGGGTGCGCTCTGACACTCTATGCCCCAGCACTATCAGCCTCCAGCTGCCCCTGCTCCCCACTACTGCTGCTGGCGGTGGGATCACTCCTTCTGCCTGATGCCTCCCGCACCCTTCCCAGCAGCAACCATGCTTCTATGCCAGGCCCTCTGGCAGCGAACGATCAAGCAGCGAGCGAGAAATCGTTCATTTTGATCTTTCAACAAGTTCTCAAATCGTCGTTGATCGTTCGCATAAAATTCGCAGATCGTTCAGTGTAAACAGTCTTTCAACGATTTCCCCTATGTGTGAGATAGGCTTAAGCTATAACGAATATTCCGTACGATGTATCGTTCCATCTAAACGCCGATCGTTATAAAAAAAAAATCGTTCATTCGAAATCGTTAATCGTGCGATCAGGCGAATTATCGCTCCATGTAAAACCACCATTAGCCGGGACACTGCTTCAGGTGCTGATTGGCTGGAGCATAAGGCAATCAGAGGCTGCAGCAGTGTCACGGCTGCTGCCACTGATTCAGCTCAAGCTACAAAGAGGCAGAGCCTGGCACACTTGTATCTCAGTGTGCCAGGCTCTGCTGAAGATAGATAATGTCTGGGGTGAGTATCAATAGGGCCCCCCTTCTCCCCCCACCACTGTGCCCATCCCAGCAAGGAAAGAGGGCAATTAACCCCCTTCCTTGCTGGGATGGGTACATTGTGACATTAATGTGGCCCCCATAGGGTTAGTTGAGTGTGCTATGCATCCATACTTAACCTCCGGGGGCCCCACACAAAGGGTTAAGTATTGATGTTTTAACCCTTGTTTTAACCCTTTGTGTGCCAGTCTGTAAGCAGCATCTGCTTTGATGCTGCCTTCTGTAAGGTGCAGAACATCTGTCACAATGATGGGTGTTCTGCTCCTGGCCTTTTTCTGTGTGTTTTTCCTTTTTATTTTTCAGATATCGGTATCCTGTGGATGTCAGATTCTTTGGACTGCGCTGATGACCAGCATTGTTTTTTTTATAAAATGGTCAACGAGGGGTGTGGGGGTGTTCTTTTTTAAATAAAATACTTTTCTCTATTGTGTCGTGTTTTACTATTCTTTACTTTCAGACTTAGTAGTGGAAGCTGTCTGATAGATGGAATCCACAACTGAGTCGGGGCCTAGTGATAGCCGTTATAAAATGGCTAACACTAACCCCCACCCTAATATTACCCCAGTACCCAATGCCACCAGGGGTACTGGGAAGAGCCAGGTGCCAGTGGTCCCGGAGCGTCAAATATGGCGCTCCTGGACTGGGCGGCAGCAGGCTGGTAAGATTAAGGCTGGGGAGGGCCTAAACCAATCGCCCTTCCCACCCTGGTGTTACCAGGCTGCTGTTGTTTGGTTTTTATACCCGGCTGGTTATGAAAATAGGGGGGATCCTATGCATTTTTTTTAAATAAATAATTAATTGGAAAAAAAATGCATAGGGTCCCCCCAATTTCCATAATCAGCCGGGTATAAAATCCAAACAACAGCAGCCTGGTAACACCAGGGTGGGAAGAGCCATTGGTTTAGGCCCTCCCCAGCCTTGGATTCCGTCTATTAGACAGCTCCCACTACTAAGTCTGAAAGTAAAGATAAATAATACACGACACAATAGAGAAAAGTATTTTATTTAAAAAAGAACACCCCCACACTCCTTGTTGACTATTTTATTTAAAAAAAAACAAAGCCGGTCATCGGCACAGTCCAACAAATCAGTAGGCCCCGGGAGAGCACCCCAAAGGGTTAACGGTAGGGGCCCATGACAAGGGGAGGGGTATAGTGACGTAGGTGGTAGCGGGAGGGGGCTATATAAAAGGGACCACGTGTAGCGGTGGCAGTTGGTGCCTGGTGAGGAGTAGGAAAGTCCCACCTGCCCGCCCTTATGGTGGTGTCCTGGTTTTGTCACAGCTGCGGGAGTAAAAAAGGGGAGGGAGAAGGAGTCCTTGAAGGCAGAGGAGATTAAGTTAAGCTAGTTATAATTGGGGGGGAGTAATTACCTACCCCTTTTTCCCACATTGGGATGAGAGTTAATGGTTGCTGGAGAGGCGGTTTCTCCAGCTAAAATGGTTAATTCCTGTCGGGCAGGGTCCCCAGGAAGGGGTGGTGGTGGGTCTGGAAGACGGGTGTCCACGGGTTAGGTGGCATGCGGCTGAGGGCAATAAGTCCAGACCAGTTAAAATTGAGTAACAGAGGTGGTGTGATGCCTTCAGGGACTCCTCTCTCTCTTAGGGTATATTCACACGGGCGGGCAGGTCCTGGCAGTTCCCATACACTACATACTTGCTGCGGTCTAAACGACCGCAGCGAGTATGTAATTATACCGCCCTTAACCCCTTCTGCTTCCACCCGGCTCCCCCACTGTAAGCATACTTTACCTGTTCTTGCTGCACGGGTGCGGCGTCCTGCTCTCCTGTCAGGCCAATTAGTGTGTTGCCCAGCCGCAGCCACTGATTGGCAGGGCGGGAGAGCAGGACGCCGGACCCGTGCAGCAAGGACAGGTAAAGTATGCTTACAGCGGGGGAGCCGGGCGGGAGCAGAAGGGGTTAAGGGCGGTATAATTACATACTCGCTGTGGTCGTTTAGAGAACCAGTTAAATGTTTGCACTATTCATTGTGTAGTTGTTGTATGATTAATTGATGTTCGTATTTATTAAAGGTTGGAGATTCGGTTAAATATGTATATGTATACTGTTTATAGTTGTTCATATGAATATATATATATATATATATATATATATATATATATATATATATATATATATATCTTTTTGTGAATAAAGAAGCCGTGGCCTTTTTCTTCCACAATCCTGGTGTCAGTGTCTTATTGGGTAAGTCTTAATGGGGTTAGGGGGGGATTAGGGTAATGGCATCACCTCTCCCTCAGTCATGACGTAATCCACAGGATACCTATATCTGAAAAAAAAAGGGAAAAACACAGAGAAAAAGTCTAGGAGCAAAACACCCATCATTGTGACAGATGTTCTGCACCTTACTATAGGCAACATCTAAGCGGATGCTACTTACAGACTGGCACACAAGTGGTAAAATATGGATGACATTCTCAACTAACCCTATGGGGGCCACATTGATGTCACAATGTATCCATCCCAGCGGATTCCAAGAAGAGGAGATGTGTACATCAACCCTCCCCTGCCTGCTGCCCCCCCTGTAACAGAGCATAGTCTGGCCCACAAGGGGTTAAGTTAAGGCCGCATTTACATGTTCCGTGTTCCACACGGAACACGGACGTGGAATGCATTTAACGGACTTCACCCCGCGCCCGGGCAGCATCTGTAATTAGATGCTGGAAGCTGGAGACTGTTGTCATATGCGCTGCACTGTAATGACAGAGCCATGTGGCTGATTTATTACAGCGTGGCGCATATCTGTACAGTTCCCCCGCTCCCAGCATCTTATTATAGTGCTTGAAAAGCACTATATTGTAATCCGTATTCTTCTTCTTCTTCTTCCGTTTCTTCTTCCAGCCATTTTTCTGCGCGTAATACAGCCCGAACCGCTTTGTGCACAAACTCCGTACAAGCTCCGTTTCGAAGCCCTCGGCGGTGTGTGGTGTGCTATCTATTTTTCGTTTCGATCGGATTTGTCGTTTTTAAGAAATTTACGTTAAACAACCCCAAATTTCCCATAGAAAATAATGGCCCATTGCAAATAATGGCCACACTTTAACCGCTAACAGCCAATCACAGCACATATGCAAATAGCTGAAATATAGCAGCCAATAGGAACTCTAAGGTCTCGTCATGCAATGTATCACACCATCCACAGTCACATGTCCACTATTGGCCAATAGAAGATGTAATACATGGAAGGTCCATAACGATTTTGTCTCCCCGACATGAGTAAGATTGTCATGGTAACCGAGCAATGATCTTTACCATTATAAGTACTCAGATCGCTCTTAAAGGGACCCAGGTCACCCTTAAAGGAACGCAAGTCGCTCTTAAAGGGACCCAAGTCTCTCTTAAAGGGAAGGGAGCCATGTCGCTCTTAAAGGGACCCAAGTTGCTCTTAAAGGGACGGGAGCCATGTCGCTCTTAAAGGGACCCGAGTCGTTCTTAAAGGTACCCAAGTCGCTCTTAAAGTGGCGGGACCCAAGTCGCTCTTAAAGGGACGGGACCCAAGTCGCTCTTAAAGGGTCCCATGTAGCTCTTAAAGGGATCCAAGTCGCTCTTAACGGGACGGGACCCAAGTTGCTTTTAAACGGACGAGACACTCCAAAAGGTATGGGACCCATGTCGCTCTTAAAGAGACCCATGTCGCTAGAGCGACCTGGGTCCCTTTAAGAGCGGCCCGGGTCCCTTTTAAGAGCGACCTGGGTCCTTTTAAGAGCGAAATATGTCCCTTCAAGAGCGACCAAGGTCCCTTTAAGAGTGAAATTGGTCCCTTTGAGTGCAACCTGGGTCCCTTCTAGAGCAAAATATGTCCTTTTAAGAGCGACCTGGGTCCCTTTAAGAGCAAAATATGTTCCTTTAAGAGCAACCTGGGTCCCTTTAAGAGCGAAATTGGTCCCTTTAAGAGCGAAATTGGTCCCTTTAAGAGGGAAATTGGTCCATTTAAGAGCGACCTGGGTCCCTTTAAGAGCGAAATATGTCCCTTTAAGAGCGAAATATATCCCTTTAAGAGCGACCTGGGTCTTTTTAAGAGCGAAATATGTCGCTTTAAGAGCAAAATGGGTCCTTTTAAGAGCAACCTGGGTCCCTTTAAGAGGGAAATGGGTCCCTTTAAGAGCAAAATGGGTTCCTTTAAGAGCGATCTGGGTCCCTTTAAGAGCAACATGGGTCCCTTTAAGAGCGAAATGGGTCCCTTTAAGAGCGAAATGGGTCCCTTTAAGAGCGACCTGGGTCCCTTTAAGAGCAAAATATGTCCCTTTAAGAGCGAAATATGTCCCTTTAAGAGCAAAATATGTCCCTTTAAGAGCAAAATTGGTCCCTTTAAGAGCGACCTGGGTCCCTTTAAGAGCAAAATGGGTCCCTTTAAGAGCGACCTGGGTCCCTTTAAGAGCGACCTGGGTCCCTTTAAGAGCAAAATGGGTCCCTTTAAGAGCGATCTGGGTCCCTTTAAAAAGCGAAATGGGTCCCTTTAAGAGCAAAATGGGTCCGTTTAAGAGCGACCTGGGTCCCTTTAAGAGCAAAATATGTCCCTATAAGAGCAAAATATGTCCCTTTAAGAGTGAAATATGTCCCTTTAAGAGCAAAATGGGTCCTTTTAAGAGCGACCTGGGTCCCTTTAAGAGTGAAATGGGTCCCTTTAAGCGCGAAATGGGTCCCTTTAAGAGCGACCTGTGTCCCTTTAAGAGCGACCTGGGTCCCTTTAAGAGCGAAATATGTCCCTTTAAGAGCAAAATGGGTCCCTTTAAGAGCAACCTGGGTCCCTGAAAGAGCAAAATATGTCCCTTTAAGAGCGACCTGGGTCCCTTTAAGAGCAAAATGGGTCCCTTTAAGAGCGAAATATGTCCCTTTAAGTGCAAAATCGGTCCCTTTAAGAGCGACCTTGGTCCCTTTAAGAGCAAAATATGTCCCTTTAAGGGCAAAATGGGTTCCTTTAAGAGCAACCTGGGTCCCTTTAAGAGCAAAATGGGTCCCTTTAAGAGCGATCTGGGTCCCTTTAAGAGCAACATGGGTCCCTTTAAGAGCGAAATGGGTCCCTTTAAGAGCGAAATGGGTCCCTTTAAGAGCGACCTGGGTCCCTTTAAGAGCAAAATATGTCCCTTTAAGAGCGAAATATGTCCCTTTAAGAGCAAAATATGTCCCTTTAAGAGCAAAATTGGTCCCTTTAAGAGCGACCTGGGTCCCTTTAAGAGCAAAATGGGTCCCTTTAAGAGCGACCTGGGTCCCTTTAAGAGCGACCTGGGTCCCTTTAAGAGCAAAATGGGTCCCTTTAAGAGCGATCTGGGTCCCTTTAAGAGCGAAATGGGTCCCTTTAAGAGCAAAATGGGTCCGTTTAAGAGCGACCTGGGTCCCTTTAAGAGCAAAATATGTCCCTATAAGAGCAAAATATGTCCCTTTAAGAGTGAAATATGTCCCTTTAAGAGCAAAATGGGTCCTTTTAAGAGCGACCTGGGTCCCTTTAAGAGTGAAATGGGTCCCTTTAAGCGCGAAATGGGTCCCTTTAAGAGCAACCTGTGTCCCTTTAAGAGCGACCTGTGTCCCTTTAAGAGCGACCTGGGTCCCTTTAAGAGCGAAATATGTCCCTTTAAGAGCAAAATGGGTCCCTTTAAGAGCAACCTGGGTCCCTGAAAGAGCAAAATATGTCCCTTTAAGAGCGACCTGGGTCCCTTTAAGAGCAAAATGGGTCCCTTTAAGAGCGAAATATGTCCCTTTAAGTGCAAAATCGGTCCCTTTAAGAGCGACCTTGGTCCCTTTAAGAGCAAAATATGTCCCTTTAAGGGCAAAATGGGTTCCTTTAAGAGCAACTTGGGTCCCTTTAAGAGCGAAATATGTCCTTTAAGAGCAAAATGGGTCCCTTTAAGAGCGAAATATGTCCCTTTAAGAGCAAAATCGGTCCCTTTAAGAGCGACCTTGGTCCCTTTAAGAGCAAAATATGTCCTTTTAAGGGCAAAATGGGTCCCTTTAAGAGCAACCTGGGTCCCTTTAAGAGCGACCTGGGTCCCTTTAAGAGCGACCTGGGTCCCTTTAAGAGCGAAATATGTCCCTTTAAGAGCAACCTGGGTCCCTTTAAGAGCAAAATGGGTCCCTTTAAGAGCGAAATATGTCCCTTTAAGAGCAGAATCGGTCCCTTTAAAAGCGACCTTGGTCCATTTAAGAGCGAAATATGTCCCTTTAAGAGCGACCTGGGTCCCTTTAAGAGCGAAATATGTCCCTTTAAGAGCGACCTGGGTCCCTTTAAGAGCAAAATGGGTCCCTTTAAGAGCGAAATATGTCCCTTTAAGTGCAAAATCGGTCTCTTTAAGAGCGACCTTGGTCCCTTTAAGAGCAACATATGTCCCTTTAAGGGCAAAATGGGTTCCTTTAAGAGCAACCTGGGTCCCTTTAAGAGCGAAATATGTCCCTTTAAGAGCAAAATGGGTCCCTTTAAGAGCGAAATATGTCCCTTTAAGAGCAAAATCGGTCCCTTTAAGAGCGACCTTGGTCCCTTTAAGAGCAAAATATGTCCCTTTAAGGGCAAAATGGGTCCCTTTAAGAGACCTGGGTCCCTTTAAGAGCGACCTGGGTCCCTTTAAGAGCGAAATATGTCCCTTTAAGAGCAACCTGGGTCCCTTTAAGAGCAAAATGGGTCCCTTTAAGAGCAACCTGGGTCCCTTTAAGAGCGAAATATGTCCCTTTAAGAGCAGAATCGGTCCCTTTAAAAGCGACCTTGGTCCCTTTAAGAGCGAAATATGTCCCTTTAAGAGCGACCTGGGTCCCTTTAAGAGCTAAATATGTCCCTTTAAGAGCAAAATCGGTCCCTTTAAGAGCGACTTTGGTCCGTTTAAGAGCGAAATATGTCCCTTTAAGAGCAAAATGGGTCCCTTTAAGAGCGAAATATGTCCCTTTAAGAGATAAATCGTCCCTTTAACCCCTTAACGACATCGGGCGTACCTATACGCCCCCGCAGGGAGGGCTTTAACGCAAACGGGCGTATAGGTACGCCCGATGTTTCCCCGATCGCTGTGTGTTCACACACAGCGGTCGGGGAAGATGGCCTGCTATAAATCATAGCAGGCCTTCTTAGCTTCACGGCTCGGGGGGTGGTTAACACCCCCCGTTCTTACGATCGCCGCTATAGGCTGATCAATTCAGATCAGCCAATAGCGGCGATCGGAACCTTTCCGGGTCATCGGTGACCCGATGACCCGGAAAAAAATGGCGGTCGGTGCTGTCTGAGGACGGCACCGACCGCCATTACTGTAAAAAGTAATGGTGGTCACCGTGCCACCGGCCCGATCGCCGTGAACGGCCGGCCGTTCACGGCGATCGGGCCGGTGGCACGGCGATCAGAGTCCCACAAAATAGTAAATACCTGCCCTGGACCCCTCAGCTAGGTAGCCGAGGGGTCCAGAGCAGGTATTTGTACATTACTCACCTGTCCCGGGCTCCTGATCGGCGTCTTCCGGGTTCGCGGCGTCCTTGTGTTCGTTCGGGTCTTCGGCTTCCTCCGTGACGTCACGTTCGGCTTCTCTCGGCTATTTTCGGCTCCAGCGTCGGCTTTTTCCGTATTTTGCGCTCTACTGACCTCTAGCGGCTGATATGTATAATACACTTATCAGCAGCTACAGGGATGTTCAGAATGTAGAAAAAGTTTTTTTTTATTTTTTTTATTTTTTTTTCTATTTTCCGCACCCTATCGCCGCTTAGTGTTGATCAGCATCGCACGAAAGTGCGCTGCTAATCAGCAACTCCTCCTTTTTGGCGTAGGGTGTTTTTTTTCTATATTCTACTGCCACGGTCTGCTTATAAGTGCCGCACATAAGTGCGGCATTTATCAGCAACTCCTTTGTTGGCGTAGGTTTTTTTTTTTATACTTACTGTAAAAAAACACGTAAAAAACACTACATTACACCACACTACATTGAATAAAGTTTGACACTACACCACTACATACCCCATTTACTAGTCCCCATATAAAAATGGCCCCCAGGGTGTTTTCGGTGTCGGACGCATATGCTATTATTGCCTCCGACACCGAAACAGCCAGTGAGGATGAATGGGGGGTCCTTTGTTCCTCCATTCATCCTCATCATCCAGTGACGTGTCTGGGGGTAGCGTAGCGTATGCTGCCCCCAAGACACGTCTTTTCCGCCAGTACCGTCCCAATAAGAGATGACGGTATGGAGTGAAATTCTACAAACTGTGTGAGCTTACCTCAGGGTACACTTACAGATTTAGGGTACGTGCACACTGCGGAATGGCAAAGGATAACCCTTCGTGCATTCCGCAGCTGGCACCCGCCGGCGGACTGATGCGGGCGCATGTCTCCACCCATGTCATAGACTCCATGTTATGCATGGGCGGATTCCATCGTCCGTCCAAAGAATGAACACGTTGGACGGAGAGCGGAATCCGCCCGTGCATAGAATGGAGTCTATGACACGGACGGAGACGTGCGCCTGCATCAGTCCGCCGGCGGGTGCACGAAGGGTTATCTGTCGCGATTCCGCAGTGTGCACGTACCCTTAGAGTGTATGTAGGAAGGGACACCCGAATCCAGCCCCAGATGCCCCCTCCCCCCCCATCCTCGGAACAAGTGGGAAGATCGTCCGGGACCTGATCTTCCCACTGCTGGATTAAGGTCACCACCTGTACGGGGATAACTTTTATACCAGCACCCCCTCTTCCGGTCCCTCGCAGCCTGAGCTACTGTAGCTTGCGGCACGATCCGAACATATCAGAAGTAGTAATAAAGCCCTAATATTTAGCAGCCATGGAGCGGACCCAGCGCTTCTGGATATGAAGGACCCCGTATCGCACCAGGACAACATTTTCCAGGTGACGTACCCCACACTGGAGAACGGGAGACCCCAGAAGAAGTGCAGAGTGTGGCGTAACAGGGGGATCAGGAAGGACACCATTTTCCAGTGTGACGCCTGTCCTGATCACCCCGGCCTCTGCATACTGGATCGCTCCAAGGCGTACCACACGTCATTGGGGTTCTACATTATCTAAATTCTGTCCCTTATTCCTATTTCAGGGGTCACGTTGATCCAGGGATTATTATGATCGCCATTATGGAGTCGGGAAGGAATTTTTCCCCTGTGATGAGGCTACTGTCGTCTGCCTTACGAGGGTTTTTTTGCCTTCCTCTGGATCAACACAGATTGAATTTGATGGGCACCTGTCATTTCCAACCTTATAAACTAATAATTGGCCTAATACCCCCAAATAAATTAGAATGGTCCCTTTTCCCCAGCTAAGTAGGTATGGCCGCCATTCCCATTAGAGGATGCCATGATGCAATTACAAAGCCTCTGTGCGGCCAGGACAGTAGAAACCCCCCACAAGTGACCCCATTCTGGAAACTACACCCGATAAGGAATCTAACAAGGGTGGCAGCGGGGATATGGCCCCCTGGTGACGGCCACATTTGGGACGTGAAAATGAAAAAAAAAATATTTTTTATTTTCTCGGCACATGTTCTACGTAAGTGCCCGTCACCAGTGGGGTCCATATCCTCACTGCACCCCTTGTTAGATTCCTTATGGGGTCTATTTCCCAGAATGGAGTCACTTGTTGGGGGTTTCTACTGTCCTGGCAGCACAGGAGCTTTGTAATTGCGACATGGCCTCTATCCTCCATTCCAGCCTCTAAATGGCGCTCTGTCCCTTTGGTGACTTGCCCTGTGCCCATATGGCACATTATGCCCACATGTGGGGTATTTTCGTACTCAGGGGAAACTACCCTACACGTTTTGTGTTCATTTTCTTTTTTAACCCCTTGTGGAAATGGAAAAAAATCAAGGCTAGACCAACATTTAGTGTAATTTTTGTAAAATTTTTACTCTAAATCATTAATCTTGTCATGATTTTTTCATTTTCACAAGGGGTTAAAAGATAAAAAAAAACATTTAATGTGTAGCGCAATTTCCCCTGAGTACGGAAATACCCCACATGTGTACATAAAGCGCCATGCGGGTGCAGGGTAAGCCTCTGAAGGGACGGAGCGCCATTTGGTTTTTGAAGGCTGGATTTGGATGGAATGGATTTCGAGGGGCCATGTTGCATTCAAAAGGCCCCTGTGTTGCCAAGACAGTTGAAACCCCCCACAAGTGACCGCATTATGGAAACTGCACCCCTCAGGGAATGTAACAAGGGGTGTAGTGAGCATATGGACCCCACTGATGACGGGCACAAATGTGGAACAATGTGGCGTGAAAATGAAATATTACATTTTTTACACTATAATGTTGGTTTAGCCTTTAATTTATCATTTTCACAAGAGGTTAAAAGAGGGAAAAAAAACAAAATATGTAGAGCAATTTCCCCCGAGTCCGTAAATACCCCACATGTGGACATAAAGCGCCATTTGGGCGCAGGGCAAGCCTCCCAAGGGAAGGAGCGCCATTTGGATTTTGGAGGTTGGATTTGGCTAGAATGGATGATGAACGCCATGTCGCATTTACAGAGCCCTCGTGCTGCCAAAACACTGGAAACCCCCCACAAGTGACCCCATTCTGGAAACTGCATCCCTCAGGGAATCTAACAAGGGGTGCAGTGAGGATATGGACCCCTTGATGACGGGCACATATGTGCCATGAAAGTGAAAAAATGAAATTTTTTACTTTTACGTCACATTGTTCCACATTTGTGCCCGTCACCAGTGGGGTCCATATGCTCACTGCCCCCCTTGTTAGATTCCTTGAGGGGTGTAGTTTCCAGAATGGGGTCACTTGTGGGGGGTTTCCAGAGTCTTGGCAGCACGAGGGCTCTGTAAATGCGACATGGCGCTTGAAATCCTTTTCAGTGAAATTTAGCTTCCAAAAGCCAATTGGCGCTCCTTCCCTTTGGAGGCTCGTCCTGCGCCCCCTTGGCACTTTATCGCCACATGTGGGGTATTTCCGTACTCGGGAGAAACTGCGCTACACATTTTGTGTCTTTTTTTGCCTTTTATCCCTTTAAGAAAATGAAAAATTGAAGGCTAGAACAACGTTTTAGTGTAAAAAATAAATTTTTCTTTTTTCACGCCATATTGTTCGGAAAATCTGTGAAGCACCTGTGGGGTCCAAATGCTCACCGCACCGCTTGTTACATTCCTTGAGGGGTGTAGTTTTCTAAATGGTGTCCCTTTAGGGGTGTTTTTTAGGTTTTGGCACCCCAGAGCCTCTGCCAACCTGAAGTGGTACAGTCAAAAATGACCAAATATAACAGAGGCGTTGAAATTCACTAGGCGCTCCCTTATATCTGAGGCTTGTGGTTGCGTCAAATAGTGCAATAGGGTCACATATGGGGTATTTCTATAAACTGCAGAAACGGGACAATAATTATTGGGGTGCATTTCTCTGGTAATAGGTTTATAATTATGAAAAATATTGGATTACAATAAAATCTCTGCACAGAAAATTAAAATTTTCAAATTCCTTACACACTTAGCTTTTATTTCTGTGACTCCCCTAAAGGGTTAAAACACTTTCTGGATATGCTTTTGCAGAGTTTGGGGGGTGCAGTTTCTGAAATGGGGTGCTTTGTGGAACTTTCTAACATACAGGCCCCTCAAATACACTTTAAACCTGAACAGGTCCCTAAAAATATCTGATTTTGAAATTTTACTGAAAATTTGGAAATTTGCTGCTAATGTTTTAAGCTTCCTATTGTCTAAAAAAAATGAAAGATAGTTTAATAAATGCCGCCAACATAAAGTAGACATGTTGCTAATGCTATTTAATATATAATTTATGTGGTAGAACCACTTTCTGTATACGCAAAAAAGTTTCAAAGTTGGAAAAATGCATTTTTTCACATTTTTTCACATTATTTGGGTTTTTTTCATAAAGATTTGTTATGAGTATCGACTCCAATTTACCAGAAATGTAAAGTACAATATGTCACGAGAAAATCTCAGAATCAGCCGGATAGGTCAAAGCATCCTGAAGTTATTAATGACTAAAGTGAGTAAATGGATTATTAATGACTAAAATGAGTAAAGGGATCCAAGTTGCTCTAAAAGGGATCCATGTAGCTCTTAAAGGGATCCATGTAGCTCTTAAAGGGACGGGACCCAAGTCACTCTTAAAGGGACCCAAGTCGCTCTTATAGGGACCGGACCCATGTCGCTCTTAAAGGAATGGGATCCAAGTTTCTCTTAAAGGGAAGTCACTGGTAAAGGGGTGCTCTTTTCAAGCACTATGTATTTTCCTGGAAATGCAAATCTAGTATTATATTGTAATCCGTATTCTTCTTCTTCCAGACATTCTTCTGCGATTAATACAGCCCGAACCGCTTTGCGCACAGACTCCATTCAAACTGTGTTTCGAAGCCCTCTGCGGTGTGAGGTGTGCTATCTATTTTCGATTCCCATCGGATTTGTCGTTTTTAAGAAATTTAGGTTTAAAGACCCCTAATTTCCCATAGAAAATAATGGCCCATTGGAAACTAGATTTGAATTTCCAGGGAAATACATAGTGCTTGAAAAGAGCGCCCCTTTACCAGTGACCTTCATTTAACTTTAATCCTGGGTGCCGTCCCTTTAAGAGCGACTTGGGTCCCATCCCTTTAAGAGCAACTTGGCTCCCGTCCCTTTAAGAGCGACATGGGTCCCATTAAGAGCGACGTGGGTCCCTTCCCTCTTGAAGGGACCCAGGTCACTCTTAATGGAACCCAGGTCGCTCTCAAAGGGACCCAGGTTGCTCTTAAAGGTACCTAGATCACTCTTAAAGGGTCCCAGGTCGCTCTTAAAGGTACCCAGGTCGCTCTTAAAGGGACCCAGGTCTCTCTTAATGGAACCCATTTCGCTCTTAAAGGGACCCAGATCACTCTTAAAGGGACCAATTTCACTCTAAAAGGGCGCCAGGTCGCTCTTAAAGGGCCCCCGTTGCACTTAAAGGGACCCAAATGGCTTTTAAAGGGACCCAGGTCGCTCTTAAAGGGACCCATTTCGCTCTTAAAGGGACCCATTTCGCTCTTAACCCCTTGCCGCAAAATGACGTTTGGGAAACGTCATGTAAAGCAGGTAGTTCCCGCAACATGACGTTTCCCAAACGTCATGTGTTCCCTGCCTCCCCCCGCTGTCCCGAGGCGAGATCGGGCAGCGGGAGGAGGCTATGTCACATAGCCTCCTCCCGCTGCCTCTGCTCGGAGGGGAGCCGCGCTCCCCCCGGGCAGTTAACCCCATAGACGCCGCGGTCAATGCGACCGCAGCGTCTATGGGGATATGTTTGCATTGGAGGCGATTGGGAGGCGATCGGGCGGCGGGAGGGGGCTGTAGCATGTTGCCTCCTCCCGCCGCCACTACAGATCCTCCCCCGGCAGTTCCCTTTACCCCCCGGTACTGGCGGATAGCCGCTATTACCGTTATAGCGGCGATCCGCCAGTACCGGCGCCGCTGCTGCATTTCATCTCCCCCCACCGTGAATCCACGGTGGGGGGAGATGAAATAAGTATTAATCAGACCTCAGATCAGCCCCCTTGTGGCCGATCTCTACCCCCCCCCCCCTCCCTGGGCGGCCATCAAATCCAAGATGGCCGCCCCCATCGCTGCGAATAAACGATGTTTGTTCGCAGCGATGGAAATAAAAATGAATGAAAACCCCATGCTCTCCGCCACCGGAGGTAGCGGAGAGCATGGACCAGTGATCGGGGACCCCCCCTGCGGGGTCCCGGAACAGGCGATCGGCGGTATATACTATATACCGCCGATCGCCTGTTCCCAGTGCTGCCCGGCACTTTTTATCCCCTGTCACCATAAATCATTGGTGACAGGGGATAAAAAGTGTCACCGTGCCCCCCCCCAAGTCGCCCCCCCACCCCCCCCAGTCACCCCCGTCCCCCAGTCACCCCCCCCTTCCCCACATACGTTACCTGATCCTGGAGCTCCGTCCTCCTCGACGTCCTGACTGCAGTTAGCTCTGAAAATTTAAAGTGACAGAGACCAATTTGGTCTCTGTCACTAAACTATGATTACTGTGATAGAAAATATCACAGTAATCATAGTAATACAGTGAAAATGAAAGTGAAAAAAGTACAAGTGAAAAAGTGTAAATGTGAAAAATTGAAAAACATACAAACAAAATAAAACACACTTTTTATTATAGTAATAATTGCGTTTTACTCCCAGATTACCCGTAACCACCGCAGGTTGCCCATATCCGCCCCAGTTTGCCCGTAACCACCGCAGGTTGCCCGTATCCGCCCCAGTTTGCCCGTAACCGCCGCAGGTTGCCCGTAAACACGCCAGATTACATGTAACCACCGCACGTTGCCCATAACCACCACATCTTGACCGTAACCACCCCAAATTGCCAGTGACCCCCTCCAGATTGCCCGTAACTACCGCACGCTGCCGCTGACCACCGCACGTTGCCTCTGACCACGGCACGTTGCCCCTGACCACCGCACGCTGCCTCTGACCACCGCACGTTGCCATTGACCACCGCACGCTGCCTCTGACCACCGCACGTTGCCATTGACCACCGTACGTTGCCTCTAACCACCGCACGTTGCCTCTAACCACCGCACGTTGCCTCTGACCACCGCACGTCGCCTCTGACCACCGCAGGTTGCCCCTGACCACCGCAAGTTGCCTCTAACCACCGCACGTTGCGTTGCCTCTGACCACCGCAGGTTGCCTCTAATCACCGCACGTTGCCTCTAATCACCGCACGTTGCCTCTGACCACCGCAGGTTGCCCCTGACCACCGCAGGTTGCCTCTGACCACCGCACGTTGCCCCTGACCACCGCACGTTGCCCCTGACCACCGCACGTTGCCTATAACCACCGCACGTTGCCTCTAACCACCCCAAATTGCCAGTGACCCTCTCCAGATTGCCCGTAACCACGCCAGATTACAGGTATCCATCCCAGATTACCTATAAGCACTTCAGTTTATCCGTAACCACCCCATGTTGCCCGTAACCACCCCGCGTTGCCCGTAACCACCCCATGTTGCCTGTAACCACCCCAGATTCTCTGTAACCACCCCAGGTTGCCCATAACCACCTCAGGTTGCCCGTGACCACCCCAGGTTGCCCGTGACCACCCCAGGTTGCCTGTGACCACCCCAGGTTGCCCGTAACCACCCCAGATTATCGGTAACCACCCCACATTACCTGTAATCTAATTTTTTATTGTATTTTAGTAACTGCGCTATTCTAATAACTATTACTAGCTGCGGTTTTGCTCCAGCAAATTGGCGCTCCCTTCCTTCTGAGCCCGGCTGTGTGCCCATACTGTGGTTTATGCCCACATATGGGGTACCGTTTTACTCAGAAGAAGCTGCGTTACAGATTTTGGGGTACGTTTTCTCTCCTGTTCCTCGTGAAATTAAGAAATTTTAAACTAAACGAACATATTATTGGAAAAATTCGAGTTTTTCATTTTTACTGTCTTATTTTGAATACTTTCCTCTAATACCTGTGGGGTCAAACCGCTCACTGCACCCCAAGATGAATTCTTTCAGGGGTGTACTTTCCTAAATGGGGTGACTTTTGCTGGGGTTCTATTCTTCTGACACTACAGGGGCTCTGCAAATGCACCTGGCGCTCAGAAACTTCTTCGGAAAAATCTGCACTGAAAATGCTAATTGGCGCTCCTTCCCTTCTGAGCCCGGCTGGTGCCCATACAGTGGTTTATGCCCACATATGGGGTACCGTTCTACTCAGGGGAACCTGCGTTACAGATTTGGGCATGCAGCCTCTTCCCTGTTCCTAGTGAAATTGAGAAATTTCAAACTAAACGAACATATTATTGGAAAAATTCTAGTTTTTCAATTTTACTGTCTTATTTTGAATACTTTCCTCTAATACCTTTGGGGTCAAGATGGTCACCACACCCCAAGATGAATTCTTTGAGGGGTGTACTTTCCAAAATGGGGTGACTTTTGGGGGGGTTCTCTTCTGCGGACACTACAGGGGCGCTGCAAACGCACCTGGCGCTCAGAAATTTCTTCAGCAAAATCTTAACTGAAAATGCTAATTGGCGCTCCCTTCTTTCTGAGCCCTCCTGTGTGGCCATGCAGTGGTTTATGCCCACATATGGGGTACCGTTGTATTCAGGAGAACCTTCTTTACAAATTTGGGGGTACTTTTTTTCTCTTGTTCCTCGTGAAATTGAGAAATTTCAAACTAAACAAACATATTATAGGAAAAATTCAAGTTTTTCATTTTTACTATCTAATTTTAAATACTTTCCTCTAATACCTGTGGGGTCAAAATGGTCACCACACCCCAAGATGAATTCTTTGAGGGGTGTACTTTCCAAAATGGGGTGACTTTTGGGGGGTTTCTCTTCTGCGGGCACTACAGGGGCTCTGCAAATGCACCTGGCGCTCAGAAACTTCTTCAGCAAAATCTGCATTGAAAAAGCTAATTGGCGCTCCTTTTCTTCTGAGCCCGGCTGTGTGCCCATAGAGTGGTTTACACCCACATCTGGGGTACCGTTGTATTCAGGAGAACCTGCGTTACAAATTTTGGCATGCTTTTTTTCTCATGTTCCTTTTGAAAATGAGAAACTTTAATCTAAACGTATATATTATTTGAAAATTTAAATTTTCGATTTTTTTACGGCCTAATTGTAAATACTTTCCTCCAGCCCCTGTAGGGTTAAAATGCTAATTATACCCCTAGATTAATTCTTTAAGGTGTCTAGTTTCCAAAATGGGGTCACTTATGGGGGTTTTCAGTATACAAGCCTTCTAAATCCATTTAAAAAAAGAACTGGTCCCTAAAAAAAATCAGTTTTGGAAATTTTCACAAAATGTGATAATTTGCTCATAAATTTCTAAGCCCCGTAACACCCTAAAAAAGTAAAATATGTTTCCCAAAATATGCCAGAATAAAGAGGACATATTGGTAATGTGATTTAGTAACTAATTTTTGTGCTATGACTTCCTTTTTTAGAAGCAGAGAATTTCAGAAGTTCATAAAATGCAAAATTTTCAAATTTTTCTTGATATTTTGATGTTTTTCACAAAAAATACACAAAGTAGTGACCAAATTTTGCTACTAATATAAAGTGCCATATGTGACGAAAAAACAATCTCAGAATCGCTAGCATACGTTAAAGCATCACTGAGCTATAAGCGCATAAAGTGAGACAGGTCAGATTTTGAAAAATGAGCCTGGTCATTAAGGCCAAACAGGCTTTAGAGGCAAGGGGTTAAAGGGACCCAGATCGCTCTTAAAGGGACCAATTTCACGCTTAAAGGGACCCATTTCACTCTTAAAGGGACCCAGTTCGCTCTTAAAAGGACCCATTTTGCTCTTAAAGGGACATATTTCGCTCTAAAAGGGACATATTTCGCTCTTAAAGGGACCCAGGTCGCTCTTAAAGGGACCCAGGTTGCTCTTAAAGGGACATATTTCGCTCTTAAAGGGACCCTGGCCGCACTTAAAGGGACCCAGGTCGCTCTTAAAGGGACCCAGGTCGCTCTTAAAGGGACCCAGGTCGCTCTTAAAGGGACCAATTTCACTCTTAAAGGGACCAATTTCACGCTTAAAAGGACATATTTCGCTCTTAAAGGGACCCAGGTCGCTCTTAAAGGGACCCAGGTCGCTCTTAAAGGGACATATTTCGCTCTTAAAGGGACCCTGGCCGCTCTTAAAGGGACCCAGGTCGCTCTTAAAGGGACCCAGGTCGCTCTTAAAGGGACCCAGGTCGCTCTTAAAGGGACCAATTTCACTCTTAAAGGGACCAATTTCACGCTTAAAGGGACCAATTTCGCTCTTAAAGGGACCCAGGTCGCTCTTAAAGGGACCCATGTTGCTCTTAAAGGGACATAGTTCGCTCTTAAAGGGACATATTTTGCTCTTAAAGGGACATATTTCGCTCTTAAAGGGACATATTTTGCTCTTAAAGGGACCCAGGTCGCTCTTTAAGGGACCCATTTTGCTCTTAAAGGGACCCAGGTCGCTCTTAAAGGGACCCAGATCGCTCTTAAAGGGACCCATTTCGCTCTTAAAGGGACCCAGATTGCTCTTAAAGGGACCCAGGTCGCTCTTAAAAAGACCCAGGTCGCTCTTAAAGGGACCCATTTTGCTCTTAAAGGGACCCAGGTCGCTCTTATAGGGACCAATTTCACGCTTAAAGGGACCAATTTCGCTCTTAAAAGGACCCAGGTCGCTCTTAAAGGGAGCCATTTTGCTCTTAAAGGGACATATTTCGCTCTTAAAGGGACATATTTCGCTCTTAAAGGGACATATTTCGCTTTTAAAGGGACCCAGATCGCTCTTAAAGGGACCCATTTCGCTCTTAAAGGGACCCAGATCGCTCTTAAAGGGACCCAGATCGCTCTTAAAGGGACCCAGGTCGCTCTTAAAGAGACCCAGGTCGCTCTTAAAGGGACCCATTTTGCTCTTAAAGGGACCCATTTCACTCTTAAAGTGACCCAGGTTGCTCTTAAAAGGACCCATTTTGCTCTTAAAGCGACATATTTCGCTCTTAAAGGGACCCAGGTCGCTCTTAAAAGGACATATTTTGCTCTTAAAGGGACATATTTCGCTCTTAAAGTGACCCAGGTCGCTCTTAAAGGGACCCAGGTTGCTCTTAAAGGGACCAATTTCACGCTTAAAGGGACCAATTTCGCTCTTAAAGGGACCCAGGTCGCTCTTAAAGGGACCAATTTCACGCTTAAAGGGACCCAGATCGCTCTTTAAGGGACCCATTTTGCTCTTAAAGGGACCCAGGTCGCTCTTAAAGGGACCCAGATCGCTCTTAAAGGGACCCATTTCGCTCTTAAAAGGACCCAGATTGCTCTTAAAGGGACCCAGGACGCTCTTAAAAAGACCCAGGTCGCTCTTAAAGGGACCCATTTTGCTCTTAAAGGGACCCAGATCGCTCTTAAAGGGACCCAGATCGCTCTTAAAGGGACCCAGGTCACTCTTAAAGAGACCCAGGTCGCTCTTAAAGGGACCCATTTTGCTCTTAAAGGGACCCATTTCACTCTTAAAGGGACCCAGTTTGCTCTTAAAAGGACCCATTTTGCTCGTAAAGCGACATATTTCGCTCTTAAAGGGACCCAGGTCGCTCTTAAAGGGACCAATTTCCCTCTTAAAGGGACCAATTTCGCTCTTAAAAGGAACAATTTCGCTCTTAAAGGGACCCAGGACGCTCTTAAAGGGACCCATTTTGCTCTTAAAGGGACCAATTTCACTCTTAAAGGGACCCAGGTTGCTCTTAAAAGGACCCATTTTGCTCTTAAAGCGACATAGTTCGCTCTTAAAGGGACCCAGGTCGCTCTTAAAGGGACCCAGGTCGCTCTTAAAGGGACCGAGGTCGGTCTTAAAGGGACCAATTTCACTCTTAAAGGGACCAATTTTACGCTTAAAGGGACCAATTTCGCTCTTAAAGGGACCCAGGTCGCTCTTAAAGGGACCCATGTTGCTCTTAAAGGGACATATTTCGCTCTTAAAGGGACATATTTTGCTCTTAAAGGGACCCAGGTCGCTCTTTAAGGGACCCATTTTGCTCTTAAAGGGACCCAGGTCGCTCTTAAAGGGACCCAGATCGCTCTTAAAGGGACCCATTTCGCTCTTAAAGGGACCCAGATTGCTCTTAAAGGGACCCAGGTCGCTCTTAAAAAGACCCAGGTCGCTCTTAAAGGGACCCATTTTGCTCTTAAAGGGACCCAGGTCGCTCTTAAAGGGACCAATTTCACGCTTAAAGGGACCAATTTCGCTCTTAAAGGGACCCAGGTCGCTCTTAAAGGGAGCCTTTTTGCTCTTAAAGGGACATATTTTGCTCTTAAAGGGACATATTTCGCTCTTAAAGGGACATATTTCGCTCTTAAAGGGACCCAGATCGCTCCTAAAGGGACCCATTTCGCTCTTAAAGGGACCCAGATCGCTCTTAAAGGGACCCAGATCGCTCTTAAAGGGACCCAGGTCGCTCTTAAAGGGACCCAGGTCGCTCTTAAAGGGACCCATTTTGCTCTTAAAGGGACCCATTTCACTCTTAAAGGGACCCAAGTTGCTCTTAAAAGGACCCATTTTGCTCTTAAAGCGACATATTTCGCTCTTAAAGGGACCCAGGTCGCTCTTAAAGGGACCAATTTCCCTCTTAAAGGGACCAATTTCGCTCTTAAAGGGACCAATTTCGCTCTTAAAGGGACCCAGGTCGCTCTTAAAAGGACATATTTTGCTCTTAAAGGGACATATTTCGCTCTTAAAGTGACCCAGGTCACTCTTAAAGGGACCCAGGTTGCTCTTAAAGGGACCAATTTCACGCTTAAAGGGACCAATTTCGCTCTTAAAGGGACCCAGGTTGCTCTTAAAGGGACCAATTTCACGCTTAAAGGGACCCAGATCGCTCTTTAAGGGACCCATTTTGCTCTTAAAGGGACCCAGGTCGCTCTTAAAGGGACCCAGATCGCTCTTAAAGGGACCCATTTCGCTCTTAAAAGGACCCAGATTGCTCTTAAAGGGACCCAGGACGCTCTTAAAAAGACCCAGGTCGCTCTTAAAGGGACCCATTTTGATCTTAAAGGGACCCAGATCGCTCTTAAAGGGACCCAGATCGCTCTTAAAGGGACCCAGGTCACTCTTAAAGAGACCCAGGTCGCTCTTAAAGGGACCCATTTTGCTCTTAAAGGGACCCATTTCACTCTTAAAGGGACCCAGTTTGCTCTTAAAAGGACCCATTTTGCTCGTAAAGCGACATATTTCGCTCTTAAAGGGACCCAGGTCGCTCTTAAAGGGACCAATTTCCCTCTTAAAGGGACCAATTTCGCTCTTAAAGGGACCAATTTCTCTCTTAAAGGGACCAATTTCGCTCTTAAAGGGACCCAGGTCGCTCTTAAAGGGACCCATTTTGCTCTTAAAGGGACCCATTTCACTCTTAAAGGGACCCAGGTTGCTCTTAAAAGGACCCATTTTGCTCTTAAAGCGACATATTTCGCTCTTAAAGGGACCCAGGTCGCTCTTAAAGGGACCAATTTCACGCTTAAAGGGACCAATTTCGCTCTTAAAGGGACCCAGGTCGCTCTTAAAGGGAGCCATTTTGCTCTTAAAGGGACATATTTCGCTCTTAAAGGGACATATTTTGCTCTTAAAGGGACATATTTTGCTCTTAAAGGGACCCAGATCGCTCTTAAAGGGACCCATTTCGCTCTTAAAGGGACCCAGATCGCTCTTAAAGGGACCCAGATCGCTCTTTAAGGGACCCAGGTCACTCTTAAAGAGACCCAGGTCGCTCTTAAAGGGACCCATTTTGCTCTTAAAGGGACCCATTTCACTCTTAAAGGGACCCAGGTTGCTCTTAAAGGACCCATTTTGCTCTTAAAGCGACATATTTCGCTCTTAAAGGGAACCAGGTCGCTCTTAAAGGGACCAATTTCCCTCTTAAAGGGACCAATTTTGCTCTTAAAGGGACCAATTACGCTCTTAAAGGGACCCAGGTCGCTCTTAAAAGGACATATTTTGCTCTTAAAGGGACATATTTCGCTCTTAAAGTGACCCAGGTCGCTCTTAAAGGCTTAAAGGGACCCATTTCACTCTTAAAAGGGACCCAGGTCGCTCTTAAAGGGACATATTTTGCTCTTAAAGGGACATATTTTGCTCTTTAAGGGACATATTTTGCTCTTAAAGCATGGGTCTCAAACTCGCGGCCCGCGGGCCAACTGCGGCCCGCGGGACACAAGTTTGCGGCCCCCACCACTTTACTGCCCGGCGGGCCCCCCTCCGCCGCCCGGCCCATTGATCGATCACTCTTGTGACCGCAAGCAGTGTTTTGCCTGCGGTCACAAGAGTCTGTGTTGGACGGCCCCCGGCTGATGCTGCCTCCCTGCGGGTGTCCCCAGGATTCCCGGGCAGCACGCGCACCAGGGAGCGCGCAGCGGCTGTGCTGCGAAGTGAGCCCGACCCGGGTGCGCTGAGCCAAGGGAACCGCCGCCATTCCCGGGCACGCGGATCGCCGGGGCCCGGAATTAGCTAATTGGAGGCAGCTGTCAAAGTTGACAGCTGCCTCGATTAGGGAGGCAACGTTTTGCTCGGGGGCATCTAGTGGGGGAGAGCATATGGGGACCTTGCCCGGAGGGGGATCTCCATTAGATGGGGGGGAGGCATAAGATGGGGCCATATGGGGGGCAAAGAGGCATCTATACGGGGGCAGCATAAAAAGGCATCTATCGGGAGGGAGATAATGGATCTATGGAGCATAAGGGATGCAACATAAAGGAGCATCTATATGGGAGATCACAGGGGATATACTAGATAAGGCAACATAAGGGGCATCTATATGGGGGGAGATAAGGGGGGCAAAAAAGGGGTTGTAATAGTAAAATCCCCCTCCCCTAATAAAGGGGGGAGATACAACCTAAAGGAGGATTTAAATAAAAGGAGGCAAATAAATAGATAAATAAACATGGAGGCATCTATATGGGGGGAGATAAGGGGGGGAACATAAATTAATCACATTCTATATGGGGGTAAAGGGCATCAACATAAAAAAATCTATAAGAGGCAAATTGAGGCATCTATTGGGGGGGCATAAAGGCCAGAAAAAATCTATATAAAAGGGATAAAAAAGCATCTATATGGCAATAAGGTACCAATAGAAAGTAAAATCATCATGGGGAAATATAAAGGGGACTACCTCGGGCATCCCTATAGACCAAAGGGGCTAAGAAGATGCACATGGGGCCCTGGAAATGAGCGCCATCTGTTAAGGATATCTATATTGGTTAATACACAGGTTTAAATTTTGTACAGGGCCATCAGATGTGCAGTTAGTAGAGAGGATTGCCAGTGTTATAATATGTTTCTCTTAGATTCTGTATTCGGAGGATCTTGGGGGGAGACATGCATAAGGAGGCATCTTTATGGGGGGAGAAGGGGGCAACATAAAAGGCATCATATTTCCGGGAAATAAGGGAGGCAACATAAAGGACATCTTTTTTTTCAATTTCACACACTTTGAATTTTTTTCTATTTCGCAGGGACTTTATGCAAAAATTCAGGCCTGTAATGAAAGGACAATTGGTGGAGCAGGGAACATAAAGGGGTCATGGGGGGTTCTAGGTGGAAAAAATTGCAAGTGCTCTGACCTTTTAAACACAAGGAGGAAAAACCGAAAACGTAAAACGAAAATGGGGCCCATACGTCCTTAACGGGTTAAAGGGACATATTTTGCTCTTAAAGGGACCCAGATCGCTCTTAAAGGGACTAATTCACGCTTAAAGGGACCAATTTCGCTCTTAAAGGGACCCAGGTCGCTCTAAAGGGACCCATTTTGCTCTTTAAAGGGACATATTTCGCTCTTAAAGGGACATATTTTGCTCTTAAAGGGACCCATATCGCTCTTAAAGGGACCCATTTCTCTCTTAAAGGGACCATGATCGCTCTTAAAGGGACCCAGATCGCTCTTAAAGGGACCAAGGTCGCTCTTAAAGAGGACCCTGGTTGCTCTTAAAGGGACCCATTTTTGCTCTTAAAGGGACCCATTTCACTCTTAAAGGGACCCAGGTTGCTCTTAAAAGGACCCATTTTGCTCTTAAAGCGACATATTTCGCTTCTTAAAGGGACCCAGGTCGCTCTTAAAGGGACCAATTTTCCCTCTTAAAGGGACCAATTTTGCTCTTAAAGGGACCAATTACGCTCTTAAAGGGACCCAGGTCGCTCTTTAAAGGACATATTTTGCTCTTAAAGGGACATATTTCGCTCTTAAAGTGACCCAGGTCGCTCTTAAAGGGACCCAGGTTGCTCTTAAAGGGACCAATTTCACGCTTAAAGGGACCAATTTCGCTCTTAAAGGGACATATTTGCTCTTAAAGGGGACATATTTTTGCTCTTTAAGGGACATATTTTCTGCTCTTAAAGGGACCCAGGTCACTCTTAAAGGACCAATTTTGCTCTTAAAGGGACCAATTACGCTCTTAAAGGGACCCAGGTCGCTCTTTAAAAGGACATATTTTGCTCTTAAAGGGACATATTTCGCTCTTAAAGTGACCCAGGTCGCTCTTAAAGGGACCCAGGTTGCTCTTAAAGGGACCAATTTCACGCTTAAAGGGACCAATTTCGCTCTTAAAGGGACATATTTTGCTCTTAAAGGGACATATTTTGCTCTTTAAGGGACATATTTTGCTCTTAAAGGGACCCAGGTCACTCTTAAAGGGACCCATTTTGCTCTTAAGGGACCCATTTCGCTCTTAAAGGGACCCAGATCGCTCTTAAAGGGACCCAGGATCGCTCTTAAAGGGACCCAGGTCACTCTTAAAGAGACCCAGGTCGCTCTTAAAGGGACCCATTTTGCTCTTAAAGGGACCCATTTCACTCTTAAAGGGACCCAGGTTGCTCTTAAAAGGACCCATTTTGCTCTTAAAGCAACATATTTCGCTCTTAAAGGGAACCAGGTCGCTCTTAAAGGGACCCAATTTCCCTCTTAAAGGGACCAATTTTGCTCTTAAAGGGACCAATTACGCTCTTAAAGGGACCCAGGTCGCTCTTAAAAGGACATATTTTGCTCTTAAAGGGACATATTTCGCTCTTAAAGTGACCCAGGTCGCTCTTAAAGGGACCCAGGTTGCTCTTAAAGGGACCAATTTCACTCTTAAAGGGACCAATTTCGCTCTTAAAGGGACATATTTTGCTCTTAAAGGGACATATTTTGCTCTTTAAGGGACATATTTTGCTCTTAAAGCATGGGTCTCAAACTCGCGGCCCGCGGGCCAACTGCGGCCCGCGGGACACAAGTTTGCGGCCCCCACCACTTTACTGCCCGGCGGCCCCCCTCCGCCGCCCGGCCCATTGATCGATCACTCTTGTGACCGCAAGCAGTGTTTTGCCTGCGGTCACAAGAGTCTGTGTTGGACGGCCCCCGGCTGATGCTGCCTCCCTGCGGGTGTCCCCAGGATTCCCGGGCAGCACGCGCACCAGGGAGCTGTGTGCGCAGCGGCTGTTGCTTCCGAGTCAGGGAGCGCTGACCCGGAAGTAACAGCCTGGCGCACACAGCTCCCTGGTGCGCGTGCTGCCCGGGAATCCCGGGGACACCCGCAGGGAGGCAGCATCAGCCGGGGGCCGTCCGTAAGAAGGGAGCTGCGACGTGGGATCGATGTGTTAGGTGAGTTGTTTTTTTGTTTTGCTCTTTATCTACTTTGCGGGGTACAAGATATGGGGACAACATCTACAAAGAGGGGGGGGGCATTTATTTGGGGGGAGAGATAAGGGAGGCATCTATATGGGGGAAAAGTTAAGAAGGGGGCAACATAAAAGAGGCATCTATCTGGGGGGGAGATAAGGGAGGCAACATAAAGGAGGCATCTATATGGGGGGGAGATAAGGGGGGCAACATAAAGGAGGCATCTATATGGGGGGAGATAAGGGGGGCAACATAAAGGAGGCATCTATATGGGGGGAGATAAGGGGGGCAACATAAAGGAGGCATCTATATGGGCGGGGAGATAAGGGAGGCAACATAAAGGAGGCATCTATATGGGGGGGAGATAAGGGAGGCAACATAAAGGAGGCATCTATATGGGGGGGAGATAAGGGGGCAACATAAAGGAGGCATCTATATGGGGGGGGAGATAAGGGGGGGCAACATAAAGGAGGCATCTATATGGGGGGAGATAAGGGGGGCAACATAAAGGAGGCATCTATATGGGGGGAGATAAGGGGGGCAACATAAAGGAGGCATCTATATGGGGGGGGAGATAAGGGAGGCAACATAAAGGAGGCATCTATATGGGGGGGAGATAAGGGAGGCAACATAAAGGAGGCATCTATATGGGGGGGAGATAAGGGGGCAACATAAAGGAGGCATCTATATGGGGGGGGAGATAAGGGGGGCAACATAAAGGAGGCATCTATATGGGGGGAGATAAGGGGGGCAACATAAAGGAGGCATCTATATGGGGGGGAGATAAGGGGGGCAACATACAGGAGGCATCTATATGGGGGGGAGATAAGGGAGGCAACATAAAAGAGGCATCTATATGGGGGGGAGATAAGGGAGGCAACATAAAAGGAATATGGGCGGGGAGATAGGAGATAAGGGAGGCAACATAAAGGAGGCATCTATATGGGGGGGAGATAAGGGAGGCAACATAAAGGAGGCATCTATATGGGGGGGGAGATAAGGGGGGCAACATAAAGGAGGCATCTATATGGGGGGAAATATAAGGAGGGGACTACATGGGGGCATCTACTATAGGGGGACTACACAGAGAGGGGCTCCCAAGAAGATGCACATGGGGCCATCTATATGGAAGACTGAGCAAGGGGCCATCTGTACACAGAGGGGGGCATATTCTATAAGGGGGTCACATACAGTCAGCCTACCTACTAAATGAGGGTGTAAAGGGGCCAATACAGATGTGCAGTTAGTAGAGAGATGAGGATGGTGCCAGTGTGAGGAGCCTAATATGTTTCTCTGGTAGATTCTGTGGATTCGGAGGCATCTATATGGGGGGAGATAAGGGGGGCAACATAAAGGAGGCATCTATATGGGGGGAGATAAGGGGGGCAACATAAAGGAGGCATCTATATGGCGGGGAGATAAGGGAGGCAACATAAAGGAGGCATCTATATGGGGGGGAGATAAGGGAGGCAACATAAAGGAGGCATCTATATGGGGGGGAGATAAGGGGGCAACATAAAGGAGGCATCTATATGGGGGGGAGATAAGGGGGGCAACATAAAGGAGGCATCTATATGGGGGGAGATAAGGGGGGCATAAGGGAGGCAACATAAAAGAGGCATCTATATGGGGGGGAGATAAGGGAGGCAACATAAAAGAGGCATCTATCTGGGGGGGAGATAAGGGAGGCAACATAAAGGAGGCATCTATAGGGGGGGGGAGATAAGGGGAGAAACATAAAGGAGGCATCTATATGGGGGGGAGATAAGGAGGCATCTATATGGGGGGGAGATAAGTGGGGCAATATAAAGGAGGCATCTATATGGGGGGAAATATAAGGAGGGGACTACATGGGGGCATCTACTATAGGGGGACTACACAGAGAGGGGCTCCCAAGAAGATGCACATGGGGCCATCTATATGGAAGACTGAGCAAGGGGCCATCTGTACACAGAGGGGGGCATATTCTATAAGGGGGTCACATACAGTCAGCCTACCTACTAAATGAGGGTGTAAAGGGGCCAATACAGATGTGCAGTTAGTAGAGAGATGAGGATGGTGCCAGTGTGAGGAGCCTAATATGTTTCTCTGGTAGATTCTGTGGATTCGTGGCTCGAAGAAGTTCTCACAATGGCCCAGGAGAGAAGGAGAAGATGATGAAAAGGGAAGAACTCCGATCAATGAAGACGTCCCCTGTGAGTCACCTGATGTAACTTTCATGTTCAGAAAGTTAAATGTTAAGGAACTGTCAATACAGACATTTGAATCTGAATAATAATAATTACATTTGATGACATTGGAATGTTTTTGTAAGAGCTTTTCTTGTGGAAACCCTGATGCGGCCCAGCCTCACCCAGACTCTACCTCCAGCGGCCCCCAGGTAAATTGAGTTTGAGACCCCTGTCTTAAAGGGACCCAGGTCACTCTTAAAGGGACCCATTTTGCTCTTAAGGGGACCCATTTCGCTCTTAAAGGGACCCAGATCGCTCTTAAAGGGACCCATTTTGCTCTTAAAGAGACCCATTTTGCTCTTAAAGGGACCCAGATTGCTCTTAAAGGGACCCAGGTCGCTCTTAAAGGGACCCATTTTGCTCTTAAAGGGACCCAGGTCGCTCTTAAAGGGACCAATTTCACTCTTAAAGGGACCAATTTCACGCTTAAAGGGACCAATTTCGCTCTAAAAGGGACCCAGGTCGCTCTTAAAGGGACCCATTTTGCTCTTAAAGGGACAAATTTTGCTCTTAAAGGGACATAGTTTGCTCTTAAAAGGACCCAGGTCGCTCTTAAAGGGACCCATTTCGCGCTTAAAGGGACCCATTTCACTCTTAAAGGGACCCAGGTCGCTCTTAAAAGGACCCATTTTGCTCTTATAGGGACATATTTCACTCTTAAAGGGACATATTTTGCTCTTATAGGGACATATTTCGCTCTTAAAGGGACATATTTTGCTCTTAAAGGGACATATTTTGCTCTTAATGCGACCCATTTTGCTCTTAAAGGGACCCATTTCGCTCTTAAAGGGACCCATTTTGCTCTTAAAGGGACCCAGGTCGCTCTTAAAGGGACCCAGGTCGCTCTTAAAGGGACCCAGATCGCTCTTAAAGGGACCCAGGTCACTCTTAAAGAGACCCAGGTCGCTCTTAAAGGGACCCATTTTGCTCTTAAAGGGACCCATTTCACTCTTAAAGGGACCCAGTTTGCTCTTAAAAGGACCCATTTTGCTCGTAAAGCGACATATTTCGCTCTTAAAGGGACCCAGGTCGCTCTTAAAGGGACCAATTTCCCTCTTAAAGGGACCAATTTCGCTCTTAAAAGGAACAATTTCGCTCTTAAAGGGACCCAGGACGCTCTTAAAGGGACCCATTTTGCTCTTAAAGGGACCCATTTCACTCTTAAAGGGACCCAGGTTGCTCTTAAAAGGACCCATTTTGCCCTTAAAGGGACATATTTAGCTCTTAAAGGGACCCAGGTCGCTCTTAAAGGGACCAATTTCCCTCTTAAAGGGACCAATTTCGCTCTTAAAGGGACCAATTTCGCTCTTAAAGGGACCCAGGTTGCTCTTAAAAGGGCATATTTTGCTCTTAAAGGGACATATTTTGCTCTTAAAGGGACCCAGATCGCTCTTAAAGGGACTAATTTCACGCTTAAAGGGACCAATTTCGCTCTTAAAGGGACCCAGGTCGCTCTTAAAGGGACCCATTTTGCTCTTAAAGGGACATATTTCGCTCTTAAAGGGACATATTTTGCTCTTAAAGGGACCCATATCGCTCTTAAAGGGACCCATTTCTCTCTTAAAGGGACCATGATCGCTCTTAAAGGGACCCAGATCGCTCTTAAAGGGACCAAGGTCGCTCTTAAAGAGACCCTGGTTGCTCTTAAAGGGACCCATTTTGCTCTTAAAGGGACCCATTTCACTCTTAAAGGGACCCAGGTTGCTCTTAAAAGGACCCATTTTGCTCTTAAAGCGACATATTTCGCTCTTAAAGGGACCCAGGTCGCTCTTAAAGGGACCAATTTCCCTCTTAAAGGGACCAATTTTGCTCTTAAAGGGACCAATTACGCTCTTAAAGGGACCCAGGTCGCTCTTAAAAGGACATATTTTGCTCTTAAAGGGACATATTTCGCTCTTAAAGTGACCCAGGTCGCTCTTAAAGGGACCCAGGTTGCTCTTAAAGGGACCAATTTCACGCTTAAAGGGACCAATTTCGCTCTTAAAGGGACATATTTTGCTCTTAAAGGGACATATTTTGCTCTTTAAGGGACATATTTTGCTCTTAAAGGGACCCAGGTCACTCTTAAAGGGACCAATTTTGCTCTTAAAGGGACCAATTACGCTCTTAAAGGGACCCAGGTCGCTCTTAAAAGGACATATTTTGCTCTTAAAGGGACATATTTAGCTCTTAAAGTGACCCAGGTCGCTCTTAAAGGGACCCAGGTTGCTCTTAAAGGGACCAATTTCACGCTTAAAGGGACCAATTTCGCTCTTAAAGGGACATATTTTGCTCTTAAAGGGACATATTTTGCTCTTTAAGGGACATATTTTGCTCTTAAAGGGACCCAGGTCACTCTTAAAGGGACCCATTTTGCTCTTAAGGGGACCCATTTCGCTCTTAAAGGGACCCAGATCGCTCTTAAAGGGACCCAGATCGCTCTTAAAGGGACCCAGGTCACTCTTAAAGAGACCCAGGTCGCTCTTAAAGGGACCCATTTTGCTCTTAAAGGGACCCATTTCACTCTTAAAGGGACCCAGGTTGCTCTTAAAAGGACCCATTTTGCTCTTAAAGCGACATATTTCGCTCTTAAAGGGAACCAGGTCGCTCTTAAAGGGACCAATTTCCCTCTTAAAGGGACCAATTTTGCTCTTAAAGGGACCAATTACGCTCTTAAAGGGACCCAGGTCGCTCTTAAAAGGACATATTTTGCTCTTAAAGGGACATATTTCGCTCTTAAAGTGACCCAGGTCGCTCTTAAAGGGACCCAGGTTGCTCTTAAAGGGACCAATTTCACTCTTAAAGGGACCAATTTCGCTCTTAAAGGGACATATTTTGCTCTTAAAGGGACATATTTTGCTCTTTAAGGGACATATTTTGCTCTTAAAGCATGGGTCTCAAACTCGCGGCCCGCGGGCCAACTGCGGCCCGCGGGACACAAGTTTGCGGCCCCCACCACTTTACTGCCCGGCGGCCCCCCTCCGCCGCCCGGCCCATTGATCGATCACTCTTGTGACCGCAAGCAGTGTTTTGCCTGCGGTCACAAGAGTCTGTGTTGGACGGCCCCCGGCTGATGCTGCCTCCCTGCGGGTGTCCCCAGGATTCCCGGGCAGCACGCGCACCAGGGAGCTGTGTGCGCAGCGGCTGTTGCTTCCGAGTCAGGGAGCGCTGACCCGGAAGTAACAGCCTGGCGCACACAGCTCCCTGGTGCGCGTGCTGCCCGGGAATCCCGGGGACACCCGCAGGGAGGCAGCATCAGCCGGGGGCCGTCCGTAAGAAGGGAGCTGCGACGTGGGATCGATGTGTTAGGTGAGTTGTTTTTTTGTTTTGCTCTTTATCTACTTTGCGGGGTACAAGATATGGGGACAACATCTACAAAGAGGGGGGGGGGCATTTATTTGGGGGGAAAGATAAGGGAGGCATCTATATGGGGGAAAAGTTAAGAAGGGGGCAACATAAAAGAGGCATCTATCTGGGGGGGAGATAAGGAAGGCAACATAAAGGAGGCATCTATATGGGGGGGAGATAAGGGGGGCAACATAAAGGAGGCATCTATATGGGGGGAGATAAGGGGGGCAACATAAAGGAGGCATCTATATGGGGGGAGATAAGGGGGGCAACATAAAGGAGGCATCTATATGGGCGGGGAGATAAGGGAGGCAACATAAAGGAGGCATCTATATGGGGGGGAGATAAGGGAGGCAACATAAAGGAGGCATCTATATGGGGGGGAGATAAGGGGGCAACATAAAGGAGGCATCTATATGGGGGGGGAGATAAGGGGGGCAACATAAAGGAGGCATCTATATGGGGGAGATAAGGGGGGCAACATAAAGGAGGCATCTATATGGGGGGAGATAAGGGGGGCAACATAAAGGAGGCATCTATATGGGCGGGGAGATAAGGGAGGCAACATAAAGGAGGCATCTATATGGGGGGGAGATAAGGGAGGCAACATAAAGGAGGCATCTATATGGGGGGGAGATAAGGGGGCAACATAAAGGAGGCATCTATATGGGGGGGGAGATAAGGGGGGCAACATAAAGGAGGCATCTATATGGGGGGAGATAAGGGGGGCAACATAAAGGAGGCAGCTATATGGGGGGGAGATAAGGGGGGCAACATAAAGGAGGCATCTATATGGGGGGGAGATAAGGGAGGCAACATAAAAGAGGCATCTATATGGGGGGGAGATAAGGGAGGCAACATAAAAGGAGGCATCTATCTGGGGGGGAGATAAGGGAGGCAACATAAAAGAGGCATCTATATGGGGGGGAGATAAGGGAGGCAACATAAAGGAGGCATCTATATGGGGGGGGAGATAAGGGGGGCAATATAAAGGAGGCATCTATATGGGGGGAAATATAAGGAGGGGACTACATGGGGGCATCTACTATAGGGGGACTACACAGAGAGGGGCTCCCAAGAAGATGCACATGGGGCCATCTATATGGAAGACTGAGCAAGGGGCCATCTGTACACAGAGGGGGGCATATTCTATAAGGGGGTCACATACAGTCAGCCTACCTACTAAATGAGGGTGTAAAGGGGCCAATACAGATGTGCAGTTAGTAGAGAGATGAGGATGGTGCCAGTGTGAGGAGCCTAATATGTTTCTCTGGTAGATTCTGTGGATTCGGAGGCATCTATATGGGGGGAGATAAGGGGGGCAACATAAAGGAGGCATCTATATGGGGGGAGATAAGGGGGGCAACATAAAGGAGGCATCTATATGGGCGGGGAGATAAGGGAGGCAACATAAAGGAGGCATCTATATGGGGGGGAGATAAGGGAGGCAACATAAAGGAGGCATCTATATGGGGGGGAGATAAGGGGGCAACATAAAAGAGGCATCTATATGGGGGGGGAGATAAGGGGGGCAACATAAAGGAGGCATCTATATGGGGGGAGATAAGGGGGGCAACATAAAGGAGGCATCTATATGGGGGGGAGATAAGGGGGGCAACATAAAGGAGGCATCTATATGGGGGGGAGATAAGGGAGGCAACATAAAAGAGGCATCTATATGGGGGGGAGATAAGGGAGGCAACATAAAAGAGGCATCTATATGGGGGGGAGATAAGGGAGGCAACATAAAGGAGGCATCTATATGGGGGGGGAGATAAGGGGAGAAACATAAAGGAGGCATCTATATGGGGGGGAGATAAGGAGGCATCTATATGGGGGGGAGATAAGTGGGGCAATATAAAGGAGGCATCTATATGGGGGGAAATATAAGGAGGGGACTACATGGGGGCATCTACTATAGGGGGACTACACAGAGAGGGGCTCCCAAGAAGATGCACATGGGGCCATCTATATGGAAGACTGAGCAAGGGGCCATCTGTACACAGAGGGGGGCATATTCTATAAGGGGGTCACATACAGTCAGCCTACCTACTAAATGAGGGTGTAAAGGGGCCAATACAGATGTGCAGTTAGTAGAGAGATGAGGATGGTGCCAGTGTGAGGAGCCTAATATGTTTCTCTGGTAGATTCTGTGGATTCGTGGCTCGAAGAAGTTCTCACAATGGCCCAGGAGAGAAGGAGAAGATGATGAAAAGGGAAGAACTCCGATCAATGAAGACGTCCCCTGTGAGTCACCTGATGTAACTTTCATGTTCAGAAAGTTAAATGTTAAGGAACTGTCAATACAGACATTTGAATCTGAATAATAATAATTACATTTGATGACATTGGAATGTTTTTGTAAGAGCTTTTCTTGTGGAAACCCTGATGCGGCCCAGCCTCACCCAGACTCTACCTCCAGCGGCCCCCAGGTAAATTGAGTTTGAGACCCCTGTCTTAAAGGGACCCAGGTCACTCTTAAAGGGACCCATTTTGCTCTTAAGGGGACCCATTTCGCTCTTAAAGGGACCCAGATCGCTCTTAAAGGGACCCATTTTGCTCTTAAAGAGACCCATTTTGCTCTTAAAGGGACCCAGATTGCTCTTAAAGGGACCCAGGTCGCTCTTAAAGGGACCAATTTCACGCTTAAAGGGACCAATTTCGCTCTAAAAGGGACCCAGGTCGCTCTTAAAGGGACCCATTTTGCTCTTAAAGGGACAAATTTTGCTCTTAAAGGGACATAGTTTGCTCTTAAAAGGACCCAGGTCGCTCTTAAAGGGACCCATTTCGCGCTTAAAGGGACCCATTTCACTCTTAAAGGGACCCAGGTCGCTCTTAAAAGGACCCATTTTGCTCTTATAGGGACATATTTCACTCTTAAAGGGACATATTTTGCTCTTATAGGGACATATTTCGCTCTTAAAGGGACATATTTTGCTCTTAAAGGGACATATTTTGCTCTTAATGCGACCCATTTTGCTCTTAAAGGGACCCATTTCGCTCTTAAAGGGACCCATTTTGCTCTTAAAGGGACCCAGGTCGCTCTTAAAGGGACCCAGGTCGCTCTTAAAGGGACCCAGATCGCTCTTAAAGGGACCCAGGTCACTCTTAAAGAGACCCAGGTCGCTCTTAAAGGGACCCATTTTGCTCTTAAAGGGACCCATTTCACTCTTAAAGGGACCCAGTTTGCTCTTAAAAGGACCCATTTTGCTCGTAAAGCGACATATTTCGCTCTTAAAGGGACCCAGGTCGCTCTTAAAGGGACCAATTTCCCTCTTAAAGGGACCAATTTCGCTCTTAAAAGGAACAATTTCGCTCTTAAAGGGACCCAGGACGCTCTTAAAGGGACCCATTTTGCTCTTAAAGGGACCCATTTCACTCTTAAAGGGACCCAGGTTGCTCTTAAAAGGACCCATTTTGCCCTTAAAGGGACATATTTAGCTCTTAAAGGGACCCAGGTCGCTCTTAAAGGGACCAATTTCCCTCTTAAAGGGACCAATTTCGCTCTTAAAGGGACCAATTTCGCTCTTAAAGGGACCCAGGTTGCTCTTAAAAGGGCATATTTTGCTCTTAAAGGGACATATTTTGCTCTTAAAGGGACCCAGATCGCTCTTAAAGGGACTAATTTCACGCTTAAAGGGACCAATTTCGCTCTTAAAGGGACCCAGGTCGCTCTTAAAGGGACCCATTTTGCTCTTAAAGGGACATATTTCGCTCTTAAAGGGACATATTTTGCTCTTAAAGGGACCCATATCGCTCTTAAAGGGACCCATTTCTCTCTTAAAGGGACCCAGATCGCTCTTAAAGGGACCCAGATCGCTCTTAAAGGGACCAAGGTCGCTCTTAAAGAGACCCTGGTTGCTCTTAAAGGGACCCATTTTGCTCTTAAAGGGACCCATTTCACTCTTAAAGGGACCCAGGTTGCTCTTAAAAGGACCCATTTTGCTCTTAAAGCGACATATTTCGCTCTTAAAGGGACCCAGGTCGCTCTTAAAGGGACCAATTTCCCTCTTAAAGGGACCAATTTTGCTCTTAAAGGGACCAATTACGCTCTTAAAGGGACCCAGGTCGCTCTTAAAAGGACATATTTTGCTCTTAAAGGGACATATTTCGCTCTTAAAGTGACCCAGGTCGCTCTTAAAGGGACCCAGGTTGCTCTTAAAGGGACCAATTTCACGCTTAAAGGGACCAATTTCGCTCTTAAAGGGACATATTTTGCTCTTAAAGGGACATATTTTGCTCTTTAAGGGACATATTTTGCTCTTAAAGGGACCCAGGTCACTCTTAAAGGGACCAATTTTGCTCTTAAAGGGACCAATTACGCTCTTAAAGGGACCCAGGTCGCTCTTAAAAGGACATATTTTGCTCTTAAAGGGACATATTTAGCTCTTAAAGTGACCCAGGTCGCTCTTAAAGGGACCCAGGTTGCTCTTAAAGGGACCAATTTCACGCTTAAAGGGACCCAGTTCGCTCTTAAAGGGACATATTTTGCTCTTAAAGGGACATATTTTGCTCTTAAAGGGACATATTTTGCTCTTAAAGGGACCCAGGTCACTCTTAAAGGGACCCATTTTGCTCTTAAGGGGACCCATTTCGCTCTTAAAGGGACCCAGATCGCTCTTAAAGGGACCCAGATCGCTCTTAAAGGGACCCAGGTCACTCTTAAAGAGACCCAGGTCGCTCTTAAAGGGACCCATTTTGCTCTTAAAGGGACCCATTTCACTCTTAAAGGGACCCAGGTTGCTCTTAAAAGGACCCATTTTGCTCTTAAAGCGACATATTTCGCTCTTAAAGGGAACCAGGTCGCTCTTAAAGGGACCAATTTCCCTCTTAAAGGGACCAATTTTGCTCTTAAAGGGACCAATTACGCTCTTAAAGGGACCCAGGTCGCTCTTAAAAGGACATATTTTGCTCTTAAAGGGACATATTTCGCTCTTAAAGTGACCCAGGTCGCTCTTAAAGGGACCCAGGTTGCTCTTAAAGGGACCAATTTCACTCTTAAAGGGACCAATTTCGCTCTTAAAGGGACATATTTTGCTCTTAAAGGGACATATTTTGCTCTTTAAGGGACATATTTTGCTCTTAAAGCATGGGTCTCAAACTCGCGGCCCGCGGGCCAACTGCGGCCCGCGGGACACAAGTTTGCGGCCCCCACCACTTTACTGCCCGGCGGCCCCCCCTCCGCCGCCCGGCCCATTGATCGATCACTCTTGTGACCGCAAGCAGTGTTTTGCCTGCGGTCACAAGAGTCTGTGTTGGACGGCCCCCGGCTGATGCTGCCTCCCTGCGGGTGTCCCCAGGATTCCCGGGCAGCACGCGCACCAGGGAGCTGTGTGCGCAGCGGCTGTTGCTTCCGAGTCAGGGAGCGCTGACCCGGAAGTAACAGCCTGGCGCACACAGCTCCCTGGTGCGCGTGCTGCCCGGGAATCCCGGGGACACCCGCAGGGAGGCAGCATCAGCCGGGGGCCGTCCGTAAGAAGGGAGCTGCGACGTGGGATCGATGTGTTAGGTGAGTTGTTTTTTTGTTTTGCTCTTTATCTACTTTGCGGGGTACAAGATATGGGGACAACATCTACAAAGAGGGGGGGGGCATTTATTTGGGGGGAAAGATAAGGGAGGCATCTATATGGGGGAAAAGTTAAGAAGGGGGCAACATAAAAGAGGCATCTATCTGGGGGGGAGATAAGGAAGGCAACATAAAGGAGGCATCTATATGGGGGGGAGATAAGGGGGGCAACATAAAGGAGGCATCTATATGGGGGGAGATAAGGGGGGCAACATAAAGGAGGCATCTATATGGGGGGAGAAAAGGGGGGCAACATAAAGGAGGCATCTATATGGGCGGGGAGATAAGGGAGGCAACATAAAGGAGGCATCTATATGGGGGGGAGATAAGGGAGGCAACATAAAGGAGGCATCTATATGGGGGGGAGATAAGGGGGCAACATAAAGGAGGCATCTATATGGGGGGGGAGATAAGGGGGGCAACATAAAGGAGGCATCTATATGGGGGAGATAAGGGGGGCAACATAAAGGAGGCATCTATATGGGGGGAGATAAGGGGGGCAACATAAAGGAGGCATCTATATGGGCGGGGAGATAAGGGAGGCAACATAAAGGAGGCATCTATATGGGGGGGAGATAAGGGAGGCAACATAAAGGAGGCATCTATATGGGGGGGAGATAAGGGGGCAACATAAAGGAGGCATCTATATGGGGGGGGAGATAAGGGGGGCAACATAAAGGAGGCATCTATATGGGGGGAGATAAGGGGGGCAACATAAAGGAGGCATCTATATGGGGGGGAGATAAGGGGGGCAACATAAAGGAGGCATCTATATGGGGGGGAGATAAGGGAGGCAACATAAAAGAGGCATCTATATGGGGGGGAGATAAGGGAGGCAACATAAAAGGAGGCATCTATCTGGGGGGGAGATAAGGGAGGCAACATAAAAGAGGCATCTATATGGGGGGGAGATAAGGGAGGCAACATAAAGGAGGCATCTATATGGGGGGGGGGATAAGGGGGGCAACATAAAGGAGGCATCTATATGGGGGGAAATATAAGGAGGGGACTACATGGGGGCATCTACTATAGGGGGACTAAACAGAGAGGGGCTCCCAAGAAGATGCACATGGGGCCATCTATATGGAAGACTGAGCAAGGGGCCATCTGTACACAGAGGGGGGCATATTCTATAAGGGGGTCACATACAGTCAGCCTACCTACTAAATGAGGGTGTAAAGGGGCCAATACAGATGTGCAGTTAGTAGAGAGATGAGGATGGTGCCAGTGTGAGGAGCCTAATATGTTTCTCTGGTAGATTCTGTGGATTCGGAGGCATCTATATGGGGGGAGATAAGGGGGGCAACATAAAGGAGGCATCTATATGGGGGGGGATAAGGGAGGCAACATAAAAGAGGCATCTATATGGGGGGGGAGATAAGGGAGGCAACATAAAGGAGGCATCTATATGGGGGGGAGATAAGGGAGGCAACATAAAGGAGGCATCTATATGGGGGGGAGATAAGGGGGCAACATAAAGGAGGCATCTATATGGGGGGGGAGATAAGGGGGGCAACATAAAGGAGGCATCTATATGGGGGGAGATAAGGGGGGCAACATAAAGGAGGCATCTATATGGGGGGGAGATAAGGGGGGCAACATAAAGGAGGCATCTATATGGGGGGGAGATAAGGGAGGCAACATAAAAGAGGCATCTATATGGGGGGGAGATAAGGGAGGCAACATAAAAGAGGCATCTATCTGGGGGGGAGATAAGGGAGGCAACATAAAGGAGGCATCTATATGGGGGGGGAGATAAGGGGAGAAACATAAAGGAGGCATCTATATGGGGGGGAGATAAGGAGGCATCTATATGGGGGGGAGATAAGTGGGGCAATATAAAGGAGGCATCTATATGGGGGGAAATATAAGGAGGGGACTACATGGGGGCATCTACTATAGGGGGACTACACAGAGAGGGGCTCCCAAGAAGATGCACATGGGGCCATCTATATGGAAGACTGAGCAAGGGGCCATCTGTACACAGAGGGGGGCATATTCTATAAGGGGGTCACATACAGTCAGCCTACCTACTAAATGAGGGTGTAAAGGGGCCAATACAGATGTGCAGTTAGTAGAGAGATGAGGATGGTGCCAGTGTGAGGAGCCTAATATGTTTCTCTGGTAGATTCTGTGGATTCGTGGCTCGAAGAAGTTCTCACAATGGCCCAGGAGAGAAGGAGAAGATGATGAAAAGGGAAGAACTCCGATCAATGAAGACGTCCCCTGTGAGTCACCTGATGTAACTTTCATGTTCAGAAAGTTAAATGTTAAGGAACTGTCAATACAGACATTTGAATCTGAATAATAATAATTACATTTGATGACATTGGAATGTTTTTGTAAGAGCTTTTCTTGTGGAAACCCTGATGCGGCCCAGCCTCACCCAGACTCTACCTCCAGCGGCCCCCAGGTAAATTGAGTTTGAGACCCCTGTCTTAAAGGGACCCAGGTCACTCTTAAAGGGACCCATTTTGCTCTTAAGGGGACCCATTTCGCTCTTAAAGGGACCCAGATCGCTCTTAAAGGGACCCATTTTGCTCTTAAAGAGACCCATTTTGCTCTTAAAGGGACCCAGATTGCTCTTAAAGGGACCCAGGTCGCTCTTAAAGGGACCCATTTTGCTCTTAAAGGGACCCAGGTCGCTCTTAAAGGGACCAATTTCACTCTTAAAGGGACCAATTTCACGCTTAAAGGGACCAATTTCGCTCTAAAAGGGACCCAGGTCGCTCTTAAAGGGACCCATTTTGCTCTTAAAGGGACAAATTTTGCTCTTAAAGGGACATAGTTTGCTCTTAAAAGGACCCAGGTCGCTCTTAAAGGGACCCATTTCGCGCTTAAAGGGACCCATTTCACTCTTAAAGGGACCCAGGTCGCTCTTAAAAGGACCCATTTTGCTCTTATAGGGACATATTTCACTCTTAAAGGGACATATTTTGCTCTTATAGGGACATATTTCGCTCTTAAAGGGACATATTTTGCTCTTAAAGGGACATATTTTGCTCTTAATGCGACCCATTTTGCTCTTAAAGGGACCCATTTCGCTCTTAAAGGGACCCATTTTGCTCTTAAAGGGACCCAGGTCGCTCTTAAAGGGACCCAGGTCGCTCTTAAAGGGACCCAGATCGCTCTTAAAGGGACCCAGGTCACTCTTAAAGAGACCCAGGTCGCTCTTAAAGGGACCCATTTTGCTCTTAAAGGGACCCATTTCACTCTTAAAGGGACCCAGTTTGCTCTTAAAAGGACCCATTTTGCTCGTAAAGCGACATATTTCGCTCTTAAAGGGACCCAGGTCGCTCTTAAAGGGACCAATTTCCCTCTTAAAGGGACCAATTTCGCTCTTAAAAGGAACAATTTCGCTCTTAAAGGGACCCAGGACGCTCTTAAAGGGACCCATTTTGCTCTTAAAGGGACCCATTTCACTCTTAAAGGGACCCAGGTTGCTCTTAAAAGGACCCATTTTGCCCTTAAAGGGACATATTTAGCTCTTAAAGGGACCCAGGTCGCTCTTAAAGGGACCAATTTCCCTCTTAAAGGGACCAATTTCGCTCTTAAAGGGACCAATTTCGCTCTTAAAGGGACCCAGGTTGCTCTTAAAAGGGCATATTTTGCTCTTAAAGGGACATATTTTGCTCTTAAAGGGACCCAGATCGCTCTTAAAGGGACTAATTTCACGCTTAAAGGGACCAATTTCGCTCTTAAAGGGACCCAGGTCGCTCTTAAAGGGACCCATTTTGCTCTTAAAGGGACATATTTCGCTCTTAAAGGGACATATTTTGCTCTTAAAGGGACCCATATCGCTCTTAAAGGGACCCATTTCTCTCTTAAAGGGACCCAGATCGCTCTTAAAGGGACCCAGATCGCTCTTAAAGGGACCAAGGTCGCTCTTAAAGAGACCCTGGTTGCTCTTAAAGGGACCCATTTTGCTCTTAAAGGGACCCATTTCACTCTTAAAGGGACCCAGGTTGCTCTTAAAAGGACCCATTTTGCTCTTAAAGCGACATATTTCGCTCTTAAAGGGACCCAGGTCGCTCTTAAAGGGACCAATTTCCCTCTTAAAGGGACCAATTTTGCTCTTAAAGGGACCAATTACGCTCTTAAAGGGACCCAGGTCGCTCTTAAAAGGACATATTTTGCTCTTAAAAGGACATATTTCGCTCTTAAAGTGACCCAGGTCGCTCTTAAAGGGACCCAGGTTGCTCTTAAAGGGACCAATTTCACGCTTAAAGGGACCAATTTCGCTCTTAAAGGGACATATTTTGCTCTTAAAGGGACATATTTTGCTCTTTAAGGGACATATTTTGCTCTTAAAGGGACCCAGGTCACTCTTAAAGGGACCAATTTTGCTCTTAAAGGGACCAATTACGCTCTTAAAGGGACCCAGGTCGCTCTTAAAAGGACATATTTTGCTCTTAAATGGACATATTTAGCTCTTAAAGTGACCCAGGTCGCTCTTAAAGGGACCCAGGTTGCTCTTAAAGGGACCAATTTCACGCTTAAAGGGACCAATTTCGCTCTTAAAGGGACATATTTTGCTCTTAAAGGGACATATTTTGCTCTTTAAGGGACATATTTTGCTCTTAAAGGGACCCAGGTCACTCTTAAAGGGACCCATTTTGCTCTTAAGGGGACCCATTTCGCTCTTAAAGGGACCCAGATCGCTCTTAAAGGGACCCATTTTGCTCTTAAAGAGACCCATTTTGCTCTTAAAGGGACCCAGATTGCTCTTAAAGGGACCCAGGTCGCTCTTAAAGGGACCCATTTTGCTCTTAAAGGGACCAAGGTCGCTCTTAACCCTTTGAGGACCAGGCCCAAAATGACCCAGTGGACCGCGCAAATTTTGATCTTAGTGCTTTCGTTTTTCCCTCCTCCCCTTCTAAGAGCTCTAGCACTCTCAGTGTTCTATCTACAAGGCCATGTAAGGGCTTGTTTGTTACAGGAATAGTTGTACTTTGTAATGGCGTCATTCATTTTACCATAACATGTATGATGGAATTCCAAATATATTATTTATGAAGATATAAATAGGTGAAATCGTAAGAAAGAATGCAATATGGTAACGTTTGTGGGGTTCCTGTGTCTACGTAATGCACTATATGGTAACAGCGACATGACACTATTATTCTATAGGTCAGTCCGAACACAACCATATGCAGGTTACACAGATTCTCTAATGTTATATATATTTTTTTTTATGAAATCCTTTTTTTTGGCAATTAAATATTAATAAAATGGGCCTATTGTGACGCTTATAACGGTTTTATTTTTTCACCTATGGGGCTGTATGTGGTGTCATTTTTTCCGCCATGATCTCTAGTTTTTATTAATACCATATTTGTGAAGATCGGACGTTTTGATCACTTTTTATTGATTTTTTTTATATATATAATGTAACATAAAATCATTAATCTGCGCACTTTTTCCCCTCTTTTCGTGTACGCCGTTTACCGTTCGCAATGGCGCTTGTTATATTTTAATAGATCGGACAATTACGCACGCTATGGTATATTATATGTTTATCTATTTATTCATTTTTATATGTTTTATTTATATAATGGGAAAGGGGGGTGATTTAGACTTTTATTGGGGGAGGGGATTCGGGGTAGTGTGTTAGTGTTTTGAACTTTTTTTTTACACTTTTGAAGTCCCTTTGGGGGACTTTTACATACACTACTTGGATTTCTACACTGATGAATGCTATGCCATAGGCATAGCATTGATCAGTGTTATCGGCGATCCGCTCATTGAGCCTGCCTGTGCAGGCTCAGTGTAGCAGATCGCCGATCGGACCGCACGGAGGCAGGTAAGAGACCTCCGGCAGTCCGTTTCAACGATCGGGACCCCCGCAGTCACACTGCGGGGGTCCCGATCGGTAAGTGACAGGGGACTCCCCCTGTCACTTACACTTAAACGCTGCGGTCGCGCCGCGATCGCGGCGTTTTAGGGGTTAATGACACGCGGCAGCGCGATCGCTGCAGCGTGTCATTACCGGTGAGGTCCCGGCTGCTGATTGCAGCCGGCCCCCACCTGCTATGAAGCGCGCTCCGCTCCGGAGCGCGCTTCATAGCGGGAATAACACCCATGACGTAAGGTTACGTCATGGGTCGTCTGGGGACAGACTTCCATGACGTAACCCTACGTCCAGGGTCGTCTAGGGGTTAAAGGGACCAATTTCACTCTTAAAGGGACCAATTTCACGCCTAAAGGGACCAATTTTGCTCTTAAAGGGACCCATTTTGCTCTTAAAGGGACAAATTTTGCTCTTAAAGGGACATAGATTGCTCTTAAAAGGACCCAGGTCGCTCTTAAAGGGACCCATTTCGCTCTTAAAGGGACCCATTTCGCGCTTAAAGGGACCCATTTCACTCTTAAAGGGACTCAGGTCGCTCTTAAAAGGACCCATTTTGCTCTTAAAGGGACATATTTCACTCTTAAAGGGACATATTTTGCTCTTATAGGGACATATTTCGCTCTTAAAGGGACATATTTTGCTCTTAAAGGGACATATATTGCTCTTAAAGGGACCCATTTTGCTCTTAAAGGGACCCATTTCGCTCTTAAAGGGACCGATTTTGCTCTTAAAGGGACCCAGGTCGCTCTTAAAGGGACCCAGGTCGCTCTTAAAGGGACCCATTTTGCTCTTAAAGGGACCCAGGTCGCTCTTAAAGGGACATATTTCGCTCTTAAAGGGACCCATTTCGCTCTTAAAGGGACCCATTTTGCTCTTAAAGGGACCCAGATCGCTCTTAAAGGGACCCATTTTGCTCTTAAAGGGACCCATTTCACTCTTAAAGGGACCCAGGTTGCTCTTAAAATGACCCATTTTGCTCTTAAAGCGACATATTTCGCTCTTAAAGGGACCCAGGTCGCTCTTATAGTGATATATTTCGCTCTTAAAGGGACATATTTCGCTCTTAAAGGGACCCAGGTCGCTCCTAAATGGACCAATTTCGCTCTTAAAGGGACCAATTTCGCTCTTAAAGGGACCATTTTCGCTCTTAAAGGGACCCAGGTCGCTCTTAAAGGGACATATATTGCTCTTAAAGGGACCCATTTTGCTCTTAAAGGGACCCATTTCGCTCTTAAAGGGACCCATTTTGCTCTTAAAGGGACCCAGGTCGCTCTTAAAGGGACCCAGGTCGCTCTTAAAGGGACCCATTTTGCTCTTAAAGGGACCCAGGTCGCTCTTAAAGGGACATATTTCGCTCTTAAAGGGACCCATTTCGCTCTTAAAGGGACCCATTTTGCTCTTAAAGGGACCCAGATCGCTCTTAAAGGGACCCATTTTGCTCTTAAAGGGACCCATTTCACTCTTAAAGGGACCCAGGTTGCTCTTAAAATGACCCATTTTGCTCTTAAAGCGACATATTTCGCTCTTAAAGGGACCCAGGTCGCTCTTATAGTGATATATTTCGCTCTTAAAGGGACATATTTCGCTCTTAAAGGGACCCAGGTCGCTCCTAAATGGACCAATTTCGCTCTTAAAGGGACCAATTTCGCTCTTAAACGGACCATTTTCGCTCTTAAAGGGACCCAGGTCGCTCTTAAAGGAACATATTTTGCTCTTAAAGGGACCCAGGTCGCTCTTAAAGGGACATATTTTGCTCTAGAAGGGACCCAGGTTGCTCTTAAAGGGACCAATTTCGCTCTTAAAGGGACCTTGGTCGCTCTTGAAGGGACATATTTCGCTCTTAAAAGGACCCAGGTCTCTCTTAAAAGGGACCCGGGCCGCTCTTAAAGGGACCCAGGTCGCTCTAGGGACATGGGTCTCTTTAAGAGTGACATGGGTCCCATACCTTTTGAAGTGTCCCGTCCGTTTAAGAGCAACTTGGGTCCCGTCCTTTTAAGAGCGACTTGGATCCCTTTAAGAGCTACATGGGACCCTTTAAGAGCGACTTGGGTCCCGTCCCTTTAAGAGCGACTTGGGTCCTGCCACTTTAAGAGCGACTTGGGTACCTTTAAGAACGACTTGGGTCCCTTTAAGAGCGACATGGCTCCCGTCCCTTTAAAAGCAACTTGGGTCCCTTTAAGAGCGACATGGCTCCCGTCCCTTTAAGAGAGACTTGGGTCCCTTTAAGAGCGACTTGCGTTCCTTTAAGGGTGACCTGGGTCCCTTTAAGAGCGATCTGAGTACTTATAATGGTAAAGATCATTGCTCGGATACCATGACAATCTTACTCATGTCGGGGAGACAAAATCGTTAAGGACCTTCCATATATTACATCTTCTATTGGCCAATAGTGGACATGTGACTGTGGATGGTGTGATACATTGCATGACGAGACCTTAGAGTTCCTATTGGCTGCTATATTTCAGCTATTTGCATATGTGCTGTGATTGGCTGTCAGTGGTTAGAGTGTGGCCATTGTTTGCAATGGGCCATTATTTTCTATGGGAAATTTGGGGTCGTTTAACGTAAATTTCTTAAAAACGACAAATCCGATCGAAACGAAAAATAGATAGCACACCACACACCGCCGAGGGCTTCGAAGCGCAGTTTGAACGGAGTGTGTGCACAAAGCGGTTCGGGCTGTATTACGCGCAGAAAAATGGCGGGAAGAAGAAACGGAAGAAGAAGAAGAATACGGATTACAATATAGTGCTTTTCAAGCACTATAATAATGGCCACATCTAACCGCTGACAGCCAATCACAGCACATATGCAAATAGCTGAAATATAGCAGCCAATAGGAACTCTAAGGTCCTGTCAGTCAATGTATCACAACATCCACACAGTCACATGTCCACTATTGGCCAATAGATGATGTAATATGTGGAAGGTCCTTAATGATTTTGTCTCCCTGACATGAGTAAGATTGTCATGGTAACCGAGCAATGATCTTTACCATTATAAGTAGCAGAGGTCAGTCAGTAAAATAACAGAGCTGAGGCAGCCATGTAGCAGGGACGGTACCCAAGCCGCTCTTAAAGGGACTGTACCCAAGCCCCTCTTAAAGGGACGGTACCCAAGCCACTCTTAAAGAGACGGTACCTGAGTCGCTCTTAAAGGGACGGTACTGAAGTCACTCTTAAAGGGACGATACCCAAGTCACTCTTAAAGGGACGGTACCCAAGTTGCTCTTAAAGGGGCATTAAATAAGCCACTCTTAAAGGGACAATACCCAAGCCGCTCTTAAAAGGACAATACCCAAGTCGCTCTTAAAAGGACGGTACCCAAGTCGCTCTTAAAGGGACGGTACCCAAGTCGCTCCTAAAGGGGCATTACATAAGTTGCTCTTAAAGGGATGGTTCCCAATTCGATCTTAAAGGTACGGTACCCAATTCGCTCTTAAAGGTACGGTACGCAAGTCGCTCTTAAAGGGAAAATACCCAAGTCACCCTTTAAGGGGCATTACATGAGTTGCTCTGAAAGGAACAGTACCCAAGCCCCCTTAAAGGGACGGTACCCAAGCCGCCCTTAAAGGGACGGTACCCAAGCCGCTCTTAAAGGGACGGTACCCAAGCCGCTCTTAAAGGGACGGTACCCAAGCCGCTCTTAAAGGGACTGTATCCAAGCCACTCTTAAAGGGACTGTACCCAAGCCGCTCTTAAAGGGTCAGTACTTAAGCTGGTCTTCAAAGGGTGGTACCTAAGTGCTTTTCAAGGGAGAGTACTTAACCTGGTCTTAAAGGGACAGTATATAGGTTACTCAAAGCGTTGTCACCAAAGTCGCTCCTTAAGGGACTGTACCAAAGTCGCTCTTAAAGGGAGGGTATCACGGGTTAAAGTTTCTCTTAAAGGGAAGTCACTGGTAAAGGGGCGCTCTTTTCAAGCACTATGTATTTCCCTGGAAATGCAAATCTAGTTACAGATGCTGCCTGGGCGGGGGGTGGAGTCCGTTACATGCATTCCACGTCTGCGTTCCGTCTGTGGAACACGGAAAGTGTGAATGCGGCCTAAAGCTCTGACCTGTGCAGTCAGTGAAGTAGTTAATGGTTGGAAATCATCCTCTGGCGACTGAGCATCGCTACACATAATAGCGATGTGCAGCCGACGAGTGACAATTGCCCAAACCATTTATACATTACCTGTCCACACTCCCAGTCTTCTTCGTCCTCTTCTGCTTGTGTCCCGCAGCTTCAGAGTGGTCTGTGAGCTGACAGGCCACTGAGTTAATCACAGGCCGGGACTGAGTTAATCACAAGCCGGGACCGCCGCCACCATTGATTGGCTGAGCAGCCTGTCAGCTCACAGACCAATCTGAAGCTGCGGGACACAAGCAGAAGAGGCAGGAGAAGACTAGGAGTGTGGACAGGTAATATATAAATGCAGTGCCGGCGTCAGCACCCGGCATACTAGGGCAAGTGCCGGGGCCCACAGCGCCCCTAGGGGCCCAGCAGGGGAAGCAGTCATCTGCTGAGTAATATATAGAATGAATGGAGGAAGATTTCACATGTCTGCAGGGGGCCCTTGTAGTTATCCACACGCTCCTGTGGTGACTGCAGGTGTTAATACACCCTTGCCCTGCACGGCCACAGCCTGTAACTGATCCTGCTCACCAGCTGGAGGCTCACACAGAGGCCAGTATGGGACCGCTGCATTACAGGACCATGGGGGAGGAAGGACCAGGGGAGCTGAATCCTTTACATCCACGGGCTGCTGCAGGTCAGTGTGTCCATGGTACCGAATACACCTCAATAAGGGGAAAAAACACCAGCAGTGTGTTATACACTGAAGTCTTAGCGCAATTTTATGTAAATCGCGGCAAAAATGGCGCGGTTTTGCCACGATTTTAATAGAACCACAGCAAAACCACTGTTTTTTTGCAGTAGATGCTGCTACATTGTACAAGGAGGGTTGAGACTTTTTGTGACATCACAGTCACATGATCAAGGTCCTGCACCTTTCAGCTCTGGAAAGTAGGAGGGCTGAAACAAGTAGTGGTGTGTATAATAATGTGTAGTGTATATAATATGTTCTGTATTGTATGCTGTATGTTCAGGGCCGGCCTTTGGGGTGTGCGACCTGTGCCTTTGCACAGGGCGCATCACTCCTGGCCAGCTGGGGGGGCGCTCTACAGACAGCTGCACACATAACTGGTCTGGCAGACAGACATTCTGTCTGCCAGACCATAGCTGGCCGCCTGCCCTCTTTGCATAGGGGTTGGTTCGGGCGCTCCTAAAGCCAGACGGACTGGGGACCTGGCAAATTAACGTTCCGGGTACATCCCGGTAAGCTCCGCCCCCCGCCGATAAGCCCCGCCCCCGGCACCCACCGCGGGTGGGATACTTTGCCACAATGCAGCATGCTGAACTGGAGTGTCATCAGCTGTGTGTGTCAGCTGTTCTCTGTGGCACAGTAGCATTTATTATCTCTATCTATCTATCTATATCCTATCTATCTATCTATTTATCTCCTATCTATCTATCTATCTATCTCCTATCTATCTATCTATCTATCTATCTATCTATCTCCTATCTATCTATCTATCTATCTATCTATCCAGGGCCGCCATCAGGAATTTCGGGGCCCCATACAACCAAAGTGTCTGGGCCCCCCACATTAATAAAAAAAAAAAAATTGTGTGTTCGACCCACACCTTGCTGGGAGGTATAATTTGGTTCAGATCAATTCTAGAGATCTGGCTCATATACCCCATTTTTCCCAGTGGCTTAAAATGTAACCTCTGTTATACAGTTATAAAATTGTAGAAACTAAATGTGAACAAGGTGCAATTTAAATGTCACCATACAGACACTTGTATAGCTGCCTCTTGTGCTCTGTATGCAGTGCATTATATTCACCCCTGCAACGTACAATTTATAGCGTGTCTACAAGCCCAGCGGGGCTCATTATGATGGAGACTAAAACTTATACAGGAGTGGGGTAGGGGTTCCCCTGTATTCAGAATGCTGTTGAGTACTAGGCAATGCCCCGTCTTGGGTTATTGAATTTCGAGGGTCTGGGGGGCTGTTTGATTTGTATATGTTAACCAATATCCCCCCCCCCCCCCCCCCCCGGTATGCTCACTAACATAGAATATGTTGATAAGGCTAATATAATGAGGCTGTTCCATGTTAGTGAGCATATACAAATCACCCCCCCCCCCCAGGCAGACTAGTTTAGCTCACCCAAGCCAGTGATAGCGAATACATGGAGGTGAGAACGCTTTCTTGGAGATCCTGTTTGTGCAGCAGAGGTGTCTTTATCCTGCTCTGCATAGACCCTCGAAATTTAATAATCCCACTCAACAGCATTCTGAATACAGGGGAACCCCTACCCCACTCTTGTATAAGTTTTAGTCTCCATCATAATGAGCCCCGCTGGGCTTGTAGACACGCTATAAATTGTACGTTGCAAGGGTGAATATAATGCACTGCATACAGAGCACAAGAGACAGCTATACAAGTAAGTGTCTATTTGAATTGCACCTTGTTCACATTTAGGTTCTACAATTTTATAACTGTATAACAGAGGTTACATTTTAAGCCACTGGGGAAAATGGGATATATGAGCCAGTTCTCTAGAATTGATCTCACACACAGACACCAGCACACATGTATACAGACACCAGCACACATGTATACAGACACCAGCACACATGTATACACACATACAGACACCAGCACACATGTATACAGACACCAGCACACCAGGGCACGATGAAGTTTGAACTTCTGCAACCTGGAGAAATCACCTGATATCACCTGCAGTCCTATGTAACACCACATAACACAGTGGTATCTCTGAGTACAGATAATGTAGTAGATTTCACCTGCAGTCTATGTAACAGCACAGATAACACAGTGATATCTCTGAGTATAGATCATGTAGTAGATGTCACGTGCAGTCCTATGTAACAGCACAGATAACACAGTAATATCCCTCTGAGTAAAGATAATGTAGTAGTCACGTGCAGTCCTATGTAACAGCACAGATAACACAGTGATATCCCTCTGAGTACAGATAATGTAGATGTCACCTGCAGTCCTATGTAACACCACAGATAACACAGTGATATCTCTGAGTACAGATAATGTAGATGTCACCTGCAGTCCTATGTAACACCACAGATAACACAGTGATATCTCTGAGTACAGATAATGTAGTAGCTGTCACCTTGGGCGCCCCTACTAAATGATGTTCTACAAAATAAGAAAAGTGTCATACAGTGACTCACAGGTGACGTCTTCTTTGATCTGAGGTGTTACTTTCCCTTTTCCTCTCCATCCGGCCCAGTCCTCCATGATGATTTCTTCCAGATATGTTTCATCTTTTCAGAACCTGCGAGACAAACAATTTAGGCTCCGCACATTTCTAGCAACTTATCCCCCCTGTCGGCCCCCATAGTAACTGCACTGTTTGGTGTTATGTGCAGTAAAGCGAGTAGGAATGTGGGATGCCCCCTGTATGTAGGATCCCCTGCTGTGCCCCCTGTATGTAGGATCCCCTGCTGTGCCCCCTGTATGTAGGATCCCCTGCTGTGCCCCCTGTATGTAGGATCCCCTGCTGTGCCCCTGTATGTAGGATTCCCTGCTGTGCCCCCATGAGCTAATAATGCCTTTAGAGGTGGCCCACGTGAACTAATAATGCCCCCAGAGGTACCCCCATGAGCTAATAATGCCCCCAGAGGTGGCCCCCATGAACTAATAATGCCCCCAGAGGTACCCCCATGAGCTAATAATGCCCCCAGAGGTGGCCCCCATGAACTAATAATGCCCACAGAGGTACCCCATGAGCTAATAATGCCCCCAGAGGTGGTCCCCATGAACTAATAATGCCCCTAGAGGTACCCCCATACACTAATAATGCCCCCAGAGGTGCCCCCACGAAACTAATAATGCCCCCAGAGGTGCCCCCATGAACTAATAATGCCCCCAGAGGTGCCCCCATATACTAATAATGCCCCCAGAGGTGCCCCCATGTACTAATAATGCCCCCTCAGGTGCCCCCATGAACTAATAATGTCCCCGGAGGTGCCCCCATGAACTAATAATGCCCCCAGAGGTGCCCCCATATACTAATAATGCCCCCAGAGGTGCCCCCATATACTAATAATGCCCCCAGAGGTGCCCCCATACACTAATAATGCCCCCAGAGGTGCCCCCCATATACTAATGATGCCCCCAGAGGTGCCCCCCATGAACTAATAATGCCCCCAGAGGTGCCCCCATATACTAGTAATGCCCCCATATACTAATAATGCCCCCAAAGGTGCCCCCATATACTAATAATTCCCCCAGAGGTGCCCCCATACACTAATAATGCCCCCAGAGGTGCCCCCATATACTAGTAATGCCCCCAGAGGTGCCCCCATATACTAATAATGCCCCCAGAGGTGCCCGCATACACTAATAATGCCCCCAGAGGTGCCCCCATATACTAATAATGCCCCCAGAGGTGCCCCTAAAAAAACAAACATCCTACTCACCAAAAGAAAGCTTCGCACAGGGCGCCATCTACCCTAAGGCCGGCCCTGTGTATGTTCTATGTAGTGCATATAGTATATGCTGTGCTGTATGTAGTGTATAGGGCAGGGGTAGGGAACCTTCTGCCCTCCAGCTATTGCAAAGCTACAACTCCCATCATGCTTGGATAGCCAAAGCTTTGGTTGTCCAGGCATGATGGGAGTTTTAGTTTTGCAACAGCTGGAGAGGCAAGGTACCCTACACATGTTATAGTATATGCTACATGTAGTGTATGTATTATGTGCTGTTCTGTGTGTCGTATGTAGTGTATACAGTGTATGGCAGGGGTCCCCAAACTACGGCCCGCGGGCCACATGCGGCCCTCTGAGGCCATTTATCCGGCCCCCGCCCCAGTGTAGCAGAAACTCCCTCTCTCCACCTCCTCTAGGCGGCGCCCGGCCACCCAGACTCACCGCATCATCGCAGCCAGCGATAGCAACGCCCCCCCCCCACGGACCCCCCCACTCCTCGGCGCCGCCCCCCTCCCCCTGGATCTCACCTCCCACATCAGCCTCTCAGCAGAGGGATCGTCCAGCAGACACAGTGATCAGTGTCGGACTGGGCCCCGACCCCACTCCCACTCCCACTGACCATCCAGCAGCTGGGGCCCCCAGACAACCATAGAGTGATGCTGTCTGTCCTCAGTGGGCCCGCTGCAGCAGCTGTCAGGCACTTTTGTCAAAACCATGTCCCAGGTATGTCCCGGGAAGCCCCGCCCCCGCCGCGGGAAGCCCCACCCCCTGTCGGCGCGAGTGATGTCACTGATGCACAGGAGGGAGAAGAGTCGCTGGGGGGGCAAGAGCAACCATACAGGTGAGGTGAGTATAGCTGTTTTTTGTTTTAAATACAGATGGAGGGGCAGGAGAATGATGGAGGCAGTAGTATGGTGATGAGGGGTAAAGGGATGAGAGAGGAACTACTATGTATGTATGATGATGGAAGGGCAGGAGGATGAAGGGGGTAATAAAATGATGATATGGGGTGCAGCTGCATCATATGGGCACAACTTACCAGTATGTACAGTCAACCAGTAGAATGCTATCTCTGAGCCACAGCCTGCTCTGAGTGGGGGGACAAGGGAATTGTCGCAGATCCAGATGAATTCAGAATAGGGCCTGGTCAGTATGTCGCTTTTTACTGATTCTTCTTTGGTGGACCCCAAGGATTATTTCCTCTGGTGGGCCCCAGGTATCCCAGTTCAACACTGGCAGTGATGACGTCATTGCACCTGCTGGGGGGGATCCCTACAGCGGCTGGAGAGGTGAGAAGAAGCCAGAAGAGAGAAAGGCTGGCTCCATGCCAGGATTAGGTGAGTATAATGTTTTGTTTTGTTTTTTATGTGTTGGGGCAATGCAGGGGGACATTATCACTATAGGAAAAATGCAGGGGGACATATGGGGGCAATGCAGGGGAACTTTATTACTATGGGGGAAATGCAAGGAGACATTATTACAATGGGGGGACAGCACGGGGGGACACTTACGGACGCTTTAGATTTGCCTATTGCCAAAAAACCTTGATACTGCCCTGTGTGTATGTCTGTGTGTAAGTGGAGTGAGAGTGTGTGTTAGTGGAATGTGTGTGTGTGTTACTGCTCATGTGTGGCTGAGGTAGAACTACAACTCCCAGAATGATCCTGTTTAGCTTTGGTAGAACTACAACTCCCAGCATGTTCCTGTGTGGCTGTGGTTGAACTACAACTCCCAGCATGCTCCTGTGTGGCTGTGGTAGAACTACATATCCACCATCCTAAGCCACCCCAATACTCCTCCTCCAGACAAGAGACAGACGAGCAGTAAGATCCTCCACTCCACCTCCTCCTCATGGGCAGAGACTGTGTCATCCTCCAGCAGGAACGGCTTCCTGCAGACCAGATACAGCAGTAGCATATAGTCCGTCCCTCCACTGCTCTGAGGGACAGTGAACTGGCCCCCTGTGTAAAAAGTTTGGGGACCCCTGGTGTATGGTGTATTTGGTGTACTGTATGTGCTTATGTATAAAGTGCATGCAATGTATACTGTATGTATTATAGGGTGTATAGTGTGTGTATTGGGGGGTATACATATAGTGCTTGTAGGGTGTGCTGTATGTATTGTTGGATGTACATATAGTGCCATGCCAGTCAGTCTTGTGTCTGGAGACAGAAGCATTCTGCCTTTTGCCACAGGAGGCCACTGTCTCCTCCCAGGGCTTCGGTGGGAGAGTCGATCAGATGCCGGATAATTTCAGTGCTCTCGCCGCATGATTTGCTCCGCAAAGGGCCCGCTGAGGCTGTGTCGCCCAAGGGCCCACAAAAACCTGGAGCCGGCCCTGTATAAATGGTTTGGGCAATTCTCAGCCGTACATCTGTTAGGATCCGATCGTGGTTTTATGTTTGCTGTGTTTGTGGGCATTTCTGCCTCTTTGCAAGATGGCCACTGCAGCTTCAGTGGCCATCTTACCTGCTCTCTGAGGCTATAACAATGCCTGAGTATCAGTTAGAACTTACCTTCTGTCTGCCTCAAGCTTACAGACTCTCCTGTTTGTATATCCCTGCGGTCCTCTTATTCCAGAGTCCTGCTACTAGACCTCCTGATTATACTACTGCTGCACATGGGATCACTCTGCTGTTTAAACTCCTCAGCAAGGTTTACCTAGTGCTACACATCCTGCCTGCTGTCTGTCAGCGGCGCTGCCGCTCACCTACCCAAGACCCACTCCTGCTGTGTGCTAACTTTCCACAGATCCTTTAGGGGATGGGGAACCTTTTCCATGTCGAGGGCCGGTCGGGCATTAATAAAATCATTCGAGGGCCGCATACCGTGCGCGGCAATTAGTAGCGTGGGTTTGCAGCACCCAGGGCAAGGCAAAGTATTGTTCCCCTAGTACCCCTGCTATTGTAGTTAACCCCCAGTGATGCCCCTGCTATTGTAGTTAATCCCCAGTGATACCCTTGTAGTCTAGTCAGTGGCGTAGCTATAGGGGTCGCTGGGGTCGCCATGGCGACCGGGCCCCTGCGCTAGGGGGGCCCGCACGGTCCCCCCTTGCCACTTGTGACAGTGTCACTTTAAGCATCCCGAGAAGCTGCAGCCGCGCAGCTTCTCGGGATGCACAGATCGCTTTGATGTTCCGCCCGCACAGTGAGCGGGCGGAACATTAAAGCGATCAGAATACAGGAGAAGGACCTGTCAGCGTCCTCCTCCTGTATTCTCTTCCATAGGCTGCCGGCACTTCATACCAGCAGCCTATGGGAGGCCGGGCCGTGACCTCTCCGGCAGGCGTGAGGATGTGACGTCATCACGTCTGCCGGAAGTCCCGTCCCTGCGGCTCGCAAGATGGAGCCCGAAGAGGAGGAGGAGAGCTGCTGCCTGCAGCTACACAGCGCCGATTAGGTGAGTAGGATGTTTGTTTTTTTAGGGGCACCTCTGGGGGCATTATTAGTATATGGGGCACCTCTGGGGGAATTATTAGTATATGGGGGCACCTCTGGGGGCATTATTAGTGTATGGAGGCACCTCTGGGGGCATTATTATTGTATGGGGGCACCTCTGGGGGCATTATTAGTTCTTGGGGGCACCTCTGGGGGCATTATTATTGTATGGGGGCACCTCTGGAGGCATTATTAGTTCATGGGGGCACCTCTGGGGGCATTATTAGTTCATGGGGGCACCTCTGGGGGCATTTTTAGCTCATGGGGCCACCTCTGGGGGCATTATTAGCTCATGGGGGCACCTCTGGGGGCATTATTATTGTATGGGGGCACCTCTGGGGGCATTATTAGCTCATGGGGGCACAGCAGGGAATCCTACATACAGGGGGCATCCCACATTCCTACTCACTTTACTGCACATTACACCAAACAGTGCAGTTACTATGGGAGCCTACAGGAGGGAGAAAGGGAAGGAAGTTGCTAGAAATGTGCGGAGCCTAAATTGTTTGTCTCGCAGGTTCTAAGGGGATGAAACGTATCTGGAAGGAATCATCTTGGAGGACTGGGCCGGATGAAGAGGAAAAGGGAAAGTGACGCCTCAGATCAAAGAAGACATCACCGGTGAGTCACTGTATGACGGTTTTCTTATTTTGTAGAACATCATTTAGTAGGGGTGCCCCGAGGTGGAAAAGGCTGGGAAGCACTGCGCTAATCTGTCCCGCTGCGCCCGCTGGCACATGCTGTCATCTGATTGGGCCTCTTACCTAATCAGATGACAGCAAGTACCAGCGCCCCCTCCTCCAGACATCTGCCTTGGCGGCCCAAGCTATGTCCTATGGCCGTATCTTTACCGCGTTGAGCTCCAGCTTGTGCTGCATCTACATTATCTGTACTCAGAAATATCACTGTGTTATCTGTGGTGTTACATAGGACTGCAGGGGACATCTACTACATGATCTGTACTCAGAGATATCACTGTGTTATCTGTGGTGTTACATAGGACTGCAGGTGACATCTACTACATTATCTGTACTCAGAGGGATATCACTGTTATCTGTGGTGTTACATAGGACTGCAGGTGATATCAGGTGACTTCTCCAGGTTGCAGAAGTTCAAACTTCATCATGCCCTGCTGACAGTTTATAATGGGAGTTGTAGTTTGGCAGCATGTGGCTCTTCAGGTTGCAGCACTACAACCCCCATCGTTTCCAACTGGCAGTTCATGATGAGAGTTGTAGTTTTTCAGCTGTAGAGTCAAAGATTGGAATACAATGATTAGACAATGACACAGTACAGTCCATTAATTATAAGGGGCAGTAGTGCAGTAGATGAGGTGGAGGCAGTGACAGGGCATTAGAACATGGTGGCACATTAGAGTAATTGGATATAACGTTAGATAGGACTTTGCCTGATCGGGGGGAGATGGGGGGGCCCCAAGCTAAAATTTTGCACCAGGGCCCATCAGCCTTTAGCTATGCCCCTGAGTCTAGTTAACCCCCAAGTCATGTCCCTGGTAGCCTAGTTAACCCCCATCAGGCATGTCCCTGGTAGCCTAGTTAACCCCCATCAGGCATGTCCCTGGTAGCCTAGTTAACCCCCATCAGGCATGTCCCTGGTAGCCTAGTTAACCCCCATCAGGCATGTCCCTGGTAGCCTAGTTAACCCCCATCAGTCATGTCCCTGGTGGCCTAGTTAACCCCCATCAGTCATGTCCCTGGTGGCCTAGTTAACCCCCGTCAGTCATGTCCCTGGTGGCCTAGTTAACCCCCATCAGTCATGTCCCTGGTGGCCTATTTAACCCCCAAATAAAAAAAATAAACATCCCACTCACCTTACCTCCGCTCCCACGCTGTCCAGGTCCTCTTCTGTCCCAGGTCCTCTGTGCCGGTCTTCTCCTGCAGTCGGCGCGCGCTGAAATGACGTCTCAGCGCGCGGCCCGCAGGAGACTGAAGACACGCGCCGGACTGCTAGGATACCCCATACCGCGTGAATGGTGCTGGCCAAAATAACTGCACGGACAACAGTTCCAATTTAAGTGGACGGGGTCGGCCACAGCTTTATTAAGGTATAACCGTAAATTAGCAACTCTTCATCGGGGTTGTGCCAGCCGTCGGAAGGCCGACGGGCACTGCCTCCATTTCCTTTTTCCTTATTCACCGCCAGCTGTGACTTACATGAAAGTTGTAACAGATTTACACACCAACACCAACACTGCCATGCAGACACACAAACACAACTGAGCTTAAACTGTTGGGAGGGAGGGAGGGACAAACTCCTGTGGTGGCCAAGCGGAAAGAGGGTAAGCCCGCCCCTTACCCGGGCTTTTATACCACCTATCTCCTCCCACCGCCTGCCTTTTCCTGGCAACACTCCTCCCCACCATTCCGACCGGAACTCCCACCATATGCAGCTATCCGTACCCAGCCCCATTCACAGACCATTAACCCCTTGCTCTCACCACCGCCCCATCAGTCCAAGACACCATGCCTTATACAGGCTGGTGTCCAACAGACTGCTAGGATACCCCATACCGCGTGAATGGTGCTGGCCAAAATAACTGCACGGACAACAGTTCCAATTTAAGTGGACGGGTCGGCCACAGCTTTATTAAGGTATAACCGTAAATTAGCAACTCTTCATCGGGGTTGTGCCAGCCGTCGGAAGGCCGAAGGGCACTGCCTCCATTTCCTTTTTCCTTATTCACCGCCACGGAGGGGCTCGGCTAAGCCTAGACCGAGCTCCGACCCCCCCCCCCCCCCCCCAGGATATATAGGGCCTGTTCCACCCCGTCCTGGAGCCCAGATAGAAATATGTCCAAACCTATATCGGTTAAGGTGGGTTCCATCTGATATCATCAATCTACGGTTATCTCCCTCCAATTGCCTATGGCGAACTACCACACCCCCGTTCGCCCGCACGAATCTAGACGTGCGAGCGTTGACTGTCCTACGAGCCCTCTCCATTGCAGCCGCATCCCTGGCTCCTTGCCACTTGACCCGGGAAACTATTTCCGACCACACCAACACGACCTCATTAAAGAAGCCCGGCAGTCTCTCCAGGTCAGAACGAATGATGGTTAACAATTCATTCAAACGAAGCAAACACAAATCATTCCCCCCAGCATGGACGACCAGAACCACTGGGGAACAAACTGAACGTCCTATCTCGATAGCCTGGGACAGGACCTCGGACCAACGCAGCCCCTTAACTCCTTTCCAGTGCACCTCCAGATCCCGGAAACCAAGAGACCTGCCTCCAGGGCGATGCGCCGCTCTCTGTGCCGCCCAATATATATACGAGTGGCCAATTAGCCATACCACCGGACGTCTAGGACCTGCAAGAAAAACAAATTAGCAAAGAAGCTCCGGCCTAACATAAGAGGCGTAGCATGCTGACCTCCAGCGCCCTATCCTCTTCACCTGCTCTTCAGACAACCCTGCTCTAGCTGCTTCCGTAGCTGCGCCAATTCTAAAGGAATGCGTCCCAAACTCAGCCTGGGGGGCGCCCACCGCCTCCAAGGCCTTTTTCATTAACGCTTGAAACTGGTATCTAGATAAGGGAACACCATCCGCATGCACCAAAAATTGATTGCACTGAGGACGGGCAGCCATGTACCTAGAGACAATGCTAACAGGACACGCAGGACCCTGTACAGGGGATAAAGAGAGCCAGGAACCCAGACCCAAAAGATCCGTCTTGGATCTGCGGACCCTGACCCTGAGCGCTCCGTTGGAGACTAACAAGTCCCCGGTCAAGAGGCCACCCGAACGGAGACTCGACGGAGGGACCAACTCACTGACTCTCAGAGCCCCATAGAAGGCCAGGACAAAGGCAGCAGAAAACAGTAGGGCTTCAAACTCGGTCCGACATAACTTATCTAACTGATTTAACAACCGAACTAACAATGAATAAGATATCGGCCTGCGGCTATCCTTTGGGGTCTGACTCCTCCTCCAGCCTTTAAGGGCCTGGCGGATTGTGAAATTGCTGGAAATGTCCGCCCAACCTCACAACTTAAAATGGAAATTAACGCCAGCTATCCTACGCTGCGCAACCACACCTGATAGTCCTTTGTCCCGGAGAGATAGCAAATACTCAACCGTGGCAGACACACGGTCGTCCTCGTTCAGAATGACATTCCTAGAACCAACACAACCCAACCACTCAGCCCACGCCTTACCATACGCGGACCATGACGATTGAGACACTGAAGCCTGTACTAGTGGGAGCAGCCGCGTGTCACTAAGTCCCAGAGGTGCTGCGGGCATGTCATTCCGTGCTGAGCCGCTTCCGGACGGAGCTGCCGAAAAACCTGCCAATCAAAACATGATAAAGCGTCAGCAACCACATTTTCTTTTCCTGGAACATGTTGGGCCCTGAACACAATATTATACTCCAAGCAACTCAGAACTAAGTGTCGCAACAAAGATAATACAGGGAGGGAAGACGAAGTTAACTTATTAATACAGAAAACGACACTGAGGTTGTCGGTCCAAAAACATACTCGTCTGTTAGCCAGAGCTCGTCCCCAAAGGTCAACAGCAACCACTATGGGAAAGAGCTCCAGCAACGTGAGGTTCCGACAGAAACCGAGCTCCCGCCAGTCCCGAGGCCACGCCCCGGCACACCACTCGTTGCCTAGGATGGCCCCAAAACCGCAGGAACCAGCCGCGTCAGTGAACAGTTCCAATTCGTCGGTGGAAACCTCCTTAGAGGGCCAGCAAGTGCGGCCATTATAGGAACCCAAAAATACCTTCCACACTAATAAGTCAGCCTTCAAGGCGGCGGTCAGACGAATGCGGTGGCTGGGAAGCCTGACTCCCCTGGTGGACAGCGATAAACGCCTGCAGAAAACCCTGCCCATCGGCATAATCCTGCATGCGAACACCAACAATCCCAACAGGGATTGCATCTGCTGTAAGGTGACCTTACGCACAGACATGAAGCCATCAATCAGAGAAGCCAAGCGAGCCAGCTTGTCCGCCGGAAGGCGGAAAACCATGTCAATGGAATCAAGCTCGATTCCTAGAAAAGACAGCAAAGTTGCCGGGCCTTCCGGCTTATCCCTGGCAATGGGCACCCCGAACTTGCGCATATAAAAAAGGAAGGTGTTCAACAGAAAACGGCACCAATTGGAATCTGCTGGGGCAACAAACAAAAAATCATCCAAATAATGAATGATCACATTACTCCCTGTTTTATAGCGCACCACCCACTCGAGAAAAGAACTGAACATCTCGAAGAAGTGACACGAAATGGAACAACCCATAGGGAGACAAGTGTCATAGTAATACAAACCGTTTATCTGAAAACCCAGCAGATGATAGCATTCCGGGTGAACCGGGAGAAGACGAAAGGCAGACTGGATATCTGACTTCGCAAGGAGGGCACCGCGGCCAGCCGCCACAAGAAGGCGAACAGCGCTATCAAAGGAAACATAAGAGACCGCAGCGTCCTCCTTGGGAATCCCGTCGTTGACAGAACTGCCCTTTGGATGAGAAAGGTGATGAATCAAACAAAACTTACCAACTTCTTTTTTTGGGACAACACCGAGAGGGGACACTCTCAAATTCTCAAAAGGAGGGAAAACAAAAGGACCCTCAACCCTGCCAAGGGCTAACTCTTGACTAACCTTCTCAACGAGGACCTCATGTGCCTCCCGGGCAGATTTCAGATTGTCTGCCCACATCGGAAAGGGAGAAAAATAGAAAGGTATGAAAAACCCGTAGGTAAAACCGTTTAACAAATGACGAGCAGCAACATGCTTAGGATAGCTACTTAGCCACGGACGCATCGCGTCCACGCTCACCGGGGTCTTTCCCGTCAGCACCCGCTGCCGGCTTTCCTGGCAGTTTAGAACGCTGACACCTAACCGCCGCGTGTTGCCCCCCGCAAGAGGAGCATTCGTGGCGGAACTTACAAAGTCCGTAGAACCTGCAATGGCCCTCGTTAAAAAGCCAGCAGGTTCCTGGCCGTCGCACGGCCACTGCCCCCGGAACTGCGGGTGCTGAGGCACTGGCCACTGAGGGAAAGGGATTGCTCTTTTGAGCCATCATCAGGCGCAGCCACACATCAGTGGCCTTAACCCCCCACCCGATTTCTGGCTGCAAAGCGAGGCGGCGGCGAAATTCCTCGTCATACCGCCACCAGGCGCTACCCCCGTGTGATTTAAAAGCGCTATAAATGGAGTCCATGTAAATGAAAAGCTCGGAGCAACGCTCCGGATGCTTTGTGCCCATAACACAACCCAGTACCGAGAACGCCTGCAGCCAGTTGTTTATGGTTTTTGCGACTTTCGGTCTTTTATCATAACGGTCAGTAGCAACCTTTTGCTCTTTGTCGACGGTATGCTGATCCATAGTGATCAAGGACCAAATATCAACATATTGGTTGTCCCAGATCTTTGTCTTAGTGTCGTCATCTAAATGCGTGCCCAGCGGGCTGATCCCACAGAAAAAAGCATACTTGTGGACGCCAGCTTTCACCGGAGGCTGTTTAGCTCCGGCCTGAGGCAGAGGGACAGGATCAATTTTGCTGAGAATTGCCTTAAGGGCAGGGACGATATCACCAGCCCCCCTTCCCCATGCCCGTGCAAAGTCAAACTCACCCCCAACTGCAGATGACGACTGACCAGGCATCTCCTGAGGAATGGACATCATGCTTGAAGACAGCATCGGTGCTGCCAGTACCGTCTGGACCGGAGCCGGAGGAGCTGACGGCAGAGTCTGCGCCGCCGGAGCTGCCGCTTCTGGCCTAACTGAGCTGCACGGACTCCTCTTTCGGTGTGAAGGCTCCCGCCTTTTCTTGCTACGAGCTGACTCCCCATCAGAGCTCGAGGGGGTACATGACGAGGACCTTGAGGAAGGGGAGCGCCACCTAGAACTTCTGGAGCGCCTCGATCGGCTCCGTCGTCTAGACTCCCTGTGGTGACGTCGGGAATAGCGGCTCCTAGAGTCGCGGGATCTATGGCGCCTATGCCTGGCAGATCCTCTGGATGATGCATAAGATGGCGAGCGGGAGCGCCCGCACACGCTGTCACGAGACCCCTCACACACTTGCGAAGTCACAGGCAGCCGCTCCCTACAGGAGGCCTGATCACAACCACGCTGCGCGGTAAAGCCTAACGCAGCGGGGGGCTGGCAAGGCGGCATGAGCGAGGGGGGGGTTATTGTCGGGGGGGAGGGGGGGTACCGCAGGCGGTGGGACAGGAAGGGGGGGAAGAGCAGTCAGGCTCTGACTGCTATTCTCAGCCTGCTGCAAGGGGCTGGAAGAGCTGCACTCACCAGACTCATGGGAGGCAGGGGAGGCACAGGCCTGGTTACCCATCCTAGCTGACAATGGAGGGAGGGGGGGACCAGACACTGGGGAGGACTGAGTGGCCGCAATACCGCCGGATACTATACCGGCAGCGCGGGCGCAAGGCGGAAGGGGAGGAGCCAACAGCAGCGCGACCGGAAGTGACGCCGGCGCGACCGCTACTTCGGCTCCACCACCTCCCCCCCGCCGGCGCCGGGCAGAGAGCGGGGGACTGGGGCTAGGGCGCGCGGGTGGGCGGATACGCCGAGCGGACCGCCTGCCACCTCTGGGCACATCATGACCCGATTCTGCCCCCAAGCCAGCCAGCAGGCGGCCGAGGAAGGACGGGTCCTGCTGCAACTGCAGCCGCAGTGCATCGGTCAGATCCTGCTCCTGAGACATCACGCACAGAGACTCACAAACTCTTGTGGTGGCCAAGCGGAAAGAGGGTAAGCCCGCCCCTTACCCAGGCTTTTATACCACCTATCTCCTCCCACCGCCTGCCCTTTCCTGGCAACACTCCTCCCCACCATTCCGACCGGAACTCCCACCATATGCAGCTATCCGTACCCAGCCCAATTCACAGACCATTGCTCTCACCACCGCCCCATCAGTCCAAGACACCATGCCTTATACAGGCTGGTGTCCAATATTCTGTTGGGAAAGAAGCCGGCACAGACAGCATCCTACTGTGTCCGGCAGCTGTCACAGACACCGGAGGATGCTGTGTATGCCGGCTCCTTCCTCCTCCAGAGCGGCGCGCATCAAAGGGGAGCTGCGAGCTGCGGGCCGCGGGCCGCATCGGGAGGTCTCAGGGGCCGGATGCGGCCCGCGGGCCGGAGGATCCCCACCCCTGCTTTAGTGGAACAGCCGCTTACCACCTCCAGCTCTGCTGAACCACACTCTGCTCACCTGCTGGACAACTTCCAGCACTGCTGCAACAAAACGTGAGTCTGCATATACCTACTATCACTGTTATCTGCTGTGTACACCCCTACCGCCATAGGCTTCCACAAAGTATCCACATAAAGTGTAACAACATCACTATTATGTGTAGCGATGTGCAGTCGCCAGAGGATGATTCTAGGTCCGGACCTAAAGAAACAATCGGCGAATGATCGGTTTATCTTATCATTGTCTCTATCTGTTACATAGAGCGATAGTCTGTCTGATGGGTCTGATTATCACTCCATGTAAAAGGGCCCTCAGACTCTTTCCTCAATACAAGTTTGTTTTGTTCCATGCCTGGGATCCAACCATTCACCACTGCACTAGTCAGAGCTTTACTATTATGCTACTCCCTCCCCTTCACCCCTCCCCACCCCCTCTTGGGCACAGCAGAGAGACACATACAGTAGGTCTGTAGACCTCCCCTGTCTTCCCTTTCAGTCTGAACATTGTTATGCTAACAGCGGGGGCTTCTCTGGGGGGATTGCTTAAAGCCCCAATTCCACTGTGTTGTTAAGAGGAGAAAACGAGCGCTTTCCGCGCTCGTTTGCTCCTCGTTCCCCCCTCGCTGCCGCCGCTATTCAGCATGGCTGCAGCGAGCGGGTGAGTGCAGGAGGTGCGGCGGGGAGCTGCGGGGGGGGCAGCCCGGGTGATCGCTGATCGTCCGGGCAGCCCATAAGATACAGCAGCGTCTGCTGCCGATGCTCCTATTCAACGGAGCGACTGCAGCAGATCGCTGCTATATCAGTCGCTTGTTTTTCAGCGTGTTGAAAAACAAGCGACTGCAACGATCAGCCTACATGAACTATGTCGGCTGATCGTTGCACTCTATTCCACGGGACGATTATCATTCGTAGCGGCCGATATCGGCCGAATACGAACGATATGCGTTCCGTGGAATAGGGCCTTAAGAAAGATCATTTAGGCTGCTTTCACACTGACTGCCTTTTTTTTTTTTTAAATTGCAATAAAAACACCAGTACCCAGATGTTAGCTGGAAGTCAAAAAAAGTTTATGAATTCCCTTGCACACTTGGTGGTTTTCTCCACTCTTTGGTGTTGTTGCAGCTCTGAGGCAGTTTTTGCAAAATGCAACATGCTGAGGGTTTCGTATTTTTTCAGCAAACTGCGGCGTTTTTCTCCCATAGACTTCAAAGGATGGGGGGGGGGCAGCAGGCGGGGGAGGGTTAACGTACACATCTCCTCATTTTCTTGGAATCAGCGGCTAAGCAGGGATACCGCTTCACTTGATGACTGACTCAGATGACGCACTAAACCTCCTCCCTTGTCACAGTTTGCAGAAAAAACACCAAACCCTCATCCTGCTGCGTTTTGCAAAAAAATGCCACAGAGCCGCAGAAACGCCAATGAGTACATAGTGGCATCATAGTACACCTCAGCTGCTGCAGAACCTGATCATACACCTCAGCTGCTGCAAAACTTCAAAATATACACCTCAGCTGCTGCAGAATATCATCATCCTACACCTCAGCTGCTGCAGAACATCATCATCCTACACCTCAGCTGCTGCAGAACATGATCATCCTACACCTCAGCTGCTGCAGAACATGATCATCCTACACCTCAGCTGCTGCAGAACATCATCATCATACACCTCAGCTGCTGCAGAACCTGATCATACACCTCAGCTGCTGCAGAACCTGATCATACACCACAGCTGCTGCAGAACCTGATCATACACCTCAGCTGCCGCACAACCTCATACTACACCTCAGCTGCTGCACAACCTCATAGTACACCTCAGCTCCTGCAAAACATCATAGTACACCTCAGCTGCTGCAGAACCTCATAGTACACCTCAGCTGCTGCAGAACCTCATAGTACACCTTAGCTGCTGCAGAACATCATAGTACACCTCAGCTGCTGCAGAACATCATAGTACACCTCATACATCTGTCTACTGATAGCTATGGTAATGTGGGAACAGTTGTTACAAAACTGAGTCTAGCGAGGAGAGAAATGTATCATAGATAGGATCTGCCATACCTACTCATAGGGATCCTTTGTGATGGGTGTAATACATAGTAAATCTTCCCAATCAAAACAATGGAGCCTGTGGTGTGAGGGCTTAGGTGACAGGCACTTTCACCAAGAGGTTTGTGGGATCGAGCCCCGGTAAAGTTTATTATTATTGAAAGCCTCTGCTAACACGACGAAACAATCACAATAATTATTTAAGTGGTGACAATGAAAGAGGAAGTTATTAATAAGAACGTTAAATGCAATATTGATTGTTTATTTTTAATTATTTAATTCTAATTAATTCTCACCACTTAAACATGTATTGTGATTGATTTGTAGTTTCAGGAGTAACTATCATTAATAAACTTTGCCAGGGTTCGAACCCACAGCCTCTCACATAGGATAGCAGTCACCTTAGCCACCACACCACAGACCCTATTGATGTCAAGGTGATTAAGTATTATACCCATCACAGAGGAGGTGAGGGGATGATGGGGGTGGATTAAACATTGGGGATACAATCGGGGCGGGAGGGTCCAATTCCGACATGAGAGGGGTCCAGCCAGCTGCCAGCTAAACCAGCCGGCGATGAGTCGTGGTGTGCGGGGCTCCCCCGCCTCGGGCTCTGACAGGGGTGGAATGTGGACCGGGAGGTGTGGCAGCTCCGGCGTTCAGGGCCACCAAGTAGAAGCAGCAGCGGCAGCCGGTGGACGCCGGGGCTACCACATCTCCCGGTCCACATTCCACCCCTGTCACGTCCCTGTAATAGTTTATATTTCATTAAAACAGCAAATTTTCGTTCTAATCATGTTATTTCTTGTTTACAATAGCCAGGCTGAAATGGAAAAAATGCTGTTTTAAGTAAATATATTGTTAATAAATGTCCTGCAGCAGGGAATGTATTAACAATATATTTTCTTAAAACAGCATGTTTAGTTTCAGCCTGGCTATTGTAAATGAAAAATAACATGATTAGAACGAAAATTTGCTTTTTTGATGAAATATAAACTGTTAGAGTGAGCAGTAGAGTCAGACCGCACTGGGAGGTATTTCACAGCATTAGGGATTTGTCTGAGTGAAATCCCATTGTAATTCATTATAGCTGTTATACTGCCACCTACTGGCCATGTCTTGAATTACAGTTAGATCATTTTTAACTAAGTTGCTGTACCAACATCCTTACGCAGTAAAATAAAAGTTTATCAAGTTGAAAGTGGCTACATCTGTAGGTGAGGGTGACGTATTCTGTTGGCAGGCAGTGAGCAGGTATATAGATGAGGGAGATGTATTCTGTAGGCAGGGAGCAGGTATATAGGTGAGGAGATGTATTGGGCAGGCAGGGAGCAGGTATATAGATGAGATGTATTGGGCAGGCAGGGAGCAGGTATATAAATGAGGAGATGTATTGGGCAGGCAGGGAGCAGGTATATAGGTGAAGGAGATGTATTCTGTAGGCAGGGAGCAGGTATATAGGCGAGGGAGATGTATTCTGTAGGCAGGGAGCAGGTTTATAGGTGAGGGTTATGTATTGGGCAGGCAGGGAGCAGGTATATAGGTGAAGGACATGTATTCTGTAGGCAGGGAGCAGGTATATAGGTGAGGAGATGTATTGGGTAGGCAGGAAGCAGGTATATAGGTGAGGGTGAGGTATTAGGCAGACAGGGAGCAGGTATATAGGTAAGGGAGATTTATTGGGCAGGCAGGGAGCAGGTATATAGGTGAGGAGATGTGTTCTGTAGGCAGGGAGCAGGTATATAGGTGAGGGAGATGTATTGGGCAGGCAGGGAGCAGGTATTTAGGTGAGGGAGATGTATTCTGTAGGCAGGGAGCAGGTATATAGGTGAGGAGAACTGAGGGGAGGAGGGGTCTGCCAGGGTACTTTTTTATTTTTATTTTTTTGGTTCAGCTTGTGCTTCCCCCTTTTTTTTTTTTTTTTTCTTGAAAGATGGTTAAAATTTTAGTGTGGAATATCAGGGGGCTCTCTAACAGACTTGCAGTGATGAATGTTCTAAAACATTTTCTCCCCTGTATTGTAGGTTTGCTTGAAACCCATTTAGTAGAAGAGTCAATGAGTAAAAACTGGTGGTCCAACCAATATCATTCGGTATTTTCTAATTACGCAAGGGGAGTGTCTGTTTTAGTGCATAAAAGTATAAAATGGAAATTATTTGATTGCAAGAATGACAGGGAAGGTAGATTTGTATTTTTACACTGTAAAGTGGATACTATGATCTGTATTCTAGCTTTTGTTTACATTCCTCACCCTTTTAAGCCCAAGGTATTGAAAGAATTATTTGATTACAGTAAGAATAAAGATCCTTGCCCCATCTTAGTAATAGGGGACCTGAACATAGTAATGGATGAACAGAAAGACAGGTTACGGTTAGCTGGCCACAGGGGGGATATTCAGAATTCTCCTTTGGGTAACATCTTGAAAGAGCTAGGGTTAAGGGACTTATGGAGAGAAAGAAACCCAGAACTAAGCACTTTTTCTTGTTGGAATAAGACTGCACGGACTATGTCCAGAATAGATATGGGATTGGTTAATGATACTATGGCACAGAAAGTAAGAAAAATAGAAAACTTGCACAGGTGTATCTCTGATCACGCACCACTAGTAGTAGAGATACAGAATAGTATAGTAAAATTGTCACGTAATATAAGAATTAATCCACATTGGTTACATATGATAGAGGACACTAAAAAGTTAGAAAGGGAATTTAAGGAATTATGGGATATAAATTATAATACGGCTAAGGGGGGGGGTAGTATGGGACACGATTAAAGCTATAATGAGAGGGAAGTATTATGGGGTTATTTGCACGTTGAAAAAGAAATTTAGGGAAAAGGAAAGGGAATTAGTTGGGAAAATTAAGAAAGTAGAAGAAGAAATTAAAATTGCACCATCACTTCAGCTGGAGAATATGCTTAGGGAAAGGGAAGGAGAGTTAGAAAAGTATTTGGGAGATAAAGCTAAAAATAAGGCGGAGTTCATGAGGTCTAGACATTTTCTGGGGTCAGGGAAACCAAATAAAGGACTAATGGCGTTGGTCAGAAACCAGGAGGATAAGAAAAACATAGAAGCAATAAGAACTGATTCGGGGAGGATTATTAATAATCCCTTGGAGGTTAATGGGGAGTTTAAAAAGTATTATGAAAAACTTTATACAACTCAGAGTAGTTATAATAGACAAAAACTGGTAAACTTCCTGAGAGGAATTGATTTTTCTAAGATCAATACTCAGCAGAAAGATTAATTAGATGCTCCTCTTTCCCTGGATGAGCTGAAGGAGGCTTTGGCTTCCATAGCGGGCAATTCTGCGCCTGGTAGAGATGGGCTGCCCTATGAGCTATATAGGGTGCATAATGAATTTTTGTTACCCTGCCTGCATAAGACATTAGTAGAGGTGGTGGAAGAGAAGGCGTTACCACCATCTATAGAGGAGGCCTCTATAATTTTGCTTCCTAAACCAGGAAAAGGCCATCTAGAAGTTGAATCATACAGGCCAATTTCGCTGTTAAATAGTGGGGTGTACCCATTGATACTTTTACCTCCCACAGACAGAGAAATAGGCAACAGTAGCTTATTTTTGAAGGGTACCTCTGCGCCTGAGAGACCCCCTCGATAATCGCTCAGGCGCTGGAGTTTTCCAGCGGTGACATCAGCCTAGAAGGACATTGTCGGATTAGGTGTCCAGTCTTCCCACAGTAAAAACGGATTATTCTGTATGCTAAGTGCTCTTCGAGTTTTGGCATCGGCAGTATCCACCTGCATGGGTTTTTCAGGTGAGGGCAAGACAGGAAGGGAAGGCTTAGGGTTAGTAAGCGGTGAGACAGGGTTTTTAGGGAAGTCGGGGGAACCCCTCTCTCTTTGTCAGTCCCTAAATCTCCGGCCCACTCGAATAGCCAAAGTCATGCGCTCTTCTAGTGAGTCAGGAGGGGGGTATGCCACCAACATCCTTCAGTCGGTCACTAAGACCTACCTGAAACTGAAATCGGAGGGCCGAGTCATTCCACGTGGAGAGACCACTCCACTGCCTGAACTCTGAGCAGTACTCCTCCACTGGACGTCGGCCCTGTCTCAACCCAGTCAACTGACGCTCAGCATTGGCTGCACTGTCCGGGCCGTCATAGAGTAACCCCAATGCCGTAAAAAATTGGTCAGAAGTCAGGGGAGTCAGGGGGCAGGGAGAATGCCCACTCTTGCGGTGGCCCTTGGAGGAGGGATATGATGATGCCGACCTTCTGAGACTCTTCTCCCGAAGAGCGGGGACGCAACCTGAAAAATAGCTTGCACCCCTCCCTGAATGCACGGAACCTCCTCCTGTCCCCGAGAACTTATCTAAGAGCTGAATGGGCGGCTCAGGAGGTACTGGGGAGGTCACCGTGAGTTGTTGGGGAGTAGTCTCTTGGTCCTGGACCCTTACAGCAAGCTCCTGAACCATAGTGTTGAGCCGCTGCATTTGGTCCACTATATTTGACATGGCGGTCCGGTTGTCCATGGGCAACGGCAGTATTTTTGGGTTTGCTATTCTGTCAGGAGAGGAACAAACACAACCAGACAGTGGGCCCTAATCTGAACCACCCACTGTCCCTTCCTAATTGCCTCAGTCGACCCTAGGCGGTCGTGGACAACCACGGAGATGTTCCCTGCACTGAGTACGTGGGACACAAAACACGACAGACAGACAAACACAATATAGAAGCGTGAACAAGCCGGGTCAAACCACATGAGCAATGCAGTACAGAATCAGCAATACAAAGGATAGTCACAAGTCAGGCGGAGGTCAGAATAACAAGTCGGTCAGGCAGGAGGATTTAGGATGGGATTCGCAGGAGCAGACACAGGGGGAGCTGGGACCAGGGATTAACCTAATAGCCAGCGATTTGAAGCTGGCTTTGACTCTTACTTATACTGGATCAGGAGCCCGGACCAAAGGCAGATTGGTCCGGCCTCCTGAATCCAGCCACGGAACAGCTGCGGCACTGCAGGCTGAGTGGAAGAGCGATCCGTCATTCAGCCTGAGTAGGAGCCGCTCAGCTGTGTGCCGGCTGGCTGACAGTCATGTGAGACCGCGGCGTCCCTGGTTGTCAGGGACGCCATTGGGTCTCCGTGACGTCACTCTGCTCCAGCGGGCGGAGGGACGGCGCGCTCCCAAGCCGGCCGCCGGAGCCAAGCAATAAGAGAACGCCACTGGATCCTGGTGAAAAACTATACACTACAGGTATACAGCCCCCCACCCCCACCCCAACTATACACTATAGGTATACAGGACCCCTAAAAACTATACACTTTAGGTATACAGAACGAATTCCACAGATTAACTCAGATCTGGTAGAAAATCTGGTGTCTTTTCGAGGGGGGGTATTGGTCAGGCCTGGTATAGTGATGTTATCCAGTCACAGTATGTCGGTATTAGTCAGGTCTGGTATGGCAGTGTTATTCAGTCACAGTGTGTTGGTATTGGTCAGGTCTGGTATGGCGTTGTTATCCAGTCACAGTATGGTTGTATTGGTCAGGTCTGGTACTGGTATGGCGGTGTTACCTAGTAACAGTATGGCGGTATTGGTCAGGTCTGGCAGTGTTATCCAGTGACAGTATGGCGGTATTGGTCAGGTCTGGTATGGCAGTGTTATCCAGTCACAGTATGGCGGGATTGATCAAGCCTGGTATGACAGTGTTATCCAGTCACTGTGTGGCGGTATTGGTCAGGTCTGGTATGACGGTGTTTTCCAGTCACAGTATGTTGGTATTTGTCAGGTGTGTTATGACAGTGTTACCCAGTCACAGTGTGGTGGTATTGGCCAGGTCTGGTGTGGCTGTTATCCAGTCACAGTATGGCGGTATTGGTCAGGTCTGGTATGACAGTGTTATCCAGTCACAGTATGGCGGTATTGGTCAGGTCTGGTATGTCAGTGTTATCCAGTCACAGTAAGGCGGTATTGGTCAGGCTTGGTGTGGCGGTGTTAAATGTGACATGTGGAGCTATTACCTACCAATCCTGATGCTAATTGGTGAGTGAGGATGGGTGTCTTCAGGTTTAGTGCTTAGGGCAGCAGGAGCTGGTAATACTGCCCTGTATACATGTCCTGTATAGATTGAGTACAGGGTCCTGTATACATGTACTGTATAGATGGAGTAGGGAGTTTACCAGTTATTTCTGTGGCTCTGTTGTGAGGCAGCTGCCCTAGCAACCATTCAGATTCCAGCTCCCTATGAAAATGAAAGCAGTAATCCTATTGATTGCTAAGGCTCCAACTGCCGTGTCTGCTGCAGTGCTAATTATATCACCTGTGTGTGCAGTGAGGAGACTTTCCCATTCATTTCTATGGGGCGCTCTTTCCCCTTCCCCTCCCCTCCTGTACATCTGGCGAAGACGGGACCTTCGCTCTAACCTGCCCGGGCACCCAATGTATCTGTGTGCCAAATTTGGGGTCAAACTGTTCAGGCGTTGAGAAGTCTATAGAGGACAGACAGACAGACTTTGATTTTAATGATATAGACTAGAAAATGTACCCGGCGCTGCCCGGGTATAAAGTGTCAGTGTGTTAATTAGATTTGTTCTAAGGTGCCCAGGAGGCCAAGCTAAAGGTATTGTTCTGAGTTAATCAGTGGAATTAGTGTATAGCTGTAGTGCATAGTTGGAGGGGTTCTGTATACCCACAATGTATAGTTTTTAGGGGTCTTGCATATCTGTAGTGCATAGTTGGAGGGGGCTGTATACCTATAGTGTATAGTTGGGGGGGTCCTGTATACCTGTGGTGTGTAGTTGTGTAGTGGGGGGGGCTGTATACCTGTAGTGTATAGTTGAGGGAGGTCCTGTATACCTCTAGTATATCGTTGGTGCTGTATACCTGTAATGTATAGTTGGTGGAGGTCTTGTATACCTGTAGTTTATAGTTTGAGGATCCTGGATACCTGTAGTGTATAATTGGTGGAGGTCTTGTATACCTATAGTATATAGTTCGGGGTCCTGTAAACCTGTAGTGCATAGTTTGAGGGTCCTGTATAACTGTAGTATATAGTTGGTGGAGTTCCTGTAATACCTGTATTGTATAGCTTTGGAGTCCTGTATACCTGTAGTATAGAGTTGGTGAAGGTGCTGTATACCTGTAGTATAGAGTTGGCGGAGGTCCTGTATACCTGTAGTGTATAGTTTGGGGTCCTATATACCTGTACTATATAGTTGGTGGAGGTCCTGTAAACCTGAAGTTTATAGTTGGTGAAGGTCCCGTGCACCTGTAGTGTATAGTTTGGGGTCCTTATACCTGTAGTGTCCTTTATACCTGCAGGGTCGTACATATTTACCATTAGGCACCCATGGTCTGGTGCGTAGGGTAGCACCTTGCAGAGGGGCAGTACCCTCCCGTTCAGACTTGCCAGAAAATCTGGTGTCTTTTCGAGGGGGGTATGACTGTATTGGTCAGGTCTGGTATAGCAGTTTTTTCCAGTCATAGTATGCTGGTATTGGTCAGGTGTGTTATGACAGTGTTACCCAGTCAGTTTGGCGGTATTGGTCAAGTCTGGTATGACAGTGTTATCCAGTCACGGTATGGCGGTATTGGTCAGGTCTGGTATGGCAGTGTTAACCAGTCACAGTATGGCAGTATTGGTCAGGTCTGGTATGATAGTGTTATCCAGTCACAGTATGGCGGTATTGGTCAGGTGTGGTATGACAGTGTTATCCAGTCACAGTATGGCGGTATTGGTCAGTTCTGGTATGGCAGTGTTATCCAGCACAGTATGGCGGCATTGGTCAGGTCTGGTATGGCAGTGTTATCCAGTCACAGTATGGTTGTATTGGACAGGTCTGGTATGGCAGTGTTATCCAGTCACAGTATGGCGGTGTTGGTCAGGTCTGGTATGGCAGTGTTAACCAGTCACAGTATGGCGGTATTGGTCAGGTCTGGTATGACAGTGTTATCCAGTCAAAGTATGACGTTATTGGTCAGGTCTGGTATGACAGTGTTATCCAGTCACAGTATGGCGGTATGGCTATCCTGATGCTAATTGGTGAGTGAGGATGGGGCACCTTCAGGTTTAGTGCTTAGGGCAGCAGCTGCTGGTAATACTGTCCTGGGCACCCAATGTATCTGTGTGCCAAATTTGGGGTCAAACGGTTCAGGCGTTTGGAAGTCTATTTGGGACAGACAGACAGACAGACAGACTTTCATTTTTATTATATAGACTAGAAAATGTACCCGGCGCTGCACCGGTATAAAGTGTCAGTGTGTTAATTAAAATTATTCTAAGGTGCCCAGGAGGCCAATCTATGTCCTTGTTTTTTTTTTTTAAGGGGAATCGCCAGTAGCCCTATATACCCGACAGTTCTGCACTGTTTATGTAAATTGTAGCTTATACACATTAGAAATAAACTAAAAACTTCAAACATCCGTCCTGTATACCTGTAGTGTATAGTTGGGGGGGTTGTATACCTGTAGTGTATAGTTGAGGGGGTCCTGTATACCTGTAGTGTGTAGTTGGGGGGGGGGCTCTATACCTGTAGTGTATAGTTGAGGGAGGTCCTGTAGTACTGTATACCTGCAGTGTATAGCTGGTAGAGGTCCTGTATACCTGTACTGTATAGTTGGGGGTCCTGTATTCCTGTAATATTTAGTTGTTGAAGGTCTGTATACCTGTAATTTCTAGTTGGTGGAGGTCTTCTATACCTGTAGTTTATAGTTTGAGGGTCCTGGATACCTGTGGTGTATAGTTGGTGGAGGTCTTGTATCCCTGTAGTATATAGTTTGGGGGTCCTGTGTACCTGCTTATCGACCATGTGCCACCTCTGAAACGCGGAGGGGACAGACTTAGTATTCTGATGAAAAAGGAGCTCAAGTGGATCTATGAGCTACAAACCTTAAAACCTAAAGGCCTTAATGTGGAATTCAAGATAAATCACAAAATGTTTACATGAATACCCATTGGATATATTTTTATGTGACTATGTATGTGTCATTTTCTAGATTTCCTGTTTTTTAAAAAAAAAAATTTTCTAATGAATTCCTTTTTATTTTTTCTTTAGATCATCGGGATATATAGGAGCCACTCAAGTACCACCGCGGACTCTCTGTTTACAAGTTGGATCTTGCCCCCTCTTCTTGCCTCTTTGCACCAAGCCGACATGACATGTGTCCCCTAAATTGTTGTCCTGTTAAGGCCGAGTGGATAATCCGGATCGTCTGCGGTGGTTGCGGATGCACTGAGCGCAAGGCGGTTCTGGAGGAGCGGCGCGACTCGCCCGGTCCCGGGTGCCGAACGCCGCTTTGATTCCACTAACCTTCTGACGGGACTACAGGGTGTATGCTGTCAGTGGCGAGATGCTTTTTATTTACTGTAAGAGTTCTAGCATGTTTTATACCATTTTCATTACGGTCGTCATGTATACTTATCTATTCACTCCGGTTGGCTAGTGGTTGCTATGGGGCGGTAACATTTTTACGCATGCGCCCTAGGATTTGCACCACGCCAAGCCTGTACACCGGTCGCCATTACACGCTCTGGACTTTATCCTTTTTGATTCGCAACGGTGGTGAGTGGCTCCTCCCTCCCGATGAATATTCATGTTGTCTGTTTAGACTTATTATGATTTATAGTCACGTATCACAAAGCACTTGGGTGTTTTACACTTTTAATATGAGAATTTAGATAACTGCACCTTACTATACTGTTATTTTACAATTTTAAAAGCTATTTTACTCTTTATAACATTTATGGGTTATTACATATGCTAATGAGTTAGCCTTATAAATATGCACAACGGATGTTCCCACAATGCCTGAGAATGACCCTGTGAGAGGGTCGAAACGTCGCCATTTTTGTACCTATGCTGATGGAATAAAACCTTTCTTACCACATGTTGGAGTGCTGCGGATTTCTGTGGACTGTATTTGGGATCCCTAGCCAAGGGACTTTCTTCGCTGGCACCCACGCCTTTACCTCCGGATGTGCGGCTTTCCTCTGGACTAGATAGATAGATAGATAGATACAGGGCCGCCGATAGGGCAGTACAAGTGGTACTGCCGTATGGGGCCCGGACCCTAAGAGCACGGCCGGATTAAAGGGGGGGCACAAGGGGCACGTGCCCCTGGGCCTCCACCACTAGGGGGCCCCCACCAGCTGGAACCCGGAAGGGGAGTTCCGGAGCTTTTTTTTTTTTTTGCTAAACCCCTCGGCGCCCGGGCGGTTTTGGGGGGGGGGCTCAGGGGAGTGATGGGTCGGCCGGGGGATCAGGCTGGAAAGGTCTCCCCCATGCAGGGCCGGCGTGAGCTTCCGGTACACACAGACCGGAAGCTCACAGTGAAGCCCCGCTATGCCCGAACCTCTCTCCTGTTTGGCAGCGGCGTGATGACGTCACACGCACGCTGCTGAGCAGGGAAGAAGTTCGGGCATCGCGGGGCTTCACTGTGAGCTTCCGGCCTGTCTGTACCGGAAGCTCACGCCGGCCCTGCATGGGGGAGACCTTTCCAGCCTGCCTCTGTACCTGCCGCCCTGCTGAACCCCCGGCTGGTCCCCCTGACAGCCAGCTAATCCCCCGGACCCCCGGCTGGTCTCCCTGTAAGCTGGCTAATCCCCCTGCCACCCAGCTGATCCCTCAGCCCCCCGACCGCTCCCTCTTCCCTCCCTGCCTGTCACCTCAACTGCCCCCACCCATCCTCTCCCCCTGCCACCCCAGCTTACCCCGATCTTCTCCCCCAGCCCGCCGATCTTCTGCCCCTGCAACCCCAGCCGCCCTCCCATCTTCTCCCCCTGCCACCCCAGCTGCCCCCCATCTTCTCCCCCTGCAACCCCAGCCGCCCTCCCATCTTCTCCCCCTGCCACCCCAGCTGCCCCCCATCTTCTCCCCCTGCAACCCCAGCTGCCCTCCCATCTTCTTACCCTGCCGCCCCAGCTGCCCTCACATCTTCTCCCCCTGTTGCCCCAGCTGCTGCCCCTGTTCCCCAGGTTCTCTCCCTCCCCCAGTCTCACCCCAGCTGCTCTCCCTGCCCCCCAGCTTCTCCCCCTGCCACCCCAGCTGCCCTCCCATCTTCTCCCCCTGTCACCCCAGCTTCTCCCCCTCCCCCTGCCACCCCAGCTGCCCTCCCATCTTCTCCCCTGTCACCCCAGCTGCTCCCCCTGTTCCCCAGGTTCTCCCCCCTCCCCCAGTCTCACCCCAGCTGCTCTCCCTGCCCCCCAACTTCTCCCCCTGCCACCCCAGCTGCCCTCCCATCTTCTCCCCCTGTCACCCCAGCTTCTCCACCTCCCCCTGCCACCCCAGCTGCCCTCCCATCTTCTCCCTCTGTCACCCCAGCTGCTCCCCCTGTTCCCCAGGTTCTCCCCCTCCCCCAGTCTCACCCCAGCTGCCCCCCCAGCTTCTCCCCCTGCCACCCCAGCTGCCCTCCCATCTTCTCCCCCTGTCACCCCAGCTTCTCCACCTCCCCCTGCCACCCCAGCTGCCCTCCCATCTTCTCCCCCTGTCAGTAGCAGGCTGGCGGTCCATCCTTAAAGGACCACTCTGGCCTCTAACCTCTTACCTATAACATCTTCGGTCCTTCCAGTCATTGGTGACCAAATATCCTACTGTGCCCTGTGAAAGGGTCATAACTCACTTTCCTGTATAAGTCTATTGGGCGGCTGAGTGATGACACGAAACGGTCCCATAGACAGATGCTAGGAAAGCTGGGTGACCTCTATCATACTGAGTATAAGATGCTGGAGAGCTGGGTGACCTCCATCATACTGAGTATAAGATGCTGGAGAGCTGGGTGACCTCCATCATACTGAGTATAAGATGCTGGGAAAGCTGGGGTTACTGTATTTTTACAATAGTTTATATCACTCGATGTACTTCTGTATATATGTCTCCTCTATGTACTCTTGTATATATATGTATCCTCTATGTACTACTGTATATATGCCTCCCCCTGTATATATGTATCCTCTATGTACTGCTGTATATATGTATCCTCTATGTAGCAGGGACACATGCAGGCAGGTGCATTTCCGGGATAAGCGAGGGGGTGGGGGTGGGGATAGCGGGACACATGGTGCCTCCATCTAGGTAGAGTGTAGTAGTGGAGGTATAGTGGATAAGGGGTGTAGTAGTACAGATATAGATATGGGGTGTATTAGTAATACAGATGAGGGGCATTAGTAGTAGTAGTAGAGGTAAAGATGAAGGGTGAGGTAGTACAGGTATAGATATGGGGTGTATTAGTAATACAGATGAGGGGGATTAGTAGTAGTACAGGTAAAGATGAGGGGTGTAGTAGAAGTAGTAGTAGTAGTACAGGTAAAGATGAGGGGTGTAGTAGTAATAAAGGTATAAATGAGAGGTGACAGGGGCATACTGGGGGAAACTGGGGCAGCTGGGCGTGATTGGGGCAGGAGTGCACATATCCCTCCTCCTCTCACCCCGGCACACAGGTTCCCCTCCCGGCCACACGTGCAGGTCCCCGGTCTCTGGAGGAGGCCGCAGGCAGGGCTGTATTAACAACTGCTGCTGCCCTAGGCACTAAACCTGAAGACGCCCCATCTTCACGCACCTTTTGGCGATACCAGACCTGACCAATGCCACCATACCCCCCCCCCCCCCCTGGAAAAGACACCAGATTTACTGGCAAGTCTGAACGGGAGAAGGGAAACTAAAAAAATAAAAACAAAATAATTAGTTTTTTCTGTCCCCCTGCTCCCTGGTGCTGCTCCCCTGCAAGGTGCTGCCCTAGGCACCGGACCACGGGTGCGTAGTGGTAAATACGGCCCTGGCCGCAGGGACTGTAGTGGTGATAGCGTCACTGCCATTACTGGAGCTGTACAGCGGGATCGGGGGATGCAGATCCCGCTGTTCAGCTCCAGGACCTGAAGCGACGCTATCACCACTACAGTCCCTGCAGCCTCCTCCAGAGACCAGGGACCTGCACGTGTGGCCGGGAGGGGAACTGGATGTGATATGTATAGCTGGGGCAGGTCAGTCGCGGCTCTGTTAGGCGGACTGCCCGACTGCCCTGCACCTCACCTCCGGCGCGACACTCCACGCACCGCCGCCCGCCATGCACCTCACCTCTGCGCCGCCTGCTTGACCTGCAACTCCAGCCCAGCCGCCAACCCATCACTCTACGCTGCTCTGCCTGCAGTGATTTTTTGTGAAAATTTAATTTATGATTTTAATCGAAATCGATTATAACCTTCTGGGCAAATTTATTTGATTAATCGCCCAGCCCTAACTCCTCTGTATGTCTCCTCCTGTATATATGTATACTCTATGTACCCCTGTATATATGTCTCCTCCTGTATATATGTCTCCTCTATATACTCCTCTGTATGTCTCCTCCTGTATATATGTATCCTCTATGTACTGCTGTGTATGTCTCCTCCTGTATATATGTATCCTCTATATACTCCTCTGTATGTATCCTCCTGTACATATGTATCCTCTATATACTCCTGTGTATGTCTCCTCCTGTATATATGTATCCTCTATGTACCCTTGTATATATGTCTCCTCCAGTATATATTTATGCTCTATGTACTCCTCTGTATGTCTCCTCCTGTGTATATGTATCCTCTATATACTCCTCTGTATGTCTCCTCCTGTATATATGTATCCTCTATGTACCCGCTGTGTATGTCTCCTCTTGTATATATGTATCCTCTATATACTCCTCTGTATGTCTCCTCCTGTATATATGTATCCTCTATGTACTGCTGTGTATGTCTCCTCTTGTATATATGTATCCTCTATATACTCCTCTGTATGTCTCCTCCTGTATATATGTATCCTCCTGTGTAGGTCTCCTGTATATATGTATCCTCCTGTGTAGGTCTCCTGTATATATGTATCCTCCTGTATATATGTATCCTCTATGTAAGGAATAGGGAACCTTGGCTCTTCAGCTGTTGCAAAACTACAACTCCCATCATCTATGGTAAGCCTATGGCTGCCCAGGTATGATGGTAGTAGTAGTTTTGCAACAGCTAGAGGGCCTTGGTTCCCTCCCCCTGCCCTATGTCCTGCTGTGTAGATGTCCTGCTGTGTAGGTACCTGGCTTCCTGCAGACACCATCTTCTCGGTCTTCAGGCTCTTCTAGCCCAGACACAGGAGAACCAGCTGGAAGGAGAGAGCGGCCTCTGGTGGCCGGAGGAAGATACTGCGTACAGCAGTTTGCTTTTTACCATAAGCCTCATAGGCTTATAGGAAAGCATAATTGCCATAAAGGAGGCGGGGCTTAACGTCATGGGGGGCGGGGCTTCAGCGGCCGCTTCCATCACAGTCCGGATCCACAGCCACAGGTAAATATGACAGAAGAGGGCCGGGGCTGTAAGCAGGGGAGGCACTGAGGACTCCAGCCAGCTGTCAGCCGCCATGCGGCCCTGACAGCTGGGGGAAGACCGGCCCGGGGGGCATATGCCCCCTGCCCCCCGGCCCAGCCCGCCCCTGATGGAGACACATATCAAAACAGGGGTATATACTATGTATGGGGACACATATCAGAGCATGGGCCATATACTATGGAGGCACATTAGAGCAGGGGGTATATACTATGGGGGCACATTACAGCAGGGGGCACAGCAGGGCTGGACATTATTACTATATGATGGCACAGCAGGGGGCAATATTACTATAAGTGGGCACAACATGAGGACTTTATTACTATACGGAGGCACAACAGGAGATATTATTACTATATGTGGGCACAGGGGACATTTTTACTATATGGGGGCACAGCAGAGGATGCTACATACAGGGGACAACCCACACACTCATTAAGAAAAAAGGGAAGGAAATTGAAGGAAATGTGCGGAGCCTGAGATGTTTGTCTTGCAGGTTGTAAAGAGAAGAATTGTAGCTGCAAGAAATCATCCTGGAGGTCCAGGCCAGATGGAGAGGAAAAGGAAAGTGACACCTGAGATTAAAGAAGACGTCACCTGTGAGTCACTGAATTACATGTTTTTTCTTAGTTTTTTTGTAGAAAACTATTTGGTAGGGAACCCTGAAGTTAAAAGTGAAATATTGCTCTTTGCCATAATACACACGCTTCTTTTTAATAGCAGAGTTTTACTGTATCAGCTGAAATAGTTGCAAAACTGCATGAGATAATAATTCTGTAGTCTGTGTGCAGCATATGGTATATACTGTATACAGTCTGTGTGCAGCATATGGTATATACTGTATATAGTCTGTGTGCAGCATATGATATATAGCCTGTGTGCAGCATGTGGTATATACTGTATATAGTCTGTGTGCAGCATATAGTATATACTGTATATAGTCTGTGTGCAGCATATGGTATATACTGTATATACTCTGGGTGCAGCATATGGTATATACTGTATATAGCCTGTGTGCAGCATATGGTATATACTGTATATAGTCGGTGTGCAGCATATGGTATATACTGTATATAGTCTGTGTGCAGCATATGATATATAGCCTGTGTGCAGCATATGGTATATACTGTATATAGTCTGTGTGCAGCATATGGTATATACTGTATATAGTCTGTGTGCAGCATATGGTATATACTGTAAATAGTCTGTGTGCAGCATATGATATATAGCCTGTGTGCAGCATATGGTATATACTGTATATAGTCTGTGTGTAGCATATGGTATATACTGTATATAGTCTGTGTGCAGCATATGGTATATACTGTATATATTCTGTGTGCAGCATATGGTATATACTGTATATAGTCTGTGTGCAGCATATGATATACAGTATAGCCTGAGAGCAGTGGATGATATATAGCCTGTGTGCAGCATATGATATATAGCCTGAGAGCAGTGTATGGTATATAGCCTGTGTGCAGCATATGGTGTATATTCTATGTATGTCATATGCTGCACTCAGGCTTTATATTCCATATCATGGGCTTCACACAGCTGTGTATTTTAATCCTTAGGGTACGTTCACATGTACCATATCCGCTATATATTCTACGCAGCCTTTAAGTACTTTCTGGTTGCTCCTTACTGCTTCAGCTAGTGTATATGACATACAGTGCGCATGTCCGTGTGCGTGTCACACGATGATGTGCGTTCCAGCGCTGAGTACCGGAAGCGGAAGTGATGCGATACCCGTACGGCCCGGCGCTTGGCGCCAACGTCATCAGCGGCATCATATAAATAGTGGGATTAGACGGGGGTTAAGTCACACCCTCCTGAGGAAGCAAACCAACGCGAAACGTCGTTGAGGGGTATATGGTGGCAGATACACAGCAGCAGTAATGGGTAAGTGCTTAAGATCATATGAATATGATTTACTGTGAGGTTAGTTAGCCGGTACTATTTGTCCCAGTGTGGACGACGGTGAGAGTATTCATACTAGCCTGCATATAGGGAGTCTTGAAGTACATTTTGCACTAACCTAGATATTATAAAAATTTAAAAATCTACATATTTATCTGTGTGCTTGTATACTGCCATCTGCTGGTCTTTTCTATTTATTGCAAATCGTTTTTTTTTGTATGTTGTAATTTTATAATAAAGTATGTGGTTTTAAATTGTTAAAGGGGTTGTCCAGTGAAATTTTTTTTTCTTTCAAATCAACTGGTTTCAGAAAGTTAAATAGATTTGTAATTTACTTCTATTTAAAAATCTCAAGTCTTTCCATACTTATAAGCTACTATATATTCTGCAGGAAGTGTTGTTTGTTTACATTCAGAAACAGTGCTCTCTACTGACATCTCTGGCGGAGTCAGGAACTGTCCAGCGCAGCAGCAAGTCCCCATAGAAAACCTCTCCTGCTCAGGACAGTTCCTGACTCCGCCAGAGATGTCAGTAGAGAGCACTGTTTCTGAATGTAAACAAACAACACTTCCTGCAGGATATATAGTAGCTTATAAGTATGGGAAGACTTGAGATTTTTAAATAGAAGTAAATTACAAATCTATTTAACTTTCTGATACCAGCTGATTTGAAAGAAAACATTTTTTCGCTGGACAACCCCTTTAAACTAGCCTCAATATGGTTCTTTATGTATAAAATAAGTTATAGAGGTGTAGATGTTATAAGGTAAGCTGGATATAACCTGTGTTGAGACAGGAATATTGTGATAAATCCTTTTTATCCAGGTGGAATTAGTGGTATAATTAAGCTAGTGTATATGGTTGGGAACTGCAGATGGGACTTAGACTTGCAAGTCCAGGTTCCTTCAGCGATTCACATCTGCATATGCTGCTGTGGTGGCTAACACAGGGGGCAGGAGAGCACAGAAAGTACTGAAGTGCTGTGTTCTCGCATTGCATTATTAACATAAACACAAAGTGGGAATACACCCCTCCCTGTCCTGTCTCTAGGGCCTGGCATCTTCCTCTGCACTGCAGCCTCTAGTGACCATCACATGCAAAACAGAGGAGGATGCTGAGCCACACAGCCAAGAGTGAGGAGGGGTAGGTGCTAAGTCTGCTACAGTAAGTAGCCACCTGTATAGATCGCTGTATGAGATATATTTGGAAAAAAAAAAAATGGGGGGGCCCCCAACAAAATTTTTGCCCAGGGCCTCCACCAACCTTAATCCGGCCCTGCCTAAGAGACATGGGGGGGGGTCCCGCCGCCCCCCATCCGCTACGCTAGGGGGGCCCGCACGGCCCCCCTTGCCACCTGTTTTTGAGCATCCCGAGAAGCTGCGGCCGCGCAGCTTCTCGGGATGCACTGATCGATCAGAATACAGGAGAAGGACCTGTCAGCGTCCTCCTCCTGTATTCTCTCCCATAGGCTGCCGGCACTTCATACCAGCAGCCTATGGGAGGCCGGGACGTGACCTCTCCGGCAGGCGTGATCATGTGACGTCATCACGTCTGCCGGAAGTCCCGTCCCTGCGGCTCGCAAGATGGAGCCCGAAGAGGAGGAAGAGCTGCTGCCTGCACAGCGTGGATTAGGTGAGTAGGATGTTTGTTTTTTTAGGGGCACCTCTCAATGGCGGATTATAATGTAGGCGGTTTGGGCGGCCGCCCGGGGCCCGAGGCTCCGGGGGGGCCCATGCCGTGCCGCCCACATTATAATGCCGCCCGGGAGGCCCCCTCGCCACTGCACTCTTGTGACCGCAAGCATTGTTTCGCTTGCGGTCACAAGAGTCTCCGGCTGATGCGGGGCTGCCGGGGGTGTCCCGTCCTCTCCCCGGCAGCGCGCGCATCTCACAGCTCCTAGTGCCGCCTGGGGCCCTGACTTCCGGTACTGGGAGCGCACGTACCGGAAGTCAGGGCCCAGGCGGCACTAGGAGCTGTGTGATGCGCGCGCTGCCGGGGAGAGGACGGGACACCCCCGGCAGCCGCGCATCAGCCGGAGACAGCAGACGGAGAGAGGATCGACGGGGGAACGCAGGGTAGGTGAGTTATATTTTGTTATTTGTGTGTTATTTACTGACTGGGGGGGCTTCTATAAAGGGGAGAAGAGGGGGACCAGCTATAAGGGGGGGGAAGAGGGGGACCAGCTATAAGGGGGGAAAGGAGGACCAGCTATAAGGGGGGAGAGGGAAGAGGGGGACCATCTATAAGGGGGAAAGAGGGGGACCATCTATAAGGGGGAAAGAGGGGGACCATCTATAAGGGGGGGAAGAGGGGGACCATCTATAAGGGTGGAAAGAGGGGGACCATCTATAAAGGGGGAAAGAGGGGGACCATCTATAAGGGGGGGAAGAGGGGGACCATCTATAAGGGGGGGAAGAGGGGGACCATCTATAAGGGAGGGGGAAGAGGGGGACCATCTATAAGGGGGAAAAGAGGGGGACCATCTATAAGGGGGAAAGAGGGGGACCATCTATAAGGGGGGAAAGAGGGGGACCATCTATAAAGGGGGAAAGAGGGGGACCATCTATAAGGGGGAAAGAGGGGGACCATCTATAAGGGGGGGAAGAGGGGGACCATCTATAAGGGGGGAAAGAGGAGGACCATCTATAAAGGGGAAAAGAGGGGGACCATCTATAAGGGGGAAAGAGGGGGACCATCTATAGAGGGTGAAAGAGGGGGACCATCTATAAAGGGGGGAAAGAGGGGGACCATGTATAGAGGGGGAAAGAGGGGGACCATCTATAAGGGGGGAAAGAGGGGGACCATCTATACGGGGGGAAAGAGGGGGAAAATCTATAGAGGGGGAAAGAGGGGGACCATCTATAAGGGAGGGGGGAGGGGGACCATCTATAAGGGGGGAAAGAGGGGGACCATCTATAAGGGGGAAAGAGGGGGACCAGCTATAAGGGGGGAAAGGAGGACCAGCTATAAGGGGGGAGAGGGAAGAGGGGGACCATCTATAAGGGGGGAAAGAGGGGGACCATCTATAAGGGGGAAAGAGGGGGACCATCTATAAAGGGGGAAAGAGGGGGACCATCTATAAAGGGGGAAAGAGGGGGACCATCTATAAGGGGGAAAGAGGGGGAACATCTATAGAGGGGGAAAGAGGGAGACCATCTATAAAGGGGGACTATCTCCTATAGGATTAGCACCCTCCTCTCCTGACATCCTCTGTGCTGCTGGGACCTCCCCTATAGATCAGCACCCTCCTCTCCTGACATCCTCTGTGCTGCTGTGACCTTGGGGGGGGCAACATCAGGGGACCAGGTGAGGTGGCTATATGTTTATTGGGGGCAGTGGAGGTGGGGTGGGCAATGCTTACTGGGGGTAGCAGCAAGGGACCAAACATTATGTTTATTGGGGCTAGCAGGGAGGGGAGGCAGGCAGGCAGTGTTTATTGGGGACAGTGGGGGGGGGGAGGCGCAGTAGCAGATTATAATGTGGGTGAATTGACTGGGGGGGGGGGCCCAGGTTGGGTGGACAGCCCGGGGCCCAGGGTACATTTAATCCGCCACTGGCACCTCTGGGGGCATTATTAGTATATGAGGGCACCTCTGGGGGCATTATTAGTGTATGGGGGCACCTCTGGGGGCATTACTAGTATATGGGGGCACCTCTGGGGGCATTATTAGTGTATGGGGGCACCTCTGGGGGCATTATTAGTATATGGGGGCACCTCTGGGGGCATTATTAGTTCAGGGGGGGCACCTCTGGGGGCATTATTAGTATATGGGGGGCACCTCTGGGGGCATTATTAATGTATGGGGGCACCTCTGGGGGCATTATTAGTATATGGGGGCACCTCTGGGGGCATTATTAGTATATGGGGGCACCTCTGGGGGCATTATTAGTTCATGGGGGCACCTCCGGGGGCATTATTAGTTCATGGGGGCACCTCTGGGGGCATTATTAGTACATGGGGGCACCTCTGGGGGCATTATTAGTATATGGGGGCACCTCTGGGGGCATTATTAGCTCATGGGGGCACCTCTGGGGGCATTATTAGTATATGGGGGCACCTCTGGGGGCATTATTAGTTCATGTGGGCACCTCTGGGGGCATTATTAGTTCATGGGGGCCACCTCTGGGGGCATTATTAGTTCATGGGGGCCACCTCTGGGGGCATTATTAGCTCATGGGGGTACCTCTGGGGGCATTATTAGTTCATGGGGGCCACCTCTGGGGGCATTTTTAGCTCATGGGGGTACCTCTGGGGGCATTATTAGTTCATGGGGGCCACCTCTGGGGACATTATTAGCTCATGGGGGTACCTCTGGGGGCATTATTAGTTCATGGGGGCCACCTCTAGGGGCATTATTAGCTCATGGGGGCACAGCAGGGAATCCTACATACAGGGGCACAGCAGGGGATCCTACATACAGGGGGCACAGCAGGGGATCCTACATACAGGGGGCACAGCAGGGGATCCTACATACAGGGGGCACAGCAGGGGATCCTACATACAGGGGGCATCCCACATTCCTACTCGCTTTACTGCACATAACACCAAACAGCGCAGTTACTATGGGAGCCGACAGGGGGGAGAAAGGAAAGGAAGTTGCTAGAAATGTGCGGAGCCTAAATTGTTTGTCTCGCAGGTTCTGAAAAGATGAAACATATCTGGAAGAAATCATCATGGAGGACTGGGCCGGATGGAGAGGAAAAGGGAAAGTGACACCTCAGATCAAAGAAGACGTCACCTGTGAGTCACTGTATGACACTTTTCTTAGTAGGGGCGCCCAAGGTGACAGCTACTACATTATCTGTACTCAGAGATATCACTGTGTTATCTGTGGTGTTACATAGGACTGCAGGTGACATCTACATTATCTGTACTCAGAGATATCACTGTTATCTGTGGTGTTACATAGGACTGCAGGTGACATCTACATTATCTGTACTCAGAGGGATATCACTGTGTTATCTGTGCTGTTACATAGGACTGCACGTGACTACTACATTATCTTTACTCAGAGGGATATTACTGTGTTATCTGTGCTATTACATAGGACTGCAGGTGACATCTACTACATGATCTATACTCAGAGATATCACTGTGTTATCTGTGCTGTTACATAAGACTGCAGGTGAAATCTACTACATTATCTGTACTCAGAGATACCACTGTGTTATGTGGTGTTACATAGGACTGCAGGTGATATCAGGTGATTTCTCCAGGTTGCAGAAGTTCAAACTTCATCGTGCCCTGGTGTGCTGGTGTCTGTATACATGTGTGCTGGTGTCTGTATGTGTGTATACATGTGTGCTGGTGTCTGTATACATGTGTGCTGGTGTCTGTGTGTGAGATCAATTCTAGAGAACTGGCTCATATATCCCATTTTCCCCAGTGGCTTAAAATGTAACCTCTGTTATACAGTTATAAAATTGTAGAACCTAAATGTGAACAAGGTGCAATTCAAATAGACACTTACTTGTATAGCTGTCTCTTGTGCTCTGTATGCAGTGCATTATACTCACCCTTGCAACGTACAATTTATAGCGTGTCTACAAGCCCAGCGGGGCTCATTATGATGGAGACTAAAACTTATACAAGAGTGGGGTAGGGGTTCCCCTGTATTCAGAATGCTGTTGAGTGGGATTATTAAATTTCGAGGGTCTATGCAGAGCAGGATAAAGACACCTCTGCTGCACAAACAGGATCTCCAAGAAAGCGTTCTCACCTCCATGTATTTGCTATCACTGGCTTGGGTGAGCTGAACTAGTCTGCCTGGGGGTGTGTGTGATTTGTATATGCTCACTAACATGGAACAGCCTCATTATATTAGCCTTATCAACATATTCTATGTTAGTGAGCATACCGGGGGGGGGGGGGGGATATTGGTAAACATATACAAATCAAACAGCCCCCCAGACCCTCGAAATTCAATAACCCCAAACGGGGCATTGCCTAGTACTCAACAGCATTCTGATTACAGGGGAACCCCTACCCCACTCCTGTATAAGTTTTAGTCTCCATCATAATGAGCCCTGCTGGGCTTGTAGACACGCTATAAATTGTACGTTGCAGGGGTGAATATAATGCACTGCATACAGAGCACAAGAGGCAGCTATACAAGTGTCTGTATGGTGACATTTAAATTGCACCTTGTTCACATTTAGTTTCTACAATTTTATAACTGTATAACAGAGGTTACATTTTAAGCCACTGGGAAAAATGGGGTATATGAGCCAGTTCTCTAGAATTGATCTGAACCAAATTATACCTCCCAGCAAGGCGTGGGTCGAACACACAATTTTTTTTTTTTTATTAATGTGGGGGGCCCAGACACTTTGGTTGTATGGGGCCCTGAAATTCCTGATGGCGGCCCTGGATAGATAGATAGATAGATAGATAGATAGATAGATAGATAGATAGATAGATAGATAGGAGATAGATAGATAGGAGATAGATAGATAGGAGATAGATAGATAGGAGATAGATAGATAGATAGATAGATAGATAGATAGATAGATAGATAGATAGATAGATAGATAGAGATAATAAATGCTACTGTGCCACAGAGAACAGCTGACACACACAGCTGATGACACTCCAGTTCAGCATGCTGCATTGTGGCAAAGTATCCCACCCGTGGTGGGTGCCGGGGGCGGGGCTTATCAATGGGGGCGGAGCTTACCGGGATGTACCCGGAACGTTAATTTGCAAGGTCCCCAGTCCGTCTGGCTTTAGGAGCGCCCGAACCAACCCCTATGCAAAGAGGGCAGGCGGCCAGCTATGGTCTGGCAGACAGAATGTCTTGACTTAAGGTATTGCTGAGTCCCTTCGTCTATCCCCTACCGACCACTACCCCCCCACTAAAACCCCTTAATCCACACACCCCTTCCCCCCTTTGACCCATTAATTGAGGACACCTCCTTTAACGTTGGAAAAAATTGGCCATAACAGCCTCTTTATTAAAAGTGCTTCCAATAATTAACAAACATAAAAATAAATAACAATAATAACAATAACATTCGTTAACCCATTATGACTAGGGAGGTCTGGCAGAGCACCCTGCAGCAGCACCAGTATTCCTGGCTATCCCCCCAGCCGCACCGCGCCGACTCAGGGGCTGACAAATCTGTCATCTGGCACTGCACCATTTTCCATCCACAAGCCACCAAACAAGCGGGGAGTATCATCCCTCTTATGGGTCCCCATCCAAATTACCACCTTAACGTGCCCTGCAAGACCTCCCTACCGCAGGCTGTCATGACAAAGAAAGCACCCAAAGCCCACACCCGAACACCAAAAGCCTGTAATGGGGCGGGCGGGCGGGCTGAATCGGGTCCGGCAAGAACTGTAGCTCCACCTCTTCCTCCTCTTCTTATCACACCGCGTCCGTTGGTAAGTGACTCACCTAGCAACTCCCGCGTTTTCTCCTCAAACCCCTCACCCCCTCCCAACTGGCTCACACTTAACCCCTTACTGCCCCACTTAACCCCTTAAACTACATTCCCAGCTAACCTAGTCATGCTGGGCCTTCGCTAGGTCTGCGCCTCCCGCTCCGTGCCCTTCCTGTCTGCCAGACCAGTTATGTGTGCAGCTGTCTGTAGAGCGCCCCCCCAGCTGGCCAGGAGTCATGCGCCCTGTGCAAAGGCACAGGTCGCACACCCCAAAGGCCGGCCCTGTAGTCATCCACTTGTTTCTCACCCGCCAGCCAATCATGGCAGTCCTTCTCCTGCACGTGACGGATCATCGCTGTTATGGATATCAAGACGCTTCCACGCTTCAATCACCCGCTCATCACTGCAGACTCTTTCAGATTAGAGTGCGATGTCCACTAGAGACTCAATGGACTTTGAATCAGCGGATATTGTGGACCGTGGAACTACACTGAGTGGGCGTCTTGTTCTCCGTGGAAGAATCCGCAGTGATGAGCGGGTGATTGAAGCGTGGAAGCGTCTTGATATCCATAACAACGATGATGATCCGTCACGTGCAGGAGAAGGACTGCCATGATTGGCTGGCGGGTGAGAAACAAGTGGATGACTTATATTCTTACCCTTCAAAGATATTTGGAATCCCCATGACAACAGCCTAACACATGGTGATCTCACAGATTATTGGCTTAAGCAAGGATGACGTAATGATGATGCTGTTGGATGTCCTATCACAAAGCGTCTAGTGCGCAACCTCTGTGAACTTGTTTACAAGCCGAACACCGCGGCCGGCGTGGCGGAGACAATGGCATGGTATCGCGTTGCCGGTGGGATCGGAGAATAGTATGGACAATTATGAAGGGTCCAGATGGACCTCAGATAAGGCATGAACATTATGAATTATTTATTACATGATCTTGTGTGATATGTGTATAAATTATGATAGGTACTGCCTATTCCATGCTATGATTGGTCGCTTTTAATGATTTGTGATTGGTGATTGGTGTTTTGTTATAAAATATATGGTGTATAAAATGGTGTATAAAATATATGGTGTTATAAAAATGGTGTATAAAATGGCGCTATGTACAACCCTTTTTATGCTTGAAAAAGGCTCAGGATATATGAGCTGAAACGTTGCACTGTACTATGCGAATTGGCACAATAAATATCTAACACTTGATTGAAGATGATGCTGTCCACCACCTTCTGTATATGTATATATATATTATATATATATATGTATATATATATATATATATATATATATATATATGTGGACATGTCACAGGAAAAGTGCTCGAGGGGAGGTACATCTCACCCAGACTACTGCTTATGGGGAGATGGTAAATCTGGAAGAGACCTGTCACTCAGCAGTGATATGCTGCTGAGTTGTTCTTTAAATTTTCCGGGCCGGATTTACTGGAATGGTGGGTAGGTTGGTAGTGGGACCTGCCATTCCCTCCCCCTCGATCCAGTGTGGGTTTTGGGATCAGGTGAGCTCTGATCCCAATCAGCCTGAGAAGGCAAAAGCTCTGGTCAGTCTGAAAGGGATTGCTCTCAGCCAGGGGTGAACAGCTTGCATGCTGTATCTCCTGGGAGCAACGAATACTGCCGCCGCTGGGGCCTATTCATACCCTGTGATACTGCCTACTGAAGAGTCAGATAGGAGACCTGTGTTAGTAAGTGCCCAGACGGGCAAGGACCTTTTTGTTTTGTTCTGAAAAGCATGGTATTGCTACATTTCTGTTGAGGACTGTTTATGCAGCTAATAAACACCCCGCTGTTTTTATAAGTCCAAGTTTGCTGTCTGAACTGTGTCCAAACACACCATTCCCCGGGAAGATCCCTACAATTGGTGCTGAGGAGCGGGCAAAACGGTTGCTAGGGGCAACGGTGTGCATCAACTTGGCTACAGCTGCGTATGTCCTGGGTGAAGGCTGCTGCTTCACTCCAAAAGCAGCCAAGCAACATGGAGGAGATGATGAAGCAGTTAATACAAGTGAGTTTGCAGCAACTACAGGCATTGGCCGCACAACAACAGGCTCAGGCAGCCGCTAAACAGGATCAGGCAGCCGCTAACCTGCGCCATGAACAGACAATGGCTGCACATCAGCAAGCGATGGCTCAACAACAGAAACTTATTGAGCACCTAATCGCAAAGCAGGAGGCGTCTGCAGGTGCTAATCCCCAGCTGGTGGCCGCAGCCGCGCCAGAGACCTTGTCTGGGAAAAGAGCTGTGCAGCGAGCGCTGCAAAAGATCACTGCTGATGATGATATTGAGGCCTACTTAACTGTCTTTGAGCGGGTGGCTGAGCGAGAGAAGTTACCCTCCACTGAGTGGGCAGAAGTGATTGCGCCCTATTTAACAGGCGAACCTCAAAAGGCCTATTATGACCTCAGTGAGCAAGAGGTCAAAGACTATCCTCGGCTAAGAGCGGAGATACTTGCCCGACTAGGAGTTACTGCTGCTGTCCGTGCCCGGAGGGTCCGCAACTGGAGCTACAGTCTGGACAAATCAGCGAGGTCCCAGATGTACGACCTGATCCATTTGGCAAGAAAGTGGTTGGAGCCAGACACCTCTACTCCTGCCCAGATCCTAGAGAGGGTCGTAATGGATCGCTACCTCCGTGCCCTTCCTGCTGATCTACAACGCTGGGTAGGACAAGGTGACCCTAGGAGTGCCGACGAACTCGTCAGCCTTGTGGAGAGGTTCCAGGCGACCGAGGACTACCTCCGTGATGTTCCTGCAGCACCGTCACCTACCCGGAGTGCCAGATCTGTGCCATCATCTGGTAAGAGACTTCCATCTATTGGGGGAGTGTGGAGGGGTGCTGATAGAGGGAAGAGCGCTCAGGAGGTGTCTCAGGGGCAAAAGACTGGTGATGGTCCCCGGTGGCTAAGTGGCCCTAAAAAGGACTCCCTGCCAAGGAGACCAGGCCCTATCCAGTGCTGGAGATGCCATGAGACGGGACATGTGTCTGCCCATTGCCCTCTTACCACTGAGCCCATGGAGTGTGACGCTAGCTGGCGTCAGTCGCTATTTGCGGAGCCGTCATGTGTTGCAGTTCCTGGACTAGAGACTGAACCACAAGTCTGCAACATTACTGTCAATGACTTCCCTGTTAAGGCGTTGCTGGACTCAGGAAGCCTTGTCACCTTGGTGCATGCCAGCCTGGTGGCTGGGGACTTTGTGCCAAAAAGACATATGAGCGTTGTGTGCATACATGGTGATACAAAGGTTTACCCTATAGTACTGGCTAATGTCGGGACTGAACTAGGCACTGTACAATATGAAGTGGGTGTGGTTAAAACCCTTATGCATAATGTGATATTGGGGCGTGATTTTCCATTGTTCTGGGCTCTATGGGGAAAACAACAATCCCCTGAAAGGAGTGAGGAGACCCCTAAGTCTATTGCATTACCCACGGTAAATGATAAAAATGTACAGGAGGAATATGATGCTTTTCCTTTGCAGGTCCTGGCTGGTGAGGAAGAGTCTCCTCCCACTGAGCAGAATGTTCCAGACTTAGAGGTGTCTAGGGATAATTTTGGTACTGCACAATTACAGGACCCCACTCTCAAAAATGCTAGAGAGCAGGTCACTGTTATGAATGGGGTACCTCAGGAACCAGAAGCTGAGAAAAAATTTCCACATTTTTCTGTGACTAATGATCTCTTCTATAGAGTCACTAAGATTAATGATGAGGTTGTGGAACAGCTTCTGGTGCCTAAGTCGTACCGGCGTCAGGTACTCGACATGGCCCATAATCATGTCCTTGGGGGCCACTTGGGGACAGATAAAACACAGGAGAGAGTCCTCCAGAGGTTTTTTTGGCCTGCGATTTATGCTGACATAAAAAATTACTGCAAGTCGTGCCCCACATGTCAGCTTAGCGCCCCAGTGTCGCATTTCCGCAGTCCTTTGGTTTCGCTCCCCATCATAGAGGTACCTTTTGACCGCATTGCAATGGACTTGGTGGGTCCCATTGTAAAGTCGGCAAGGGGACACCAGTACATTTTGGTGGTCTTAGACTACGCAACCCGCTATCCTGAGGCTGTACCCCTAAGAAACACTGCATCTAAAACAATTGCCCGTGAGTTGTTTTATATGTTTTCCAGGGTGGGGATCCCCAAAGAAATCTTGACCGACCAAGGTACTCCGTTTATGTCAAAGGTGATGCAGGATGTATGCAAACTGTTTAAAATCTCACATCTTCGTACCTCTGTATATCATCCCCAGACAGATGGATTAGTGGAGAGGTTTAATAAAACCCTAAAACATATGTTAAAGAAAGTAGTGGAAAAAGATGGTCGGGATTGGGATCACTTACTACCTTACCTGATGTTTGCTATTAGGGAAGTGCCCCAAGCATCCACCGGGTTCTCTCCCTTCGAGTTGGTCTATGGTCGTCACCCTAGGGGTTTGTTGGATATAGCGAAAGAGACATGGGAAAGTGAGTCCACCCCATACAAGAGTGTTATAGAGCATGTAGCACAAATGCAGGACCATATAGCCACTGTAATGCCCCTAGTAAGGGAACACCTCCAGAATGCGCAAGAGAGCCAAAGCAGAATTTACAATCGTTCTGCCAGAATCAGGACATTTAGCCCAGGTGACCGGGTACTCATTCTTGTTCCCACTGTAGAAAGTAAATTCTTAGCAAAGTGGCAGGGTCCCTATGAAATTGTAGAGAAGGTCAGTGAGGTAAACTACAAGGTACACCAACCAGGTAGAAGGAAGCCTTTTCAAGTTTATCACATAAACTTGATCAAATCCTGGAAAGACAGGGAATCCTTGGTGGCGACAAACTTTGTTAATCATTTGTCACAACCAATCCCTCCGGTCAAGATTGGTGATACTCTATCAGTGTCACAGAAGCAGGAGACTAAAGAGTTTTTGCAGAAAAATAAAGACAAGTTTTCTGACCTCCCAGGGCGTACGCATCTCATTCACCATCACATTGAAACTGAGCCTAGAAGCAGAGTAAACCTTAAGCCCTATAGGATACCAGAAGCACGGAGGGAGGCGGTGTCAGCCGAGGTAAAACGTATGCTTGACCTAGGAGTCATTGAGGTGTCCCAGAGCGAGTGGTCCAGCCCGATTGTGTTAATCCCAAAGCCCAATGGAACTTGGAGGTTCTGTAATGACTTTAGAAAGTTAAATGAGATCTCCAAGTTCGATGCGTACCCCATGCCCAGGGTGGATGAGTTGATTGAGAGAATGGGTAGCGCCAGGTACATAACCACCCTCGATCTCACAAAGGGCTACTGGCAGATCCCCCTCACTCCTGAGGCTAGACAGAAGACTGCATTCTCCACCCCTGATGGGCTCTTCCAATACGTAGTGATGCCATTCGGGTTACATGGAGCCCCTGCCACTTTTCAGAGGTTGATGGACTTGATCCTGCGACCACATCGGGATTACTCTGCTGCCTACCTCGATGATGTGGTCATTTTTAGCCCTGATTGGGAAAGTCACCTCTGTAAGGTCCAGGCGGTGTTAGAGGCCATAAGTGGTGCGGGGTTAACCATCAATGCAGAGAAGTGTGCACTAGCCTTAGAGGAGGCCAAATACCTGGGATACATTATTGGGAGGGGGTTAGTGAAACCACAACTAAATAAAATTGAGGCAATACAGAATTGGCCCAAACCCCTCACAAAGAAACAGGTCAGAGCTTTCCTGGGTATTACGGGCTATTACCGTAGGTTTGTGCCAAACTTTGCCACAGTTGCAGCCCCGCTAACTGACCTGACAAAGGGTGCGAAGTCCGCAATGGTGACATGGACTCCAGAGGCCGAGAAGGCTTTTCAAAGCCTTAAATCTGCCTTGTGTCAACAACCTGTGCTAGTTACCCCTGACTTTAGGCAAGAATTTCTGGTCCAGACAGACGCCTCTAACACAGGGTTAGGTGCCGTCCTCTCGCAGGTCGTGAATGGCGAGGAACACCCGGTGATGTACTTAAGCAGGAAGCTATCCCCGGCCGAAAAAAACGACGCCATTGTTGAGCGAGAATGTCTGGCAGTGAAATGGGCCCTAGAGTCCCTAAGGTACTACTTGCTGGGTAGAAAATTCAAGTTAGTTACAGACCATGCCCCCCTAACATGGATGAAGCTGAACAAGGAGAAAAATGCGAGGGTGACTAGATGGTTTCTATCCCTCCAAAACTTTAATTTTACAGTGGAACACAGGCCAGACTGCACATAGACCCAAAGCAAAGAGCAACCATAATTAATTAACATAGCTGCCAGGAATAAAGACACAGACACCAATATAACTTTTGCTGGGTGGTGATCGGCCACAGCTTTTAATTATTTCTCAAACCAAACCAATAACCGGGCACGTAGTGCCGAACTCTTAGACCGAGGGGTGTAAAGGGGTATGCCTGACGACAGACTCCTGCCGCGCAAGTCCGCCTTACTAACCCAACACGCCTGCTTAGCAGGTAATTTCCGCCAGCTGTGACTTATGTATAATTACAAAAAGAAAGCACAAAAAGAAACAAAACACCATGACAAACCAAGATCAAAAGGGAGGGCGGGTGGGCAAACCGGCTGCAGGTCAGTCCTGTGGAGACTGAGGGCAGGAAGAGGAAGTTCAGGTTCCTAAAGGCAGAGGGAGGGGTTAGAGCAAGGAGGGAATCTGACCTATTGGCCACAGAGCTCATAGGAAACACCCAGAGCTGTGTCTGAGAGGGGTGTGGGGAGGAGTTACAGCCTCACAGGAACTGTTAACCCTTTCCTGGCAGCTGCTGACGATCAGGTTTTAGGAGGAAATAGAGGAGAGTGCATGTGCAGTCAGTATGCACCCTCCATATCCAGTCAGGTGCCTTCCAGGAAAGTTACAGGCAAATGCTGACGCCCTATCAAGGGTACACTGTCTGTGGGGACAGAATGCTCAGCCCTCCGGTCTGAAAAAGAGGGGGGGGGATATGTGGACATGTCACAGGAAAAGTGCTCGAGGGGAGGTACATCTCACCCAGACTACTGCTTATGGGGAGATGGTAAATCTGGAAGAGACCTGTCACTCAGCAGTGATATGCTGCTGAGTTGTTCTTTAAATTTTCCGGGCCGGATTTACTGGAATGGTGGGTAGGTTGGTAGTGGGACCTGCCATTCCCTCCCCCTCGATCCAGTGTGGGTTTTGGGATCAGGTGAGCTCTGATCCCAATCAGCCTGAGAGGGCAAAAGCTCTGGTCAGTCTGAAAGGGATTGCTCTCAGCCAGGGGTGAACAGCTTGCATGCTGTATCTCCTGGGAGCAACGAATACTGCCGCCGCTGGGGCCTATTCATACCCTGTGATACTGCCTACTGAAGAGTCAGATAGGAGACCTGTGTTAGTAAGTGCCCAGACGGGCAAGGACCTTTTTGTTTTGTTCTGAAAAGCATGGTATTGCTACATTTCTGTTGAGGACTGTTTATGCAGCTAATAAACACCCCGCTGTTTTTATAAGTCCAAGTTTGCTGTCTGAACTGTGTCCAAACACACCATTCCCCGGGAAGATCCCTACAATATATATCTCTATCTCTCTCTCTCTCTCTCTCTCATATATATACACACACTCACCGGCCACTTTATTAGGTACACCATGCTAGTAATGGGTTGGACCCCCTTTTGCCTTCAGAACTGCCTCAATTCTTCGTGGCATAGATACAACAAGGTGCTGGAAGCATTACTCAGAGATTTTGGTCCATATTGACATGATGGCATCACACAGTTGCCGCAGATTTGTCGGCTGCACATCCATGATGCGAATCTCCCGTTCCACCACATCCCAAAGATGCTCTATTGGATTGAGATCTGGTGACTGTGGAGGCCATTTGAGTACAGTGAACTCATTGTCATGTTTAAGAAACCAGTCTGAGATGATTCTAGCTTTATGACATGGCACATTATCCTGCTGAAAGTAGCCATCAGATGTTGGGTACATTGTGGTCATAAAGGGATGGACATGGTCAGCAACAATACTCAGGTCGGCTGTGGCGTTGCAACGATGCTCAAGTGGTACCAAGGGGCCCAAAGAGTGCCAAGAAAATATTCCCCACACCATGACACCACCAGCCTGAACCGTTGATACAAGGCAGAATGGATCCATGCTTTCATGTTGTTGACGCCAAATTCTGACCCTACCATCCGAATGTCGCAGCAGAAATCGAGACTCATCAGACCAGACAACGTTTTTCCAATCTTCTACTGTCCAATTTCGATGAGCTTGTGCAAATTGTAGCCTCAGTTTCCTGTTCTTAGCTAAAAGGAATGGCACCCGGCGTGGTCTTCTGCTGTTGTAGCCCATCTGCCTCAAAGTTCGACGTACTGTGCATTCAGAGATGCTCTTCTGCCTACCTTGGTTGTAACGGTTGGCTATTTGAGTCACTGTTGCCTTTCTATCAGCTCGAACCAGTCTGCCCATTCTCCTCTGACCTATGGCATCAACAAGGCATTTCCGCCCACAGAACTGCCGCTCACTGGATGTTTTTTCTTTTTCGGACCATTCTCTGTAAACCCTAGAGATGGTTGTGCGTGAAAATCAGACGGTAGGGTCAGAATTTGGTGTCAACAACATGAAAGCATGGATCCATCCTGCCTTGTATCAACGGTTCAGGCTGGTGGTGGTGGTGTCATGGTGTGGGGAATATTTTCTTGGCACTCTTTGGGCCCCTTGGTACCAATTGAGCATCGTTGCAACGCCACAGCCTACCTGAGTATTGTTGCTGACCATGTCCATCCCTTTATGACCACAATGTACCCAACATCTGATGGCTACTTTCAGCAGGATAATGCGCCATGTCATAAAGCTAGAATCATCTCAGACTGGTTTCTTGAACATGACAATGAGTTCACTGTACTCAAATGGCCTCCACAGTCACCAGATCTCAATCCAATAGAGCAGCTTTGGGATGTGGTGGAACGGGAGATTCGCATCATGGATGTGCAGCCGACAAATCTGCGGCAACTGTGTGATGCCATCATGTCAATATGGACCAAAATCTCTGAGTAATGCTTCCAGCACCTTGTTGAATCTATGCCACGAAGAATTGAGGCAGTTCTGAAGGCAAAAGGGGGTCCAACCCGTTACTAGCATGGTGTACCTAATAAAGTGGCCGGTGAGTGTATATCTCTATTTATATCTCTATATCTCTATTTATATCTCTATTTATATCTCTATATCTCTATTTATATCTCTATATTATTATATCATATATTATTATATTTTATATATATATATATATATATATATATATATATATATATATATATTATATATATTATATTATATATATATATATTATATTATATTTATATTATATATATGAGATGGTCATGTGATTTTAGCAGCCAATGAGACCCCCTACACCTCAGCAATGATGTTCCTGACACTTCTATGTGCTCTGCACTGATTGGCTGTTAAAAAGGCGTTCGAACTTGAACTCGAACACTAACTTGAACGAACAGTAAAAAGTTAGAAAAAATCGAGATGTTTGACTCGAACTTAACTTTTCTTGAACAGTTCGATCAACACTTATTATGATGTACAGCTTTTATGGGGAGCAGAATATATGGGTTTAGCTGCATCACTGGTAGGAGTACGTGGTCTAGCTATATATAATCAACGAACTATAGCACGCATGGCTTGTTTTATTGTAAAATTATAAATATTACCAGTGCTAGTTTAGAGGATATTTTATTAGACCTGCACTCATATAAAAAAAGCAATATTACAAAACAGAGCTGCCATAGATTAGGATCATAATTTGTATAATAGCTCTTTTAATTATAAGTTGTTGTTGCATTTAATGCATTCCATCCTTGCATACAAGGTTACTTGACCTGTCTAGGGTGGAATGTGATACAAAAGCTAAAATGACAGCCGTGGCATATAAAATGGTGGTCAAAGCCCTCAAAATGTCCACCAAACCACAAAAAATGCAGCCGAACCATACAAAGATGGCGGTTATGAAACAACATGGTGGGTCATAAGCCAGCTCATGTAACCTTGTTTTTTTCACTTTATGTATTGAACAATATTTTGGATACAGTATTGTATTTGTACTCAGATTTGATATGTTATAGGAAGCGTATTTCTTCTGGGAAGCGGCTCAGCATAATTTGGCCAGTTTTGTTGAACAACATCCTAGTAAGATAAGTAAGTAATGCCTTACAGAAGTGGGAACCCATCTGTAACTGCCTACTTTTAATGACCCAGATATTTGGGTATATAAGATGTTAAATATGGCCACGCCTTTGTGTACATAAATTGACAGCAGTGAAGCTGCTTGAAGTGACTGGTTGCTCAGGCTTGGTGATATTTTCCTGAAGATACCCTTTTTGGAAGTGTGACAGTGTGGTAAGTGATATATTATATTTTCAATAAACTATGTTTAACTATTGCTGATTTGTCTGACTTTTTTTTCATGTTCTATAAGGGAATCCAAAGAATCTCACTCTAAGCAAAACAGTAATGCATGGTGTCTGTAGGTATAGCTTGTACAAAGAAAGTCTCTGTGTTCTCCATACACGTGTGTCTGTCCACTACCACAGCCGGTCTGTCCTGGACAGGGAACCTTGCAGAGCCAGGCCCTGGCTAAGTTCAGCAGAGATGACTGATCTGTGTGTGTCCTACTCCTCAGAGAATCAGAGGGAAACTAACTAGGTCACTGACACTACACTTCCTCTCCTCAAGTGACTCCTTCCTACAGAGTGTGTAAAAGTCCCTGTGAGTGGTGGAGAAGAGAGTATGCGAAGAAAAAAGGATAGAGATAGGTAGAAGGGAAACAGCATCCCTGATTGTTTCGCAGACACACATAACACTGTAACCCTATAGTGACTACAGCTGTGCAATACATACAAAGTTATACACAATGACATCTGGAGGTGAAACTTACATACAACTTCATCACCACTTTACTTTAGACTACAAGGCTTTTGCAACAGGTGTCAGACTAGAAACACCCGTGGTGGGACACCACATGTATATAACTGGGGGTGCACACATGAGTCTATATATTTCTAGAGGAGCACACAGGGGATCTATATACTTCTGGGGAGCACACAGGGGTCTATATATAACTGAGGGAGCACACAGGGGGTCTATTTATAACTGGGGGAGCACACAGGTGGTCTATATACTTCTGGGGGAGCACACAGGGGGTCAATATATAACTGGGGGAGCGCACAGGGGGTCTATATATTTCTGGGGGAGCACACAGTGGGTATATATACTACGGGGGGCAGCACATAGGAGTCTATATACTACTGGGGGAAGCACGCAGGAGGTCTATATACTACTGGTGGAGCATCCAGGGGGTCTATATACTACTGGGGGCAACACACAGAAGTCTATACTCTATTTGGGCTGCACAGAGGGGCCTTACTACTATACTGGGGCAGAGGGACACCTTAAAACTTTGGGAGCACAAAGAGGTGTAACTACTATATAGGGTTACAGGGGACCTAATTACTGTATCTGTTGGAGCCTAAAATATTTCTCTGGCAGATTCTGGAGAGAGGATTCACAGCTGGGGGGACTTTAAAGTGGCCTACGCTGGATGGAGAGAAAAGGAAAAAGTGAAAGACTCTGATCAGAGACGCTGCCCCTGCATTGGATGTAGTGATAGTGGTCATAGTGTAGCCGTATTATGTAATGGTATCATTAGTGATATCTTTCTGTTTTGTTCAGAGTAGTTTGGAGGCAATATGTAATCAATTTATGGTGGTAAGAGTGTTATAAGATAATTACCATGTGTGTGTATTGGGGCTCTTAATACAGTGTGGGGGCACTTTCGTGGCATTATACTGAGTGGGGAGCACAGATTCTGATAACGCTGGGTTCAAAGGGGGGGGTCATTTGCCTTCTCTGCCTAGGGCACCAAAACTCTTTGTCCCGGACCTGGTGTTCAGTTCACTTATCAGGAACTGAGGAGCAGTGGCTTGTAACTGATTATCTGGCTGCAAGGGATTATGGATAAGGGTATGAACACACACACCGTATACGCAGCGTATTTACTGCTGCGAAACGCAGCAAATACGCAACAAATAAGCAGCAGATTAGATCTAAATAACTGAACACAGCATCAAATCTGCACCATCAAATCTGCTGCAGTGCTGCTGCGTATATGGTGTGTGTGTTTGTACCCTAAGGCCATGTTCACACTACGTATATTTCCGGCCGTAGTGTGAACCGCGAATATATGCCCGTAGTTATGAGGTTGATGCATACGCTGGAAAGTATACGATATACGGCCGCACAATGCACACTACGGCCGGATCGTATACGGCGCCGTGAAAATGAACAAGACCATTGTTTGAGGCCAGAACTGTTCCAACTCACGGCCGTGGAATTTAATGCGGTCCCGTACGGAATACTTTTTTTCAGCCAAATCAAACTTGAATTTTATATTAAAAGGTTCTGTGTGGTTTACTGGGCTGAGCGAAGATTTCCAAGTAAATGGAAACAAGCTTTAAAGCATAACTATACTACGGGCGTACGTTTGCGGTTCGCCCGTCTGTTCGCAATTCGCCCGCATGTCTATTTTTCACACGGCTGTAGTTTCAGCCGCACATGTCCGGCCGTTTGTAGTGAACCTCGGTTCGGACAGTTTGATTCGCTCATGTCTACCAGCTAGTTTATGGTTAATTCCATAGTTTTAACTCTAGTCCTGTTATTGCTCTCATGGTTGTGACATGTTTACTGGTTTCTCCATTTGATTCGTGGCCTGACCCAGACTGTGTAACTATTCTCTCCCCCAGCATCCCCAGCACTTGCAGTCAGGGACGTAGCTAAAGGCTAATGCCCCCCCCCCCCCCCAAATCACCCCCGATCAGGCAAAGTCATATCCATCGCTATATCCTCGTACTCTATGGTGACGCCCCATAATGTGCCACCATGTTCTAATGAACTGTCACTATCCCCCTCATGTACTGTACCACTGCCTCCCCCTCATGGACTGTACCACTATGCCCTATAATTAATGGACTGTACTGTCATTCTCTAATCATTATTTTCCAATCTTTGACTCTTCAGCTGAAAAACTACAACTCTCATTATGAACTGCCAGTAGGACATGATGGGGTTTGTAGTGTTGCAACCTGGGGTGCCAAAGACTGCACAACTACAACTCCCATCATGAACTGGGCATTAGGAATTATCTCACTTGACCAGGTTCCTGCTCTTCTCTGGGGTTCTGTCCTCCTCTGCTCAAGTCTGGCTGCTGTGTATGGGTGCGGAGCCAATTGTTAATTGGTCATAAGAAAATTTTCTGTTCTCGTGTAATACATCTCCCAGCATACCCTGAGACTGTCAGTAAATGCTAAGAGTTGTAGTTACATAGTTAATACGGTTGAAAAAAGACATATGTTGAAAAAAGACATATGTCCATCAAGTTCAACCAAGGAGGGGATGGATACAGGGAAGGGGGAGGGATGATGATAGGTTCTATACATATGCATTTAAGTGATTTTGGTCTAAGAACTTGTTTAGGCCTGTTTTGAAGCACTCTACTGTGTTTGCTGTGACCAGATGTTGGGGTAGACTGTTTCACAGATTCCCTGTTCTCATTGTAAAGAAGGCGTGTCACCTCCGGAGATTAAACCTAGTGTTTTTCAGCTGTTGTAGTTGGAGGAGCCTCAGTGCATTGTACGCTGGATTTGGGAGATCAGAATACATATGTGGGGGCTCAGTGTGTGGGAGTGACCCCAAAACAGCACTTATAGGGTATACAACATTATATATATATATATATATATATATATATATATATATATATATATATAGTTACCATATTATCACTGCACTGTACATCACTAAACCATGAACAATATTACCAGTATAAAAGAAACAAATATTATCACCTCACTGTGACCACAAGCATTACCATATAGTAACTAATACTACCATACCATAACTGAAATCCAGTATACTAAGACCGATAATACCAGCAGAAAAAAATATTATCACCTCCCCATGACCACAACTATCACCACTAGTGATGATCGAACAGTAAAATGTTTTGAGTTCGGGTCAAACCTTGAACCGTAGTGGGAGATGTTCGGGTTAATTTTGACCCCTATATGTAGTAGGAGAAACTGTAATTACCATCCAGAAGAGTAAACTGAAAACATGGAACAACTTCTAGCCTACAATTTGCTTTTAGGGTACAAACACACACAGCAGATACGCAGCAGATACGCAGCAGATTTGATACTGTGTTCAGTTATTTAGATCTAATCTGCTGCGTATCTGCTGCGTATAGCAGCAGTAAATACGCAGCGTATATGCCGTGTGTGTTTGTACCCTTGAGAATGAAAGGGAAAAAAAGGGGGGGGGGGAAATACTGCATTTCTTTCAAAAGATAAGTGAGAAGTGGACAGTGGCATAGGCTGTCAGTACATGCTGGGATTTGCAGTGTTGTCACAGGCTGTCAGTACATGCTGGGATTTGTAGTGTTGTCATAGGCTTTCAGATAACCAGCAACAACACTACAACTTCCACCAAGCACTGGGATATACATACATACATACATACATAAATACATTCATTCACTCTCACATACATACACACACACATTCACTCTCACACACACTCTCCCAGAAACATACAAACAGGCACTTATCGGCTTAATGCGGCCGATAATCTTTCCGTGGAATAATGCCTTTAGGGAAACTGACCACCAGGGCCGGCCTTAGGGTAAATGGCGCCCTGTGCAAAACCTCTTTTTGGGCCCCCCCCCCATTAAGGTAACATAAAGCTCCTTCAGCCTCCCATGCCTCCAGACAACACCCGACACCCCCCCCATACACACAACTATCCCCCAGCCATTCACACAACTACCACCCCCAGCCCTCCCCCACACATCTATCACTCCCACACAACCATCACCCCTGCCAGGGGTGTAACTAGAAATGTCTGGGCCCCATAGCAAACTTTTTAACGGGGCCCTCCTCTCTGCTACTAGGGAAGAAATGGATGCATGGTTTCGGCCCCATGCATTGTCTGAATCTTTTTTTCTACATGGTTTTTAACTGCTTAAAATATAAACAAGGTTGCATATTAAATTCTGCATACCAGCCCTGAACAATACCACCATACTGTGACTGGATAACACCAATGTAGCAGACCTGAACTATACCGCCATAGTATGACTGGATAACACCACCATACCAGACCTGATACCAACATACTGTGACTGGATAACACCACCATACCAGACCTGATACCAACATACTGTGACTGGATAACACCGCCATACCAGACCTGATACCAACATACTGTGACTGGATAACACCACCATACCAGACCTGATACCAACATACTGTGACTGGATAACACCGCCATACCAGACCTGATACCAACATACTGTGACTGGATAACACCTGATACCAACATACTGTGACTGGATAACACCACCATACCAGACCTGATACCGCCACATTGTGACTGGATAACACCGCCATACCAGACCTGACCAATACCACCATATTGTGACGGGATAACACTGCAACACCAGACCTGACCAATACCACCACACTGTGACTGGATAACACCACCATACCAGAGAGAACAATACCACCATACCAAGACTGAATAACATTGCCACACCAGACCTGCTTGCCTACCTACCAGTCTGCTACTGCATGTACTAATATATATATATATATATATATATATATATATATATATATATATATATATATATACACACAGGGGCGTAACTAGAAATGGCTGGGCCCCATAGCAAACTTTTGATTGGGGCCCCCACCCCCTCAATCGACCACTACGCCATCAACACACTCAGCTCTACACAGGTTCTGTACACCATATAAATTACAGTACAGTTATATTAAGTGACTCACAGGGGGCGTCTTCTCTGATCGGAGTTGTTTCCTTCATTTTTTTTCTTCATCCTTCCTGGGCCATTAGAACTTCTCCGAGCCACGAATCCACAGAATCTGCCAGAGAAGCATATTAGGCTCCTCAATATGGCACCATCCTCATCTCTATACAAACTGCACATCTGTATTGGCCCCTTTACCCCCTTGTTTAGTGGATAGCCCTGACACTATGTGATCCCCTTATAGTATATGCCCCTCTGTGTATTCCCCCTTACCGATGCCACCCTTGTTGGCCCCTTATAAATTACCCCCCGTGTTGTCCATCCCCCTTAAAGATGGTCCCCCATGTTGTCCCCCTATAGATGCCCTCTCATTTGGTCCCCTTATAAATGCCCCCTCATGGTGTCCCCCTATAGATGGCCCCCTGTATTATCCCCCTATGTATACCTCCCTGTATAATCCACCATAGATTGGCACCCCTGTATTATCCCCCATAGATGGCCCCCTGTATATCCCCCATAGATGGTCCCCTGTATATCCCCCATAGATGGCCCCCTGTATATCCCCAATAGATGGCCCCCTGTATATCCCCAATAGATGGCCCCCTGTATATCCCCCATAGATGGCCCCCTGTATATCCCCCATAGATGGCCCCCTGTATATCCCCCATAGATGTCCCCCCGTATATCCCCCATAGATGGCCCCCTGTATTATCCCCCTATATATACCCCCCTGTATATCCCCCATAGATGGCCCCCCTGTATATCCCCCATAGATGGCCCCCCTGTATTATCCCCCTATATATACCCCCTGTATATCCCCCATAGATGGCCCCCCTGTATATCCCCCATAGATGGCCCCCCTGTATATCCCCCATAGATGGCCCCCCTGTATATCCCCCATAGATGTCCCCCCTGTATATCCCCCATAGATGGCCCCCTGTATTATCCCCTTATATATACCCCCTGTATATCCCCCATAGATGGCCCCCTGTATATCCCCCATAGATGGCCCCCCTGTATATCCCCCATAGATGTCCCCCCTGTATATCCCCCATAGATGTCCCCCCTGTATATCCCCCATAGATGCTCCCCTGTATATCCCCCATAGATAGCCCCCCTGTATATCCCCCATAGATGTCCCCCCTGTATATCCCCCATAGATGCCCCCCCTGTATATCCCTCATAGATGGCCCCCTGTATATACCCCATAGATGGCCCCACCTTGTATTATCCCCCTTTGCAAAGCAGATAGAAAATAAAATAAAACACAACTCACCTAACTCCCCCGTCGGCTGACTTCTCCTCTTCTCCCGGGGGGGCGTCCTGGGGATTCCCAGGCAGCACAGGTGTCGGGCTCAGAGTGGCTCAGTGTCCGCTGGGGCAAGTACTTCCGGTGCAGGGTGCATCTCTAACAAGTGCTCCTGTGCCGGAAGTACAGGCTGGGGGCGGACGCTGAGCTCACCGGTACCTGTGCTGCCGGGACAGCAATACGGTGGCAAGGGGGGGGGGCAGCATCCCCAGAAGCACCGGTACCAGTGAGCTCAGCGTCCTGTACCAGTCAGTTCAGCCTGTACACATGATTAGGGGTATGGCATACTACGGGGGCGTATGTAACCTTTCCCGAACCCCAAACCCCCCCCCCCTTTACCTAGAGTAAAAGACACAACACCTGCTTAAAGTTGGATATTAACGGCCACAGCAGCCTTTTATTGAAATTAAATAACAGTAAATATATATAACAATCCCATATATATGACAACCACCCCCAAACATAACCAGCATATCACCCCAGTATACCTAAAACAGGGAGGTCATGGATGGCCCATCAGCAGTGTAAAAATTAGATCCCCCCGTCGCACCGCGCCGACTCGGGGCTGGCAAATCTGCCCACACTGCTTCCACCGATTCTTAAGGAATCACCAAGCACACCACTTAAGCGGTAACCCACCATCCAGGTCCCCGACCTCCTTAAGATATAAAGGAGAGGGGGTTACCACCTTTTAACTAAAACTTCCAACACCTCCTCACACAGTGCCATCCACGACCACCCCTCCGCCACCAAGACCAAGCTCGATCCCTTGAGCTTGGGCGTCCCGCCACACCTTAAAGGCCTTCTCCATCCCATCCTGCAGGTCCGAGGACCACAGATCCATCCCCACATCGTTGAGATGAACCCCGTCCTCATCCATAAATCCCCAGCCCGGAACCTCTAGTTCCCTGTGTCTCACAACCAGGCCCCCATTGCGAGCTACAAATCTGGACACCTCCCTATTAACCCGTCCACGCGCTCTGTTCAGCCTGTCCACTGAACGGGCATGCCTCCACTTGAATCGGGCGACCACCTCCGACCACACAACAATAATCCCCGGGAACAATGACCAAAGGCGCAGGAGATCAAACTTGATGTCCCGGATCAAGTCTCTGGAGGAGCGCACGCCCAGGTCATTGCCCCCAACGTGGAGAACTATAACATCCGGTGCCCGATCTAACCTCGCATAGTAATGGATTTCGGGCAACACCCCGCCCCACAGCAAGCCTCCGATACCAATCCACCGCACATTAACCACAGCCCGTGGGAAACCCAGCTGTCTGCCCTCCTCTCTGACGTCCGCACGAGACGCCCCTCTACGGACGTAGGAATGGCCGAGGATCCAGATCAAGCAAACCGGATCTAGAGAAAAGGAAACACAAACCATGCAATAAACGAACATGCAGCTGCAACCACCTTACAACAGCTCCAGACGAACATACGAGCGGAATCTGGCCGACTCCCATCTCCCAATCTGACGCACCACAGATTCATCCAGACCCCACCGCACAGCCTCTGTAGCCGCCCCTATCCGGAAAGAATGTGAAGCAAACTCCTTATCAGGTAAACCCAGCCGCGCCAGACCTCGGCGAAACACCGCCACAAACTGAAAACGCGAGAGCGCCCTCCCGTCCCGATGGACCAAAAACGAGCCCCCAAACTCAACCGGCCGGACCTCCAAAAAGGCGCGCACACAATGAACCGGACAAACCTCCGAACCCGAAACTTCATATAACAAAATCCGTCTACCCTTACCAGCCCGATCAGTCTTAGAACGACTCAGCCAGCAAGACACACAAGCATCCCCCAGCACCACCTCCCGAGATTGAAGACCCCCCCCAGTACCACACGACTGACTCACCAGCTCACTAACTCGAAAAGCCCCAAAAAACGCGAGCGAAAAAGCCGCCCGAAACAACCGAGTCTCATAAGCATCAGAACAACATTCCCCCAGCACGCTCCCCAACCTCACTAATATTTCAAACGACACCGGCCGTCTCCCGTCCCTGGACACCCGAGACTTTCTATACTCCATCACGGCCTGCCGCACCACAAAGTCTTTTGTCACATCCCTGACACCCAACAGCTTGAACCAGTAGGCCAAGCCAGCTAGCTTTCTCACCAAACCCGAAGCTGACACCCCCGCCCCAAAAGCATCACCGATAAAGCACAGCAACACCGGAACAAGCTCACCGTGTACACCGTCAGACTCCCATTGCCTGCAGAAAAGCAACCACTCTCGCCACGCGACCGCATGACTCCTCCCCGTATTCCTGGACACAGCTCGCTCCATCAAGCCGAAGGCCGTCCTGATACCACCTCCCATAAGCACGTCGGAACGGGCTTCCCATGCTGCTCCGCTTCCGGGGCCAACAAACGGAACCGATCCAGCTGCAAACGAGAGAGGGAATCAGCGATGGAATTAGCCACCCCAGGAAGATGACGGGCAGACACCCACGCATTCAGCTCCAACCCTTTCAGAACCAGCCGACGCAACAACCTCACGAGTGGCGGTGGCCGAGGCCGTCAAACTATTGACCGCCTGCACGACCGCCTGGTTATCGCAACAGAAACGCACCTTTTTGTTGCGAAAAATGTCCCCCCACACCTCCAATGCTGCCACAATTGGAAACAATTCCAACATTGCCAAATTGCGCACCAACCCCGATTCACGCCAACTGGCAGGCCATTCACCCGCGAACCACTCCCCCCCCATATAGGCCCCAAATCCCACTGAACCCGATGCATCCGTATGAAGTTCCAGATCCACATTCTCCACCCAATCATCCATCCACACCGATCGACCGTTGTAACAATCCAGAAATGTCGCCCAGACCTGCAAATCCGCCCTGTGCTCCGCCGTCAGCCGGACCCGGTGCATGGGCGACCGAACCCCCGCCGTCGCAAGCGCCAAGCGACGACAGAATATCCTCCCCATTGGCATGATTCGGCAAGCAAAATTGAGCTTGCCGAGTAAAGACAGCAACTGACGGAGACGCACTTTACGGAGCACCACAAAAACGCTTACCAGCCCCCGCAGGTCCACCAACTTATCCACGGGCAATCGGCACTCCATTGCCACCGAGTCAATTTCGATACCCAAAAAACGGATGACCGTGGCTGGCCCCTCCGTCTTTTCCGGTGCCAATGGAATGCCGAATTTTCTAGCCACCTGCTCCACCGTGTGCAGGAGAAGGGAACACTGAGAGGACTGTGCAGGCCCCACGCACAAGAAGTCATCTAGATAATGCAGCACCGACTGCAAACCCGACTCCCTGCGCACTACCCATTCCACAAAGGTGCTAAACGTCTCGAAATACGAACACGAAATAGAGCACCCCATAGGAAGGCAACAGTCCACAAAGTACTTCCCCTCCCACATGCAACCCAGCAAGTGAAAGCATTCGGGGTGCACCGGTAGTAAACGAAATGCAGCCTCGATGTCCGTTTTGGCCATGAGGGCACCAGGTCCACACCGCCGCACCCACTCAACCGCCCGATCAAAGGAAACGTATGAAACCGAGCAGGTGTCCTGCTCAATCCCATCGTTCACCGACAAGCCCGCCGGATATGACAAATGATGGATCAGGTGGAACTTGCCGGGCTCCTTCTTCGGGACCAGCCCCAAAGGCGAGACCCGCAGGTGAGGCCACGGCGGGCTCGGAAACGGGCCCGCCATGCGCCCCAGGGCCACCTCCTTGCCCAATTTTTCTCCCACCAAGTCCGGGCGCAATCGAGCAGACTTCAGGTTAGGTGGGCGAAAAATGGGAGCATCTGGCAAAAAGGGAATCTTAAAACCCCACTGAAAACCCTGCAACAACAGCATCGCCGCCTCACGATCCGGATACTCATCTAGCCATGGACGCATCGCCTCTAGGCTCACCGGCGTCCACCCCTTTACCCCCAGAATCCCCAGAACGTCCCTTCTGTTTTTTAAAACATTTCGACTGAGGATGGCTCCCCCCGCAAGTACCGCACTCGTGCTTGAACTTGCAAGTGGAGCCGAACCGGCAGTGACCCTCATTATACTGCCAGCAGCATCCGGGGCGCTGGCCGGTCGAGGTCCCGGCGGAAGCCGCCGTTCCCCCGACTCCCGCTCGAAAGGGCTGTGACGGAGCCCTCGCCGCCGCCATGAGTCGCATCCACAGAGCTATGTCCTTATGATCCCACCGCAAGGACGGCCGCACCGCTTTTCGCTGCCTAAACTGCTCGTCATACCTGAGCCATGCCGTGCCACCATAAACCCGATAGGCCTCCCCTATCGAATCAAGGTAGCAAAACAGGGCTGAACAGTTCTGAGGAGCCTTTTCCCCCACTACGCTCGCCAGTATCGCGAAAGCCTGCAGCCAGTTGGAGAAAGTGCGCGGTATCAGCCGATACCGCCGCCTTTCCTCCTCCTCCTTTTTACTCTCGTCGGGCTTCCCCTTATCCAGATTAAACTTCTCTAATGGCAGGAGGGAGAAAATCTCCACATACTCATCCCGCCATATCTTCTCACGTACCTCCTGCTTAAGATGGGCCCCTAAGGGCCCGTCAAAACAGACGTATACCTCGCCCCGCGCCCCATCGTCTAGCCTAACCGATGCGTCAGCAACCGCGCTTGTCGCCGCAGGCGCGTCACCCACCCCCGCAGGCGCTGCAACCGACCCGGAGGACACTCCCCCTGTTCCCGCTGAAGCACTCGCCACAGAGGGCGCCGAAGCCGGTACAGCCCCGGAGCCGCCCCCCAACCATGCCGACACTGGTGACACCTGCCCCGCCCCAGACGCCCCCGCCCGCATGCCAGCCAGAAATTGCACAACTGCCTCGCCAACCCCAGCAAACTGACCCCCACCGCCCACTGAACCCTGACCCCCATGCAAAGTCACGCCCCCACCACTCACACCACACGACACAGGGGACCATACAGTAGGTACAATAGACAATGAGCAAGACCCACCGGGCTGACTCGGGGCAGGAGCCGGAACAGCCGCTGAAGACGCTGCAGGCACAGGACGATCCACGACTTGTCCCTCTTCCAGATCCTCCTCTTCCGAAGACAAAGCCCCCACGCCCAGACTGCTGGCTGAAGTGCCAGGGGGCTGCCCCTGCACCTGCACAGGAAAGGGGCTGCTGCTGGACAGGGTGACAGCTGCTGCGGCTGCGCTGCGAAAGGCCTCCGGGTTCCCGGGGCGCCCAGCCTCCACCCGCACTCTAGTCACCGGCACTCGCGGGGCAGGGGGAGCCCCCCCCCCGGGACTCACCCTCGGGTCTCCTCCTGGCCTTTCCTCCTCTCCCGGCATTCTTCCTGTGAGGCCTGGTCCCGGCACTCACTGACTTCCTGGCTGCCCCCTGTGACCGGAAGTGGGAGGAGCCAGCGATGCCAGTGCTGGGGAAGCAGAGGCTGCTGCACTTGCCTCGCTCCCAGCACCGGAACCACGCCGCGGTCCGGGATTCCTCCCAGCTGCCCTGCCAGACCGGGGTGGTGGAGACCGGACAGCGGGGGCTGGAGGGTCCTGGAGAGGGCTCCCTACGCGGCGGGAGCGGCGGGGCACATCTGGGCTGAGCCGCTCCGGCGGGCGCCGGCGGCGTGCGGGGGGACGAGTACCCTGCGCACCTACCTCTCCCCCCGCTCCCCCAAGAAATGACAAGAGCTGCTCCTGCAGCCATTGCTCCCCATGACGCGCCGCGGCTGCCCGAAGAGAAGCAGCCAGATCTTCACGCTCCATGTCCTCAGCAGCGCCGGCAGCACAGGTTCGCCGCTTCCAGGTCCGGACACAGGAGCAAGTGGGTAAGCCCCTCCCCCTTTCCCCTTATATCTGACCCCCCAAATCACGCCTACCCACTCCCAAAACTCTCCCCCGATTGGCCTACCCCCGTATCCCTGGTTACCTACTCCCTGTCCCGTGCTCCCCGCGTGTACCTTTCCTCATGTGTGAACTATTAACCCCCGCCTGCCCACCCCTTCATGTACGGGCTGCTGCTATGCTATGCCCGCTTTCGCCCTCCCTGGAGCGCTTGTTAGTGCTTGAAGTCCCTGCGCCAGAAGTACTTACAATGGCCCCCGGCGGACGACAAGCCACTCCGAGCCTGTCACCTGTGCTGCCTGGGAATCCCCGGGACATCCCCGGGACAGGGGCATAGCTAATGTCTCCTGGGCCCTGGTGCGAGAGGCCAACTTGCCCCCCCCCCTCCTTTCACAACCAAGTGATGCTATTGGTGTGTGTGTGTGTGTATATATATATATATATATATATATATATATATATACCAAGACAGATATTACCAATAACACCAGCATATTGGAAGAGAAAGTATTATCACCGTACATATTACCGCCATACTGTTACCGACCAAATCCTGTATACTGAGACCAATATTACCAGTAATACCAGTATATAGGAAGGAAACATTACTGCCACACCACAACCACTACCATCACCACCATATTGTTTCTGACCAAATCCAGTATACTAAATCACCTCATCCAGTCATATAGAGGTGGCCCCAGCTCTACACAGGCTCTATACACCATATACATTACAGTGCAGTTATATCAGGTGACTCACAGTAGATGTCTTCTCTGATCAGAGTTCTTTCCTTTTCATCTTCTCCATCCGTCCTGGGCCGTTATGAGAACTTCTCCGAGCCACAAATCCACAGAATCTGCCAGACAGACATATTAGACTCCTCACTCTGGCACCATCCTTATCTCTATACACACTGCACATCTGTACTGTCCCCTTTACACCCTCATTTAGTGGGTAGCCCTGACTCTATGTGACCCCCTAATAATATATGCCCCCCTCTGTGTATTCCCTCTCCCCCTATGTTGCCCCCCCCAAAATAGATGGCCCCTCTCCCCCGTGTTGCCCTCCATATAGATGGCCCCCTCTCCCCCCACCCTCCCTTATAGATGGCCTCCTCTCCCCCCTCCATATAGATGGCCTCCTTTACCCCCTCCCTTATAGATGGCCTCCTCTCCCCCCTCGTTATAGATGGCCTCCTCTACCCCCTCCCTTATAGATGGCCTCCTCTCCCCCCTCCTTATAGATGGCCCCCTTTCCCCCCACCCTCCCTTATAGATGGCCCCCTCTCCCCCCACCCTCCCTTATAGATGGCCCCCTCTCCCCCCACCCACCCTTATAGATGCCCCCCTCTCCCCCCACTCTCCCTTATAGATGGCCTCCTCTCCCCCCTCCTTATAGATGGCCTCCTCTCCCCCCTCCTTATAGATGGCCCCCTTTCTCCTCACCCTCCCTTATGGATGGCCCCCTCTCCCCCCACCCTCCCTTATAGATGGCCCCCTCTCCCCCCACCCTCCCTTATAGATGGCCCCCTCTCCCCCCACCCTCCCTTATAGATGGCCCCCTCTCCCCCCACCCTCCCTTATAAATGGCCCCCTCTCCCCCCACCCTCCCTTATAGATGGCCCCCTCTCCCCCCACCCTCCCTTATAGATGGCCCCCTCTCCCCCCACCCTCCGTTATAGATGGTCCCCTTCCCCCTTCCTTATAGATGGTCCCCTTCCCCCCTCCCTTATAGATGGTCCCTCTTTCCCCCCCACCCTCATAGATGGCCCCCTCTCCCCCCCCACCCTCATAGATGCCCCCTCTTCCCCCCCACCCTCATAGATGCCCCCTCTTTCCCCCCACCCTCATAGATGGCCCCCTCTTCCCACCCACCCTCATAGATGCCCCCTCTTCCCCCCCACCCTCATAGATGCCCCCTCTTCCCCCCCCCACCCTCATAGATGCCCCCCTCCTTCCCCCCACCCTCATAGATGCCCCCCTCCTTCCCCCCACCCTCATAGATGCCCCCCTCTTTCCCCCCACCCTCATAGATGCCCCCTGCTTCCCCCCACCCGCATAGATGCCCCCCTCCTTCCCCCACCCGCATAGATGCCCCCCTCCTTCCCCCACCCGCATAGATGCCCCCCTCCTTCCCCCCACCCTCATAGATGCCCCCCACCCTCATAGATGCCCCCCTCTTTCCCCCCACCCTCATAGATGGCCCCCTCTTTCCCCCCACCCTCATAGATGGCCCCCTCTTTCCCCCCACCCTCATAGATGGCCCCCTGCTTCCCCCCACCCTCATAGATGGCCCCCTCTTTCCCCCCACCCTCATAGATGGCCCCCTCTTTCCCCCCACCCTCATAGATGCCCCCCTCTTCCCCCCATCCTCATAGATGCCCCCCTCTTTCCCCCCCCACCCTCATAGATGCCCCCCTCTTTCCCCCCACCCTCATAGATGCCCCCCTCTTTCCCCCACCCTCATAGATGCCCCCCTCTTTCCCCCCACCCTCTTTCCCCCCACTCTGCAGGCTGATAAAAAACAAAACAAACTTAACTCACCTGACAACGCGCTCCCACGTCGATCCTCACTCGGTTCGGTCTGTCCCCGGCTGCTGCGCGGCTGCCGGGGGTGTCGCGTCTTATCCCCGGCAGCGCGCATCCCAGAGCTCCCTGCGCGCCGGAACCGGAAGTCAGGGCCCAAGGCGCGCAGGGAGTTCTGGGATGCGCGGCTGCCGGGGGAAGACGGAGCTGGACTCTTGTGACCACAAGCAAAACAATGCTTGCGGTCACAAGAGTGATTGATCGGGAGAGCCCCGCGAGCCACTGCCTGGACCCCAAACAGCTGTAGCACCCGGGAGGCCTGCTCAGCCGCCGGGTGCTACAGGCTATGTGAGCTCCGGGGGCCCGCGCCACGGGCCCCCGATACCGGCCGCTACGGCGGTAGTTCCTCCAGTGTATATACATACACACACACACACATACAGCCAGTCTGGTACTGCATGTAAATAAATGTATGTATATATATATATATATATATATATATATATATATATCCAGTCTGGCACTGCAAGGCAAAATAGGGCAATTCTAATTATTCTAAATTATTCTAACACTATATGAGGGGTGACTATTATGCATAAGGAGGAGTTTGTTTAGTCCTACAGGAGCTGCATAGGGCAGCTTTCTATATAAACTGTGTGGGACTACAACTCCCAGTGTGATCTGTCTGTGTGTTTGAGGGGGGGGGGGGCACAGACAGCAGACAGACCACATTGGGAGTTATAGTCCTATAATGTCAAAGCTCCTGTAGAAATAAAAAAAAAAAACACACACTTATGCTTCTTTGTAAGCTAGCAGCCAGCATATCCCCCTCCCCCACACTATCAGTGCTAGTGTGTACTTACAGGAGGAAGGAGTTGTCACTGTCTCTCTGCAGGTCCCAGCGGGAGAGAGCTGGAGGTCAGAGGTCATCCAACCTGGCAGGATGCTCCTCCGTACAGGCAGCTGACAGGCCAGACAGCAGAGCGGCCTCTAGCTGCTGCAGGAGGAGAGGAGGCTCCAGGCAGTGACAGAGAGAAAGGAGGCAGCCATGCTTTACCTCCCCCTTTCTCTCTCTCTCTGTGCACACTCTGATGCCGCCCCCTGCTGGTGGGTGTTCCCTGGCATTTCCACAAACATCCGTTCTCCCCTGGCTAGCTAGTGTCAGGACAAACGTCCTGCACAGCTAACCAGGGGACATCACACAGTCCCCCCTTGATGAGCCAGACCCCCACTCTTACCTGAGCGCCGGGGCATGACTGCACACAGACCGCACGTCCCCTTACTGATTGGCTGGACGTGCGGTCCGGTGACGTCATGCTCCGGCGCCGCGTAGGGGAGGAGATAAGCTGAGTGCTGCGGGAGGAGGGGGCCGGGGCGCTCCAGCAGAGAGATGCACTGCACATCTAACTACAAATAGAAGTTAGATGTGCTGTGTTTCTGCTGGAGCCCGGGAGGAGGCGGGGGGGAGCTCTGGCAGACACACAGCACATCTAACTTCTATTTGTAGTTAGATGTGCAGAGCAGCCCTCTGTCTGCTGGAGTGCCCCCTAGCTGGCTAGGAGTGAGGCGCCCTGTGCAAGTGCACAGGTCGCACACCCCAAAGGCCGGCCCTGCTGACCACCGATTCTGACAACGCTGGGTTCAGGAGGAGGGGGGGGGGGCGCCATTTGCCTTCTCTGCCTAGGGCACCAAAACTCTTTGTCCTGGCCCTGTATAGGGGTACGGGGCCCTGCGTAGTATTTCACCTCTAAAACTAACAAAAGGGGGATTTTACCCACTCAGGATAACTTTAACCACAAACTCCTCTGTACGAAACATTGATACATCTAACAGATGAAAAGATTTTTAAAAAAAATTGTTCTGCAAGGCAGACTGTCAAAAATGGGCTCTGTACCCACTCAGGATAAATGTAACCACCAACTACTCTGTACGAAACATCAATATATCTAACAGATGAAGAGATTATTTATTTTTATTTTTTTTTGTTCTGCAATGCAGACTGTCAAAAATGGGTCATTGGTGTCTTTGAGAAGAGCTGAGTAGGGAACACAGAGTTTGCAGTTCAACTTAATTAGGTAGCAGAACATGGCAGGTGAGAAAGAGGCATTTAAAAAATAACCATTTTGAGGCCTACAAGTTCATACAGGTGTATTTTTCAAGAATACAATCTGTTAAAACACTTGAAACGCTAGAAGTGGGCAGAAGGAGAATCCAATTTTTAGAAGCAGCACGCATAGGAACTACAGACGTGAGATGTAGTGCAGTTGAAATGTGTATTTCACATTTTCAAGAAGACATACTACAGTTAACTAGTCAGTGATATCAGCAACCGGGGCAACAAAATGGCCAGAGATCCACGCTTGATTCATTTTTATAATTGTGGATAGTGGATAGACGATTACGTTTGTCAGTTATCACCCCGTCAGCTATGCTGAATGTGCGTTCCAAGATAAAACTGGCTGCTGGGCAAGATAACACTTCTATGGTGTGTCTAGCAAGCTGAGACCATTCATCCAGTTTCGGCACCCAGAAGTTGAATGGGTCCAGACCAAGTCCAAAAACGTCGATGTAGAGGTACAGATTGTCATGGACCATGGTCTTAAGGTGGTCTCTGTGTGTCCTAATGCTGCCCTGCCTTGTCGGCGTTGGTGAGGTGGTAAAAATTGATTGCCAAATGTCACCCAATAGCACTGATCCAAGCACTCATGTGTGAGATGCTACCGCGATCTCCCAAGCCTCGGGGTCGAGGGGTACTAACAGGATCCTCCTCCTCTTCCTCCTCCTCCTCCTCCTCCCCCTGTAATCTGTGCCAACCTCTTAGCACTAAAGGGGAGTCAGGACCGTTGCTGTCCAGCCCTGCCTCCTCATCCTCCTCCACTTCTTCCTCCTGACCGCCACCAGAGCCCTTGCTAGCCTCATACGCTCTACTGTGGAAGCTGTACTGCTGCCCTGCACCCACCCTCGACCTAGAACCAGGGCCTAAACAACAGGATCTATACAACTGTGAAACAGTTGGGTCCTCTACATCCTCCGGTGAGTAAGGTTCCGTGTTCCAGTAAAAGTATAACAAGAACGGTGATGCTGACAAGGGCATCGTCTCGACTGACCATTTTGGTGGCCTCTTCGAAACTGGCAAGGATGGTGCACAGATCCTTCACCTGTCTCCACTCTCTATGTGAGTGAACACACCGAGGTCCGCTCCATTGCTAGTCAGGCTATGCGAAATTTCGTTCTGCATAATGGCATTACGCTGCTGCCACAATCGCTGGAGCATGTGGAATGTGGAATTCCAGCGTGTTGCCACATCACAGGGAGGAAGGTCCAGATTATTTGCAACGCTGCCAGTCATGCCGAAGCAGGGTGCAAACGCCGGAAGTGGGAGCTAAGACCTCAAGCCTTCTTCAGGAGACCGTCAACACCCAAGTAGTGCTTAAAAAAATTCTGCACAACCAGGTTCAGGACGTGTGCCACACAAGGCACATGCGTAAGTCATGGGCGTAGCTACCATAGAGGCAGGGTAGGCAGTTGCTATGGGGCCCGTGCAGGAGGGGGGCCCAGAGGGGAAGGTAAGAGCTTGTTTCCTTCTGCTTAACCACTTATGTATTGCAGCATGTAAGCGACCCAATGTTTACTTACATGCTGCAACACAAAAAAAGGGTTAACAAGCAGAAGACTGAGATCTCTGTTTCACTGCTCTGATAACCCCCTGACCTCTGTTCTCCAGCTGGCAATCAAATCAAGTAGGAAAGGAAAATGTGCAGAGGTCACGGGTTATCAGTACACCAGCAGTAAAGCAGATTATATATATATATATATATATATATATATATATATATATAGAGAGAGAGAGAGAGAGAGAGAGAGAGAGATATTACATACACACAGTGCTTTGTGTTGTGCTTAGGGGTGGGGGGCCCCTTAAAATTTTTTGCTATGGGGCCCCGTGAATCCTCGCTACGCCCCTGGTGTAAGTCTACCGATCTTAAGGTCAGCAAGGGAATTGCTTCCATTGTCGCACACCCACTTACCCGATGCCAAGTTCCTAGCACCCAGCCAGTGGTCAGTCTGAGTGCGCAGAGCCCTGACTGTCTCCAAGACAAATTAATTTAAGAACAGCCTGGTTTCTTCTAGCACGTGATGCTACCTGTCGAGGTTGGGGATCCTGGCTGTGCACCATCCTAGCAGTTTTGGAGACTGTCAAGGGAAACCTAGAGGTAGTGTAATCCACCAAAGTCACCCAGTGAGCAGTCAGGGATATATAACGACCTTGACCGTGCTTAATGGTCCATGTGTCGGTAGTCAGATGAAGTTTGGTGGACACAGATGCAGCCAAAGTGCTTAATATATTTTCTGCAACGTGCTGGGCCAGGGCAGGGACAGCTTTCCTTGCAAAGAAATGCCTGCTAGGCATATGATACTGGGGGCATGCCATGGCCAGAACATGGTGGAAGCTATCTGTGTTTACCAGGCGGAAAGGCAACATTACATCTCCAAAGCCAACAGTCTTTTGGCCTTATGCTCCCACACCTGGTACAGACAGAAGGATGGCTGCCGGAATGGCTGCTGTTTGGCGTGCAGGTCACACTGGTGGTAGGAGAAGGTGTCAGCTGTGCTGGTGGCAGTGGGGAGCAGGTGCTTGGTCGTGCTGCATCGGCACATCAGCAGAAGAGGGCTGCTTTGGCTTGGAAGTGGAGGAGGAGGAGGCAAGAGATGTCACAGTGGTCCAAAGCCCAGGACCTGTGTGGCTTTTTTTTCTCTGAGCGACTATTCGACAGCAATTCATGCTTTCCCTGCATGTATCTCTTCATGCTCATGGTTAGTGATGAGCGAGCATGCTCGTCCGAGCTTGGTACTCGATCGAGTATTAGGGTACTCGATGGTACTCGTTACTCAGACGAGCATCTCGCGATACTCGAGAAATTCTCATCATCCGTTTCCTGTAAGTTTGGGCGCTATTTATCAACCAATGAACATGCAGGAGACTCTTTGGTACATCCTGCGATCACATGGGACCCATACATGTCGATAGCAGCGATTGGTTGGCAAGATCAGATGACCCTGCCATATAAAATGCGCAGCCGGCAGTACTCTCTTCAGACGCATGCTGTGACAGATTAGGGACAGAGCTGATGCTTCTCAGGGATAGCGTCAGTGTAGGATTTAGCGTTCCAGTAGGCAGGGAATACTAGCAATACAAACAAACAGCCCTGTTCAGGGCTTCAAATCGTTTTTTAGTAGTATTACTACAGACTGCTGGCTGGGACTTGCAGTGCTGCTACCATTGTGGTGATCGGCTGCTGGCAGAAAGGGGACATTAGGTGTTACATACAGACCCCTAAGAAGTGCTCAGTGTACTCCTTTTTTGATTTTGGGGCTGGTGGTCCTGCTGTACTACATTGGATTGCTGGGATTTGTAGTACACCTTTATAAAACTTTACTGCTCATTGGACAGGGGTATCACAGTGTGTATCTAGGTCCAGCCAGTACCAGATAGTACTGTACAGCCCCCCTAAACTAGTGGGTACTACACTGTATTGCTGGGATTTGTAGTACACTACCCCTCAAGTGATGATCCCTTTTGCATGAGACAATTGCCAGATCCTCAAGGATCAAAGTCAAATTCAAAATCAAAACAGCGGTGGAGGGAGAGGTGGTGAGTCACATTATGCGGGGAATGTTATCCCAACTGCTGCAGTCAAATTGATAATCGAAAGGGTGCTGGGGGTAGAAGGCTACTTGTTGGCTACTGCTGGGCCTTAACTGGCATCCATGTTGACTACTGGTGTGCCTGTGTTAAATACAATGTGTTTTACAATGAACAATATCTTGGTATAATATAATGTAAGTCATATATACTGCTGACCTCACCATAATAGCACAACACTATTCACTGTATAAAGTGATTGTAATACTGACATTATGATATCATATTCTATACTAAGTAAACGTGTATAAGTTGGAAATAGATTCATAAGTGTACACATCACTATTTATGATTCCATGACGTATGTAGGGTGGTAATGTCAGTACACAGCACGATAACTATACATCCATAAGTGGAAGCAGGTTATGCTGATGCATAGAGAAAGAGTTCTATATTTGTTATGGTCATATATGTGCAGACACACACACTCAATTATAATAAACACACCCACACATGACATTGACAGTGAGTCATGAACCCTATATAAGATGGTAGTCACCAAGATGGAGGTTGGGTTGGATCAGGGCTGTACAGAAGGTATGAGCCCTATGTCACAAGAAGGATCCAGAGCCTTCAAGGAGAAGGTTGTGATGTAAGCATGAAGGAAGGAATGTCTCCCAGGATGCTTGAGTGAAGCAACAGCTGCCTGAAGCTCGTGACGATTTGTGAGACAAACCCTTCACTTCAAAGGACTCTTATATGAACTATGGACACTAGACACTAAAGGCTGTAAGACGTTTCTCTGATATTCTTTTCTATTCAATTCTGTAATTTCACTACTTTTAAAGAAGAAGCAATAAATCTCCATTTTATAAAGAAACCTCTCTGATGTTATCCTACTGCGGCGAGCCATAAACTACAGGTGCTAACGCCATTTTCAACAGTTTGGCGTGCCAGCCATACCGAGCTCCTTCAGCTTGAACAGGGGGGAGGAGTCGAAACCCCAGAGACAGACGTTTCAAGGTTTCGGAACACGGAGAACCTAAGGACAGTAGGAAGGACAACGGGAATCCAGACACATGACTGTGCTGATGATCAGGAACAAGGTTGTAAGTATGGAAACTTTATCTTCTATTACTGAGAAAAGTGCTGTAGAATGTACAGTAAAGTCTAGTGATCAGCCAGATTTAAGTATAGCATGGACGCATTTGTATTCACAATGTAGTGCTATGAATAGAAACTTAGATGAAGATTTAAAATTAATTAACATTGCACATTTGGTGAAGGTTTATCATTCTTTTGTTGAACAATGTATGGATCCTAGTGTAACGACTGTAACTGCTCCAAAAATAGACACAGCTACGCAGTGTAGTATTTCTGAAGAGAATGTGTCAATGGGCCATGCTGAAGACAGTTCTTTTCAGAAGAAACTTTTAAATATAAAGGAAACCAGCTTAAAACAGAAGGTGGGACAATACTTATTAAATCTAAGTAAGGAATTACCTGCATATGATGAAAAACTGCATGTATGCAGAAATTCGGAGATTTTTGAGAGTTTTGCTGAGAAATTTGATCTATCAAATGAACAAAAGAACAGATTGTTCAAAATATGGCTACCAGTAAACTTAAGTAGATGCCTAGAAGTAAAAAAGTGTTTTGACAATGATGAATGGTTACATTCTGATGACGTAGGACGGTTACAGTTACTCTGCAATGCTACAGAGGGAGTTCCTACATTGGACATTTTGAATAAATTAAGAATTGGCTGGAATGAATGTACTTTTACATTCATGTCCATGTACAAAAGAGCATATAAAGCAATTTGTTCAAACATGTTCAATGTAAAAAGTAACTTTATACAGAAGTTCAAATTCTTAGATCCTGTAACCAGAGTATTGGCATCTGACAAGGAATCTATTTTGGAAGCTACCAAGGTAATCGATATCGCCAGACGGCAGGAGTCCCACAGAGAAATCCCACATAATAGTCAAAAAGGGATTAAAATAATATCAAAACAGCCATATACCTCTAAAACATATTTCAATGATGAGATATATTTAGAGAGACATAAAAAGATTCATGTAAAACTCAAATCTTACTTTGAGACAATGTCAAAAGTAAATGATTCGGGAGTGAGTGTGACAGCTGTTCAGACACCTAAAAGTAGGGAGAGACCAAGGATACGTGATCCTCGGCCTGTCACAGAGCTGTCAAGCAAAGACAGATTGGTACCAAATGGTTCCAAAGCTGACATGCTTACACTCATAAATAACAAGATCAGGAAAATGCATAAATTAGGAGAACCTCAATATTTGAGAAATGCATTTCATATAGTCAATGATTTTCTAAATCATGAAGTGTTCAGACCTGGAATAGGGATTGGCTAGATGTTTCATATAATATGTGAAGGATATTAATTACTGGTAACGGACCCGGCTTTGTACTAAGGACTTGAGTTATTTAATTACGAAATAAAAAGTAGTTATTATGTATTATTAGTAATATATGAGATATTATTAATATGGATAATGCAATGCTAATTTGCATAATAATACATAATAATAAGGATAATAATAAAAATAATATTTTTTTATTTTTATAGCACCAGCAGATTCCGGAGCACTTATAATCATAGTTTAGATCCTGAGAACATAGAAAGGGAATTAATGACAGTTTTAAAAGTGTAACTGGTATAGATATATACAGTGTATATGGTTTAAGCTAATAACCTTTCTCCCCCTAGGAATTCTTTTTAAAGGTCAAAGGCTATTAATAAGTGTATGGGTTACTCCTCAGAAGTCAGGAAAGATATGTATGTACAGGGATTCTGTATTGTATCTATTACTTTTCCATTTGTTATTAGGTTTAGTAGTTAATTTCAGGAATCACTCCCAATGGCTAAATTCTTAAATGTATGATATGTGATTCTAATGATATTTTCTCTCATTATAGAGTCTTCACAAAAAAGAATATGAGCATTTTTGTGGTTAATGGTTGAATGTAAAGTAATAGTTTTGTGTTAGCTTGCAATACTTTTTAATGATGTAACTAATTTGTCATAACAAAATCTGTCACTAATATAAGAGGAATTGCATTTGCTGAGATTAAACAATGTATTGTACTGTTGCATGTTATTCTCATTCAGTGCAAGTATTAAGGCATGTGTTTGGATAAGTGATTGATGGGAACAGGAGGGCCTGGAATGTATATATGTTTCCTCTCTCCCTCTCTCACCCTCTCGTGTTTCATGTCTATATGTTTTCGTCTGTGAAAAGACCATTTTAAAGAAAGGCCTATATTTTTCTTCAACATGGAAGAATCAGTATATTGAGGTACAACCAATACACCAAGACTTGTTTTCTTACAGGACTATTTGATGGTGTCATTTCAGTTCTTTCAGTTGAGAAGTCCAATACACAAATACAAATGTGTGAACACACAGTGTTTGCATATATCTACGAGCATATGTGTTTGATAGTAGTATGAATATATACACACACATATATACACACAACTTTATGTTTCATTTGGGTATATTTGTTTATTTTTAATGTGGTCTCATTAGAACTACGATACTACTGATGTCTGCCTCAGAAGACTGTCTGCCAAGAATAGCAAGACATATCACATAAAATATTTAATTCACTCATACAAATATGGTGGTTATAGAAGGTGAATAATATTATATTGCGGGATTATTAATAAATATAGCAAATACGTGTGGTGATAGTGTTCCAGTAAATAAAGGAAGTAGTATATAATATAATAACACGTGAAAGCACACTGACCTTTAACAAAACAAGGTCTATAACAATAATATTGTTTCATTGATTAGGAATGGTGTTTTTTAAAGGTAAAAACATTCAAACTATATTTTTTGGTAAATTGTGGTAATGCTTCTTCACTGAATATGGTTACAATAGTCTGGACTTTTGATAGTATTATTTTTGTGACATATTCATTGAATGAAACATTCTGTTATTTATTCTATCCGAATAATGTTGAAAACATCTTTAGGTATAAGGACACCAAGTCATTTCATGCTTAAAGATAATTTAAAGTGATCTAACTATTTCAAGACCATATTCTATTCTTACTGAATACATACATGAACATTCTAGTAAATGAGGTTTTTGAGTAAAATAGATATGGGAATAGTTAAGGTAAAATAGAGTGATATGCTATGGTACACTGTGATTATCATAGGATAGCAATAATCACCAAGTTTTTGTTGTAGGATAGGGAAGAAAAAGTAGATCTTCAATCAAGACATCAAAGCCTAGAATTGTTGTATAGATTTTTGATTTTTTTCCAGCGTTGATGACCAGTAGCCAGAGAAAGAGACTGAGCTGTAATTCTTATCCAAGTAAAGCACTTGAAGGGAACAGATAAATCATGGACTGTTTTACTATTCTTTTCTTTGATCAACTGGCATGCTGAGACTTCTAGTACCACAAGCTTCTAGATGGCTATTGAACTTTCTTCAGGTGATCTATCCTGGGACTATGCTAAAGTATCTTCATGATTGACATTCTTTTGTTTGTTACATTTTTAACTATGTCAAGCCAACTACAGATGCCATGACCGGAAGCCGAGTGGGCAAAGTGTGAGGAAATCTGAAAGTCTGCACAATCCTCTACTGCTAACAGCAAGTCTACAAGTGAGTTTTAAAAGACTTTGTTCATTTCATTAAATCTCCTCCAGTGGTCATGATGGCAAAGGACAAAAGATGGCATATATAAGTGATGGTTGCTGGACTATGCTTTTATCAAGTGTAGGTTATACAAGATTCTATCATCCTCAGCGAGTTGTTGGAAAAGATTGCTCCTAAAGTCTGAGTACAATGGACTTTGTGCTATAAGCTAAATCTTTATCTCCACAATCTGGATGAGAAATGACTATGTTATGTTACAAGATGTCTGCTCCAGGTACTGATGACCCTTGTAAAGACTACAGATGTCACAGATGAAATGAGAAAGTCGTTTGCACAAACAAGGGGGGTCAAGAAGTGCTAACACTTTATGTGTTTTTTTTCAGTAGCCTAGCAGGTGTCGCCTGACAGCTTCAATTCCAGAGAGACAAAGACTCAAAGACTGTTTACCATGCAAAGGAAAAGAGATGGATTATTGCATAAAGGAAAATATCAAGACATTAATTTTATTGTTTACTTTTTCAGCGAAGGAATTATTTTTCAAAAGACTTTGCCAATCATATTTTGATTAATTAACAACAAAGGAATGTATAACCTAAAGATTTTGCTACACCAAGAAGAGTAAAGTCATCTGAACCATTCCAAGTTTACCATGGATCCAGATGAAGACAAGAAGATGCATTTTTTAGAATAGGCCTAGCTAGAATTCTATCTTTTTATAAAATCAAATCACAGTTTCTCATAACATAATAATTTAAATGCTACAAATCTATTATGTGTAAAGTAATAATTTTCATAGACTTGTTATTAAAGTGATAGACGTTGTCCTGTGTGTTTATAAGAAGAATGAAGAAAGAAGATTCCGTGATCTCTAATGTATAAAAGGTATTGTTCATTGGAAAGTCTTGATACATTGAGGAGTCAATACAATGTATATCATCCTCAAGAGGGGGAAATGTTAAATACGATGTGTTTTACAATGAACAATATCTTGATATAATATAATGTAAGTCATATATACTGCTGACCTCACCATAATAGCACAACACTATTCACTGTATAAAGTGATTGTAATACTGACATTATGATATCATATTCTATACTAAGTAAACGTGTATAAGTTGGAAATAGATTCATAAGTGTACACATCACTATTTATGATTCCATGACGTATGTAGGGTGGTAATGTCAGTACACAGCACAATAACTATACATCCATAAGTGGAAGCAGGTTATGCTGATGCATAGAGAAAGAGTTCTATATTTGTTATGGTCATATATGTGCAGACACACACACTCAATTATAATAAACACACCCACACATGACATTGACAGTGAGTCATGAACCCTATATAAGATGGTAGTCACCAAGATGGAGGTTGGGTTGGATCAGGGCTGTACAGAAGGTATGAGCCCTATGTCACAAGAAGGATCCAGAGCCTTCAAGGAGAAGGTTGTGATGTAAGCATGAAGGAAGGAATGTCTCCCAGGATGCTTGAGTGAAGCAACAGCTGCCTGAAGCTCGTGACGATTTGTGAGACAAACCCTTCACTTCAAAGGACTCTTATATGAACTATGGACACTAGACACTAAAGGCTGTAAGACGTTTCTCTGATATTCTTTTCTATTCAATTCTGTAATTTCACTACTTTTAAAGAAGAAGCAATAAATCTCCATTTTATAAAGAAACCTCTCTGATGTTATCCTACTGCGGCGAGCCATAAACTACAGGTGCTAACGCCATTTTCAACAGCCTGCCCTTGCCTCATTGTTGCTGGGCCTTAACTGGCATCCATGTTAACTACTGGTGTGCCTGCCCTTGCCTGCTTGTTGCTGGGCCTTAACTGGCATCCATGTTGACTACTGGTTTTGGACAACACCAATTACTGGGTGTTCACCCTCCTGGACCCTTGGTACAAACCAAACTTTTCCACTGTCATTCCTGCCGAGGAACGCAGTATGAGAGTGAATCAATATCAACGAGCCCTGGTGCAGAAGCTTAAAATGTACTTCCCATCTGACACCACTAGCGCCAGAGTAAGTAGTTCTGTGGGCCAAAGAGCGGGGGGGAGAGAAGCGGTGGAGCAGGCAGCTTGTCAAGGGGCAGGGGAACACTCTCCAAGGCCTTTTGACAGTTTCATGGCACCCCAGCAAGACTATGTTAACCGTCCCCAGTCTAGACAGAGTAGGGGGAAAGCCTTCAGGAAGATGGTGAGGGAGTACCTTGCTGACCATACCAACGTCCTTCTCGATCACTCTACCTACAACTACTTTACGCCTTTGAGGTGCTGGGCTGCCCTGCCACTAGCTTGTTGTCAGACTGTGTCTTCAGTGCAGCTGGTGCCATCATCACTGATAAGCGCACCCGCCTGTCAACTGACGTTTATAAAAATGAACAAAGCATGGATTTCACCTAAATTCAACTGTCCACCGGGGGAAAGCAGCTCAACATGAAGATTCTTGGTATCTCTTCTCCTTCTCCTCCTCTTCCTTCAATTCTAAGCCAACAGCCAAGTCTTCTTCCGCCATGCAGTGTCTGGCCTAATTATTGGGAGGCTAAATTGCTTCCTCACTCACTTCTAATGCTTCTGTGTCCTCACTGCCATACTCTGACGTCACACTACATCTGCGGAGGAGCGGGACTGGTTTCCGGGAGCCCGACGATTGCGCACCTGCCAACCAGCCAGCTGTTTTATTTTATTTTTTTGTCTAGCCGGGGCCTCACCACCCTCGGTCGAGAGGCATCAGGTCTACCCTTGATGGTGACTGACAGCTGGCCTAGCCAGTTAGCTGTCAGCACCCAGGTTTGTGTGTAATTAGCAGTGATCTAGGTTGCGCGTGACAAGGGGCGGAACCTGGTGGCGGCTCTGCAACTCGGCAGCCTCACACATGTACCATGCCTGGCCCACGTCTTCAACCTAGTCACATTCAAAGTCAAATTCAAACTCAAAACAAAGGTGGGGAGGAGAAGTGGGGAGTCACATGATGCAGGGAATGTTACCCCAACTGCTTCCGTCAAATTGAAAATCGAAAGGGTGCTGGGGGTAGAAGGCTACTTGTTGGCTAGTACCTTCTACCTGTTTTCGATGTTGTAGCCGTTTTTAAGGCAGGATTGACCAGAGCAGTAATGGACATCCATGTTGATGGGCCTTTGCTGGCATCCATGTTGACTACTGCTGTGCCTGCCCTTGCCTCCATGTTGGCTACTGCTGGGCCTTAACTGGCATCCATGTTGACTACTGCTGACTACTGCTGTGCCTGCCCTTACCTCCATGTTGGCTACTGCTGGGCCTTAACTGGCATCCATGTTGACTAATGCTGTGCTTTCCCTTGCCTCCATGTTGGCTATTGCTGGGCCTTAACTGGCATCCATGTTGGCTACTGCTGACTACTGCTGTGCCTGCCCTTGCCTCCATGTTGGCCACTGCTGGGCCTTAACTGGCATCCATGTTGACTACTGCTGACTACTGCTGTGCCTGCCCTTGTCTCCATGTTGGCTACTGCTGGGCCTTAACTGGCATAATAATAATAGTAATAATAGTAATAATAATATAAGTAATAATAATAATATAATATTTATTTGTATAGCGCCAACAGATTCCGCAGCGCTTATTTAAATATATAAATACTTTACAGGTTATATATTAAATTATACATCCATGTTGACTACTGCTGGGCCTTTACTGCCATCCATGTTGACTACTGCTGTGCCTGCCCTTGCCTCCATGTTGGCTACTGCTGGGCCTTAACTGGCATCCATGTTGACTACTGCTGGGCCTTTACTGGAATCCATGTTGACTACTGCTGTGCCTGCCCTTGCCTCCATGTTGGCTACTGCTGTGCCTTCACTGGCCTCTGTTGACTACTGTTGCTCCTGCCTGGCCTCCATGTTGGCTACTGCTGCTCCTGCCTGGCCTCTATGTTGACTACTGCTGCTCCTGCCTGGCCTCCATGTTGGCTACTGCTGCTCCTGCCTGGCCTCCATGTTGGCTACTGTTGCTCCGGCCTGGCCTCCATGTTTACTACTGTTGCTCTTGCCTGGCCTCCATGTTTGACTACTGTTGCTCCTGCCTGGCCTCCATGTTGGCTACTGCTGCTCCTGCCTTGCCTCCATATTGTCTACTGCTGCTCCTGCCTGGCCTCTATTTTTAATACTGTTGCTCCTTCCTGGCCTCCATTTTAACTACTGTTGATCCTGCCCTTGCCTCCATGTTGGCTACTGCTGTGCCTTCACTGGCCTCTATGTTGACTACTGTTGCTCCAGCCTGGCTTCCATTTTTGCTACTGCTGCTCCTGCCTGGCCTCCATGTTGACTACTGTTGATCCTGCCTGGCCTCCATGTTGGCTACTGCTGCTCCTGCCTGGCATCCATGTTGGCTACTGTTGCTCTTGCCTGGCTTCCATGTTGACTACTGTTGCTCCTGCCTGGCCTCCATGTTCGCTACTGCTGCTCCTGCCTGGCCTCCATGTTGGCTACTGCAGCTCCTATACAGGCCTCCATGTTGGCTACTGCTGCTCCTGTACTGGCCTCAAATGACTATTGCTGGACCTCCACTGGCCTCCAATGACTACTGCTGCTCCTGTACTGGCCTCAAATGACTATTGCTGGACCTCCACTGGCCTCCAATGACTACTGCTGCTCCTTCACTGCATTTGTGACCTTTTTCCTGCATAGATCCTGTAATGGGTTAATTCCTGCATAGACCCTGTAATGGTGAATATTGAAGTCTAAAAGAAAAATTGACTTTGAGATATTGAAAAGATAATGATGTTACTGACATGTAGAGCCCTAAATTCAACCAAATACTCTACGCCCATATCATATAGATGCTTTAAACTATGAAATCCGAAGTCGGTCAGAACAAACTTTTGAAAAGTTCGCTCATCTCTACAGCCATTCAATGAGGTTAGACGCCGTTTTCGTGCTGAGTGCGCACTCCTAGGTTCCCTCACAGACTCCCTGCATGGAGATTGGATTAAAAAAAGCGCCAAGTGCAATGGGAGGGCTTTCGAATGTTTCCCGCATATTCGTCACACTACTCGATTGAATTTGAATCTTTCGAATACCGCAATATTCGATTGAATACAATCTTGATCGAATCGTATTCGCTCATCTCTAACCATAATACAACATGTAGCCATGCTGCACTCACAACATTGTCTCATAACTTTTAACCACACGGCAAGTGGGCCTGTGTGCTCTGAAATGCCAGGGCTGATTTTCAGTCTCAGTCCAGCCCTGGTGCCCCATATAATAGAGAGACCCCCTTTGAGCATCCATATAGTAGAAAGGTGCCTTTCAGTGCCCCCAGATGGTGGTTTAGCAGATATACCCCAGTAGGTAATCCCATTGCTGCCCCCTCCCCCCAACTAGGTAGCCACTGCATACCCCAAAGGTAAAGGTACCCCCCCCCCCTTATAAATAATAATAAAAAAAAAAAACATGCATACTCAGCTCTAGCAGTCCACCATCATGCATGTTACATAGTTACATAGTTACATAGTTAATACGGTTGAAAAAAGACACATGTCCATCAAGTTCAACCAAGGAGGGGATGGATACAGGGAAGGGGGAGGGGCGATAGGTTCTATACATATGCATTTATATTATTTTGCTCTAAGAACTTGTCTAGGCCGTTTTTGAAGCCCTCTACTGCTTTTGCTGTGACCAGATCCTGGGGTAGACTGTTCCACAGATTCACAGTTCTCATGGTAAAGAAGGCTTGTCGCCTCCGGAGATTTAACCTTTTTTTCTCCAGGCGGAGGCAGTGCCCTCTTGTCCTTTGAGGGGGTTTTACCTGGAACATCTTTTCCCCATATCTCTTGTAGGGGCCATTTATATATTTAAATAAGTTAATCATATCTCCCCTTAAACGTCTCTTCTCCAGACTAAACAAATGTAATTGTGTGTGTGTGTGGGGGGGGGGGGGGGGGCGCTTCAGAGGCATCTTTACTTGGTCACCTGCAGCAGTGATGGGGCAGAGCAGAGAAAAAAAGCTTCCCCACTCACTATCGAGATGCTGCAATCCACCTCTCCTCAGTAGTGTAAGCAGCACCTGCAGGGTTAAGGCCCCTCCCCCAGGTCAGATGACAATACTGCACTGTACAGACGGTAAGTAATGATCAGAGTACAGCAATGTTGTGATCCGGCCTGGGGGAGGGGCCTCAACCCTGCGGGAGCTGCTTACACCACTGAGGAGTGGAGAAGAAGTGGATTGCAGCAGAGCGATCCACATGAATTTGTGCTATATCTATGAGTTGTGACAAATGTAAGGCTCAGCTCTGCTACATTTGGTGTATATATACTTCAGTTCATTTGTATATGTAACCTGCCTCTCCTACATTTGAGAAGCTCAGCTCTGCAAGTATATATACCAAATGTAGCAGAGCTTCTATTTTTCACTCTGCTGCAATCCACTTCTCCTCTCCTCCTGTCCTCAGTGGTGTAAGCGGCTCACGCAGGTTTGAGGCCCCTCCCCCAGGCCGGATCACAACATTGATTTACTCTCTAAACGTTACTTGCCGGCTGTACAGTGTTGTCATCTGGCCTGGGGGCGGGGATTGCAGCACAAGCTATAGCTCAATGCCGTAAAGGTACGGTGATAGGACACAGCTTGGGCCGTCGACGAAAATGTCTGGAGAAGGGGTTGCTGGTACTTGCTGTCATCTGATTAGGTAAGAGACCCAATCAGATGACAGCATGTGCCAGCGGCGCAGCGGGACAAAGTTAGTGTATGGGAGGTGCTGGGCTGGGGACCACAGGAAGAAGGGAAAAGGAGGGGCCTGGCGGGCCACCCCAGTGTAGGGACCCGTCACCATGGCAACACCATAGCTACACTACTGCTTGCAGTGTAGGGACCTTCACCAATTTTATTTCTGCCACTTAGGGTAGCACTTCATGTAGGCAGGGACAGAGTGCCGGGTTCCAGGATGCACTGTTCTCCCTTGAAGTGGCACTTGCACAAAGCATGAACAATGCACCTATTTGGGTGCCCTCACACTGTTTTTTTATGGCGTTTGTTTAAGCTTTTGTCTCTGCATTTTTTACTTTTAGTGTGAAAGTCTGTGTGTGACACTGGGCGTTTTTCAGGTGGGTGTTATTCCCCGAACATGGACTTCAATGCTAAAGTATGTGTCAAAATGCCGACCCGAATGCACTTGCTCCCGAAAGAAAGAGGTTAAGTGACTTTGTGTTGCGTGTTGGAAGGGGGGGGGGGGGAGCAGAACAGAACAGTCTGGACAAGACACTGCTTCAGCCACTGATTGCCTGAGATGATGCTGGAGCATTGTCAGCTCAGCCAATCAGCGGTTCCACAGGTTCCAACTTTGAAGAGGCAGGGCCTGGCACACTTGAATCTCAGTATGCCAGGCTCTGCTGAAGATAAAACACTTTGGGTGAGTATCAATAGGGCCCCCCTTCTCCCCCTAGCACTGCACCCATCCCAGCAACGAAGGGGGGCAATTAACCCCTTCCTTGGTGGGATGGGTACATTGTGGCATGCATCATCACTTAACCCCCCCTGGAGGCCACATTGTTCAGTCTGGCACACAAGGGATTAAGTATGGATGCCATGCATGCATGCATCCATACTTAACCCCTTGTATGCCATATTGTAAGCAGCATCTGCAATGATGGTTGTTCTGTTCCTGGCCTTTTTTGTGTGTGTTTCTCCTTTTTTTTTCAGATATTGATATCCTATGGATTACGTCGGATTTGTTGGATTACAACAATGACCAGCATTTTTTTTTTTCAATTTAAGAAAATGGGGTGTGGGGTGTTCTTTTTTTAAATAAAATACTTTTCTCTATTGTGTTGTTTTATTTTTCTTTACTTTCATACTTAGTAGTAGAAGCTGTTTGATAGATGGCATCCATTACTAAATCGGTGCCTAACACCCCCCATCCCCCCCCCCCCCCCCCCCCCACACACACACACACATACAACTCTGGGTGGCAGCAGGCTAGTATTAGGCTGGGGAGGGTCAAAATAAATGGCCCTGCCCACCCTGGTACTTCAAGGCTGCTGCTGTTTGGTTTTTAAATCAGGCTGGTTATGGAAATAGGGGGAATGCTTAAAAACAGCAGCAGCCTTATAGTACCAGGGTGGGAAGGGCCATTTTTTGGCCTTCCCCAGCCTTATAATACTAGCCTAATACCGCCCAGTCCAGGAGCGCCAAATTTGACGCTCCAGGACTACTGGTACTCAGCTCTTCCTAGTACCCCTGGTGGTATTGGGTACTGGAGTAATATTGGGGGGGGGGGGATAGTGGTAGCCATTATATACCGGCTAACACTAGGTGCTGACTTAGTAATGAATGCCGTCTATCAGACAGCTTCCACTACTAAGTCTGAAAGTAAAGAAAAATAAAACAAAACAATAGAGAAAAATATTTTATTTAAATGAAAAAAAAAAACACCCCCACACCCCTAGTAGACCATTTTATTAAGTAAAAAAACAACACTGGTCATCGACATAGTCTAACAAATCCAACGTAATCCAAAGGTTACCGATATTTGAAAAACACACAAAAAAGGCAATCATTGTGACAGGTGTTCTGCACCTTACAGTAGGCAGCATCTTAGCAGATGCTGTTTGCAGTGTGGCACACAAGGGGTTAAGTAGGATGCATGGCATCCTAACTTAATCCCTTGTGTACCAGACCAAATAATGTGGCCCCCATGGGGTTAAGTGAGGATGCATGGCATCCTCAATAAACCCCATGGGGCCACACCAGTGGCGGATTATAATGTGGGCGGTTTGGGCGGCCGCCCGGGGCCTGAGGCTCCGGGGGAGCCCATGCCACGCCGCCCACATTATAATGCCGCCCGGGAGGCCCCCTTCCCCCCGCCACTGCAGGCTCTTGTGACCGCAAGCATTGTTTTGCTTGCGGTCACAAGAGTCTCCGGCTGCCTCCGGCTGATGCGCGGCTGCCGGGGGTGTCCCGTCCTCTCCCCGGCAGCGCGCGCATCACACAGCTCCTAGTGCCGCCTGGGGCCCTGTCTTCCGGTACTGGCAGCGCACGTATCGGAAGTCAGGGCCCAGGCGGCACTAGGAGCTGTGTGATGCGCGCGCTGCCGGGGAGAGGACGGGATGCCCCCGGCAGCCGCGCATAAGCCGTAGACTGCAGAAGGAGAGAGGATCGACGGGGGAACGCAGGGTAGGTGAGTTGTATTTTGTTATTTTTGTGTTATTTACTGACTGGGGGGGGGGGGCATCTATAAAGGGGAGAAGATGGGGGGACCATCTATAAGGGGGGAAAGAGGGGGACCATCTATAGAGGGGGGAAAGAGAGAGACCATTTATAAGGGGGGGAGAGGGGGACCATCTATAAGGGGGGAAAGAGGGGGATCATCTATAAGGGGGGGAGAGGGGGACCATCTATAAGGGGGGAAAGAGGGGGACCATCTATAAAGGGAGGGGGGAGAGGGACCATCTATAAAGGGAGGGGGGAGGGGGACCATCTATAAAGGGAGGGGGGAGGGGGACCATCTATAAAGGGGGAAAGAGGGGGACCATCTATAAGGGGGAGGGAGAGGGGGACCATCTATAAGGGGGGGGAGAGGGGGACCATCTATAAGGGGGGGGAGAGGGGGACCATCTATAAGGGGGGGGAGAGGGGGAGCATCTATAAAGGGAGGGGGGAGAGGGACCATCTATAGAGGGGGGAAAGAGGGAGACCATCTATAAAGGGGGGGGAGAGGGGGAACATCTATAGAGGGGGGGAAAGAGGGGGAACATCTATAAGGGGGGGAGAGGGGGGCCATCTATAAGGGGGGGAGAGGGGGACCATCTATAAGGGGGGAAAGAGGGGGACCATCTATAAGGGGGAAGAGGGGGACCATCTATAAAGGGGGAAAGAGGGGGACCATCTATAGAGGGGGAAAGAGGGGGACCATCTACAGAGGGGGAAAGAGGGGGACCATCTATAAAGGGGGGAAAGAGGGGGACCATCTATAAAGGGAGGGGGACCATCTATAAAGGGGGGAAAGAGGGGGACCATCTATAAGGGGGAGGGAGAGGGGGACCATCTATAAAGGGAGGGGGGCCATCTATAAAGGGGGGAAAGAGGGGGACCATCTATAAAGGGGGGAAAGAGGGGGACCATCTATAAAGGGGGGAAAGAGGGGGACCATCTATAAAGGGAGGGGGGAGAGGGGGGCCATCTATAAAGGGGGGAAAGAGGGGGACCATCTATAAAGGGGGGAAAGAGGGGGACCATCTATAAAGGGGGGAAAGAGGGGGACCACCTATAAAGGGGGGAAAGAGGGGGACCATCTATAAAGGGGGAAAGAGGGGGACCATCTATAAAGGGGGGAAAGAGGGGGACCATCTATAAGGGAGGGGGACCATCTATAAAGGGGGGAAAGAGGGGGACCATCTATAAAGGGGGATAGAAGGGGACCATCTATAAGGGGGGAAAGAGGGGGACCATCTATAAAGGGGGAAAGAGGGGGACCTTCTATAGAGGGGGAAAGAGGGGGACCATCTATAGAGGGGGAAAGAGGGGGACCATCTATACAGGGGGAAAGAGGGGGACCATCTATAAGGGGGAAAGAGGGGGACCATCTATACAGGGGGAAAGAGGGGGACCATCTATAGAGAGGGGGGAAGAGGGGGACCATCTATAAGGGGGGAAAGAGGGGGACCATCTATAAGGGAGGGGGTAGAGGGGGACCATCTATAAGGGGGGAAAGAGGGGGACCATGTATAAAAGGGGAAAGAGGGGGACAATGTATAGAGGGGGAAAGAGGGAGACCATCTATAAAGGGGGACCATCTCCTATAGGATTAGCACCCTCCTCTCCTTACATCCTCTGTGCTGCTGGGACCTCCCCTATAGATCAGCACCCTCCTCTCCTGACATCCTCTGTGCTGCTGGGCGCTGCGACCTCCCCTATAAGACCAGCACCCTCCTCTCCTGACATCCTCTGTGCTGCTCGGACCTCTCCTACAGATCAGCACCCTCTTCTCCTGACATCCTCTGTGCTGCTCGGACCTCTCCTATAAGATCAGCACCCTCCTCTCCTGACATCCTCTGTGCTGCTGTGACCTCTCCTATAAGATCAGCACCCTCCTCTCCTGACATCCTCTGTGCTGCTGTGACCTCCCCTATAGATCAGCACCCTCCTCTCCTGACATCCTCTGTGCTGCTCGGACCTCTCCTATAAGATCAGCACCCTCCTCTCCTGACATCCTCTGTGCTGCTGTGACCTCTCCTATAAGATCAGCACCCTCCTCTCCTGACATCCTCTGTGCTGCTTTGACCTTGGGGGGGGCAACATCAGGGGACCAGGTGAGGTGGCAATATGTTTATTGGGGGCAGTGGAGGTGGGGTGGGCAATGCTTACTGGGGGTAGCAGCAAGGGACCAAACATTATGCTTATTGGGGCCAGCAGGGAGGGGAGGTAGGCAGTGTTTATTGGTGACAGTGGGGGGGGGGAGGGGCACAGTAGCTGATTATAATGTGGGCGAATTGGCTTGTGGAAGGGGGGGGGCCCAGGTTGGGTGGACAGCTTGGGGCCCAGGGTACATTTAATCCGCCACTGGGCCACACTGGGGTCACAATGTAGCCATCCCACCAAGGAATGGGGTTAATTGCCCCCCCCCCTTCCTTGCTGGGATGGGTACAGTGCTGGGGGGAGAAGGGGGGCCCAATAGATACTCACCCTGACGTCTTCTATCTTCAGCAGAGCCTGGCATACTGAGGTCCAAGTGTGCCATGTTTTGCCTCTTCAGATATGAAGCCTGCGAATCAGTGGTGGCATCCGGGATACTGCCGCAGCCACTGATTGGCTGAGCTAACTCTGTAACATCGTCAGCTTAGCCAATTAGTGGCTAAACCAGTGTCCCAGCTCAGCGACTGATGAGTAGACTACGGGAAAAAGAGCGGAGGGCAAGTTAACCCCTCCGGAACTGAGCACAGTCTGGTCCACAGGGGGTTCATTTAACCCCCTGTGGATTAGACTGTCACCCCTTGGACCACACTCTGGCCCACAGGGGGTAAATGCCACAGACAGTGGCATTTTTCTCCCTGAAAAGCGCCACTAAAAAACGCTATGTGCAGAGCCTATGGCGTTTTTCAGTGGAGCTGAAGACTTCCATTGAAGTCTATGGGAGAAAAATGCTGCAGAAAAAACTCCAAACTCACATCCTGCTGCATTTTTCTAAAACTGCCACAGAGCTTCAAAAACTCCAGAGAGGAGAGAAAAACATCACAAAAAAACACCATGTTGTGCAAGGGAAATCATGAACTTTCATTGATTCCCAGCTAACATCTGGCCGCAGGCGTTTTTGAAAAAAAACAAAAAAGAGACAGTGTGAGGGCAGCCTTCCCCTCTATCTACAACAGCTGCAAACTTTCAGTGCATGCTGGGAGTTGTTAGCTGCAAGTCCTACAACTCCTAGCATTTACTTACATTTTGCAGCCCTCAGAATAAGCCAGGTTTTGAAGTACAGATGAAAAGACAACCTTTGAACCATCAGTTCACCTTTTTATACTATTTATTAACCCCTTCACGTCAGTAACATGTATATATACGTTCCTATTGCACATACCCCATGCAGTAGGATTGTATATATACGTTCCTGTTACTGACGGGGTTAATGATGAGAGCGGGATCGCTGCAGAGATTGCTATCCCGCTCTCATCTGTGTCCAGCACCGGAGATAATGAGTCAGCTGCGAACCCGCAGCTGACCCGCAGCTGACCCCATTAACCCCTTAGTGACCGCCGATACGGCGGTGACTAATGGGCCGGTGCCGCCGCTTTATTTCATCTCCCCCCACCGTGAATCCACGGTGGGGGGAGATGAAATAAGTAAAGTCAGACCCCAGTAACTAACCCCCCCTCCCCGCGGCGGCCATCAGATCCAAGATGGCCGCCGCCATCACTGTGAACAGAGTATATCTGTTCACAGTGATCTTGTAAAAATGAATGAAACACCCATGCTCTCAACCACCGGAGGTAGCGGAGAGCATGGGGCAGTGATCGGGGACCCCCCTGTGGGGTCCCAGTACAAGCGATCAGCGGTATATACTATATACCGCTGATCGCTTGTGCCATGTGCTCCCCAGCACTATTTATCCCCTGTCACCATAAATGATTGGTGACAGGGGGTAAAAAGTGAAGTGTTCTATCCCCCCAGTCACCCTCCCCCACCTACCCCATATACTCACCTGATCCTGGAAGGTCCTTCCTCCTCGACGTCCTGGCTGGTTATGAAGTTCGCATGCGCTCCACAACCAGCCAGCTCTGAAATTTATTTATTGAAATTTTTTTTTTTTAGTAACTGCGCTATTCTAATAACTATTACTAGCTGCGGTTTTGCTCCAGCAAGTTGGACTCCTTCCCTTCTGAGCCCTGCTGTGTGCCCATACAGTGGTTTATGCCCACATATGGGGTACCGTTGTACTCAGGAGAACCTGTGTTACAGATTTTGGGGTACATTTTTTCTCCTGTTTTTTTGTGAAATTAAGAAATTTCAAACTAAACCAACATATTATTGGAAAAATTCAAGTTTTTAATTTTTACTGGCCAATTTTGAATACTTTCCTCTAATACCTGTGGGGCCAAAATGCTCATCCTACCCCAAGATGAATTCTTTGAGGGGTGTACTTTCCAAAATGGGGTGACTTTTGGGGGGGGTTCTATTCTGTAGACATTACAGGGGCGCTGCAAATGCACCTGGCGCTCAGATACTTCTTCAGAAAAATCTGCACGGAAAATGCTAATTGGCGCTCCTTCCCTTCTGAGCCCGGCTGTGTTCCCATACAATGGTTTATGCCCACATATGGGATACTGTTCTACTCAGGAGAACCTGCGTTACAGATGTTGGGGTGAATTTTCTCTCCTGTTCCTCGTGAAATTGAGAAATTTCAAACTAAAGAACATATTATTGGAAAAATTCGAGTTTTTCATTTTTACTGTCTACTTTTGAATACTTTCCTCTAATACCTGTGGGGTCAAAATGCTCACCACACCCCAAAATGAATTCTTTGAGGGGTGCACTTTCCAAAATGGGGTGACTTATGGTGAGATTTTACTCTGCTGGCACTACAGGGGCACTGCAAACACACCTGGCAAACTTCTTCAGCAAAATCTGCATTGAAAAAGCTAATTGGCGCTCCTTTCCTTCTGAGCCCTGCTGTGCCCATGCAGTGGTGTATGCCCACATATGAGATACCTTTTTACTCAGGAGAACCTTCTTTACAAATTTTGGGGTACTTTTTTTTTTTCTCTTGTTCCTCGTGAAATTGAGAAATTTTAAACTAAACGAACATATTATTGGAAAAATTAGTTTTTCATTTTTACTGTCTAATTTTGAATACTTTCCTCTAACACCTGTAGGGTCAAAATGCTCATCCTACCCCAAGATGAATTTTTTGAGGGGTGTACTTTCCAAAATGGGGTGACATGTTTTTTTTTTCTCTCTGCTGACACTACAGGGGCTCTGCAAATGCTCCTGGCGCTCGGAAACTTCTTCAGCAAAATCTGCAATGGAAAAGCTAATTGGCGCTCCCTTCCTTCTGAGCCCCGCTGTGTGCCCATACAGTGGTTTATGCCCACATATGGGGTACTGTAGTACTCAAGAGAACCTGTGTTACAAATTTTGGGGTACTTTTTCTCTCACTTTTTTTTGAAAATGAGAAACTTTAATCTAAACGTATACATTATTGGAAAATTTTAATTTTTCATTTTTTTACGGCCTAATGGTCAATACTTTCCTCCAGCCCCTGTAGGGTTAAAATGCTCATTATACCCCTAGATTAATTCTTTAAGGTGTGTAGTTTCCAAAATAGGGTCACTTATGGGGGTTTCCAGTATACAAACCTCCTAAATCAACTTAAAAAAAGAACTGGTGCCTAAAAAAATCAGTTTTGGAAACTTTCACGAAAATGTGGTAATTTGCTGATAAATTTCTAAGCCCGGTAACACCCTAAAAAAGTAAAATATGTTTATGAAATGAAGCCAGAATAAAGAGGACATATCGGTAATGTGACTTAGTAACTAATTTATGTGATATGACTTTCTTTTTTTAGAGGCAGAGAATTTCAAAGTTCGTAAAATGCTATTTTTTTTAGTTTTTTTATGATATATTTTGATGTTTTTCACAAAAAACACACAAAGTAGTGACCAAATTTTGCCTAGTGGCAAAATTTGGTCACTACTTTGTGTGTTTTTTGTGAAAAACATCAAAATATATCATAAAAAAACTAAAAAAAATTAGCATTTTACGAACTTTGAAATTCTCTGCCTCTAAAAAAAGAAAGTCATATCACATAAATTAGTTACTAAGTCACATTACCGATATGTCCTGAGTTTTTTCGTCACATATGGCACTTTATGTTAGTACATAAAGTGCCATATGTGACGAAAAAACTCAGAATCGCTAGCATACGTTAAAGCATCACTGAGCTATAAGCGCATAAAGGGAGACAGGTCAGATTTTGAAAAATAATGGTGTGTTTACACAGGCAGATTTATCTGACAGATTTTGAAAGCCAAAGCCAGGAATGGATTTAAAAAAAGGAGAAATCTCAGTCTTTCCTTTATGACCCGTTCCTAGTTAAAGGTCTGTTCCTGGCTTTGGCTTCAAAAATCTGTCAGATAAATCTGCCTGTGTAAACGCACCATAAGCCTGGTCTTTTAGGTGCAAATAGGCTTGGTCTTGAACGGGTAAAGGATTGTCTTCTCAGAAACTACAACTACTAGCATATGTTGAGAGCTTTACAAGTTTAGGGCATTCTGAGTTGTAATTTGCCAAAAAACTTGTTATTTATATGGAAGTTGTGGAAACAGATACAGCTGAATCCAGTATGGAACCTTGTCATTTCTCAATAGTTCTTTATTAATGACTGCCAGGATCAGTTTTACTGGAGCCTATATAACTCAGACACAAATTAACAGTATTATTTAGACAAACTATGGTTGAACTAAGAAATTAATGAAAACTGAATTTGCTACATGCTACTATACCACTTTTAATAACTGAAGCAAAATCTACATTTGAACTAATATTATTAGAAAATTGTAATCACCTTTTAACTGCCCCTGTGGACTACCACCAACGCTATCCCCCCCCCCAGCCTTGCGTCCACTACGATGAAGCTGACACAGCATCTTGCAGATTGAGCTGCTTTGATTGTAATAGGATCAAGGGTTAAATCTGTCATTAAACTGCTACCAGCCGCAGAGCTGCCTCTTAACCAATTGACTACCAATTAGTGGAATGGAGCCCTTCTGCATTAATATTTTAACATGATGAATCCAATCAGAGATCTATGGACCCCTCCTAAATACGTGCTAATTCTTTCTCAGCTCTACGTATTTGAGAACTTTGACATTCAATTTAAGCACTGGAGAAAAGGCTTTACTGTGTAATATTCTACCAATGACTTAAAAGCTTTACTGACAAACTCTGTCACTTTAAGAGAGATTATGAGAAAAGTCCATTAGCTATCAGTGCACTGTGGCCCCCAAATTAATATTTGCCTTTTTTCTTTACAGTGTATGTATGTGTCCCCCACTGTTCATCCTATTAAGCACAGGTCAAATGATGTTATTTTAAATACTAGCTACTAAATTATACATGGACCTAAATCATTAATGCTGCATGGTTTGGATAGAATTTCCCTCCCCTCTAAACTTTCGTAAGTAATGTCATGGACAATTTTATCTTAACCCAAACCATGAAAACAATGAGTTCTGATTTAATTTAATTAAGATACAACAGGCATAAAAGTATCTGACATGACACAGAACTCTGTAGCAAAAGAGTAGCACTTCAAAAACCACAGAGGCCCACCTGGCTTCCCTCTGGACGCAGATTTCACCCGGGTCGTGGATCCCAATCGGCCCAGTGCATGCAATATAAGAAAGATGGATGACAGCGTCCAATCGGGCAAACGTTTCTTTTATTCCTCCATAAACAGGCAATGTAGTAACATTTCGACTCGTCTGAGTCTTTTTCAAACTGACCAGTACATGTAAATTACATACTTATATAGCACAAACCATTTAGCAATAATCACATATTAAAACAGACACATGAACAGACTCGCTCCACGTGTCTGCTAAGCTAGCCGGTGTTCCCTAGCACTAACGCGCATGCGTCGGCTTAACCAATAAGCTCACGGCATCTAGGGAACTATAGTGACTGGGAGTCACCTGACTCCATGACATGTGTCGTCCACCGGATCACATGACACCTACGTCATCCGTTGGGCGTGCCCAACAAAAAAGAAAAGAGAAAAAGGAAGTGGAAAAAACAGAAAAAGAAGTCAAAAAAGAAGTCTCCGATGTGTCGGCATCCTAAAAACAAAAAAACAAAAGCCCTAAAAAAACGTGTACCCTGGGTAGCTGCAGTATTACCGGGGTTTGGATGCACGGACATAAAGACCGTCTACACCAACACTCCCTATAGCCTGCTGCATTATCTACTTGTCCCCAGATCTCACTAATCAATAACCATCTATGAATATAGATGGCTAGCGGGGCTTCCTCTTTCACTAGAGATAGAAGGGGCCTATACAGGAGACTGGATAAAAAAACTTTTATTAAATAGACACCAACAAAACCAAAAACCGCACAAAAACCGCACAAAAAAACACATGCAAATGTGAACTAGGTCTTCCACTTCAAAAGCTTTTTCTTATTTCTCAGGACACACGTGTGGCACTTCCGCTGTTCAGGGCTCTAAAATACAAAAAGAACCTAAATTAAAATTATCATACTGATAAAAACATTGTCATATTAACACTATACTCCAAAGAATTATTCCACATAAAGAAAGTCCCTAAATAAGGGAAGAAAGAGAAAAGTCTAAATTGAGGCCCCTTGGGGCTAACGTCTCCAATGTGTGAATCCAGCGCAATTCTTTTGCCATAAGTAATTTCTTTCTATCGCCTCCGCTTCTCAGGGGGGGTACATGATCAATTACACGAAATTGTAGCTGGCTGATGGTGTGCTTGGCTTCACGGAAATGGTCTGGAATAGGCAAATCCGTCATATTCGTTCTGATGGTACTCTTATGTTTAGTTATTCTATTTTTTATGGGCATCGTAGTTTCCCCCACATAGTATAACCCACATGGGCAGGAGATCACATATACCACAAAGCTGGAATTACAGGTGTATCTCTCCTTGATAGCAAACCTCCTGCCCGTGTGGGGATGATTGAAGCTATCACCCCTTACCAAATTGCCACAGCACGAGCAATTCAAGCAAGGAAAGTTGCCTTTCTTTGCTGTTGACAGAACGGTTTGTACATGTGTTTTAGGAGCCCCTATATCTGATTTGACCAACCGGTCTTTGACGCTCCTGTTTCTCCTAAAAGAAAGAAGGGGACGTTCTTTAAATGACTGCATCCATCACTCAAAATGCCCCAATGTTTATTAAAGATAGGAGCAATACGTTTGCTGTGAGGACTTAAAGTCAATACACGGTATTCTCTCACCACCACTCTGTCTCGGGGGGCCTGGTCTAAGTAATTCTGTGCGATCCATCAGCTTTGCTCTTTCCTTATGGGACCTTACCAAGTCTTGGGGATAACCCCTATTTACAAACTTTGTTACCATATCTTCCAATCTAGGATCCACCTGCTCTTCTACACTCACTATCCGGCGTACCCTTAACATTTGGCTCCATGGTAGAGATTCCACCATGGGCCTGGGGTGACAGCTCTGATAGTGAAGGAGGGTATTTTTGTCTGTGCTCTTAACAAAAAGGTCTGTCTCTAGTTTTTCACCTTTTTTTTAATTACAAGCGTGTCAAGGAACTGCAATTGTGTGTTAGACGAGACCATAGTAAATTTCAATGCTTCATGTATATTACTCAACTCATGCAGGAACTCATCCAGCTGTTGTCTTGTCCCCTCCCACACTGCAAAGACATCATCTATATACCTGTGCCAGCAACGAACATGTCTCCAGAGAGATGACCTATACACATGCTCCTCCTCTAGGAAAGCCATATAGATGTTGGCATATGTGTTATATGTGATCTCCTGCCCATGTGGGTTATACTATGTGGGGGAAACTACGATGCCCATAAAAAATAGAATAACTAAACATAAGAGTACCATCAGAACGAATATGACGGATTTGCCTATTCCAGACCATTTCCACAATTTCGTGTAATTGATCATGTACCCCCCCTGAGAAGGGGAGGCGATAGAAAGAAATTACTTATGGCAAAAGAATTGCGCTGGATTCACACATTGGAGACGTTAGCCCCAAGGGGCCTCAATTTAGACTTTTCTCTTTCTTCCCTTATTTAGGGACTTTCTTTATGTGGAATAATTATTTGGAGTATAGTGTTAATATGACAATGTTTTTATCAGTATGATAATTTTAATTTTGGTTCTTTTTGTATTTTAGAGCCCTGAACAGCAGAAGTGCCACACGTGTGTCCTGAGAAAATGCAATTTTTTTGTGCGGTTTTTGTGCGGTTTTTGGTTTTGTTGGTGTCTATTTAATAAAAGTTTTTTTATCCAGTCTCCTGTATAGGCCCCTTCTATCTCTAGTGAAAGAGGAAGCCCCGCTAGCCATCTATATTCATAGATGGTTATTGATTAGTGAGATCTAGGGACAAGTAGATAATGCAGCAGGCTATAGGGAGTGTTGGTGTAGACGGTCTTTATGTCCGTGCATCCAAACCCCGGTAATACTGCAGCTACCCAGGGTACACGTTTTTTTAGGGCTTTTGTTTTTTTGTTTTTAGGATGCCGACACATCGGAGACTTCTTTTTTTACTTCTTTTTCTGTTTTTTCCACTTCCTTTTTTCTCTTTTCTTTTTCTTTTTTGCTGGGCACGCCCAACGGATGACGTAGGTGTCATGTGATCCGGTGGACGACACATGTCATGGAGTCAGGTGACTCCCAGTCACTATAGTTCCCTAGACGCCGACGCATGCGCGTTAGTGCTAGGGAACGCCGGCTAGCTTAGCAGACACATGGAGCGAGTCTGTTCATGTGTCTGTTTTAATATGTGATTATTGCTAAATGGTTTGTGCTATATAAGTATGTAATTTACATGTACTGGTCAGTTTGAAAAAGACTCAGACGAGTCGAAACGTTACTACATTGTCTGTTTATGGAGGAATAAAAGAAACGTTTGCACGATTGGACGCTGTCATCCATCTTTCTTATATGACACAGAACCCTGACACTCCTGACACGCCTGTAAAGTCTGCCTTAGGATTACATCACTGGGTTTGCAATCAGGCCACTACTACCAATAACAGTTGCCAAAACTGTCTAGATGCCACATTTGTAGTGTCCCAGCACAGGTGTGCCCTTAAGTCTCATTACGCCTGAGCAAAGTAATGGTCCGTTTACACAAAGCGATAATTCATCCTATCGATCGTTTAACGATTTTGAAGCAACGATTTAGTTTTTATAACAATCAATGTTTTGACAAAATCATTATTGCGATCGTTTTTAAGATCGCTTAAAGAGGATGTACCATCAGGTACATCCTCTTTAATCTGACACAGGGATAGAACGGCACCGTCACGGGCAAGCCGTTGCCGCTGTCCGTTTTTCGATCCGCGGCCCGGTTCCTGTGTACCACGCCATTCTATCCATGGGTATCGCCCGTTGCTCAAGCACTGGAGGCGGGCCAGCCTGCCCCCAGTGGGAGGGAATTCCCTCCCCTGTATGACGTGGCTCCATTGATTCTAACTAAGCCGCGTCATAGAGGGGAGGAAATTCCCTCCCACTGGGGGCGGGCCAGATCGAAAAATGGACTGTGGCACCGGCTTGCCCATGACGGCACCATGCTATCCCTGTGTCCGATTAAAGAGGATGTACCTGTTGGTACATTCTCTTTAAGCCCATCTCACACACAGGGTGAATCTTTGAAAGACTGTTTGCACGATCTGCAAATTTTTAGCAAACGACCATGTGAGAACATGTTGAAAGATCACAATGAACGATTTCTCACTTGATCACTTGATCGTTTGCTGTGTTTACACGAGCCAGTTTTTGCTCAAATGCGATCATTATTGCGAAAATTCGAATGATTATCGTTCCGTGTAAATGCACCCAAACTGTCAGGTTTCTCACATGGGGATGAAGAAGATGTTAATATGTGTTTTCCCCACTAGGTGTCACTGTCGTATTATGTATATTGCACAGAGCACAGCTGAAGGTAAATGGGTTAACTGCTTTTTGTGTCACATGTGTTTCACCATGTCACAGGTGCAGGCTCTTTCCCTCACTTTTTTGACCTATCATACTTCTTCACTCTTCACTAACATGATCCCACCAATCACAATATAGGCTAGATACCGCTATAAAAGGGAGTTATTTCCTGTGGGAGTGTCTTTTTCTACTCTTGTCAGTAAAAGTGGAGAGAGAGACAGAGAAGTTCCTGTTGCAGTGAAGCCGGGCCTGGCTTGGGCCAGGACACTTATCAGGGATCACAGAGCTTACAGATTTATTTTAGACCACAGCTAGCATGCAGTGCTAGAAACCCTTGGGAGGGATTACCATCCTCTGAGGATAACCTTGTCCATACCTGGGATCCTTCTTAAAGGGAAACTTCAGGTAGAGGTTAAAAAAGAAAAAAAAGAACTTTCTGCAGAAGCAAATAGCATTACTTACCTATCTATCCCAGTTTGAAACTACCAAAAAATCCATTTGTTTGGGGGTTGGGGGGGTTGTTCTGTATTGTGTGGCTGTACTTCCTGGTTGAGTTGTACACAGTACGGCTATGTTCACACTACGTAAAAGTACTTTGCGCGGAGTGGAACATATTGTTCTATGGGATCCCGGCTGAAGCGTATGCCATTGTATACGCTCCGACCGGGATCCCGTGCAGTGCCGCAAAGAACTGACATGTCAGTTTTCTGCGGCTGCAATTCAGTGAATTGCGGCCGTAGGAGACCCGGTCAGTTCACACAATGAAGCGAGCGGCTCCGGCCACTTGCTTCATTGTGTCTTATGGGGAGTTCTGATGCGCGCACGCACTGATGCACCTGGATCAGAACACTACGGCCATAAGGATCATCCGGCCGGTACTGCAGCAGGGATGATCTGTGCAGAGACTGGCCGTTCCGTGACCTGGCCGGGGTCACTGAACGGCCGGTCGTTCACTTTGTGTGAACATAGCCTACTACAGGTTTCAGAATGCAAGGATTTCCCTCAGCTGTTCATCACCAGGGCCGGATTAAGGTTGGTGGAGGCCCTCGGCGAAAAAAATATTTTTTTTTAAATATAACCCATACAGTGATCTATACAGGTGGCTTCTTACTGTAGTGGACTTAGTACCTACTCCTCACTCCTGGCTGTATGGCTTAGCATCCTCCTCTGTTTTGCATGTGATGGTCACTAGAGGCTGCAGTCCAGAGGAAGATGCCAGGCCCTAGAGACAGGATGGGGAGGGGTGTATTCCCACTCGGGGTGTGTTCCCACTTTGTGTTTGTTAATAATGCAATGCAAGAACGCAGCACTTAAAGTGACACAGTCACCCCCTTTGTGCATTCTAACATCTCTACACAGGTGTAAAGGGTAAATTCATACCTTATTTTATATCATACGTCATGGTGCTTGTTAGAGTAAAAAGTCATCTTTTATTAACTGTAGATTATGTTAAGTGGGTGGGGCCTCACAACATTAGCGCCACTTAGCCGCGCCCACAACGCCACTGTTGGCCCCACCCCCTCACCAGCCATTTGAAACAGGCTGGCCTAAAGGTCTAGGTCAACGGTGGCATTGTGGGCGGGGCTAAGTGGCGCTAATGCCGCGAGGCCCCGTCCACTTAACACAATCTACAGTTTATAAAAGATCACTTTTTACTTAAACAAGCACCATGACATATGATATAAACTAAGATGTGAAAACTACTAAATTTACCCTTTATACCTGCGTAGAGATGTCAGAATGCACAAAAGGGGGTTACAGTGTCACTTTAAGTACTTTCTGTGCTCTCTTGCCCACTGTGCTAGCCACCACAGCTAGCATATGCAGTTGTGAATCGCTGAAGGTACCTGGACTTGCAAGTCTAAGTCCTATCTTTAGTTCCCAACCATGTACACTACCTGAAGCAGTAAGGAGCACCCAGAAAGTACTTAAAGGCTGTGTAGAATATATAGCGGATATGGTACATGTGAACGTACCCTAAGGATTAAAATACACAGCTGTGTGCAGCCCATGATATGGCATATATAGCCTGTGTGCAGCATATGACATACATAGGATATATATCATATGCTGCACACAGGCTATATCTCATACACTGCTCTCAGCCTATATATCATATGCTGCATACAGACTATATACAGTCTATACCATATGTGGCACACAGGCTACATCTCATATGCTGCACACAGACTATATACAGTATATACCATATGCGGCACACAGGCTATATGTCATTTGCTGCACACAGACTATCTACAGTATATACCATATGCTGCACACAGGCTATATATCATACACTTCTCTCAGGCTATATATCATATGCTGCACACAGGCTATATGTCATATGCTGCACACAGACTATATACTGTATATACCCCTGCTGTAATGTCCTCCATAGTATATACCACCTGCTGTAATGTCCCCCATAGTATATACCCTGCTGTAATGTCCTCCATAGTATATACACCTGCTCAGTAGCAAAATTTGGGTGCAGGGGGGACGGTCGCTCCCGGGCCCACTCAGGCAGGGGCCCACTGAGGTCTCAGACAGTTAATGCTGTCTACAAAAGCTATTGCTTTTGCAGACAGCCTTAACACATGTCTGTAGTGGCCCCCAAGAGGGCAACTGCACCTGGGAATAGCGGGCCCGCTCAGCTGTCAGATGCCGAGCCTGGCCAGGGCTGGATCTTCTTCCTGCTGCTTCCTCCTACATGCTGCTACAGGCTGCTGCTTGCCCCTCCCCCTCCTCTCCCTCACTGTCTTTGTATGAGGATGAGGGGAGACAGCAGCTGGAGGGATCCTCACAGTCTATGGCTGCCGGGGGGGGGGGGGGGGGGGGGGTACTGTTAAGATGTCTGCAGCAGCTCTGGAAGTTGTCAGGTACAGAATGAGGACTGTGAGAGGCTGCATAGAGGGGGCTACACTACAGGGGTGTTACACTGCTGCTCAGCCCTTGTCACATTTTCACAAACGCCCCCAACACATCTAAACCCCTTGTTGTACCTGCACCATCATGTAGTTGCAATTGCAGGTATCTATACACCTTATGCTAAGGTAAGTTAAAGGAGTATTTTATTTTTTTAATTAACTGGTTTCAGAAACTTATATAGATTTGTAAATTACCTCTGTTTAAAAATCTCAATCTTCCCATACTTATCAGATAGATAAGAAATTCTGAATGAATGCAGCACTCGTGTAGCAATAGATGTGGTGCCAGGGGGTATATACCAGCGACCACCCGGTATAGGTAATATAAAACAGAAGAATACCGCAGCACTCGTGAGATAGAATTCAACACAGCGTGTTTATTCAACACACTGTGTTGAATTCTATCTCACGAGTGCTGCGGTATTCTTCTGATTTAGATAGATTGATAAGGAGAGATTGATAAGGAGAGATTGATGGATAGATGGATATCTAGCAGCTCATCACATATCTTGGATTATACATACATATATGATCACAACCAACTCACCCCTTTTAATGTCTTAGGCCAGGTTCAGACTATGTAACTGTGCGGCTGTATTTGCGGCTGTAATTGTGCGGCGGTATTTTTGGTGGTTCATGCGTACGCTGGAATGTATAGGATATACGGCTGCACAGTGCACACTATGTATGAATCTACGGCCCGATCGTAAACGGACCCGTAAAAAATGAACAAGACCATTGTTTGCGGCTGGAAACGCGGCCGTGGATTGACAGGCGGTCCATACGGAGTACTTCAAAAATAGCCGGCAATGATGCCGAATGCCGATGCCTCTAATAGTTAATATATTAAATTAATAAAACACATTTTCGTTGTAATAAAGTGCCTTTCGTTGGTCAATAATTTAATTCTAACGAATCCATCATTTTGCAATTAAATATACCGTTAAAATAAATATATATATAAATAAATGTATATTTATGTAAAAAATACAGCCGCACAGTTACATAGTGTGAACCTAGCCTAAAAGCGTATTACCTATACCACTATTATTTTTAGGCAAAGATAATCTGGTTAAAAGGGTTCTCTTAAAAAAAAACAAAAAAAAAACAATTGTTTTCTTCCAAAACAGTGCCACCCTGCTCTTAGGTTGTGTGTGGTATCACAACTTGGCTCTATTCACTTTAGTCGAATACCACAGTCGAATACACAAACTGAGGACAAGAGTGGTGCTGTCTGTGGAAGAAGGCATCTATATTTTTCTAATGTTAAGCCCTTTTACTTTTTTGTGGTTCTATATTTCAGATGTAGAAGCCTCTCACACTGCTTTTTATCCTTATTCACTATAAGTAATGTAGAAGAATATACCCTTTATTATTCAGAAATCCTTGTCACCTGCTGAGGTTCTCTATGAGTAACCTAACCGGTTGGGGGCCCACTCGGACTCACTCGTCCCCCCCCTAGGCTGAACCCCTGCACCTGCTGTAATGTCCTCCATACAGGGCCGATTCTGGGGTCTCTGCCGCCTGAGGCAAACCGACCGACCGGCATTGCAACCCCGATCGCCCCACTCACTCACCACAGCCTGGAGGTCCAGGACAGCTGCAGAGTGACATTGCGGGACCTGACTGGATGTGGAGAGCGCGGGCGACGGGACAGGTGAGCGGGAGCTGTCATTTTTGTTAAGTGATACATAATGCCGCCCCCTGCCGGACCGCAAAATCTGCCGCCTGAGGCGGAAGGCTCATTCTTCTCTTCTGGCTCTGTACTGTATCTTCAGCCTGGCAGCCGCTGTGACAGATCCTCCAGCAGGCTCCATGATGTCACCTCCCTGCTCAGGTCCTGCGCTGTCCTCTCCTCAGTGAGGCGGGGGAGGGGGGAGTGAGGTCATCGGCAGGAGACAGACATCCTGACAGGAAGAATCCACTGCAGGGCCTTCCAGGGGGGAGTCTGAGCTTGCCGGGCAGAAGATATTTACACCAGATTAACCCTACACCTCCCTCCTTCCCTGGACAGCATGTAGTTTTTCCAGTGCTGTGTCCAGGTACCGTTTTCACTCACTTCCGGGTTCCTGCTGGTGGGGGCCCCCCCTATTGGTGGAGGCCTGTGGCCACGTGCCCCTGGTGCCCCCTCTTTAATCCGGCCCTGTTCATCACAGTCCCCCACCCTGCCCATTCCCCGTCCAAATCTATTGCAGAACATCTAGGCTGTGTTCACATATTGCACATTACTGAATTATTTGCAGTACTTTATCATGTCATTGTAGTCCCACCCACACAGCACACTGTATTCTCTACCTGTTATTCCAACACTGATATTGAAATAAAGTAAATAACTTTTTGAATTCAATTTTTTTTTTCTTTTCATCTCCACGCACATATTATGATTAGAGAAGAGCGAGTGGTGAAATATTCGACTTTCGAGAATTCAAATCAAATAGGCACCGAGATTCGACTATTCGAATGAATATTCAATTCCATTATAGTCTATGGGGAAAAAATTCTCGGCACTTGGAAATCCAACTTCGACCACTTGGAGGTCACCAAGTTCCCCATAAAACTTTCATAGATGATGCCAACACCTCCGGAATGACACTGAGACATTAGGGGGAGCATACCTGGGTGCACCCAAAACCCCAAAATCGCAGTATAATGCACTTCTCCGCAGTTGTGAAGGAAAAATATTTGTGAATGCTTTACAAACGTTCATGGCAATGTTCACACATTTGATTCGTATTTCTTGCACAGCGTTACATAATGTTTCCAATGTGCGTCCGTAGAGCGTCATGTTGGCGCGTATCACACATTACGCTGTATGAACGCCTTTAATGGGCTACTGGAACAGTATGTATCATGTGCCCTTAGTGGGCTACTGGAACAGTATGTATCACGTGCCTTTACTAGGCTACTGGAACAGTATGTATCACGTGCCTTTACTGGGCTACTGGAAAAGTATGTATCAAGTGCCTTTACTGGGCTACTGGAACAGTATGTATCAAGTGCCTTTACTGGGCTACTGGAACAGTATGTATCGCGTGCCCTTAGTGGGCTACTGGAACAGTATGTATAATGTGCCTTTTACTGGGCTACTGGAACAGTATGTATCCCGTGTAGTGATGAGCGAGTACTAAAATTCCCGGGTGCTCGTTACTCGAGACGAATATCTCCCGATACTTGAGTGCTCATTTCGAATAACGAACCCCATTTAAGTCAATGGAAAATGTAAGCATTTTTGCAGGGGACCCAGGTTCGGTAGAGGGAAGGTCGTGTGAAAACCTGTCAACCTCAGAAAATGATGGAAACACAGCAGAAATGGACAGGAAACAGCAGGGGCAGCATGTATGGATGCCTCTGAGGCTGCCTAATTGCACCAATATGCCAAATTCAAAAAATTGGAGTGAGGCCAGGGGCTGGGATTTATAGTGGACACGAACCTAGATGCTGACAGCTAACTGGCTAGGCCAGCTGTCAGTCACCATCAAGGGTACATCTGATGCCGATCGACCGGGGGTGGTGAGGCCCTGGCCGCGGCTACACAAAAAAAAGATAATACAACTGGCTCCTCCGCAGAGGTAGCAACGTCAGAGTCTGGCAGTGAGGACACAGAGAACCATTAAAAGAGAGTGAGGAAGCAAGTGAGCCTCCCCAAAATTAGGCCAGACAAAGCATGGCAGTGAGCACAAAGAGAACCATGAAAAGTGAGTGAGGAAGCAAGAGAGCCTCCCAAAAAATTGGAGTGAGGCCAGGGACTGGAATTTATAGTGGACATGAACCTAGGTGCTGAAAGAGCAACTTCTCCCAACCGTCAGAGAGCAGTTTGACGATCAACAATGCCTTTTCCAGCATGATGAAGCACCTTGCCATAAAGAAAAGGTGATAACTAAATGGACAGGGAACAAAACATAGAGATTTTGGGTCCATGGCCTGGAAACTCTCCAGATCTTAATCCCATTGAGAACTTGTGGTCAATCATCAAGAGACAGGTGGACAAACAAAAACCAACAAATTCTGACAAAACACAAGCATTGATTGTGCAAGAATGAACTGCTATCAGTCAGGATTTGGTCCAGAAGTTGATTGAGAGCATGCCAGGGAGAATTGCAGAAGTTCTGAAGAAGGGTCAACACTGCAAATATTGACTTGCTGCATTAACTCATTCTGTCAATATAATCTTTTGTTACTCATAATATGATTGCAATTATATTTCTGTATGTAATAAAAACATTTGACAAACACACATAAAAACCAGAGGGCAGCAGATCATGTAAAAATATAATATTTGTGTCATTCTCAAAACTTTTGGCCATGACTGTAGTGATGTCAGAGCATGGCAGTGAGGACACAGTGAACCATTAAAAGTGAGTGAGGAAGCAAGTGAGACACAGCATGGCGGAAGAAGACTTGGCTGTTGGCTGAGAATCGAAGGAGGAGGAGGAGAAGCCAAGAATCTTCATGTTGAGCTGCTTTCCCCGGGTGGACAGTTGAATTCAGGTGAAATCCAAGCTTTGTTTATTTTTATAAACGTCAGCCTGTCAGAGCTCTCAGTTGACAAGCGGGTGCACTTATCAGTGATGATGGTACCAGCTGCACTAAAGACCCGCTCTGACAACACGCTAACGGCAGGGCAGCCCAGCACCTCCAAGGCGTAAAGTGCCTGTTCGAGCCACGTATCAATTTTTCCAACCCAGTAGTTGTATGTAGCAGAGTGATCGGGAAGGATGTTGGTATGGTCAGCAAGGTACTCCCTCACCATCTTTTTGAAGGCCTTCCCCCTACTCTGTCTAGACTGGGGACAGTTGACATAGTCTTGCTGGGGTGCCATGAAACTGTCAAAGGCCTTGGAGAATGTTCGAATAGAAGAGGAGGTGTGAGTTCTACTGATTTGTATCTAATGAGGTTAACCTTTGGGAGTCCTATACCCTATAAGGACTAAAAGCTAAATGTAAAAAGAGAGAGGGGTAAGGTCCTCAAATTAGATATTTATTAGAGATACAATGAATATATGTAAAGTAAGTAAAACAGATATAGTGCAAATAAAAATGCAAATAAGAATGCAAACTCAGTATAGCATATATGTCTTTGTGCGTCTTATTAGATATATGTACTTTAACACACAGCGCTGGGTGTGAGGAAAAAGGAAAAAACAAGACAAAAACTCAATCAAGAATATGAAAATGCAGATGATAAAAATATAAAAACATAAAAATATAAGAATAAAAATTTGTATGCTGTGTGTGTGTTAAATTGATAAAAAGAGGTAACACAATAAGATTGTAAACATGGTATCATAGTTGTCCCATAAGTTCATGATAGTATCAACAGTTGTGTAAACTGGATGATGATTGATAAACAATGAAATGAAGATATACCGTCTGTTTTATGCTCTGGGCTGTGGTTGCAACATTTAGCATTGGATAAGGTAAATAACACCCTTACATGCCAAACTAAGGGTGTTATTTACCTTATCCAATACCCATGCACAAAAAAATATATTGGACGCACCAAACGTGAGCTCAAAACCCGGATCCACGAACATTTTTATAATATTAAAAAACAGTAACATCACAGGTACCAGCTTCACTGCACTCCAAACAGTGAGACATAGCTGGAGGGGAGGCGACTATATACTAGCAATATCTAGAGCCGAATCCAGATTCATATATGATTTCAAATCCATAGCACCAAGAGGCCTGAACGAAGAATTGGAGATTTTTGGTTTCATTTAAGGTTTTTTAAATTTCATCTAAGACACAGCCCTTAGACCTGGGGGCCCTCTCTCACAGTCCGTCACCTGCCCGGCTGCCTATCAGCGCGGTGATGGACTCTGGGATTGGTCCCTCGGATCCCAAATCCTTCATCCCTCTCCCCAAGACCAATTTAGAACTCCGACCTACATCACACAGTCTCTCCATCCTTACGAATTACGAATTATGCAGGGAAGATTTTCCTCAAGACCATCAACCGCTAGTTCAGAGCATCACATACAAGTACAGGCATTTAAATACCATCAGGAACTACCGTTTTACCCCCATCTAGCATAACTTCCTTTGTTGCACCTACATAAACTAAGGTTTACTTGCTTAATTTATATCTATATACAATTTCCACACTCCCACATCTCCACATCTTTCTACTTATTTATTTACCTATGTATTCATTCATTTATTTGTCTACTCATTTATTGCGTGTATATTATAACCTTCATATTTTCTGTCATACCCGCTATGTAACCCTAAATATGAGATGTGAAATGTGTCTAATAATGCAAGGTTGCAGCTTTCCAGTGTCAGTACACATGCACTCTAGAATTTTATTCAGAGGCATTCTATCCAGTACAATCCAGTCCACGTTTGTCATCAAACTGTGGACCAATTATTATAGACCAATCAGGAGAACACCACTCCTTTAAATACTCAATTACATATCTAGTCAAACCTATACACTTTTGCTGTTGACAAAAAGCGTAAGAAAGCTTCGAAACGCGTTCAGCTACATTCTATCCATCTATATCCACAACTATCATCCACTTTGGCCACCGTGCGAGCCTCCAGCACAATTATCATCACTTCACAGGACTTCAATTTTGGCGCCATACCACCACGCGGCCCGGCGTACTCCATCTCTCTCCACGCATGCGCAAGATCTAGACCCGTTAAAACGGAACGGCGTGCAGCGCCGAAGCGCACATCACTGTGACACCAAACAAGCGAGAGTTCATTTACAGCATGGAGCCGCCGCATTCAGCCGAAGCACCTGTTGATTCCACTCCAAGCATGAACCACTCCAAGCGGGAGATCTGAGTCCACAGCGAGGAGCCGGTGAGCAGTGGCAACCAGCCACGTTAATCTATGAGAATATTTTGCATCAATTTGTATCAATGTGGATACTCTGAAAGGCTAAATGTTGCAACCACAGCCCAGAGCATAAAACAGACGGTATATCTTAATTTCATTGTTTATCAATCATCATCCAGTTTACACGACTGTTGATACTATCATGAACTCATGGGACAACGGTGATACCATGTTTACAATCTTAGTTTCATATTCTTGATTGAGTCTTTGTCTTGTTTTTTCCTTTTTCCTCACACCCAGCGCTGTGTGTTAAAGTACATATATCTAATAAGATGCACAAAGACATATATGCTATACTGAGTTTGCATTTTTATTTGTACTATATCTGTTTTACTTACTTTACATATATTCATTGTATCTCTAATAAATATCTAATTTGAGGACCTTACCCCTCTCTCTTTTTACACTTGGAGAATGTTCCCCTGCCCCTTGACAAGCTGCCTGCTCCACCCCTCCTCTCCCCCGCTCTTTGGTCCACAGAACTACGTAGTGTCAGATGGGAAGTACATTTTTAGCTTCAGCACCAGAGCCTGTTGATATTGATTCACTCTCATACTGCGTTCCTCAGCAGGAATGAGAGTGGAAAAGTTCTGTTTGTACCGAGGGTCCAGGAGGGTGAACACCCAGTAATCGGTGTTGTAAAAAAAAAATTTAACCCGAGGGTCACGGGAAAGACAGCCTAACATAAAGTCAGCCATGTGCGCCAGGGTCCCAACACGCAAGAACTCCCTCTCCTCAATAGGCTCAATTTCCCCCTCCTCCTTCACCAATACCTACTCTTCAGGCCATACACGCTCAACAACTAAGGATTGAGCATGAGTACCCTCTTCAGTCGCGGCAGCAGTCTGCTCCTATTCCTCTTCTTCTTCATCCTCCTCATCCTCTACTCCGTGGTGAGAAAGTGACGCCAGGGTGGTCTGGCTTTCTAGCGGCGGATGTTCTCCATCACCCGTTTTCTTAGACCAAGGCAAAGTCTCAGACTTCAGGCTGAGCAGGGAGGTTTGAAGCAGACACAGCAGCGGAAAGGTAAGGCTGATGATGACGGCGTCACCGCTGACCATCTGTTTTGACTTCTCAAAGGAGCCCAGTACCTGACAGATAGCAGACATCCACGTCCACTCCTCATTATAGATTTGAGGTAGCTGACTGACCTGACTATTGCTTCTTACCGAGGTTGACATCTGGCATTCCACAATGGCTCTGCGTTGCTGGTAAACCCTGGCTACCACCTGGTAGGTGGAATTCCACCTCGTGGGCACGTCACACAGCAGTCTGTGAGCCGACATTTGCAAGCACTGCACTGCCCTAGGGGGGGGCAGCATCCTTGGTTGACTTGCGCAAATGTGCACAGATGCGGCGCACCTTGGTGAGCAAGTCAGCCAAATTGGGGTAGGTCTTAAGGAACCGCTGCTCCACTAGGTTGAACACGTGGGCCAGGCATGGTACATGAGTGAGGCTGTCGAGTTACAGAGCCGCCACCAGGTTCCACCGGTTGTCACACACAACCATGCTTGGTTTGAGTCTCCGTGGCGCAAGCCAAAGATCTGTCTGCGCCATGATGCCCTGCAACAGCTCCTGGGCCATGTACCTCTTGTCGCCTAAGCTCAGCAGTTTCAACACCACCTGTTGGCGCTTACCCACCGCAGTGCTGATGCAGCTAGTGCTACAAAATGGAGGAGAGGTGCTCGTGGAAGGTAAAAGAGAGGAGGAGGAAGAAGAGGAGGAGAAAGAGGTGTACAACTCATGAGAGACCGCAACCAAGGTAGAGAAGCACATGAGCGGAACCAGGGTCAGACTCTGTCCCAGCTTCAATGTGCCTTCAGGGAGATATAGTGTCCCTGCACACCAGTGGTTAGGTGGACCTTGTCACTGACCGCGTTGGTCAGGACACAGATGATGTTATCCAACACGTGCTGGTGTAGGGCTGGGACGGCCCACAGTGAAAAGTAGTGGCGGCTGGGGACAGAGTACCAAGGGACAGCCACCGCCATGAAGTTCCGAAAAGCCTCTGTCTCTACCAGCCGATAGCTCAGCAGTTTGCCTATGTGCACATTTAGGGCTTGTGCATGCGGGTGAGTGGCAGTGTATTTGCGCTTCTGTTCAAAGGTCTGCTGCAGGGACAGTTGAACACTGCGTTTGGACACCTTGCTGGAGGGTGGGGAGCATAGTGGAGGTGAAGGGGTGGGTGTAGGGCGGGAGGCGCTCGTGCCTGGGGCCTGGGTGGGGGGACTGACAGAGCCAGCACGTGACACAAGGGAAGGAGCAGGGGTGCGACTTGCACTCACTGAACGGCCTTGGTTCCGCCTGCGCATGCTGGTAGTGGTGGCTCCCTTGCTGCTCCTGGTGTGGCACAAGTTGCACACTACAGTCCGTCGGTCATCCGCACTTTCTTTAAAAAACCTCCAGACTTAGGAACATCTAGGCCGGGCCACGGGAGTCTGACTTCGTGAAATAGTTGCTGATCTACTCGCTCTGCCCCTGCTTCTCCCTCTGCCCACCCCTCTTCCTCTTCCAACTGGTCCTACGGGTGAACTTACCTCCCACTCAGAAGCACTGTCTTCACTAGGCTTATCCACCCAGCTCGGGTCAGTCACCTCGTCCTCATCCACCAGCTCTTCCTCCAATTCCTCACTCTGCTCCCTACTTTGAGTTACATCCATGACAACAACCTCACTGTCTTACAACCCCGCTTGCAAGTCCCCACTCTCATCACCCACTTACTGCGTGAGCTGCGTAGTTTGGGCATCGGGACAGATCGACTACTCCAGTTTCTCAGACTCAGGGAAGGGTCCAGAAAAGAGTTCCTGGTAGCATGGTGGTGGATCTGAATCCCTTCTTTCCCTGGACCTGCCAGGCTGTGAGGAAGGAGTCTGAGCTGCTGGAGCAAGGGTTCCACTCACTTGGGTAGCGTTGGTGGACTGCGTGGAAGACTGGGTGGTGGATAAGTTACTGGACACATTATCAGCTATCCACATGATCACCTGTTCACGCTGCTGCGGTTTCAATAGTGGTGTACCCTAAGACCCCGTAAGTTGCGAGAAGAAGCTAGGGAGTTAATGTCTGTGGTATGCCACTGCTCCCTCCTCAACGGGGGCTGCTGTGTCACCCTGCCTTGAACCTCGGCCTTTGCTAACTGCATCGCTTAGAACCCCACGCCCACGCTCTCGACCCTTACCCCTGGGGTTCACCATTTTATGTACACTGCACAGTATGGAGCTTAAATATGCTTTGAGTAAGAAATACAGAAATCAGAAAATATACTAGTGGTCCCACTAGTTTTTCGGGGGCTGTTGGATACAATATGGTGGTGGCTGCACCAATACACTCTGTGGCACCCCCTTACAATGAGCAGTGAAGTTCTATGCAGTTGTACTACAAATCACAGCAATACAATGTACTACAGCAGCACCACCAGCCACAAAATCATAAATGAGTAGTGACTACTGAGCACTTCTTAGGGGTCTGTATGCAACACATAATGTTCCCTTTTTGTCAGCAGACGATCACCATAGTGTGCTGCTGAAATTGTGGTAGCTGCACTGCAAGTCCCAGCCAGCAGTCTGTAGTAATACAATTTAAAAACAATTTGAAGCCCTTACAAGGACTGTTTGGTTGTTTCGCTAGTATTCCCTGCCTACTGGAATGCTAATTCCCTCCCTAACGCTGTCCCTGACCAGCAGCAGCTCTGTCCCTAATCTCTTCCAACATACATTTAAGCCGAGCCTTGCCGGACGCGCTTTTTTCATATGACAAGGTCATCTGATTTGGCCAACCAATCGCTGCTATCGACATGTATGGGTCCCACGTGATCGCAGGATGTACCAAAGAGTCTCCTGCATGTTTATTTGCTGAGAAATGGCACCCAAACTTACAGGAAATGGATGATGAGATTTTCTCGAGTATCGCGAGATGCTCATCCGAGTAACGAGTACTATCAAGTACTCCAATGCTCGAACGAGTACCAAGCTCGGACGAGCATGCTTGCTCATCACTAATCACGTGCCCTTAGTGGGCTACTGAAACAGTATGTATAACATGCCCTTAGTGGGCTACTGGAACAGTATGTATCACGTGCCCTTAGTTGGCCACTGGAACAGTATGTATAACTTGCCCTTAGTGGGCTACACCAGGGACACTGAATCACCTACACACACAAGGTACTGGAGTGAATACACCTGCTGCTGCTACTATCTTTGTCTTGGATTCAGAGATGACTTTTTCGCTGGATCTTAGCCCTGAAAAGGACTTTTGGGTTCTGTAGTAAGCCTGCCTGACCAAAACGCTACTATACACCTATCTCTCCCTGATCCAAGATCTTTCCCTGGCTAGGTTGAAAGCGCATCTGCGTTCGAGAAGCGGGAGCCAAATATTTAAGATTCAAGGTCATGTGGTTCAGCCATCTAATGAGGGTAGACGCCATTCTCGTGATGGGTGCATACTCCTAGGGTCCCTCACAGCCTCCCTGCATGATGATTGGATTTTAAAAAAGCGCCAACTGTGATGGGAGGGCTTTCGAATGTTTCCCGCGTATTCACCACACTATTCAATTAAATTTGAAACTTTTGAATACCGCAATATTCGATCGAATACCATCTCGATCGAATCGTATTCGCTCATCTCTAATTATGATCAAGCATCTTTTATCTTTGAAGTTGATCACCACAATAAGGACTTTATGCAATATTATCTTTCATAGGAGATACTGTTTATGTCTTTTTTTTTTGTCCAGTTGGGATTTTCAGTGCTGGCTCTGATCCTCTCTGCCGTTTAGCATCATTTAATTGTTTTATTGCATCATTTTTGTGAAGAAAATGCAAGTAATGCAGTAATGCAAAGAAACTCCAACATGTGTGAACATAGCCTGAATTTCACTGCAGAGTTTTGCACAGCGAAGTTGCTGCACCTGCTTCTGGCTGGTCAGAGATGGTGAATCACTCAGGGGATTGGGGGATCTGGCCAAGCCTCCTGTGACAACACACCCTACCCCCTGTCTGCATCATCAGCCTGTGCTCAGCAGACACATGAAATGTGAGACAGAGGCATGTATTTTTTGTCTTCTAAGGTGGAAGAGCAAAGGGAGCAGAAGACAATGTGGATTGGCACAGAGGCCATTTTTCTTCACTTCCTGAATTTCAATCAGCTACCAGTGTGGCAGAACCATACAGATATACTAATACATTATATAGACACATCTATAAAAAATTTTAATTTTCTTTTAATAGAAAACAAGTTTTCCTTATGGGGAGTTCCCCTTTTAAAGATAAAGGGCAATAACCAGCACTAGGTACTAGCCCCAGTAGAAGAAATACCACCTAAGCTGACGTATCCTACTGTATTGCACAGCTCTTCTGGGAAGTCTTGGAAAGTCTGCTACACCCACCTGTACAGTCCTGGGACCTTGTACTACCCAAACCTGGCACTCCGTGAACTAGTTACAGCATAAGGCAGTCAGATACTCTATCCCTGCCTCTTCAGTGTCCCAGTACAGGTATATATATGTATACTGTTGCCTCAAGGTACTGAAAAGAGTTAATGGCCACTGCAAAAGGGTTGTGTTATGTTTCCCCCAGTGTTCAAGTCTGGTATTTCTCATATTCTTCTATGTATATTCATTTGCCTGTTATTTAGTGGTGTGATGATGTAACCGGCCTAGTGTCATGTGACTTTCCCCGGCTGCCATAGTAACCCCAATAGCCGTCGAGCTTTTGGTTGGGGTCAGTTAGTCACTTCCATTTTACCTCAGTAGTCTTCTCTCTACCCTCAAGGGAGAGGGTTGTGTTGTCCCTCCTCTACCTTCAAGAGGGAGGACATGTGCTCTGCTGCTTCTCAAGCAAGGCCGCAACTTAGTGTGATCCTCTCAACTACTCCAGAGACAGATTCCGGTCCAGTCCTGACCAGTCTCATCTTCAAGATCCTCCATTCTATTCAAAGATCTGGGTGCCGTTCTCAAGTCACTATCTTCTCATCATAAACAGCAAGAATTCTATTCAGTCTATTCCGCCCAGCATCATTCTCAGGGAACTACTACCCTTATTCTCCTTTAAGATTACTTTCACTCCAAGTAACGCTATCACACTACGGCCTATTGCAGCATCACCCACCTGCTCAGTTATATTCAAGTCTGCCTATTCCTGGTTGCATCCAGAGAGACTGTTGCTATTGACAATCACTGTGTTAATAAACGCACAACCACCGTTGTTTCTGAACCCTAGTTATTGGTGCATTGACTAAGGCCAATGAAGAATTGTTGGGGCCCCGCATGGTCAGGTTCACGTGGGTTAGTCACCTCCCCTCGTGCCATAACCGTAACCTAACATCTGGCAAGTGGCAACCCGGGTCCTACCTACCACTACTAACTACTACTACTCCCAGCGGGTCACCCCATCGCACCACCCCCTAGCAGAGATTGGGTAGCTGTCCCTGCCAGGAGGGGAGCCACTCTCCCCCCGGGCAGTAGACCCCATAGGCACCGCAGTCTGTGGGACCGCAGTGTCTATGGGGCAGCCGGAGGGAGACCCACTCCCTCAGACACCTATGGCCAGGGCCGGCTCCAGGTTTTTGTGGGCCCTTGGTCGAGAGAGCCTCGGCGGGCCCCTTTGAATAGCAAATTATATGGCATCATTGTTAGAGGGTCTCTAGCTCTTGATTCTGTGTAGGGGATCAGCTGTGTTATATACTTATTATCCCCCCTCCTGTTTGAGTGTGTATATATCTATCTCTCGAGCACATATATACACACACTCATACAGTAGGAGGATAATAAGTATATAATACAATGCTGTATACCTACACAGAATGAAGAGATATATACACACTCATACAGAAGGATAAAAAGTATATACTACACTGCTGATTACCTTTTTCACCTCGGGGCACACCTACCAAATAAAGTTTGACAAAATAACAAAAAAAACAACAAACATAATTCGGTAACTCACAGGTGACGTCTTCTTTGATCTGATGCGATCGCTCTCCGTTTCCTCGCCATCCGGCCCAGACCACCATGATGATTTCTTCCAGCTACAATTCTTCTCTTCAGAACCTGTGAGACAAACATCTTAGGCTCCGCACATTTCCAGCAACTTCCTTCCCTTTTCCCCACCCATAGGCTCCTATACATTAGTAACTCCGCTGCTTGGTGTCATGTGCAGTAAAGTAAGAAGGTTTGTGTCCCCATGCTGTGCCCCCATATAGTAATAATGCCCTCTGTCCCCATAGTAATGCCCCCTGCTCTGCCCCATAGTAAATGACCCCTGCCCTGTCCCATAGTAGATGTCCCCTGCCCTGTCCCATAGTAGATGCCCCCTGCCCTGTCCCATAGTAGATGTCCCCTGCCCTGTCCCATAGTAGATTCCCCCTGCCCTGTCCCATAGTAGATGTCCCCTGCCCTGTCCCATAGTAGATGTCCCCTGCCCTGTCCCATAGTAGATGTCCCCTGCCCTGTCCCATAGTAGATGTCCCCTGCCCTGTCCCATAGTAGATGTCCCCTGCCCTGTCCCATAGTAGATGTCCCCTGCCCTGTCCCATAGTAGATGTCCCCTGCCCTGTCCCATAGTAGATGTCCCCTGCCCTGTCCCATAGTAGATTCCCCCTGCCCTGTCCCATAGTAGATGGCCCCTGTCCCATAGTAGATGCCCCCTCCTCTGCCCCATAGTAGATGACCCCTACCCTGTCCCATAGTAGATGTCCCCTGCCCTGTCCCATAGTAGATTCCCCCTGCCCTGTCCCATAGTAGATGACTCCTACCCTGTCCCATAGTAGATGACCCCTACCCTGTCCCATAGTAGATGGCCCCTGCCCCATAGTAGATGCCCCCTCCTCTGCCTTAACACAAAACAAAAAATCATACTCACCTAATCCAAGGGACGGTCCTCTTCTTCCTGGCTTCTCCCTTCTGTGCGCCGCAGGGACGGATCCGCTAGCAGGCGCGATGACGTCATCGCTCTGCGCCTGCTGAGGGGATCACGTCCTGAAGCGCTGCGGAGGAAGGCCCAGCCCAGGACGTCATTGAGGACGTCGCATCCGCCCAGCAATGCCACACCCCTCGGATGTCGCCAGCAATGCGGCCCGCTGCATCCCCCGTACTCACTATCGGCACGACAGTGAGTACGGGGGATGCGGCGGGCCCCATTGCTGGCGATATCCAGTGGCTCATTGCTCCTTGAGCGGCTGTGGGCCCCGGCACTTGCCCGAGTACGCCACGTGCTGACGCCGGCCCTGCCTATGGCTGCTATGGATTAGAATGATCAGGTCTGATCGTATGAATGAGTTGTCAGCGTTCTGACAGCTCATTCATTCTCTAATGCATTAAAGCATACATCTGTGCTGTAATGTATCATAGATGTACCTGAAAAGTTAAAGTTAAACTTACACACAATTACATACATAAATAAATAAACAAAATAAGTTAAATAAATAAATAAATTAAATAAATAAACATTTTTTTGTTAATGCCGCAACTAAAAAAAAAAAAGAAAAAAAGCTATCAAAATGTCACATGTACCCAAAAGGTGTACCGCTAAAAATGTCAGCTTATGCCACACTTTGTGGGTTGCAGTTTTTACAGTGGAGAGATTTATGGGGGTAACTAACATGCAGGCCCCACAAATGCACTTCAGAAATGAACTGGTCCCTAATAAAATCAGAATTTGAAATTTTCCTAAAAAAATTTGAAAAGTAAAAGGACGTTCACTAAATGACCCCACCATAAAGAAGACATGTTGTAGATGTTGCAGTAATAATTAGTTAATGTGGCATGACTATTTTTCTTAGAACAAGAGAAATTTTTCACGTTTTTGCGCAAATGTTTTTTTTTTTTTTTTTTACAAAAAACTACTAAATGTATCAACGAAAGTATACCACAAACATAAAGAGGAAAATGTCACGAAAATAACCGCGATAGTTAAAAGCATCGCAGAGTTATCACTATCAGATTTGAAAAATAGGCCCTGGGAATTAAGGCCAAAACAGACTGAAGAGGCAAGGGGTTAAGCTGTTGACTTCAACCCACACCTTCCTACACTTGGGTTATCTCCAACCTCAAGCGCAGTGCCTTTTGTCCAGGGGTGGGTTCCAACACCACTCCTGGCCACCATGACAAGTGCCCGAGTGACCCAACACCCACTCAGCAACCACAACACCGCATAACTACCCCAGCATACGCCACAATCACTATCACTGCATCTAAGCAGTTAAATGAGTGGAATCAGAGTGATCAGATGTAATTCAATACCGGTTTGTGCCATCTGCAAACAGCAGCCAGCAGGGGCGGTCCTGGCATTTCTGGGGCCGCAAGGAAAGTTATGTCCGGGTCCCCCCCCTTCCGACTTGCTCCCCCCAACCGGTAGTTCTCTTATAACACTCCTACCACTACGTGCTGTGTGGCTGAAAAGGCACTGATTTTCTTAAATTTCTTATGTTTCTGTGTTTTGCTTTGCATTAGTCTGAACGCTGTTTTTTTTGTCTGCTCACTTGGTTTTATGGACTCTGGTTCTGGCTGGCCACTTCATGGTTAATCTTGTTTTGCTTCTTTCTGTGACTGACAGGTCTTCCAGCCACTGGATGTGTTTTGTGGTCAGGTGTCTGTAGTTGGAGATCAGGGGGATGGTCCAATTGTATTTTGGACCAGACCCGTGGCCTCCTATATAACACCCCCAGTCTGTATACTCTTTGCTGGTTATTGAGCTTGTCTCTGCCTGCTTCTGTCTCTGCTAGTCTGTGTTTATTCTGACCTTTCTACTTTGTATTTCTGACCATTCCTGCTTTCTGCCTGCCCTGACCTTATTGCCTGTTTTTTGACTACGTCTATTGGATCCCGATTTTGCTGCCCGACCATTGTGACCTGGATTGCCAACTAAAAAGAGCGATCAGCGTTCGAATTTTCGCCCAATCAATCGTTTAACGATTTTGAAGCAACGATTTCAGTTTTTGGACGATGAACGTTTAGACGAAGTGATTAATCGTTGGAAGCAGTCGGATTGGTCGTTTCTAAATCGCTTATCTACATTCTACATGCACATGCATCAATGTTCCAATGAGAAGGGATATTTCGGTGGGGCTGGGTTGCAAGTGGGTGTGGCGATTTATTAGCGAAAAGGTGTGTTCATGCGGTCGAAGGTAGTTGGGCAACACCCAATTTGGAAGTAATCAGCTGGTGGTGTGGTGAGCAGCCTGTTTGCTTTGCTAAGTGAGTTCAACATGACTCTTTGACAGGGGAGGTGCTTGGCATCTTTATGGCTACAGTACATCATGTTTTGGACATTGAGGAGATGGAGGAGCAGCCACCTGAGAAGAGGCTGTGGGTCAAGTCCTGGCTGAAAGACCGTGACCGACTATGCCATAACCCATTCATTTCTGAATTACGGGCAAACTATCTCTACATGTCTGAGGATTCATTTGTTAAGCTTTTGGAGATGGTCTCTCCTTTAATTAGTAAGCAAGACACCCTGATGCGTCCAGCCATTCCAGCCGAGGAACGGTTAACTGCAACTTCTTGCGCTTCTTGGCTACTGGCCGTGCACTGCAAGACTTGAAGTTCACGACAGGAATCTCCGTTGCCTCTCTGTCTGCCATAATGTTTAATGGCTTTGGCTGCATAACTGTTGAGGCCACTCAGCTCTGAGTAAAGGAACCATTTGTCTATTTGTAGAGTTATTTTTCACAAAATTATTTTGCATGTAAGGTGCAAGTGGGCTGCTCCACAAAAATCTGGAGATTATTGTAGTTCCTGGCACTCGGTGGACATGTAACCCTGCTTGCTTTCTAGGACAGACTGGGCCTTAAAATCATCCATTGAATTTCGAAATACACAGGCCCACTTAATGCATAGTAAAAAAATATTTCATATAATGTCACTGCAGCACTGACACAACTGTAGTTCTCCATATAGGGTATCATTACTGTGTAATTTGAGCTTGAAGTATGATCATTTGTTCAAGGCCAACAGCAGCCATGACATGATGGGAGTTATTGATCACAATCCATGTGGCTGGGTATTACATACTTCTAGGTTGCGACATGGAGAGAAAGGAGCGGCTGCACATCCCACCTATGGCTGATACTAATGCCACTAGGCTATTTTTAAAAACCAATGCCAGGATGTTGGTATATAATTTAATCAAACCATATTGCCCTGTGTACCACGTGCCGGTCTCCTGGTTCACATGGGTCCCTACGCTAACTCTGTAACACTGTGTCGTTCAGCGACTACCATTCCTGCAAAGCGTGCACATGCAGGGAAGGGAGGCCATGGAATGGCCCTGCAACCTCAATGTCACAGGACCAAACCCAAAAGGCCCCACCACCGGCGGAGAAGGCTGCCCCCAAACAACACAAGTATGAATATGGTATTGCACTCACCACCACTGCTGCAGACAGAATGGGAAAGACATGAGGTACTGACATGTGAGCACAGGTATATCCTGCCAATTTGGGTCATGTGGGTCTTATGAAGGGGAGTGCCAGCTGCTCAGTAAAGGGAGTAATATAAAATACGACATAAGGCTTAAAATAGCCTAGTGGCATTAGTATCAGCCATAGGTGGGATGTGCAGCCACTCCTTTTTCTCTATGTCGTATTTTATAGTTCTCCCTTTTCTGAGCAGCTGGCACTCCCCTTCATAAGACCCACATGACCCAAATTGGCAGGATATACCTGTGCTCACATGTCAGTACCTTATTTCTTTCCCATTCTGTCTACAGCAGTGGTGGTGAGTGCAATACCATATTCATACTTGTGTTGTTTGGGGGCAGCCGGCACCACCGTCGGGGAAGGCTGCCCCCAAACAACACAAGGCGGTGGGGCATTTTGGGTTTGGTCCTGTGACATTGGGGTTGCAGGGCCATTCCATGGCCTCCCTTCCCTGAATGTGCAGACTTTGCGGGGTTGTCGATCGCTGACCGACACAGTGTGGAGTTAGCGTAGGGACCTATGTGAACCAGGGGACCTGCATTGCTACACGGGGCAATATGGTTTGATCAAATTATATACCAACATCCTGGCGTTGGTTTTTAGAAATAGCCTAGTGGCATTAGTATCAGCCATAGGTGGGATGTGCAGCCGCTCCTTTCTCTCCATGTCGTATTTTATACTTCTAGGTTATTTATATTACATGCTTACTAAATGTTATGACAAACATCATATATAGTTAAATGTTACTCCTAGCATGTCCTACCAGCTGTATATATGCAGGAACTGATGGGAGTTGTAGTTGTTATAAATTTATTACCCTCGAATTGTATTTGTTGTAATGTTTGAATGCTAGTAATGACTAAATATTCACCTAACCTCCATGTCCAAAGAATTACCTAACCTCCAACATTGGGAAATGCTACTGCCCGAATGGGCAGACAGCTATTGCCCTTCTGAAATTTCTTGAACTTTAAATTATCCCTACCAACATTTATTTTGAAATATTGTTGGGTTCCAAACAAATCCCACCAGTGCCTGAATGTCCACATCTGGCAGACAACACTGTTTTGTTTTTTTATTTATAAAATTTTTTATGGTATGTACATTTTAATATTTTTCACAAAGGCTTCTTAACATCAATAAAATTAATAGGGGTTAAAGTTTTGTTTAAAACCCCTGTTTTGAATTATCTGGGGTGACTTCCTGACACTGAGCACCCAATGAACAAAGTATTTTACAACATCATAAAGGATTCAATGTCTAAAGCAGCAGAGACCACAAACCACCATCTCCAGGCACTCCAACTCCCATCATTAACTCACTCTACAGCCCTCATCATATGCTTTGAGTTTTAATGCCAGCAGCTATTGCAGTTGTGGCCAGGGGCGGGCGGGCTGGGGGGCAGGGTGGCATATGCCCCCCCCCCCCCCCCGGGCCGGTCCTTCCAGTAATCTTAAGGGTCGCAGCTGCCAGATATTACTGAGGCCGCTCTGCCACTTTAATGTTCTCTTCAGTAAGTGCAGTAGCAGTAGCTGCACTTACTTTCTAGGAGTCAGCAATGGTGACAGAAAGCCGCGCTAACTCTACCTCACACTTCACTTTGCTCATTAGTGGAGCCAGGCTGGCGTTAAGGGGGGGGGGGCAAACAGGGCAATTGCCCAGGGCCCCCATCCCCTGGGGGCCCCCTACCGCAGTGGCAGTGTGTGTCACAGACAGGAGCTCACAGACAGCGTCCTGCAGCCTCTGGCAGTGATCCCTGGCTGCAGCTAATGGCTGCTATCAGGGGTCACACAGAGGCTACAGGACGCTGGGCTCCCAAAGTGTAGCTCCCCTCCCCCTCCCTCCTCCTGCTATGACTCGTGTGATGTTCAGTCGGGACGACGGAGGATAGGGCTGCTGTATGAGAATGACAGCCTGCTGCTTCAAGGAACATGTGAGGATGCATCACTACACCCAGCATGCTTCTGCTGCCATGTACATGAGGGGGATGCAGAACTACACCCAGCATGCTGCCAGATGGAGTAAGTATACTGTGTATGTAGTGTGTAATGTGTATGAATGTAGGTGTAAGATGGATGAATGTAGTCTGTGTACTGTATGGCCTGGATGGTTTGGATCTGTCTGTATAATGCAGGGCTGGGACAAAGGGTAGGCGATGGCCTAGGGCACAATCTAGTGGTAGCTTACAGGGGGCGCAATTTCAATCCCTTAAAAAAAAATAATAATAATAATTGATGACCTGCTAGGACCTGCTAGGACCTTCCACTTGGCCTACAGAGGCTCCGCCCCCCTCCTCACCATGTGACTTCTTCCCTGTCTGGCTGCTGGAGACCGTGCTGACTTCTGGGGCTGCTGTCTGGTGAGTTCACTGACTGACTGAATTTCGTCATTCTTTAGGTGTAGGGAGGCTGGGAGAGGGACATCACCTAGGTCAGAGATCTGCACCATATAACACTGCCCCATATTCCTGCACTACTCCTCTACACACAGCACTTCCCATATTATTCCCCAACCTGTGGGTCACCAGCTGCTCAAAACTACAACATTCAGGGCATGATGGGAGTTGTAGTCCTGCCACAACTCGGTGAACACTTATTATCTGTTTATTATGTACAGACTAATCCTCCTGACATCGGTGCTTACCCTCCTTATTGTATTGGATCGTTGTACTGGGTATATAATGTGTACATGGCGCTGTGACTGGTGCTGCCATGGTATAGGGCAGGTGTATGTGGCAGGATCAGTGGCATATGTGGCAGGATCAGTATATGGTGCTGTGGCAGGATCTGTTACATTTAGGGGGTGCACTATGGTACACATGGTCCTGTTACATTCGGGGGTACAGTATATATGGTCCTGTTACATTCAGAGGGTACAGTATACATGGCCCTGTTACATTCGGGGGTACAATATATATATGGTCCTGTTACAGTCAGGGGGTACAGTATACATGGTCCTGTTACATTCAGGGGGTACAGTATACATGGTCCTGTTAAATTCGGGGGTACAGTATATATGGTCCTGTTACAGTCAGGGGGTACAGTATACATGGTCCTGTTACAGTCAGGGGGTACAGTATACATGGTCCTGTTACATTCAGGGGTACAATATATATGGTCCTGTTACAGTCATGGGGTACAGTATATATGGTCCTGTTACAGTCAGGGGGTACAGTATACATGGTCCTGTTACAGTCAGGGGGTACAGTATACATGGTCCTGTTACATTCAGGGGTACAATATATATGGTCCTGTTACAGTCAGGGGGTACAGTATACATGGTCCTGTTACAGTCAGGGGGTACAGTATACATGGTCCTGTTACATTCAGGGGGTACAGTATACATGGTCCTGTTACATGCAGGGGGTACAGTTTACATGGTCCTGTTACAGTCAGGGGGTACAGTATACATGGCCCTGTTACAGTCAGGCAGTACAGTATACATGGTCCTGTTACAGTCAGGCAGTACAGTATACATACGGGACTCTCCCATATAGTCTGCAGTGTGGTAATACTCTGCAGAGCCTGTGATGACCAAATATCAGCCCCCACATACAGTATAGCCTCCTGGCTGCCCCCGCATAGTGTACAGTCTATGGGGGGGGGGGGGCGCCATTTGCCTTCTCTGCCTAGGGCACCAAAACTCCTTGTTCCGGCCCTGATTAGACTTTTATCGAAAAATCCATGTTACAGGATAAAATAAAGCTTTATCACACTTCTCTAGGAATCTGAACTCACAACAGAAAAAAAAAAGGTGGACAGAGGGGAGAGGGGGGGGGAGAGGGCGCAGGAATGTCAAGCTTAGAGAACCATTCTATTCAGCTCCATTCTGCCAAGGCACAGTCTCGTAGCAGCCAGGTTGGCATCTTCCTCAAAAACAACACGTTAGCACGTATTTGCATTGGGCCAGAAGATGCTTGGAAAAGCGTCACACTATGGCTTTTCATGTCAAATGGCCTTTTACACACAAAGAATATCTGACAGATTATTTGTCAAAGATTTGAAGCCAAAACCAGGAATGGATTTGAAAAGAGGAGAAATCTCAGGCTTTCATGTATGACCTCATCTCTGTTTATAGGCCATTCCAGGCCTTGGCTTAAAATCTTTGGCAGATAATCTGTCACATAATCTTTCTGTGCAAAAGGGCCCTTACACACAAGAAACACCCGCCCTGGAGATCTTACAAGCAAATAGTTGGTATTGTACATCTTTTTAACTTTTTTGGTAAAATGAGGATCTTAGCAAACTATTTAATCAAATAGAGTGTACCATGTCACCAACGTTAAGGTGTCCTCAGAGACATGGACCCTACTCTAACCTTTACAACATAAATAATGCCCTCTCTGGGGCTGAATAAGCCGACAACTTGGCTAGAAAAATTTTAGACAAATTAAAAAAAAATTAAAAATGATGTATTGCGTCATACATCACAAAAATAATATCATGACCTTGCCGCAGATGGTAAGGCCAGGGCACCAGGTGTTTCAGGCGACACAGGTGTGGGCACAGGGTTGGGTGGTAAGCTGTTAAGATTGGCCGGGAGAGGTGGCCTCGGATCTTTGATCCCATACAGTCTCTGGAGAACCTCTGCCACGTATGGAGTGTCGGGAAGATTCTGATGGTCAGCTCGCTCGTGGCACGTCATCACATGCTCCATGACCACACGCGTACTCCGTGCCACACTGTCAGGCACACCCCGTAACCGAGCGACCAGATACTGCCCAAAAAAATTCGATAACCGACTCATCGGCCGCAGACAACGAGGGCTGATCATCATCATCCTGGCGTCGCCTGGTGGTGGTGGTGGACCGGGTCAGTGGCCGAGGACGTGGCCTTGCTGGTGGGGGAACAGCACTGGGAGCTGCACCAGATGTGGATGGTGCTGGTGCTGCTGCCTCCTCCTCTTCGGCGGTGTCAGTCACGCCAGAAGGTCCTGGCAGCTGGTCGTTTCCCTCGGATGGGCCCGGGCTGGCTGTCTCCTGGTATGGCAGGGGCGTGGCACTCTCCTCCTCCTGCTCCTGCTCCTGCTGTGGTGCTTCAACTTCAGCACCACCAGCATCCTCTGGGCAGGCTGGCTCACAGAAATTGCCACTGGTCCTGTGGACATACAGCAAGGTTAGAGAATCTTGACACATTCCAACTTCCACTTGTCCAACATACAGTATTGTTACATTTCCCTATTTGGCCGAAATACATTATGTAGTGGAATCAGCATCCTAGGCCAGGACATACAACTGTTTAGTCCTAGTCTTTCAGTTGAGTGTGTTTGAAGATACAATAATCCACATTTTCTGGAAATATTTTGCCCTTTATCACTGTGGCTAAAATGCTCTCATCTTCATGGCATGTTCTGGCCATGGAAGCATTCTTGTGACCACACAATAACAAGTGTATTCTCATGGCGGCCATCATGGAGAGGGGCGTCAGTTAGTAATGTCAGCAGATACACAACCGTCCAGTAACAGGGCTCTGTACCTGTCATTGATCCCCGCAGGGCACACTGACAGTGACAGAGCAGGAGGCCGCCCAGCATTGAGTATTCAGGAAGTGAATAGTGTGGGCCGACCAACAGCTCTCTGACTGTTTTGTACAGTAGGAGACATAAGATTCAACATTATCTGCTGCATGGAAAATGCCATTTCATTCACCATGCTTACTGGCTCTGCCACCTACAGCACACGATGAACCGTGATATGAGAAATGCACTATATTTAGATTTTTTGGTTTTGCTCCATGACAGCAAGTCATGTTTTATAAATTTATTAGAGGATGCTGAAGCATGAGTGAGAGTGGTGTGTAAGCATTTTGTTGACTGTGTGAGCAAAGGTGATTGTTCTGCATAGATAAACCCTCTCAGGACACTCACATACACCATCACGAAGGCTAAACATGACAGAACCAGGGCCTTTTAAAGACTAGAAATAGTGTCTGTTGGGCTACTAATAAATTAATTGGTAGGGTATTGTAATTACTCTAAAATATAAACATAAAGCAGGGTGTGATGGTGAGTGGCAGCTGATGATATCAGCTGCCACACAGAGTATGGAGCAGGCTCAGCTCAAGATCCCAAGTCATAGTTTGTAGACAATATGGACATCAAAGCTTCACAATCAGCTATTATATATTTTATACTATATACATTAGTAATTAAGCAAAATATACTTACTCCCGCTGACTGCGGCTAGGGACAAAGTCCAGCAGCGCCGCATAGCGCATAGAGGGAGACTCCCCACCCCTCTCATGCAGCCGCACCTCACGGTGGTACTGATCCCGCACACTCTTCCAGCGGGTCTCCACCGCTCGGACTGACAAAAGAGAACAAAAAGGACAAATACAAAGAAAGAAATACTAAAATTTTATTTACTAAATAAGGGTTAGTCGGAATAGAGTACATTATTCCAAATATTAAAATTAAGACATGATAATAATAAGAATAAATACCCATTCTAAGCTGCTCCGCGTCGGTCACCTCTCCCCACTGTGGGACCACCAGGGCCGAGATCTCCTCCCACGCCTCTCGACGACTCTGGCGGTCATGACAGCCTTGAGCTGTCAAATCCCACATATAGGGACGGGACCGCACCTCAACAAAATATATAAATAACTTCTTCAATATACCCCTCCATCTGACTTCACATCTCGATGTGTCTATATGTATCTAATATTAACAAGCCAAAATTACATTTCTAACAATTGTAAACATAGAGTGCTGTTGGGATTCGAATTGACGACATGTGTAATCTAAGGCACACAACCTAACCACTGAGCCAAGAGGCAGAACCTAAAGGCCTGCTTGGACTCTTGTCTCACACTTAAAAATATTGTAACATTTGTCTTTAACAAATTAATTAATGGAGTCCACAATAGCCTCTAAATTATACTATTTTGGTTATACATAATCCCAAAATATTTAAACATTGATTCGAACACGCGTCAACACATGTGCCAAGCAGTCAAGCAAAGCAGCAAGCCCCGAGGCTACAATCACACTATTGCGGTTTGAGTTTTGTGGGGTGTGGTGTGTTGACACCAGTAGTGTTCAAAAATACCATTGGCCAACGGCTATGTTTCACACACAGTTATATTTGGTCAGAAGTTTTGTCCAGATTTGGAAATCATAAACCATAGTGTCTGATAAAGCAATAAAGGCTGACAAGTTCAAGTATGTATTTGATTCTAAATAGATAATGACGGACAGACACTAACAGTCCACAACGTGGAACATAAAGCTTTGTTTGGCCTTCGGCCTCGGATAAAATAATCATGACAACGAGACTGTGTGTGAACAGAGGCAAAGAAGGAACATCTTTGCTCTCGGTATATATTTACACCTAGCATTCAGCAGACACTTACAATAGTGTAAGTAAAGCATTTGTGACCCAAGGCCAAAAAAAAAAAATTAGATATATTTAAAAAAATTTAAAGAAATTACATAAAAAAATTCATAAATTATCTGACGATTGCTAAGAGTAAGAAAATTTTTTGGGCAAGGTGACATTTTAGAAACATATATATATATATATATATATATATATATATATATATATATAGAAAGGAACACCAAAAAAATTTCATTACCTCAGCTATCAGCGTTGGGACATCAATGTCCCTCTGCCAAGACACACGTCGGCCACAACGAGCACCACCACGATCCGCTCCTCGCTGTGACATTGCTCTGGATACGTACACCCTGGGACGTGTCCCAATCAAGCCCATTACCTGGCCCCTTTTAAACACTGAAGGCTGGCCCTCATTGATTATTCAAATGAAAATCCACTTGGATCCGGATGGAAATCAGGGTTCCGTGTGAGCACGTTTGCAAATACACGCACGTAGTTGGACCTCTCAGGACGGAAATAATGGTCTTGTTCATTTTTCACGCCAACGTATCCAATCCGTGCCTAGCCTCATACGTAGTGTGCATTGTGCAGCCGTAAAGCGTATACTTTGTATTTTACGGAGCAAACTTAAAACTACTAGCGTATATTCGTGGTTCACACTACGGCTGGAAATATACGCAGTGTGAACATAGCCTTAAGTTTCATGCAGGCAAACCCTGAAGCCAAAAGGGTGACGGATGATGGATGAAGTTGCCAATGCTGTAGATCCCGGTCTCTTCCTGAGGTAACTGTACAAAGTGTACAGGTGGATAAGGAGATGTGGATCTGTTTGTTTTTAAGTCTTTTCCAGAGACCAGCAGATGGAGAGGAGGTACAGGGTAAAGATGGCATCCAGACAGTAAGTATCCTTGTATCTCACTGTGAGTTATTGGACAAAACCAGCAGAAGAACTGACTTGTTATGCATGTTCCTCAAGTTGTTATGATTAAAATGATATATAACATGTCTAACTTTTATATTATCTGATGGCTTGTAAAAAAATCAAACCATTGTTAACAAATATATGTTCCTTAAAATCGCTCTATTCCCATACTTATAACACTTTTATCCTTTGGTCTATGGGTCTGTGTGAGATGTCATTTTTTGCGCCATGATGTTTATTTTCTATCGGTACCTTGATTGCGCATATACAACATTTTGTTTGCTTTTTATTACCTTTTTCTGGATTTAATGCGACCAAAAATGCGCAATTTTGCACTATGGGATTTTTTTGCGCTTACACCATTTACCGTGCAAGATCAGTAATGTAATTAATTAATAGTTCTGGTGATTACGCACGCGGCGATACCAAACATGTTTATTTATTTATTGTTTTATTTATTTATGGGGAAAGGGGGGTGATTCAAACTTTTATTAGGGGAGGAGGCTTTTTATTAACAACAACACTTTTTTTTTTTTTTACACATATACTAGAAGCCCCCCTGGGGGACTTCTAGTATATCCACTCTGACCTCTCATTGATCTATGCTGTATATAGTTATACAGCATAGATCGATGAGATAGGCACTTGATTGCTTTCGGCTGCTGCAGCCGAAAACAGCCAAGTGCCGAGCCGGGATCAGCACCATTTTGCCGAAGACCCCGGCAGGTAACTGACATGGAGATCGCTCCTCTGGGACAATGTCCTGGGGGGGGCGATCTCTGCCACTAGACACCAGGGACGGCTGCATACAAGTGATCGGATGCAGCTGTCAACTTTGACAGCTGCCACCGATTACTTAATTAGCGGGCACGGTGATTGGACCGTGCCCGCTAATAGCCGTGGTCCCGGGCTTCACGCGGCACCCGGGATCGCGGCAGTTCAGAGCGGGGTCGCCACGTGGCCCCGCTCTGAACACCTCTTGCAGACGCATGACTTACCGGTACGTCATGCGTCCTTGAGAGGTTAATAGTATTACTACAGACTGCTGGCTGGGACTTCAGCAGCACACTGTGGTGATCGGCTGCTGGCAGAAAGGGGACATTAGGTGTTGCATACAGACCCCTAAGAAGTGCTCAGTACTCTTTTTATTTTTGGCTGGTGGTGCTGCTGTACTACATTGTATTGCTGGGATTTGTAGTACACCTACATTGAACTTCACTGTTCATTGTAAGGGGGTATCACAGAGTGTGTATAGGTCCAGCCACTACCAGATTGTATAGCACAGCCCCCCAAAACTAGTGGGTACTACATTGTGTTGCTGGGATTTGTAGTACACCTGCATAGAACTTCACTGTTCATTGTAAGGGGGTATCACAGAGTCTGTATAGGTCCAGCCACTACCAGATTGTATAGCACAGCCCCCCCCCCAAACTAGTGGTTACTACATTGTATTGATGGGATTTATGTACACCTGCACAGAACTTCACTGCTCATTGTAAGGGGGTGTCACAGAGTGTATATACAGTAGGTGCAGCCACTACTGGATTGTATCCCACAGACCCCCAAAACTAGTGGGACCACAAGTATTTTTCCTGATTTCGATATTTCATACGCAAGGCCTATCTAAGGGCCCTATTCCACTGGACAATTATCGTTTGCATAATCGTTAACGATTAACAATCTCAAACGACCGCTATTGCGAAAAACCTGAAAACGTTCACTCATTTCCAAGGAACGATAATCGTTACTTATGATCGTAATTGCGATCGTTTTTCTTCGCTATTTATTCGCTATTGCGTTCGTATCTATTGCGAACAACCGAAAGATGTCTTATTCAATGCGAACGATTTGCGAACGTTTTGCGAACGAGCAACGATAAAAAAGGTCCAGGTCTTATAAAGCGATCAATGATTTTTTGTTTGGTCGTTAATCATTAACTGCATTTCAACCGAACGATTATCGTTTAGATTCGAACGATTTAACGATAATCTGAACGATAATCGTCCGGTGGAATAGGGCCCTAAGTTCACAACTGCTTGCACAGAGTAAAGGTGGTGTTACAGAGTGTGTATAGGTGCAGCCACTACTGGATTGTATCCCACAGACTCAGGGTCTCATGGTAGACCGATATTGCAACCGCAGCAGTGTGAACAGGTGATCACGTGGATAGGGGATAATGTGTCCAGTAACTTATCCACCACTCAGTCTTCCACGCAGTCCACCTACGCTACCCAAGGGAGTAGAACCCTTGCTCCAGCAGCTCAGACTCCTTCCCCACAGCCTGGCTCCTCCAGGGAAAGAAGGGATAGATCCACCACCACCATGTTCCCAGGAACTCTTTTCTGGACCCTTCCCTGAGTCTGAGCACATTTATTACAAATTTATTACAAAATCATAACAAAGACTGCACATTGTTTTGCTCATTCTGGAAAGATGAAGCTCAGTGATACACAACTCTGAAAATTGTCAAAAGGTTGCGGCAATATCTTTTTCCTTAAGAGGGGATTATTGGTTTTGTCTGCCCATTCCTTGCCACAGGGGCCTGCAGATCCTTGCACTGTAAGGAGATACATGCTCCTCTGGCTGTGAAGGGGCAGAACATGGCAGAAAATTGCCTTTCAAAAACAGAGGAAATAAAATGAAGGAAGCTGACCTTGCCCATCTTTCCAAATGAAATATGAGAAGGATCTTCAAAAATGCATAAACATGTGTTTCTTTTATTACCAAATAGTGCTACAATGAACAATGCAAACTTTGCTGACTAATTCTGTCTTTGTCTTTCTCACTTTTTTAAGAATTTCTTACAATTTTTAAACCGAACTTTGTCAGTATTCTGTTCTTAAGTGTGTGTCTTTATAAAGACCTGTGTGTGTCTGTATAAAGACCCGTGTCTGCTGGCATAAAATGATAACAAAACAAAAGAGGAAAAAGGAAAAAAAATCAGACTCTGCTCACAATTCTAGTTCTTGGGCAGCACATAATTTAGTACAGCAGGACCTCAAGTGGTGATCCCTTTGCATGAGACAATTGCCAGATCCTCAAGGAATTAAAACCAGGATGCCAGAGCCACATCACTACAAAGTCAAATTAAAAATCAAAACAGCGGTGCGGGGAGAGGTGCAGGGAATGTTAGGGCCCTATTCCACAGGAGCGATAATCGGCCAAATCGGCCCGATTTGGCCCAATTCGGACGATTTTCACTCCGTGGAATAGAGAAAATGATCAGCCGATGATCGTGTCATCTGCTGATCGTTCATTTAGGTTCAGACCTAAAATCGTTGTTCGCCACCAGTGAATCGCTACGGTTGAATAGCGGTGCTTGGCAGCGACCGATGATTTCAGGACAACCATACATTACCTGTCTGGGTTGCAGGTCTTCTTCTCCCGGTCCCGCGCGGCAGCATCAGCTTCAGAGTGGGGCTGTCTGTGTCAGGACTGTGGCGGCATCCTGTACTCCGGGCCACCATCGCACCCTCTCCTCATGTCCTGCAGCTGCCGGTGTCCAGGTGCAGGGACCCGGCGCTGCGACTAGTTCAGCCCCCGGGGGCGTCTTACCTCGCCGCGCTCCTGTCTCCGTCTGTTCCGGATGGTGCGCGCGTCCCCGCCTCCTAGGGCGCGCGCGTGCGTCGTCTGTCACAGATTTAAAGGGCCAGTCCTCCCCTAATTGGTGCTTACACATAATCAATTCCTATAAATCCCAGCATGCCCTGTCCCTCGTGTTGAAGCATCTATATGCTTCCCATAGCGTTTTGGCCCAGCTCCCTGTTGTTCCTGTCCGCTGCCCTTGTCCACTGTTCCTGTCCGCTGCCCTTGTCCGAAGTTCCTGTCCATTGCCTCTGCCACCTGCGGTCATGCCTAAGACCACTATCTGCATGTTCTCCTGCCTACTGCGCCTGATTCACCTTGCCCGCCGTCACTAGCAAACCAAGCCAGGGGTAGCGACCTGGGGGTCGCCTACCGCAGCAAGTCCATCCCGCCTTGCGGCGGGCTCTGGTGAAAACCAGCGGCCCCTTAGACTCCGCTCCCTGGTGTGGTTTATGCCATCGTTGGTGACGGTACAGAGGATCCATGACTCCAGTCTGAACTTGCAGACCGCTCAGCCAATCACTGCCGGAAACGCCGCTGCAAGTGATTGGCTGAGCGTTCTGGCAGTTTAGACAGCTCCGCTCCGAAGCCAATGCTGCCGTGCGGGACTGGGAGAAGGAGACCTGCAGCCCAGACAGGTAATGTATGAAGCAGGGGCTGCAAGGACATCGGTAAAGATGTCCTTACAGCCCTTGTTTCATGATCATCGGGGCTGTGGAATAGGCCCAGTAAACGAGCGCCGATCGTTGCTCAGCCAGTGGAATAGGGTCCTTACTCCAACTGCTATAGTCAAAATCAAATTGAAAATCAAAACAGCGGGCCTTCACTGGCATCCATGTTGACTACTGGTGTGCCTGCCATTGCCTCCATGTTGGCTACTGCTGGGCCTTAACTGGCATCCATGTTGACTACTGCTGGCGGCATTAGTATCAGCCATAGATGGAATGTGCAGCCGTTCCTTTCTCTCCAGTTCGTGTTTTACAGTTCTCCCTCTCTGAACAGCTCGCACTCCTTTATAAGACCCACATGACCAAAATCAGCAGGATATGCCTGTGCTCACATGTCAGTACCTTATGTCTTCCCCACTCTGTGAGAGCAGCAGTGGTAAGTGTAATACCATATCCATACTTGTGTCGTTTGGGGGCAGCCTTCCCCGCCGGTGGTGCTGGCCGGGTTCTGGTGGGGCTTTTTGGGTCTGGTCCTGTGACATGGGGGTTGCAGGGCCGTTCCATGGCCTCCGTTCCCTGCACGTGCACGCTTTGTGGGGGTGGCGGTCGCTGACCGACACGGTGTGGGGTTAGCATGGGGACCCGTGTGAACCAGAGGACCTGCACGTTGGTACACGGGGCTATTATGGCTTGATCAAATCATATACAGACACTCTGGTGTTAATTTTAATATAGGCCTAGCGGCATTAGTATCAGCCATAGATGGGATGTGCAGCCGTTCCTATCTCTCCAGTTCGTGACTACTGCTGGGCCTTCACTGGCATCCATGTTGACTACTGCTGTGCCTGCCCTTGCCTTCATGTTGGCTACTGCTGGGCCTTGACTGGCATCTATGTTGACTACTGCTGGGCCTTAACTGGAATCAATGTTGAATACTGCTGGGCCTTTACTGGCATCCATGTTGACTACTGGTGTGCCTGCCTTGCCTCCATGTTGGTTACTGCTGGGCCTTAACTGGCATCCATGTTGACTACTGCTGGGCCTTCACTGGCATCCATGTTGACTACTGCTGTGCCTGCCCTTGTTTTTTTTTTTGTATAGCGCACACAGATTCCGCAGTGCTTCACCTATCCAACTTACTCCAACTGCTACAGTCAAAATCAAATTGAAAATCAAAACAGCGGGCCTTCACTGGCATCCATGTTGACTACTGGTGTGCCTGCCCTTGTCTCCATGTTGGCTACTGCTGGGCCTTAACTGGCATCCATGTTGACTACTGCTGGGCCTTCACTGGCATCCATGTTGACTACTGCTGTGCCTGCCCTTGCCTCCATGTTGGCTACTGCTGGGTCTTAACTGGCATCCATGTTGACTACTGCTGGGCCTTAACTGGCATCCATGTTGACTACTGCTGGGCCTTTACTGGCATCCATGTTGAATACTGGTGTGCATGCCTTGCCTCCATGTTGGCTACTGCTGGGCCTTACCTAGCATCCATGTTGACTACTGCTGGGCCTGCCCTTGTTTTTTTTTTTGTTTTTTTTTTATTTGTATAGCGCACACAGATTCCGCAGCGCTTCACCTATCTGTATGTTTTTGGGTGTGGGAGGAAACCGGAGTACCCGGAGGAAACCCACACAAACACGGAGAGAACATATAAACTCTTTGCAGCTGTTGCCCGTGGTGGGATTTGAAATCAGGACTCCAGCGCTGCAAGGCTACAGTGCTAACCACTAAGCCACCATGCTGCCCTTGCCTCCATGTTGGTTACTGCTGGGCCTTAACTGGCATCCATGTTGACTACTGGTGTGCCTGCCCTTGCCTCCATGTTGGCTACTGCTGGGCCTTAACTGGCATCCATGTTGACTACTGCTGGGCCTTCACTGTCATCCACATTGACTACTGGTGTGCCTGCCCTTGCCTCTTTGTTGGCTACTGCTGGGCCTTAACTGGCATCCATGTTGACTACTGCTGGGCCTGCCTTTGCCTCCATGTTGTCTACTGCTGATCCTGCCTGGCCTCCATGTTGACTACTGTTGCTCCTGCCTGGCCTCCATGTTGGTTACTGTTGCTCCCGCCTGGCCTCCATGTGGGTTACTGTTGCTCCTGCCTGGCCTCCATGTTAGCCACTGCTGCTCACGGGAGTTCTCTGTGTGCTCAATGCCATGCTGTGTCTGGCCTAATTTTTGGGAGGCTCACTTACTTCCTCCCTCACTTTTAATGGTTCTCTGTGTGCTGACTGCCATGCTAGGTCTGGTATAATTTTTGGAAGGCTGACTGGCTACCCCAGTTCACTCTGTCCTCACCGCCATGCTGTGTCAGGCTGAAGTTTTGGCTGGTTCATGATATGCTACCTCTGTTTTAATGGTTCCCTGTGTTCTCACTGCCATGCTGTGTCAGGCTAAGTTTTTGGGTGGTCTATATGCCTACCTGTTTTAACCAGGCTGTTGCACAGAATTAGGCATAATGGTGCCATTAGGCAGCCTCAGAGGCATGCATACATGCTGCCCCTACTGTTTCCTGTCCATTTCCGTTGTGTTTCCATCGATTTCTGAGGTTGACAGGTTCTCACACGACCTTCCCTCTACCGAACTTGAGTCTCCTGCAAAAATGCTCGAGTCTCTCATTGACTTCAATGGGGTTCGTTACTCGTATCAGGAGATATTCGTCTCGAGTAACGAGCACCCGAGCATTTTAGTACTCGCTCATCACTACCTGGTTACAGTGATGACCCATTCTAAGACTGTCAGAGACTATTAGATCCTTTAATTTTTAGACACAGAACTGCCGAGATGACACATTGTTTGGGCACTTATCTGCAGTGTCCCAGAACAGAGTATTTGTCTGTAATTTTGTGTCTGCATCTTTAGTATGGTTATTCCTGTTCTGGAAAGATAGTCCCACTGCAAACTGTGTATGTTGTGTCACCCCTCTCAGTATTCAGGTCTAATATTTCATTTATTTCTTATGCACATTCAGTTATCAGTGTCCAATGGTGTGATGATGCAATGGCTTGGTGTCACGTGACCTTCCCCGGCTGCCATGGTAACCCCAATAGCCGTCGAGCTTTGGCTGGGGATACTGTGTCACTTCCTGTCTACCTCAGACCTCCTCTTCACCTTCAGGGGAGAAGGACGTGTGCTCTGCTGCTTCTGAGGGAGAAGGCCGCAACCCCGTCCAGAAGTATTCCCGGCCCATTCGGGAACTTCCTCATTCTCAAGATTCTCATATTCAGTCAAGATCTGGGTGCCGTTCTTCAGTCACAATTTCTCCAGTCTCATCAACAGCAAGTATTCAGTTCAGTCTATTCCGACCAGTATCATTCTCCCGCACTACTACTCCCATCATTCAGTCTCCTTACTTCAAGTAACGCTACCATCACAGCCTATTGCAGCCATTCCTCACCCATTCCTCAGTTATACTCAAGTTATATTCAAGTCTGCCTCAATCCTGGTTGCATCCAGAGAGACTGTTGCTATTGGTGAGGCTAGGTTCACACTGCGTTTTCAGCATCCGTTTAACGGATCCGTTTTTTTTAACGTCCAGAAAAATAGGGTCAGCAACATTTTTTGGTCCGCCAAAAAAAACGGATCCGTTTTTTTTTATAATGGAAGTCAATGGAAAAACGGATGCACACAAATGAATCCGTTTTTTGCAATCCATTTTTCATGCGTTTTTTGCAAAAAACGGATGCGTTAAACGGATGCTGAAAACGCAGTGTGAACCTAGCCTTACCTCCATTATAATAAACACACAACTACCGTTGTTCCTGAACCCTGGCGTTGGTCTAGTTATTGGTTCCTTGACTATGGACAACGAGGAATTGCCCGGGCCCTGCATGATCAGGTTCCCGTGGGTTAGTCAGCTCCCCTCGTGCCAATACCGTGACCTAACATCTGGCAACTGGCTACCCGGGTCCTACCCAGTACTAACACCTACTACTACCCTCAGCGGGAAGCCCCAGCGCATAGCAAGTAAAGTTAAATCATTCTCCATGTTACAAACACTTCCAGGCACAGCAACCCTCTGATATTTATCCATGAGCCAACCACTAACACCAACTGGATATTACACCCAATTCTCACTAACTTCTCTATAAACTCTTTATCATAAGAACTGTATCAAAGGCTGGAGATGAATCAGGGATGGAAACTAACTTGATGCCTATAGATATTTTTCAAGGGAAAAGAACAATGAGTCTTTGAACAACATCCAGATGTTGAAGAAGTAACTCCAACTATGTATGCCGAGTTCCCAGTCTCAGACGATTCCAAAGAAGCCAATGAACAAAGAAGATGTGTGACCACCCCCATACCTTCCTTATTAGACATATTAAAATTGGACTTTGATTTGTATAAGCCCCTTTAGATGTAGCCTATCTGCTAGAGATGGGATGTCATTAAACACACACACACACACACACACACACACACACAGTGAAACAGATTGTTAGCCTTTTGACCTAGCAATAAAGGTCTTCTGCTTTTGTTAATGGCTACAAGGGGGGTTACCTACAAGGGAAAACCGATCTCAATCTGGTGGAGTCTCCTAAACCTCTTCCCCACACAGATGCCTTGTTAGTATAGTGGTAGGTATCCCCACCGGTCACGCAGGAGACCGGCGTTACAATGTTTTTAGGGGGGCCAGTGGAGGTGGCCATGAAGGGGTTATTACTTTGGGTAGCCATCACTGTTCTAGACCTTAGATATACAATACAGCGACATCTAGTGGTCATCTCTGGAAATACTGTAGCTGTAACAAGACCTCAAACAAGTACAGATTTTTATGAAGGGTATGAATGTAAAGGGGTTATTACTTTGGGTAAAAACATTGTAATCCTTAAAATGGCTTCAGCCTTGTAACTGATTCTAGAAGAAGGAGGGGAATGCTGGCAGCACGCCGATGTGAAAAGCACCATGAACCTACATCGTAGTCAAAACACAGAGACAAGACCAAGACACTTTTTATAAACAATATATATGGTATTGTGCCAGCCTGACTGTGCAGTACAGGAAGCTAATGACCATTTATGGACTGACCAATCAGAGTGTGACATGTATGTGTCTTGAAACCCCACCTGTATTAAAAGTTATATATATATCTTGTGAAACCAAATAAAGCGTTGAGTGCGCACTCCTAAACTCTGAGCTGAGTAAGGAGGTTATACCGTCTTTTTACCTGGTGTCATGTCCTCGTCGCTAGCGCTCAGCTTACTTAATTTGGACAGGGATAGTCACTTGGGAACAAGGGAGATAAAAAGCAAATCTCACCTTGACATGCATTGTAGCAAGACCCACAGTGGGATACCGCACCCCTCCTGCGTCCCGTCCTATCACCAGGCAGTGCAAGTACCAGGCAGCTCAGTGTGCATCAAGGGCTGGTATTTCTGGCAAAGGGAGCGCGTGTTATAGGTGCTTCCTATGCCAGAAGTACCAGCCCCAGCGCACACTGAGCTGCCTGGTACCTGCACTGCCCGGTGATCCCTGGGACACCCCCACCCCTGGACCCCAAACAGCTGCAGCAACCGGGAGGCCTGCTTGGCTTCCGGATGCTGCAGGCTATGTCACCTCCTGGGGCCCAGGCCCCCTGGTGCTGCGGGCCCTGTAGCAGACGCAACGGCTGCTATGGCAGTAGTTCCAACCCTGCCCCCAAGTCCGCTGCCTTGGGGTCACTTTTAAACCACACATTCCCTGTCTTTTAAACCACACATTCAGACCCTGACCTCCTGCTGCTGCCTTCACCTCAAATACATTTCCAGAATCTGCTCTTTTCTCACCCATGAATCCAAAAAACTTCTGGTACATGCTCTCATTATCTCCCTCTTGGACTACTGTAACATGCTCCTCTCTGACTTTCCACCTCCCAACTCCCTTGCTCCCCTCCAGTCTATCCTTAACTCTGCTGCCCGACTAATCAACCTTTCCCCTTGCTTTGCCTCTGCCTCTCCCCTCTCCCCTGTTGACCATGACATTCCAGGCCATTCACAACCTGTCCCCTCCATACATCTCTGACCCAATATCCTGCTACTGTCCCTCACTCAGCCTTCGAGTGACCTCCTTTTGTGCTCTCCCCTTGTTCGTACCTCACACAACCGCCTCCAAAACTTTGCTTGAGCCGCCCTCATACTCTGGAACTCACTACCCCAAAACATCTGGCTGTCATCCACCATCAAGTCCTTCAAAATAACCTGAAAACCCATCTCTTCAAACTAGGCTACAACCTACAAAACACAGTAATCACTGAACTCAAGGAGAACAGCGAAAAAAAATTCCAATGAAGTACTCAATCAAGAGTCTCCACTGATGCCCCCAAAAATTTAAATATGCAAAACAAGAGTCCGTGGAGCCTCAGTTACGAGTCTCAAAACACGGGATAGCCAGATATCTCTAGCCTGTTGCCAACGGGGTGCCTCCATGATGGGGAGAGCACCACACCACCCTGATAAATAACCCCTTAAGTCCCACTCGGTTGCGAGTATTGGAACATAGACAGGGAAACAACAGGGTGGCCCCTTTTGTCAATGTCTAACTCAAGGTGCGAGTATTGCGATCATGACAAGGGCTTGCAAAGGCAGGCTTCCACCCACAGACAGCCGTTTCGGGGTTTTTGCTCCTCGTCAGTGTGGGATAGGATTCTGGCTAGTTGGGGCAATGAAAAATCAACCAACAAAACACAGTAATCACTGAACTCAAGGAGAACAGCGAAAAAAAATTCCAATGAAGTACTCAATCAAGAGTCTCCACTGATGCCCCCAAAAATTTAAATATGCAAAACAAGAGTCCGTGGAGCCTCAGTTACGAGTCTCAAAACACGGGATAGCCAGATATCTCTAGCCTGTTGCCAACGGGGTGCCTCCATGATGGGGAGAGCACCACACCACCCTGATAAATAACCCCTTAAGTCCCACTCGGTTGCGAGTATTGGAACATAGACAGGGAAACAACAACCTACAACCTATAACAATTCTGCTTCACACTGGCTGCACTTTACCTCATGTTTCTCTCCCAGTACCTTATAGATTGTAAGCCCTCGTAGGCTGGAGCGTCTTCCCCCATGTACCATATATATATGTGTGGTGTTACACCTGTCGCAAAAGCTTTTTACTCAAAGCTAGGTGGTGATTAAGGTAGCATTTTTTTATTTTACCACTAGATGTCAGTGTTTTGTATATGAGCTCTTTTATATTGCACAGCTGGAGTTAGCAAAGGGTTACCGTCTTAGTAACATAGTTAACAAGGCTGAAAGAAGACAAGAGTCCATCAGGTTCAACCTAGGGAAACTCTACTGCGTTAATCCAGAGGAAGGCAAAAAAAAACCACGAGGCAGACAACAACCGTATCACCACAGGGAGAAAACTCCCCCCCCCCCCCCAATTCAATAGCAACCAGAACAATCCCTGGACCAACGTATCACCGAAAATCTAATGCCCGTAATATTATATTTTTCAAGAAAAGCATCCAGGCCTCCCTTGAACTTGTTTAATGAATCAGCCATGACAACATCATGTGGCAGAGAGTTCCACAGTCTTACCGCTCGTACAGTAAAGAACCCACGTCGATGCTGATGGTGAAATCTTCTTTCTTCTATACGTAGAGGATGCCCCCTTGTTATGATTACAGACCTAGGAGTAAAAAGACCACTACAAAGACCTCTGTACTGTCCATTCATATATTTGTACACTGTGATCAGATCGTCCCTAAGACGTCTTTTTTCTAGCGTAAATAACCCCAAGCTTGATAACCTGTCCTGGTACTGTAACCCACCCATTCCCTTAATTACCTTTTGTCCCCTCCTCTGCACCCGCTCCAGTTCAGCTGTGTCCTTCTTATATACCGGTGCCCAAAACTGTACACAGTATTCCATATGTGGTCTGACCAGTGATTTATAAAGAGGCAAAACTATGTTCTAATCCTTAGCATCTATACCTCTTTTGATGCATCCCATTATTTTATTAGCCTTGGCAGCTGCTGCTTGGCACTGATCACTAAAGTTGAGTTTACTGTCAACCAATACCCCCAGGTCCTTTTCGGAAGTGGTTTTACCCAGTGTTTTATTATTTAGCACATAACTGTACTTATTATTTCTACGCCCAAATGCATAACCTTACATTTATCCACATTAAACTTCATTTGCCATTTCACCGCCCAAGCCTCTAGCTTTTCCAAATCCCTCTGTAATATGATATTATTCTCCTCTGTGCTGATTACTCTACCCAGTTTAGTATCATCTGCAAAAATTTAGATTCCACTCTGTAGCCCCTCTACAAGATTATTATTAAAAAAATATTAAAAAGAAGTGGACCCAACAATGACCACTGCGGTACCCCACTAGTAACTAAAACCCAATCTGAATATGTTCCATCAATGACCACCCTCTGTTTTCTGTCACACAACCAGTTACTTACCCATTTGCATACGTTTTGGCCAAGTCCCAGCATCCTCATTTTGTAGACCAACCTTTCGAGCGGCACAGTATCAAATGCCTTTGAAAAGTTCAGATACACAACATCCACAGCCTCCCCCAGGTCCAGTCTATAACTTACCTCTTCATAGAAGCCGATCAGATTAGTTTGGCAGGATTAATCCCTCATAAATCCATGCTGATGCTACGTCATAAGAAATATTTTCATTAAGATACTCCAGTATAAGCATCTCTTACAAACCCCTCAAATACTTTACCTACTATAGATGTTAGACTTACGAGCCTGTAGTTTCCAGGATCACTCTTTGACCCCTTCTTGAATATTGGTACCACATTAGCTATGCGCCAGTCCTGTGGAACAATCCCTGTCATAATAGAATCTTTAAATATTAGGAATAACGATCTTTCTAACACAGTACTCAATTCTTGCAAAACTCTAGGATGGATACATTCTGGGCCCAATGACTTATGGATTTTAATGTTTTTAAGGTGTCTCCCTACTTTTTGTTGTGTTAGGCAGGTGAGATTTATGGGAGGATTTACATTATCCCTAGTCATGTCGTCTGTTATGGGATTCTCCTCTGTGAATACAGTAGAGAGGAATGCATTTAGTAGATTAGTAGATTTAGTAGGGGACCACCATTTTCAGTTTTAAAGTGACACTGTCACCCCCTTTTGTGCATTCTGACATCTCTACACAAGTGTAATGGGTAAATTTAGCAGTTTTCACACCTTATTTTATATCATACATCATGGTGCTTGTTCAAGTAAAAAGTGATCTTTTATGAACTGCAGATTGTGTTAAATGGGCGGGACCTTGTGACATTAGCGCCAACTAGCCCCGCCCACAACACCACCGTTGGCCCCACCCCCTTGGCGGCCAATGGTGGGCCGACCTAAAGGGGGTGGGGCCTAGACCTTTAGGCCAGCCTGTTCCAATGGCTGGTGAGGGGGTGGGACACCCGGTGGTATTGTGGGCGGAGCTAAGTGGCGCTAATGCTGTGAGGCCCCGCCCGTTTAACATAATCTGCAGTTGATAAAAGATTACTTTTTACTTGAACAAGCACCAAGCTCAATGCTTCCCCACTACCTTCTTGTTTTAGTAGTCTGAATGCTTGTTTCTTATCATTTATTGCACCCTTACAGCTGAAGTTACCCACATTGGATTTCTCCTATTTCTACTACTTTTATTCCCATATGGTATGTGTTGTTCACACGATTTACCCAGGATGCCCTTAAATATGTACCATTTCTCTTGTGTACTTTTATTTCTGAAGGCATTGTCCCAGGCTATGTCCCCAAGGTCCTCTCTTAGTTTTTGGAAATTAGCCTTTCTGAAATTTAAGGTTTTTGTTGCCCCTCTACTAATCATTTTATTGAAGGATAATTGAAAACTTACTATGTTGTATTCACTATTACCTAGGTGACCCCCCACCTCTATTTTTGATATTCTGTCTGGCCTATTTGGTTAAGATCAGGTCCAGGAGTGCCCCCCTCTTGTTGGTTCCTGTACTAGTTGGGAAAGGCAATTATCTTTTACTATTTCCAAAAACCCGCTTCCCTTCCTGGAGCTGCAGGTTTCTGATTCCCAGTTTATATTTGGGTAGTTTAAGTCCCCCATAATAATGCCGTCACCATGCTTCACTGCCGTATCTATTTGTGTTATAAGGAGATTTTCTGATTCTTCCACTATACTTGGAGGTTTATAACTCACTCCCATAAGATTTTTATTATTCCTCGTCCCTCCCCATTTCTACCCAAAGAGACTCCACATTATTATCACTTATATCCTCCCGCAGAATGGGCTTATGGCAGGATTTTGTAAACACTTAAACAATCACACTCCAAACCCTCAGACCGAAGCCCGGGGTACAAAAACCCCTTTAAATTATATCACTTGCTGTATTGTAGTTGCCCCCTTAAAATGTAACTTATTAGTATAGCTTAAAAGATGTAAGTGAACTAGATTAAAAACACAAGTTACCCAGTACTCCACACACTAGACTATGCTAAGTAATCAATGGGGATATAACTATCCTCCTATCTCTCTTTCACTATTATCACAGTCTGCAGTACTGTGTAAGATATATAACTTAGAAGTACGGGATAATTGCTATTAAAACCACAAATAGTGCCCCCTCTTTACATGTTTCGTTGCCACAGCAACGTCATCAGGAGAAAAATTAGGCAACACTGGTTACTGATACTGGCTAAAATTTATACCCCTCATCAATTGAAGTCATGGTGAAGTCATGGTACCGCCCCAAACACTCCTTGTAAAGCACCAATGATATTACCTGTTATTAAGGATATCATTCCCCCTTCCTCCGGATTTGTCAATAATACTCAAATATATCCACCTTCTTTGTTCTGCCTCCTATAGCTGTGTCTATCGTATTGTACATCCCCTAATACTAAGGAGATACGTCATCCCGGCATCACGTGACCGCCACTAGTCACATGATCGCACAGGCAAGGGGATCACTTCCGGAGAACCAGCGTCATGTGACTGTTACGTCACTCCACGCATGACATCGCACTCTAACAATATACAGCAAAAAATGCCCAAGTGTGCATGACATCTAACTTAGACACAGGATGAATTTGTGATAACTTGGTACGCATGTCTCAACACTTAGTGCAGAATCTATATTATCCGCCCAGCGCGCATGACATATCACTTAGGCTATACAAAAATGGATTACTATTGACTGCACTTATGAAACAGGCTTCTATTGGGGCAATATAATTTAAAGGGGTTTTTGTACCCCGGGCTTCGGCCTGAGGGTTTGGAGTTTATTTGAGGCAGGATTTAACATACAGGCAGACCCTTCCCCCTTTCTTATTTTTATGGTCATTTCTGAATAGATTATAACCCATTGTATGCATTTGTATACATGCATTTAATATGTTTGTCCATATTCCTTTTCCTCGTGTCACTAGTGACTGTTATATCCCCTCCCGCCGCTCCACCCCCAGTTCCATAATCTAGGCCCAGCTCTCCATCTACTCTGTCTTCACTTGCTGTATTGTAGTTGCCCTCCCCCCGGTCCCTAGTTTAAACACTCCTCCAACCTCTTGGCCATCTTCTCTCCCAACACGGCTGCACCCTCCCCATTGAGATGCAGCCCGTCCCTACCGTAGAGCTTGTAACCGACCAAGAAGTCGGCCCAGTTCTCCATGAACTCAAACCCCTCTATCCTACACCAGCTTTTGAGCCACTTATTTACCTCCCTAATCTCCCGGCGTCTCTCAGGTGTGGCTCGTGGTACAGGTAATATTTTGGAGAATATCACCTTGGAGATCCTAGTTTTAAGCTTCCTGCCTAAGTCCCTGAAATCGTTTTTAAGGACCCGCCACCTACCTCTAACTTTATCATTGGTGCCAATGTGCACCATGACTGCTGGGTCATCACCAGCTCCTCCAAGTAATCTGTCAGCCAGATCCGCAATGTGACAAACTCGAGCGCCAAGCAGGCAACACACTGTTCGACGATCCCGGTCTTTGTGACAGATTGCCCTGTCTGTCCCCCTAATAATTGAGTCCCCCACTACGAAGTACCTGCCTGGCCTGCCCTGAACTCCTTTTTCCCACCTTACTGGAGCAGACACCCCCTGGCTTTCAGAGGCAGTGTCCTGCTGCAGCAATGCCCCCCCCCCCCCTGAATCAACATCCCCCTCATCCGCCAATTTGGCAAACTTGTTGGGGTGTGCCAGATCAGGACTGGCCTCCCTCACACTCTTCCCTCTACCCTGTTTTCTAACTGTTACCCAACTAGCTACCTCTTCCTCCTGCACCTCCATGCTATCACTCTCTCCCCCATCTACCCCTTGGAGCACTTGCTCAGTGAGCAGCAGACCCCTTTCCAGTTTGCCAATGCATCTCAATTTTTGCAGCTGCTCATTTAGATTCAGGATCTGGGCTTCCAAACCAGCAACATGCACACATCTCCCACAATGGTATGCACCCTCAATCGGTTGATCAAGGATTGCATACATTGCACAAGATGTACATTGAACTGCATTGTCAAATATGGAGATCATTTTAATGGGGATATAAAGTATAAATAAAAAAAAAACGAACAAATAATCAATTTGTTTTCCTCTAAAACTCCTCGAATCTCAAGTCCCAGAATATTAAAGTCTTGAGACAAAAACACACTTCATATCAAAAACTCGCATGCTCCAAAACTCGCATGCTCCAAAACTCACTCATAATAGCAATATAAAAGAACTTAGCTTGCAGAGATAGCTGCTTCTTGCTCCGGTGTTGGAAGGTCTTGTATGTAATATATATTTTGTTGACCAATGGAGATACTTGCTTTTCTTCTGCCTATCACTGTTTTCCTTTCTCCTTGCACACATTCCTTCCACCACTCAAAGGGTCCTTATACACTCCTGTAGGAAGTAGTCACTTGGTGGGAGAAAGTGTAGCAGTAGTCTTACCAAGATTCTCATGAGAAGAAGACACACACAGCTGACGTTCCTGCCATAGCCCAAGTAAGGGCCTGGCTCTGCGTGACTGGCAGTGGTTAGTCTAGTTTGGTCTAAGTCAAGACACATGTGAATGAAGCAGCCAGAGACACTTCATTTCTTCTATCTACTAAAGCCACTATGCAGTGCTAGGCACTACTAGGGGGAGAAAGTTGGAGATAACCCCAGCCCATGCCGAGAACCACTCTACAAAGTGCAGGGTGGTATAGTGATATTGAGGAACTGACCCAGATAGAACATAGCAACCAGCATGTAACTTTTTGTATGCTGCATTTATCTACATAAGAAAATAAAAAAGAATTCTGAAGTCATATCGACTCTGTGAGTATAGTGCTCCACATAGTTGGAGTATATTAGGTTTCACTACCCGAAAATTGCGGCTACGTGGTGAGCGAATCACTTTCCTTCACATTTATTGTATAAATTGGATTGCTTGACCGGACTGGTGGAGTTCGGGAGTGTGGAGGGTGCTCATGAGCATTGTAGTGCGTGGTCATTTTGCTGAACTACATATTCTATCTCGCAGCGCAGGTGACACCGGGACATCCACGAACACTTAGCTTTACCCAGGTAACCACAGCTGGGGCTTTTATCACTCTAATAGGACGAGTACCTCGACACTGTAGGGCAGAAAGTGGTCAGACACAATAGTCTAAACACGGGTACAAGTACTTCTCACTCTCAGGCTATGTTCACACTATGTATATGTCCGGCCGCATATTTTTCGCGACCGGACATATACGTGTAAAACTCCGGCTAGGATTTACGCAAGTTGCGGCCGGCTACATACGGTCCGCGAACTTATGCCTGAAAGCTACGTACGCTTCCCGAGCGGCATACGTAGCGATCTGACAGCGGTCTTTTACTTGGATATCTTCGGCTAGCCCTGGACACCCCACAGAACCTTTTGGATCGGCAAATCAAAGTGTAAAAATGATGATATCACCACTCCGTACGGGACCGCATGTTACGCTACGGGCGTAAGTTACAGCATTTCCGTCCCGAAACAATGGTCTGGTTCATTTCTTACAGCGCCGCACACGATCCGTGCGTAAGTTCGTACGTAGTGTGAACTGTGCAGCCGTAGATCGTATACTTTCCATTGTACGCAAACTACGTAAATCTCCGGCCGCTTATTCACGGAGCACGCTACGGACGGAAACTTACATAGTGTGAACATAGCCTTAAGTCTTAAGTATTCTTATCTTAAGTTCCGGCAGAGCACATTACTACTTTGGGTTAGGACTAGGGATGAGCGAACCGGTACCTAACCGAACTTTCAAAAGGTTCATGACGAAGTTCGTTAAAACCGCAACGGCGTCGCAAAACTGTATTGTTTTCACAGAATGGAAGAGGATATAAGGAATTATTACTCCTATAATCCCTTTTATCCTGTTATTATGTGAATATCAAGGTGTGTGACGTCACTACAGGAACAGGAAGTGCCTGAGCGTCCATGCTCTTTCTCATTGTGTGTCTAGACTGCAGAGAGAGAGGAGCTCCGTGCTAGTTAGGGAGGGAAAGCACATAGATAGATAGGCAAACAAGTAGATATTTACAGGGAGGTAGAGAGAGGGAGAGAGAGATAGGCAGAGATAGGAAGTAAAAAACTTGTGATATCCAGAAAATAGTCAAACACTGATATATCACAAAATATCTTTATTACATGCTCGAAATAGTATAAAGCACAGGATAGTGGTTGAGGGAGGGGGGGGGCAGAGGCTGTGTGACCACTAATCACAATCATTTATGCCAACAACAACCTTAGTATAAGAGGGAGTGCAGGCAGGACGCCCACAATTTATTCTTTAACGTCAAGCCAGATATTCGTCTCCCTGCCCAGGCTCAACAGGGCCCTCTTGGCCTCTTGGTGGTGGAGTCATGGTGCGTGCCTCTGTCAGATGAGGTTCTTTATTCTCTTCATCCGATGAGGCCTCTGCTGTTTGTTGAGCTTCTTCATCTCTGCTGACAAATGAACAGTGGACAAAATCTGTTATTACAAACATGTTAGCAACATTGTAACAATTCTCAAGAACCAATATGCATTCAATGCAGGATTTTACTTAGGCTTTTTTATCCAGTATGTCCAATGTGTTAGCCAGGGGCGTAACTACCCCTATGGCAGCCATAGAGGCTGCTATGGGGCCCGCCGCATCAGGGGGCCCCATGGCCTGCTCCTGCAATACAATAGGCCCCCTGAGCCGTCATCATTTGCAGCACCGGGTGGCCCTGCTGGTCTCCTGGGTTTTGCAAATGTCCCTTTAACTGCAAGCACTCCTGACCAGAGCTAGCAGTTATGTAGTTATGACTTCACTTGACCGTTTAGTGGTCAGTCGGGGGGGTGGGGTGGGGCCCAATCAAAAGTTTGCTATGGAGCCCAGCCATTTCTAGTTATGCCCCTGGTGTTGGCCTTACCTTTGCGCATAATCTAGACTATTGATCAACATTCTCACACTGCTCCCCAAAAATGATGCTCAGGGAAAATAATATGTCTGCAAAGAAATAGTAATTTATTCTTATTTATTATCTTGCGCTAATTAGCCATTGGCTCCATAAAAATCTCACTTGAGAAATGAGTGGGACATTGTTAGGTCATATGTAATCATTGGGGCACATTTGTCGCCATTTATCCTGTCCGTGCTTTGTAGCTAAATCGAACTCTAGTTAGGTCTTACATCATCGACTTATTAAACAATTTTTATTATCCAGTTAGGGCACGCTGCATTTATAAAGAATATTGAGTGTACAGCAGGGGGAGCATTATTGTTAGTAACTTTTTTATTATCCAGTTCCAGAAATATATAGGTCCCCCTGCAGGAAGCTCGATCTATATAATCTCTGTCTACGTAACACATGTCTATATGTCTGCACACATAACAGACTGAACTAATACTGACATCTGATCCTAGCATGGACAGATGCAATTAAGACACACACTTACTGGCGCCGTCTGCTGGCATTCAAAATGAAACGCAGCATTGGGCCAAAACGCAAAGAGGCGAGTTCTTCTTGTGAGGCCCCACGCCTCATCAGCTGCCGTCGCTCCCTGATGAATCTGTCCCTCACACTGGACCACCTGGTCTCCACATGTTTGGCTGAAAGCAAAAAACGTACAGACATTAGTAATATATGAGCGTCAGGTGACCATAACAGTAGAGTTTCTTGTTTGACATAGTGGGTAAATAACTTACCAATGATCAACTTCTGTAATTTACTATGCTTGTCCCAATCTGGGTACACAATCCGGGCAACCTCCCTCCATGCGGCACTCCGCCTTAGCCGGCTTGTGTACCCAGGCGCAGGGCCGTCCTATAGCAGTGGCCGAGCATGGACCTTAATAAAAAGATAAATAAATAATAAAAACCTCTTGCAAACAATGCTCGCTTGGTAAGGTAATAGCTAGTCGAGGCTTTTTCCTTGTTAGGGTACAAACACACACACCGTATTCGCAGCAGATACGCAGCAGATTTGGTGGTGCAGATTTGATGCTGTGTTCAGTTATTTAGATCTAATCTGCTGCGTATTTGTTGCGTATTTGCTGCGTATCGCAGCAGTAAATAGGCTGCGTATACGGTGTGTGTGTTTGTACCCTTAGAGGCAATGTTGCTCACTAAATATGACGTCACTTATGTGGGTGGGTTATGGAGCTTCCCGTGCTGCTAACTCCCTCCCTCCATGATGTCTGCTGCCGGCCCATATCATATACACAGTACACAACTACCAGTGGCGGTCTTTGGCACCAAGCACCCCAAGCGATCGCTTGGGGCCCCCAACATCCAGGGGGGCCCCCACGCCCCACTCTTGTGCTTAAGACCGCTGGACAGGGCCGCTGCCCCGCTCGCTGTTGCCATCTGAACTGTAACTATGAGCAATCGTAATGAGCGCTCATAGTTACATGCAGCAGCACTGACAGGGCGGGAGACATTTGCTCCCTTCCTGTCAGTCACTCTTGTGGCCGCAGGAAGAGTTTTCCCTGCGGTCACAAGTGGCAGCTTTGTCCTTGTGGTGCCGGCGCTCCAGTGACATCACTGGAACATCGGCACCAGGACAAGGGGAGTGCAGCCATTTGTGATCACAGGGAAAACCCTTCCTGCGGCCACAAGAGTGAAGAGAAGAGGAGACGCCCGGACCCAGGTGAGTATAAGTGTTTGTTTTATTGTGTTATATACTATATGGGAGGGGGAGCACACAGGGGTCTGTTTAACTGGGGGAGTGCACATCGGGGGTCTATATAAATGGGGGGAGCACACAGGGGGGCTATATAACAGGGGGAGCACACAGGGAGCTAAAGATTACTGGGGATTCACAGAGGGGTCTATATACTACTGGGGGCAGCACACAGGGGGTCTATATACTACTTGGGGCAGCAGAATGAGGTCTATATACAACTTCAAGAGCACACAGGAGGTCTATATCCAAGTGGGGGAGCACACAGGGGGGCTATATACTACTGGGGGAGCACACAGGGGTCTAAATACTACTGGTGGGGCACACAGAGGGTCTATATACCACTGGGGGAACATACAGGGGGTCTATATAATACTTGTGAGGCACACAGGTGGTCTATATATAACTGGGGGAGCACACAGGGGTCTGTATACTACTGGGGCAGCACACAAGGGGTCTATATAATACTGGTGGGGCACACAGGGGGTCAATTCACTACTGGGGGAACCACACAGGGGATTTATATACTACTGGAGGAGCACACAGGGGTCTATATCCAAGTGGGGGAGCACACAGGAGGTCTATATCCAAGTGGGGGAGCACACAGTGGGGTTAAATACCCCTGAGGGAGAACACAGGGGGACTATATACTAGTGGGGGAGCACACAGGGAGTATATACAACTGGGGGCAGCACACAGGAGGTCTATGTACTTCTGGGAGAGCACACGGGGGGACTATATATAACTGGGGCAACACACAGGGGTCTATATACTACTGGGGGAAGCAAACAAGTTGTAGATACTACTGGGGGAAGGACACAAGGGGTATATACTATTGGGGGCAGCACACAAGGAGTATATATTAGTGGTGGTAGCGCACAAAGGGTATATACTACTGGGGGCAACACACAGCGGTCTATTGTTTTGGAACGCGTGTCGGGGGGGGGGGGGGGCCCAGACATTACATCGCTTGGGGCCCCAGAAATGCCAAGACCGCCCCTGACAACTACTCCCATCATGTGGTCATAGTGTAAGCCTCAAATATTTCAAACATAACGTAATAGTGAATTCGACACCACAATCCGGAGGAGGATGGGGGAGGGGGGAGGGGGGAGTGAGTTAGCAGCACGGGCAGCTTGCTAACACAAACCATAAGTCACACCCTCGTTTTTCAGCAACATGTGATCAAACAAAGAAAATTCCTGGAAGAGATATTACACAATTGGCTACAATTGGGTACAATTGGAAATACATTGCATTATGTTTCACACAGACACATAGCCTAAGGGTACAAACACACACACCGTATACGCAGACTATTTACTGCTGCGATACGCAGCAAATACGCAACAAATACGCAGCAGATTAGATCTAAATAACTGAACACAGCATCAAATCTGCACCACCAAATCTGCTGCAGATCTGCTGCGTATTTGCTGCGTATCTGCTGCGTATACGGTGTGTGTGTTTGTACCCTAACAAATATAAATGTATAGTGCGATTTAGAGCTAACTCTTATGGGCAAGCCATAGGAATTACACACATTCGTAGGGACGTGAACTACTATCAGCAATGTATGGTGACCAATGTAGTCACACAGTGCAATGGGTGGGGGCAAAAATCCATAATAAACATTTAGCTTTGTCATAAATAAAGATCATTCATGACTAACTTGTAATTGAGAAATTAGGAAGGAAAGAGCCTTTAACAACACATATATAAAATGAAGCAATGTAAAGTACCGAGACAGAATGTAAGCATTATTGAGAACAGATATCTGATATATTCGAAGACCAGACCTGTACATTTAATTTTGACACTAACTCTAAAAAATACATCAAGTGTCTGTCACACACATCGCTTCTCAGACTCACAATGATAAGCCAAAAAGCGGTAAGCTGTTAGAACTTCACCTATGTCAACATTTATTAACTCATTAATGGCAAGGCGTTATCAAATACTTACTTGTAAGATTAGTCCATAAATGTCGATGAGTGATTTATCTATAACCATATCTGCCTCCATCGATTTGCCTTCACAGTTCTAAATAAGCTAATTGAGTGAATTCCTTTCACTCTTCAGATGTGAACATACACAAAATGCAGAAATAACCTTGGAATATACACACAGGAACAAAAGAATGATACATTTGTTATTTTGTTTCTCAAAAGAATCATGTGACCCCCTAGATGCAATTGTATCATGGCCAGTGAACCTGCTTCGTAGGAGTAAGTAGATTTAGTTTGTCAGAACTTTGTAAGCCGAGGATCAAAAATAGAAATATAATCATCACTAGCAGTAGTGGATTATAATAGGGGCGTTTTGGGCGGCAGCCCGTGGCCCTGAGCTCCTGGGGGGCCCATGACCACCCAAAAAGACTTATACTTTCAATGGTGTACTGTCTCCTATCTACACTTCTGACATGATTTGCAAAAAATCACTGTTTTTTTATTGCAATTTTGCACAAATCAGGACATCATGACATTATCTATCCTGTACTATGAACGCCAGGCTAGTGCTTCCATAGTTACAGTGGGGTGGGGGGGCCCAGGCTTGGTGAACAGCCCGGGGCCTATGGTAAATTTAATCCGCCCCTGATTACTAGTAGTCTAATTTTAATTATACTGGCCTGGAATCAATCAACTGCTGCCTCCTCCTCAAGTAGCCTCTCCTCAATAATACTGGCCTAGAATCGATCAACTGCTGCCTCCTGCTCCTGAAGTAGTCTGTTTTTAATAATACTGGCCTCCTCCTCATATAGCCTCTCCTCGATAATACTTGCCTGGAATCGATCAACTGCTGCCTGCTCCTCATCAAGTAGCCTCTCCTTGATAATCCTGGCCTGGAATTGATCAACTGCTGCCTCCTGCTCCTGAAGTAGTCTGGTTTTAATAATACTCGCCTGGAATCGATCAACTGCTGCCTCCTCCTCATATAGCCTCTCCTCGATAATACTGGCCTGGAATCGATCAACTGCTGCCTTATTCTCCTCAACTAGCCTCTCCTCGATAAGACTGGCCTGGACTCAATCAACTTCTGCCTCCTCCTCCTCAATTAGCCTCTCCTCCATAATACTGGCCTGGAATCAATCAACTTCTGCCTCATCTTCTTCAAGTAGCCTCTCATCCATAACACTGGCCTGGAATCGATCAACTGCTGCCTCATCCTCCTCAAGTAGCCTCTCCTCAATAATACTGGCCTGGAATCGATCAACTGCTGCCTCATCCTCCTCAAGTAGCCTCTCCTCAATAATACTGGCCTGGAATCGATCAACTGCTGCCTCATCTTCTTCAAGTAGCCTCTCCTCCATAATACTGGCCTGGAATCGATCAACTGCTGCCTCCTCCTCAAGTAGCCTCTCCTCAATAATACTGGACTGGAATAAATCAACTGCTGCCTCCTCCTGCTGCTCAACTTGTCTCTTCTCAACAATACTGGACTGAGAGGCGAGCAATCTACTGCTGCCTCCTCCTGGTTCTCGACTTGTCTCTTCTCAACAATACTGGCCTGGGTGCAATCAAGTGCTGCCGCATCAAAAGTTCGCTCATCCCTAGTTAGGACCCTCCAGACAACCTCCTCTCCACTATGCTGCACTTCACTACTTTAAACACTACAAGCTCAGCTGCAACTGCCTCTACTGTATTCTTTACTTTCAAGTATCTCCACAGCGCAAGTCAAGTCAAAAGCGCTAAAGTCTATACCAAGATTATTTATTCCTGTCAAAGTGTTGTATATTGTCCAGAGATCTGCACAGTAAAGACTGTTCTTTTTTACCTTACTGGGAACTCAGCACCTTTACACTTACAGCCTAACAACTTGGGTTAACGCTTCCCATTTCTGTGGGTGATGGTACCGCTAGTTCGGGTGGGTCAATAGCCACTCAGGACTACCATGACAAGAGCTCAAGAGACCCATCACATCGCTGGTCAAGTGTAACAACACCTATTCACCCTACTATACCATCACATATGTAAACGCAGTGCTTTGTCTTGTGCGTAGGGGGGGGGGTTACAATTTTTTGCTATGAGGCCCTGCGAATCCTAGCTACGTCCCTGGGTCAGGCAGATCAGCAGGCTGAAGGGACTGTCTTGCTGCTTGCATCAGGAGGGGAGGCAGGAGCTAATACCACAGCTGCTATACTCACACACAAACCCTTAACCGCTAGCTCCTGCACTAGGGAATAGGAGCACAGTATCACAGAGCTGTGAAATGTCTGTCCCCACTGTGAGGTGAAAGAATGTGTAGACTAGGGCAGAGGTGCATAATATTCCACAGCTGCACACAGCAGAGGACATGGGCACAAGACATCTGCAATCTGGGCAAGGATCTCCTGCTGAAAGGCAGCTCTCTGTAACTAATTTAACTGAGCTTAATATGTCAGCTCCTGCTATATCTTCCAATGCAATTCAGTAATGCATACTGCTACTGTACAACATATGAAGGCTGCTGCCATCTTGAGTGCACATCCTGAAATACAAGTATTGCTCACATAACTGGCCTCAAAAGAAGGACTTGAGTGCAGATAAAAAACATATCACATCACTACAAGTCAAAGGGCAGGAGTTGAAAACACTTAAAGGGGAACTGCGGATAAGAAAAACTTGTTTTCTATTAAAAGTACATTGAGGCTGGGTTCACACTACATATATTTCAGTCAGTATATTTCAGTCAGTATTGCAACCAAAACCAGGAGTGGATTAAAAACACAGAAAGGATCTGTTCACACAATGTTGAAATTGAGTAGATGGCCGCCATATAACAGTAAATAACTGCCATTATTTCAATATAACAGCCGTTGTTCTAAAATAACAGCAAATATTTGCCATTAAATGGCGGCCATCCACTCAATTTCAACATTGTGTGAACAGATCCTTTCTGTGTTTTTAATCCACACCTGGTTTTGGTTGCAATACTGACTGAAATATACTGACTGAAATATACATATACTGACTGAAATATACGTAGTGTCAACGCAGCCTAAAAGTTAAATATATGGGTCTAAACAATATATTACCATATCTGTACCATACTGGTAGCTGATAGAAATCCAGGAAGTGAAAAAAAATGGCCCCTGTGCAAATCCACATTGTCTCCTGCTCCTTCTTTTCTCCCACCTTAGGAGACAAATCTTCCATGCCTCTGTCTCACATTGTGTGTGTTTGATGAGATCAGGCTGAGGCGTGATCTCACAGGAGGCTTGGCTGGATCCTCCAATCCCCTGAGTGATTCACCATCTCTGACCGGCCAGAAGCAGATGTTGCACTGATTTCTCTAAGGCCTTATGCACACGCCCCGTAATTTACGGATCCGTATTTACGGATCTGAGTTAGTGCACATTGATGTCTATTGGGCTATTCACACTATCAGTAGCAGAAATGGATGAAAATCTATCCTGAAAAAAAAAGGGCATGTCCTAGTGCGGACCCGGTGCAGGCCCATTTTTTTTTTGCGGATCCTCTGATTGAAATCAATTGGTTACGGATTGTTTACGGATTGTAACATGTTGGCATCCGTATTTCCACAAAAAAATACGGATGAAGTGCATTGAAAAGCAATGAGTAGTAAAAAATTGGAATTACGGAAATACGGATGGAATACGGATGTCCAATCCGTAATTTCTCACGGGTTGTTTCAGGACCAGAAAAAATTACTGAACGTGTGCATAAGGCCTAATTGTGCAGAAGTGTGCAGTGAAATTAGGGCTGTGTTCACACATGTTGGAGTGTCATTGCAGTACTGCAGCGTATTCACAAATATGATGCAGTAACACAAGTAAATGATGCTAAACGGCAGAGAGGATCAGAGCCTTATTGTGGGGCTCAAGTTCAAAGATTAACCCCTTAAGGACTGGGCCTGAAATGGCCTTAAGGACCGGAGTAAATTTTATGAATATGACCAGTGTCACTTTATTCATTAATAACTTCGGGATGCTTTTACCTATCCGGCTGATTCTGAGATTGTTTTCTCGTGACATATTGTACTTCACATTTCTAGTAAATTGGAGTCGATACTTATAACAAATCTTTATGAAAAAAAACAAAATAGCGTGAAAAATTGTGAAAAAATGCATTTTTCCAACTTTAAAACTTTTCTGCTTATACAGAAAATGGTTATACCACATACATTATATATTAAATAGCATTAGAAACATGTCTATTTTATGTTGGCGGCATTTATTAAACTATATTTCATTTTTTTTAAACAATAGAAAGCGTAAAACATTAGCAGCAAATTTCCAAATTTTCGGTAAAATTTCAAAATCAGATATTTTTAGGGACCTGTTCAGGTTAAGGCCGGGTTCACACGCTGTAACAGTGCGGCCGTAAAAATTTCTGTCCCGTATATATCCGGGTGGTGTTGCGGCTGGATTAGAAAAGCACTTACGGTGTTATCGTAAGAGTCCGGCCGTAGTGTCATGATGTTTCTTGGCTTGTTTGGCCCCGGTCGAAAAGCATGTAATTTATTCATGAATCTGCCCCCGGCCCAAAGAAGCACACCCACATCCCTATAAAATCTCCGCCCACTCGCGAAGTACGCCCATATGCTTTTTGTGTTTTGAAGCAAGGCAAGAAATTTATCAAGATGTCTGATGAGGCAAATAATGTGCCCTATGGGCCAGCACGGCGAATGAGGCTGCGCCGCAAACACCAGCCCCTGGTGCTTGGTGTCCTATGGAACCTTCGTCATTATTACCTGCGTTTGTGTGTAAGTATTATTTTACTTTTTTTTTTTTTTTTTTTTTTTTTTTGAAGCTTTATGTACCTTTTTTAGAAATAGCTTTACAAACTGTTTAGGCTTATAATCCGTAAAACATTGATTTAAATGTATTGTTTATGCAAGCTCCCTTAAGTACTGTTGACAAAAGGTCCTTAAATGCAACAGTGTAATCATTTTCTGACTAAGTGAGATGTCTTCAAAATTATGAATGTAATTTTTTTTACAATTCTTCTCAGAGGCAAAAAGACGCAGAGCAGCGCCGTCTGCAGGAGGTGGGACGGCGATATTGGGTCCACCCCATCAATGTGCGGAGGGAGACCCGTGGCCACATTGGTTGCCTGTATGATGATTTGCGCCGGTATGTCGATTTTAATAGATAAAAGTAGGATAATCTTTGAATGTAATATGCTAATGTAAACGTTACTGTCCCCAAATGTTTGGTCCAAAGTCCATTATGTTTTTTGTTGGTTTTGGTTTATCCTTACAACGTTTGATGTTAATTTCGACATTTGTAAACCCTATTACATCTTCCTATGATGTGTGTTTGTGTGTAATATTTGTGAGCAATATTTTTCTTCATTTCTTGCAGCCATCCTGACAAGTTCCAGGACTTCGTCAGGCTGCCTATGGAGGCGTTTGATAATTTGCTTTCGATTTTGAGCCCACATCTCCAGAGACAGGACACCTACATGCGGAAATCCATCCCTCCTGTGGCCCGTCTGCTCATAACGTTAAGGTGAAGAGGCTTTGGTTTAATTGGGACTATTTGTTCATGGTTTTTAATGTAAATGTAATATTGTCTTAAAAGATGTAATAATGTAATATTTAGATGAATGTGAAATAGAATCGAATTTAATTTATTTTTTTATTTATTTTTTTTCCAGATTCTTGGCGACAGGGGAGAGTTATGTATCGTTGCACCTCCAATTCCGGGTTGGTAAGTCCACCATCTCTGGAATTGTGAGGTGCACGTGCGGCGTGATCTGGGAGCATTTGCAGCCCATCGTGATGCCCAGTCCGACCCGGGAGATTTGGTTGCAGTCAGCAGCAGGCTTTCAGTCTGTGGCCAATTTCCCCAACTGTATAGGGGCGGTTGATGGTAAGCACATACGTGTGAAGCAACCACCGCGATCAGGATCACAATATTTCAATTATAAGAAATTTTTTTCTGTGGTCCTGATCGCGGTTGTTGATTCCACGTATCGTTTCCTTGCCATCGACGTCGGCTCCTATGGCAGTACTGGGGACTCCCGGGCGCTACTGAGATCAGAGTTTGGGAGGCGAATCCTGTTAGATCGCGTGACTCTACCTCCTCCCACTCCTCTTCCGGGTACCACGCATCCCGCTCCATTCGTCATGGTAGGGGATCAAGCCTTCCCTTTACTGAACAACCTGCTGCGCCCTTACCCACGGAGAGGGCTGGATGAACGGGGGAGAGGATTTAACCGGAGGCTGAGCCGGGCACGTAACTTCGTGGAGTGCGCCTTCGGAATCATGACTAGTCAGTGGAGAGTGTTTACCACTGCCCTGCAGTTGAACTTGGGCACAGTTGACATGGTCATTAAAGCTGCCTGTGTTCTCCACAACTACCTTCGGGACTATGCTCCCACCCCGGAGGTGGACGTGGAGACACTGCCAGCTTTTAGTGCCCCGCTCAACTATGGCCAAGGGAGACAACTCAACCGCGGGATAGTGGTCAGGAACCTTTTTGCTGACTACTTCATGACTCCTGAAGGCGCCGTGCCCGTGCCCCTTTCACAGCCTCCGTTATGAGCCACGGCCACAGGACTGATGTTTTTCCGCATGTATGTCACCTGTCTCTGGGATGTGTTTATTTTTTTATTTTATTTTTTTTTCTTTGAGCCCGATGTCTTTGCTTATATTTAATTTGGCTTATATTTTGATTAAAAATATACAATATATTTTGGTATTCCACTAAACAATGTGTCTGCCTTTTCAATGTATGTCAACCATGTTGTGTGTTCCCACATATTTGTATTGTTCGAAAATACACATAACCTCACTAGATATACTACTGGGCAGTAATTTTATCGAGCATGGTCACATCCTGCTAATGTTAATTGGATAGTCCTTTCAACCTAGTGTGCAGAAACATTGATGTGATCAAAACATGTGTATTTCCTATGGAGTGACCAGCAGGGTGCGCACTATATGTCTAACTTTCTAGTCTGGGATATGTAACAGGATCTGATATCTTCTAGTGACACAGTCCATCTCACTTCTTAACAATCACCATTAACACACCACATATATCCCTCCACACATCACCCAGGTGCGCCAGCTGGATGTGGTCTACTTAGGTTGCGGTTCCCGAAACAAATCTTAAAGATAAGTAAAACCCAAAATAGTGTATAAATAGAGGATAAATCTCGCTCTTTACTTTATGACCTGTTCCCTGTCTACAGTCATCTCCTGGCTTTGTTATCAAAAATCGATCACATCAATCTGCCTGTGTAAAGGCTACATTATGTAGTTTATTGTGTGTACGTTGATATATCCTCCACTTTGTACATAATGACCACATGCTGGATGTCCTGCAGGAGGCGATTTCCACTCCCATCGGACAGATAGCTCCATGTGGAAATGATAGTGTCATGATAATAAACATTAATGTCCAAACAAATTTTAGTGATCATCACAAGCCTCTCCTGCTCTGGCCACTTCCAGCCTTGGCCACAGATGTCAGCATAGAGCAGGGTCAGACCTGAAAAACAAGGAATCGCAGCATTCACTACATCTTCGGTAGTGGCTTCACAATACGTGTATTTCACTCAGTATAGCTAACAAAAACAGTAGTGGATTCAAAACACCCAAAGGATCTGTTGACACAATGTTGTCATGTAGTGGATGTGCGCCAGAAAAACTATAAATTAGGAATTTTCAAAATAACATCCCTTCTTAGAAAATAAATGCCAATATTTCACATTAAATGGCGCACATCCACTCAATTTCGACATTGTGTGAACAGAGCCTTTATGTGTTTTGAATCCACTACTGGTTTTGTTAACAATATTGACCCAAATATACTGACTCAAATACACGTATTGTGAACCTACTACGAACATGTAGTCAATGTTGCTATTCATTGTTTTTCATGTATGACACTGCTCTCTGCTGACATCTGTGGCCAAGGCAGGAAGTGGTCAGAGCAGGAGAGTGTTGGGCTGATTAATAAAATACTTAACTACATTAATATTTCCTATCATGACACATTCAGCAATGTGTCAGATATGATTAGAAATATCCTCCTGAAGGACATCCAGCATGTGTTATTTCTCTACAAACGTCAAGCATACAAGTAAATTGACTAACACACAATAGCAACATTCAATACATCTTTCTATGCAAACAAAGTCCACTAAGTGTTTTTAAGCGTATTTCGTAGTTCCTTAGTGCCAGTCAATAATCATTTATGTGTTTTTAACCCTTAACCACTCAAACATAAACAAGTAACAAAAAAAAAATTATGTAAACAAGAAGATATGTCGAAATGGATTTATTACTTGTAGCCAAAAATTCACATTCACATGATAGTGTGTGTGGGTGGATGTGGGCGAGGGTGTGTGGAGACTACTTTGGACCATGTTGACAGAAGTTAGAATAGTGTGCAGAGGCACTAGTCTGGGCAATATGTGAAGGCCACAGCCAGCCTGACTGTATTCTGGCAACACAAAACTAAAAGGGACATCCCAATCCCCACAAGCTGTTACTGTCATCCCTAGCTAATGTGATGCCAGACCTTGTAAACAGTGTGTTATTGATGTGGTCCTGGTGCGCAGCAATGTTAGTAAAATATTAATGCTAGTAAGCCGCGGTTGGCACAAAGGCCCTACAGTGGAACAGACAAGGGGTGGTGTTGGTGTAGCTGAGTAGAGGGAGTGCGGAACTAACACAAATGTTGTTGGACGGTCAAGGCACATGTCACTCTCTCTCGCCAGGCTCCACAGGACCCTCTTGGCATCTTGGTGGTGGAGTCCTGGCCACTCCCTCTGCCAGATTAGGTTCTTCATTCTCTTCATCCGATGAGGCCTCTGCTGGTTGCTGAACTAGTTGTGGTCTGAGGAGAAAACAACACTGGTCACAATCTAAGATGGCACTTTTGTTTAAGGACATTTTTTGGCATATAAATAAACTCAATGCATCCAATGCAGGATTTGACTCTGCCTGCTTTCACACTATTTTCTATGTACGAGGTGTCACAATAGACATTTTTACACTATATTGAGACACTGTTCACCCAAAATGTTGGTCTTCAGAAGGCCACCCGAGTGGAACATTCTTCGCCCCTATGGACACATTGCGTCCATTGTTTAAAGATTATTAATACACTCCACGCTATTGGCATAAATGGTATTTCATGTTCTGGATTAGATCCTGGAGTGATCAAAAGCAGTTACAAAAGCGGTTAGGCCAGGCTGCATTTGTTAGTTATCTTGTGTCCAGCAGGGGGCGCATCATCTTAGCTCAATGGATATTCCTCTAAAGTGTTCACTAAATATACTGCTCCCCCTGCAGGAGCCGCAATGTATATAATCTATATAAATATAACACATGTCTATGTCTGCACACATAAGACACTGACCTACTTCTGTCATCATCTGATCCTACCATGGACACATGTAATTAACACACACACTTACCTGCGGCGTCTGGTGGAATTCAAAATGAAACGCAGCATTGGGGCAAAACGCAAAGCGGCCAGTTCTTCTTCTGAGGCCCCACGCCTGATCAGCTGCCGTCGCTGCCTGATGAATCTGTCCCTCACACTGGACCACCTGGTCTCCACATAGTTTGCTTTAACAAAAAGCAGACACACATTAGGAATATATCAGCGTCAGGTGACCATAACACTAGAGTTTATTGTTTGCCACAGTGGCTAAACAACTTACCAATTATCCATTTCTGTAATCTAGTATGCTGGTCCCAATCTGGGTATACAATCCGGCAAACCTCCCTCCATGCGGCACTCCGCGTTAGCCGGCTTCTGTACCCAGGCGCAGGGCCGTCCCATAGCAGTGGGCGAGCATGAACCTGAAAAGAAGACAAAATTACAGTAACGTCTTAGGAATTATTAGTCATTAAGGTCATAGCTACTACACCCATTTCACATGCTACACGCCATGTTTGATTGTAAATAGTACGTCACTTATGTGGGTGGGGTCTCCAGCTTCACCTGCAGCTAACTCCCTCCCTCCATGAAGTTTGCTGGCGGCACATATCATATACACAGTACACCACTACTCACATCATGTCCTCATACTATTTTTGGAAAATATATGTGCTTACTACTATGGAATGGAACCCCACAATCCCTCGCGGGGGTCTGGTATTGGATAGCGACACGGGGGGACACGCCTCCTCTCTGTAGTATCGCCACCTCAGCACTGGGCGTAGCGGGGGGGGGGGGGGGGTGTTGACAATTGTGTGTCGTGTGCTCGGCGAATTGCTATGTCACACCATGTAACGCTGCTCAGCTTACCCATTTGTGTCCGGCCTTGTCACGTCGTAAGCCGCTGCACTACAAGTGCCATAATGGGCGGCCACGCCTCTTTGAACGTGGCTGCTGCGTATTGTGTGTGCTTCCGATGTTACAACGCCTGACAAAGTAGAAAGCTGAGCAGCGCTAAAAGCCGAAGTACTCATTAGCCGAGCAGTGAACATAATTAGCACAGCACACCAAACACTCCGGCTAAACAACCACCCCGCTACGCACAATGATGACGTGCATGTACTACAGAGAGGAGGCGTGTCCACGCTGTGTCGCTAGCCTATAACATCAGCCTGCGCCGGATCTTGTGCGTGATTTGCGTACTATTAAAGCGACCTCCTTATGATGACACTATGAGCACATTATGGGAGGATTTCTCCTATGTATGTGCCGCCAACACCCATCATGGAGGGAGGAGGGAGGAGGGAGAGAGTTCGCTGCACGGCCATCTCGCTAACAGCAGACATAAGTCACGCCCTGGTTGCCCACCAACATGTGCTATTACAACGACAATTCCTCGACTAGCCATTACTTACAAATCTCGGCTAAAATATGATGTGCGTTACATGCTCCTAAATAGCTAACACATTCACAGATTTTGAGGACACACACACATATGAAAAGACAAATGCAGTCATTGCTCGATTTCAAGCGCCCCCTGATGGCAAACACATAGGAATTACACACAATCGTACTTACGTCAACTACTGTGAGCGATGTATCGTGCCACTAAATGACTATGGACAATCGTACACATAAAATAAATATTATCTATCATCTAGTGATCATGACATTATCGATTTTGTTTCACGAAATTATTTCTCACTTAAACAGGCTGCAATAACAGACTTTGGGACATAAAAAAAAACGCTAGAAAAGCCAATCATTCGAAATTACATGCATGTAAATGTGAGTCACACAACAAATGACAATCATACATTAAGTCACAGGCACACAACTATCTTCTCCGAGTGCAAAGGAGGATCCTGTGCTGTATGTTGTACCATGGTGCTGAGTATGTAGTGTCTTATTTATTGAACTGTGCTGCGTCACAGTTTATGTATGCCTGACGACGACTGATTGTAATAAAGATATTTTCAATCAAAAAAAAAAAAAAAATCTAGAGACAACATCGCAGATGTGTGTGGAAGAATGTGAACTATTCCACTTCACACACACAATGTAGCATTGTTTTCTCCAGGCCAAAATCTAGTATGGATTGAATAGTGGGTCATTAAAAGACTTAGAATGTGTCATTAAATATTATATAGATATGAATTATACTTTAAACTCATCATGTTCTGTCTGAAATATCACATGAAACTGATTATTGTGTAGAAATGTAAAAAAAAATAGGAAACATTTTACACATAAAGCTTATGTGCAAGATCCTGAGTCAAACATATACAACAAAAGTCATGAATGGCTGGAAAAACACGACACATCATACACTTGCATTTAGGAACTCATCTATTTGTATTACAGTACATTTTTGGCCTTCTTGACGTTAACATTTAGTCACATATTGTTTCTGCTACCAAGGTCCCATACACACAAGAACCATTCGCCCTGGAGATAGCTAAAGGAAACACCTTATGATTGTACTTGTTTCTATAGATTTTATTAAATGAGGATCTTAGCAAACTGTTTTTTCAAACAGAGTGTACCATGTCACCACGGTAAGGTGTCCTCAGGGACATGGACCCTACTCTACCCTAACACAAAATGACCTCTCTGGCCGTGAAAAAGGAGACCACTTGCCATAAACAAAAGCAAATAAAATTAAAAATTAAAGCAATATAAATAGAAAAAATTGTAACTAAATATAAAATAATAAATATGATGTATTGCCTCATACATCACATAGTAGAAATCATAAACGTGGTGGGTTACGAGATGCCCGAGAGCGCCGTCCACGCCGTGGCTGGCGCCTAGGAACGGCCCTAGTACCCTCAGATGGAGGGGGCATGGCACCAGGTGGCTCTGGGGAAACTGCTGGGGGGACAAGGGGGGAGAGAGGTGTGGGCACAGGTGGGGGCGCAGTGGTCTCGGGGAAAACATAGACCTGCGGCGGGCTATGTGGCCTCCGTGAGTGTAACCCATACACCGATTGTAGGAGGGCGCCCACATAGGAAGGGTCGGGGAAAGTATCGGGGTCAACCTGCTCGTGACACGACAGCACGAATTCTGTAACGATCCGCGCACTACGTGCCAGATTAGTAGGGAGATTCCGTAAACGGACTCCCAGATAGTAGCAGAAGAAGTCATTCTGATCATCTCCTCCATCAAACCGCCTGACAAAGTTGATAACAGAATGATCCACCTCACTCAATGCTGAATGAGGTTCTTCTTGATCCCGGCGCCTCCTGGTGGTGGTAGTGGGCCTCGTGAGTGGCTGAGTTGGCCGAGCTGCCAGGGGCACACCACTAGGACCTGCACCAGATGTTGATGGTGCTGCAGCCTCCTCCTCTTCCTGCATGGAAGTAGAGCCAGAAGGTCCTGGCATCTGCTCCGTGCCCTCAGAAAGAGTCGGACTGCCAGGCTCCTGTGATGGCGGTGGCGTCGCACTCTCCCCCTCCTGCTGTGATGCTGCAACATCAGCACCACCAGCATCCTGTCCTCCCGGTGGGTCAGAGAAATTGCCACTGGTTCTGTGGAGAGACAGAAAGGTTAGCTAATATGGACCCATTCATAAAGGTACTTCATATATAGAATTGGTTAGTTTGGCTAACATACACTATGAAGAAATGTGTGCTTTGTTAAGACGAATACATTATATAGTACTATCACCATCCTATGTTAGGACATACAACTATTTATAAAAACTCATTCACATTAGTGTGTAAAAAAAATTAAAAGAAAGGAATATAGTTGAAAAATGTTCCCCTTTCTGAGTGTGGAAACAATGCTCTCATCTTCATGGCATGTTGTGGGCATGGAAGCATTCTGGTGACAACACAACAACAAGTGTTTTTTAATGTCGCACAGCATGGAGAGGGGCCTGAGTTAGTCATGTGACCAGATACACAAGCGTCCAGTAAGAGGCCTGTGTACCTGTCATTGATCCCCGCAGGCCACACTGAGACAGTGACAGAGCAGCAGGCCGCCCAGCATGGAGTATTAAAGGAAGTGAATAGTGTGGCCCGGAGAACAGCTCTCGGACTGCTTAGTACTGTAGGACACAAAATATTAAGCCTTATCCGCTGCATGGAAAAGGCCATTTCATTCACCATGCTTACTGGCTCTGCCACCTACAGCACACGCTAAACAACTGAGGGAGTGACCGTGATCTGCTAAAATCCCGAGATGTTGGTCTAGCGCCATGACAGAAAGTAACATATTTTATAGAAATGACAGGATGTTGAAGCACGAGTCAGAGTGTTGTGTAAGCATTTGGTTGAGTGTGAGCAAAGGGGACTATTGTGATTGGTCAGGATACATTAACCCTCTCTGGACAGTCACATACACCAGCATGAAGGCTAAGAAACATGACACAACTAGGGCCTTATAAAGAATGGCAATAGTCTATGTTGTCAAATGATCTGTATACATTTAAAGATAATTGTCTGGCCATTCCTATAAAACATATACATAAAGAGGAAGATTTGTGAAATCGGATTATATTATCTGCTAGTGAGTATGGACCAGGTTCAGCTGAACAACCAAAGGCAGAATTTAAACTCATTACTCCCATATAACATTTTATATCATGTATTAGATATTGTCCACTATATGATACTATATACATTATGTAATAATAAAAAGATGCTTACAGCCGTTGACTGCGGCTCGGGAGAAAATCCAACAGGGGCGCATAGCGCATGGAGGTCGGCTCCCCACCCCTCTCCTCCGTGCGTATCGCCCGTTGGTACTGGTCCCTGACACTAGACCAGCGGGTCTCCACTGCTCGGACTGACAAAAGCAAATATTTATTAGAAATAGATAGATAATTATCATTTATATATATTTATAGGGCTTGGTCGAAATATCGGCCATTCTTCTCACGATTTTATGTCATACATTATTTGACAACACGACATACCCATCCGCAGCTGCTCAGCGTCCGTGACATCGCCCCACTGTGGGACTACCACAGCCGCTATCCTCTCCCACGTCTCGCGACGCAGGACGCGGTCGTGGTAGCCACGCACAGTCAAGTCCCACAAATGGGGACGGGACCGCACCTGAAAAAGAATATATAAACACATAAATCAATAGACATCTCCATCTGACTTCACCTCTCTGTGTGTCTACATCGATTAGAATAATAACATGTTTTCCCTAATGACATTACATAGAGTGGTGTTGGGATTCCAACAGACCACCTGTGTAATCTAATGAACACAGCCTAATAACCACTGAGCCAAGACTCACTAAACCAAGGAATGCCAGAACTCTTTGAACACACTTAGGAAAACATACCACGATTGGTGTCTAATTATTTAATTTAGGAAAGGCTTTGTATCTTAACTCGCACTAATTAGTAGGCCACAAGACCAGCTCAATGGCAGCTTTGCATTCACACCTGATGACAACGAAAATCCACATTGTTTAGAAAATACATGAACACATGTGCAAACGAGTGAAGCTAACTATTTAACTACTGCGGTGTTTGTTCTGGTGTATGTGTGGTGTTTTGTTCTAATTAGTGTGTGGATAAAACATGTCACAACAACTATGGTTAGAGATCTCGACATTTTTTAATAACTATAGTCAACATTTATCTATTAAACAATAGCTGATATATAGTTACAAATATATATTGATAATTAAATACATGTAAGGTTACGTATTGCATTAGGTCGAAGATTCTAGGAGGGACACACAATAACATGAAGCTACGTGCAAAATCCAGCTACATGAAAAACGCATCAAAAACGCAACCTTGGTCGAATCGAGTTTGGAAACATTCAACAAAGATTACTTGACTAAACTATCTAGTGCGCACGCTTACTCAGATTGACATGCAGTATATCACACAAAAAACGCATCAAAAACGCAACCTTGGTCGAATCGAGTTTGGAAACATTCAACAAAGATTACTTGACTAAACTATCTAGTGCGCACGCTTACTCAGATTGACATGCAGTATATCACACAAAAAACGCATCAAAAACGCAACCTTGGTCGAATCGAGTTTGGAAACATTCAACAAAGATTACTTGACTAAACTATCTAGTGCGCACGCTTACTCAGATTGACATGCAGTATATCACACAAAAAACGCATCACAAACGCAACCTTGGTCGAATCGAGTTTGGAAACATTCAACAAAGATTACTTGACTAAACTATCTAGTGCGCACGCTTACTCAGATTGACATGCAGTATATCACACAAAAAACGCATCAAAAACGCAACCTTGGTCGAATCGAGTTTGGAAACATTCAACAAAGATTACTTGACTAAACTATCTAGTGTGCACGCTTACTCAGATTGACATGCAGTATATCACACAAAAAACGCATCAAAAACGCTACAAACATTATTGTAAGGAAAAAAAAAAAAAAAATTTAACACATGTAACTGTTATAAAAATATATACTGGAAGAAATACAACAACCATACACTCAATAGGGCTAGTAAATTCGACATATGTAAGTAGTTCATTAATATGGGAACTGCACTCGAAATTAATACTATAGCAGATAAGGAAACACATGACGATACTTTGTGGGTTTTTTAAGGCCACATTCACACGCCCGTGTCGCATTACAAAAACGCTGATATTAAAGACCACTAAGAGTCTGGATATTCATATGTGTCTTACATGTGGCTTAGGTGCGTCTTTGTTGGCCGAGACGACCATGGGCATTTCTAAGTCCAATTAAAACATTTTCACACAGAACATAAATATATAAACATAGATATCTATTTTTGGTCACATACATTACATATTATTAGACATATATTGATATATATATATACACATAGAGAGAGAGGGATACATAGATACACAGAAAGAGACTACACATCATATTTTCGAAGGCAAATCATTCGAGAAACATTAGTCTAATTCTTCGATCAAACTTACCTCTGCGATCAGGCGTGGAACATCAATGTCCCGCTGCCAGGAACCACGTCGCCCACGACCAGCACCACCATGCTCCGCTCGCCGTGCCATCGCTCCAGATCGGGACACCTAAAAGGATGGTCACCTATTGAAGCCCATTCACTTGGGCCTTTTAAACTGAAGGGGCGTTACGCATTGATGAATTATTCTAATGAGAATCCGGATTGATCCGGCTGAAATCAGAGGTTCCGTCAGGCCCGAATGTTACTTCCTACGGGCGACTTGGACATTTTCGGGCCGGAAATAATGGTCTTGCTCATTTTTTACGGACCCGGATACAATCAGGCCCGAAACTCATACGGAGTGTGCACTGTACAGCCGCATATCCTATACTTCCCAGCATACACACGAACCATCAAATATACCGCCGCACAATTACAGCCGCACATACAGCCGCACTCTTACAACGTGTGAACCGAGCCTTAAAGTGTTTTTGAGGGGACTGTGTGTTAGAAAGACCCACGAAGCACCCCATTTCAGAAACTGCACCCCCCAACCTCTGCAAAAGCACATCCAGAAAGTTTTTTAACCCTTTAGGGGAGTCACAGAAATAAAAGCTAAGTGTGTAAGAAATTTGAAAATTTTACTTTTCTGTGCAGAGATTTTATTGTAATCCAATATTTTTCATAATTATGAACCTATTACCAGAGAAATGCACCCCAATATTGATTGCCCCGTTTCTGCAGTTTATAGAAATACCCCATATGTGGCCCTATTGCGCTATTTGACGCAACCACAAGCCTCAGATACAAAGGAGCGCCTAGTGAATTTCAATGGCTCCATTATATTTGGTCATTTCTGACTGTACCACTTCAGGTTGGCAGAGGCTCTGGGGTGCCAAAACATAAGAAACACCCCTAAAGGGACACCATTTAGAAAACTACACCCCTCAAGGAATGTAACAAGGGGTGCGGTGAGCATCTGGACCCCACAGGTGCTTCACAGATTTTCCGAACAATGTGTTGTGAAAAAAGACAAAAGTATTTTTTACACTATAATGTTGGTCTAGCCTTCAATTTTTCATTTTCACAAAGGGATAAAAGGAAAAAAAAGACACAAAAAGTGTAGCGCAGTTTCTCCCGAGTACAGAAATACCCCACATGTGGACATAAAGTGCCAAGCGGGCGCAGGACGAGCCTCCAAAGGGAAGGAGCGTTTGGAAGCTGGATTTCACTGGAATGGATTTCAAGGGCCACATCGCATTTACAAAGCCCTTGTGCTGCCAAAACACTGGAAACCCCCCACAAGTGACCCCATTCTGGAAACTACACCCCTCAAGGAATCTAACAAGGGGGGCAGTGAGCATATGGACCCCACTGGTGACGGGCAAAAATGTGGAACAATGTGACGTGAAAGTGAAAAATTTCATTTTTTCACTTTCACGGCACAAATGTGCCCGTCATTAAGGGGTCCATTTGCTCACTACACCCCTTGTTAGATTCCTTGAGGGGTGCAGTTTCCATAATGGGGTCACTTGTGGGGGGTTTACACTGTCTTGGCAGCACAAGGGCTCTGTAAATGCGACATGGCGTTCATAATCCATTCTAGCCAAATCCAACCTCCAAAATCCAAATGGCGCTCCTTCCCTTCGGAGGCTTGCCCTGCGCCCACATGGGGATTTATGTCCACATGTGGGGTATTTACGGACTCGGGGGAAATTGCTCTACACATTGTGTTTTTTTTTTCTCTTTTAACCCCTTGTGAAAATGATAAATTCAAGGCTAGACCAACATTATAGTGTAAAAAATGTAATATTTCATTTTCACGCCACATTGTTCCACATTTGTGCCCGTCACCAGTGGGGTCCATATGCTCACTACACCCCTTGTTACATTCCTTGAGGGGTGTAGTTTCCATAATGGGGTCACTTGTGGGGGGTTTCAACTGTCTTGGCAACACAATGGCCTTTTAAATGCAACATGGCCCCTCGAAATCCAATCCAGCCAAATCCAGCCTCAAAAAACCAAATGGCGCTCCTTCCCTTCGGAGGCTTACCCTGCACCCGCATGGCGCTTTATGTCCACATGTGGGGTATTTCCGTACTCAGGGGAAATTGCGCTACACATTTAGTGTTTTTTTTTACCTTTTAGCCCCTTGTAAAAATGAAGAAATCATGACAAGATTAATGATTTAGAGTAAAAAAATTTTTAAAAAATTACACTAAATGTTGGTCTAGCCTTGATTTTTTCCATTTTCACAAGGGGCTAAAAGATAAAAAAAAAAAACACTAAATGTGTAGAGCAATTTCCCCTGAGTACGAAAATACCCCATATGTGGGCATAATGTGCCATATGGGCACAGGGCAAGCCACCAAAGGGACAGAGCGCCATTTAGAGGCTGGAATGGAGGATGGAGGCCATGTCGCAATTACAAAGCTCCTGTGCTGCCAGGACAGTAGAAACCCCCGACAAGTGACCCCATTCTGGAAACTACACCCCATAAGGAATCTAACAAGGGGTACAGTGAGCATATGGAACCCACTGGTGTCGGGCACATGTGTAGAACATGTGCCGTGAAAATAAAAAATACAATTTTTTTCATTTTCACGTCCCAAATGTGGCCGTCACCAGGGGGCCATATCCCCACTGCCCCCCTTGTTAGATTCCTTATGGGGTGTAGTTTCCAGAATGGGGTCACTTGTGGGGGGTTTCTACTGTCCTGGCCGCACAGAGGCTTTGTAATTGCATCATGGCATCCTCTAATGGGAATGGTGGCCATACCTACTTAGCTGGGGAAAAGGGACAATTCTAATTTATTTGGGGGTATTGGGCCAATTATTAGTTTATAAGGTTGGAAATGACAGGTGTCCATCAAATTCAATCTGTGTTGATCCAGAGGAAGGCAAAAAAAACCCTCGTAAGGCAGACGACAGTAGCTTTATCACAGGGGAAAAATTCCTTCCTGACTCCATAATGGCGATCAGAATAATCCCTGGATCAACGTGACCCCTGAAATAGGAATAAGGGACAGAATTTAGATAATGTAGAACCCCAATGACGTGTGGTGCGCCTTGGAGCGATCCAGTATGCAGAGGCCGGGGGGATCAGGACAGGCGTCACACTGGAAAATGGTGTCCTTCCTGATCCCCCTGTTACGCCACACTCTGCACTTCTTCTGGGGTCTCCCTTTCTCCATTGTGGGGGACGTCACCTGGAAAATGTTGTCCTGGTGCGATACGGGGTCCCACATATCCAGAATCGCTGGGTCCGCTCCATGGCTGCTAAATATTAGGGTTCTATTACGGCTTCTGATATGTTCGGATCGTGCCGCAAGCTACAGTAGCTCGGGCAGCGAGGGACCGGAAGAGCGGGTGCTGGTATAAAAGTTATCCCCGTACAGGTGGTGGCGACCTTTATCCAGCAGTGGGAAGATCAGTTCCCCAACGATCTCCCCACTAACTCCGAGGATTGGGGGTGGGGGGCATCTGGGGGCTGGATTTGGGTGTCCCTTCCTTCATACACTCTAAGGCTGTGTTCACACGCTGTAACTGTGCGGCTGTTTTTTTTATGCGGCTGTAAATGTGCGGGTGAAACTCCGGCCGTGGGAAAAAATAGACATGCGGCTCAAAACATACGGTCATTTACTTTGAAATCTGGTTCAACTAAAAATAAGAAATAAAATGTTAAGAAAGTGATGGAAACACCTCTGGATGCATCTGGGAAAGCAGGGAACACAGTTTACATGAATTGCTATTACCGGGGTTTGCGATCCTCTGCACTATAGCCGATGTCTCTCATGGTTAATATATTGAATTAATAAAACACATTTTCTGTCTAATAAAGTCCCTTTTATTGTTCAATAATTAAATGTAAACGATTCCATCATTTTGCAATTAAATATACTGTTAAAATAAATATATATATAAATAAATGTATATTTATATATATATTTATTTTTTGACAGTATATTTAATTGCACAATGATGGATTCGTTAGAATTAAATTATTGAACAAAGAAACTGAATTTATTTCCACGAAAATGTGTTTTATTCATTAAATATTAATTAGTACAGGAAGCTCTATAAGCCGGTAATTCATATTCCCGGCAATAGAGCATTCTGTACTAATCATCACTTTACTTTAATGAAAACATCAAATGTTTCTTCTAATTATGTTATCACAATAGCATTATTAGAAGAAACATTTAGAATTATATGTGCGCTCAGCTGATTGGCTGTTCGGCTGAGCGCACATATAATGAGCCGGTCCGCAGCACAGTGACTTCATTGTGCTGCGGACCAGCGAAGAGGACACATCGGGACATCGGATGGTGAGTATAGAGCTCTCCCCACCCCCTCCCCGGCACTGCACCCCTCCCAGCAAGGAAGGGGGGGTCACTTAACCCCTTCCTTGCTGGGATGGGTGCAGTCTGACATCAGTCTGGCCCCCAGGGGGTTAAGGGGGATGCAATACATCCTCCCTTAACCCCTTGGGGGTCAGACTGTAAGCAGCGATCTGTAAAGATGCTGCATACTGTAAGGAGCACAACACCGCTCACAATGATGGGTGTTGTGCTCCTGTTTGTGTGTTTTTTGTGTGTTTCTCCCTTTTTGTTTTTCAGATATCGGTATCCTGGGGATTACGTCGGATTCCATGGACTACGTCGATGACCAGCGGTTGTTCTTTGAATTTTTTTAATAAAATGGTCAATGAGGGGTGTGGGGGTGTTTTTATTTGAATAAAAAAATATTTTAAACTTGTGTCTTGTCTTTATTTCTTTACTTTATAGACTTAGTAGTGGAAGCCGTCTAATAGACAGAATCCATTACTAAGTTGGGGCCTAGTGTTAGCCGGTATAAAATGGCTAACACTAACCCCCTATTATTACCCCAGTACCCAATGCCACCAGGGGTACTGGGAAGAGCCGGGTGCCAGTGGTCCCGGAGCGTCAATATTGGCGCTCCTGGACCGGGCGGCAGCAGGCTGGTAAGATTTAGGCTGGGGAGGGCCTAAACCAATGGCTCTTCCCACCCTGGTGTTACCAGGCTGCTGTCGTTTGGTTTTTAACCCGGCTGGTTATAAAAATAGGGGGGACCCTATGCGTTTTTTTTTAATTATTTATTTATTTAAAAAAATAAAAAAATTCAAAGAACAACCGCTGGTCATCGACGTAGTCCATGGAATCCGACGTAATCCCCAGGATACCGATATCTGAAAAACAAAAAGGGAGAAACACACAAAAAACACACAAACAGGAGCACAACACCCATCATTGTGAGCGGTGTTGTGCTCCTTACAGTATGCAGCATCTTTACAGATCGCTGCTTACAGTCTGACCCCCAAGGGGTTAAGGGAGGATGTATTGCATCCCCCTTAACCCCCTGGGGGCCAGACTGATGTCAGACTGCACCCATCCCAGCAAGGAAGGGGTTAAGTGACCCCCCCTTCCTTGCTGGGAGGGGTGCAGTGCCGGGGAGGGGGTGGGGAGAGCTCTATACTCACCATCCGATGTCCCGATGTGTCCTCTTCGCTGGTCCGCAGCACAATGAAGTCACTGTGCTGCGGACCGGCTCATTATATGTGCGCTCAGCCGAACAGCCAATCAGCTGAGCGCACATATAATTCTAATGTTTCTTCTAATAATGCTATTGTCATAACATAATTAGAAGAAACATTTGATGTTTTCATTAAAGTAAAGTGATGATTAGTACAGAATGCTCTATTGCCGGGAATATGAATTACCGGCTTATAGAGCTTCCTGTACTAATTAATATTTAATGAATAAAACACATTTTCGTGGAAATAAATTCAGTTTCGTTGGTCAATAATTTAATTCTAACGAATCCATCATTGTGCAATTCAATATACTGTCAAAAAATAAATATATAGATAAATATACATTTATTTATATATCTATTTATATATCTATTTTTTTTAAATTGCAAAATGATGGATTCGTTAGAAATAAATTATTGACCAACGAAAGTGTCTTGATTACAAAGAAAATGTGTTTTAGTAATTTAATATATTAACTATTAGAGGCATCGGCATTCGGCATCATTGCCGGCTATTTTTGAAGTACTCCGTACGGACCGCCTGTCAATCCTCGGCCGCATGTTCAGCCGCAAACAATGGTCTTGTTCATTTTTTACGGGTCCGTTTACGATAGGGCCGTAGATTCAGACATAGTGTGCACTGTGCAGCCGTATATCCTATACTTCCAAGCATACACACGAACCACCAAAAATACGGCCGCACAATTACAGCCCAAATACAGCCGCACTGTTACAACGTGTGAATAAAAGGTTAGAGTACGTGCACACTGCGGAATCGCGACAGATAACCCTTCGTGCATTCCGCAGTTGGCACCCACCGGCGGACTGATGCAGGCGCACGTCTCCATCCGTGTCATAGACTCCATTCTATGCACAGGCGGATTCCGCTCTCTGTCCAACGTATTCATTCTTTGGACGGACGATGGAATCCACCCATGCATAACATGGAGTCTATGACACGGACACGGACATCAGTCCGCCGGCGGGTGCCAGCTGTGGAATGCACAAAGGGTTATCCTTCGCCATTCCGCAGTGTGCACGTACCCGGGGGCTCGGTTCACACGTTGTAAGAGTGCGGCTGTATGTGCGGCTGTAATTGTGCGGCGGTATTTTTGATGGTTCGTGTGTATGCTGGGAAGTATAGGATATGCGGCTGCACAGTGCACACTCCGTATGAGTTTCGGGCCTGATTGTATCCGGGTCCGTAAAAAATGAGCAAGACCATTATTTCCGGCCAGAAAATGTCCAAGTCGGCCATAGGAAGTAACATTTGGTCCGGACGGAACCTCTGATTACAGCCGGATAAATCCGGATTCTCATTTGAATAATTGATCAATGCGTAACGCCCCTTGATTTTAAAAGGCCCAAGTGGGCTTCAATAGGTGACCATCCTTTTAGGTGTCCCGATCTGGAGCTATGGCACGGCGAGTAGCGGAGCATGGTGGTGCTGGTCGTGGGCGACGTGGTTCCTGGCAGCGGGACATTGATGTTCCCCGCCTGATCGCAGAGGTAAGTTTGATCGAAGAATTATAATAATATTTCTCGAATGATTTTGCTTAGAAAATAGGATGTCTAGTCTCTTTCTGTGTATCTATTTATCCCTCTCTCTCTCTCTCTCTCTCTCTATATATATATATATATATATATATATATCAATATATGTATAATAATATGTAATGTATGTTTACAAAAATAGATATCTATGTTTATATATTTATCTGATGTAGGAAAATGTTTTTATTGTACTTATCAATTCACACAGTCGTCTCGGGCAAGAAAGCCGCACCTAAGCCACATGTAAGACACATATGAATATCGTGACTATTAGTCGTCTTTAATATCAGCGGTTTGGTAATGCGACACGGGCGTGTGAATGTGGCCTTAAAAAAATTAAAAAGTATCGTGATGTGTTTCCTTATATGCTATAGTATTAATTTCGAGTGCATTTCCCATATTAATGAACTACTTACATATGTCTAATTTCGGATCCGTAGTGACTGTACCGTTGGTTTATTTCTTCGAGTGTATATTTTAGTAACAGTTACATGGGTTAAATGTCATATGTATTTTTTGGTGCTCACAATTATGTTGGTTGCGTTTTTGATGCGTTTTTTGTGGGATATAGTGAATGTCAATATGAGTAAGCGTGCGCACTCGATTGTTTAGTAAAGGAATGTTTGGTGAATGTTTCAGAAATAGATTTGATAAAGGTTGCGTTTTTGATGCGTTTTTTGTGGGATATAGCGAATGTCAATATGAGTAAGCGTGCGCAGTTGATTGTTTAGTAAAGGAATGTTTGGTGAATGTTTCAGAAATAGATGTGATAAAGGTTGCGTTTTTGATGCGTTTTTTGTGGGATGTAGTGAATGTCAATATGAGTAAGCGTGCGCAGTCGATTGTTTAGTAAAGGAATGTTTGGTGAATGTTTCAGAAATAGATTTGATAAAGGTTGCGTTTTTGATGCGTTTTTTGTGGGATATAGTGAATGTCAATATGAGTAAGCGTGCGCAGTCGATTGTTTAGTAAAGGAATGTTTGGTGAATGTTTCAGAAATAGATTTGATAAAGGTTTGCGTTTTTGATGCGTTTTTTGTGGGATATAGTGAATGTCAATATGAGTAAGCGTGCGCAGTCGATTGTTTAGTAAAGGAATGTTTGGTGAATGTTTCAGAAATAGATTTGATAAAGGTTGCGTTTTTGATGCGTTTTTTGTGGGATATAGTGAATGTCAATATGAGTAAGCGTGCGCAGTCGATTGTTTAGTAAAGGAATGTTTGGTGAATGTTTCAGAAATAGATTTGATAAAGGTTGCGTTTTTGATGCGTTTTTTGTGGGATATAGTGAATGTCAATATGAGTAAGCGTGCGCAGTCGATTGTTTAGTAAAGGAATGTTTGGTGAATGTTTCAGAAATAGATTTGATAAAGGTTGCGTTTTTGATGCGTTTTTTGTGGGATATAGTGAATGTCAATATGAGTAAGCGTGCGCAGTCGATTGTTTAGTAAAGGAATGTTTGGTGAATGTTTCAGAAATAGATTTGATAAAGGTTGCGTTTTTGATGCGTTTTTTGTGGGATATAGTGAATGTCAATATGAGTAAGCGTGCGCACTCGATTGTTTAGTAAAGGAATGTTTGGTGAATGTTTCAGAAATATATGGTGAATGTTTCAGAAATAGATTTGATAAAGGTTGCGTTTTTGATGCGTTTTTCATGTAGCTTTCTTTTCCACGTTGTTGAATGTTATTGTCTGTCCCTCATAGAATGTTCGACCTAATGCAATACCTAACCTTCCATGTATTTAATTATCAATATATATTTGTAACAATATATCATCTACTGTTTAATTGATAAATGTTGACCATAGTTATTCCAAAATGTCGAGATCTATAACCATAGTCGTTGGGACATGTTTTATCCACACACTACTGATAGCAAAACACCACACACACACCAGAACAACCACCGCAGTAGTTAAATAGTTACCTTCACTCGTTTGCACATGTGTTCATGTATTTTCTAAACAATGTTGATTTTATTTATCATCAGGTGTGAATGCAAAGCTGTCATTGAGCTGGTCTTGTGGACTACTAATTAGTGCTAGTTAAGATACAAAGCCTTTCCTAAATTAAATAATTAGACACCAATCTTGGTTTCTTTTCCTAAGTCTGTTCAAAGAGTTCTGTCATTCCTTTGTGTTGTGAGTCTTGGCTCAGTGGTTATTAGGCTGTGTTCATTAGATTACACAGGTGGTCTGTTGGAATCCCAACACCACTCTATGTAATGTCATTATGGAAAACATGTTATTCTTCTAATCGATGTAGACACACAGAGAGGTGAAGTCAGATGGAGATGTCTATTGATTTCTGCGTTCATATATTATTTTTCAGGTGCGGTCCCGTCCCCATTTGTGGGACTTGACTGTGCGTGGCTACCACGACCGTGTCCTGCGTCGCGAGATGTGGGAGAGGATAGCGGCTGTGGTAGTCCCACAGTGGGGCGATGTGACGGACAGCGAGCAGCTGCGGATGGGTATGTCGTGTTGTCAAATCATGTATGACATAAAATCGTGACAAGAATGCCCGATATTCATACTAAGGCCCTCGAAATAGAGTAAAATTATTATAATATATATTTTTCTTATCCATTTTTTCTTTGGTCAGTACGAGCAGTGGAGACACGCTGGTCTAGTGTCAGGGACCAGTACCAACGGGCGATACGCACGGAGGAGAGGGGTGGGGAGCCGACCTCCATGCGCTATGCGCCCTTGTTGGATTTTCTCCCGAGCCGCAGTCAACGGCTGTAAGGATATTTTGATTATTAGCTAATGTATATAGTATCATATAGTGTACAATATATAATACATGATATAAAATGTCATATGGGAGTAATTAATAAAAAGTCTGCCTTTGGTTATTCAGCTGAACCTGCTCTGATACTCACTTGCAGATTATATAATCCAATTTCCACAGCATTCGCCTTTATGTATAGATTTTATATGAATGGCCAGACAATTATCTTAACATATCATTTGACAACATACACTATTGCCATTATTTATAAGGCCCTAGTTGTGTCATGTTTCTTAGCCTTCATGCTGGTGTATGTGACTGTCCAGAGAGGGTTAATGTATCCTGACCAATCACAATAGTCCCCTTTGCTCACACTCAACCAAATGCTTACACACCACTCTGACTCATGCTTGAACATCCTGTCATTTCAATAAAATCTGTTACTTTCTGTCATGGCGCTAGACCAACATCTAGTGATTTTTGCAGATCACGGTCACTCCCTCAGTTGTTTAGCGTGTGCTGTAGGTGGCAGAGCCACTAAGCATGGTGAATGAAATGGCCTTTTACATGCAGCGGATAAGGTTTAATATTTTGTGTCCTACTGTACAAAGCAGTCAGAGAGCTGTTGTTCGGCCCACACTATTCACTTCCTTAATACTCAATGCTGTCCGGCCTGCTGCTCTGTCACTGTCAGTGTGGCCTGCGGGGATCAATGACAGGTACACAGGCCTCTTACTGGACGCTTGTGTCTCTGGTCACATGACTAACTCAGGCCCCTCTCCATGCTGTGCAACATGAAAAAACACTTGTTGTTGTGTTGTCACCAGAATGCTTCCATGCCCACAACATGCCATGAAGATGAGAGCATTGTTGCCACACTGAGAAAGGGGAAAATATTTCCACAATATGGTTTTTTTTTATTTTTTTATTACACACTAATGTGAAGGAGTTAGAATAAATAGTTGTATGTCCTGACCTAGGATGCTGATAGTACTACATAATGTATTCCTGTTAACAAAGCACACATTTCAACATAGTGTATGTTATCCAAAAAAACAATTCTATATTATAAGTAACTTTATGAATGTGTCTAGATTATCTAACCTTTCTGTCTCTCCACAGAACCAGTGGCAATTTCTCTGACCCACCGAGAGGACAAGATGCTGGTGGTGCTGACGTTGCAGCATCACAGCAGGAGGGGGACAGTGCCACGCCACCGCCATCACAGGAGCCTGGCAGTCCGACTCTTTCTGAGGGCACGGAGCAGATGCCAGGACCTTCTGGCTCTACTTCCATGCACGATGAGGAGGAGGCTGCAGCACCATCAACATCTGGTGCAGGTCCCAGTGGTGTGCCCCTGGCAGCTAGGCCACTCACGCGGCCCACTACCACCACCAGGAGGCGCCGGGATCAAGAAGAACCTGAGTCAGCATTGACTGAGGTGGATCATTCTGTTATCGACTTTGTCAAACGGTTTGATGGAGGAGATGACCAGAATGACTTCTACTATCTGGGAGTCTGTTTACGGAATCTCCCTACTAATGTGGCACGTAGTGCGAGGCTGGTAACAGACTTCGTGCTGTCGTGTCACGAGCAGGTTGACCCGGATACTTTCCCCGACCCTTCCTATGTGGGCTTCCTCCTACAAACGGTGCATGGGTTACACTCACGGAGGCCACATATCCCGCCGGAGGTCAACCTTTTCCCCGAGACCACTGACCCCCCACCTGTGCCCCCACCTCTCTCCCCCCTTGTCCCCCCAGCATTTTCCCCAGAGCCACCTGGTGCCATGCCCCCTCCATCTGAGGGTACTAGGGCCGTTCCTAGGCGCCAGCCACGGCGTGGACGGCGCTCTCGGGCATCTCGTAACCCACGACGTTTATGATTTCTACTATGTGATGTATGAGGCAATACATCATATTTGTTATTTTATATTTATGTTACATTTTTTCTATTTTTATTTCTTTAATTTGTTATTTTTGTTGCTTTTGTTTATGGCAAGTGGTCTCCTTTTTCTGGCCCAGAGAGGTCATTTTGTGTTAGGGTAGAGTAGGGTCCATGTCCCTGAGGACACCTTACCGTGGTGACATGGTACACTCTGTTTGAAAAAACAGTTTGATAAGATCCTCATTTAATAAAATTAATAGAAAGAAGTACAATTCATAATGTCTTTCCTTTAGCGATCTCCAGAGGCGAATGTTTCTTGTGTGTAGGGGACCTTGGGAGCAGAAACAATATGTCAGAACATTTTTACGTCAAGAAGGACAGAAATGTACTGTAATAAAAAGAGATGAGGTCATAAATGAAAGTCTCTGATGTCTCCTCTTTTTCCATCGATTCCTGACTTTTGATGTATATGTTTGACTGATCATCTTGCACATAATGTTTTTGTGTAAAATAGCCTATTTTATTTTACTCTTTCTACACAATAATCACTTGCATCTGATATTTCATACAGAACATGATGATTTTGTTCGATTATTCATATCTAGATTATATTTTATAACACATTATAACTCGGTTCATGATCCCCAAGAAAATCCATACTAGATTTGGACATGAGAAAACACTGATACATTGTGTGTGAAAGTCGAATAGTTTACATTCTTCCACACACATCTGCGTTGTTGTCTCTCGATTGTGAGGTGGAATGTTGTGCTTTTGCTCAAGGTTAGAGAAGTAACTCGAGCTGACTGAATGTTGTCTATCCTATAATAAACTGCCCATTTGCAATATGGAGAGGCATAAAGCCTTTACAATGAGACATCAAGGATATATTCACATGTTTGAAGAGACTTAACATTTTCATTTCGATTCTTATGCAGATGATTGTTTGGCTTGGCGCATAGTGCAGTTGATGGATGTGTTCACGATGTATATGTAACATTTCCCACTAGTCTCAGGCTTTTATTAACATCTTCTGTCACTACGCTAATCAGTGACTCAGACTTTTTTCCTGGTGTGTATTGGAGGAATATATGATAGTCTGCTCCTAGACTGGGCCACGAGATTGGCCTTTGTGACACTGCAGCAGAATGCAATGATCTGTATGCAGTAAGCTGCAGCTTCCTGCGCCCTTCCCCCTCTGTCCTAATCTAACTTTTACTTGACTGTTGTGACATCATATTGCTTGACAAGTCTGACAATGTTTAGGAATACAATTCCTTGTGTATTTCTATCATATCTCCATTTTTCACCTCTCCAGGAAAAAGCTTAGCTGGTTGTGCACTTTGTTTAGCTTTATCATTTGCATTAATGCGACATGACTATTATCCATGTATCCAGATGCCAACACTTTTTCTGTATGAATACAAAGCCTCTATTTCATATGCTAATTCCAAATGTCTTAACCCTGTCAGTACCAAAGCTGAAAGCTACCGTAGATTTCTAATCAACATTGGTCTTTGCCGCAAAGGGCTTGTTATTTGCATATGTAAATGAGTGTGTTCGCTCACATATGGACATAGTGGCTGATCCACAGGTTCGGTAGCTTCAATATAGAAATATAGAAAGGATCCGTGAAATAGTGGGGCCCAAGCGGCAAGCAGCTACGAACATGGTGCAAACAAAGGTGTAAGGAATGAATCTAGGAATAACAAACCTGTTGTTCTGTGTCATTTCATGGCTGCGCACCAGTTTTCTCCTTCTGAAGATTACACCTTTGTTTGCGATTAACTAACGACCAGTGAGTGCCTGGCCTGAGGACTGGGTATGAGGTATCGTTGGTACAGGTGTGCTCTCGGCCTTGTCTGAGAGTGGACATGTGTCCTGGACCTTTGCAGGTGCCTTTTGGTCCGGAAGGGAAAGGAATGCTGTGTGTTTGTGGGCCATTTATTGTAGAAGTGCCAAAATATTATATAGCATTGTTAGTGCATGTAGCTGAGTGCCACCCTGCACTGTGGCTAGTTGCACCTATGCGATGAGAGCAGGATTGCCAGTTGGCCTTGACATAGGATGATAGAAGAAAGTATTTACTTGTTCGAAGCTTACCCATGCTAGAAATGCTGTTTTCGACACATTCCTCACGGTGTTATGTTTTTTGTTCTTTGTTTATTTTTAAATATAACAGAAAATACAGGGATGAACGTAACAACTGTTTGTGGCCAGGCTTCACCTAGGCCGTGGCCGTGACTGGATGGAGATAAAAAATGTATCATTTTGAGTTCCTATAGGTAGAAGCCAAGGTTATTTCTAATGTGTCTGGATTTGAACATCTGCACATTTCAAACAGGAGCTGGATGAATAAGTTTCTTTTACAGTAAAGGCTGAGTGATCCATGGAGCCAGAGATGGATATTGATCGGTCTGTAATAGACGTCGTCCAGCTAATCAGTGAAGTAAGTTTTTTCATGAGGTGTTGGTAGTGGTTTCTACATAGATAAGATCGTCGATAGACACATTTATATTCTCCTTTGGACTCGGAGAAGATAGTTGTGTGCCTGTGACTTAATGTATGATTGTCATTTGTTGTGTGACTCACATTAACATGCATGTTATTTCGAATTATTATATTTTATAGAGGTTTATTTTATGTCCAAAAGTCACATCTGTTATTGCAGCCTGTTTAAGGGAGAAATAATTTAAGAAAAAAAAAATCGATAATGTCATGATCACTAGATGCTATATAATATTTATTTTATGTGTCCGATTGTCAAGAGTGATTTAGTGGCACGATACATCGCTCAGAGTAGTTAATGTAAGTACGATTGTGTGTAATTCCTATGTGTTTGCCATCAGGGGGCGCTTGAAATAGAGCAATGACTGCATTTGTCTTTTCATATTTGTGTCTCCTCAAAATCTGTGAATGTGTTAGCTATTTAGGAGCATGTAACGCACATCATATTTTCGCCGACATTTGTAAGTAATGTCTAGTCGAGGAATTGTCCTTGTAATAGCACATGTTGCTGGGCAACCAGGGCGTGACTTATGTTTGCTGTTAGCGAGATGGCCGTGCAGCGAACTCTCTCCCTCCCTCCTCCCTCCATGATGGTTGTTGGCGGCACATACACAGGAGAAATCCGCCCATAATGTGGTGATAGTCTCATCATAAGGAGCTTGCTTTAATAGGACGCAAATCACGCACAACATCCAGCGCAGGCTGATGGTATAGGCTAGCGACACAGCGGGGACACGCCTCCTCTCTGTAGTACATGCACGTCATCAGTGTGCGTAGCGGGGTGGGTGTTTACCCGGAGTGTTTGGTGTGCTGTGCTAATTATGTTCAGTGCTCGGCTAATGACTACTTAGGCTTTTACCGCTGCTCTGCTTTCTACTTTGTCAGCCGTTGTAAGGTCGGAAGCACACACAATACGCAGCAGCCACGTTCAAAGAGGCGTGGCCGCCCATTATGGCACTTGTAGTGCAGCGGCTTACGACATGACAAGGGCGGAGAAATGGGTAAGCTGAGCAGCGTTACATGGTGTCACATAGCAATTCGCCTAGCACACGACACACAATTGTCAACCCCCCCCCCCCCGCTACGCCCAGTGCTGAGGTGGCGATACTACAGAGAGGAGGCGTGTCCCCCCGGGTCGCTATCCGATACCAGACCCCCGCGCCGGATTGTGGTGTGGCATTCCCTAGTAGTAAGCACATAGATTTTCGCCAAATACTATGAGGACATGATGTGAGTAGTAGTGTACTGTGTATATGATATGTGCCGGCAGCAGACATCATGGAGGGAGGGAGGGAGCGAGTTAGCTGCAGGTGAAGCTGGAGACCACACCCACATAAGTGATGTACTATTTACAATGAAACATGGCGTGTAGCATGGGAAATGGGTGTAGTAGCTATGACCTTAATCAATAATTGTTTCCCAGACCTAACTGTAATTTTTGCTTATTTTCAGGTCCGTGCTCGGCCACTGCTATGGGACGGCCCTGCGTCTGGGTACAGAAGCCGGCTAACGCGGAGTGCCGCATGGAAGGAGGTTGGCCGGATTGTATACCCAGATTGGGACCAGCATACTAGATTACAGAAATGTATAATTGGTAAATTGTTTAGCCACTGTGGCAAACAATAAACTCTAGTGTTCTGGTCACCTGACGCTCATATATTGCTAATGTGTGTACGCTTTTTGGTTTAGCAAACTATGTGGAGACCAGGTGGTCCAGTGTGAGGGACAGATTCATCAGGACCCGACGCCAGCTGATGAGGCGTGGGGCGTCACAAGAAGAACTGGCCTCTTTGCGTTTTGCCCCAATGCTGCGTTTCATTTTGAATTCCAGCAGACGGCGCAGGTAAGTGTGTGTGTTAATTGCATGTGTCCATGGTAGGATCAGCTGATGACAGAAGTAGGTGAGTGTCTTATGTGTGCAGACATAGACATGTGTTATATTTATATAGATTATATACATTGAGGGTCCTGCAGGGGGAGCAGTATATTTAGTGAACACTTTAGAGTAATATCTAGTTAGGTAAGATGATGCGCCCCCTGATGGACACAAGATAACTAACAAATGCAGCGTGGCCTAACCGCCTTTGGAACAGCTTTTGATAACTCCAGGATATAATAGCTAACAGGAAATCACATTTATGCCAATAGCATGGACTGTAGTAATAATGTTAAAACAATGGACTCAATGTGTCCATAGGGCCGAATAATGTTCCACTCGTGTGGGCTTGTGAAGACCAGCATTTTGGGGTACCAGTGTGTGAATATAGTGATAAAAGTTCAATTGTGACACCTCGTACATAGAAAATAGTGTTAAAGCAGGTAGAGTCAAATCCTGCATTGGATGCATAGAGTTGATTTTGATGAAAAAAAATGTCCTTAAACAAATGTCCCATCTTAGATTGTGACCAGTGTTGTTTTCTCCTCAGACCACAACTAGTTCAGCAACCAGCAGAGGCCTCATCGGATGAAGAGAATGAAGAACCTCATCTGGCAGAGGGAGTGGCCATGACTCCACCACCAAGATGGCAAGAGGGTCCTGTGGAGCCTGGCGAGGGAGAGTCACATCTGGCTTGACCGTCCAACAACATTTGTGTGCGTTCCGCACTCCCTCTCCTCAGCTCCACCAACACCACCCCTTGTCTGCTACACTGTAGGGCCTTTGTGCCAACCGCGGCTTACTAGCATTCATATTTTCATAAAATTTGTGCGCACCAGGACCACATCAATAACACACTCTTTACAAGGTCTGGCATCACATTAGCTAGGGATGACAGTAACAGCTTGGGGGGATGGGGATGTCCCTTTTAGTTTTGTGTTGCCAGACTACAGTCAGGCTGGCTGTGGCCTTCACATATTGGGCAGACTACTGCCTCTGCACACTATTCTAACTTCTGTCAACATGGTCAAAAGTAGTCGCCACACACCCTCTGCCACATCCACCCAGACACACTATCATGTGATCTGTGTTTTGTTTTTAGATGTAATAAATCCATTTACAGATATCTTATTGTTGTCCTAATTTTTTGGTTTTCCTTGTTTATGTTTGAGTGGTTAAGGGTTAAAAACACATAAATCATTAGTGACTGCCACTAAGGAACAACGAAATACGAGCAAAACACTTTTTGGAGTTTGTTTGCATACAAAGATGTATTGAATGTTGATATTCTGTGTTAGTACATTTAGTTGTATGTTTGACGTTTGTTGATAATTAACACATGCTGGATGTCCTTCAGGAGGATAGTTCCAATAATATCTGACACATTGCTGTATGTGTAAATGAATGTGTCATGATAATAAATATTAATGTAGTAAAGTATTTCATTGATCAGCCAAACCCTCTCCTCAGGGGCGTAACTATAAATGGCTGGGCCCCATAGCAAACTTTTGATTGGGGGCCCCCCCGCCCCCCCCCCCTCTCGATCGACCACTATGCCATCAACACACTCAGCTCTACACAGGTCCTGTACACCATATAAATTACAGTACAGTTACATCAGGTGACTTACAGGAGACGTCTTCTCTGATCGGAGTTCTTCCCTTTTCATTTTCTTTTCCATCTGTCCTGGGCCGTTATGAGAACTTCTCCGGGCCACGAATCCACAGAATCTGCCAGACAGACATATTAGGCTCCACACTCTGTCACCATCCTCATCTCTACCAACTGCACATCTGTATTGGCCCCTTTACACCCACATTTAGTGGGTAGGCTGACTCTATGTGATCCCATTTTAGTATATGGCCCTCCTCTCTGTCACCCCTCCTTATAGATAGCTTCCTTATGTTGCCCCCCTCCGCTGTCCCCCTTATAGATGCCCCCCCATGTTGTCTCCTTATAGATGGTCCCCTATGTTGCCCCCCCTATAGATGGCCCCCTCTTCCCCTATATTGTCCCCTTATAGATGGCCCCCTTTCCCCCTTTATTGTCCTCTTATAGATGTTCCCCTCTCCCCCAATGTTGTACGTTTATATCCCCCTCTCCCCCTATGTTGTCCCCCTCTCCCCCTATGTTCTCCCCTTATAGATGGCCTGCTCTCCCCCTATGGTGTCCCCCCCTTATAGATGGCCCTCTCCCCCCCTTCCTTATAGATGCCCCCCTCCCCCCCCCCTTCCTTATAGATGGTCTCTCTCTCCCCCCTCCCTTATAGATGCCCCCCTCTCCCCCCCTTCCTTATAGATGCCCCCCTCTCCCCCCTTCCTTATAGATGCCCCCTTCTCCTCTCCCCCCCTTCCTTATAGATGCCCCCTTCTCTTCTCCCCCCTTCCTTATAGATGCCCCCTCCTCTTCTCCCCCCCCCCTTCCTTATAGATTCCCCCTTCTCTTCTCCCCCCTTCCTTATAGATGCCCCCTCCTCTTCTCCCCCCCTTCCTTATAGATGCCCCCTTCTCTTCTCCCCCCTTCCTTATAGATGCCCCCTTCTCTTCTCCCCCTTCCTTATAGATGCCCCCTCCTCTTCTCCCCCCTTCCTTATAGATGCCCCCTCCTCTTCTCCCCCCCTTCCTTATAGATGCCCCCTCCTCTTCTCCCCCCCCTTCCTTATAGATGCCCCCTTCTCTCCTCCCCCCTTCCTTATAGATGCCCATGCCCCCTTCTCTTCTCCCCTCCCCCCTTCCTTATAGATGCCCCCTCCTCTTCTCCCCCCCTTCCTTATAGATGCCCCCTTCTCCCCCCCCCCTTATAGATGCCCCCTTCTCTTCTCCCCCCTTCCTTATAGATGCCCCCTCCTCTTCTCCCCCCTTCCTTATAGATGCCCCCTCCTCTTCTCCCCCCCTTCCTTATAGATGCCCATGCCCCCTTCTCTTCTCCCCTCCCCCCTTCCTTATAGATGCCCCCTTCTCCCCCCCCTTATAGATGCCCCCTTCTCTTCTCCCCCCTTCCTTTTAGATGCCCCCTCCTCTTCTCCCCCCTTCCTTATAGATGCCCCCTCCTCTTCTCCCCCCTTCCTTATAGATGCCCCCTCCTCTTCTCCCCCCCTTCCTTATAGATGCCCATGCCCCCTTCTCTTCTCCCCCCCCTTCCTTATAGATGCCCCCTTCTCCCCCCCCTTATAGATGCCCCCTTCTCTTCTCCCCCCTTCCTTTTAGATGCCCCCTCCTCTTCTCCCCCTTCCTTATAGATGCCCCCTCCTCTTCTCCCCCCTTCCTTATAGATGCCCCCTCCTCTTCTCCCCCCCTTCCTTATAGATGCCCATGCCCCCTTCTCTTCTCCCCTCCCCCCTTCCTTATAGATGCCCCCTTCTCCCCCCCCCTTATAGATGCCCCCTTCTCTTCTCCCCCTTCCTTTTAGATGCCCCCTCCTCTTCTCCCCCCTTCCTTATAGATGCCCCCTCCTCTTCTCCCCTCCCCCCTTCCTTATAGATGCCCCCTCCTCTTCTCCCCTCCCCCCTTCCTTATAGATGCCCCCTTCTCTTCTCCCCCCTTCCTTATAGATGCCCCCTCCTCTTCTCCCCCCTTCCTTATAGATGCCCCCTCCTCTTCTCCCCCCTTCCTTATAGATGCCCCCTCCTCTTCTCCCCCCCTTCCTTATAGATGCCCATGCCCCCTTCTCTTCTCCCCTCCCCCCTTCCTTATAGATGCCCATGCCCCCTTCTCTTCTCCCCTCCCCCCTTCCTTATAGATGCCCCCTTCTCCCCCCCTTATAGATGCCCCCTTCTCTTCTCCCCCCTTCCTTATAGATGCCCCCTCCTCTTCTCCCCCCTTCCTTATAGATGCCCCCTCCTCTTCTCCCCCCCTTCCTTATAGATGCCCATGCCCCCTTCTCTTCTCCCCTCCCCCCTTCCTTATAGATGCCCCCTTCTCCCCCCCCCTTATAGATGCCCCCTTCTCTTCTCCCCCCTTCCTTATAGATGCCCCCTCCTCTTCTCCCCCCTTCCTTATAGATGCCCCCTCCTCTTCTCCCCCCCTTCCTTATAGATGCCCATGCCCCCTTCTCTTCTCCCCTCCCCCCTTCCTTATAGATTCCCCCTCCTCTTCTCCCCCCCTTCCTTATAGATGCCCATGCCCCCTTCTCTTCTCCCCTCCCCCCTTCCTTATAGATGCCCCCTCCTCTTCTCCCCCCCTTCCTTATAGATGCCCCCTTCTCTCCTCCCCCCTTCCTTATAGATGCCCCCTTCTCCCCCCCCCTTATAGATGCCCCCTTCTCTTCTCCCCCCTACCTTATAGATGCCCCCTTCTCTTCTCCCCCCTTCCTTATAGATGCCCCCTCCTCTTCTCCCCCCCTTCCTTATAGATGCCCATGCCCCCTTCTCTTCTCCCCTCCCCCCTTCCTTATAGATGCCCCCTTCTCTTCTCCCCTCCCCCTTCCTTATAGATGCCCCCTCCTCTTCTCCCCCCCCTTCCTTATAGATGCACCCTTCTCCCCCCCTTATAGATGCACCCTTCTCCCCCCCTTATAGATGCCCCCTCTCCCCCCCCCCTCCCCCCCCCTTATAGATGCCCCCTTCTCCCCCCCCCATAGATGCCCCCTTCTCCCCCCCCCCATAGATGCCCCCTTCTCCCCCCCCCCCCCATAGATGCCCCCTTCTCTCCCCCCCCATAGATGCCCCCTTCTCCCCCCCCCCATAGATGCCCCCCCCCCCCCGAGAAAAGCAAGTTTAAAAAAAAGAAAAAAACTCACCTAACAACACGCTCCCCCGTCGAGCCTTCTTCCTGTCACCCCCTGTCTGATACGCGGCTGCCGTCTGATGCCGCGTCCTAGCCCCGGCAGCGCGCGTATCATAGAGTTCTGTGTGGGCCTGTAGCCTGTAGCCGCGACTTCCGGCACACGTCTCTGTGCCGGAAGTCGGGGCCGCAGCACAAGCCCACACAGAACTCTATGATACGCGCGCTGCCGGGGCTAGGACGCGTCATCAGACGGCAGCCGCGTATCAGACAGGGGGTGACAGGAGCGCTGTGGACCGGTCCCGTGCTCCTCCTGGCCCAGTGACTCCTTTTCCCTATGGTTGGGGAAAGGAGTCTCCGGGTCGGGAGGAGCACGGGACCGGCCCCCGGCTACAGCACCCGGGAGGCATGCTCAGCCGCCGGGTGCTGCAGGATATGTCAGCTTCAGGGGCCCGCGTCACGGGCCCCTGATGCGGCGGGGCCCCGTAGCAGCCGCTACGGCTGCTACGGCGGTAGTTCCGCCAGTGCCTCTCCTGCTCTGGCCACTTCCTGCCTTGGCCACAGATGTCAGCAGAGAGCAGTGTGATACATGAAAAACAATGAATAGCAACATTCACTACATGTTCGTAGTGGGTTCACAATACGTGTATTTGAGTCAGTATATTTCTGTCAGTATTGGTAACAAAACCAGTAGTGGATTCAAAACACATAAAGGCTCTGTTCACACAATGTAGAAATTGAGTGGATGTGCGCCATTTAATGTGAAATATTTGCATTTATTTTCTAAGAACGGATGGTATTTCGAAATAATGTCCTTATTTAGTGTTTTATGGCGCACATCCACTACATTAGAACATTGTGTGAACAGATCCTTTCTGTGTTTTTAATCCACTCCTGGTTTTGTTAGCTATACTGAGTGAAATACACGTATTGTGAAGCCACTACCGAAGATGTATTGAATGCTGCGATTCCTTGTTTTTAATGTCTGACACTGCTCTCTGCTGACATCTGGGGGCAAGGCAGGAAGTAGCCAGAGCAGGAGAGGGTTGTGATGATCAATAAAATAGTTTCCTACATTAATCCTTATCATCATGACACACTCATTTCCACATAGAGCAATATGTCCGATGGGAGTAGAAATCTCCTCCTGCAGGACATCCAGCATGTGCTCATTATGTAAAAAGTGGAGGATATATAAACGTACACACAACAAACTACGTAATGTAGCGTTTACACAGGCAGATTGATGTGATAGATTTTTGATAACAAATCGAGGAGCAGACTGTAGACAGGGAACAGGTGATAAAGTAAAGAGCAAGATTTCTCAGCTTTTAATAGACTATTGTGGCTTTGCCTTAAAAACTATTAATGATAAATATGTGTGTGGAAACGCTACATAAGTAGACCACATCCAGCTGTGGCACCTGGGTGATGTGTGGAGGGATATATGTGGTGTGTTAATGGTGATTGCTAATAAGTGAGATGGCCTGGGTCCCTAGAAAATATCAGATCCTGTTACATATCCCAGACTCCAAAGTTAGACATATAGTGCGCACCCTGCTGGTCACTCCATAGGAAATACACATGTTTGGATCACATCAATGTTTATGCACACTAGGTTGAAAGGACTATCCAATTAACATTAGCAGGATGTGACCATGCTCGCTAATTACTGGCCAGTAGGATATCTAGTGAGGTTATGTGTATTTTCGAACACTACAACTATGTGGGAACACACAACATGCTTGACATACATTGAAAAGCCAGACACATTGTTTAGTAGCAAATCCAAAGATATATTTTTTGAAAAATAAATATAACGATAATGAAATATAACAAAATACATGTGCCTTTAAAAAAAAAAAAAAAGAGCTGACACATCCCAGAGACAGGTGACATACATGCGGAAAAACATCAGTCCTGTGGCCGTGGCTCATAACGGAGGCTGTGAAAGGGGCACGGGCACGGCGCCTTCAGGAGTCATGAAGTAGTCAGCAAAGAGGTTCCTGACCACTATCCCGCGGTTGAGTTGTCTCCCTTGGCCATAGTTGAGAGGGGCACTAAAAGCTGCCAGTGTCTCCACGTCCACATCCGGGTGGGGAGCATAGTCCCGAAGGTAGTTGTGGAGAACACAGGCAGCTTTAATGACCATGTCAACTGTGGCCAAGTTCAACTGCAGGGCAGTGGTAAACACTCTCCACTGACTAGTCATGATTCCGAAGGCGCACTCCACGAAGTTACGTGCCCGGCTCAGCCTCCGGTTAAATACTCTCCCCCGTTCATCCAGCCCTCTCCGTGGGTAAGGGCGCAGCAGGTTGTTCAGTAAAGGGAAGGCTTGATCCCCTACCATGACGAATGGAGGGGGATGCGTGGTACCCATAAGAGGAGTGGGAGGAGGTAGAGTCACGTGATCTAACAGTATGCGCCTCCCAAACTCTGATCTCAGTAGCGCCCGGGAGTCCCCAGTACTGCCATAGGAGCCGACGTCGATGGCAAGGAAACGATACGTGGAATCAACAACCGCGATCAGGACCACAGAAAAAAATTTCTTATAATTGAAATACTGTGATCCTGATCGCGGTGGTTGCTTCACACTTATGTGCTTACCATCAACCGCCCCTATACAGTTGGGGAAATTGGCCACAGACTGAAAGCCTGCTGCTGACTGCAACCAAATCTCCCGGGTCGGACTGGGCATCACGATGGGCTGCAAATGCTCCCAGATCACGCCGCACGTGCACCTCACAATTCCAGAGATGGTGGACTTACCAACCCGGAATTGGAGGTGCAACGATGCATAACTCTCCCCTGTCGCCAAGAATCTGGGAAAAAAAACAAAAAAAAAATTATTTTTTTTTTTTTTACATTCATAAAAAAATTACATTATTACATCTTTTAAGACAATATTAGATTTACATTAAAATACATGAACAAATAGTCAAACTTAAACAAAAGCCTCTTCACCTTAACGTTATGAGCAGACGGGCCACAGGAGGGATGGATTTCCGCATGTAGGTGTCCTGTCTCTGGAGTGGGCTCAAAATAGAAAGTAAATTGTCAAACGCCTCCATAGGCAGGCGTACGAACGCCTGAAATTTGTCAGGATGACTGCAAGAAATGAAGAAAAATATTGCTCAGAAATATTACACAGAAACACACATCATAGGAAGATGTCATAGGGTTTACAAATGTTGAAATTTACATCAAACGTTGTAAGGATAAACCAAACCAAAAAATCGACATTATGGACTTTGTAAAAAACATTTGGGGACAGTAACGTTTACATTAGCATATTACATTAAAAGATTATCCAACATTTATAAATTAAAATCGACATACCGGCGCAAATCCTCATACAGGCAACCAATGTGGCCACGGGTCTCCCTCCGCAGATTGATCGGGTGGACCCAATAGCGCCGTCCCACCTGCTGCAGACGGCGCTGCTCTGCGTTTTTTCGCCTCTGAGAAGAATTAAAAAACAAAAATTAAAATTAACTTTTTTTTACACATGTCACTTAGTCTGAAAAGTATTAAACTGTTGCATTTAAGGACCTTTTGTCAACAGTACTTAAGGGAGCTTGCATAAACAATACATTAAATAAATGTTTTACGGATTATAATCCTAAACAGTTTGTAAGGCTATTTGTAAAAAAGGTCCATAAAGCTTTTAAAAAAAGGTAAACAAATAATACTTACACACAACCGCAGGTAATAATGTCGAAGATTCCATAAGACACCTAGCACCAGGGGCTGGTGTTTGCGCCGAAGCCTCATTCGTCGGGCTGGCCCATATGGCACATTATTTTGATCATCAGACATCTTTTTATTAGGGATGTTTGGCTTGCCTCCAAACACAAAAACCATATGGGCGTACTTCGCGAGTGGGCGGACATTTTATAGGGATGTGGGTGTGCTTATTTGGGCCGGGGGCAGATTCATGAATAAATTACATGCTTTCGCCCGGGTCGAAACCAAGCCAGGAAACATCATGACACTACGGCCGGACTCTTACGATAAGACCGTAAGTGCTTTTCAAATACAGCCGCAAGACCCCCGGATATGTAAGGAACAGAAATTTTTACGGCCGCACAGTTACAGCGTGTGAACGCAGCCTAAATCTGTAAGAGTACCCTGAGGTACGCTCACAGAGTTAGTAGAATTTTACGCCATACCGTGATCTCTTATTGGGATGGTACTGGCGGAAAAGACGTGTCTGGGAGGCAGCGTACGCTACGCTACCCCCCAGATACGTCATTGGAGGATGAGGATGAATGGAGGAAAGAAGGATCCCCCCATTCATCTTCACTGGCTGTTTCGGTGTCGGAGGCAATAATAACGTATCCCTCTGACGCCGAAAACACCCTGGGGGTCATCTTTATACGGGGATTGGTATATGGGGTATGTAGTGGTGTAGTGTCAAACTTTATTCAATGTAGTGTGGTGTAATGTAGTGTTTTTGACGTGTTTTTTTACAGTAAGTATAAAAAAAAAAAAACTACGCCAAAAATGGTGTTGCTGATAAATGCCGCACTTATGTGCGGCACTTATCAGCAGACCGTGGCAGTAGGATATAGAAAAAAAAGCACCCTACGCCAAAAAGGAGGAGTTGCTGATTAGCAGCGCACTTTCGTGCGATGCTGATCAACACTCAGCGGCGATAGGGTGCGGAAAATAGAAAAAAAAAAATTGAAAAAAAACAAAAAAACATACTGAACATCCCTGTAGCTGCTGATAAGTGTATTACACATATCAGCCGCTAGAGGGCAGCAGAGCGGAAAATCCCGAAAACCCGACGCTGGAGCCGAAAATAGCCGAACGTGACGTCACGGAAGAAGCCGAAGACCCGAACGAGACCACGAGGACGGCGCGAACCCGGAAGACGCCGATCAGGACCCCAGGACAGGTGAGTAATGTACGAATACCTGCTCTGGACCCCTCAGCTACCTAGCTGAGGGGTCCAGAGCAGGTATTTATAACTTTTGGGGACTTTGATCGCCGTGAACGGCCAGCCGGTAGCGGCCGGCCGTTCACGGCGATCGGGACGGTGGCACCTGGCCACCATTACTTTTTACAGTAATGGCGGTCGGTGCTGTCCTCGGACAGCACCGACCGCCATTTTTTCCGGGTCATCGGGTCACCGATGACCCGGAAAGGTTCCGATCGCCGCTATTGGCTGATCTGAACTGATAAGCCAATAGCGGCGATCGTCGACATGGGGGGGGGTTAACAACCCCCCATGCCGACAGGGAGAGATGGCCTGCAGTGTATTTCTGCAGGCCATCTCTCCCGATCGCATGCGGCCGGTCCGCGGCGCCCTCTTAAAGGACCCGCGTACCGGTACGTCATGGGTCCTTAAGTGACAGTGATCCATGACGTACCGGTACGACATGGGTCCTTAAGAGATTAAAGCTGCTTGATCATAATATGTGTGTGAAAATTATAAGAAAAAAAAAATCAAAAAGTTCTTTACTTTATTCCAATATCAGCATTACAGGTAGAGAATACAGCTCGCTGTGTGGTGTTACAGGTAGAGAATACAGTGTGCTGTGTGGTGTGACAGTTAGAGAATACAGCGTGATGTGTGGGTGGGTGGGACCACAATGAAATCATAAATTACTGCAAATAATTCAGTAACACAATTAAACTGCAAAGTGTGAATACAGCCCAGATGTTCTGCAACAGCTTTGGGCGGATAATGTGCAGGGTGGAGGACTGTGATGAACAGTTGAGGCAAAGCATTGCATTCTTGAACCTGTAGTACTGTGTACAACTGATAAACCAGGAAGAACAGAAACACAAAACAGAACAAACCCCCCCCACAACAAATGGAATAGATAGGTAAGTAATGCTTTATGCTTCTGCAGAAGTTTCATTTTTTTTAACCTCTACCTGAAGTTTAAATTGTTGGTGCAGCGGTTGCTCTCTGATCTTCAAGCTACAGTGTCTGCCCAAGCCTTTCAGCAAAAATTCTGTTCTCAAATGGGCGACTTAGAGAACTGTAGTAGGAAAACTAACATTAAAGCGACTCTGTACCCACAATCTGACCCCCCCATACCACTTGTACCTTCGGATAGCTGCTTTTAATCCAAGAAGTGTATTCATTCAAATTCCAGGGCCTCTTAAGAAGACTGTATTGTTATTTCTTTGTCCCTACCTCCAATGATTTGCCTCTCATGCACAACTGCATGAGGGTGTGAGGCTAAATCTAGTCATAATCCAGCTATTTTTATTGGATGATTGTATTGTCCATTTCATACCATGTTATTGCTGGTTACAAACTTGAATTAATAAATATTCAAAGTGACCTTCAGGCCTTTGACCGTGGTCGCATGTGCCTCGCCCATCTTGGTCTGGGTCAGTGGTGTCAGGCTAAGTTTTTGGGTGGTCCATATGCTACCTGTGTTTGAATGGTTCCCCGTGTTCTCACCGCCATGCTGTGTCAGGCAAAATTTTGGGGTGGTTCATATGGTACCTGTGTTTTAATGGTTCCCTGTGTCAGGCTAAATTTTGGGGTGGTTCATGTGCTACCTCTGTTTTAATGGTTTTCTGTCTCCTCACTGCCATGCTGTGTCAGGCCTAATTTTTGGGAGGCTTACTTGCAACCTCACTTTTAATGGTTCTCTGTGTCCTCACTGCCATGCTGTGTCAGGCTAAATTTTTAGGTGGTTCATATGCTACCTCTGTTTTAATGGTTCCCTTTGTTCTCACTGCTTTGCAGTGTCAGACAAAATTTTGGGGTGGTTCATATGCTACCTCTGTTATCATCCTTCACTGTGTGATCACTGCCATACTGATGCCCATAATTTGGCGTAATGGTGCAATTAGGTAGCCTCAGAGGCATCCATATGCATGCTGCCCCTGCTGTTTCCTGTCCATTTTGTTGGTGCTTCCATCATTTTCTGAGGCTGACAGGTTTTCACACAACCTTCCCTCTGCCGAGCTTGGGTCCCCTGCAAAAATGCTTGAGTTTCCCATTGACTTCACTGGGGTTCGTTACTGGAAACGAGCACCCGAGTATCGGGAAATATTTGTCTCGAGTAACGAGCACCCCAGCATTTTAGTACTTGCTCATCACTATCCTAAACACAACTGCCCCCTTCTTCTGTAACTACAGTTTCCAACCTAAATACGCCATTCCTAGTCATGAAACAAGGTTCGCCTAAGTTAAAGATGTAGCTAATAGACTGTGCACAGTCTTGGCAAGGAGTCTTGAGACTCTTAAACATGCCCAATAAAACCAAATTAAATATGCTAGCCATAAATGCAATGACGCACCGATGATCTTATTAGTAACCAGCTCTGCTGGTCAATAAGGACGCGCCAACGGCACCCCTGGTTACCAGCACCAGGGCCACGTAACTCCCTGGTTGCAGTGCTCAGCTGTCTCCTACTGGTATGTGTATTTTTCTGACTGGCAGATGTCGCTGCCAGTCAGCTCTGGTTATTGAGCAGGGGGCTGGAGTCCCTGCCTCAATCAGGACCTGGGGCCAGGACTTCAGCTCCTATAAACTAATACCCCCACAATCTCTACTTGCCTGCTATAAAGCCTTCTGAAAGGAGAGCCTATGCTAGCGTTTTGTATCTGCTTGACCTTTAACTTGTGTACCTGGACCTTGGCTTAATTTAATGGACTTCCCTCTGCTTTTTGACTTTGTACTTGTTGCCGACCCAGTTTGCTGGGTCATCTTGTATTGTTTTTCCTGTAGTTGTCTTCTGTGTCGCACCTAACCAGAATAGTTGCAATCTTCAGTTTGGGTCCAGCCTGTTAAGGAGTTGGGTTCCCCAAAAGGAATGGACAGTTGATGGATGCAGTGTTAGGGTCTCACGCTGTCCTTGTGTCTGTTTGTCTGTGACCAGTCATTAAACCAATAGGCAACAATTCGCTGTCCTCACCAGGAAGATGACTCGCCATCTTCAGGCCATCCATGCCAAACAGATGCATTGAAACCGGCATGGATACTAGCCACTGCAGTGTCCAATCTCCTGTTCATGTTCCTCCTCCCGTTTCTGATCCAAATCTGCACTGAGAAATTTAAGGGGGTGTGGTTAAGCATACACTAGCAGCATCACTACTCACCATTTGGGTTAACTACTCAAAGTTTGTTAAAACCTCACAGTCACAGATGGCAGTCATCCCTGCCCATTCCCCAGTAGTGAAGTCTGGCAGCTGACTGGCAAACAGACATATTGCAGCTGGTACTCCCTGATGGATGGCTGCTGCTTGCAAAGCCTGACCAACATGTAGAATGTGGCGATCAAGCTTGTGGCCAAATCACACTTTTTAAATTGGTGAGTTGGCAAACCAAAGTGCTGCTGCTGTTTCTTCATTTTGGCCCAATCAGTGAGGGGTTTTCTGAAATGGGCACACACATAATGTACCTTGTGGAGCAGTTCAGGCAAACCAGGGTATGTTTTAGAATGCTGAATTACAAGGTTGAAGACGTGTGAGAAGACATGACGTGTGTGAGCTCATGAGCTGAAATGCCGTCACAAGGTTATGGCCATTGTCACACACAACAATGCCTGGTTCTAAGTTAAGTGTCAAGAGCCACAGATCAGTCTGCTGCTCAATATCATTTAACAGCTCTGCAGCTGTATAAGCTAGGCCTGTTGCTGCTTCCCCACAGCACTGCCGCAGCTAATGGCAGCAGTACATTTTCTTACTTGCTTACATTTGATGATTAGGAAGTGGAGGGGGAGGGGGAAGAATAGAGGTTGGCAGAAGTGGAATAATCTGCTGGTGAAACGATGACCGAGATAGGGCCCTCAATCCTTGGGGTAGGTAGGACGTGTGCCAACCATCGGTCCTGGCCTTCAACACATTGTGCCGTCAAGCAAATGTAGTGATCTTGGCCACAAACACTGGTCTATGTGTCAGTGGTTAAGTGGACCCTCCCTGAAACCACGTTGGTCAGGACATGGGTTATATTCAGAATGATGTGCTGGTGTAAGGCTGGTATGGCACACTGTGAAAAACAGTGCCAACTGGGGATGGAGTACCAAGGGATGTCTCCATGAGGCTGCGGAATGCCTCAGTTTCCAACAGCCTATGTGGCAACATCTTCAGGGTCAGGAGATGGGCTATTTTTATGTTAATTGCCTGTGCATATAAGTGGGTGGCAGCATATTATCACCTTTACTCCAAGCTCTGGGGTAATGAGAGCTGAACATGCCCTTGAAGCTGGCAGGTGAAGGGCATGAGGAACACATGACTGTTTCTTGGGATGGGCTTAGGACAGCACTGAGAGTGTGGTGTCCCACTAGGGGTGTTGCAGTTATATAAACCCTTCGCAAAAGTCCGTACTTATTGTGTTATTTTGGCGATGAAAGCAGTACTAAAGTTCGCCACTAGATGTCGCTATGTTATGTATATGTGTATGGAAGCTGCACAGCTGAAGGATTGTAAAGGATTATTGTTTTTGTGTGTCACCTGAATCTGTAGACCAGTAGGAGATCTGCTTTCTTCTTTCCTATCACCTCCTCTTTTTGTTCTTCTATTGCACTCTTCACCCACTCACAGCACACCATACACACTGGGGAGGAAGTAAGTCACATGGGTGGAGGAGGAGCAAAGGCCTTTCGTTCCGGACATTGTGGAGTAAGGACATGAGCCAGATAGCTCTCCACAGTGATCCTATTTAGGCCCTGGCCCTCTGCCAGGTTCCCGTACCTACAAGTCAGTCTTAGCTAGTACCCCACATGGGAAGGACGCAAGACAGCACACTGTTACCAACTTTCTTACAAGTACCTACACAGCACCAGCAATATGCAGTGTTAAAGCCTCTTAGAAGAGGACTAGCCAGAGATAACCTCAACCCATGCCGAGGACATGGAGAAGTCACAGTGAAGGACAGTATCCGCAAAAGGGCCAAAGAGCTAGGAACTGATCTGGACAGAGCAAAGTTGCAGTAAGCCTAGGAACTCTGTCTTGCAGCGCGGGTGTCAGCAGGAAACCCTAAGCATTCCGCTCATCCCAGGTAACAAGGTCTGGGGCCTGTGTCACCCATAAGGAAGGTTCAGCTGAGTCTAATGGGCATAAGGTGATGTGAAGATTAAAGTTAAAGGTCACAGGTGTTCTTCTCATTCTTCTTCTAAGTATTCTACCTCATCCTCCAACATCTCGGCAGAGCACAGTACTACATGGGTTGAGACTCTCATGGCATCCTCCTCTCTGCTACTCTACTTCTTTTATCACTCAGCACAACTCAACCAACAAGACAATATCCTACACTGCACTTCAACTACAGATCAGGTCGTTCTATTGTCAAGTATTTATTGGGAACTTTGTCAAGCGTGTTTCAGATACTTTAACTGAAGAAACCTCGTATTGTTAAACCTGTATTACCTGCTGCACATTTACAAGTAGTAACCCAATCAACTATATCCAGAGACTTTGTGATTATTCGTGGAAATTACCAACACAGCACACACCGCAACCTTGGGACACTTCCCCCTTTCTGTGGGTGGCGGGTCCTATCATCTGGGAGGGTCACTACACCACTCAGCAAGTGTCTTTCCAATCCTCCGATATAACATCACGCCGGGGGTACACCACACTAGCACCTAAGACAGGGGAAGATGCTGTGGTGACACACACAAGTGGTGGTTGTGAACCATGGCCTTTGTTCCACCTAGTCAGGTGCTTTGCTGACATGTGCTGAATCATGCTGGTGGTAGTTAAGTTGTTAGTGCTTATCTTTGCACAGCACAAGTTGCACAAGACGATGCGCCTATGCTCAAGCTATGTTTCTTAAAAAAATTGCCACACCAATACAGACCAAGCCCTCTCGCTTGATGCAAGGGGTGCTCTGAGAAACAGTTTTGGGACCACTTGTTTTAGACTGCCTTCTACTTCTGGCTACCCTATGGCCTCTTCTAGTCTGCGCCAGTTTCCTCCTTCCTGAACCGCTGTGTGAAGTCGCCTCACAAGCAAAACATGTGTGGGTCAGTGTCCAACTCTTCCTCTTCCAGATCCTGACCCAATTTGTCTGCCTTACTTACAACCTCAGTGACAGACAACTGTGTCTGATTATTGTCAGACCACTACTCACCCTTAGGGCCCTATTATACTAACAGATTTATCTAACTGATTTCACAGCCAAAGCCAGGAATGGATTTAAAAAGAGAAGAAATCTCAGTCTTTCCTTTATGACCTGTTCTTTGTTTATAGTCTGTTTCTGCCTTTGGCTATGTTCACACAACGTATGAGACCGGCCGTTCCGTGACCCCGGCCGGGTAACGGAACGGCTGGTCTCTGGCCGGATCATCTCGGACGATACTTAAGTACCGGCCGGGTGATCTTTATGGCTGCAGAGCTCTGATGTGGGCGCATCAGCGTGCGCCCGCCTCAGAGCTTCCCATAGCCCACAGTGAAGCAAGCGGCCGGAGCTGCTCGCTTCACTGTGTGAACTGACAGGTCTTTCTGCGGCCGGAATTCACTGAATTCAACGTGAATTCACGTTGTTGCCATCGGCCTTGGTTGCAAAAATCTGTCAGATATCTGTAGGGGTAATAAGGCCCTTACACAAAGAAAGGTCAAAGGATTGGGCATCAGAGCACACAACCTCCTGTGGAGATTCCTGAAGCATTGCTTTGGAATTACTGTAGGTTAGCGATCTAAGAACAGTTTCAAGGAAACCAGGTTGTGATCATTGTGTTCCTTTGAGGTAGCCAGTTGGGAGAAAGGGGGATTAAATGAAAGATTGTCAGTATCCTCCTCCACTCCAAGATGAGCAAAACAGGCGCAGGTCCAAGAGGTAATAGTGATATAACCAGGGCTGTATTAACAGTTGCTGCTGCCCTAGGCACTAAACCTGAAGACGCCCCATCTTCACGCACCTATTGGCGATACCAGACCTTACCAATACCACCATACCTCCCACCCCCCTGGAAAAGACACCAGATTTACTGGCAAGTCTGAACGGGAGGAGGGAAACTAAAAAAATAAAAACAAAAAAAATTGTTTTTTCTGTCCCCCTGCTTCTTGGTGCTGCCCCCCTGCAAGGTGCTGCTTTAGGCACCGGACCACGGGTGCCTAGTGGTAAATACAGCCCTGGATATAACACATCATAAAATTTATTAAAAGAATAATGCCAGCGACAGAGCCTTTCGAGACCTGCCCGGTCTCTTTATCAAGTGTCTAATACCATAATTCTTCAAAGGCACAAATTTATACACACACACATATATATATATATATATATATATATATATATATATACAGTGTATATATATATCTATATCATAAAAATCTAAGTCTGTCTGTCTGTCCTTCTGTCTGTCTGTCTGTCTGTCCTCTATAGACTTCCAAACGCCTGAACCGTTTGACCCCAAATTTGGCACACAGATACATTGAGTGCCCGGGAAGGTTATTGCGAAGGTCCCGTCCCCGCCAGATGTACAGGAGGGGAGGGGGAGGGGAAAGAGAGGCGCCCCATAGAGATGAATGGGAAAATCTCCTCACTGCAAACACAGGTGATATAATTAGCTGCAGCAGACACGGCAGTTGGAGCCTTAGCAACCAATAGGATTACTGCTTTCATTTTACAGGGAGCAATGGTTGCTAGGGAAGCTACCTCACAACATCCACAGTAATAACTGGTAGACCCCCTACTCCATCTATACAGTACAGATATACAGGACCCCCTACTCCATCTAAACAGTACATGTATATACAGGGCCCCCTACTCCATCTATACAGTACATGTATATACAGGACCCCCTACTCCATCCATACAGTACATGTATATACAGGACCCCCTACTCCATCTATACATTACATGTATATACAGGACCCCCTACCCCATCTATACAGTACATGTTTATACAGGACCCCCTACTCCATCCATACAGTACATGTATACAGGACCCCCTTCTCCATCTATACAGTACATATATATACAGGGCCCCTACTCCATCTATACAGTACATGTATATACAGGACCCCCTACTCCATCTATACAGTACATGTATATACAGGACCCCCTACTCCATCTATACAGTACATGTATATACAGGACCCCCTACTCCATCTATACAGTACATGTATATACAAGGCCCCCTACTCCATCTATACAGTACATGTATATACAGGACCCCCTACTCCATCCATACAGTACATGTATATACAGGGCACAACAGGTATACCAAACTGTGACTGGGTAACACTGCCACACCAGACCTGACCAATACCGCCATACTGTGCTGGATAACACTGTCATACCAGACCTGACCAATACCGCCATACTGTGACTGGATAACACTGCCAGACCTGACCAATACCGCCATACTGTGACTGGATAACACCTCCATACCAGACCTGACCAATACCGCCATACTGTGACTGGATAACACCTCCATACCAGACCTGACCAATACCGCCATACTGTGACTGGGTAACACTGCCACACCAGACCTGACCAATACCGCCATACTGTGCTGGATAACACTGTCATACCAGACCTGACCAATACCGCCATACTGTGACTGGATAACACTGCCAGACCTGACCAATACCGCCATACTGTGACTGGATAACACCTCCATACCAGACCTGACCAATACCGCCATACTGTGACTGGATAACACCTCCATACCAGACCTGACCAATACCGCCATACTGTGACTGGGTAACACCGCCACACCAGACCTGACCAAAACTGCCATACTGTGACTGGATAACACTGCCACACCAAACCTGACCAATACCGCCATACTGTGTCTGGATAACACTGCCACACCAGACCTGACTAATAGCGCTATACTGTGCTGGATAACACTGTCATACCAGACCTGACCAATACCGCCATACTGTGACTGGATAACACTGCCATACCAGACCTGACCAATACCGGCAAACTGTGACTGGTTAACACCGCCACACCAGTCCTGACCAATACCACCATACTGTGACTGGATAACACCATCATATCAGACCTGACCAATACTGCCATACTGTGACTGGATAACACCGTTATACCAGACCTGACCAATACCACCATACCGTGACTGGATAACACCGCCACACCAGACCTGACCAATACCGCCATACTGTGACTGGATAACATCCCCATACCAGACATGACCAATACGACACACTGTGACTGAATAACACTGCCATACGGGTAAATACAATCCTGCAGGTATACAGGACACTACAGGTATACAGGACCCCAAAACTATACACTACAAGTGCATGGGACCTCCACAAAAGTATATACTACAGGTATACAGGACCCCAAACTTTACACTACAGGTATACAGGACCCCAAAACTATACACTACAGGTATACAGGAACTCCAACAACTATATACTACAGGTATATAGGACCCCAAACTATACACTACAGGTATACAGGACCTCAAAACCATACACTACAGGTATACAGGACCTACACCAACTCTATAATACAGGTATACAGCACCTTCACCAACTCTATACTACAAGTATACAGGACCCCAAATATACTACAGGTATACAGGAACTTCACCAGCTATATACTACAGGTATATTGGACCCCAAACTATACACTAAAGGTATACAGGACCTCCACCAACTCTATACTATAGTTATACAGGACCCTCAAACTATTTACTACAGGTATACAGGACCCCTGAACTATATACTACAGGTATACAAGACCTCCACCAATTATACACTACAGGTATCCAGGACCCTCAAACTATAAACTACAGGTATACAAGACCTCCACCAACTATACATTACAGGTATACAGCACCAACTATATACTACAGGTATACAGGACCCCCGAACTATACAGTACAGGTATACAGGACCTTCACCAACTGTACACTGCAGGTATACAGGACCTCCCTCAACTATACACTATAGGTATACAGCCCCCCCAACTATGCACTACAGATATTCGAGACCCCTAAAAACTATACATTGTGGGTATACAGAACCCCTCCAACTATGCACTACAGGTATACACTAATTCCACTGATTAACTCAGATGAAACAATACCTTTAGCTTGGCCTCCTGGGCACCTTAGAACAAATCGAATTAACACACTGACACTTTATACCCGGGCAGCACCGGGTACATTTTCTAGTATATATATATATATATATATATATATATATATATATATATATATGTAAAAATTTGTGGTATTCAATGGTATTCGATCAAATATTGCAGTATCGAAAGATTTTAATTCAATTGAATAGTGTGGCGAATATGCGGAATACATTCGAAAGCCCTCCCATCGCAGTTGCAGCTTTTTTAAAATCCAATCACCATGCAGGAAGGCTGTGAGGGACCCTGGGAGTACGCATGCATCACGAGAACGGCGTCTACCCTCATTGGATGGCTGAACCACATGACCTTGAATCTTAACCCCTTAGTGACCGCCGATACGGCTTTCTACGGCGGTCACTAATGGGCCTTATTCTGCTGCCATCAGCTTTTTACGGCGATGGCAGAGAATAAGGCTGCGGGGCCGGGACGGCCCCCACCCCATCCCCCCGGCTACCGGAGGTAGCTGAGGGGTTGGGGCAGTGTGTGAGGTCCGTCCCGGCCCCCCCCTTACCGACGATCGCCGCTATTAACGTTATAGCGGCGGCCGTCGGTAAAGAGGATTACCGGTGCCGCCGCCACCTTTCATCTCCCCCCGCCGTGAATCTACGGCGGGGGGAGATGAAATAAGTGTAAATCAGACCCCAGATCAGACCCCCTAGTGCCCCGATAACTAACCCCCCTCCCCCGGCGGCCATCATTTCCAAGATGGCCGCCGCAATCGCTGTGAACCGACTAACGTCGGTTCACAGCGATTAAAAAGTTAAAATGAATGAAAGCCCCATGCTCTCCGCCACCGGAGGTAGCGGAGAGCATGGGGCAGTCATCGGGGACCCCCCTGTGGGGTCCCGGTACAAGCGATCAGCGGTATATACTATATACCGCTGATCGCTTGTGCCATGTGCTCCCGGCACTTTTTATCCCCTGTCACCATAAATGATTGGTGACAGGGGATAAAAAGTGATGTCCCCCCACCCCCCAAGTCGCCCCCCACCCCCCCTGTCACCCCCGTCCCCCAGTCACCCCCCCCTTCCCCATATACGTTACCTGCTCCTGGAGCTCCTTCCTCCTCGACGTCCTGGCTGGTTATGAAGTGCGCATGCGCTTCACAACCAGCCAAGCTCTGAAAATTTAAAGTGACAGAGACCAATTTGGTCTCTGTCACTGAACTATGATTACTGTGATAGAAAATATCACAGTAATCATAGTAATACAGTGAACATGAATGTATAAAGTACAAAAAGTGACAAACATACAAAAAAATAAAACACACACTTTTTATTATAGTAATAATTGCAGTTTACTCCCAAATTACCCCTAACCCCTCCCCAGATTACCCGTAACCACCGCACGTTGCCCGTAACCACCGCACGTTGCCCGTAACCACCGCACGTTGCCCGTAACCACCGCACGTTGCCTGTAACCACCGCACGTTGCCCGTAACCACCGCACGTTGCCCGTAACCACCGCACGTTGCCCGTAACCACCGCACGTTGCCCGTAACCACCGCAATTTGCCAGTGACCCCCTCCAGATTGCCCGTAACCACCCCAAATTACATGTACCCACCCCAGATTACCTATAAACACTTCAGTTTATCAGTAACAATCCCAGATTGTCTGTAACCCTTCCAGGTTGCACATAACCCCCCAGGTTCCCCGTAATCATGCCAGATTACATGTAACCCCCCCAGATTGCACGTAACCACCGCGCGTTGCCTCTGACCACGCCACGATGCCTCTGACCACACCACGATGCCTCTGACCACGCCACGATGCATCTGACCACGCCACGATGCCTCTGACCACGCCACGATGCCTCTGACCACCGCACGTCGCCTCTGACCACCGCACGTCGCCTCTGACCACCGCACGTCGCCTCTGACCACCACACGTCGCCTCTGACCACCACACTTCGCCTCTGACCACCATACGGCGCCTCTGACCACCCCAAATTGCCAATGACCCCCTCCAGATTGCGGTGCCCATGTCAGATTACAGGTACCCACCCCAGATTGCCTATAAGAACTTCAGTTTATCCATAACCACCCCACATTGCCCGTAACCACCCCACGTTGCCCGTAACCACCCCAGATTGTCTGTAAGCACTGCAGGTTGCCCGTAACCACCCCACGTTTCCCGTAACCATCCCAGATTGTCTGTAAGCACAGCAGGTTGCCCGTAACCAGCCCACGTTGCCCGTAACCAGCCCACGTTGCCCGTTACCAGCCCACGTTGCCTGTAACCAGCCCACGTTGCCTGTAACCAGCCCACGTTGTCTGTAACCAGCCCACGTTGCCTGTAACCACCCCACGTTGCCGTAACCACAGCAGGTTGCCCGTGACCACCACACGTTGCCCATAACCACCACACGTTGCCCGTAACCACCCCGCGTTGCCTGTAACCACCCCACGTTGCCTGTAACCACAGCAGGTTGCCCGTGACCACCCCATGTTGTCCGTAACCACCCCAGATTACCTGTAACCACCTCAGGTTGCCCATAACCACCCCTGGTTGCCCGTAACCACCCCACATTACTTGTAATTTCATTTTTTTTATTTTATTTTAGTAACTGCGCTATTCTAATAACCATTAATAGCTGCGGTTTTGCTCCTGTAAATTGGCGCTCCTTCCCTTCTGAGCCCTGCTGTGTGCCCATACAGTGGTTTATGCCCACATATGAGGTACCGTTTTACTCAGGAGAACCTGCGTTACAGATTTTGGGGTGAATTTTCTCTCCTGTTCCTCGTCAAATTGAGAAATTTCAAACTAAACCAACATATTATTGGAAAAATTCGAGTTTTTCATTTTTACTGGCCAATTTTGAATACTTTCCTCTAATACCTGTGGGGTAAAAATGGTCACCACACACCAAGATGAATTCTTTGAGGGGTGCTCTTTCCAAAATGTGGTGACTTTTGGGGGGAATCTATTCTGCTGACACTACAGGGGCTCAGCAAACGCACCTGGCGCTCAGAAACTTCTTCAGAAAAATCTGCACTGAAAATGCTAATTGGCGCTCCTTCCCTTCTGAGCCCGGCTGTGTGCCCATGCAGTGGTTTATGCCCACATATGGGGTACTGTTCTACTCAGGAGAACCTGCTTTACATATATTGGGGTGACATTTCTCTCCTGTTCTTCGTGAAATTGAGAAATTTCAAACTAAAGGAACATATTATTGGAAAAATTCGAGTTTTTCATTTTTACTGTCTACTTTTGAATATTTTCCTCAAACACCTGTGGGGTCAAAATGCTCACCACACCCCAAAATAAATTCTTTGAGGGGTGCACTTTCCAAAATGGAGTGACTTATTGGGAGATTTTACTCTGTGGACACTACAGGGGCTCTGCAAACGCACCTGGCGCTCGGAAACCTCTTCAGCAAAATCTGCATTGAAAAAGCTAATTGGCGCTCCTTCCCTTTTGAGCCCTCCTGTGTGCCCATACAGTGGTTTACGCCCACATATGGGGTACCATTGTACTCAGGAGAACCTGCGTTACAAATTTTGTGGTACTTTTTTCCTCTTGTTCCTCGTGAAATTGAGAAATTTCAAACTAAAAGAACATAATATTGGAAAAATTTGAGTTTTTCATTTTTACTGTCTACTTTTGAATACTTTCCTCTAATACCTGTGGGGTCAAAATGGTCACCACACACCAAGATAAATACTTTGAGGGGTGCACTTTCCAAAATGGAGTGACTTATGGCGAGATTTTACTCCGCTGGCACTACAGGGGCACTGCAAACGCACCTGGCGCTCGGAAACTTCTGCAGCAAAATCTGCATTGAAAAAGCTAATTGGCGCTCCTTCCCTTCTGAGCCCTCCTGTGTGCCCATGCAGTGGTTTATGCCCACATATGGGGTACCATTGTACTCAGGAGAACCTGCGTTACAAATTTTGGGGTACTTTTTTCCTCTTGTTCCTCGTGAAATTGAGAAATTTCAAACTAAACGAACATATTATTGGAAGAATTCGAGTTTTTCATTTTTACTGTCTTCTTTTGAATACTTTCCTGTAATACCTGTGGGGTCAAAATGGTCACCACACACCAAGATGAATTCTTTGAGGGGTGTACTTTCCAAAATGGGGTGACTTATGGGGGGTTTTCTCTCTGCTGACACTACAGGGGCACTACAAACGCACCTGGCGCTCAGAAACTTCTTCAGCAAAATCTGCATTGGAAAAGCTAATTGGCGCTCCCTTCCTTCTGAGCCCTGCTGTGTGCCCATACAGTGGTTTACGCCCACATATGGGGTACCGTTGTACTCAAGAGAACCTGCATTACAAATTTTGGGGTGCTTTTTGTCTCATATTCCTTTTGAAAATGAGAAACTTTAATCTAAACGTATATATTATTGGAAAATTAAAATTTTCAATTTTTTTACTGCCTAATTGTGAATACTTTCCTCCAGCCCCTGTAGGGTTAAAATGCTCATTATACCCCTAGATTAATTCTTTAAGGTGTGTAGTTTCCAAAATGGGGTCACTTATGGGGGTTTTCAGGATACCAGACTTCTAAATCCATTTAAAAAAAGAACTGGTCCCTAAAAAAATCAGTTTCACGAAAATGTGATAATTTGCTGATAAATTTCTAAGCCCCATAACACCCTAAAAAAGTAAAATATGTTTACCAAATTATGCCAGAATAAAGAAGACATATTGGTAATGTGACTTAGTAACTAATTTATGTGCTACGACTTTCTTTTTTTAGAAGCAGAGAATTTCAAAGTTCATAAAATGCAAATTTTTTTAATTTTTCATGATATTTTGATGTTTTTCACAAAAAACACACAAAGTAGTGACCAAATTTTGCCACTAACATAAAGTGCCATATGTCACGAAAAAACAATCTCAGAATCGCTAGCATACTTTACAGCATCACTGAGCTATAAGAGCATAAAGTGAGACAGGTCAGATTTTGAAAAATTAGCCTGGTCATTAAGGCCCAAACTAGCTGCAGCACAAAGGGGTTAAAAACTTTGATCCCGCTTCTCGGCCACAGATGCGCTTTCAACCTAGCCAGGGAAAGATCTTGGAGTAGGGAGAGATAGGTTATGAGTAGCGTTTTGGTCAGGCAGGCTTACTACAGAAACCAAAAGTCCTTTTAAGGGATAAGACACAGCAAAAAAGTCATCTCTGAATCCAAAGCACTTTTCAGTGCTAAGACATACATAGCAGCAGCAGGTGTATTCATTCCAGTAACCTGTGTGTACAAGTGACTTATAGTGTCCCTGGTGTAGCCCACTAAGGACACGTTATACATACTGTTACAGTAGCCCACTAAGGGCACGTGATGCATACTGTTCTAGTAGCCTACAGCGGGTACGTGATGCATACTGTTCCAGTAGCCCAGTAAAAGGCACGTGATACATACTGTTCCAGAAGCCCAGTAAAAGGCACGTGATACATACTGTTTCAGTAGCCCGCTAAGGGCACCTGATGCATAATGTTCCAGAAGCCCACTAAGGGCATCTTTAAATCCAAAGCACATCTCAGTGCTACTACATAGATCTTAGCAGCAGTAGTTTTTAGTACCCAGTGTGTACACTGTACACCAGACTTATAGTGTCCCTATTGTACCGTGTGGGCACTGGGCACAATATATAGCAAGTGTTCTTGAAGCCCACTGTGGGCACGTTATACATAGTGTCCCTATAGCCCACTGCGGGCACGTTATACATAGTGTCCCTATAGGCACTTTAGGCACTTCAGCTTAGCCTTCCAAAAATTGGTTTGAAGGCATTAGAGGTGAGCCTTCCAACAATAGCAGGCAGGCCATTGAGTTTAGCCCTCCAAAAATTAGATTTGAGGCCCTAAAGGTGTCTTCCAGTACAAAAAAATTTCTTAGTAGGGCCTACAATTGCTGCCTTTTCAAAATTACTTGGGGGCCCTTGAGGCGAGCCCCGAAAAAAATGGGTCTAGTAGGCCCTACAGGTGCAGTGATACAGTGGTTGAAGAGGAAGAGAAGGAGATAATGTGACAGAGTCAGGCACAAGGCACTTCACTTCACTTTCGTCTGCTTTGCTCTGGTGGAGGAGAAGTTTGGAAGTTTGGGTCAGTCCAGTAACTGTTCATTTTTATCAGCGCCAAGCGGTCCTCACTCTCTGTGGATAGGCGGCTGCACTTATCCGTTATAACTCCCCCGGCTGTGCTGAATACCCTCTCTGATAACACAATGGCAGGAGGGCACCCTCCTCCTCTTCCACATCCTCTTCTATGTCCTCGTCAACCTCTTCTTCCTCCTGACATTGCCACTGAGAAGCTGACAACAGTGTGTTCTGTGTCCCACTCCAAGACATCTCCTGCTATACAGTCCTCCTCCCCACACAACTCTCTCTGCTTTGTGGAGAGCAGGGATTGTTTGATGACCCATGGGGGGGGATGGTTACGCTCACTATAGCATCATGGTAGCTGACCCTTTGGGTGGATTCCTCATATATGCGCAAAACTTCAAATATCTCTGCCATCCATGCCCAGTCATGGCTGGCAAACTGAGGTAGCTGAGTGGTAGGTAGGCACGCGGGGATTTTCGAGCTGGTACTCCATCAGAGCTCTCTATTGCTTACACACCCTGGACAACATGTAATAGGTGGAATTGCAGCGAGTGGTGAGGCGTTGCTAGATTTTCCTCAGGCTGGCAGCGGTACGACTTATATGAAAGTGGGCACACAAGCGCCGCACTTTCAACAGTAGTTGGGGGAGGTTAGGGTAACTTTTCAGGAAACTCAACACCAAATTAAAAACGTGGTCCAGGCATGGAACGTGTTTGAGTTTGGAAAGCTCCAAATATGCCACCAGGTTCCGGCCATTATCGCACACAACTAGGGATGAGTGAACCGAACCGTTACGAACCAGATTCGTTACGAACTTTGCAAAAAGTTTGGTTCGGTACCGAACCGAACTTTCAAAAAGTTTGTTACGAAGTTCGTTAAAACCGCAACGGCGTCGCAAAACTGTATTGTTTTCACAGAATGGAAGAGGATATAAGGAATTATTACTCCTATAATCCCTTTTATAATCCTGTTATTATGTGAATATCAAGGTGTGTGACGTCACTACAGGAACAGGACGTGCCTGAGCGTCCATGCTCTTTCTCATTGTGTGTCTAGACTGCAGAGAGAGAGGAGCTCCGTGCTAGTTAGGGAGGGAAAGCACATAGATAGATAGGCAAACAAGTAGATAGCTACAGGGAGGTAGAGAGAGGGAGAGATAGGCAGAGATAGGAAGTAAAAAACTTGTGATGTCCAGGCAGAGATAGGGAGATAAAAAAAAAAAGACAGAGAAAAGTGAGAACAGTCAGAACCAGCTACCGTTCTGTGACTGAGAGGAGACGCTAGTTGTTGCAGCTGTGGTGGGTGCCGTCAACCCCCGTATAGCTGCAACCAAAAAACTTCATAAAATTTTTTATAAATAAATAAAAAAAAGTTTGTTTGTTTGTTTGTTTGTGATACCCTGTACATTGCTGCTTTGTTGGGTGCTGTCAACTCCGTATAGCTGCAACCCACAAAGTTGTTAAAAAAACCCTAAAAAAGTTTAAAAAAAAAGGTTGTTTGTTTGTTCGTTTGTGCTAACCTGTACATTGCTGCTTTGTTGGGTGCTGTCAACCCCGTATAGCTGCAACCCACAAAGTTGTTAAAAAAAAAACTAAAAAAGTTAAAAAAAAGGTTGTTTGTTCGTTTGTGATAACCTGTACATTGCTGCTTTGCTGGGTGCTGTCAACCCCGTATAGCTGGCTGCAACCACAAAAGTTCTTTAAAAAGTTCATAAAAAAAAAAGTTTAAAAAAAGTACAAAAAACACAAAAAAGTAAAAATAAAAAAAAGGTGTTTTGTGATTACCTGTACATTGCTACTTTGCTGGGTGCCGCCAACCCACAAGATTGTCACTGAAAGTTTGTGCCTTGCGGCCAGTAGCTTCTTTCATTTTCCCCCAACAAAAGAACCATGTCCAAGCATCCTACATCCAGCACTTCACAGGCAGGGACTGCAAGAGGCGGTGAGGCTAGGAGAAGTGGCAGCACCAGGCCCGGTGGCAGCCGGGGCAACAGGCGTGGCAGCAGGGTGCAGCTACCCCAGACACCCAGTGGTTCTGTAAGAACCACACAGCCAGCGGTTCTAGATTGGCTTACCCAATCCTCCACTTCCACCGCCCAAAGCTCCCAAACGAGGTCGCCTGGATCATCCGACACCACCCTTACATGGGACGGTCAGCTAGAGTCCTCTGCCCCGTCCCCTGTTATTACTATGCCACTCACCTTTGGGGCACCTTCTGCCAGGGAACTGTTGGCAAATCTTCATCTGCCTTTGGATTCTTTACCACTTTTTAGTGATGATGATGAGGAGGAGGTAGTCCCCCAAAGGCAGCAGGTGGAAAGTGGAGAGACTGCAGAGGAGGTGTTGGCTGTAAGCCAGGGAGGGGCATCCAGTGCCACACCTGAGATCCTGTCCCAGCCACTGGAGGACAGTAGCAGTGGTGGTGATGATAATTTCGCTGATCGGACGTGGCGCCCCCAAGCACCATTATCCTCAGCGTCATCAGGGGAGGAAATTGAGGTGCTACCGAGACAGCAACATCCCACTGGTGCAAGGAAGCGAGGCACAAGAGGGAGGGGTAGAAGACAATCTACCAGGCAGAGTCCATTACCTCCAAGCCTTGGTCCTGAGAGGGGACCCTCAGGCAGCGGTGGCAGTGAACAACCAGTAAGACCCCCCGTGGCTGGCAGTAAACCACGGTCCTCTGTTGTCTGGCAGTTCTTTCGGCTGGGGACAGATAAGCACATCGCTCTGTGCCTGCTGTGCAATGAGAGGGTCAGTCGTGGCAGGGGTGATAATCTTGGGACAACATCCATGAGGAAGCACATGGAAAGGCAACACCAACAGGCCTGGAAAAAACGTGACCCCAATACCACCTCCTGTCAGGATGCACCATACACTGCAGATCCCATCATGCAGCATCCTCTCACTGGAACTCAGGGCTCGTCAGCCTCAGTTGCCAGCAGCAGCACAGTCTCCCTGCCATCTACACCCCTAATGAGGCAGCAATCCCTTGCTTTGGTTAACTTGCCTTATTTACGGGTGCCTTTACAATGGGAGGCTTTTTTGTGGTTCCTTGCTGGCTAAAATCCACAGCGCATCGTTGGCTGATTTTATGCCACCTTCAGTACTATGGGGCTGGGCGCAAATACCCAGTTCAGCGCAGAACTGCGTATGTCCGGCCGGCACCCTAGTACTGAATGCCATTTGGTCAACGGTATAAAAATGCCCTGTGGATTTTACTCAGCAGACCCGCAGCCACATGTGAAGGTACCCATAAGGTGAGGTTTTTTGGAAATGACAAAAGCGAGGGTGGGAGGCCACTCCCATACCCCATCAGGGTTTTTCCCCTACCCACTTTAAAAGATAAGTCCAGGCAATTAATAACTTTCTGTACCCTTACTTGACCCAGAAACTTATAAATTGACCGGACTTATCCTTTAAGCCAGCTGGTGACAGCACTTAAAAAACACAAAAGCATACATCCATTGGATTGGACGCTACACTCGGTTAGGACATCAAACTGGTGTTAAGAAAAAAAAAATATATATATATATATATATATATATATATATATATATATATACAAAACACAACAATCACTGAACTCAGGGAGAACAGTGAAAAATTCCAATGGAGTACTCATTACAAGTCTCCATTGATTGTCCCATACAAAATTTGAATATGCAAAAAAGGGGTCCGTGGAGCCTCAGTTACGAGTCTCAAAACACATATATATGTGTGTGTATCGCCAACAGCCAGAGGCCCAGATTCAACAGGTTTGACACCAGAGTAGTTGCGTCAATTTGTAAAGCAATTGGAACGTATGAAAATTGGACACGTATTTTTGGATAATGGAACTGGGGTAAAGCCTTCTTGAATCTGTGTCTTTTTAAATGTCCCTTCTTCACCTCATGGATTCTGTGGGTGAGGTTCTCTGTCTATTTTACCGTATCCTGCTAGACTAGGTGTAATGTTAGAGGGTTTTTTTTTTAACGTTGACTGTCCTGTGCTGAACTCTACATCAACATGTTGTCATGTTTAAAGAATGATTTTTACAAACGTGCATATCCTTAGCTTCAAACTTCAGTTGTCTGTACTAGGTCCTTCTGGGTCCAAAAGAATACTACTCCTACTAATGGCCCCACCGTCAATTGTCTATTTGGAAACATACTGTCAGGAACTCACCTGACCTGGCTCCTGCGGCGTCTTCCTCGGGCTCTGCTCGCCGGAGCCGAGTGACGTCACGGAGACCCGACGGCGTCCCTAGTAACCGGGGACGCCGCGGTCTCACGTGATACTCAGCTGGCCGGCCGGCACAGCTGATGCGGCTTTCATGCAGGCTGAGTGGCAGATCGCTCTGCCACTTGGTCTGCAGCGCCGCAGCTGTATTGTTGCTGGATCAGGAGACCGGACCAATCAGTGTCTGGTCCGGGCTCCTGGTCCAGTATAAAGTAAAGTGAAAGCCAGCTAGTAATCGCTGGCTATTATTCTGATCCCAGCTCCCCCTGTCCTTTTCCTGCGTATCCCGTCCTAATTCCTTCTGCCTGACTACTCGTGTTCTGACCTCCGCCTGACTCCCGACTATCCCCTGTTTACCGACTTTGTACTGCGTTGCCTGTTTGGTTTGACCCGGCTTGTTCTACGATTCTTTATTGTGTTTTTGTCTGTCCGTGCTGTTCTGTGTTTCACTTACGCAGCGTAGGGAACACCTTCGTGGTTGTCCGCGACCGTTTAGGGTCGACCGAGGCAATTAGGCAGGGTCAGTGGTGGGTTCAGATTCAGGGCCCACTGTCTCTGTCCTGTCTGTTCTTGCCAGTCCTGACAGAATAGCCAGCCCTTACCGCCATTTGCCTCATGGACAACCGGACAGCCCTGACTAATATTGTGGACCAGATGCAGCGACTCAACACGATGGTTCAGGAGCTCGCTGTAAGGGTCCAGGAACAGGAGACGGCACCCCAACAGCTCACGGTGACCTCCCCCACACCTCCTGAGCCACCTGTTCAGCTTCCTGATAAGTTCTCGGGGGACAGGAGGAAATTCCGTGCCTTCAGGGAAGGGTGTAAATTGTATTTTAGGTTACGCCCTACTTCATCAGGGGATGAGGTTCAGAAGGTAGGCATCATCATGTCCCTCCTTCAAGGGCCACCACAGGAGTGGGCATTTTCTCTACCAACTGACTCCCCTGACCTACAGAGCCCCGACCAGTTCTTTTCCGCTTTAGGTCTACTGTATGATGACCCTGACTGTGCAGCTAACGCTGAACGACAGCTGACTGGATTGAGACAGGGCTGACGTCCAGTAGAGGAGTACTGCTCAGAATTCGGGCAGTGGAGCGGTCTCTCCACGTGGAACGATTCGGCTCTCAGATATCAGTTTCGGGTGGGTTTCTGTGACAGATTGAAGGATATGTTGGTGGCATATCCTACTCCTGACTCGCTTGAGGACAGCATGACTCTAGCCATCAGAGTTGACCGGCGACTCAGGGACCGACAGAGAGAGAAGGGTACCCCTGACCACCCTAGAGCCCCCGTATCACCGCTCTCACACCCCAAACCATCCCTCCCAGTCTTACCATCACCCGAAGAGCCGATGCAGTTGGATGCCACCGATGCTAAAGCCCGGCGTGCCCATCGCCTGCAGAATAACTTATGTCTTTATTGCGGAAGGGCAAGACACCAAGTTCGGCAATGCCCTTCCAGGCCGGGCCCATCGCCGGAAAACTTCAGCGCCTGAGAGATTGTCGAAGGGGTCTCTCAGGCGCACAGGTAACCTTCAAAAATAAGTTATTGTTGCCAATCTCTTTGTCTGTGGGGAATAAAAGTATTAATGGGTATGCCCAGGTTGATTCTGGATCCTCGACCAACTTTGTTAATCCTATGTTTTTTTCTGGTTTGGAGGTATGTCCCCTGCTGCTCCAGCATCCTGTTAATGTCACTGGAGCAGATTCTGCCCCTTTTGCCCAGGGGAATGTACGCTATGTGACACCTTGTCTTGAGGTCAAGGTGGGGTCTGTCCATGTGGAAAGACTCGACTTCTTACTCATGCATAACCGGTCATCTGACGTGATTCTGGGGTTGCCCTGGTTGGAGACTCACAACCCTGTCTTTGACTGGCCCAATAGGGAGCTGGTACGATGGGGGCCTGGGTGTGCCTCCCACTGTAATGCTGTGTCTCTTGCGGAATGCTCCTCCGGAGAAGGGGAGGTTCCGGAATTTTTGTCAGACTATGTTGATGTGTTAGACGAAAAAGCAGTAGAAGAATTATCGCCACACAGACCGTATGATTGTGCCATTGAGCTACTTCCTGGTGTCAAATACCCTCGAGGTCGCATTTTCAATCTGTCCTGTCCAGAGAGGGAAGCTATGAGGGAATATATAAAGGATAGCCTGCATAAAGGTCATATACGCCCATCTTCTTCTCCCATGGGGGCGGGGTTCTTTATCGTCGGGAAAAAGGACGGGGGTCTCCGTCCCTGTATTGATTACCGGGAGTTGAATAAGATTACGGTTAAGAATCAGCATCCGTTGCCATTAATTCCCGATCTGTTTAACCAAATCATAGGAGCTAATTGGTTTTCTAAGGTGGACCTGAGGGGAGCATACAATCTAATCCGCATCAGGGAAGGTGATGAGTGGAAGATCGCATTCAATACCCCAGAGGGTCACTTTGAGTATCTCGTCATGCCCTTTGGGTTATGCAATGCTCCGGCTGTCTTCCAGCACTTTGTAAATTATGTTTTTCGGGAGTATCTGGGACGGTTTGTTGTGGTGTACCTCGATGATATTTTAATCTTTTCACCAGATTGGTCTTCCCATGTGTTGCATGTCCGTACGGTAATGGAGCTTCTCAGACAAAATAATCTTTATGCCAAGTTGTCGAAATGTCAGTTTGGCCTCCAGGAGGTCTCGTTCTTGGGTTATAATATTACTCCCCATTCGTTTAGTATGGACTCGGTCAAGGTGGCGGCCATAAAAAATTGGGAACGACCTAACAACCTGAAGGCCTTACAAAGGTTTTTAGGCTTTGCTAATTATTACAGGAAATTTATTAAGGGGTTTTCCATCATAGCTAGGCCTCTTACCGATTTGACCAAGAATGGAGCAGACCTTGTACACTGGTCCAGAGAGGCTATTGAGGCATTTGACACTTCGGCATTCTTTCTCAGAAGCTCCAGTACTGACCCAGCCATATTTCGAACGCCGTTTGTTGTTGAAGTAGATGAGTTCTAGGTGGGAGTAGGGGCAGTCTTGTCCCAAGGGTCAGACACCCTTACCCACCTACGGCCGGTTGCATTCTTTTTGAAAAAATTTTCGCAGGCAGAACGCAACTATGATATTGGCAATAGAGAACTGTTGGCCATCAAGATGGCCTTTGATGAATGGAGGCACTTCTTGGAAGGGGCCAAACATAAAGTCACGGTACTCACCGACCACAAGAATTTAGTTTACCTTGATACTGCTAAACGTCTTTCTCCACGGCAGGCCCGGGGGGCATTGTTCTTTTCTAGGTTCGACTTTGAAATCACCTATCGACCCGGTTCTCGCAATATCAGAGCTGACGCCCTCTCCCGCAGCTTTGATTTTGAAGTTATGCCCGAAAACCGTGTCGATACGATACTAAAGCCTGGGGTTGTAATATCTGTTTTGCAACCGGACTTAGTGACTCTAGTCACGCAGTCTCAGAGTATGGCCCCCCATAACACTCCTGAGTCTCTCTTGTTTGTACCGCCGAATCTCCGTCTCCGAGTATTGGAAGAGATTCATGGTTCTGTGTTGGCAGGACAACCTGGTATTGCTGGAACTAAATATCTGCTTTCACGTCATTTCTGGTGGCCAACCTGGAGCCGAGATGTTAAATCGTTTGTGGAAGCCTGTGAAGTCTGTGCTCGATCCAAGATTCCCCGTAGGCTACCGGAGGGGTTGTTACACCCTCTGCCGGTCCCTACGAGGCCTTGGACGCACTTATCCATGGATTTTATCACAGACCTACCACTATCTAGGGGTAAAACTGTCATTTGGGTGGTGGTAGATCGTTTTTCTAAGATGTGTCATCTTATTATTAGCCACATTGTTTGTCAATCATGTGTTACGCTTGCATGGGTTCAATTTGTTGCTAAATTTTGGAGAGAGTTTTGTAGTAAACTGGGGGTCTCATTGTCTTTCTCTTCTGCGTTCCACCCTCAAACGAATGGACAGACCGAGAGGATCACTCAGTCATTGGAGCAGTTTCTAAGATGTTTTGTGTCTAATACCCAGGACAAATGGCGTGACTTAATTTCACTCGCTGAGTTTGCCCTAAACAACCATGAACAGCGCTCTCCTAGTATGTCGCCGTTTTTTTGTAATTATGGGTTTAATCCCAGATACTCGTCCGCCACGCCGCCGAATCTGTAAACCTTCAGCTGAAGATATATTCTCGAAACTGTGTACAGTTTGGGCCCAAGCTCATCAGAGCTTGGTTAAAGCCCAAGAAACCTATCGAAAGTATGCCAACAGAAGACGCATATCTGGCCATCAATATGTTGTAGGTGAAAAAATCTGGCTCTCAACTACAAACCTAAAATTGAGAGTCCAATCAGGAACACTGGCGCCCAAATACATTGGGCCATATACTATCATAGAGGTTATTAACCCAGTAACTTTCAGGATTAAACTACCATCGTCCCTAAAGATTCATTCTGTTTTTCATAAAGCCTTGCTGAAAAAATATGTGCCACCGATGTTCCCGTCACCTCCTCCTGCTCCACTAGTCGTCCAGGGTGAACTGGAGTTTGAGGTAGAGAGAATTTTAAACTCTCGGTGGGTACAGGGTTCATTGCAATACCTAGTCCACTGGAAGGGTTTTGGACCAGAAGAGCGTACATGGGTGGCAGTTAGAGATGTACACGCTCCTCAGTTAATCCGACGATATCATGCCCAGAATCCGTCTAAGCCCGGTCCAGTGGATAAGGGTCCTGAGGCCCCTCATAAGAGGGGGGGTAATGTCAGGAACTCACCTGACCTGGCTCCTGCGGCGTCTTCCTCGGGCTCTGCTCCGGCTGCCGGCTCGAGAGCGCGCCAGAGCTCCGCCCGCCGGAGCCGAGTGACGTCACGGAGACCCGACGGCGTCCCTAGTAACCGGGGACGCCGCGGTCTCACGTGATAGTCAGCCGGCCGGCCGGCACAGCTGATGCGGCTTTCATGCAGGCTGAGTGGCAGATCGCTCTGCCACTTGGTCTGCAGCGCCGCAGCTGTATTGTTGCTGGATCAGGAGACCGGACCAATCAGTGTCTGGTCCGGGCTCCTGGTCCAGTATAAAGTAAAGTGAAAGCCAGCTAGTAATCGCTGGCTATTAGTTATTCTGATCCCAGCTCCCCCTGTCCTTTTCCTGCGTATCCCGTCCTAATTCCTTCTGCCTGACTACTCGTGTTCTGACCTCCGCCTGACTCCCGACTATCCCCTGTTTACCGACTTTGTACTGCGTTGCCTGTTTGGTTTGACCCGGCTTGTTCTACGATTCTTTATTGCGTTTTTGTCTGTCCGTGCTGTTCTGTGTTTCACTTACGCAGCGTAGGGAACGCCTTCGTGGTTGTCCGCGACCGTTTAGGGTCGACCGAGGCAATTAGGCAGGGTCAGTGGTGGGTTCAGATTCAGGGCCCACTGTCTCTGTCCTGTCTGTTCTTGCCAGTCCTGACACATACTGGGTGGAATCAAGAGCTGCGGAAGCTGCTATCTCAACTTGTCTGTTTTTAACAATACTGGCCTGAGAGCCATCAACTGCTGCCTTCTTCTGCTCCTCAACTGGTCTATTTTTAATAATACTGACATTGAATCAATCAACTGCTGCCTCCTCCTCCTCAATTAGCCTCTCCTCGATAATACTGGCCTTGAATCAATCAACTGCTGCCTCATCCTCCTCAAGTACCCTCTCCTCGATAATACTGGCCTTGAATCGATCAACTGCTGCCTCCTCCTCAAGTAGCTTCTCCTCGATAATACTGGCCTTGAATTGATCAACTGCTGCCTCCTCCTCAAGTAGCCTCTCCTCGATAATACTGGCCTTGAATCAATCAACTGCTGCCTCCTCCTCAATTAGCCTCTCCTCAATAATACTGGACTGGAATCAATCAACTGCTGCCTCCTAGTGCTGCTCAACTTGTCTCTTCTCAACAATACTGGCCTGAGAGGCGAGCAATCTACTGCTGCCTCCTCCTGTTCCTCGACTTGTCTCTTCTCAACAATACTGACCTGAGAGGCGAGCAATCTACTGCTGCCTCCTCCTGTTTCTCGACTTGTCTCTTCTCAACAATACTGACCTGAGAGGCGAGCAATCTACTGCTGCCTCCTCCTGTTCCTCGACTTGTCTCTTCTCAACAATATTGTCCTGAGAGGTGAGCAATCTACTGCTGCCTCCTCCTGTTTCTCGACTTGTCTCTTCTCAACAATATTGGCCTGAGAGGCGAGCAATCTACTGCTGCCGCCTCCTTTTCCTCGACTTGTCTCTTCTCAACAATACTGACCTGAGAGGCAAGCAATCTACTGCTGCCTCCTCCTGTTCCTCTACTTGTCTCTTCTCAACAATACTGGCCTGAGAGGCGAGCAATCTCCTGCTGCCTCCTCCTGCTGCTCAACTTGTCTCTTCTCAACAATACTGGCCTGAGAGGCGAGCAATCTACTGCTGCCTCCTCCTGTTCCTCGACTTGTCTCTTCTCAACAATACTGTCCTGAGAGGCGAGCAATCAACGGCTGCCTCCTCCTGCTGCTCAACTTGTCTCTTCTCAACAATACTGGCCTGAGAGGCGAGCAATCTACTGCTGCCTCCTCCTGTTCCTCGACTTGTCTCTTCTCAACAATACTGGCCTGAGAGGCGAGCAATCAACTGCTGCTGCCTCCTCCTGCTGCTCAACTTGTCTCTTCTCAACAATACTGGCCTGAGAGGCGAGCAATCTACTGCTGCCTCCTCCTGTTCCTCGACTTGTCTCTTCTCAACAATACTGGCCTGAGAGGCGAGCAATCAACTGCTGCTGCCTCCTCCTGCTGCTCAACTTGTCTCTTCTCAACAAAACTGACCTGAGAGGCAAGCAATCTACTGCTGCCTCCTCCTGTTCCTCTACTTGTCTCTTCTCAACAATACTGGCCTGAGAGGCGAGCAATCTCCTGCTGCCTCCTCCTGCTGCTCAACTTGTCTCTTCTCAACAATACTGGCCTAAGAGGCGAGCAATCTACTGCTGCCTCCTCCTGTTCCTCGACTTGTCTCTTCTCAACAATACTGTCCTGAGAGGCGAGCAATCAACGGCTGCCTCCTCCTGCTGCTCAACTTGTCTCTTCTCAACAATACTGGCCTGAGAGGCGAGCAATCTACTGCTGCCTCCTCCTGTTCCTCGACTTGTCTCTTCTCAACAATACTGGCCTGAGAGGCGAGCAATCAACTGCTGCTGCCTCCTCCTGCTGCTCAACTTGTCTCTTCTCAACAATACTGGCCTGAGAGGCGAGCACTCTACTGCTGCCTCCTCCTGTTCCTCGACTTGTCTCTTCTCAACAATACTGGCCTGAGAGGCGAGCAATCAACTGCTGCTGCCTCCTCCTGCTGCTCAACTTGTCTCTTCTCAACAAAACTGGCCTGAGAGGCGAGCAATCTACTGCTGCCTCATCCTGTTCCTCAACTTGTCTCTTCTCAACAATACTGGCCTGAGAGGCGAGCAATCATCTGCTGCCTCCTCCTGTTCCTCGACTTGTCTCTTCTCAACAATACTGGCCTGAAAAGTGAGCAATCAACCGCTGCCTCCTCCTGCTGCTCAACTTGTCTCTTCTCAACAATACTGGCCTGGGTGCAATCAAGTGCTGCCACATCCTCCTTGTAAACTTTTTTTTCAATATTTTTTGTCACTATTTTGGCACTTTTATTCACTATATTTCATTAATATTATTCCTATTAGTATTATTATCTATTTATTTTTTCTCATTATTTTAGCACTTTTTTTCCCACTTTTTTCATTGTAATATCAACTGCAACCAAACGAAACTATACCCTATCACACTCCCACTATTGTAGCTGCAATTATTCAGCCGTTAGAGCAAGGTTCGTTTTCAGTTCGGTTTGGACCAATCCGAACTTCACGAAAGTTCGCCGGATCAAACCGAACCGAACTTTTCAAAAGTTCGCTCATCCCTTCACACAACCATACGTGGTACCAGCTGCAACGGCAAGAGCAAAATGTATTCCTGATGCAAGATGGCATCTTTTGCCTCTGGGGCACTGTGCTTCTTATCATCCAAGCTAATAAGCGTGAACACTGACTGCTGACGTCTCCCCAGGCGGAAGAGGAGGTGGGGTTGGCAGAACCCATGCTGGCAATTTTGTGTGTGGGGGTGGAGGTAGGCACTCCCAGTTTGAGACCCAGTCCTAGGTTTTACCACATTGACCCAGTGTGCCGCAAGGGAGATGTAGCTCACTAAGTATCTGAGGGCCCGCTCGATGTTACCGGACACGCGCTGGTGCAGCACGGTGGGAAAAATAGTGGCGGCTAGGAACCAAATACCGTGGTGCGGCAGCCGCCATCGGGTCGCTGGAGGACGGGATCTCTACAAGCCGGCAACATCCCAAAAGACAGTATTTTTTAAATGTGTCTGTTTAGGGCTTGGTTTTGTGGGTGGCTCGCTGCGTACTTTCGCTTGCACTCAAAGGTCTGCACGATAGACAATTGTTGGGAGGAGGCAAACAAAACTGCAGGCGAAGGGGCGGACACAGGCGAGGGGAAGGCTGAGGTGGAAGGCCAAGACGTGACCGCAGCAGAGGCCAATGTGTAAGTGTCCTGCCTGGTCATCCGAACTGCAAAGGCAGCAGACAAACGAGGGGAAGATGCAGCAGCGAGGACGCCTGACGCAGCTTGTCCCACGTTTGCTCTCTCCCACTCTTCTCGAGGTGGTGAGGTTGCTTTTTTTCAGAGCCCCGACTGATTTTTGAATGGCACAGTGAGAACACCGCTCTCCGTTTATCATCAGCGCAGACATTAACCCCTTGAGGACCAAGCCCAAAATGACCCAGTGGACCAGGCCAAATTTTGTGAATTTGACCTGTTTCACTTTATCTATTAATAATGCTTTTACAAATCCTACTGATTCTGAGATTGTTTTCTCATGACATATTCTACTTTATATTACTGGTAAATTTGAGTGGATATTTATAGCGAATACTTATGAAAAATCACAAAATAATGTGGAAAATTGTGAAAATTTTCATTTTTCTAACTTTAAAATATTCTGCCTGTAAGGAAAATAGTTATACCACATAAATTAGACACTAAATAACATTAGCAGTATGTCTACTTTATGTTGGCAGCATTTTTTAAACTTGCTTTCAATTTTATAAAACACTAGAAAGCTTAAAAGTTTAGCAACAATTTCCCAAATTTTCGAGAAAATTACAAAATCAGATTTTGTTAGGGACCAGTTGAGGTTTGAAGTGAATTTAAGGGGATTGTATGTAATAACCCCCCCACAAATCACCCCATTTCAGAAACTACACCCCCTAAACTGTTTAAAATCACTCCCAAAAAGTTTTTTTTAAAATTTTAAAAATAAAAGCTAAATGTGTAAGAAAATTGAAAATGTCAATTTTCTGTGCACAAAATATATTGTAATCCAATTTCTCTCATAATAGAAAACCTATTACCAGAGAAATGCACCACATTTATTGCCCTGTTTCTGCAGTTTAGAGAAATACCCCAAGTGTGGACATAAAGTGCCAAGTGGGTGCTAGGAAAGCCTCCAAAGGGAAGGAGGGCTGTTTGGATTTTGGAAGCTGAATTTGGCCAGATTGGAGGACGGAGGCCATGTTGCCTTTACAAAGGCCCAGTGCTGCCAAAACAGTAGAAACCCCCCCACAAGTGACCCCATTATAGAAACTACACTCCTCAAGGAACATAACAAGGGGTATAGTGAGCTTATGGACCCCACTGGTGACCGGTACAAATGCGGAACAATGTGCCGTGAAAATGAAAAATTTTATATTTTTAACTAAAATGTTAGTCTAGCCTCAAATTTTTCATTTTCACAAGGGGTTAAAAAAGAAAAAAACCTACTAGACATGTAGAGCAATTCCCCACTGGTACGGAAATCCCCCACATGTGGACGTGAAATGCCAAGTGGGCGCTAGGAAAGCCTCCAAAGGGAAGGAGCGCCGTTTGGATTTTGGAAGCTGGATTTGGCCAGATTGGAGGACAGAGGCCATGTTGCCTTTACAAAGTCCCAGTGCTGTAAAAACAGTAGAAACCCCCCAAAAGTGACCCCATTATAGAAACTACACCCCTCAAGCAACGTAACAAGGGGTATAGTGAGCTTATGGACCCCACTGGTGACCGGTACAAATGTGGAACAATGTGCTGTGAAAATGAAAAATTTTATATTTTAAACTAAAATGTTAGTCTAGCCTCAAATTTTTCATTTTCACAAGGGGTTAAAAAAGACAAGTGGCGCTAGGAAAGCCTCCAAATGGAAGGAGCGCCGTTTGGATTTTGGAAACTGGATTTGGCCAGATTGGAGGACGGAGGGCATGTTGCCTTTACAAAGGCCCAGTGCTGCCAAAACAGTAGAAACCCCCCACAAGTGACCCCATTATGGAAACTACACCCCTCAAGGAACGTAACAAGGGGTGTAGTGAGCATATGGACCCTATTGGTGGCAGGCACAATGTGGAACAATGGGTTGTAAAAATTAAAAAATGAATTTTTTCATTTTCCCAGCAGATTGTTCTACCTATGTGCCTTCCACCAGTGGGGTCCATATGCTTACTACACCCCTTGTTAGATTCCTTGAGGGGTGTACTTTCCATAATGGGGTCACTAGTGGGTATTTTCCACTGTTTTGGCAGCACAGGCGCTTTGTAAATTCAACATGGTGTCTGTCCTCCATTCTCACCAAATCCAGCTTCCGAAACAGTGCTCCTTCCCTTTGGAGGCTTTCCTTGCACCCGCTTGGCACTTTAAGTCCACATGTGGGGTATTTCCGTACTCGGGGGTAAATTCTCTACATGTTTAGTGGGTATTTTTTTCTTCTAACCCTCTGTGAAAATGAAAGATTCTAGGCTAGACCAACATTTTAGTATAAAAAAATTTAATTTTTTAGACTAAAAGGTTGGTCTAGCCTGGAATCTTTCATTTTCACAAAGGGTTAGAAGTGGGGTGGAGGGGGAATGAGCAGAGCAATTTCCGCCCAAGGGGGAAATACCACACAAGTGGACATACATTACTACATGGACACAGGACAAGCCTCCAAAAGGACAGAGTGCCCTCTTGAGGCCGGAAAGGATGATTGAAGCCATGTTAAATTAACAAAGCCCCCAGGTTACCCGGACAGTCGATATGCCCCACAAGTTACCACATTATGGAAACTACACCCCTCAAGGAATTTAACAAGGGGTGTAGTAAGCATATGGACCCCACTTGTGGGGGGTATCCACTTTGCATATAGGTGTGGAAATGAATTGCTATGTGGGCACAGGACAAGCCTACAAAAGGACAAAGTGCCCTTTTGAGGCCTTATGCTACACGGACCTCACTGGTGACAGGCACATAGGTAGGGTTAAAAGAGAAAAATAAATTAGACATGCACGGAGTTGGCTGACAGTTGCAGACATTCTCAGGAAAATAAATAGAAAAATGCCCAAGCAAAAGGACGCCATTACAGAAACTACACCACCCAAGAAATGTATTTAGGAGGTGTAGGGTGCATGAGCATTTTAAAAATGTATTTGCCTGGACTGAATGTGCTGCAGTGGTTGAAAATTAGAAATGCCAATTTTCACACTGCTCAACTGTAAGGCCAGTATGACTCTCCACGTCGGTATTTGATGCCGTCATGGAAAGTCTGCCCTCCACTAAAGGGCCAATTCACACTGAGTAAACACGGCATTATTCCATGTCGGACCTCTCCGCCGTGCTCAGTGTGCTGCTGTAAGTGAATGAGAGGGTGCTCGCTGGTCCGCTCCCTGTCCTCTCCGCTCAAACTAGCGTGTGCCCTCTCATTCACTTACAGCAGCACACTGAGCATGGTGGGATTTACACCGTGTTTACTCATTGTGAACTGGCCCTAAGGGTGCGTTCACACCGAGCAAAATCATTGGAATTCCACTGCGGAGGTCTCCACCATGGAATTCCACCTGCCCCAGTGTAAACCAGTGTGTCTATGGGAGGGCTTGCACGCCTCCGCTCAAAGAACTGACATGTAAATTCTTTGAGCGGAGACGCGCGAGCCCTCCCATACACACACTGTTTGACACTGAGGCAGGTGGAGCTCCGCTTTGGAATTCCCCTGATTCTGCTCAGTGTGAACATGCCCTAATTATGCCGTGTATGTCCCTTCTAGAAAAAACAAAAACAAAATGTGGCTCTAATTGTAAGCCTATGTGTATTTGAGGTCTACATTAGGAGATAGGCACAGCCAGGGCCGGATTAAAGGGAGGGCACCAGGGGCACTTGCCTAGGGGCCTCCACCACTAGGGGGCCTTCACCAGCCCAAACACGGAAGTGGTGTCTGGGAGCCAGTCCCACGCGCAAAAAGCATGTGGAAACCCTACCTGGAAACAGCACTGGCCACACTGCATGCTGTCCATGGAGGGAGGGAGGTGTAGGGTTAATCCTGTGTAAGCATCTCCCTCCCGGCAGGCTCAGACTCCCCCCTGGTGGGTCTTTGAATGGATTCTTCCTGTCAAGCTTCCGGGTGCCTGTCTCCTGCCGAGGTCCTCACTCCCCCCTCGCCCTCCCCCTCACTGAGGAGAGGACAGTGCGGGACCTCAGCAAGGAAACCTGATCTCTCCAGCAGGGATGTGACATCATAGAGCCTGCTGGAGGATCTGTCACAGCGGCTGACAGGCTGAAGGAACAGAGAAGAGCCAGAAGAGAGAAGACCTGCCATCTGCCCAGATCAGGTGAGTATGAGGTTTTGTTTTGTATTGGCACATCAGAGCAGGGGTATGTACTATAGGGGCATATATCAGAGCATGGGTATATACTATAGGGGCATATATCAGAGCAGGGGTATATACTATGAGGGAAAATATCAGAGCAGGGGTATATACTATAGGGACATATATCAGAGCAGGGGTATATACTATGGGGGCATATATCAGAGCAGAGGTATATACTATAGGGGCATATATGAGCAGGGGTATATTACTATAGGCGCATATATCAGAGCAGGGGTATATACTATTGGGGCATATATCAGAGCAGGGGTATATACTATATTACTATATGGAGGACATAGCAGAGGATCCTACATACAGGGGGTAACCCACATTTCTACTCACTTTACTGCACATGACACCAAGCAGCAGAATTACTACAGTTTGGGAGCCTATGGGTACTATTACACGGAACGATAATCGGCCGAATCAGCCCGATTCAGCCGATTATCGCTCCATGTAATAAATACAACAATCAGCCGATGACAATGATCATCGACTGATCGTTGATATAAGTTTGGACCTATTTTTGTCGGGCAGCGACCGCGCACCGATACGTGTATTAGCGGTGCGTGGGCGGCGGCTGACGATATACATTACCTATCCACGTTCCAGGGCTGCTGCTGCAGTCCTCTTCTTCCCGGGTCCTGAGCGCTCCAGCTTCAGAGTGGCCTGTCAGCTTCAGAGTGGCCTGTCAGGCCACCCGGGCAGTCACAGGCCGTGGCGGTCCCGGCCTGTGATTGGCTGAGTGGGCTGTCAGCTGACAGGCCACTCTGAAGTTAGAGCGCGCGGGACCCGTGGAGAAGAAGACCGCAGCAGCAGCCCTGGAACGTGGATAGGTAATGTATATCGTCAGTCGCCGGCCTCGCACCGCTAATACACGTATCGGTGCGCGGTCGGCGCCCGACAAAAATAGGTCCAAACTTATATCAACGATCAGCCGGCTGATTGTTGTATTTATTACATGGAGCGATAATCGGTTGAATCGGGCTGATTCGGCCGATTATCGTTCCGTGTAATAGTACCCATAGGCTCCCAAACTGTAGTAATTCTGCTGCTTGGTGTCATGTGCAGTAAAGTGAGTAGAAATGTGGGTTACCCCCTGTATGTAGGATCCTCTGCTATGTCCTCCATATAGTAATATAGTATATACCCCTGCTCTGATATATGCCCCAATAGTATATACCCCTGCTCTGATATATGCGCCTATAGTAATATACCCCTGCTCATATATCGGTACATCAGTAACGATGTCCCTGCAGCCCTTGATTAACGATTATCGGGCCATGTAATAGGCCCAATAAACGAGCACCGATCTAGCAGATCGCTGCTCGTTTACAGGTATTATCGGGCCCCCATTGGCCCGTGTAATACCACCCTATAGGTAGGAGAAAGGGAAGGAAGTTGCTGCGGAGTCTGAGATGTTTGTCTGGCAGGTTCTAAAGAGAAGAATTGTAGCCGCAAGAAATCATTATTATGGTCCGGGCCAGATGGAGAGGAAAAGGAAAGTGATGCCTCAGATCAAAGAAGATGTCACCTGTTAGTCACTGAATTAAGTTGTTTTTTTTTTGTTTTTTTTGTAGAAAACTATTTGGTAGGGTGCCCTGAAGTGAAAAGGGAAACGTTGCTCTTTGCTATAATACACACGCTGCTTTTTCATAGCAGAGTTTTACTGTATCAGCGGAAATTGTGGCAAAATTGCATGAGAAAATAATTTTATTTGCGATTTGCGAATACAGGATAAGTACTAGGAGAATTCTCTACACCCAGTAGTTTACTACAAGAAAAAGGAATTCCTGTCAGGTTGATAGGAGTCCCCCCTTCACTTAGCAGGTGAGAATACCCCTTAAAGGGAACCTGTCACCCCCCGTGCCGGGGTGACAGGCTCCCGACCCCCCGTTAGAGCCCCCTATACTCGCCTAATCCCGCCGGGTCCCGCTTCTGGAGGTGGTCGGGTGATGAAGATCTCAGCCGCTGCAGCCCGGCGCGCGCGCTGAGAGATGAGCCCAACGCTCATAGAGAATGACTGAGCGCTGGACTCTCCTGTCATTCTCTATGGGTGTTGGACTCATCTCTCAGCGCGCGCGCCGGTGTAACTATGCGGCTGTATAATTTTTTTGTCCATACATGTCCGGGTGCTCTTGCGTCCGTGTTTGAAATGCACTTACGGTCTCATCGTAAGAGCACGTCCGTACTGTTATGTGGCTTCCTGGCTTGGTTCGACCTGGCCGGAAGCATGTAATTTATTCATGAATCTGCCCCCGGCCAAAATAAGCACACCCACATCCCTATAAAATTTACGCCCACTCGCGAAGTGCGCCCATATGCTTTTGTGTGTGTTTAATATCACCAGCATGTCTGGAAATAATGCCCCCCAGCATCCTGCCCGAAGAATGCGGCTTCTGAGAAAGCACCAGCCCCTGGTTCTGGGTGTCCTGTGGAACCTACACCATTATTACCTGAGATTGTGTGTAAGTGTGCTGTTTATATAATTTTTTTTTTTTTCTAGTTAAGCTTTATACACATGTTTTTTAAATAGCGTTACAAAATGTTTATGATTAGAATCAGTAAACATTGATTTAATGTATTGTTTCTGCAAGCTCCCTTAAGTACTGTTGACAAAAGGTCCTTAAATGCAACTGTTGAATACCTTTCAGACTAATTTACATGTGTACAAAAGTTAAAACAATCTTTTTATGTTATCAGAGGCGACAAAACGAACTGCAAGCGCCGTCATGTTGGGCGGCGCTATTGGTTTCACCCCATAAATTTGCGTAGGGAGACCCGTGGTTTTATTTTTTAATAATTTTGTTTCATATTTTTATATATTTGTTTTTAATAGACTTTACTATAAAAATTTTTTTGACCAAATGTCCATTATCTGCATTATTTCCATTAGGTTATTTTTTGCCTTACAAGCTTCATGAACATTTCTGCATTTGTTTCCCTCTCACACCTTCCTATGATCTGTGTTTCTGTGTTATTTTTCTGAGAAATATATTTCTACATTTGTTGCAGCCATCCAGAGAAATTCCAGGCCTTTGTCAGGCTGCCGATCGCAGCGTTTGATAATTTACTTTCCCTTTTGAGCCCACATCTCCAGAGACAGGACACCCACCTGCGGAAATCCATCCCTCCTGTGGCCCGTCTGCTCATAACGTTGAGGTGAAGAGCCTTTGTTTTATGTATTAGTATTTTTTCATGTATTATTTTTATTTTTTTTTTGCAGGAAAAAATGTCTCTGGAAATATTTAATTAATTTGAATCTTTTTCTTTTTTATTCCTGATTCTTGGCGACAGGGGAGAGTTATGCATCGTTGCACCTCCAATTCCGGGTTGGTAAGTCGACCATCTCTGGAATTGTGAGGTGCACGTGCGGCGTGATCTGGGAGCATTTGCAGCCCATTGTGATGCCCAGTCCGACCCGGGAGATTTGGTTGCAGTCAGCAGCAGGCTTTCAGTCTGTGGCCAATTTCCTCAACTGTATAGGGGCGGTTGATGGTAAGCACATACGTGTGAAGCAACCACCGCGATCAGGATCACAGTATTTCAATTATAAGAAATACTTTTCTGTGGTCCTGATCGCGGTTGTTGATTCCACGTATCGTTTCCTTGCCATCGACGTCGGCTCCTATGGCAGTACTGGGGACTCCCGGGTGCTACTGAGATCAGAGTTTGGGAGGCGAATACTGTTAGATCGCGTGACTCTACCTCCTCCCACTCCTCTTCCGGGTACCACGCATCCCCCTCCATTCGTCATGGTAGGGGATCAAGCCTTCCCTTTAATGCCCAACCTGCTGCGCCCCTACCCACGGAGAGGGCTGGATGAATGGGGGAGAGTATTTAACCAGAGGCTGAGCCAGGCACGTAACTTTGTGGAGTGCGCCTTCGGGATCATGACTAGTCAGTGGAGAGTGTTTACCACTGCCCTGCAGTTGAACTTGGGGACACTTGACATGGTCATTAAAGCTGCCTGTGTTCTCCACAACTACCTTCAGGACTATGCCTCCCCGGATGTGGACGTGGAGACACTGGCAGCTTTTAGTGACCGTGTCAACTTTGGCCAAGGGAGACAACCCAACCGCGGGATAGTGGTCAGGAACCTCTTTGCTGACTACTTCATGACTCCTGAAGGCGCCGTGCCCGTGCCCCTTTCACAGCCTCCGTTATGAGCCACGGCCACAGGACTGATGGATTTCTGCATCTTTGTCACCTGTCTCTGGGATGTGTCAGCTCTTTTATTTTGTGTTATTATTGTTTTTGTATATATTTTATTTACTATATATATATTTTATTTTTACTATAACGAAAAAACGTTTATAAATTATTTTCCACTAAACAATGTGTCTGGCCTTTCAATGTATGTCAACCATGTAGTGCCTGCCCACATTGTTGTTGTGTGCTAAAATACACATAAGCTCACTAGATCTACTAATGGGCAGTAATTAGCGAGCAAGGCCAGATCCTGCTAATGTTCCAATTGGATAGTCCTTTGTAACTAGTGTGCAGAAACTGTGATGTGACCCAAACATGAGTCTTTCCTATGGAGTGACCAGCAGGGTGCGCACTATATGTCGAACTTTATAGTCTTGGATATGTAACAGGATCTGATTTCTTCTAGGGACACAGGCCATCTCACTTTTTACCAATCACCATTAACACACCACATACATCCCTCCAGCCATCACCCAGGTGCGGCAGGTGGATGGAGGGATGGATGTGGGCTACTTATGTAGTTGGTTAGGTGTACGTTTATCAATTCTCGATGTTTCTAGGTAATTAGCAGATGCTGGATGTCCTGCAGGAGGCTATTTCTAATAATCTCTGACACATTGCTCTCTGTTGAAATTTGTGTGGCCTGATCATAAAGATTAATTTAGTCAACTAATATTGGTCATCCCAACCCTCTCCTGCTCTGGCCACTTCCTGCCTTGGCCACAGATGTCAGCAGAGAGCAGTGTCAGACTTAAACAAGACATAATAGCTAAATACACAACATCTTATTATGCAAACAAAGTAGCAAATGTATTCTTAATAGTATTTGTTGGGTTCCTTACTGGCACTCAGTAAATACTACTTTGGTTTTAATGGTTCACCACAGAAAACAACATAACAAAAATAACACAATTACGCAAACAACCATATATCTCAAAATGGATTTATTAAATGTAAAACAAAAATAAACATCACATGATAGTGGTTCTGGGGGGATGGGGCAGAGGCAGGGCCGTCTTACCCATTGGGCATGGTAGGCGGCTGCCCGGGGGCCCTTGCGTCCTAGGGGGCCCCTGCACGCCCGGATTGGTAATCTGGTCTGTGGGCCGGCAGTCCGGCTATTATTTCGGGCCGGTGCCTGGCACTGCAAATCCTCCTGCTTTCTCACTGACAGAGCCAGGGAGCCAGCCATTGGCTCCCGGCCCTGTCAGTCACTCTTGTGACCGGAGGTAGCAATTATACCTCCGGCCACTCCTGCTGCTCTCTCCTGTGCTGGCTCCTCTGTGCATAAGCGACCAATCCAGCTGCAGCCCACACACAGTGATGTCGGCTGGACGATCAGGAGGAGTAGGGGGAGGTAATGCAATAGAACAAGGTAAGTATGCTGCGACTGGAAGGTTATCTGCTGCTACTCTGCACTGTGCAGCCAGGGTATATATGATACTCTGCACTGTGCAGCCAGGGTATATATGATACTCTGCACTGTGCAGCCAGGGTATATATGATACTCTGCACTGTGCAGCCAGGGTATATATGATACTCTGCACTGTGCAGCCAGGGTATATATGATACTCTGCACTGTGCAGCCAGGGTATATTGACTGCATAAGGGCTAATGGCAGATTGCTCTGCACAGCATTCTGCCATATACTGTAGAGGCCGGGCTGTCTGTGTGTTAGCTGGAGAGGAGCAGTGTGCAGGGAGCTGTGGGACAGTGGCCCCTGGAGTATCAGGCTATCTTCTGCCAGGCTCCTCCTGCTGTAATCTCCTCTCTTTGTGCTGTATTTATATGTAGTGTGTATCTTTTCTGCATGTGTATGAGGTTATGCATGTCCTGTACATATGTATGAAGTATAATATCATGTGTGTATATGTGTGTACTAAGCATATTAGGAGTATTATGTGTGCTATATGTATAGTCTTGTGTGTGCTTGTTGTGCAGTATCCAGTCATGTGTATGTGTGTAGTATGCATGTAAATGTGTATACTGTGTATATATACACGTCATGTATACGTGAGAGGATATATGCATACATTTTCACCTGTTAGTGGTTTTGCTAGCACTGTATGTGAGGAGTTTGTGGTAATAATAAAAAAGTTTGATAAAAGAGACTACAACACGAAAAGGAAATCCACATTTTGAGAGGTTTCATCTTCATAAAAAAAATCCTGATGCTGAGAGTTCTATACGAGGTCAAGAATGCCGTCCTTGGTATACAGTCAGTCTGCGGACCGGACCGCAGTTATTTCTAAAGTTAAGAAATTTAAAAATCAGCTTAAATTTGGGCCCTGCCAAAAGAGCCTACCTGTCAGTAGTAGCCTTCAGATATGTGATACAGTCAGGCCCGGACTGGTAATCTGGCAAGCCGGGCAAATGCCCGCTGGGCTGGCCGGATTACCAGTCCGTGGGCCGCCCGGGCTGCATAATAAAAAAAAAAAAAAAAATCATCGCTGCGGCCCACTCCCGTCACTGCAGCCCGCTTCTCTCTTCCCACCGGCTCCTGACATGCTCCACCAATCCAATCAACGTGGAGCAGGAGAGTGGGGCCGCTGCGGCCCCTTGTTGATTGGATAAGAGGAGCATGTCAGGAGCGGGCCAGCTGGGCTGAGAGGTGCGGGCTGCAGTGGCGTGTCTCCGTCCCGCCCCCGGGACCGCGCGCTCAGGGGTAGGCTGGGCTGGGGGTAATGTGCTGCCTGCGGCCGGCCCTCTGCGGTGGTTAAGACTGAGAGAATAGCGCGACCGGCCGCCGCGCTATTCCCTCAGTCTCTTCCAGGCCGCCTAATTCGTCCCCCAAATGCTGAGGCCGCAGACGTGCCTCGCGCAGGCAAGTCTGCAGGCACCTCTGCCAGGCCCCCAGCGGCTGACGTCACTTCCCTGACGCGCCGCTGAGGACCTGGGAGTAGAGTGGAGAGGGGCCGCCGGCTGCTGCAGCAGGAAGAAGATGCTGTGCACCAAAGATCCGGAGGAAGAAGCTGCTGGGAACGAGGTGAGGTGAGTGTTTTTTTTTTAATTACTTCACATGTGGCCACACAGCGGCAGGGGGGCTACTCTATATGAGGGGAGGGGATGCAGGGGGGGCCTATTTTTTATGGGAAAGGGGGGGATTGCACAGGGGGGGCTATTCTATATGGGTGGGATGCACAGGGGGGGGGCTATTATGCAGGGGGGCTATTCTATATGGGGGAATTGCACAGGGGGGCTATTCTATATGGGGGGATTGCACAGGGGGGCTATTATGCAGGGGGGCTATTCTATATGTAGGGGATTGCACAGGGGGGAAATTATATATGGGGGATTGCACAGGGGTGGCTATTATGCAGGGGGGCTATTCTATATGTAGGGGATTGCACAGGGGGGCCTATTATGCAGGGGGGGGCCATTCTATATGTGGGGAGTTGCACAGGGGGGGCTATTCTATATGGGGGGATTGCACAGGGGGGGTATTCTATATGGGGGGGATTGCACAGGGGGCTATTCTATATGGGGGTATTGCACAGGGAGGGCTATTATGCAGGGGGGCTATTCTATATAGGGGGGGATTGCACAGGGGAAGTTATGCTATATGGGGAGGTGCAGGGGGAGGTTTTTCAAATGGGGGGATGCAGGGGGGCTATTCTATATTGGGGGAATGCAGGGGGGGCTATTCTATATGGGGGGGATTTCACAGGGGGGCTATTATGCAGGGGGGCTATTCTATATGGGGGATTGCACAGGGGGGCTATTCTATATGGGGGGATTGCACAGGGGGGCTATTCTATGTGGAGGTGATGCACAGGGGGGGGCTATTCTATATAGGGGGGATTGCACAGGGGAGGTAATTCTATATGGGGGAATGTACGTGTACAGCTGGGGGGCTATTCTATATGGGAGGGATGTACATGTAGAGCAATGGGGCTATTCTCTATGGGGGATGTACATCAGCAGGGGGTTATTCTATATGGGGGGGGGGCTATTCTATATGGAAAGATGTGCAGCGGGGGGCTATTCTATATGGGGGATGTATAGATGAGGATGTTGCTGGAGCAAGAAGCCTAAAATGTCTGTCTGACAGATCCCGTGGAGAGGAGTCATGGCCAGAGAAGCCTTCATGATGGCCGGAGATAGATGGAGAAGAAAAAGTGGACGTCTCTTCATACAGAGAAGACGCCTACTGTGAGTCACAGGATGTAACTGCACTATAATCACTTATAAGGTCTGCAGAACCTTTACACAGCTGGGATCTACCTTGGTATCAGGGGTGTCAAACTCCGGCCCTCCTTGTGTTGCAAAACTACAATTCCTGTCATGCTTTAGCTGTCCAGGCATGATGGGGATTGTAGTGATGTAACAACTGGAGGGCCGGAGTGTGACACCTGTGTTTTATTGTCACTGCTTTGGGAGAATTATGATCTTTATATAGTGGCTGTTATTTGGTGACAGTATAGTGGTATCCAGTCACTGTATGGTGAGAGTAGTGGGCATGGTGTGATGGTATTACTTGTCCTGAGTATTCTGGTAGTATTGGCAATATTAGTGTTGTATATAGTGGATTGTATTCAGTCACAGTGTAGCGGTATTAGTCATGGTGTGGTGATATTATTTGTTACTTATATACTGGTAGTATTGGCAATATTGGTGGGTTTGCTTAATAACAGTATGGCAGTAACGTGTACAGTATGGTGATAACTGCTTACTGGTGTTATTAACTATGACAGTATTATCATGCACAGAAAATTCTTACCTATGTTACCATTATATATCCTAAAATTTGTCCTGGGGCCCTACATATACCTGAGATAGATAGATAGATAGATAGATAGATAGATAGATAGATAGATAGATAGATAGATAGACCTTTAGTCCAGTCTAAACTTATATAATTGTCCTTTTCATTTCCAACTAAAGTATCACAACAGCAGCGGCAGCAGCAGCACCAGCACCCTATACGTCCATCAGTCAGAGCAGGAAGGGGCGGGGGCAGAAGGTGACACCTCAGCTGGTAATGAAAAGAATGATTATAGAGGTTTACACTGGACTAAAGATCCAGTCCCTGACCTGTACGCTGGGATCTACAGCTCTGTACCTGGTATAGACCCCACAGGTTCCCTTTACGGGCACGTTCACACCTAATCCAATGCGGATTTGATGCTTCTGATTTAATCAGTTGAAATGAATACATAAATATGCTGCATCAAATCCACAGCAGATTATGTTATATCATTACTTTTAGGTGCTGATGGTGGGTTCACATGTTTAAGGGAGTAGTGGGGACATGGCTAAATGAAGCAGAATTTGCTCCAGCGGTTATTTTACACGGCTATCCATGATATGGTATGTGGGCTGCTGGGGTTTGACTGCCAGGGCTGATTTTAAGTCCCAGTCCGGCCCTGGATACAGTGCAAGATAGGTGGGGGCCCAGCAGGGCCGGGACAAGGAGTTTTGGTGCCCTAGGCAGAGAAGACAAATGGCGCCCCCGCCCCCCAGAATAGACTGACAGCCAGGAGGCTATACTGTATGTGGGGGTCATGTATACTGTACCCCCTGACTGTAACAGGACCGTGTATACTGTACCCCCTGACTGTAACAGGACCATGTATACTGTACCCCCTGACTGTAACAGGACCGTGTATACTGTACCCCTTACTGTAACAGGACCGTGTATACTGTACCCCTTACTGTAACAGGACCGTGTATACTGTACCCCCTGACTGTAACAGGACCATGTATACTGTACCCCCTGACTGTAACAGGACCATGTATACTGTACCTCCTGACTGTAACACACCATGCCACCTGAATGTAGTAGTGTCACACATGGCATCCTGAGAATTTAGGTGTCACACACCAGGCCCCTCGGGTATAATGATGGTGCACATTGTGCAATAGGTATAACAGGAATATACAGCGTTACAGACTTCAGGAACAGAGAAAATGATGCAGCGCACAGCGCCATATACACATCATATACTGATCCTGCCACATACACCTCCCCTATACCATGACAGCACAGTCACAGCGCCATATACACATCATATACTGATCCTGCCACATACACCTCCCCTATACCATGACAGCACAGTCACAGCGCCATATACACATCATATACTGATCCTGCCACATACACCTCCCCTATACCATGACAGCACAGTCACAGCGCCATATACACATCATATACTGATCCTGCCACATACACCTCCCTATACCATGACAGCACAGTCACAGCGCCATATATACATCATATACTGATCCTGCCACATACACCTCCCCTATACCATGACAGCACAGCGCCATATACACATCATATACTGATCCTGCCACATACGCCTCCCCTATACCATGACAGCACAGTCACAGCGCCATATACACATCATATACTGATCCTGCCACATACACCTCCCCTATACCATGACAGCACAGCGCCATATACACATCATATACTGATCCTACCACATACACCTCCCCTATACCATGACAGCACAGTCACAGCGCCATATACACATCATATACTGATCCTACCACATACACCTCCCCTATACCATGACAGCACAGCGCCATATACACATCATATACTGATCCTGCCACATACACCTCCCCTATACCATGACAGCACAGTCACAGTGCCATATACACATCATATACTGATCCTGCCACATACACCTCCCCTATACCATGACAGCACAGTCACAGCTCCATATACACATCATATACTGATCCTGCCACATACACCTCCCCTATACCATGACAGCACAGCGCCATATACACATCATATACTGATCCTGCCACATACACCTCCCCTATACCATGACAGCACAGCGCCATATACACATCATATACTGATCCTGCCACTTACACCTCCCTTATACCATGACAGCACAGTCACATATACACATCATATACTGATCCTGCCACATACACCTCCCCTATACCATGACAGCACAGTCACAGCGCCATATACACATCATATACAGATCCTGCCACATACACCTCCCCTATACCATGACCGCACAGTCACAGCGCCATATACACATCATATACTGATCCTGCCACATACACCTCCCCTATACCATGACAGCACAGTCACAGCGCCATATACACATCATATACTGATCCTGCCACATACACCTCCCCTATACCATGACAGCACAGTCACAGCGCCATATACACATCATATACTGATCCTGCCACATACACCTCCCCTATACCATGACAGCACAGTCACAGCGCCATATACACATCATATACTGATCCTGCCACATACACCTCCCCTATACCATGACAGCACAGTCACAGCGCCATATACACATCATATACTGATCCTGCCACATACACCTCCCCTATACCATGACAGCACAGCGCCATATACACATCATATACTGATCCTGCCACATACGCCTCCCCTATACCATGACAGCACAGTCACAGCGCCATATACACATCATATACTGATCCTGCCACATACACCTCCCCTATACCATGACAGCACAGCGCCATATACACATCATATACTGATCCTACCACATACACCTCCCCTATACCATGACAGCACAGTCACAGCGCCATATACACATCATATACTGATCCTACCACATACACCTCCCCTATACCATGACAGCACAGCGCCATATACACATCATATACTGATCCTGCCACATACACCTCCCCTATACCATGACAGCACAGTCACAGCGCCATATACACATCATATACTGATCCTGCCACATACACCTCCCCTATACCATGACAGCACAGTCACAGCTCCATATACACATCATATACTGATCCTGCCACATACACCTCCCCTATACCGTGACAGCACAGCGCCATATACACATCATATACTGATCCTGCCACATACACCTCCCCTATACCATGACAGCACAGCGCCATATACACATCATATACTGATCCTGCCACTTACACCTCCCTTATACCATGACAGCACAGTCACATATACACATCATATACTGATCCTGCCACATACACCTCCCCTATACCATGACAGCACAGTCACAGCGCCATATACACATCATATACTGATCCTGCCACATACACCTCCCCTATACCATGACCGCACAGTCACAGCGCCATATACACATCATATACTGATCCTGCCACATACACCTCCCCTATACCATGACAGCACAGTCACAGCGCCATATACACATCATATACTGATCCTGCCACATACACCTCCCCTATACCATGACAGCACAGTCACAGCGCCATATACACATCATATACTGATCCTGCCACATACACCTCCCCTATACCATGACAGCACAGTCACAGCGCCAAATACACAACATATACTGATCCTGCCACATACACCTCCCCTATACCATGACAGCACAGTCACAGCGCCATATACACATCATATACTGATCCTGCCACATACACCTCCCCTATACCATGACAGCACAGCGCCATATACACATCATATACTGATCCTGCCACATACACCTCCCCTATACCATGACAGCACAGTCACAGCGCCATATACACATCATATACTGATCCTGCCACATACACCTCCCCTATACCATGACAGCACAGCGCCATATACACATCATATACTAATCCTGCCACATACACCTCCCCTATACCATGACAGCACAGTCACATATACACATCATATACTGATCCTACCACATACACCTCCCCTATACCATGACAGCACAGTCACAGCTCCATATACACATCATATACTGATCCTGCCACATACACCTCCCCTATACCATGACAGCACAGCGCCATATACACATCATATACTGATCCTACCACATACACCTCCCCTATACCATGACAGCACAGTCACAGCGCCATATACACATCATATACTGATCCTGCCACATACACCTCCCCTATACCATGACAGCACAGTCACATATACACATCATATACTGATCCTGCCACATACACCTCCCCTATACCATGACCGCACAGTCACAGCGCCATATACACATCATATACTGATCCTACCACATACACCTCCCCTATACCATGACAGCACAGTCACAGTGCCATATACACATCATATACTGATCCTACCACATACACCTCCCCTATACCATGACAGCACAGTCACATATACACATCATATACTGATCCTGCCACATACACCTCCCCTATACCATGACCGCACAGTCACAGCGCCATATACACATCATATACTGATCCTGCCACATACACCTCCCCTATACCATGACAGCACAGTCACAGCGCCATATACACATCATATACTGATCCTGCCACATACACCTCCCCTATACCATGACAGCACAGTCACAGCGCCATATACACATCATATACTGATCCTGCCACATACACCTCCCCTATACCATGACAGCACAGTCACAGCGCCATATACACATCATATACTGATCCTGCCACATACACCTCCCCTATACCATGACAGCACAGCGCCATATACACATCATATACTGATCCTGCCACATACACCTCCCCTATACCATGACAGCACAGCGCCATATACACATCATATACTGATCCTGCCACATACACCTCCCCTATACCATGACAGCACAGTCACAGCGCCATATACACATCATATACTGATCCTGCCACATACACCTCCCCTATACCATGACAGCACAGCGCCATATACACATCATATACTAATCCTGCCACATACACCTCCCCTATACCATGACAGCACAGTCACATATACACATCATATACTGATCCTACCACATACACCTCCCCTATACCATGACAGCACAGTCACAGCTCCATATACACATCATATACTGATCCTGCCACATACACCTCCCCTATACCATGACAGCACAGTCACAGCGCCATATACACATCATATACTGATCCTGCCACATACACCTCCCCTATACCATGACAGCACAGTCACATATACACATCATATACTGATCCTGCCACATACACCTCCCCTATACCATGACCGCACAGTCACAGCGCCATATACACATCATATACTGATCCTACCACATACACCTCCCCTATACCATGACAGCACAGTCACAGTGCCATATACACATCATATACTGATCCTACCACATACACCTCCCCTATACCATGACAGCACAGTCACATATACACATCATATACTGATCCTGCCACATACACCTCCCCTATACCATGACAGCACAGTCACAGCGCCATATACACATCATATACTGATCCTGCCACATACACCTCCCCTATACCATGACAGCACAGTCACAGCGCCATATACACATCATATACTGATCCTGCCACATACACCTCCCCTATACCATGACAGCACAGTCACAGCGCCATATACACATCATATACTGATCCTGCCACATACACCTCCCCTATACCATGACCGCACAGTCACAGCGCCATATACACATCATATACTGATCCTACCACATACACCTCACCTATACCATGACCGCACAGTCACAGCGCCATATACACATCATATACTGATCCTGCCACATACACCTCCCCTACACCATGACCGCACAGTCACAGCTCCATATACACATCATATACTGATCCTGCCACATACACCTCCCCTATACCATGACAGCACAGCGCCATATACACATCATATACTGATCCTACCACATACACCTCCCCTATACCATGACAGCACAGTCACAGCGCCATACAGGGCCGTATTTGCCACTAGGCACCCGTGGTCCGGTGCCTAGGGCGGCGCCCTTCGGGGGGCGGCACCCGCAGGAAACAAAAAAATTTTTTTATAAAAAAAAAAAAAAAATTCTCCCCTGCCGCCGTAGGCACCGGACCACGGGTGCCTAGTCCGCCGCCCGGGGGGGGGGAGGGGGGATGTTGCTGTGCAGCTTCCAGTGAGCTTCCGGCGGGCACACACTGCCTCTATCACAGGCCGGAAGCTCACAGCTGCAGCCCTGCGGTCCTTCTCTCCCGGTCGGCAGCGACGCACGTGACGTCATCGCGCCGAACAGGAGAGAAGTTCGTACACCGCGGGGCTGCAGCTGTGAGCTTCCGGCCTGTGATAGAGGCAGTGTGTGCCCGCCGGAAGCTCACTGGACCCGGCCCCGGCCTACCTCACCTGCCTCTGCTCCCCGGCCGCTCCCTCTTCCCCAGCCTCTCTCCCAGCGTCCCCACAGCCTCTCTCCCAGCATCCCCACAGCCTCTCCCCCAGCACCCCCCCAGCCTTCCCCCAGCACCCCCCCAGCCTTCCCCCAGCACCCCCCCAGCCTTCCCCCAGCACCCCCCCAGCCTCTCACCCAGCACCCCCCCAGCCTCTCACCAGCACCCCCCCCCCAGCCTCTCACCAGCACCCCCCCAGCCTCTCACCAGCACCCCCCCCAGCCTCTCACCAGCACCAACCCAGCCTCTCACCAGCACCCCCCCCAGTCTCTCCCCCAGCACCCCCCCGCCTCTCCTCTAGCACCCCCCCCCCAGTCTCTCCCCCAGCACCCCCCAGCCTCTCCTCTAGCACCCCCCAGCCTGCCTCTCCCCCAGCACCCCCCCAGCCTCTCACCAGCACCCCCCCCAGCCTCTCACCCGCACCCCCCCCGCCTCTCACCAGCACCCCCCCCAGCCTCTCCTCTAGCACCCCCCAGCCTGCCTCTCCCTCTGCACCCCCCAGCCTCTCCCCCAGCACCCCCAGCCTCTCCCCCAGCACCCCCCCAGTCTCTCCCCCAGCACCCCCCAGTCTCTCCCCCAGCACCCCCCAGCCTCTCCTCTAGCACCCCCCCAGCCTGCCTCTCCCTCTGCACCCCCCAGCCTCTCCACCAGCACCCCCCCAGCCTCTCACCAGCACCCCCCCAGTCTCTCCCCCAGCACCCCCAGCCTCTCCCTCTGCACCCCCAGCCTCTCCTCTAGCACCCCCCCAGCCTGCCTCTCCCTCTGCACCCCCCAGCCTCTCCACCAGCACCCCCCCCAGCCTGCCTCTCCCTCTGCACCCCCAGACTCTCCACCAGCACCCCCAGCCTCTCACTAGCACCCCCAGTCTCTCCCCCAGCACCCCCCAGCCTCTTCCTCTGCACCCCCAGCCTCTCCTCTAGCACCCCCCCAACCTGCCTCTCCCTCTGCACCCCCCAGCCTCTCCACCAGCACCCCCCCAGTCTCTCCACCAGCATCCCCCCAGTCTCTCCCCCAGCACCCCCAGCCTCTCCCTCTGCACCCCCCAGCCTCTCCACCAGCACCCCCCCAGTCTCTCCCCCAGCACCCCCCCAGTCTCTCCCCCAGCACCCCCAGCCTCTCCCTCTGCACCCCCCAGCCTCTCCACCAGCACCCCCCAGCCTCTCACCAGCACCCCCCAGTCTCTCCCCCAGCACCCCCCAGCCTCTTCCTCTGCACCCCCAGCCTCTCCTCTAGCACCCCCCCAACCTGCCTCTCCCTCTGCACCCCCCAGCCTCTCCACCAGCACCCCCCAGCCTCTCCCCCAGCACCCCCCCAGCCTCTCCCTCTGCACCCCCAGTCTCTCCCCCAGCACCCCCCCAGTCTCTCCTCCTACACCCCCCAGCCTCTCCTCCTGCACCCTCAGCACCCCCCAGCGTCTCCCCTAGCAACCCCCAGCACCCCCACAGCCTCTCCCCCAGCACCCCCCCGCCCTTCCTCCAGCACCCCCCAGCCTGTCCTTCTGCACCCCCTAGCTTCTCCTCCTGCACCCCCCAGCCTCTCCCTCTGCACCCCCATCTGCTCTCCCTGCCCCCCCAGCTTCTCCCCCTGCCCCCATCTGCTCTTCCGCCTGTTCCACTGCTGCTCCCCCTGCTACCCCAGCTTCTCCCTTGCCTCCCAGCTGCTCTCCCTTCCCCCCAGCCTATCACCCCATCTTCTCCTGCCCCCTTCTCCTCCGCCTGTCCCCACTTCTGCTCCCCCTGCCACCCCAGCTACTCCCCCTGCCCCCCATCTTCTCCCCCTGCCACCCCAGCTGCCCCATCTTCTCCCAGCCACCCTAGCTTCTCCCTCTGCCTCCCTAGACTCTCCCCCTGCCACCCCTAGCTGCTCCCCCTCACCGTCACCCCAGCTGCCCGCCTGCAGACGAGTTTTGGTCGGAGAAGTCTTCATGATGCTGCGCCAGATGGAGAAGAAAGCAAAAAAGTGAGCGACGCCAATCGGAGAAGACGTCACCTGTGAGTCATTAGTAACTGCACTGTAATCACTTCTATCGTGTGCAGAGCCTGTGTACCATTGGGTCAGTGTATTGTTTGCGGTAGTGTACTGACACAGCCCTGCAGTCACTACAGTACACTAGCGCAAACTTTTAAGCTAGGACCCAACTACAACAGCTGCAGGCACTACAACTCCCAGCATATGCTGAGGGCTGCAGACTGTCAGTACATGCTGGGAGTTGTAGTGCCTGCAGCTGTTGTAGTTGGATCCTAGGTGAATTATACACTGGATGCTTTGTGGGAGATCAGAATACATAGATCTGTGGGGGCTCAGTGTAGGGAAGTGACCCCAGAACATCACTAATAGGGGATAGAACAAAAAGTTATGTTCTGGGGTCACTTCCCTGCACTGAGCCCCCACAGATCTATGTATTCTGATCTCCCACAAAGCATCCAGTGTATAGGACCCAACTACAACTGCTGCAGACACTACAACTCCCAGCATGTACTGACAGTCTGCAGCCCTCAGGATATGCTGGGAGTTGTAGTACAGTGTAGACAGATGTATTGCTGGACCTTCAGGGCTGATGGTTGTCACCCACAGATTGCAGCCACCAGAAGACTCTGCACACAGTGATTTATTACAGGGTTGTCTTCTCAGAGACTACAACTCCCAGCATACCCTGAGAGCTGTATAAATAGAGGGGGTTCTGAGAGTTTTAGTTCGACTGAAAAAGGGATATGTCACAGATACAGATGAATCCAGGAAAGGACGGGGTCAGCGTGTCGTGTCTCACTGGTTCTATATTGATGGGCCCCAAGGATTATTTCCTCTGGTGGGCCCCAGGTCCCCCAGTCCCACACTGGACAGAAGCGGTCCACAAACTAAGACGTCCCCAGCCTCCTTCCTTCCTCCATCACGTCTGTTTGATGAGAATAGCGGGCATCAAGCAGAGCGGCAAAGGGTATATATCATGCATGTAACCAGCCAGTGCCGCGGGGGGGGGGGGGGCGCCTCGGCGTGCAAAGTGCCTAGGGCAGCATGAACTCTAAATACAGGCCTGGCGCCATATACACATCATATACTGATCCTGCCACATACACCTCCCCTATACCATGACAGCACAGTCACATATACACATCATATACTGATCCTGCCACATACACCTCCCCTATACCATGACCGCACAGTCACAGCGCCATATACACACCATATACTGATCCTACCACATACACCTCCCCTATACCATGACAGCACAGTCACAGCGCCATATACACATCATATACTGATCCTACCACATACACCTCCCCTATACCATGACAGCACAGTCACATATACACATCATATACTGATCCTACCACATACACCTCCCCTATACCATGACAGCACAGTCACAGCGCCATATACACATCATATACTGATCCTACCACATACACCTCCCCTATACCATGACAGCACAGCGCCATATACACATCATATACTGATCCTGCCACATACACCTCCCCTATACCATGACAGCACAGTCACAGCGCCATATACACATCATATACTGATCCTGCCACATACACCTCCCCTATACCATGACAGCACAGTCACAGCTCCATATACACATCATATACTGATCCTGCCACATACACCTCCCCTATACCATGACAGCACAGCGCCATATACACATCATATACTGATCCTGCCACATACACCTCCCCTATACCATGACAGCACAGCGCCATATACACATCATATACTGATCCTGCCACATACACCTCCCTTATACCATGACAGCACAGTCACATATACACATCATATACTGATCCTGCCACATACACCTCCCCTATACCATGACAGCACAGTCACAGCGCCATATACACATCATATACTGATCCTGCCACATACACCTCCCCTATACCATGACAGCACAGTCACAGCGCCATATACACATCATATACTGATCCTGCCACATACACCTCCCCTATACCATGACAGCACAGTCACAGCGCCATATACACATCATATACTGATCCTGCCACATACACCTCCCCTATACCATGACAGCACAGCGCCATATACACATCATATACTGATCCTGCCACATACACCTCCCCTATACCATGACAGCACAGTCACAGCGCCATATACACATCATATACTGATCCTGCCACATACACATCATATACTAATCCTACCACATACACCTCCCCTATACCATGACAGCACAGTCACATATACACATCATATACTGATCCTACCACATACACCTCCCCTATACCATGACAGCACAGTCACATATACACATCATATACTGATCCTACCACATACACCTCCCCTATACCATGACAGCACAGTCACATATACACATCATATACTGATCCTGCCACATACACCTCCCCTATACCATGACAGCACAGTCACAGCGCCATATACACATCATATACTGATCCTGCCACATACACCTCCCCTATACCATGACAGCACAGTCACAGCGCCATATACACATCATATACTGATCCTGCCACATACACCTCCCCTATACCATGACAGCACAGTCACAGCGCCATATACACAACATATACTGATCCTGCCACATACACCTCCCCTATACCATGACCGCACAGTCACAGCGCCATATACACATCATATACTGATCCTGCCACATACACCTCCCCTATACCATGACCGCACAGTCACAGCGCCATATACACATCATATACTGATCCTACCACATACACCTCCCCTATACCATGACCGCACAGTCACAGCGCCATATACACATCATATACTGATCCTGCCTGACCCAGTACAAGGACCCAATACAATAAGGATATAAAGCACCAGTGTCAGGAGAATTAGCCTGTACATAATAAACACATGTTTTCACCAACCTGTGGGTCCCGAGCTGTGGCAGGACTACAACTCCTATCATGCTGGGACTGTTGTAGTTTTGGAGCAGCTGGTGACCCACAGGTTGGGGAACAATATGGGAAGTGCTGTGTATAGAGGAGCAGTGCAGGGATATGCGGCAGTGTTATATGGGGCAGCCCTGTGACCTAGGTGACCTCCCTATCCCAGCACTCCCAGCCTCCCTACACCTACAGGATGATGAGAGTCAGTCAGTGAACTCACCAGACAGCAGCCCCAGCAGTCGGCACGGCCTCCAGCAGTCAGATAGTGAGGAGGTCACATGGTGAGGAGGGGGCGGAGCCTCTAGTCCGAGTGAAAGGTCCTAGCAGGTCCTTGCAGGCCATCTTCAGGGCAGAGCAATGATCCTGCTCGGGGTGAGGGGATATTCACACTGCCTGCCCAGGAGGGGAGAGAGTGGGAGGACATGAGGATGCTGAAGGTGAGCAGGGAGGGGCAGCACTCTGAGGCCACCAGGAGTACAGGAGCCTGTAGTAATTTTTTTTTTTTTTTTGGAGATTGAAATTGCGCCCCCTGTAACTCACCACTAGATGGCGCCCTAGGCCATCGCCTACCCTGGCCTACCCTTTGTCCCGGCCCTGGGGCCCAGACACTCCAGCTGTATGGGGCCCCAAACGTCCTGATGGAAGGGGTTACTATAGTGGGACTGCATATAGGGAGGGGGTTACTAAAGTGGGACTGCATGGGGGCACAGAGAAGGCTTGTTTGCCATATGGGGACACAGGGCGGCCTGACTACTATTTGCAGGCACATACTGGGCATAGCTGCTTATATGGGGGCATAGAGGGAGCACTGTTACTGTATGGGGCAATACATGGGCACTTTGTATAGAGATGATGATGATTGTGGAGCAAGGAGCCTAAAATGTCTGTCTGGCAGATCCTGTGCATACGAGTCACGACTGGAGACGTCTTTATGATGGTTGGAGCCAGATGGAGAAGAAAAGAAAGACCGAACAACTTTGTCAGTGAAAAACGTCACTTGCAGTTGTTACAGAGAAGCCGCTCCCTGTGAGTCGCTGAGCTATAGTTATAAGTCTGCAGGATCTACCTCTATAGGTCACTGCTTAGGGAGAGTATTGGTCTTTATATAGTGGCTATTATACAGTGACAGTATAGAGGTATGAACCAGTCACTGTATGCTGATGGTATTGTTCATGGTGTGGCAGTATTATTTGTCCTATATATACACTGGTATTATTGATAATATTTGTGTTTATATAGTGGATTGTATTCAGTGACTGTATAGTGGTGTTAGTTACTATGTAATGGTAATGGCAGTGGTCATGGTGTGGAGGTATAGTTACTTGTATACTAGTAGTATCGGTCTCTATATTCTGAGTTTGCTAAGTAACAGTTTGGCGGTAACATGTATGGTGATATTTGCTTCCTGTATACTGTGTTATTTGGTAGCTATGACAATTATTTAGAGATACAGTATTATCATGCACTGAAAATTGTATAGTATAGTCACAGCTATCCATGGTATATGGGCTGCTGGGGCTTCTGTGTCAGGGCTGATTTTAAGTCCCAGTCTGGCCCTTGGCGCCTGCCCGCTGTGACATATTCCCTGTCCCCAAGCAAGCTCCCTTGTAGGTATTGTGCCTGTGCTGCCGTCAGCCGCTCCCCCCTCCCCCCCCCCCCCGGCCGATGTGACATTTTCCTTGTCCCTGGTCTGCACGGCGCATGCTCCCCCTTGTAGGTGCTGTGCAGTGCCTGTGGTCTGAGTCCTGCCGTCAGCTGCACACCCCCCCTCCGTGCGCGGTCCTCAGGCTCAGGCCAGCAGAAGGGGGAGGAGTCTGTGAACACTGTACGCAGCAGCTGAGACTCCTCCTCCTTCACGTATTAACTGAGGAGGACGACGTCAGGTCTCAGCCTATGAGGATGGCCGGTGAACAGGGAAACGTGGTGAATATATTACATGCCCCAGATACAATATATTACACATGTTGCTGTCCCTCTGCATATAAGCCCTGTTGTCAACCTGTATACTGTATAATACAATATACAGGGAAACAACATGTCTCATATAGACAGAGGGGCAACAACATGACTATTATATTATATATGAACTATGTTGTTTCCTTGTATACAGTATACAGGGAAACAACATGGTTCTCATATATAATAGTCATCTTGTTGCCCCTCTGTATATATGAGACATGTTGCACTGGTGTGACGATAAACCCTGCAGATTGCTGTTGGAAGTGCTGTCTCCATTGCGTTTTTTGGATACTTTGAAGCCAACCTGGTCTGGTTTGGTGCGGCATGCACGCACGGTTTTTTATTTTTGCACTGCTGAGAGACTGTGTTGTGAATTAAAGTTTATGTTAACAATAATTTGTATTTTTTATTGTAAGTAACTGTACTGGCTAGGGGCGGGGTTGCAAAGATGTTTTTTTTTTTTTTTAATGGCGGCGGGCGCGAGGGGGGGGGTTCAATTCGCACCTCTGCCCAGGGGCCCATAATGCTGTTAAGATGGCCCTGGGCAGAGGGTGTGTGACCACTACTTTTTTACATATTGACAGGAGGTGGAATAGTGTGCAGAGGCAGTAGTCTTGGCATTATGTCAAGGCCACAGCCAGCCTGACTGTAGGCTGCCAACACAACCATAAAAGGGACATCCCCATCCCACCAAGCTCTTTCTGCCATCCGTAGCCAATGGGATGCCAGACATTGTAAAGAGTCTGGGGTTGATGTGGGCCGGGTGCGCAGAAGTTTAATGAAAAGATGAATCCTAGTAATCCTATGTTGGCACAAGGGCCCTACAGTCTAGCAGACATGGGGTCGTGTTGGTGGAGGTGAGGAGAGGGAATGCGGGCCGCCCACAAATGTTGTTGGACGGTCAAGCCAGATGTTGGACTCCCTCGCCAGGCTCCACAGGGCCTTCTTGCCATCTTGGTGGTGGAGTCATGGGCAGTGCCTCTATAAGATGAGGTTCTTCATTCCCTTCATCCGATGCGGCCTCTGCTGGTTGTTGAACTAGTTCTGCTCTAATGAGAAAAGAACACTGGTCACAATCTGTGATTCCAAATAGGTTTTCAACATTGTTGGAAGTTGCAATAACCAATATGCATCCAATGCAGTATGTTAGTCAGGCTGGTTGGGGAATATTTTCTGCAATATGTCCAATGTGTCAACCTTGAACTTTGCTCTCAAGCTACAGTATTGGATCTACATTCACACACTGGTCCCCAAAAATGCTGGTCTTCACAAACCGACCGTAGTGGAACATTGTTAGGTCCTATGGACAGATTTGGTCCAATTTTTTACCATTTTTACTACAGTCCATGCTTTGGGCCAAAATGCTACTTACAGTTATGTCTTCTATCATGGACTGATCAAAATCATTTCCAAAGCCAGTTATGCCACGCTGCATTTGTTAATTATCTTGTGTCCAGCAGGGGGCGCATGATCTTAGCAAAGTATATATTAGTAAAGTGTTACATAAATATAGTGCTCCCCCTGCAGGACGCTCAATGTATATAATCTCTGTCAATGTAACACATGTCTATGTCTGCACACATAAGACACTGACCTACTACTCTCATCATCTGATCCTAGCATGGACACATTCAATTAAGACACACACTTACTGGCGCCGTCTACTGGAATTCAAAAAGAAACGCAGCATTGGGGCAAAACGCAAAGAGCCGAGTTCTTCTTGTGAGGCCCCACGCCTCATCAGCTGCCGTCGCTCCCTGATGAATCTGTCCCTCACACTGGACCACCTGGTCTCCACATGTTTGGCTGAAAGCAAAAAACGTACAGACATTAGTAATATATGAGCGTCAGGTGACCATAACACTAGAGTTTCTTGTTTGACATAGTGGGTAAATTACTTACCAATGATCAACTTCTGTAATCTACTATGCTTTTCTCAACCTGGGTACACAATCCGGGCAACCTCCCTCCATGCGGCTCTCCGCCTTAGCCGGCTTGTGTACCCAGGCGCAGGGCCGTCCCATAGCAGTGGCCGGGCATGGACCTTAATAACAAAAAAGATAACAGTAAGCTCTTGTAAACAATGCTTGATTAAGGTAATAGCTAGTCGAGGAATTTTCTTTGCTACACGCCATGTTGCTGACAAAATAGTACGTCACTTATGTGGGTGGATTCTCGAGCTTCCCGTGCAGCTAACTCCTTCCCCCCTCCCTCCATGATGTGTGCTGCCGGCCCATATCATATACACAGTACGCGAAGCAAACGTAAAAACAGGAGATGGCTGGGAACAGCCGTACCCGAGTGATAACCAGCGCTGCCCAACAAAGTATTCAGGAGTAGAATGAGAGTAAAAAATGTAAACATTTATTGAATAATGCACATATTACGCATTTCAAGAATACTAGGCTCTCTTCATCAGATTGAGTGCATGGTACAGATAGTAACAACAAGGTTTAAATACATAAAAGGGCGCCAATCACACCCACTAGCTGAGAGAGAAGAAAAAAAAAAAATTGTAAACAATAACACACTGGACACACATGTGAAAGCAGAATAGCGGGATGGAACAGTATAGTGATAATATGGATACTGGTGATTGTATAGTTTGGGGAGCGGTTAGCCACTATATGGATTAGGGGATCATCAGATCTTTAATGTGCCGTGGCTTAAGAAGCGCAAAGAATGATATACATCTGGAGCCGCTATCTCTAGCTGCTATCGGGGCTGACAGCGGTCACGTGACAAGAGAAGACCAATGGCAGATGGAGGAGTGTCCGTACGGCAACCAATGGGGGCCGGGGAATTACGCTGTCTATAATGACAGGAGTCATGTTACCCGAGGCGACCAATAGTTTGTAGGGGAGTGTCCACGCGGTGGCCAATGAACGCTGGGGAATATCGGAGTAGCGGCTAAGCCGGGCGGCTACAGAATCATCACTGGGCTGGGTAAATAGAATGATAGTAGAGCGGTATGTTAGAATCTGTTGGGATTAAGTGTTATGATTAGACCGGAGACCCATGTCAACATGCACCACATCTCGCAGGTAGCTGTCAGAGCTAGTGGGGACATGTGACAATAGGAATCCAATAGCTAAAAAGGAAAACATCCAAATGGCCAATAGGAGTGGTTGTATGGATGAGGAGATAGAAAGTAGCAAGGAGTGAAATCATGAGTACATAGATACTAGTAGCGCATAGAAGCTAAATAATAGCGCATACAAGCTAAATGGTAGTGGACATACACATATTCAGGGATACAACATAATTCATATAAGTATATACCTGCAAAGGGAACACAACATGCATGTAAAAACTAAAGAGTAATAAATAGATATATATATATATATATATATAAATATATATATATACACATATATATATATATATATATATATATATATATATATATATATATATAAAATACAGATATATTTACATACATGTATGTAAACATACACACACTGACACACATAAAGGTAAAAGGACCAAAAAATGCTTAAAAAAGGCCTAAAACACACAATTAAATGCCTAGATAAACGAATACATGCATATAAATATAAATACGCATGTGTGAAGAAAAAAGGAAAAGCACAGGTGCGCAACCAGATGTACACATAGGTACGCACAAGTGAATATCTAAATATAAGGCTCAAAATCCTTTGTAACAGAGATGCCAGTAATGCAAAGAGAGAATGGATTAATAAACATTTTCAATGTATTCGTTTAGACCCTGGGGAATAAGGGTTTTTAATTTAAATATCCAAAAATTTTCCCTTTTTCTCAAACTCTGGAATCTCTGACCACCCATAGGGATATGTTCAATGGGTATAATGGAGAAAGGGGTGAAACTGGAGCATGTGCATTCTATTGCATGTCTGGAGACGCTATGCAGGACAAAACTTTTTTCTACATTAGCCCTATGTTGGTTGATTCTGCTGCGTAACTGTTTAGTAGTGCGCCCAACATATTGTGTCCCACATTGACATTCCAGAAGGTATATAACGAAGGAGGAGGCGCAGTTCATGCGGGATTTAATAGAAAAACGTTCACCTGTAACATTAGATTGGAAGCTTATGGATCTATGTTTAATATTGAGACAGCATTTGCAGGTTTTGCTGCCACATTTATAACTCCCTGCCTGGTTGTTCAGAATGGATTTGGAGGGGATAATGCTGACAGGGTTAGCTTTGCGAAGTTTGCTGGGAGCCAGGATATTTTTTAGAGAAGAAGCTCTTCTGTAGGTGACAGATGGTCTGTCGGGAAGGATATCCTTAAGATAGGGATCATGTTTCAGGATTGTCCAGTGTTTAGTAAGAATGGATCTGATGGATTTGTAATCAGATGAGAAGGTAGTAATGAAATTGAAACCGAACTCTTCAGGGCCGTCGGGTTTTGTTTTTCTGCCTGGTTGAAGACACTGTTGTTGGCTGAGGGATTTGGCTTTAGCAGATGAGTTTTTAATTAGAGATAGTGGATATTGTTTAGCGCGAAATCTTTGAGTGAGAATTTTGCTTTGTTTGGTATAATCCTTTGTGTTTGAGCAGTTGCGGCGTATGCGTCTAAATTGTCCATAGGGGATGTTTGTGATCCATTTCTTATAATGGCCACTTTTGAAATGTAAATAACTTGTTCCCATCGACCGCTTTAAAGTAGGTTTTGGTGAGGATCTTGGTCTCCTGATGAAACACAATGATATCCAAGAATTCTGCATTGTCCATGAATATATTGTGGGTGAATTCAAGGCCCCAGGAGTTCTTATTGATGTCTTTTACGAAATCTTCCAATTCAACCATGGAGCCCTCCCAGATGATGAATATGTCATCGATGTAGCGTTGGTATGAGACGCATTTTTTGAAAAGATGATGTTCGAATAGTATTTCTTTTTCAAATAGGCCTACAAAGAGATTTGCGTAACTCGGCGCAAATTTACTGCCCATCGCGGTACCACGTTCCTGTTTATAGATGTGACTGTCAAATTGGAAGAAATTGTGTTTGAGGATGAAATCTATGCAATCCAGAATGTATTGGGCTTGAATAGTACACTACTACTCCATCATGTGTTGATAGTATAAGGCTAAAATAGATCTGCTTAGTACTAGGGAATGCCACCCCACAATCCGGCGGGGGGGGCTGGTATCAGATAGCGACACGGGGGACACGCCTCCTCTCTGTAGGATCGGCACATCAGCACTGGGCGTAGCGGGGGGGGGGGTGGACAATTGTGTGTCCTGTGCTAGGCTAATGGCTATGTGAGACGATGTTACGCTGGTCAGCTTTGCCATTTTTCCGCCCTTGTCACATCGGAAGCAGCTGCACTACAAGTGCCATAATGCCTGTCCACGGCGCTTAGAACATGGCTGCTGCGTATTGTGTGTGCTTCCGACGTTACAACGGCTGAGAAAATAGAAAGCAGACCAGCGCTAAAAGCATAAGTAGCCATTAGCCTAGCACTGAACACAATTAGCAGAGCACAGAAAACACTATTGTTAAACCACACCCCCCCCCCCCCGCTACTCACAGTGACGAGGTGCATGGACTACAGAGAGGAGGCGTGTCCCCGCTGTGTCGCTAGCCTATACCAGCAACATGTGCTCTTACAAGGACAATTCCTCGACATTACTTAGAAATTGTGCGGAAAACATTATGTGCGTGATATAGTGAAAAATAGCTAATACATTGCCTTATTTTTAAGACAGACACATAGCCAAAGACAAATCCATTAATTGATCGATTTCAAGCGCCCCCTGATGGCAAACCCATAGGAATTACACACTATCGTAGTTACATTAACTACTATGAGCGATGTCTCGCGGCACAAATTCACACTGGACAATCGGTCTGATTAAAAATGAATAAAATATAATATTGTCGTCAGAAACTGAGATAAGTAATAAATGTATTTTTTTAATTAAATATAAAACAGCCTGTAATAACATATCTTCTATTTAGACATTAAATCAACCGGGATCAAATTGAATGATTATAGCTAACATGCATGTAAATGTTATTGACACAACAACTCCTAAGAAATACATCAAGTGAGAGTCACACACATCGCTTGTCATCCTCCAAAGGAGAAAATAAATGTGTAGATCGAAGAGCTGACCTATCTACAACGGACTCACAACACGTGATCACCTACTTACTTCTAATATAAGCGTGATGAGGTCTATTAGAGACCTATCGATAACCATCTCTGGGTCCATCAATTAGCCTTTACTGTAAAACAACAGAATTCAGTCAGCTCGTTTTTCACTCTGCAGATGTGCAAATCCAAAAAATCCTAACTAACCTTGGCTTCTACCCATAGGAACCCAAAATGATACATTTTTTATCTCCATCCAGTCACATAATGGGCTAGCTGAAGCCTGGGCACAAAGGCCTCTTACATTCATCCCTGAACTTTCGGCAATGTTTGAAAGGAAACACAAAGCATAAAAAAGATAAGCAGAACGTGACTAATGTTTCATAAACTGCATTTCTATAATGTAGCACCTTATTATAAAAGCCAAAGTTTTTACGCCATGAGGCTTTATATTTGAAGTGCCGAACCTGCTCTCATCACACAAGTGCAACTATATAAAGTGTAGGGTGGCACACAGCAAACTGAATTACAATGCAGTTAAGCACTAGCCCACTCCTACAAGAAATGGGCCACCAACACACAGCATTCCATTCCCTTCCAGGCCAAAAGGCACCTGCAAAGGTCCAGGACACATGTCAACTCTCAGACAAGCCTGAGAGCAGACCTGTACCAATGATACCTCATACCCAGCCCTCAGGCCAGGCACTCACTGGTCGTCAGTTACTATACAACAAAGGTGTTCTCTCCAGAAGGAGAAAACTGGTGTGCAGGAATAAAATTACCACAGAACAACATGTTGTTATTTTTTTTGATTGAAAATATCTTTATTACAATCAGTCGTCGTCAGGCATACATAAACTGTGACGCAGCACAGTTCAATAAATAAGACAAAACATACTCAGCACCATGGTACAACATACAGCACAGGCTCCCTACGCTATACATCATACCACCCGCTACACTAACATTCCCGCATACCTTAACAATCCTAAAACAACAAACAATAAAGCAATACAGACAAGTGATGGGGTAAGGGGGGTGGGAAAGAGGGGGGTAGGGAGGGGAAATCACAGGCCCGAAGCTTTATTGAAAGACAACACAACACAAGGGGAGAGGGGGAAGGAGAGGGGTATCAATCCTCTTCTTCCTGGTCCGATCTGTCCATGATGGAATAGTCTCTGAGCAGGCTGTGGACCAGCCTGCGGCAGTCCAGAAAGGACATCCTCTCCTTCTTCAAGATGAGGCGGTTCCTGGCAAGCCAAATAGCGTCCTTAAAACAGTTCATAAGGCGCCAGGCCTCCCGGGTTGCCTCATCACCGAAATTCCCAGGGAACAGGCCGTACAGCACCGCGCAGTGCGTTAGCCTGTTCCTGGGCACACAGTCACTGAGTTCAAGTTCCAGGGCGTCCAACAGGCCCTGAGCAAACGGACACTGCCAAAAGAGGTGCAAAGATGTTTCCTCCACGAAGGGGCACCGGGGGCAGTACCGCGTTTTGCACAGGTTGCGGGCATGCATGAATGACCTCAAAGGCAGTCCCCCCTGAATGGCCATCCAAGACAAGTCCTTGTGCCCGTTGGTCAACTTCGCCGAAGCCACATTAGTCCATACAGTCTCTGCGGTGGCCGCAGTGAGCCCTGGAACGAGCTCCATAGAGTCCTGTGCTCTGATGAGCTTGTGGACAGTTTTTGGCTTCCACAAGTCGGGCTTGAGTCCCTCCAGTTGGTGTTCCCTCACAAACTTGACGACGCCCCCGTAGAACCAGGGAGTGTGCCAGTTGTAAGGGATGGAGCTGTCCCACTTGTCCCAGCTCAGACCCCTCCAGAGGGGGAGGAGGAACAGGCGAGACATGGACCTGCCCGCAGAGCCATTCTTCTGTTGCAGAGTCCTCCGCACACAGTCACATACAAAGGCTGCCCGCAGCAAGGTAGGGATATCTGGAACACCTTTTCCGCCCTTGCGGGGTTCCTTGTACATCACGGAGCGCTTCACTCTGTCCATTTTGGAGCCCCAGATGAAACTAAACACTGTCCTGGTGATGGCCCTGCAGACGGTGACGTGGGGGGGCCAGGCCTGTGCGGTGTACTGGAGCACAGGCAGAACTTCGTTCCTCAGGACCAATGCTTTGCCCTCAATGGTGAGGTGTCTGAGGCTCCACAGCCCGATCTTCGTGTTGACCTTAGCCAATCGCTCTTCCCAGGACTTGAGGGCCGTGCCTTCCTTTCCGAACCAGACTCCAAGGATCTTGATGAAGTCCGGTTTGATGGTAAACGGGAAGGGGGCGGAGGAAGCCAGGTGCCACTCCCCGAAGAGCATAGCCTCCGACTTCCCGCAGTTGACCTTTGCCCCTGAAGCCTTTCCGAACTTCTCGCAGGTCTGGACAAGTGCGGTCACCGAACGCTGGTCAGCGCAGAAGACGGTCACGTCGTCCATGTACAGCGAGCACTTGACCTCGTGTCGATCGGGTCCGGGTACGGTGATCCCTCTGATCTCTCCGTTCTGCCGTATAGCCTCCGCGAAGGATTCTATAACACAAACAAAAAGGAGAGATGAGAGAGGGCAGCCTTGTCTGACCCCAGAAAGAACCAGAAAGGGGTCAGCACTAGCCCACTCCTACAAGAAATGGGCCACCAACACACAGCATTCCATTCCCTTCCAGGCCAAAAGGCACCTGCAAAGGTCCAGGACACATGTCAACTCTCAGACAAGCCTGAGAGCAGACCTGTACCAATGATACCTCATACCCAGCCCTCAGGCCAGGCACTCACTGGTCGTCAGTTACTATACAACAAAGGTGTTATCTCCAGAAGGAGAAAACTGGTGTGCAGGAATAAAATTACCACAGAACAACATGTTGTTATTCTGAAGTTCATTCCTTAGACCCCTTTGTTTGCACCATGTCCTAGATGGTTGCGGATTGGGCCCCACTATTTCACAGATCCTTTCTATATTGAAGCAACCGAACCTATGAATCAGCCCAGCCACTATGACCATATGTGAGCGAGCACAATGATTTACATATGCAAATACCAAGGCCTTTGCAGCAAAGAGCAATGTTGCTTGGAAATCTAAGCTTGCTTTCTGCTTTGTTACTGCAAGGGTCACAAAATTTGGGATTAGCATATGAAATTAAGGCTTTGTATTCACAAATAAAAAGCTTATAAATCTAGAGACACGGATAATAGTGATGTCGCATTAATGCTAAAGATAAAGCTAAACAAACTGCAGAACCAGCTAAGGTTTTTTTTTAGAGGACATGTGAAAACATGAGACATTACATAGAAATATCCATATAATAGTATTCCTAAACATTGTCAGACTTGTCAAGCAATCTGACCTCACAACAGTAACAAAGACAAAAGAGTTTGACAGAGGGGGAAGGGCGCAGGAAGGTCCAGCTTACTGCATACAGATCATTGGATTCTGCTGCAGTCTCACAAAGCCCAATTTCATGGTACAGTCTCGGAGCAGACAATTTATCATCTATTCCTCCAATACACACCACTAAAAAAGCCTTGGTCACGGATTAGGGTTGTGGCAGAAGATGCTTGGAAAAGCCTCACACTATTGGCATCAAAATGTGACATATACATCGTGAACACACATCCATCAACTGCACTATGCGCCAAGCCAAACAATCATCAGCATAACAATCCAATAACAAATGTGACGTCTCTTACCACATGTGAACATATCCTTGATGTATAATTGTAAAGGCTTTAGGCATGTCCATATTGCCAATGGCCACTTTATTGCATAGCCAACATGGAGTCTGGTCGATTTTTCTTGTGCATTGAGGAAATGCGCTACATTCCACAACCCAATAGAGAGACAATAACGCTGATGTGTGTTGAAGAATGTGAATGATTCAAAAGTCATAGACAATGTATCAGTGTTTTTTCTGACAAAAAGATACAAGCGATTTTCTTCTGGATTATGAATGATGTTATGAATGATGTTATGATGTGCTAAAAAACCGAAGTGAGATAGAAAATTAGTTACAATAAATATATGATGTTCTCCATCAAATCTCAGCTGCAAGGGATTACAGTAGAGACTCCACAAAAATTATGGCCCTTTTACACACAAAGATTAGGTGACAGATTATTTGTGAAAGATCTAAATCCAAACCCAGGAATGGATTAGAAAAGAGGAGACATCTCAGGCTTTCATTTATGACCTGATCTCAGTTTTTATAATCCATTCCAGGCCTTGGCTGAAAAACTTTGTCAGATAATGTTTCAGTGCAAAAGGGCCCTTACACACAAGAAACAGGTGCCCTGGAGATATTAGAAGGCAATATTTAGGATTGTACATCTTTCTAACTTTGTTTGTAAAATGAGGATCTTAGCAAACTGTTTGATGAAACAGAGTGTACCATGTCACCACGGTAAGGTGTCCTCAGGGACATGGACCCTACTCTAACCTAACAGAAAATGACCTCTCTGGGCCTGAAGAAGCCGACCACTTGCCTTGAAAATAAAAAAGTAAATTAAGGATAAAATAAAAAAAAAGATGTATTGCCTCATACATCAAATACTAGAAATCATAAACGGGGGAGGCGAAGTGAAGCCCGAGAGCGCCGTCCACGCCGTGGCTGGCGCCTAAGAACAGCCCTAGTACCCTCAGATGGAGGTGGCATGGCACCAGGTGGCTTTGGGGAAACTGCTGGGGGGACAGGTGGGGGCACAGTGGTCTGAGGAAAAAGGTTGATCTCCTCCGGGATACGTGGCCTCGGTAAGTGTAAACCATACACAGTCTGTATGAGGTGGCCCACGTAGGAAGGTTCGGGGAGAGTCTCCGGGTCAAGCTGCTCGTCACACGTCATGACGAAGTCCATGACGATCCTCGCACTCCGTGCCACAATATTAGGGACATCCCGTAAACGGGTTCCCAGATAGTGGCAGAAGAAGTCATTCTGGTCATCATCCCCATCAAAACGCCATACAAACTGGATGACAGAATGATCAACCTCAGTCAATGCTGACTGAGGATCTTCTTGGTCCCGGCGCCGCCTAGTGGTGGTGGTGGACCGCGTCAGTGGCTGACGTGGCCTAGCTGCCAGGGGCACACCACTGGGAGCTGCACCCGATGTGGACGGTGCTGCAGCCTCCTCCACTTCGGGCATGGAAGTAGAGCCAGAAGGTCCTGGCATCTGCTCCGTGCCCTCAGAAAGAGTCGGGCTGCCTGGCTCCTGTGATGGCGGGGGCGTGGCACTCTCCTCCTCCTGCTGGGGTGCTTCAACTGCAGCACCACCAGCATCCTCTCCTCCAGCTGGCTCAGAAAAATTGCCACTGGTTCTGTGGAGAGACAGAAAGGTTAGAGAATCTCGACACATTCACAAAGTCACATTTGTAAGTAATTTTTGTGTTTCATAAATTTTCTAACATACAGTATGGTTAAATTTGCTATTTGTTAACAGGAATACATTATGTAGTGCTATCAGCATCCTAGGGCAGGACATACAACTGTTTATTCCTCGTCTTTCAGTTTAGTGTGATTGAAGATAAACTAAGCCACATTGTCGGGGAATATCTGTTCCTTTATCACTGTGGCTAAAATGCTCTCATCTTCATGGCATGTTGTGGCCATGGAAGCATTCTTGTGACCACACAATAACAAGTGTATTCTCATGTCGGCAGGGCCGTTTTAATACATTGGTGGGCCCAGTGCACAGCCCTCAAGAGTGGGCCCCCCCCCCTTCCCTTCCCTTTTGGCACATTGTATAATGTACTGAATTTGCCCCCACACTGTATCAAGAGCCCCAATACATACAGTAGTTACCTTATAACACTATTTCCACCATACAGTGATTACATATTACATAAAAACTGCACTAAACAAAACAGAAAGCTACCATCAATGATACCATTACATAATACCGCCCTAACACTACAACCCTATAACAGAGTGCAGTTACATCCAGTGACTCACCGGGGGCGTCTTCTCCGATCAGAGTCTGTCACCTTTTCTTTTTCTCTCCATCCAGCCTGGGCCACCTTGAAGTCTTCTCCTGGCTGTGAATCTCCTCTCCAGAATCTGCCAGACAAATATTTAAGGCTCCAACACATACAGTAGTTACGTCCCTTGTACCCCTATACAGTAGTTACACCCCTCTGTACCCCTACATAGTTACACCCCTCTGTGCCTCCATAGTTTTAAGGTGTCCCTGTAGTATATAGACCCTCATGTGCTCCCCCAGTAGTATATAGCCCCCCTGTGCTCTCCCACAATAGTATATAGCCCCCTTGTGCTCTCCCCCAATAGTATATAGCCCCCCCTGTGCTCTCCCCAATAGTATATAGCCCCCCTGTGCTCTCCCCAATATATAGCCCGCCTGTGCTCTCCCCCATAGTATATAGACCCCTGTGCTCCCCAATAGTATATAGCCCCCCTGTGCGCTCTCCCATTAGTATATAGCCCTCCTGTGCTCTCCAATAGTATATAGCCCCCCGTGCTCTCCCACAATAGTATATAGCCCCCCTGTGCTCTCCCCCCAATAGTATATAGCCCCCCTGTGCTCTCCCTCCAATAGTATATAGCCCCCCTGTGCTCTCCCCCCAATATTATATAGCCCCCCTGTGCTCTCCCCCCAATAGTATATAGACCCCTGTGCTCTCCCCAGTAGTATATAGCCCCCCTGTTCTCTCCCCAATATATAGACCCCCTGTGCTCTCCCCCATAGTATATAGCCCCCTGTGCTCCCCAATAGTATATAGCCCCCTGTGCTCCCCAATAGTATATAGCTCCCATGTGCTCCCCAATAGTATATAGACCCCTGTGCTTCCCAATAGTATATAGCTCGCCTGTGCTCCCCAATAGTATATAGCTCGCCTGTGCTCCCCAATAGTATATAGCTCCCCTGTGCTCCCCAATAGTATATAGCCCCCTGTGCTCCCAATAGTATATAGCCCCCTGTGCTCCCCCATAGTATATAGCTCCCCTGTGCTCCCCCATAGTATATAGCCCCCTGTGCTCCCCCATAGTATATAGCTCCCCTGTGCTCCCCCATAGTATATAGCTCCCCTGTGCTCCCCAATAGTATATAGCTCCCCTGTGCTCCCCAATAGTATATAGCCCCCTGTGCTCCCCCATAGTATATAGCTTCCTCATAGTATATAGCTCCCCTGTGCTCCCCAATAGTATATAGCCCCCTGTGCTCCCCCATAGTATATAGCCCCCTGTGCTCCCCCATAGTATATAGCTCCCCCATAGTATATAGCTCCCCTGTGCTCCCCCATAGTATATAGCCCCCTGTGCTCCCCCATAGTATATAGCTTCCCTGTGCTCCCCCATAGTATATAGCTCCCCTGTGCTCCCCCATAGTATATAGCCCCCTGTGCTCCCCCATAGTATATAACTCCCCTGTGCTCCCCCATAGTATATAGACCCCTGTGCTCCCCCATAGTATACAGCCCCCTGTGCTCCCCCATAGTATATAGCTCCCCCATAGTATATAGCTCCCCTGTGCTCCCCCATAGTATATAGCCCCCTGTGCTCCCCCATAGTATATAGCTCCTCTGTGCTCCCCCATAGTATATAGCCCCCTGTGCTCCCCCATAGTATATAGCTCCCCTGTGCTCCCCCATAGTATATAGCCCCCTGTGCTCCCCCATAGTATATAGCCCCCTGTGCTCCCCCATAGTATATAGCCCCCTGTGCTCCCCAATAGTATATGTGCTCCCCCTCCCATATAACATTGAAAAAACTTTTACTCACCTAGGTCCACGCGTTCCTCTTCTCTTCCCTCTTGTGGCCGCACTTCCTGCGGTCACAAGAGGCTGCACTCCCCTTACCCTTGCGCCGACGTTCCAGTGACGTCGGGCGCTAGAGGGAGAGTGCGGCCTCTTGTGACCGCAGGAAGTGCGGCCACAAGAGGGACTGACAGGGAGGGAGCCAATGGCTCTCTCTCTGTCAGTATCGCTGCCGCTGAAGCGCCGCAGCGGCAGCAGGTGGGCAGGGGCAGCGGCGGACGGGGGGGCCCTGCAGGGGGCGCCATGGAGGGGTAAGTAGATTACCCATCCATGGCGCCCCGCCCTGACAGGCTGGTAGCCGCAGCCCTGTGCGACCGCACTGGTCGCACATAGCAACGGCTGGCCTGCCCTCTGGTTAAAGCGGCCCTGCATGTCGGCCATCATGGAGAGGGGCGTCAGTTAGTCATGTCAGCAGATACACAACCGTCCAGTAACAGGGCTCTGTACCTGTCATTGATCCCCGCAGGGCACAGTGACAGTGACAGAGCGGGTCTCCACTGCTCGAACTGACAAAAGAGAACAAAAAAGGACAAGGTTAAACAAAAAATATATATTCACAAAAATTCTAAGGCTTATTCTGAATATCGTGCATTCTTCGAAAGATTTTCATTCAGACATGATGTGACAATAAGACATACCCATTCGCATCTGCTCAGAGTCCGTCACCTCTCCCCACTGTGGGACTACCAGAGCCGCTATTTCGTCCCACGTCTCTCGACGCAGAACGCGGTCGTGGTAGCCACGCACAGTCAAATCCCACAAATGGGGATGTGACCGTACCTGAAAAAAAATATAACACATAAATCAATACACATCTCCATCTGAATTCACCTCTCTATGTGTCTAGATGTATTTGAAGAATAACAACACGAAAAACATGATTTCCATAATGAAAATACATAGAGTGGTGTTGGGATTCCAACAGACCACCTGTGTAATCTAAATGCACACAGCCTAACCACTGAGCAAAGACGCACAACACAAAGGTATGCTGGAACTGTTGGAAGAGACTTTGTCACCAATTATTTCATTTAGTAAAGGATTGTTGTCTTAACTGGCACTAATTTGGAGCCCACAAGACCAGCTCAATTCGAGCTTTTCATTGAGACCTCATGACAAAGGAAATCAACATTCCTTTGAAAAACCATCAACACATGTGCAAACCAGTCAAGCTAACAATGACACTACTGCGGTTGTTGTTCTGTGGTGTGTGGTGTCTTGCCAACAGTAGTGTGTGCCAAAAACATGGCCCAACGGCTATGGTGACACACATTGCAATTTTGTCCGAAGTATGGTCCAGATTGATAAATAAAACATTAATTCTCAAATTTGTTACTAAATCTCTGGCACAGAAAAGACATAGAAGGTTATGTATTGTATTCTGTGAAAGATTCAATGAGGGACAGACAATAACATTCCACAACGTTGAAAATAAAGCTACATCAAAAACGCATCAAAAACCCAACATTTTTTAGACAACATGAAATACGCATAAAACCAAATACATTTATAAGACAACATGAAAAATGCTTAGAAAACCCTACCTTTATAACACAACATGACAAACGCATAAAAATATATACATTGACAACATAACCTGAAAAACGCATCGAAAACGCAACTAAATTACAAATTTTGTTTTACATTAAATACGCGACTATATGATATTTACAAACAACGATACAAGAAAAACAAGAGCAACGCTACTATAACAACGCATCGAAAAATTTACTATTAGAAATATTTAATAAATAATTATTTGTTTCTCTAAGCAAATACTATAGTATATAAGGAAAAACATCACGCTACAATATGCTGATTGTTTTGGAAGTTACAAATCATGTTTGTAATTATTTGTAAGGGCCAATTCACACGCCCGTCTCGCATAACAAATCCGCACATATTCCACAAGACACATAGTAATAATATTAATATGTGGATTAGCTGTGGCTTAGGTGCGGGTTTCTTGTGCGAGACGCCCGTGTGAATAGGGCCAAAGAATTTAACATTTATTATATAAATATATATATATATATAGGTATATAAAAAAATATATATATTATAATAAATAAAAAAATTATATAACATTTACCTCTGCGATCAGCCGGGGAACATCAATGTCCCTCTGCCAGGAACCACGTTGGCCACGGCGGGCACCATCACGCTCCGCTACTCGCCGTGACATAGCTCTAGATCGGGACATCTAAGGAGGTGAGCTATTGAAGCCCATTAACTCGGGCCTTTTAAACTCAAGGGTCGTTACCCATTCATCAATTATTATAATCAGAATCCTGTTTTATCCAGCTGTAATCAGGGTTCCGTCTGGGACAAATTTTACTTCCTACGGCCCTTGGACCATTTGGGGCCGGAAATAATGGTCTGGTTAATTTTTTACGGACCCAGATACAATCAGGCCGTAGACTCATACGGAGTGTGCACTGTGCAGCCGCATATCCTATACTTCCAAGCATACACATGAACCACCAAAAATACCGCCGCAAACTTACATAGTCTGAACCTAGCCTAAGGGTACAAACACACACACCGTATACGCAGCAGATTTGATGGTGCAGATTTGATGCTGTGTTCAGTTATTTAGATCTAATCTGCTGCGTATCTGCTGTGTATTTGCTGCATATCGCAGCAGTAAATGCGCTGCATATACGGTGTGTGTGTTTATACCCTTAATGTTTTCCTAACTGGACCAGGAACCAAAAATGTATGTGACAGGCACTCTGTGCTGTGTACATATGGTGCTACAGAAACAATTGTACCAGTGACTGGCCGTGTGCTAGCATCACTGGTCACATACATGGCTATATGCAAAGTCGCTTTGCTAATGTGACTGGCCGTGTGCTAGCATCACTGGTCACATACATGGCTCTATGCAAAGTCGCTTTGCTAATGTGACTGGCCGTGTGCTAGCATCACTGGTCACATACATGGCTATATGCAAAGTCTCTGTGCTAATGTGAATGGTTTCCTGCTGCTGGTGAAATCTGTTTATGTAGGGTGGAACCCTAGAGTCACTTTCCCTGGTGGGCCCAAGGTACCCCAGTGTAACACTGTGGCCCCGCTCCCAACCTCTGCTCCTACCAACCATGAATTTCGCCGTTTCCATTCTCACCACCACATTCACCAATCCCATTCCTCTCCCACCAGTTTCCTCAGGTCAGCTGCACCACACGGACACTCCAGCCGCCAGTCACAGGACTGCCTGTGTGCAGTGTATGGTATATAGCCTGTGTGCAGTGTATGGTATATAGCCTGTGTGCAGCCTATGATATACAGCCTATGTGCAGCCTATGATATATAGTCTGCATGCAGCCTCTGATATATAGCCTGTGTGCAGTGTATAGTATATAGCCTGTGTGCAGTGTATGGTATATAGCCTGTGTGCAGCATATGACATGTAGCCTGTGTGCAGCATATGGTGTATATATAGCCTGTGTGCAGTGTATGGTATATAGCCTGTGTGCAGCCTATGATATATAGTCTGCATGCAGCCTCTGATATATAGCCTGTGTGCAGTGTATGGTATATAGCCTGTGTTCAGTGTATGATATATAACCTGTGTGCAGCATATGACATGTAGCCTGTGTGCAGCATATGGTGTATATATAGCCTGTGTGCAGTGTATGGTATATAGCCTGTATGCAGCCTATGATATACAGCCTATGTGCAGCCTATGATATATAGTCTGCGTGCATCCTCTGATATATAGCCTGTGTGCAGCATATGACATGTAGCCTGTGTGCAGTGTATGGTTGCCCAGGGACTCCACCAACCTTAATCCGGCCCTGGGCACAGCATTGGCTGACAGTTGAAACATAGAAGCTCAACTGTCAGGCCAGTATGACTTTCCATATCGGCATGTGATGCCGACATGGAAAGTCTGCCCTCCACTAATTATGCCGTGTATGGGTCTATTTACACAGAAAGATTATTTGACAGATTATCTGCCAAAGATTTTAAGCCAAAGCCAGGAATGGATTTGAAAGAGGAGAAATCTCAGACTTTCCTTTATGACCTGATCTCTGTTTATAGTCTGTTTCCAAAGCTGGAAACAGACTATAAACAGAGATCAGGTCATAAAGGAAAGCCTGAGATTTCTCCTCTTTCACATCCATTCCTGGCTTTGGCTTAAAATCTTTGGCAGATAATCTTTCCGTGTAAATGGACCCTATGTCCCCTATATAAAAAAAATAAAATAAAAATAAACCCTACATGTGGCCAGTAGAGATGAGCGAACTGTTCGGACTTTTGGTCCGATGGCATCGGCGCTCTCTCGTCATGCTTGTGATCCCGGTTACATAGTTGCGCTCCCGGGAATATGTGGCCAGGAATGTTGAATTCCCTGGAATATCCTGCCCGCATATTCGCGGGAGCGCAACTATGCAGCCGGGATCACAGGCATGACGAGAGAACGACCAAAAGTCCGACGGTACGCTCATCTCTAGCGGCCAGTGACCCGAATTGGAAAGGACAAATTTGGGAATTTTGAAGATTGGGAATTAATACTCCATAGACGTATGGTACGTCTTGAAGCATTCTTTCATGCAGAGGCCTGGTTTATCAGGACAGGTATCACACTGATAACACGTGTCCTTTCTAAACCCCCTTTTGTAGTACACACGACACTTTTTCTGGCTTTTGCCCTTCTTGCCAGTGTGAGGGACTTCACCAGGAAAGTGCTGTCCTGGCACGATACGGGGACCTCCAGTTGCAGCTGCAGAAGTACTAGGCCCTCCTCCTTCTCCTCCACAAAAAATCAGGGCCTTGACAACTGCCTCCTGAAACTGGAGGTATTTCCCAGGGTGGCCGGCACAACGGTAAAGTACAAAAGCGTTGTACATTGCCGTTTGGACCAAGTGCAAGGCTAACTTCTTGTACCAGATGTTTGTTTTTCGCAGAGCACTATATGGCTTGAGGACTTGATCTGAAAGATCAACTCCTCCCATATACCGATTGTAGTCCAAAATACAATAGGGTTTGAGTGCTACTGCGGTGGACAGGGACAGGGGTCGTGCTAGGACCATGGATATTAGTCAAAATAAGGACATCGCGTTTGTCCTTATATTTGACTAATACCAGGTTGTCGCTACAATGGGCCTTGAAGACACCCCGTCGCAGTACTTCTGCCACAGGGTGACTCGGGAGACCTCTCTGGTTTTTCCTCACAGTGCCGCAAGCTACAGTAGCTCGGGCTCTGAGGGATTTGAAAAGAGGGAGACTGGTATAAAAGTTATCCACGTAGAGGTGGTAACCTTTATCCAGTAGTGGGAACATCAGTTCCCACACAAGCTTCCCACTAACTCCCAGAGTGGGGGGACATTCTGGAGGTTGGATGTGGGTTTCCCTCCCTTCATAAACTCTAAATCTGTGAGTATACCCTGAGGTACTCTCACAGAGTTTGTAGAGTTTGATGCCGTACCTTGCCCTCTTACTTGGCAGGTACTGGCGAAATTGGACTCTCCCCTTGAAGCTGACAAGGGATTCGTCAATGGAGATATATTTCCCTGGGGATATATACCTCCGAAAATTTGGCCGCAAGATGATCAATGACCGGCCTAATTTTGTATAGGCGGTCGTAAGAGGGATCATCCCGGGGGGGGCACCTTGCATTATTGTTGTAATGCAGGAATTTAAGGATGACCTCAAAGTGATGCCTTGTCATGGCCATCCGGTGTATTGGAGTGTTATATAAAATATCCACACTCCAATACTGCCTAATTCGGGGTTTTTAACTAGCCCCATGTGCAGCAGAAGACCCCAAAATGTGGTCATTTCTGCTGCATCAACTGGGGTCCAGCTGTGGGATCCCTGAAAAAAAAGGAGGAGACGAGGTGCTGAGCCAGTAACTGCTGGGCGTACAACAGTGGGAGGGCACAGGGGAGAAGAGGAGGATGACAGGGGGGAGAAGAGGAGGATGACAGGGGGGAGAAGAGGAGGATGACAGGGGGGGGGAGAGGAGGATGACAGGGGGGGGGGGGGAGAGGAGGATGACAGGGGGGGGGGGGAAGAGGAGGATGACAGGGGGGGGAAGAGGAGGATGACAGGGGGGGGGGGAAGAGGAGGATGACAGGGGGGAAAGAGGAGGATGACGGGGGGGAGGAAGAGGAGGATGACGGGGAGGGGAGAGGAGGATGACAGGGGGAAAGGCTGATTGAGGATAAAGGGATGTCATAGGGGGCGGATGTCACAGAGGGCAGATGGCACAGGGGGCAGATGGCACAGGGGCACAGGGGCGCAGATGGCACAGGGGGGCAGATGGCACAGGGGTGTGGGTGGATGGCACAAAGGTTGGAGCAGATGGCACAAGGGAGGAGGTGGGGGCGGATGGCACAAGGGAGGAGGTGAGGGTGGATGGCACAAGGGAGGAGGTGAGGGTGGATGGCACAAGGGAGGAGGTGAGGGTGGATGGCACAAGGGAGGAGGCGAGGGTGGATGTCACAAGGGAGAAGGTGAGGGTGGATGGCACAAGGGAGGAGGTGAGGGTGGATGGCACAAGGGAGGAGGTGGGGGCGGATGGCACAAGAGAGGGGGCGGATCACAAGCAGGGGGAGTGGTAGCAGCACAGAGTGTGCTGCTAACATGATCTCCCTGCTGAGGGCACCGGGCAGCAACGGGACTCACGCACACCCTCTCTTCTCGCCGATCCTGACGAAAAGGAGGGCGAGCAGGGATGATCAAAATTTTAGATTGCCCGCCTCGCCCCGTGATTGGCCGGTTACCGGCAAACAGCCAATCCGGGCGGTCGGTGGGCGGGGGTCACGTGGGACACGGCCCCAGGCATAACCGTGATTGGTACTGTCTCTGACAGCACCAATCACGGTTTATCAACGTCATATCAGCCCACAATGCATCAGAATCGCTGTGATTGGCTGCCCTTAATTTGACAGCCAATCACAGCGATCGTGATGGCGTGGGGGACGCGATTCTGCGGCTGCAGGTAAGCAAAAGATAGCTGCTGAAATAATTAGCAGCCATCTTTACTTTATATGATCGCATTAACCCCTGCAGCCGCGGAATGCCCTGGGCGTAGAGTTACGCCCTAGGTTGTCTGGGGACAGACTTCCATGGTGTAACAATACGCCCAGGGTCGTCTAGGGGTTAAAAAATATCCAAACCAAAGAAACACGGCCCCTCGAGGTGAAAGCTTTGTGCGGGGGGCTGATGCGGGCCTCCGCTCTGCTGCCTCTCGCCTGCCTTTTTTTTTTATCATCATGATTCTATGTCTTAATATCCTGGTTATTATAGTGCTTGAAAAGCACTATATTGTAATCCGTATTCTTCTTCTTCCGTTTCTTCGGCTTTGCGCGCAGACTCCGTTCAAACTGCGTTTCGAAGCCCTCAGCGGTGTGAGGCGTGCTATCTATTTTTTGTTTTGATCGGATTTGTCGTTTTTAAGAAATTTACGTTTAAAGACCCCAAATTTCCCATAGAAAATAATGGCCCATTGAAAATAGTGGCCACACTCTAACCGCTAACAGCCAATCACAGCACATATGCAAATAGCTGAAATGTAGCAGCCAATAGGAACTCTAAGGTCTTGTCAGGCAATGTATCACACCATCCACAGTCACATGTCCACTATTGGCCAATAGAAGATGTAGGAGGCCTCAGTAAATCAATCCCGGGAGGACCTCTCCACTGGCCACCTTTCATCTAAAGCTGCAAAACGGAGGAGACGGAGACGAAGAGTGAGGCTCAATCCTGTATGCTGCACTCGGTGGGGGAAGACGGTCAACAATTGCAAGTGCGATCTCTTTCTAACTTATGTCTCCCTACATTGTTCATGAACGAGCAATCTACAGCCTTGGAGATGTATCACACTGCAGAGCCAGATACTGCATCTCAGGCTTCTCCTGACACCAGGACTTCTCATGCACAGAGCGTTCTCTCTCCCGCGGCCTGGTATTTATCTATAGCAATCGCCGCCAGATCTCTAAACAAGTTAACCCTCAATTGTCTCGTCCTCTTTCAGAGTCTGCTATATTTTTAGCTCCTCCATTATGCTCGGGACTCCTCTTGCCTAACTATCATGCCGTTAATTCCCCACTTTCCCATCCTTTGGCAGATTTGAAAAGGGACACTGACTATTATCTTGTCTCTGTGTTTCAGAATGTACCTCAGCTGTCTGTTTTCTTTGTCAAGGATCTAATGTTGTCACTAAGAGACTCGCTTCTCTCCAGTATTGATATGATTCTAGCATCCTTTTCTTCGTTGGTGAGGGCAACGGAGGACAGGGTATTATTGGCTGAACTAAAAGTAAGTGAGGCTGTCGGACTGCACAACAATCTGTTGGATAATTGCAAGAGGTTGGAGGATGAGACTAGAGCACTGCGATATAGACTTATGACGCTGGATGATCAAATGAGGCGCAACAACATCAAGCTGCGCAATGTTTCAGAATCTGTCACCCCTGCCGAGAAAATAATGGCCCATTGAAAATAGTGGCCACACTCTAACCGCTAACAGCCAATCACAGCACATATGCAAATAGCTGAAATGTAGCAGTCAATAGGAACTCTAAGGTCTTGTCAGGCAATGTATCACACCATCCACAGTCACATGTCCACTATTGGCCAATAGAAGATGTAATATATGGAAGGTCCTTAACGATTTTGTCTCACTGACATGAGTAAGATTGTCATGGTAACCGATCAATGATCTTTACCATTATAAGTAGGAGAGTTCAGTCAGTAAAATAGCAGAACTGAGGCAGGCATGTAGCAGGGATGGTACCCAAGTCGCTCTTAAAGGGGCGGTACCAAAGCCGCTCTTAAAGGGACAGTACAAAAGCCACTCTTAAAGGGACAGTATCCAAGCTGCTCTTAAAGGGACGGTACCCAAGCCGCTCTCCAAGCCGCTCTTAAAGGGGTGGTACCCAAGCCGCTCTTGAAGGGATTGTACCCAAGTCGCTCTTAAAGGGACGGTACCCAAGTCGCTGTAAATGGGTCCCTTTAAGAGTGACCCGGGTCCCTTTAAGAGCAAAATATGTCCCTTTCAGAGCAAAATTGGTCCTTTTAAGAGCAAAATGGGTCCCTTTAAGAGCGAAATGGGTCCCCTTAAGAGTGAAATTGGTCCTTTAAGAGCAACATGGGTCCCTTTAAGAGCGATCTGGGTCCCTTTAAGAGTGAAATGGGTCGCTCTTACAGGGACGGTACCGAAGCCGCTCTTGAAGGGACGGTAACCAAGTCGCTCTTAAAGGGACGGTACCCAAGTCGCTCTTAAAGGGACGGTACCCAAGTCGCTCTTAAAGGGACGGTACCCAAGTCGCTCTTAAAGGGACCCAAGTCGCTCTAAATGGGTCCCTTTAAGAGCGACCCGGGTCCCTTTTAGAGCGACCTGGGTCCCTTTTAGAGCAACCTGGGTCCCTTTAAGAGCAACCTGGGTCCCTTTAAGAGCAACCTGGGTCCCTTTAAGAGCAACCTGGGTCCCTTTAAGAGCAAAATGGGTCCTTTTAAGAGCGACCTGGGTCCCTTTAAGAGCGAAATGGGTCCCTTTAAGAGCGAAATGGGTCCCTTTAAGAGCAACCTGGCTCCCTTTAAGAGTGAAATTGGTCCCTTTAAGAGCGACATGGGTCCCTTTAAGAGCGATCTGGGTCCCTTTAAGAGCGACCTTGGTCCCTCTAAGAGCGACCTGGGTCCCTTTAAGAGGAACTTGGGTCCCTTTAAGAGCAACTTGGGTCCCTTTAAGAGCAAAATGGGTCCATTTAAGAGCGAAATGGGTCCCTTTAAGAGTAAAATGGTTCCCTTTAAGAGCGACCTGTGTCCCTTTAAGAGCGAAATGGGTCCCTTTTAAGTGTAAAATTGGTCCCTTTGGGAGTGAAATAGGTCCCTTTAAGAGCTCTCTGGGTCCCTTTAAGACCTCTCTGGGTCCCTTTAAGAGTGAACTGGGTCCCTTTAAGAGCAAAATATGTCCCATTAAGAGCGACCCAGAGCGATATGGGTCCCTTTAGGAGCAACCTGGGTCCCTTTAAGAGCGACCTGGGTCCCTTTTAAGAGGGACCTGGGTCCCTCTAAGAGCAACCTGGGTCCCTTTAAGAGCAACCTGGGTCCCTTTAAGAGCAAAATGGGTCACTTTAAGAGCAAAATGGGTCCCTTTAAGAGTGACCTGGGTCCCTTTAAGAGCAAAATGGGTCCCTTTAAGAGCAACCTGGGTCCCTTTAAGAGCGAAATGGGTCCTTTTAAGAGTGAAATTGGTCCCTTTAAGAGCGACCCAGAGCGATCTGGGCCCCTTTAAGAGTGAAATGGGTCCCTTTAAGAGCGACCTGGGTCCCTTTAAGAGCAAAATGGGTCCCTTTAAGAGTGAAATTGGTCCCTTTAAGAGCGACCTGGATCCCTTTTTTGTGAAAAACATCAAAATATCATGAAAAATTAAAAAATTTGCATTTTATGAACTTTGAAATTCTCTGCTTCTCAAAAAAGAAAGCCGTAGCACATAAATTAATTTGTTACTAAGTTACATTACCAATATGTCTTCTTTATTCTGGCATAATTTGGTAAACATATTTTACTTTTTTAGGGTGTTACAGGGGTTAGAATTTTATCAGCAAATTATCACATTTTCGTGAAAGTTTTTTTAGGGTCAAGTTCTTTTTTTAAATGGATTTAGAAGTCTGGTATCCTGAAAACCCCCATAAGTGACCCCATTTTGGAAACTAGACACCTTAAAGAATTAATCTAGGGGTATAATGAGCATTTTGACCCTACAGGGGCTGGAGGAAAGTATTCACAATTAGGCCGTAAAAAAATGAATAGAAATTTTCCAATAATATATACGTTTAGATTAAAGTTTCTCATTTTCAAAAGGAAGATGAGAGAAAAAGAACCCCAAAACTTGTAACGCAGGTTCTCTTGCGTGCAACAGTACCCCATATGTGGGCGTAAACCACTGTATAGGCACACAGCCGGGCTTAGAAGGAAGGGAGCGCCAATTAGTTTTTCCAATGCAGATTTTGCTGAAGAAGTTTCTGAGCGCCAGGTGCATTTGCAGTGTCTCTGTAGTGTCAGCAGAGAGAAAAACCCCCATAAGTCACACCATTTTGAAAAGTACACCCCTCAAAGAATTCATCTTGATGTGTGGTGACCATTTTGACCCCACAGGTGTTAGAGGAAAGTATTCAAAATTAGACAGTAAAAATGAAAAACTCAAATTCTTCCAATAATATGTTTGTTTAGTTTAAAATTTCTCAATTTCTTGAGCAACAAGAGAGAAAAAGTACAGCAAAATCTGTAACGCAGGTTCTCCTGAGTAGAACGATACCCCATATGTGGGCGTAAACCACTGTATGGGCACACAGCGGGGCTCAGAAGGGAAGGAGCACCAATTAGCATTTTCAATGCAGATTTTGCTGAAGAAGTTTCTGAGCGCCAGGTGCGTTTGCAGTGCCCCTGTAGTGCCATCAGAGTAAAATCTCGCCATAAGTCACCCCATTTTGGAAAGTACACCCCTCAAAGAATTCATTTTGGGGTGTTGTGAGCATTTTGACCCCACAGGTATTAGAGGAAATTATTCAAAATTAGACAGTAAAAATGAAAAACTCAAATTTTTCCAATATTATGTTCTTTTAGTTTGAAATTTCTCAATTTTACGAGGAACAAGAAAAAAAGGTACCCCCAAAATCTGTAACGCAGGTTCTCATGAGTAGAACGGTACCCCATATGTGGGTATAAACCACTATATGGGCACACAGCGTGGCTCAGAAGGGAAGGAGCGCCAAATAGCTTTTTCAGTGCAGATTTTGCTGAAGAAGTTTCTGAGCGCCAGGTGCGTTTGCGGGGGCGTGGCCTGCAGCTGAAGAGACCGGACGCGTCCTAGCTGGGCTCCGTCTACACAGCTTAATCATAGCATTTATCCTGCTTTCTTCTTGGAGATTTGTCTCTGGGGACCTCTCTACCGACTGCTGACCCTGTAAAGATGCGGACCACCTCCAAGAGAGCAGCGGCGGCGCCTTTCCAACATGGCGCTGACTCTCTCCCGGACTTCTTCATGAAAGCTTCTTCTGCAGACCCTGGGGAGGCCTCAGTAAATCAATCCCGGGAGGACCTCTCCACTGGCCACCTTTCATCTAAAGCTGCAAAACGGAGGAGACGGAGACGAAGAGTGAGGCTCAATCCTGTATGCTGCACTCGGTGGGGGAAGACGGTCAACAATTGCAAGTGCGATCTCTTTCTAACTTATGTCTCCCTACATTGTTCATGAACGAGCAATCTACAGCCTTGGAGATGTATCACACTGCAGAGCCAGATACTGCATCTCAGGCTTCTCCTGACACCAGGACTTCTCATGCACAGAGCGTTCTCTCTCCCGCGGCCTGGTATTTATCTATAGCAATCGCCGCCAGATCTCTAAACAAGTTAACCCTCAATTGTCTCGTCCTCTTTCAGAGTCTGCTATATTTTTAGCTCCTCCATTATGCTCGGGACTCCTCTTGCCTAACTATCATGCCGTTAATTCCCCACTTTCCCATCCTTTGGCAGATTTGAAAAGGGACACTGACTATTATCTTGTCTCTGTGTTTCAGAATGTACCTCAGCTGTCTGTTTTCTTTGTCAAGGATCTAATGTTGTCACTAAGAGACTCGCTTCTCTCCAGTATTGATATGATTCTAGCATCCTTTTCTTCGTTGGTGAGGGCAACGGAGGACAGGGTATTATTGGCTGAACTAAAAGTAAGTGAGGCTGTCGGACTGCACAACAATCTGTTGGATAATTGCAAGAGGTTGGAGGATGAGACTAGAGCACTGCGATATAGACTTATGACGCTGGATGATCAAATGAGGCGCAACAACATCAAGCTGCGCAATGTTTCAGAATCTGTCACCCCTGCCGAGAAAATAATGGCCCATTGAAAATAGTGGCCACACTCTAACCGCTAACAGCCAATCACAGCACATATGCAAATAGCTGAAATGTAGCAGTCAATAGGAACTCTAAGGTCTTGTCAGGCAATGTATCACACCATTCACAGTCACATGTCCACTATTGGCCAATAGAAGATGTAATATATGGAAGGTCCTTAACGATTTTGTCTCACTGACATGAGTAAGATTGTCATGGTAACCGATCAATGATCTTTACCATTATAAGTAGGAGAGTTCAGTCAGTAAAATAGCAGAACTGAGGCAGGCATGTAGCAGGGATGGTACCCAAGTCGCTCTTAAAGGGGCGGTACCAAAGCCGCTCTTAAAGGGACAGTACAAAAGCCACTCTTAAAGGGACAGTATCCAAGCTGCTCTTAAAGGGACGGTACCCAAGCCGCTCTCCAAGCCGCTCTTAAAGGGGTGGTACCCAAGCCGCTCTTGAAGGGATTGTACCCAAGTCGCTCTTAAAGGGACGGTACCCAAGTCGCTGTAAATGGGTCCCTTTAAGAGTGACCCGGGTCCCTTTAAGAGCAAAATATGTCCCTTTCAGAGCAAAATGGGTCCTTTTAAGAGCAAAATGGGTCCCTTTAAGAGCGAAATGGGTCCCCTTAAGAGTGAAATTGGTCCTTTAAGAGCAACATGGGTCCCTTTAAGAGCGATCTGGGTCCCTTTAAGAGTGAAATGGGTCGCTCTTACAGGGACGGTACCGAAGCCGCTCTTGAAGGGACGGTAACCAAGTCGCTCTTAAAGGGACGGTACCCAAGTCGCTCTTAAAGGGACGGTACCCACGTCGCTCTTAAAGGGACGGTACCCAAGTCGCTCTTAAAGGGACGGTACCCAAGTCGCTCTTAAAGGGACCCAAGTCGCTCTAAATGGGTCCCTTTAAGAGCGACCCGGGTCCCTTTTAGAGCGACCTGGGTCCCTTTTAGAGCAACCTGGGTCCCTTTAAGAGCAACCTGGGTCCCTTTAAGAGCAACCTGGGTCCCTTTAAGAGCGACCTGGGTCCCTTTAAGAGCGAAATGGGTCCCTTTAAGAGCGAAATGGGTCCCTTTAAGAGCAACCTGGCTCCCTTTAAGAGTGAAATTGGTCCCTTTAAGAGCGACATGGGTCCCTTTAAGAGCGATCTGGGTCCCTTTAAGAGCGACCTTGGTCCCTCTAAGAGCGACCTGGGTCCCTTTAAGAGGAACTTGGGTCCCTTTAAGAGCAACTTGGGTCCCTTTAAGAGCAAAATGGGTCCATTTAAGAGCGAAATGGGTCCCTTTAAGAGTAAAATGGTTCCCTTTAAGAGCGACCTGTGTCCCTTTAAGAGCGAAATGGGTCCCTTTTAAGTGTAAAATTGGTCCCTTTGGGAGTGAAATAGGTCCCTTTAAGAGCTCTCTGGGTCCCTTTAAGACCTCTCTGGGTCCCTTTAAGAGTGAACTGGGTCCCTTTAAGAGCAAAATATGTCCCATTAAGAGCGACCCAGAGCGATATGGGTCCCTTTAGGAGCAACCTGGGTCCCTTTAAGAGCGACCTGGGTCCCTTTTAAGAGGGACCTGGGTCCCTCTAAGAGCAACCTGGGTCCCTTTAAGAGCAACCTGGGTCCCTTTAAGAGCAAAATGGGTCACTTTAAGAGCAAAATGGGTCACTTTAAGAGTGACCTGGGTCCCTTTAAGAGCAAAATGGGTCCCTTTAAGAGCAACCTGGGTCCCTTTAAGAGCGAAATGGGTCCTTTTAAGAGTGAAATTGGTCCCTTTAAGAGCGACCCAGAGCGATCTGGGCCCCTTTAAGAGTGAAATGGGTCCCTTTAAGAGCGACCTGGGTCCCTTTAAGAGCGAAATGGGTCCCTTTAAGAGTGAAATTGGTCCCTTTAAGAGCGACCTGGATCCCTTTTTTGTGAAAAACATCAAAATATCATGAAAAATTAAAAAATTTGCATTTTATGAACTTTGAAATTCTCTGCTTCTCAAAAAAGAAAGCCGTAGCACATAAATTAATTTGTTACTAAGTTACATTACCAATATGTCTTCTTTATTCTGGCATAATTTGGTAAACATATTTTACTTTTTTAGGGTGTTACAGGGGTTAGAATTTTATCAGCAAATTATCACATTTTCGTGAAAGTTTTTTTAGGGTCAAGTTCTTTTTTTAAATGGATTTAGAAGTCTGGTATCCTGAAAACCCCCATAAGTGACCCCATTTTGGAAACTAGACACCTTAAAGAATTAATCTAGGGGTATAATGAGCATTTTGACCCTACAGGGGCTGGAGGAAAGTATTCACAATTAGGCCGTAAAAAAATGAATAGAAATTTTCCAATAATATATACGTTTAGATTAAAGTTTCTCATTTTCAAAAGGAAGATGAGAGAAAAAGAACCCCAAAACTTGTAACGCAGGTTCTCTTGCGTGCAACAGTACCCCATATGTGGGCGTAAACCACTGTATAGGCACACAGCCGGGCTTAGAAGGAAGGGAGCGCCAATTAGTTTTTCCAATGCAGATTTTGCTGAAGAAGTTTCTGAGCGCCAGGTGCATTTGCAGTGTCTCTGTAGTGTCAGCAGAGAGAAAAACCCCCATAAGTCACACCATTTTGAAAAGTACACCCCTCAAAGAATTCATCTTGATGTGTGGTGACCATTTTGACCCCACAGGTGTTAGAGGAAAGTATTCAAAATTAGACAGTAAAAATGAAAAACTCAAATTCTTCCAATAATATGTTTGTTTAGTTTAAAATTTCTCAATTTCTTGAGCAACAAGAGAGAAAAAGTACAGCAAAATCTGTAACGCAGGTTCTCCTGAGTAGAACGATACCCCATATGTGGGCGTAAACCACTGTATGGGCACACAGCGGGGCTCAGAAGGGAAGGAGCACCAATTAGCATTTTCAATGCAGATTTTGCTGAAGAAGTTTCTGAGCGCCAGGTGCGTTTGCAGTGCCCCTGTAGTGCCATCAGAGTAAAATCTCGCCATAAGTCACCCCATTTTGGAAAGTACACCCCTCAAAGAATTCATTTTGGGGTGTTGTGAGCATTTTGACCCCACAGGTATTAGAGGAAATTATTCAAAATTAGACAGTAAAAATGAAAAACTCAAATTTTTCCAATATTATGTTCTTTTAGTTTGAAATTTCTCAATTTTACGAGGAACAAGAAAAAAAGGTACCCCCAAAATCTGTAACGCAGGTTCTCATGAGTAGAACGGTACCCCATATGTGGGTATAAACCACTATATGGGCACACAGCGTGGCTCAGAAGGGAAGGAGCGCCAAATAGCTTTTTCAGTGCAGATTTTGCTGAAGAAGTTTCTGAGCGCCAGGTGAGTTTGCGGGGGCGTGGCCTGCAGCTGAAGAGACCGGACGCGTCCTAGCTGGGCTCCGTCTACACAGCTTAATCATAGCATTTATCCTGCTTTCTTCTTGGAGATTTGTCTCTGGGGACCTCTCTACCGACTGCTGACCCTGTAAAGATGCGGACCACCTCCAAGAGAGCAGCGGCGGCGCCTTTCCAACATGGCGCTGACTCTCTCCCGGACTTCTTCATGAAAGCTTCTTCTGCAGACCCTGGGGAGGCCTCAGTAAATCAATCCCGGGAGGACCTCTCCACTGGCCACCTTTCATCTAAAGCTGCAAAACGGAGGAGACGGAGACGAAGAGTGAGGCTCAATCCTGTATGCTGCACTCGGTGGGGGAAGACGGTCAACAATTGCAAGTGCGATCTCTTTCTAACTTATGTCTCCCTACATTGTTCATGAACGAGCAATCTACAGCCTTGGAGATGTATCACACTGCAGAGCCAGATACTGCATCTCAGGCTTCTCCTGACACCAGGACTTCTCATGCACAGAGCGTTCTCTCTCCCGCGGCCTGGTATTTATCTATAGCAATCGCCGCCAGATCTCTAAACAAGTTAACCCTCAATTGTCTCGTCCTCTTTCAGAGTCTGCTATATTTTTAGCTCCTCCATTATGCTCGGGACTCCTCTTGCCTAACTATCATGCCGTTAATTCCCCACTTTCCCATCCTTTGGCAGATTTGAAAAGGGACACTGACTATTATCTTGTCTCTGTGTTTCAGAATGTACCTCAGCTGTCTGTTTTCTTTGTCAAGGATCTAATGTTGTCACTAAGAGACTCGCTTCTCTCCAGTATTGATATGATTCTAGCATCCTTTTCTTCGTTGGTGAGGGCAACGGAGGACAGGGTATTATTGGCTGAACTAAAAGTAAGTGAGGCTGTCGGACTGCACAACAATCTGTTGGATAATTGCAAGAGGTTGGAGGATGAGACTAGAGCACTGCGATATAGACTTATGACGCTGGATGATCAAATGAGGCGCAACAACATCAAGCTGCGCAATGTTTCAGAATCTGTCACCCCTGCCGAGCTGCCAGCGTATGTTCAGCGACTGATGCATAGCGTCTTGCCGGACTGTCCGTCACACGATTTATCCATCTATTGGGTGAAGCGGATTCCCCGTCCTCCGCACCTTTCTTCTTCTGTACCACGGGATGTAATAGTTCGTGTCCATTCTCTACGTGCTAAAGCTGCGTTTGTGGCAGCTTCAAGGAATAAGGAACATCTCTCAGGCGCTTACAGTAATATTGAGGTCTACTGTATATCAATCTTTCCCCAGAGACTTTGCAATACCGCAGATCCTTCTCTCATGTTACCAGAACTCTAAGAGACAGAGACATTCCATACAAATGGATTAACATCTGTTGGTCACATACCGAGACTCTACGCACTGCATCTCTAGCCCAGAGGAGGGCCATCAGCTACTGAATACTTGGATGCTGCATTAAGAACTTTGGTTTCCGGTTAAAGCTTCTTGGGTCTCTGATTAGGCCGGACTCTGTGCCCTCCCATTCCTTTCTTTTTACTCTCCTTGGTGTGTTTGTTCTTGTGGTTTAACTGCACACTAGGGTTTAGTTCATTTGCTACTCATGATAGTATAATTCTGTTTATGTTCTTTCCTGTTCTTAGCATATATCAGCTTATCACAACTCCTTCGTTATAATCTACCTGCTATTTACACCTGGGTCATTAGTTTGCGTTTCTTAAGTTGTATATAGCATATGACTGTGGGTTCATGCAATTTCGCTTATATCTGTTATATGATGATCTCTACATGTCATTGCATGTTTTTATTGTGCCACTAATCGTATATTTCTTGTATACTGCATATTGTCCTTGCGTTTATAGTGCCTGTTCTTTCTACCTGCATATATTCTCGCTTACCTGAATTGTTAAAATATCTCTGAAAATCTCTCAATAAAAAACATTGAAACGTCCAGGTGCGTTTGCAGAGCCCCTGTAGTGCCAACGGAGTAAAACCTCTCCATAAGTCACCCCATTTTGGAAAGTGCACCCCTCAAAGAAGTCATCTTGTAGTGTGGTGAGCATTTTGACCAAACAGGTATTAGAGGAAAGTATTCAAAAGTAGACTAAAAGTAGTAGTAAAATGAAAACCTGAATTTTTCCAATAATATGTTCATTTAGTTTGAAATTTCTCAATTTCACGAGGAACAGGAGAGAAAGTTTACCACAAAATCTGTAACGCAGGTTCTCCTGAGTAGAACGGTACCCCATATGTGGGCATAAACCACTGTATGGGCACACAGCGGGGCTCAGAAGGGAAGGAGCGCCAATTAGCATTTTCAGAGCAGATTTTGCTGAAGAAGTTTCTGAGCGCCAGGTGCGTTTGCAGAGCCCCTGTAATGTCTACAGCAGTGCTTCTCAAACTTTTTCTACTGGAGCCTCACCCAACAGACCAAGGCAATGCCTGGGCCTCACCAGACTAACCAAGAGGGTGCCTGGGCCTCACCATCTGTGGTGAAATTCCATTTAAAAGCTGAAAATAATGCTAGGGCTGCCTTTCACCCATCTCCTAAGCTCTATATACTAATAAAGAAAGTACAAAATAAGTTAATAATGTTGCTAAAATGGATTTTTTTGGAAACAGCAAAAGGACTGTGCCAATCATAGTCACTTTTGTGAAAACTGGCTCCTCAGCTGGGCCTCACCAACAACTAGGGGGAGCCTCACTGGTGAGGCCCGCCTCACAGTTTGAGAAGCACTGGTCTACAGAATAGAACCCCCCCAAAAGTCACACCATTTTGGAAAGTACACCCCTCAAAGAATTCATCTTGGAGTGTGGTGACCATTTTGACCCCACAGGTATTAGAGGAAAGTGAAAAACTCGAATTTTTCCAATAATATGTTGGTTTAGCTTGAAATTTTTCAATTTCACGAGGAATGGGAGAAAAAAACGTACCCCAAAATCTGTAACACAGGTTCTCCTGAGTAATACGGTACCCCATATGTGGGCATAAACCACTGTATGGGCACACAGCAGGGCTCAGAAGGGAAGGAGTGCCAATTTACTGGAGCAAAACCGCAGCTAGTAATAGTTATTAGAATAGCGCAGTTACTAAAATAAAATAAAAAAAATGAGATTACAGGTAATGTGGGGTGGTTACGGACAGTCTGGGGTGGCTACGGACAGTGTGGAGGTGGTCACGGGCAACCTGCTGTGGTTACGGGCAACGTGGGGTCATTACGGGCAACGTGGGGTGGTTACGGACAGTCTGGGGTGGCTACGGACAGTCTGGAGGTGGTTACGGGCAACCTGAGGTGGTTACAGGTAATCTGGGGTGGATACGGACAACATGGGGTGGTCACGGGCAACCTGCTGTGGTTACGGGCAACGTGGGGTCATTACGGGCAATGTGGGGTGGTTACGGACAATCTGGGGTGGTTACGGATAAACTGAAGTGCTTATAGGTAATCTGGGGTGGGTACCTGCAATCTGGAGGGGGTCATTGGCAATTTGGAGTGGTCAGAGGCAAGGTGGAGTGGTCAGAGGCGACGGGGCGTGGTCAGAGGCGACGGGGCGTGCTCAGAGGCGACGGGGCGTGCTCAGAGGCGACGGGGCGTGCTCAGAGGCGACGTGCGGTGGTTACGGGTAACCTAGGGGGGGTTATGTGCAACCTGGGGGGGGATACAGACAATCTGGGATTGTTACGGATAAAGTGAAGTGCTTATAGGTAATCTGGGGTGGGTGCATGTAATTTGGGGTGGTTACGGGCAATCTGGGGTGATTATGGACAATCTGGAGGGGGTCACTGGCAATTTGGGGTGGTTACGTTCAACGTGCGGTGGTTACGGGCAATATTCGGTGGTTACGGGCAACGTGCGGTTGTTACGGGCAAATTGCGGTTGTTAGGGGCAACGTGCGGTTGTTAGGGGCAATGTGTGTGGTTACGGGCAACGTGCGGTGGTTACGGGCAACGTGCGGTGGTTACGGGCAACGTGCGGTGGTTACGGGTGATTTGGGAGTAAACTGCAATCATTACTGTAATAAAAAGTGTGTGTTTTATTTTTTTGTGTGTTTTTCACTTTTTGTACTTACACATTTTTTTCACTATATTACTGTGATTACTGTGATATTTTCTATCACAGTAATCATAGTTTAGTGACAGAGACCAAATTGGTCTCTGTCACTTTAAATTTTCAGAGTTGGCTGGTTCTGGCACGCATGCGCACTTCAGAACCAGCCTGGACATCAAGGAGGAAGGGGAGTATATGGGGAAGGGGGGGTGACTGGGGGACGGGGGGTGACTGGGGGGGTGGGGGGCGACTTGGGGGACAGATCGCATCACTTTTTATCTCCTGTCACCAATCATTTATGGTGACAGGGGATAAAAAGTGCTGATCAGCACATGGCACAAGCGATCAGCGGTATATAGTATATACCGCTGATCGCTTGTGCCAGGGCCCCACAGGGTGGTCCCCAATCACTGCCCCATGCTCTCCGCTACCTCCGGTGGCGGAGAGCATGGGACTTTGATTCATTTTTTTATTTACAATCAGTGTGAACAGACTATGTCTGTTCACAGTGATTGCGGCGGCCATCTTGGATCTGATGGCCGCCGCGGGGTTAGTTAGCGGGGCACTAGGGGGGTCTGATCTGGGGTCTGATGGACACTTATTTCATCTCTCCCCGCCGTTGATTCACCGTGGTAATCCCCGTTACCGACGGCCGCCGCTATAACGTTAATAGCGGCGATCGTCGGTACGGGACGGACCCCACACACTGCCCCAACCCCTCAGCTACCTCCGGTAGCTGGGGGTAGGGGGTGGGGGCCGTCCCGGCCCCGCTATCTTATTCTTTGCCATCGCCGTAAAAAGCTGATGGCAGCAGAATAAGGACCCTTAGTGACCGCCGTAAAAAGCCATATAAGGGGTTAAGAGCGATCTGGGTCCCTTTAAGAGTGAAATGGGTCCCTTTAAGAGCAACCTCGGTCCCTTTAAGAGCGACCTGGGTCCCTTTAAGAGCGATCTGGGTCCCTTTAAGAGCAAAATATGTCCTTTTAAGAGCTACCTGGGTCCCTTTAAGAGCAAAATGGGTCCTTTTAAGAGCGAAATGGTTCCTTTTAAGAGCGACCTGGGTCCCTTTAAGAGCGAAATGGTTCCTTTTAAGTGCGACCTGGGTCTCTTTAAGAGCAAAATATGTCCCTTTAAGAGTAAAATTGGTCCCTTTAAGAGCGACCTGGGTCCCTTCAAGAGTGATCTGGGTCCCTTTAAGAGTGATCTGGGTCCCTTTAAGAGTGATCTGGGTCCCTTTAAGAGCGACCTGGGTCCCTTTAAGAGTGACCTGGGTCCCTCTAAGAGTGAAATGGGTCCCTTTAAGAGCGACCTGGGTCCCTTTAAGAGTGACCTGGGTCCCTTTAAGAGCAAAATGGGTCCCTTTGAGAGCGACCTGGGTCCCTTTGAGAGCGACCTTGGTCCCTTTTAAGAGCGTAATATGTCCCTTTAAGAGCAAAATGGTTCCTTTTAAGTGCGACCTGGGTCCCTTTAAGAGCGACCTGGGTCCCTTTAAGAGCGACCTGGGTCCCTTTAAGAGTGACCTGGGTCCCTTTTAGGAGCGAAATATGTCCCTTTAAGAGCAAAATGAGTCCCTTTAAGAGCAAAATGGGTCCCTTTAAGAGCGACCTGGGGCCCTTTAAGAGCGAAATATGTCCCTTTAAGAGCAAAATGGGTCCTTTTAAGAGCGATCTGGGTCCCTTTAAGAATGACCTGGGTCCCTTTAAGAATGACCTGGGTCCCTTTAAGAATGACCTGGGTCCCTTTAAGAATTACCTGGGTCCCTTTAAGAGCGACCTGGGTCTCTTTAAGTGCAAAATGGGTCCCTTTAAGAATGAAATTGGTCCCTTTAAGAGCGATCTGGATCCCTTTAAGAGCGACTTGGGTCTCTATAAGAGTGATCTGGGTCCCTTTAAGTGCCACCTGGGTCCCTTTAAGAGCGACCTGGGTCCCTTTTAGTGCGACCTGGATCCCTTTAAGAGCGAAATGGGTCCCTTAAAGAGTGACCTGGGTCCCTTTGAGAACGACCTGGGTCCCTCTAAGAGCGACCTGGGTCCCTCTAAGAGCGAAATGGGTCTCTTTAAGAGCAACCTAAGTCCCTTTAAGAGCGACCTGGGTTCCTTTAAGAGCGACCTTGGTCCCTTTAAGTGCGACCTGGGTCCCTTTTAGAGTGACCTGGGTCCCTTTGAGAACGACCTTGGTCCCTCTAAGAGCAACCTGGGTCCCTTTAAGAGCGACCTTGGTCCCTTTAAGAGCGAAGGGACCTAAGCCGCTCTTAAAGCGACCCAGGTTGCTCCTAAAGAGACCCATGTCGCTATTAAAAGGACGGGAGCCAAGTTGCTCTTAAAGGGATGGGACCCAAGTCGCTCTTAAAGGGACGGCACCTAGGATTAAAGTTTCTCTTAAAGGAAAGTCACTGGTAAAGGGGGGCTCTTTTCAAGCACTATGTATTTCCCTGTAAATGCAAATCTAGTTGATTACTAATTATTTCATTTATCATCCCCCATGAATTTATCCATTATAATATTTTTTTTATTATCATGGTTATTGATTACTAATTATTATCAGCATTCTATTTATTAATTATCCCCCATGAATTTATCCACTATTTATTTTTATTTTTTTATTATCATTGATATAGACTATTCACCATCATGACTTTATGTCCTACTGTCCTTGATATAGATTTATTACTAATACAATGATTTTATTTTTCTATATATTCCCCGATGAATGTATTAATCTCTTCTCTCCTAATATTATCTTTATATACATTTATGTATTTATTTATCATCATGAATTTATTCACAACATGTATACATACAACATTACCACTGTTATGCCATTTGTGTGTGCTACAACCCCCTCCTCAGTTTCCACTAACAGCCACAGCATGAGTCCCCCTCGCAGCTCAGCACAGTGATATTGGCTCTTTTACTACACCACAGTCTGATGGGGATTCTGGTTTACAACACAATGAGACAGATCACTCCTGCTTGAGTCTGAAGCCCATGACACATTCCAAGTGCCCTCATTGGTTCACTCTCACCACACCTCCTCTGCAATTGGACACTTCTGCCCACGAGACCTCTGCTCTCCGCACACAGTCTCAGCTGAACAAGCCTTCACTGTTATAATGTATCTAGAGCAGTCATAACAAACTCTGGCCCGCGGGCCAAATCTGGCCCACTGTGCCATTATTTTTGGCCAGCCGCGCTTTTCTGTTGCTGTGTTTAATCTGGCCCACCTGACATTGCAGCAGATTATAATATGGGTGGGCTGGCTACTATATAAGACACTAATGGGAGGGCTTGCTACTATATTGGGCACAATTATAGGATTACCTACTCCTTGGGGAATATAATGGGTAACTACCATGTAGGTGCAATTACTTTAGGACAGTAAGGAAACTAGAACTGCATGGGTGACAGAAAGGGGGCATTATTACCATTTTAGGCACTATGGATTGGGAAATTGTATATAGGTGGGTAGGGACATTTTCACGTGTAAGTGAGTTATAGATATGGCAGGGGGAGACGCACACTGCTGACAGGGCCTGGAACGCTGCATGCAATCTTCATTAAATATCATGGTTGCCCAATTTTTTTATTTTGGCCCACTGTGTATTTGAGTTTGACACCCCTGATCTAGAGTGATCTAACATGTTTTGGTTTCCTGTTATCTATTTGTATTTATCTGTAGCAATCTGCCTTTAGCGCCCAATAGCTTCAGTGTATTATATACCCTTTGCCTGATCATTTCATCAACCTTATGTATATACCTGTATTGAGTAGTGTTTGTGTACCTGCTGTGTTGTTTTCATTATTGCCTGGCAACATTAACCCCTTAAGGACAGAGCCAATTTCAATTTTTGTGTTTTAGTTTTTCCTCCTTGTGCTTAAAAGGCCATAGCACTTGCATTTTTCCACCTAGAAACCCACATGAGCCCTTATTTTTTGCATCACTAATTGTACTCTGCAATGACAGGCTGAATTTTTGCATAAAGAACACTGCGAAACCAGAAAAAAATTCAAAGTGTGGTGAAATTGAAAAAAAAAAAGCATTTTGTTTATTTGGGGGAAATGTGTTTTTACGCCATTCGCCCTGGGGTAAAACTGACTTGTTATATATGTTCCTCAAGTCGTTATGATTAAAACGATATGTAACATGTATAACTTATATTGTATCTGATGGCTTGTAAAAAATTTAAACCATTGTCAACAAATATACGTCACTTAAAATCGCTCCATTCCCAGGCTTATAGCGCTTTTATCCTTTGGTCTATGGGGCTGTGTGAGGTGTCATTTTTTGTGCCATGATGTGTTCTTTCTATCGGTACCTTGATTGCGCATATACGACTTTTTGATCGCTTTTTATTACAATTTTTCTGGATTTGATGCGACCAAAAATGCGCAATTTTGCACTTTGGGATTTTTTTGCGCTGAGGCCATTTACCGTGCGAGATCAGGAATGTGATTAATTAATAGTTCGGGCGATTACGCACGCAGCGATAGCAAACATGTTTGTTTATTTATTTATTTACTTTTATTCATAACCTGGGAAAAGGGGGGTAATTCAGACTTTTATTAGGGGAGGGGGCTTTTTACTATTAACAACAGTTTTTTTTTTTACTTTAACACTTATACTAGAAGCCCCCCTAGGGGGGCTTTTAGTATAAGTGCTTTGATCTCTCATAGAGATCTCTGCAGCATAGATATGCTGCAGAGATCCATGAGATAGGCACTCGTTTACTTCCGGCTGCTGCAGCCGGAAGTAAACGAGTGCCGAGCCGGGGACAGCGCCATCTTGGAGCGGTCCCCGGCCGGCTTCAGAAAGGGAGATCGCTCCTCCGGGATAACATCCTGGGGGAGCGATCTCCGCCACTAGACACCAGGGAACAGCTGAATCCGGTAATCGGATGCAGCTGTCATGTTTGACAGCTGCATCTGATTACTGTATATAGCACGGCGATCGGACCGTGCCCACTAATACCTACGGTCCCGGGCTACATGCGGCACCCGGGCCCGCCTCGGTTCAGAGCGGGGTCGCCGCGCGGCCCCGCTCTGAACGTCCTTACCGGCATCAGGGCGTAAATATACGCCCGATGTCGTTAAGGGGTTAATGGGCGGGATTGGCGCCCTTTTCTCAATCCTCTTAGTCCTTTCCCCCCCCCCACTGTTCTATACTCTGTATGCACAACTATCTGAGCAAGAAAGCTTATGCTTTCGAAACGCGTAATAACTCGCGTAACTGTGCGTATTTCAAATAAACCTTTTAAATATTACCATCATCGTTCCTGTGATACCTCTGAGGAAGCGCTGGCATCTAGGAGTTTGACGTTTTTTTCTACCATTTGTCTGCACTTCTATAGGCCCCTTTGGGAGCTTCACGGTTTGTCTTTCCCAGCCAGGGCCGGATTAAAGGGAAGGCACTGTAATGCCTGGAGTAGTGGATCCACTGGACTGTCAACAGTGATGGCACTAACCTCACCAGGGAGCGGAGTCTAAGGGGCCGCTGGTTTTCACCAGAGCCCGCCGCAAGGCGGGATGGACTTTCTGTGGCAGGCGACCCCCAGGTCGCTACCCCTGGCTTGGTTGCTAGTGACGGCAGGCGAGGCGTGGCAGGAGGAGTAGGCAGGAGATGGTGCTAGCAGAGGTCTGTAGGCGTAACCGCAGGTGACAGGCTGATCACAGGAGAAATAGTGTAACAGAGGAGCAGGAACCAGGAACAAGGACTAGGGACCAGGTAGCGGACAGGAATCAGGAACAAGGGCTAGGGACCAGGTAGTGGACAGGAATCAGGAACAACAGGGAGCTGGGCCAAACGCTATGGGAAGCATGTAGAGGCTCCAACACCTGGAAGGGGGCAGCGCTGGAACTTATAGGGGAGTGATTGACATGTGGACCAATTAGGAGCGCACTGCCCCTTTAAATCTGAGACAGCCGGCGCGCGCGCGCCCTAGGAGGCGGGGACGCGCACGCCGGCCGGCACAGCGACGGACAGGAGCGCGTGAGGTGAGGCACCCCCAGGGCCGAAGCAACAGCAGCGCCGGGTCCCTGCCTATGGACACCGGCTGCTGCAGATGTAGGAGAGAGGGTGCGGCGGCGGTCCGGAGCACGGGACGCCGCCGTGGCCCTAACAGTACCCCCCCCCCCCTTTGGCCTCCCCCTCTTTCTGGTCTGCAGGAATTCCTTGATGAGATCTCGATCCAGAATATTAGATTCGGGTTCCCAGGATCTCTCCTCAGGACCAAAACCTCTCCAGTCCACTAGGAAGAAACGTCTTCCTCTGACAGTTTTCATCGCTAGGAAGTCTTCAACAATGTATACGTCGTCAGAGACGGCTTGTGGAGTGGAGGAAGAAGCTTTACTGGAGAATCTGTTGAGGACCACTGGCTTCAAGAGGGAGACATGGAAGGAGTTCGGGATTCGCATAGTAGGGGGTAGACGGAGTTTGTAGGTGACTGGGTTAATGCGTTTTAGCACTGAGAAAGGACCAAGAAATCGAGGACCCAACTTGTAGCTGGGAATCTTGAGACGGACATACTTGGCCGAAAGCCAGACTTTGTCACCTGGGAGAAAATTTGTGGCAGGTCTTCTCTTCTATCAGCCTGGTTCCTCATGCGTTCAGAGGCTTTGAGTAAGGACTGTCAAGTCTGTTCCCAGATCAATTGAAGGTCAGAGATCAATTCCTCCACGGCAGGAACCTCAGATGATGGAGAGAGAGGCAGAGGAGGACGAGGGTGATGCCCGTAGACCACATAGAAAGGAGACTTGCCTGTGAAACTCGAGTCCAGATGGTTATAAGAAAACTCTGCCCATGGAAGTAGATCAGACCAGTTGTCTTGGCGGCTGGACACAAAATGACGTAGGTAGTTACTCAGGATCTGATTGACTCTCTCCACTTGCCCGTTGGTCTGGGGATGATAGGCCGATGAGAAGTCCAGCTTCACTTGGAGCTGCGAGCAGAGGGCACGCCAAAACTTGGAGACAAATTGAGAGCCTCGGTCGGACACAATATGAAGAGGAAGTCCATGCAGGCGGAAGATGTGTCGGAAGAACAGCTGAGCCAGACGAGGAGCAGAGGGTAGTCCAGGGAGGGCCACGAAGTGAGCCATTTTAGAGAAGCGGTCAGTCACCACCCAAATGACTGTATTGCCCGCGGATGGAGGTAGATCCGTGATGAAATCCATCCCTATGTGGTGCCAGGGACGGTCCGGGACTGGCAAGGGCAAAAGTAGGCTGGCAGGTCTTTGACGGGGTGACTTATTCCTGACACAGACTGCGCAGGAAGCCACAAAGTCCTTGACATCCTGAAGGAGATCGGGCCACCAGTAGTGACGGGAGATCAATTGCCCGGTCTTTTGAGCTCCTGGATGCCCGGCCACCAAAGAGGAATGACCCCACTTCAAGACGCATTTACGGAGCACAGGGCGCACATAAGTCTTGCCGGGAGGCAGTCTCTGCAGAGTAGAAGTGGCAACTGGTACTAGGCGATCGGGAGGTATTATGTGACGAGGAGATTCCTCTTGCCCCATGACATCGGATGCTCGGGATAATGCATCGGCCTTTATATTCTTCTCGGCTGGACGGAAATGAATGGTAAAGTTGAACCGAGAGAAGAAGAGGGACCACCTGGCCTGCCGGGGATTGAGGCGTTGAGCCGATTGGAGGTAGAGGAGATTCTTGTGGTCCGTGTAGATGTTAACGGGATGTCTAGCCCCCTCTAGGAGATGACGCCACTCCTCCAGTGCCAACTTAATAGCCAGGAGTTCACGGTCTCCAATCGTATAGTTCCTCTCGGCAGGGGACAAAGTCTTAGAAAAGAACCCGCAGGTTCTGGTTTTGCCTGATGTGTCCCTTTGCGAGAGGAAGGCTCCTGCTCCCACAGAAGATGCATCGACTTCAAGAGAAAACGGCTTGGAGACATCCGGACGAACTAGAGCAGGAGCAGAGGCAAAGGCAGACTTTAGGCTATTGAAGGATTGTTCGGCCTCTGGAGGCTAACGTCTGGGATCCGCCTTCTTCTTGGTGAGAGCCACTATGGGTGCGACCAGGGTAGAGAAGTGAGGGATGAACTGCCAATAGTAGTTGGCAAATCCAAGGAAACGTTGGATAGCTCTAAGTCCCACAGGACGTGGCCACTGGAGAACAGCTGAGAGCGTGGCTGGATCCATCTGTAGGCCCTGGTCGGAGACAATGTATCCAAGAAACGGCAGGCTGCGCTGATGGAAAACGCACTTCTCCAGCTTGGCATACAAATGGTTGGCCCGTAGAAGACCAGGATGTCATCAAGATAGACAATGACGCAGACATAGAGGAGATCGCGGAATATATCGTTCACGAATTCCTGGAAGACCGCTGGGGCGTTGCATAGGCCGAATGGCATGACCAGATATTCGTAGTGCCCATCTCTGGTGTTGAAAGCGGTCTTCCATTCGTCTCCTTCACGAATACGGATCAAGTTATAGGCTCCTCTGAGATCCAGCTTGGAGAAGATCCTAGCTCCACGGAGACGGTCGAACAGTTCGGGGATTAGCGGAAGAGGATAACGGTTCTTGACAGTCACCTTATTTAAGCCCCGGTAGTCTATGCATGGGCGGAGGGAACCGTCCTTCTTCTGTACAAAGAAAAATCCAGCGCCAGCGGGAGACTGGATTTACGGGTGAAGCCCTTCTGTAAGTTCTCCCGGATGTAGGAGGACATGGCTTCAGTCTCGGGCACAGAGAGAGGGTATACTCGACCACGTGGAGGAGAAGTCCCTGGAAGAAGGTCTATAGGGCAATCATAGGGCCGATGAGGTGGTAGAGAGTCCGCCTCCTTGGCCGAGAAGACATCAACAAAGTCTTGGTATTCCTCCGGTAGTCCGGATAGAGGCTTGGCGTAAGCACGTGACCTCGTAGAGCACTTGGGTTGAGGAGACCTCAGACACCGGTTTGGACAGTCCTGGCCCCAGCTGAGAACCTCCCCAGTTCTCCAGTCCAGCTTAGGGGTATGTAATTGCAGCCAAGGAAGACCCAGCAGGATGTTGGAAGAGGAATGGCGCAAGACGTAGAAGGAGATCCTCTCCTGATGTAAGGCGCCAACCTGGAGGACTAGGGGTGCAGTCTGGCAGTGCACAGCTTCGGTAAGAATCTCGCCCGTGACCTAAGAGATAGACCGGGGTTGGGCTAGCTGTATCACGGGTAGCCGCCATCTTTGGACCAACGAAGCAGAAATGAAACTGCCAGCAGCGCCAGAGTCGATGAGGGCAGTAGTCTGGAGAACTTGCCCTGAGGGTGTCTGGATGGAGACTGGCATAGTCAACCTTGGAGAGGTGGCATTCACACCTAGGGAGGCCTCTCCCACCGGACCTAGGTGCGAGCGTTTCCCGGACGCTGAGGACGTTGGGGACATCTCTGCCGATAGTGATCAGCGCCACCGCAATAGAGGCAGAGATTCAGCTCCAGTCGACGGGCCCTCTCATCAGTCGTCAGGCGAGCTCGTTCCACCTGCATAGGAACCTCTGGAGATGACTGGGGCATACGAGCAACGGGATTCTGAAACACCGGTGCCAGCCGGGGATGGCGACGGGGCAGACTAAGACGCCGTTCTTGCCGGACCTCCTCCTCTCTCTCGGAAAACCTGGTGTAGACTCTGGTAGCCAGTAGAATGAGTTCGTTAAGGAGGTAGGAAGGTCTCGGGCAGCGAGCACATCTTTCACTCGACTGGACAGGCCCTTTTTAAAAGTGGCAATTAGGGCAGCCTCATTCCAGTCTAGTTCTGCAGCCAGGGTGCGAAACTGGATGGCGTAATCACCAACGGAGGATGTTCCTTGAGATAGATTGAGGAGAGCAGTCTCAGCCGAAGACGCACGGGCAGGTTCCTCAAAGACAGAGTGGAACTCAGCCAGGAAGACTCGGAGATTGGCAGCAACAGGGTCATCACGGTCCCACGGCGGTGTGGCCCAGGCCAGAGCTCTACCTTCCAATAGGCTGATAATGAAAGCCACTTTAGAGCGCTCGGTGGCAAACTGACTACTTAGAAGTTCAATATGCATAGTGCATTGGGTCAGGAATCCTCTGCACAACTTGGGGTCACCTCCATATTTACTTGGGAGAGCCAGTTGTAGTTTTGAAGAGGCTGCAGGAGGTGATGACTGCTGGGCTGTGGTATGCTGCTGTACAGTTGCAGTCAGTTGTTGGATCAGCTGTGACTGTTGCTGGATCTGTTGAGCCTGTAGGGCGACCACTCGGGCTACTTCACGGATATCAGGCACCTCGCCGGTATCCATGGTTGGAGCCTACTGTAACGCCTGGAGTAGTGGATCCACTGGACCGTCACCAGCGATGGCACTAACCTCACCAGGGAGCGGAGTCTAAGGGGCCGCTGGTCTTCACCAGAGCCCGCTGCAAGGCGGGATGGACTTGCTGCGGCAGGCGACCCCCAGGTCGCTACACCTGGCTTGATTGCTAGTGACAGCAGGCGAGGCGTGGCAGGAGGAGTCGGCAGGAGATGGTGCTAGCAGAGGTCTGTAGGCATAACCGCAGGTGACAGGCTGATCACAGGAGAAATAGTGTAACAGAGGAGCAGGAACCAGGAACAAGGACTAGGGACCAGGTAGCGGACAGGAATCAGGAACAAGGGCTAGGGACCAGGTAGTGGACAGGAATCAGGAACAACAGGGAGCTGGGCCAAACGCTATGGGAAGCATGTAGAGGCTCCAACACCTGGAAGGGGGCAGCGCTGGAACTTATAGGGGAGTGATTGACATGTGGACCAATTAGGAGCGCACTGCCCCTTTAAATCTGAGACAGCCGGCGCGCGCGCGCCCTAGGAGGCGGGGACGCGCACGCCGGCCGGCACAGGGACGGACAGGAGCGCAGTGAGGTGAGGCGCCCCCCGGGGCCGAAGCAACAGCAGCGCTGGGTCCCTGCCTATGGACACCGGCTGCTGCAGATGTAGGAGAGAGGGTGCGGTGGCAGTCCGGAGCACGGCACGCCGCCGTGGCCCTAACAGGCACCAGGGGCCTCCACCACTAGGGGGCCCCCACCAGCCCAAACACAGAAGTGGTGTCTGGGAGCTAGTCCCACGCGCAAAAAACCTGTGCAAACCCTACCTGGACACAGCACTGGCCACACTGCATGCTGTCCATGGAGGGAGGGAGTTGTAGGGTTAATCCTGTGTAAGCATCTTTGGATTCTTCCTGTCAAGCTTCTGGGTGCCTGTTTCCTGGCGAGGTCCTCACTTCCCCCTCGCCCCTCCCCCTCACTGAGGAAAGGACAGTGCGGGACCTCAGCAAGGAAACCTGATCTCTCCAGCAGGGATGTGACATCATGGAGCCTGCTGGAGGATCTGTCACAGTGGCTGACAGGCTGAAGGAACAGAGAAGAGCCAGAAGAGAGAAGACCTGTCGTCTGCCCAGATCAGGTGAGTATGAGGTTTTGTTTTGTATTGGCACATCAGAGCAGGGGTATGTACTATAGGGGCATATATCAGAGCAGCAGTATATACTATATGGGCATATATCAGAGCAGGGGTATATGCGCCGTTTCCATTCTCACCGCCACATTCACCAATCCCATTCCTCTCCCACCAGTTTCCTCAGGTCAGCTGCACCACACGGACACTCCAGCCGCCAGTCACAGGACGCCAGACAAGGAGACAAGACATGTTTAGTTCTCCAGTGTGCTCTGGCTCCGGTCCAAATCCTTCAGGCAGGATGAACCAAAAGAGTGGACAGGCCAGCCCCCCTATATTTTGCATGGGACTGCACAAGTTAAAGCTACTTCACAGAAGGGACTTGATGTTAGGGGACATTGCAGGGACATTACAGTGAAAAACATATTACCTCAAGGAAATTCACTTCTGCTACATCTGTACTGAAATTCAGCTCTGCTACTGTATTTGTGTGTTGAATTTCGTCTCTGCTACATCACTGCGCTTAACTCTCCTTTACACAGAGTTATCTTACAGATTTTATAAGCCAAAGCCACTGCCTGTGTGCAGTGTATGGTATATAGCCTGTGTGCAGTGTATGGTATATAGCCTGCGTGTAGCCTATGATATACAGCCTGTGTGCAGCCTATGATATATAGTCTGTGTGCAGCCTATGATATATAGCCTGTGTGCAGCCTATGATATATAGCCTGTGTGCAGCCTATGATATATAGCCTGTGTGCAGCATATGGTATATATAGCCTGTGTGCAGCATATGACATGTAGCCTGTGTTCAGCTATATATGCCGCTATAGATTATACACAGCCTTTAGTACTTTCTGTGTGCTTTTTCCTGCTTCAGGTAGTTTATATGGTTGGGAACTGAAGATTGGACCTAGACTTGCAAATCCAGGTTCTGCCTGCAATTCACAACTGCATATGCTAGCTGTGGTGGCTAACACAGTGGGCAAGAGAGCACAGAAAGTGCTAAAGTGCTGTGTTCTTGCATTGAATTAAGTGGGAACACTCCGCGATGCTCACCCCTCCCCCATCCTGTCTTACTGAAAGTCCCCTACAGTAATCAGCCACCTGTATAGATTGCTGTATGGCTTATTTGTGGGGGAAGGAAATGGGGGGCCCCAACAAAATTGGTGCCCAGGGCCTCCATCAACCTTAATCCGGCCCTGCTCCCAGCTAGCTGCAGCCCTGAACACACGTTATATATATAAAGCTACTGGGCACCACTAATAATCATGGAGTGCTAAACCAATGCATATAAGTAGTACGTCATCCTCTCAAAAGAAAAATAGCATATGCACAAAAAATGGTAGCACATCACAAAAATCTTTATTATAATACTGACATAGATACAAAAATACCACATAAATAAATGAATGTACAGGAGAAGTAAAATGAGGGAGACAACACCCCAAATACTATTCTACATTAAAAACACTAAAATGTCACCACAAGTCCTGCTGGTGTTCCAGCCAGGGCTAATCTACCACTCTGACTCTAGACTGTAATGTACAACTAGATTTGCATTTCCAGGGAAATACATAGTGCTTGAAAAGAGCTCCCCTTTAACAGTGACTTCCATTTAACTTTAATCCTGGGTGCCGTCCCTTTAAGAGCGACTTGGGTCCCATCCCTTTAAGAGCAACTTGGCTCCCGTCCCTTTAAGAGCGACATGGGTCCCTTTAGGAGCGACCTGGGTCACTTTAAGAGCGACGTGGGTCCCTTCGCTCTTGAAGGGACCCAGGTCACTCTTAACGGAACCCAGGTTGCTCTTAAAGGGACCCAGGTTGCTCTTAAAGGGACCAATTTCACGCTTAAAGGGACCAATTTCGCTCTTAAAGGGACCCATTTTGCTCTTAAAGGGACCCAGGTTGCTCTTAAAGGGACCCAGGTTGCTCTTAAAGGGACCCAGGTCGCTCTTAAAGGGACCCAGGTCGCTCTTAAACGGACCCAGGTCGCTCTTAAACGGACCCAGGTCGCTCTTAAAGGGACCCAGGTCGCTCTTAAAGGGACCCAGGTCGCTCTTAAAGGGACCCAGGTCGCTCTTAAAGGGACCCAGGTCGCTCTTAAAGGGACCCAGGTCGCTCTTAAAGGGACCCAGGTCGCTCTTAAAGGGACCCAGGTCGCTCTTAAAGGGACCCAGGTCGCTCTTAAAGGGACCCAGGTCGCTCTTAACCCCTTAGCGACCCATGACGTATCTGATACGTCATGGTGCCGCTCGGGGTGTTCAGAGCGGGGTCCCGCCGGGACCGCGCTCTGAACGGCGCTGATCCCGGCTGACACGTGCAGCCGGGCAGTGCCTCTATTAGCCGGCACGGGTCCCGTTGCCGCGCCGGCTAATTAAGCCTCTAAGTGCAGCTGTCAAACCTGACAGCTGCACTTAGAGGCTTCAGACCTCACGTCCCTGGTGTCTAGTGGGACGGTTTTCCCCCCCGCGATGCGATCGCGGGGGGGAGATCCGTTCTTCTGCCCGTGCCGGGCCTCAGCGTCGGAATGACGCTGATCCCGGCTCGGCAATAGATTGCTATGGCCTGCAGCAGGCCATAGTAATCTATGACCGATCTAATCGATCTTTGCTGTGTATATACACAGCATTGATCTCTATGAGAGATCAGTGCTGTCTATATACAAGTCCCCCAGGGGGACTTCTAGTTACAGTAAAAAAAAAAGTAAAAAAGTGTTTATTAATAAAAAAATCCCCTCCCCTAATAAAAGTCCAAATCACCCCCCTTTTCCCATTTTATAAATATAAATTAATAAATAAATAAACATATTTAGTATCGCCGCGCGCGTAATCGCCCGAACTATTAATTAATCACATTCCTGATCTCGCACGGTAAACGGCGTCAGCGCAAAAAAATTCCAAAGTGCAAAATTGCTCATTTTTGGTCGCATCAAATCCAGAAAAAATTTAATAAAAAACGATCAAAAAGTTGTATATGCGCAATCAAGGTACCGATAGAAAGAACACATCATGGCGCAAAAACTGACACCTCACACAGCCCCATAGACCAAAGGATAAAAGCGCTATAAGCCTGGGAATGGAGCGATTTTAAGGAACGTATATTTGTTAACAATGGTTTGAATTTTTTACAGGCCATCAGATACAATATAAGTTATACATGTTATATATCATAGTTAATCGTAACGACTTGAGGAACATGCATAACAAGTCAGTTTTACCATAGGACGGACGGCGTAAATGCAAAACTCCCCGAAATCAAAACAAATTTGTTTTTTTTTTCAATTTGACAGCGCAAATGATTTTTTTTTCCGGTTTCGCAGCATATGTTATGGAAAAATAATGCCTGTCATTGCAAAGTACAATTGGTTTCGCAAAAAATAAGCGCTCATATACGTCTCTAGGTGAAAAAATGCAAGCGCTATGGACTTTTAAACTTAAAATGGAATAAGCAAAAGCGCAAAAACGATAGGCTTTGACCTTAAGGGGTTAAAGGGACCCATTTCGTTCTTAAAGGGACCCATTTCGTTCTTAAAGGGACCCATTTCGTTCTTAAAGGGACCCATTTCGCTCTTAAAGGGACCCAGATCGCTCTTAAAGGGACCCAGATCGCTCTTAAAGGGACCCAGATCGCTCTTAAAGGGACCCAGATCGCTCTTAAAGGGACCCAGATCGCTCTTAAAGGGACCCAGATCGCTCTTAAAGGGACCCAGATCGCTCTTAAAGGGACCCAGATCGCTCTTAAAGGGACCCAGATCGCTCTTAAAGGGACCCAGATCGCTCTTAAAGGGACCCAGATCGCTCTTAAAGGGACCCAGATCGCTCTTAAAAGGGACCCAGATCGCTCTTAAAAGGGACCCAGATCGCTTTTAAAGGGACCCAGGTTGCTCTTAAAAGGACCGATTTTGCTCTTAAAGCGACATATTTCGCTCTTACAGGGACCCAGGTCGCTCTTAAAGGAACATATTTTGCTCTTAAAGGGACCCAGGTCGCTCTTAAAGGGACATATTTCGCTCTTACAGGGACCCAGGTCGCTCTTAAAGGGACATATTTTGCTCTAGAAGGGACCCAGGTTGCTCTTAAAGGGACCAATTTCGCTCTTAAAGGGACCTTGGTCGCTCTTGAAGGGACATATTTCGCTCTTAAAAGGACCCAGGTCGCTCTTAAAGGGACCCAGGTCGCTCTAGCGACATGGGTCTCTTTAAGAGCGACATGGGTCCCATACCTTTTGGAGTGTCCCGTCCGTTTAAGAGCAACTTGGGTCCCGTCCCTTTAAGAGCGACTTGGATCCCTTTAAGAGCTACATGGGACCCTTCAAGAGCGACTTGGGTCCCGTCCCTTTAAGAGCGACTTGGGTCCCGCCACTTTAAGAGCAACTTGGGTACCTTTAAGAACGACTTGGGTCCCTTTAAGAGCGACATGGGTCCCTTTAAGAGCGACATGGGTCCCTTTAAGAGCGACATGGGTCCCTTTAAGAGCGACATGGCTCCCGTCCCTTTAAGAGCAACTTGGGTCCCTTTAAGAGCGACATGGCTCCCGTCCCTTTAAGAGAGACTTGGGTCCCTTTAAGAGCGACTTGCGTTCCTTTAAGGGTGACCTGGGTCCCTTTAAGAGCGATCTGAGTACTTATAATGGTAAAGATCATTGCTCAGTTACCATGACAATCTTACTCATGTCGGGGAGACAAAATAGTTAAGTACCTTCCATATATTACATCTTCTATTGGCCAATAGTGGACATGTGACTGTGGATGGTGTGATACATTGCCTGACAGGACCTTAGAGTTCCTATTGGCTGCTATATTTCAGCTTTTTGCATATGTGCTGTGATTGGCTGTCAGCGGTTAGAGTGTGGCCATTATTTGCAATGGGCCATTATTTTCTATGGGAAATTTGGGGTCGTTTAACGTAAATTTCTTAAAAACGACAAATCCGATCGAAACGAAAAATAGATATCACACCACACACCGCCGAGGGCTTCGAAACGCTGTTTGAACGGAGTGTGTGCACAAAGCGGTTCAGGCTGTATTACGCGCAGAAAAATGGCTGGAAGAAGAAGAAGAAGAATACGGATTACAATATAGTGCTTTTCAAGCACTATAATAACAAAAATCCAACATCTCTACCTTGACAGGGACCCGGTAAAACAAAATATAAAAAAAATTGGAAAAGATCACCATATGCAGTCCAACAGAATGAGAGTCAGATGGGATAAGAACAGGGCCAGACTGGGACTTAAAATCAGCCCTGGTAATCAAACCCCAGCAGCCCACATACCATATCATGGATAGCGTAATTCCCTGTAGCAAATTCTGCTTTATTTAGCCGTGTCGCCACTACTCCTTTAAACATGTGAACCCCACCATCAGCACCTAAAAATAATGCTGTAACATGATCTGCTGTGGACTTGATGCGGCATATTTATGCATTTATTTCACCTGATTAAATCACAAGCATCAAATCCGCATTGGATTAGGTATGAACATGCCCTTAAAGGGAACCTGTGGGGTCTATACAAGGTACAGGGCTGTAGATCCCAGCATACAGGTCAGAGACTGGATCTTTAGTCCAGTGTAAACCTCTATAATCATTCTTTCCATTACCAGCTGAAGTGTCACCGAGGTGGAGCCACAGCAGCAACTTCTGCACCGCCCCTGCCTGCTCTGACTGACAGATGTATAGGGTGCTGCTGCTGCTGTTGTGAAACTTTAGTTGGTAATGAAAAGGACAATTATAAAAGTTTACACTGGACTAAAGGTCCTGTCAGTGATATCTCCCTCACACCTGTCTGCTGAGATCTACAGCCCTAGACCTGGAATGTACCTCACAGATTCCCTTTAAAGGAGAAAACATGGCCACTTTCTTCCAGAAACAGTGCCACACTCTTCTTCAGTTTGTGTGAGGTATTGCAGCTCACTTTTATTGAAGTGAATGGAGCCAAATTGTAATACCACACACAGTCTGAGGACAGGGTGGTGCTGTTTTTGGACAAAAGTTACTATATTTTTTAAATCCCTTTTATCCTGACTATGTCTGCCCACCATATAATGGCGGTAGAAGTAATAAGGTTTTAATTATTAAAATGTGTCTGCTGGTTGTGATCTCTTGTGTAATCAAAGCTACATAATAAGCTGCTAGATAGCCATTTCCTACTGGATATCTATCTATCTATCTATCTAGAATTTTCTGTGCATGATAATACTGTCATAGTTAATAACACCTGTAAGCAAATATTATCCCCATACTGTACACGTTACTGCCATACTGTCACTAAGCAAACCCACCAATATTTCCTATACTACCAGTATATAAGTAACAAATATTATCACCAAACCATGAGCACTGCCATTACCACCACATAATGAATAATACTGCAACACTGTGACTGAATACAATCAACTATATACAACACTAATATTACCAATAATACCAGAATACACAGGACGAGTAATGCCATCACACCATGCCCACTACTCTCAGCATACGGTGACTGGATAATACCACTATACCATCACACCATGCCCACTACTCCCACCATACAGTGACTGGATAATACCACTATACTGGCACCAAATAACAGCCACCATATAAAAACCATTATTCTCCCAAAGCAGTGACCATAAAACACAGGTGTCAAACACCAGCCTTCCAGCTGTTACATCATTACAAATCCCATCATGCCTGGACAGCTAAAGCATGATGGAAATTGTATTTTTGCAACACCTGGAAGGACGGAGTTTGACACCCCTGATACCAAGGTAGATCCCAGCTGTATAAAGGTTCTGCAGACCTTATAAGTGATTATAGTGCAGTTACATCCTGTGACTCACAGAAGGCGTCTTCTCTGCATGAAGAGACGTCAACTTTTCCTTTTCTTCTCCATCTGGCTCCGGCCATCATGAAGGCTTCTCTGGCCATGACTCATCTCCACGGGATCTGCCAAACAGACATTTTAGGCTTCTTGTTCCAGCAACATCCTCATCTATACATCTCTCCATATATAATAGCCTCCTGCTGCACACCTTTTCATATATAATAGCCCCCCATGCATCTCCCCCATATATGGAATAGCCCCCCGTTCACCCCCCATGTAGAATAGCCCCCGTGCACCCCCCCCATATAGAATAGCCCCCCGTGCATCCCCCCCATATAGAATGGCCCCCCTGCTGTGCATCCCCCCATATAGAATAGCCCCCGTGCACCCCCCATATAGAATAGCCTCCCCTGCATCCCCCCATATAGAATAGTCCCCTGCTGTCCATCCCCCCATATAGAACAGCCCCCGGTACATCCCCCCCATATAGAATAGCCCCCCCCTGCATCCCCCCATATAGAATAGTCCCCTGCTGTCCATCCCCCCATATAGAACAGCCCCCGGTACATCCCCCCCATATAGAATAGCCCCCCCCCCCTGCATCCCCCAATATAGAATAGCCATCTGCTGTGCATCCCCCAAATATAGAATAGCCCCCCTGCATCCCCCCAATATAGAATAGCCCCCCTTGCATCCCCCCAATATAGAATAGCCTCCCCTGCATCCCCCAATATAGAATAGCCCCCTGCTGTGCATCCCCCAATATAGAATAGCCCCCCCTGCATCCCCCCAATATAGAATAGCCCCACCCTGCATTCCCCAATATAGAATAGCCCCCCCTGCATCCCCCAATATAGAAAAGCCTTCCCTGCTGTGCATCCCCCAGTATAGAATAGCCTCCCCTGCATCCCCCCAATATAGAATAGCCCCCCTGCATCCCCCAATATAGAATAGCCTCCTGCTGTGCATCCCCCAAATATAGAATAGCCCCCCCTGCATCCCCCCAATATAGAATAGCCTCCCCTGCATCCCCCAATATAGAATAGCCCCCTGCTGTGCATCCCCCCAATATAGAATAGCCCTACCCTGCATTCCCCAATATAGAATAGCCCCCCTGCATCCCCCCAATATAGAAAAGCCTCCCCTGCTGTGCATCCCCCCAGTATAGAATAGCCCCCCTTGCATCCCCCCAATATAGAATAGCCTCCCCTGCATCCCCCAATATAGAATAGCCCCCTGCTGTGCATCCCCCCCAATATAGAATAGCCCTACCCTGCATTCCCCAATATAGAATAGCCCCCCTGCATCCCCCCAATATAGAAAAGCCTCCCCTGCTGTGCATCCCCCCAGTATAGAATAGCCTCCCCTGCATCACCCCAGTATAGAATAGCCCCCCTTCATCCCCCAATATAGAATAGCCCCTCCTGCATCCCCCCATATAGAATAGCCCCCTGCTGTGCATCCCCCCAATATAGAATTGCCCCCCTGCATCCCCCCAATATAGAATAGCCTCTCATGCATCCCCTCAATATAGAATAGCCCCCCTGCATCCCCCAATATAGAAAAGCCCCCCCTGCATCCCCCCAATATAGAAAAGCCCCCCCTGCATCCCCCCAATATAGAAAAGCCCCCCCTGCATCCCCCCAATATAGAATAGCCCCCCCTGCATCCCCCCAATATAGAATAGCCCCCCCTGCATCCCCCAATATAGAATAGCCCCCCTGCATCCCCCCAATATAGAATAGCCCCCCCTGCATCCCCCCAATATAGAATAGCCCCCCCTGCATCCCCCCAATATAGAATAGCCCCCCCTGCATCCCCCCAATGTAGAGTAGCCCCCTGCTGTGCATCCACATAAATAGCCGCCCCCCCCCCCCCCCCCCCATGGCCACATGTGAAGGGGTGAAAGAAAAAAAAAAAACACACATTCTCACCTGTCAACTCGCTCCTGGCAGCTTCTTCCTCCTGAATCTTCGGTCACCGCACCTGACTCCTGCTGCAGCGTGGCGGCGTCTCTCTTCTCTCTCCTGCCAGGTCCTCAGCGGCGCGTCACGGAAGTTTGCCCGCTTTGCCAGATTACCAATCCGGGCCTGAATAAGAAATCACTCCACGCGTTCCGCCATCTAGCGGCTTCCTCAGGGATGTGGGCAGTAAGGTGAGGGGTATAATATATATACCTATACAACATGTGAGAGCAATTATAGATTAGATGAAAAATCATACCATGTGCAGGAGAATCAAGCATCTCAAACATGTCTGGCACCATCTTGGAAGAGCTGCACATGTGCAGTAGCATCAATAAGCTGCCACTGGAGGCAGAAGTGTATGGGCTTCAAGAATATCGCATATATGACTACAAAAGCGATTGAGAAGCCGGCGCCATTTTGGAGTAGTCACGCATGTGCATTAGCATTGGAAGATATGGTCATTAAAGGTAAAAGTAACCAGACTACAAGAATATGGAAGACGCATATGTGACTACAAAAGCGACTGAGAAGCCGGCGCCATTTTGGAGTAGTCATGCATGTGCAGTAGCATTGGAAGACATTGTCACTAGAGGTAAAAGTAACCAGACTACCAGAATATGGCAATCATCATGCATATAGAGAGAACCCGGTGCCATCTTGGAGTAGTCATGCATGTGCAGTAGCATTGGAAGACATTGTCACTAGAGGTAAAAGTAACCAGACTACAAGAATATGGCAATCACTATATAAACATATACACATTACACATACATATATACAGTTTATACACTTACATATACTGTATATACATATATATACACATAGACACACACATACATATACACACACACACACACACATACACATACACCCACAGAGAGGCCAGCGCCATCAGTGTGACACTATATAGGGACCCTGGATCATATGCCTAACTATGCGAGCTGTAAACTGATAACTGTCCATATGTATGTGAAGCAAACCTCTCCATAAAGACCAAGATACGTTATGGCCATCAATGCCGCTAGAGGTGATATACTTATACAGGCCAACATGAAATGGCCATCAGTACCATTCAAATAGTGCAGATAGTACAAATAGTATATTCAAAGAGTGAATAGGTAGATAGTTGCTAACTGGCGTTGGCAGTATATATTAATGATCTAACACATGCGCAATAGCAATGATGAATATCCGTATATAAAGTATCATCTGCAATATTAATAAATCTGGCGCATGCATATTGCCAGGGCCGCCGATAGGGCAGTACAACTGGTACTGCCGTATGGGGCCCGGACCCTAAGAGACATGGGGGGGGGCCTGCCGGCCGCCGCCCCCCCGTCCGCTACGCTAGGGGGGCCCGCACGGCTCCCCTTGCCACCTGTTTTTGAGCATCCCGAGAAGCTGCGGCCGCGCAGCCTCTCGGGATGCACGGATCACTTTCATGTTCCGCCCGCACATTGAGTGGGCGGAACATTAAAGCAATCAGAATACAGGAGCAGGACCTGGCAGCGTCCTACTCCTGTATTCTCTCCCATAGGCTGCCGACACTTCATACCAGCAGCCTATGGGAGGCCGGGCCGTGACCTCTCCGGCAGGCGTGATGATGTGACGTCATCACGCCTGCTGGAAGTCCCGTCCCTGCGGCTCGCAAGATGGAGCCCGAAGAGGAGGAGGAGAGCTGCTGCCTGCAGCCACACCGCGCGGATTAGGTGAGTAGGATGTTTGTTTTTTTAGGGGCACCTCTGGGGGCATTATTAGTATATGGGGGCACCTCTGGGGCATTATTAGTGTATGGGGGCACCTCTGGGGGCATTATTAGTATATAGGGGCACCTCTGGGGACATTATTAGTGTATGGGGGCACCTCTGCGGGCATTATTAGTGTATGGGGGTACCTCTGGGGGCATTATTAGTATATGGGGGCACCTCTGGGGGCATTATTAGCTCATGGGGGCACCTCTGGGGGCATTATTAGCTCATGGGGGCACCTCTGGGGGCATTATTAGTATATGGGGGCACCTCTGGGGGCATTATTAGCTCATGGGGGCACCTCTGGGGGCATTATTAGTGTATGGGGGCACCTCTGGGGGCATTATTAGCTCATGGGGGCACCTCTGGGGGCATTATTAGCTCATGGGGGCACCTCTGGGGGCATTATTAGTATATGGGGGCACCTCTGGGGGCATTATTAGCTCATGGGGGCACCTCTGGAGGCATTATTAGTATATGGGGGCACCTCTGGGGGCATTATTGGTGTATGGGGGCACCTCTGGGGGCATTATTAGTGTATGGGGGCACCTCTGGGGGCATTATTAGTGTATGGGGGCACCTCTGGGGGCATTATTAGTATATGGGGGTACCTCTGGGGGCATTATTAGTATAAGGGGGCACCTCTGGGGGCATTATTAGTGTATGGGGGTACCTCTGGGGGCATTATTAGTATATGGGGGCACCTCTGGGGGCATTATTAGCTCATGGGGGCACCTCTGGGGGCATTATTAGTATATGGGGGCACCTCTGGGGGCATTATTAGTATATGGGGGCACCTCTGGGGGCATTATTTGTATATGGGGGCACCTCTGGGGGCATTATTAGTTCATGGGGGAACCTCTGGGGGCATTATTAGCTCATGGGGGCACCTCTGGGGGCATTATTAGCTCATGGGAGCACCTCTGGGGGCATTATTAGCTCATGGGGGCACCTCTGGGGGCATTATTAGCTCATGGGGGCACCTCTGGGGGCATTATTAGTATATGGGGGCACCTCTGGGGGCATTATTGGTGTATTGGGGCACCTCTGGGGGCATTATTAGTGTATGGGGGCACCTCTGGGGGCATTATTAGTTCATGGGGGCACCTCGGGGGCATTATTAACTCATGGGGGCACCTCTGGGGGCATTATTAGTGTATGGGGGTACCTCTGGGGGCATTATTAGTATATGGGGGCACCTCTGGGGGCATTATTAGTATATGGGGGCACCTTTGGGGGCATTATTAGTGTATGGGGGCACCTCTGGGGGCATTATTAGTGTATGGGGGCACCTCTGGGGGCATTATTAGTATATGGGGGCACCTCTGGGGGCATTATTAGCTCATGGGGGCACCTCTGGGGGCATTATTAGTGTATGGGGGCACCTCTGGAGGCATTATTAATTCATGGGGGCATTATTAGTGTATGGGGGTACCTCTAGGGGCATTATTAGTTCATGGGGACCACCTCTTGGGGCATTATTAGTTCATGGGGGCACCTCTGGGGGCATTATTAGCTCATGGGGGTACCTCTGGGGGCATTATTAGTTCATGGGGGCCACCTCTAGGGGCATTATTAGCTCATGGGGGCACAGCAGGGGATCCTACATACAGGGGGCATCCCACATTCCTACTCGCTTTACTGCACATAACACCAAACAGCGCAGTTACTATGGGAGCCTACAGGACGGAGAAAGGGAAGGAAGTTGCTAGAAATGTGCGGAGCCTAAATTGTTTGTCTCGCAGGTTCTGAAAAGATGAAACGTATCTGGAAGAAATCATCATGGAGGTCTGGGCCGGATGGAGAGGAAAAGGGAAAGTGACGCCTCAGATCAAAGAAGACGTCACCTGTGAGTCACTGTATGACACTTTTCTTATTTTGTAGAACATCATTTAGTAGGGGTGCCCCGAGGTGACAGCTACTACATTATCTGTACTCAGACATATCACTGTGTTATCTGTGGTGTTACATAGGACTGCAGGTGACTACTACATTATCTGTACTCAGAGATATCACTAAGTTATCTGTGGTGTTACATAGGACTGCAGGTGACAGCTACTACATTATCTGTACTCAGACATATCACTGTGTTATCTTTGGTGTTACATAGGACTGCAGGTGACTACTACATTATCTGTACTCAGAGATATCACTGTGTTATCTGTGGTGTTACATAGGACTGCAGGTGACATCTACATTATCTGTACTCAGAGGGATATCTCTGTTATCTGTGTTGTTACATAGGACTGCAGGTGAAATCTACTACATTATCTGTACTCAGATACCACTGTGTTATGTGGTGTTACATAGGACTGCAGGTGATATCAGGTGATTTCTCCAGGTTGCAGAAGTTCAAACTTCATCGTGCCCTGGTGTGCTGGTGTCTGTATACATGTGTGCTGGTGTCTGTATGTGTGTATACATGTGTGCTGGTGTCTGTATACATGTGTGCTGGTGTCTGTGTGTGAGATCAATTCTAGAGAACTGGCTCATATACCCCATTTTCCCCAGTGGCTTAAAATGTAACCTCTGTTATACAGTTATAAAATTGTAGAACCTAAATGTGAACAAGGTCCAATTCAAATAGACACTTACTTGTATAGCTGTCTCTTGTGCTCTGTATGCAGTGCATTATATTCACCCTTTACAATTTATAGCGTGTCTACAAGCCCAGCGGGGCTCATTATGATGGAGACTAAAACTTATACAAGAGTGGGGTAGGGGTTCCACTGTATTCAGAATGCTGTTGAGTGCTAAGCAATGCCCCATCTGGGATTATTGAATTTTGAGGGTCTATGCAGAGCAGGATAAAGACACCTCTGCTGCACAAACAGGATCTCCTAGAAAGCGTTCTCATCGCCGTGTATTCGCTATCACTGGCTTGGGTGAGCTAAACTAGTCTGCCTGGGGGGGGGGGTGATTTGTATATGCTCACTAACATGGAACAGCCTCATTATATTAGCCTTATCAACATATTCTATGTTAGTGAGCATACCGGGGGGGGGGGGGGGGCGGGATATTGGTGAACATATACAAATCAAACAGTGCTCCAGACCCTCGAAGTTCAATAACCCCAAACGGGGCATTGACTAGTACTCAACAGCATTCTGAATACAGGGGAACCTGTACCATACAGGAGAACACTATACAAGTAAGTGTCTGTATGGTGACATTTAAATTGCACCTTGCTCACATTTAGTTTCTACAATTTTAGAACTGTATAACAGAGGTTACATTTTAAGCCACTGGGAAAAATGGGGTATATGAGCCAGTTCTCTAGAATTGATCTGAACCAAATTATACCTCCCAGCAAGGCGTGGGTCGAACACACAATTTTTTTTTTTTATTAATGTGGGGGGCCCAGACACTTTGGTTGTATGGGGCCCCGAAATTCCTGATGGCGGCCCTGCATATCGCCATAATAGTAAAGTGTATCTAAATAAGGAACAAGTAAGATCGTGGCGCCATTCATATTCAATAGAAACATATATAAAGCGGAGACAAGATTACGGATCATCCCCTGTCCAGAATGATTAGGTACGTCATATTGTTATGTTGCTATAGTACCGATCATAATTCAATGTAGCCCCTTGGCATAATTAAATGCAGCAGATTACTGATTCGCTATATCACACACACAACATAATTATATGCGACGAATTACTGAGTAACTATATCGACACATAGCATGATTAAATGCGGCGAACTACTGGGTCACTATATCACGCATAACATAATTACTTGGTCACATATAGCATAGCCAAAATACTGCAATATCACATATTGTGCCTATCGATGCCTCATAATGTAATGATGTCACATCTGATGTAGTCGAGTGCAATATATTGCTAGAACATCACATGTGGCGTATCATCACAGTGCCACATATGATGTGATGGAGTGCGTTTTCCACCGTGTTATACATATGGAGGTTCCATATCATAGTAATGGACCCCATCTTATTATGTTGATGTGATATTACAGTTGCACAACGCACTCCATCACATCATATGTGGCACTGTGGTGATATGCCACATGTGATATTCTAGCAATATATTGCACTCGACTACATCAGATGTGACATCATTACATTATGCGGCATCGATAGGCCATAAGTATATCACCTCTAGCGGCATTGATGGCCATAACGTATCTTGGTCTTTATGGAAAGTTTTGCTTCACACACATATGGACAGTTCTCAGTTTACAGCTCGCATAGTTAGGCATATGATCCAGGGTCCTTATTAGGGATGAGCGAACTTTTGAAAAGTTCGGTCCAGTTCAATCCCCCGAACTTTCCTGAAGTTCGGGTTCTGACGAACCGAAAACGAACCTTGCAATAACGGCAGAAAAATTGCAGCTACAATAGTGGGAGTGTGATAGGGTATAGTTTCGTGTAGTTGCAGTTGCTATTACAATGAAAAAAGTGGAAAAAATCTAAGTGCAAAAATAGTGAAAAAAAAAAAATAGCCGGCAAATCGGCAATAATGCCGAGCCAACTCCCCTAATGGTTAATATATTTAATTAATAGAACATATTTTCATTGTAATAAAGTTACTTTCGTTGTTCAATAATTTAATTAAAACGATTCCATCATTGTGCAACTAAATATACTGTTAAAATAAATATATATATAAATAAATGTATATTTATATATATATTTATTTTTTTACAGTATATTTAATTGCACAAGTATGGATTCGTTTAAATTAAACTATTTAAGAACAAAATTAATTTTATTACAACGAAAATGTGTTTTATTAATTAAATATTAATTATTACAGGAAGCTCTATTAAGCCGTTAATTCAAATACCCGGTAATAGAGCAAACTGTAATAATCAATACTTTACTTAATTAGAAGAAACATTTGATGTTTTAATTAATGTTATCACAATAGCATTATTAAAAGAAACATTTTGAATCATATGTCTGGTCAGCTGATCAGCTGATCGGCTGAGCGCACATATAATTAGCGGGTCCGCAGCACAGTGACTTCATTGTCCAACGACCAACGAAGAGACCAACGAAGAGAACACATGGGGACATCGGATGGTGAGTATAAAGCTCTCCCCACCCCCTCCCCAGCACTGCAGCCATCCCAGCAAGGAAGGGGGGTCACTTAACCCCTTCCTTGCTGGGATGGGTGCAGTCTGACATTAGTCTGGCCCCCAAGGGGTTAAGGGGGATGCAGTGCATCCTCCCTTAACCCCTTGGGGGCCGGACTGTAAGCAGCGATCTGTAAAGATGCTGCATACTGTAAGGTGCACAACACCGCTCACAATGATGGGTGTTGTGCTCCTGTTTGTGTGTTTTTTGTGTGTTTCTCCCTTTTTGTTTTTCAGATATCGGTATCCTGTGGATTACGTCGGATTCGATGGACTACGTCGATGACCAGCGGTTGTTTGGATTTTTTTTTTTAAATAAAATGGTCAATGAGGGGTGTGGGGGTGTTTTTATTTGTCTTTATTTCTTTACTTTATAGACTTAGTAGTGGAAGTCGTCTAATAGACGGAATCCATTACTAAGTCGGGGCCCAGTGTTAGCCGGTATAAAATGGCTAACACTAACCCCCCATTATTACCCCAGTACCCAATGCCACCAGGGGTACTGGGAAGAGCCAGGTGCCAGTGGTCCAGGAGCGTCAAAATTGGCGCTCCTGGACTGGGGCGGCAGCAGGCTGGTAATATTTAGGCTGGGGAGGGCCTAAACCAATGGCTCTTCCCACCCTGGTGTTGAGGCCGCCCGGAAGCGACTCCAGCATCAACAACCCGTCGGGCGCGCTCACCCTTCAGCAGAGGAGTCCCAGATTTAACCCTATACTCTCTGGGGCAGCGGTGGCCTGATAGTGTGATAAGATATATATCTCTAATAAAATAGTGTAGAAATTATGACTAAACCGTGATCATTGATAAATACAAAATATACCTATAAATAAATATGTGTGATTTATAATAAGAATCGTGTATGTATATATATATATATATATATATATATATATATATAATGCATAATCTATTGTGAATACATAATCAAGATAAGGAGTGAACGCAAAGTGCCAATAATAAATTGATAAAATAGATAATGTGGTGACAATCAAAAAATCTCTAAATACATATAAAACACAACTAGTGAAAAACTATGACTGAAAAGCGCATGATGTGAATAGTGTTAAAAAACATTTTCTCTATTAAATAATTTATTTACATATTACTTATATTATCCATCAATAATACAATCATATAATCCTTATCACATAATCAGGTCCACAGAAAGTTATTTAGTTAGCATAGTCGATCCATCCCAAGTTCCGGATATCTTGAAGTCCAACACCCTGTAATAGGTAGAAAAACCTATCATAACAGAGAGAAATAAAGTACAGAAAAAAGGAGAAGGGGGAAGAAAAAGAAGAAACATTAGTACCAAAATAAGTCGCAAAAAGACTACGGGTTCATAAAAATGGAACAAAGCTGCAATTCTCATTGAGCCCAGCCGGAGCCACTGTACCTAATAATGTTATCCAGCGGCATTCCTTCTGGGCCAAGATCTTCCTCACATTGCCACCTTTAATTCCGACCTTGACCTTTTCAATCCCTCTCACTTGGAAACTTTTTGGGTCACTTCCATGGAACATTTTGAAGTGACGGGGAATTGTTTTTAGGGTATCCACATCTTCCACATCTCATTCCACATATTCATTGTTTTCTGTGTGTTTTCACAGCTTGCGGTTCAGTGTCCAATATGGACTATAAATCACGTGATCAGTCGTGGCTACTACAGTTAGACGAAGTCTTTAAAGATAACCTGAATACGGGTTCTGGAGTACAGGAAAATGAAATGAGGGACTCCATAAAGGAACTAAAGGAGATCCTTCATAAGAGAACTAGACTTTGGTGGAACAAAGCATTTCTTGAGAAATACTTATTGAAGGGCCTGATCCCAAGAGGGTTGCGTATAAAGGTTTTTCCCTCCTTTCCCATAGAGGATTCAGATTTTAAAGCTAAATGGGAGGATCTCTCTAATAAATGTGCCCAGGGTTTTATGGAGTTACTAATACAATCCAATACAAAGACCTTGGGCTGCTTAGAGAAGGAAGCGGATGAGATCCAAAAAAAACTAAGTGATACTCTCTCAAAAGGTGCCCTGAAAAAAATTAATGATGAGTTAAATAATGATTTTGCAAAATGGGAAAAGGATATTTGTGCAATTAAGACAAAAAAAATCCAACGTGATTTCTCCGACTCACAGGAGAATAGAGTCTATAGATGGAAGCAAAATGGTATGAGGTCACGTTCAAGATCAATATCTAGATCCCGATCTAGTTCGGTAACATCAAGGGCTTCAATTGAGACACGCCCCAGAATGAGGGAGTTAACAGACGATAACCTGAGAGCAGAAGGTATCCGTAATCCAAGCTATACAAGGGTTGAAAGAGGAGGAGGCACTAAGAGGAAGTATCCCAACCCAATTCAATATGGAAAGAGATCCAGACAGGGACTGGAGGTAATAAATCTATCCTCACATTGCCTTTCCGAGATTTAGATAGAAGTTTTATCTATGGGCCTGACCTTTTCACCCAGTAACCATTTTGATTAATACACAGCACTGAAGGACCTACAGTTATTTTCAAGAAAATTGATGTTGATGAAATTACATTCGAAAAAAGACGACCTTGGGAGTGGTTTTAGTGCTGAGGAAAGGGAAGCAGTGCACATATTGGAGGAACTCCTACAAAGACAGGGTACAGGTACGTTCCCCCCTAGTGTGTTGCCATGATCGAGGACATTCCCTCCCTTGTCTCTTTGCCCGCAGATCGAGATTTTTACGAAACTAGTAAAAAAAAGAGTTCAAAGAGATCTCATCTATGATGGGAGACAATTTGACTCGTGAACAAGTATAGCATTGAAGGATCTGCGGGCTCTTGATGATGTAGTTTATAAGGTGATAGACAAGGGGGGGAATGTAGTTGTCTGGCCCACATCTAAATATGAACGAGAGGCGTTTAGACAATTAAGGGATAAAAATACCTACAAAAAATTGACTTTTAATCCCCTGGGATCCTTCGCAGACGAGTTGCAGAAAATTCTGGAACGAGCCTGTGATGATGGGATCATCCCCAAAAAAATTTGTGAGGGGCTAATACAAAATTGGCCACAAATCCCAACATTCTATCTTCTTCCTAAAATCCACAAAGATCCCCTCAACCCGCCGGGGCGTCCGATTGTGTCTGGGGTAGATGGGTTATGTGACCCAATCTGCAAATTTATTCTGCAATCTGCAAAATTCTATTTAAAACCTTTAGTTGGCAGTCTACCCTCCTATATAAAGGACACCTCGGACGCTCTGGCGCGAGTTGATGGAATGTTTGTGGACCCAGACATGCTGTTAGTAACTGCAGATGTTGAATCGTTATACACCTGCATTGGTCATGAGGATGGCTTGCGGGCGGTTGAGTTCTTCTTGGGGACGAGTCAGTGGGACTCCGATACCTCCGATTACTTTTGGAATTATTACGTTTCGTTCTTACGCACAATTTTTTTGTGTTTAGGGATAATTTTTATTTACAGTCACGCGGCACGGCCATGGGGGCGGCCTGTGCGCCTTCATACGCCAACCTCTTTCTGGGATACTGGGAGAGGTTGGTTTTCCAGTGTGGGGGCGCCCAGGCTGCCTCTCATGTCCAGTGCTGGCTTAGATATATTGATGATATTTTATTTGTTTGGCAGGGTTCGGAGTCCCAACTGAGGAAGTTCATGGAGGGGCTCAACCAAAATGATTTGAACATCAAACTTACCTACAAAAAAGATCCGAAAAAGGTAGAGTTTCTCGACATTCAAATTGAATGTGATGACTCAGGCATGGTACAGACAGATGTTTTTCGTAAAAAAACCTCTACAAATTCATTGCTCCATGCCTCCTCTACCCATACACCGGTCACTATTAGGGCTGTTCCGACAGGTCAGTTTCTTAGAATGCGTCGGATTTGTTCCTCTGAAGCTAGATTTATGACCCAAGCAGAAGATCTAAAAAAATCGCTTTAGAGAGAGGCTATAGTAAGAGGGCAATAGAAAGGGGATTTAGAAGAGCTAAACAGACAAAAAGAGAAGACACTCTACAAATAGGGATAAAAAAAGAAAAAAGAAGATAGAACTGTTAGATTTGTATCAACATATAACTGTATATGGGAAATTATGAGGAAGGCCCTTCAGAAACACTGGCCGGTATTATGTACAGACCCAGTGTTAGCCTTCAAGCTTCCAATGGCCCCCGCAATGACAGCTAAAAGGGGAAAAAATCTAAAAGATCTCTTGGTAAGGAGCCACTATGTTGCCAAAACAGAAAACCCATTTGGACATGTACACCCAAGAATGGGGTGTTCCCCATGTGGGAATTGTGTGGCATGCCCTAATATCTCTAAGGTAGGGACATTTCAAACCGCAGATGGTACAAGAGAATATACTATTCGGGACTATGTGTCCTGTAATAGTACACATGTGGTATACTATGCCACTTGTGGTTGTGGTAAAATATATGTGGGCTTAACCGCACGTGAGTTAAAAGTCAGGGTAAGAGAACATGTAAGGGGCATAGTGGCAGCCAAAGATGTGGAAGATGTGGATACCCTAAAAACAATTCCCTGTCACTTCAAAATGTTCCATGGAAGTGACCCAAAAAGTTTCCAAGTGAGAGGGATTGAAAAGGTCAAGGTCGGAATTAGAGGTGGCAATGTGAGGAAGATCTTGGCCCAGAAGGAATGCCGCTGGATAAAATTATTAGGTACAGTGGCTCCGGCTGGGCTCAATGAGAAATGCAGCTTTGCTCCATTTTTATGAACCCGTAGTCTTTTTGCGACTTATTTTGGTACTAATGTTTCTTCTTTTTCTTCCCCCTTCTCCTTTTTTCTGTACTTTATTTCTCTCTGTTATGATAGGTTTTTCTACCTATTACAGGGTGTTGGACTTCAAGATATCCGGAACTTGGGATGGATCGACTATGCTAACTAAATAACTTTCTGTGGACCTGATTATGTGATAAGGATTATATGATTGTATTATTGATGGATAATATAAGTAATATGTAAATAAATTAATTAATAGAGAAAATGTTTTTTAACACTATTCACATCATGCGCTTTTCGGTCATAGCACGTTTTTCACTAGTTGTGTTTTATATGTATTTAAAGATTTTTTGATTGTCACCACATTATCTATTTTATCAATTTATTATTGGCACTTTGCGTTCACTCCTTATCTTGATTATGTATTCACAATAGATTATGCATTATATATATATATATATATATATATATATATATATATATATACACGATTCTTATTATAAATCACACATATTTATTTATAGGTATATTTTGTATTTATCAATGATCACGGTTTAGTCATAATTTCTACACTATTTTATTAGAGATATATATCTTATCACACTATCAGGCCACCGCTGCCCCAGAGAGTATAGGGTTAAATCTGGGACTCCTCTGCTGAAGGGTGAGCGCACCCGACGGGTTGTTGATGCTGGAGTCACTGGGCGGCCTCAATTCCCTCCGTGCGCATGTCTGTGACGTCAGACGCCGCGGCCATGCGATAGTTGTATCTTCTCAGTAGTGTATTACACAGTTAGAGGGCTGGATGTTATGTAATTTTAACACGTTCATGATTATTTTATAAGTATATATATTAAAAGTTATATTAATAGGGGGGGTTCTATAAGAAGGGGTTTTTGTACCCCGGACTTCGGTCTGTGGGTTTATTGGAGCTGACCCGGAAGTGACGCGGCCTTGACTTCCGGTCTGGCGCGCCGCTAAACCCGGAAGGGAAATTGAGCAATTAGGAGTCCACCACATATAAAGGAGAAGGCGATAGAGAAGGGGGTGTTACCTGAGGAAGGCGGGGTTGGCGAAACGATCGTAGAGACAGTCGTGACCCACATAGTGAATATGGGTGAGTGGTAAATACTATGGAGATTTTGTATTATCTGTAGATAATTATATAGTCCTTTTACTAATATGGTGGCTATGTTTACAAATACCTGACACTGTAGTAGACACTTTTTAACACTCGCAATCTGGTAAATTATTCATGTGGGTCATTTTTTACATGTAATTTTATTATTGTGTGGTTATTTTAAAAGTATATATACATTTTTTATGCAATATTTGATTTTTAATCCTGTTATGTTATGCATCATGGTAAATAAATTTTGACATTATTCAGACTTAATGCCCATGGTTTTTGTTGTGTATCCATTCTGTTGGTGGGTTGTTCCGGTTGTATGGTGGAGTGACGCCCGGGGTGCGGTACATTTCTGTGCCCTATAAAGCTATACAGGGTTATTGTGTCTTATCCACCAGTGAGCCTTTTTGTGTATATTTACTGCACATGCATGACTACTCCAAAATGGCGCCGGCTTCTCAGTCACTTTTGTAGTCACATATGCGGCTTCCATATTCTTGTAGTCTGGTTACTTTTACCTTTAATGACAATATCTTCCAATGCTAATGCACATGCGTGACTACTCCAAAATGGCGCCGGCTTCTCAATCGCTTTTGTAGTCATATATGCGGCTGCCATATTCTTGAAGCCCATACACTTCTGCCTCCAGTGGCAGCTTATTGATGCTACTGCACATGTGCAGCTCTTCCAAGATGGCACCAGACATGTTTGAGATGCTTGATTCTCCTGCACATGGTATGATTTTTCATCTAATCTGTAATTGCTCTCACATGTTGTATAGGTATATATATTATGCCCCTCACCTTACTGCCCACATCCTTGAGGAAGCCGCTACACGGCGGAACGCGTGGGGTGATTTCTTATCCCATCTGACTCTCATTCTGTTGGACTGCATATGGTGATCTTTTCCAATTTTTTGTGGTTATATTTTGTTTTACCGGGTCCCTGTCAAGGTAGAGATGTTGGAATTTTGTTATTGTACATACAGTCCAGAGTCAGAGTGGTAGATTAGTCCTGGCTGGAACACCAGCAGGACTTATGGTGACATTTTAGTGTTTTTAATGTAGAGCAGTATTTGGGGTATTGTCTCCCTCATTTTACTACTCCTGTATATTCATTTATTTATGTGGTATTTTGTATCTATGTCAGTGTTATAATAAAGATTTTTGTGATGTGCTACAATTTTTTGTGCATATACTATTTTTCTTTTGAGAGGATGCAGCCCTCAACACAGATGCCAAGCTAACACAAGACACAATACCCCACTAAAGATGTGAAATGAAACAAGCCCAAGGGGCTTTAAGGTAAGTCTCCAATCTACCTTTCTATTCATCCACTGGTACCTACGGTATCACACGAGGCACCGCCTCCCGCCTTTTGCTTTTTTTCCCTTATCCGATCTTCTCTCTATTAAGTGTCCCCTGCCTCTGGACACCCCTCTTCCTCAGGACGCTGCACGTGCCTCCGCAACTCCACTACTTTCCACGCTGGACGACTCCCCAGGCCAGGTAGGGTCGGTCACTAAGTTGTTGACCGCCTCCTCCTCAACTTCATCACTGTGATTTTCTTCCTTCCCAATGGATAGACCCATAGACTCCCCTGATGGCAATAGTGTCTCATCATCATCATCTCTGCCGATTTCACTACATCACTACATATACAATCCTCAGGTTGCTCCTGGGATTCTTGCAGTTTCGATGCTAGAAAAGGACCAGAATTTAGCTAATGGGAGTAGGCAAAGGTGAGAGGAATGTCTTGGGAACATTGGGCAGGTTGTGAGGAAAGAGGGTCACAGCAAGGTTTCTGCAGTCCAGACTCTTGGCTGCCGTCGAGACTGGACTGTGTGCACGAATGGGTGGTGGACTTATTGGTGGAAGCATTATCGGCTATTCATTTGACCACATGTTCCTGCTGATCTGGCCTTAACAGCGGTGTACTCCGCCCTCCACCTAGCTGGTTAAGGAACTGAGGGATGTTGTATGAACATCAACCTGCCTGCCCCATAGCAACAGCCATTGATTGTCCGGGTGCTTGCACGTAGCTTGTGCCAACACACGGCCCCTTCCCTTTGCCCTACCCTTGTTCATAGTTGTTTCAGATGCCCACATGTGCCCTCAGTGGGCTATAGGAACACTGTGTAACGTGCCCACTATTACGACTCCAGTGTATTACACATTCCCGTATCACTCCAGTATATTACACATCCCCGTATCACGACTCATATATATTACACATCTCCGTATCACGACTACAGTATATTATACACATCTCCGTATCACAACTCCAGTATATTACACATCCACGTATCACGACTCCAGTATATTACACATCCCACAATCAGGTTCACAGCATATTACATACTGTGACGTATATCGGCACAAATCTCATCAATTTTGCGGGGACTTTTGTACTTAAGGTCAGACCATATATATTACACATCCCCGTATCACGACTACAGTATATTATACACATCTCCGTATCACAGCATATTACATACCGTGACGTATGTCGGCACAAATCTCATCAATTTTGCGGGGACTTTTGTACTTAAGGTCAGACCATTTTTTTGGGATTTGCCCACGGGTTCTTCGCCTGTTCAAATCCTGCTGGAGGGCACGCATCACTTGGCTACTTAGGATACGCCTTTTATGTGTGTTGGGGTTAGTGACAGGGACATGTTCCAAGGCATAATCCCTTTCATCCATGATTTGGACCATGAAGGGGATGATTTTCTGGACATTTTTTAGCCTTTCCTATGCTCTGCTCTGCTGCAGCCTAACGTTCGTACCGCTTTAAGCATGATACGCACGAATAACATGATGCTCTACGGGCGCACATGGAATCATGTATGTAGAAATAGAAATACGAACGAAATGTGTGAACATTGCTATAAGCGTTCGCAAATATTTTTCCTTCGCAACTGCGGAGAGTGGCATTCTACTGCAATTTTGGGGTGTTGGGTGCACCCAGGCATGCTCCCCCTAATGTCCCAGTGTCATTCCGGAGGTGTTGGCATCATCTAGGGAGGTTTCATGGGGGGCTTGGTGACCTCCAAGTGGTCGAATTTGGATTTCCAAGTGCCGAGAATTTTTTATATAATGGGATTGAATATTCGATCGAATAGTCGAATCTCGGTGCCTATTTGATTCGAATTCTTGAAAGTCGAATATTTCACTGCTCGCTCGTCTCCAATCTAGATAGATAGATAGATAGATAGATATAGTGGTGCCTTAAATTACGATCATAATAATTTGTTCCAGGACTCTGCTTGTAATCCAAATAACTCTTAAAGCAAAGCAAATTTTCCAATAAGAAATCATTGGAATGCAGAAAATTGGTTCCACACCCCAATAATACAAAATTACTTACTGGTAATTCCCTTTCAGAAGAGTATACAGAAGAGTATAAAAGTCCCTCCCCTAAGCCCCTCCCCAGTGGTTTCCAAATTATAACTATTGAGTACAGTTAGGAATAACCATATCTTTAGGAAGGGAATGCACTGGTGCTGTTATGAAGGATTAGCGGAAAGTGAATTACCAGTAAATAATTTTTTTTATTTCCAGACAGCACCATGATTGGAGATCTACCAAATTAGTAGCTCCTAGGGTGGGAAGAGAGGCTGTAGGACCTTGTGTCCAAAGGTGCAATCTTTGTTAACAAACTATTGCTTGAAGAAAACCTCAACTAGCAGGACAGGATTTCCCCTTAATGGTCTTAGAGACCTATTTGTCCTCTTGATATTGAAAGAACAGACAGTCATCTACCCCCAAGAGTTAAAGACTGCTAAATAATGAAAAATTATAAGATTCAAACAATGAAATCCCCTCTCCCACTCCTTGCTGAGGATTTATAAGAGGAAGAGGGAATGATCTCCTGATTCTTGTGGAAAACTACCACAATTTAGGATTTAGATGAATGATCATGACTGAAAATGACGTCTAGAATCTTTAAGAATTCGTTCTCTGTCTTAAAGGGCCTGATGTAATGGATATCAGAAAAGCTGCCCTGTGATATAGATGTTTTAGTGATATCACTGAGAGGTTCTAAGGGTCTAGAGGTCAGTCCCTGGAGGAGTGTAGGTAAAGCCAGGAAGGGAAGGTCACTCTACCTGTAGGGTAAATTATGGCTGATGTTTAAGGAACGTCTGAGCCCTCAAGTAATCTAAATTCAAGCTATATCTGGGTAATTTATATCTAGTTGATTATCTGCACACCAGGAAGTACACTTCCTCCAATATTCTAAGCAGATGGCAGAGTTAGTTTCCTACATTTTTAGTGGAGGGCACTAACAACTCAGATTTCTATTTAGTAATGCCTCCGCTCTTCATTAACCAGGCTGCTGTTATTGAACCTCTGGATAGAGAACTAATCCCTTGCTCAGAAGATATCTCCTCACTAAGAGGTGAAAAAAGGACTGTATAAGGCTTAATGTTCCAGCACTGGGACTTCCGGTTCCGGTGCGTATGGGATGGCAGCAGTGTGAGTGAGCTCCTCCACCCTCCGCTCATAATATCGCTCCCCGCTCTGACTCCTGACATTACCGGCTCTGCCGGACCACATCTCTGACTTCTCTAAGTGCCGAGGAGTCGGAGGCACCACTTCATTAAGCGGGGAACCAGTTATACACCTCCCCATAAGCCCTCCTTCATTTACCTCACAGCTCTGTCACAGGGACACCTAAGATGGCGCCGACACGAGGTGCTGCTGCTGAGGCACACACAGAGAAAACACATACCTCACACGGAAATGCAGGCCCCATCCCCCCAAAGAAAGAGGACACCAATGTTGCATAAAAATGGCCGTGGCACTTTAATAAGGGTATACTTTAATCAAACTGTTAGGTACCATAAATATATAATAAATAAATAAATAATTAAACTAAATATTAAAACCATCAAACCCTGTAACATCCTAACAGCAAAGTCCATGCCCGCCCCGCAATTAGCAGGGCGACAATGTCCCCACTACCAAAGTGCCACGACAAGAGAACAGTCTATAACAAGGGAGGGCAGGGCGGGTGCTGCTTCTCTCACTAGTTCTCTCACAGAATGAGCAGCACTGAAGAGGCAACACTTAAATAATCTTCCTTCTTTCCCGCTCTCAGGTGCTGACCAATCAGAAGCTGCTCTCCCGATCTATATTTAGACTTGAAACTCCCGCTCAACTCCTTTCAGCCAATCATCATCAGAATCCCGAGTTCTACCTGGATACTGGAATCGTCTGGAAAGGTAAGACCATCTCCAACCTGCTTGGAAAAGAGGGGGGGGGGGGGGAGGGAGAGAGCACAGGAACATACCAAACTACAAACTATATATCTTAATACTAAAAAGGAGGGGGGGGCCGCAATTCCGTGTGTCCCCCTTCTATTTAAGGGGGGCCCTTACACGGAAATGCAGGCCCCATCCCCCCAAAGAAAGAGGACACCAATGTTGCATAAAAATGGCCGTGGCACTTTAATAAGGGTATACTTTAATCAAACTGTTAGGTACCATAAATATATAATAAATAAATAAATAATTAAACTAAATATTAAAACCATCAAACCCTGTAACATCCTAACAGCAAAGTCCATGCCCGCCCCGCAATTAGCAGGGCGACAATGTCCCAACCGCCTGGACATTAATGTCCAGGCCCCACCGCCCATCGTGCCACAGCACCCTGTTCGACGATACTCTGAAAGTCGTTATTTAAAATATCATAACCAATTGAGGACAAATGCACTAAATCTTCTCTATACAAGCCAGGCACAAAGCCCTCTAATTGCACATGTCTGAATGAAAACCCACCAATAGACGGGATAAACTTACTAATGGTGTGGTTTACCCTTTTGCGTATTTTGTCTAAATAAGATACACCTTTGTCAATCCATTCCAATCGTGGGACAATGTCAGAGAACACTATCACACAATCCTGAAATAAACACTTAAACAAGGCCAGATCCCGCTTCATGTCCCAGAGTAATTCTAATGTATTAATTTTTCCTAAATCGTTGCCTCCTGCATGCACAATCAGCACATCAGGAGGAGGCAATGATGCAGCAAGCCTGCGCAGTATGCGATATAGTTCCCTCCAACGCAGTCCACTGTATCCAAACCACTGGACTTCAAACTTAGCATTATCCAGACCCAAGTTTTCCCCATATGAGCGCTCCCTAGCTCTCTTATAGGCCCAACGCACAAAGGAATGTCCAATGATCCATATATTCATCTTAGGACCTGCAAAAGAAAAGAATATTAACTGAGAACTAGACCTGGACGGATATATAACTTGAAACGATTAGAATCCCACCTCCCTAATCTTTTGATAAGCTGCTCATTCATACCTAACGAGGCCGCTTCAGTAGCGGCCCCAATCCGGAACGAATGGCTAGTGAAGCGGTATCCAGCCAGACCTAATTTTACCATACACAGTTTCAGAATTCTATTGAACTGAAATCGTGTAACAAATGACAAATCAGCATGCACAAATAAAATACCCGGAATAGCAGGGCGAAGGGCCAAATATTCAGACATCAACAAAACCGGACAGACCACTGAGTCCCTAAAGGCATTAATGCGCACCCAAGCACCCCTACCTAATTGATCCGTTTTAGACTTCCTGACTAAAATAGACAAAGAATCCGCCGACAACTTTATATCAGAATGCAATAAACCAGCTGGCACTATTTTACTCTTAGCCACCAACTCGCCTAACCTAAAAGCACCAAAAAACGCTAATGTGTACAAAGCACGGAATAAAAACACTTCATAATTAGAAAAACAAACTGAAGGTAAAATATTATGAATCCTAACTAAAATATCCACTGTCAACGGACGTCTAACATCTGCTTGTACCACACCCCTCTTGTAACCCTTTAATAACTGTTTTACCACAAAAAACTCGCTAATACTGCGAAAACCAAACAATTTTAAAAAGAAAGATACTCCTGACAATGTTTTACAAATGGCAGAATAAGACATTTTTTCAGAGATTAGTAAATTAACAAATGACAGTGTTAACCAAGCGTCCCATTGCAAATATTGCACTCCCAGACTTTCACAGAAAACCTTCCAGCGAGACCATGCGGCTGTATATGCAGCCCATGTAGACTGGGCTAAAGAACCTTTAATGAGCTGTGCAGTCAATCCCAGATCAGGGACCACAGATGTTCCGGGCATGGCTGTCCCACCCTGTCTGCTCCTGGCACCAGTCTCCGGAATTCTGTGAACTGACCACGAGACAGAGTGTCAGCTACATTATTGTTAATACCTTTTACATGCAGAGCCTTCAACCATATATTACAGGACATACAATGTAACACAATATGTCTTAACAACTTCACTACTAAGTCTGACTTCGATGAAAGACAATTAATAGCGTATATGACTCCTTTATTATCTGATCTAAGCAGAATTCTCTTGTTACTAAATTCCTTTCCCCATACAACAATTGCAACAAGTACAGGAAATAATTCCAATAAGACTATGTTTTTGCAAACACCCGACTGAACCCAACTCTCAGGCCATGCCTCCGCTGACCATTGGCCATCATAGAATGCTCCATAACCATAGGCACCTGCCGCATCCGTAAACAAGGATAAAGCGCTCGCTTCCACAAATTCAGGTTGAAATAAAGAATGTCCATTAAATGAGTTAATGAATTCTAACCACATGTTCAGGTCCTCTTTAAGAGGTTTAGTAAGACGTATGTGAGCATGGGGTGATTTCAAACCTCTAGTTGCTGCATACAGACGTTTAGAAAAGATACGGCTCATCGGAATCACTCTAACCGTAAATGCCAACAACCCCAGAACCACTTGCAACTCTCTCAATGTAACTTTAAACTTCTTAAGTAACTTCTCTAATGCTACTCGTAATCTAGACAACTTTTCTGCAGGTAAACGGAATTCCATATTCAATGTGTCTAATGTAATGCCTAAAAACTCAAGACAATGACAAGGCATGACAGTCTTTTCTTCAGCTAATGGGATACCAAAGTCGGCCGCAATAAATTGAAAGCGTGCCAAGAGGTCCGCACAAGCTGTCGAATGCGCCCTACCGATAAATAAAAAATCATCTAAATAATGTACTATGGCACCTTCAGGTGCACCGTCCAGCACAACCCAGTGAAGAAAAGTGGCAAACGACTCAAAATAATAACATGATAATGTAAAGCCCATGGGCAAACAACAGTCGAAGTAAAATTGATCATCAAAGCAAAAACCTAACGAGTTGAAACCTTGAGGATGCACTGGCAACAATCTAAAAGCAGACTTAATATCTGATTTAGCTAACAATGCACCAACACCAACAGCACGAAGCACTTTTACTGCATCTTCTAATGTAGCATAGGACACAGATGCCAGTGACTTATCTGCTTCATCATTTAAAGACAGTTTTGCAGGGTATGATAAATGATGTATTAGTCTGAAACACTTAGGTTCCTTTTTTGGGATTAACCCTAGTGGAGAAATTCGGAAATTCTCGAAGGGGGGGGGGCAGGAAAAGGTCCCGCCACCCTACCCTCCTGAACCTCTTTCACAATCTTTTCCCTCACAACGTCCTTATTCAGCAATACAGATTTTAAATTCTCAACAATTATGCAACCGGACCCAGTAAACTGAGGTACCCGAAAGCCTTCCACAAAACCGTCAGTAATTAACTCAGCTTTCATTCGATCTGGATACCGGTCTAGACACGGTCGCATTTTTGTTAAGTTCACCGGCGTCCAGGCTTTTTGCCATAAGTTCCTTTGTAGTGAGCTGTCCATGACCTGACTGCGCTGCCTTTTTGAAGCAACGGGCCATTCCATGCTGCCCACCGCAAAAGGAACATTCGTGTTTGTATCTACAGTTTGCTGCAAATTTACATGATCCTTCATTAAAGGCAAAACACGTCCCTTTGCGAAAAGCGCCCTGAGATGTTGATGCAGGTTTTGCTGGAAAATTGCGCTGTGGTAGCATTAAGCTGAGCCATAGGCCCACATCCTTGTTACCCCACTTTAAAGTGGGGTGCACAGCCAACTTTTGCCTGAACATTTCGTCGTAATAATACCAAGACATACCGCCGAAACTGCGGTATGCCTCCAAGATGTTATCTAAATGTTGAAATAATTGACCACAAAGCTCAGGGCGCTTTTCTGCCAAAACTGCACAGTAAATACAATAAGCTTGAAGCCAGTTAAATATAGTGCGAGGCGCCTTCTTTTTGTCATCCTCAGATTTGTCATCTGCCTTCTTAAAGGAAACCTCTTTAGAAGGCAGTAAAGATAGCAATTCAATGAAATCGCCTCGCCATATCTTATCTTTGACACTAGGTTGTAAATGAAAACCTAATGGGGAAACCTCACAGGCAAGAGCCTCTTTGACACATACTTCTGCTACTCCAGCACTCTTATCAGTCACTGGCATCACTTTAGACCCAGAGCACTCATGCATACTAGGAGGCAAGTTCACCGGAGGGGCATTACTGACACCACTCCACACATTCAATAGCGGTGAAGTATTTGACAGACCTTGAGCTACCGCTACACAGAACTGTTTCACCATATCATTAGCTAATAACTCAGACATGCTGACACCACTGACAGGCACATTGATGTTCTCACCCACAGCTGATGGTCCTGCTTCTTGCTGCGGTGTCTGACCCTCCAGCCCAGCGGAGCTGCGGCGGCTTCTGTGAGAATCCCCGCTGTGATGACGATCCGACCTCCGACCTGAGTGGCTCCTGGAAATGCCAGAGGGGGCCGGCGGGAGGGGAGTATGAGCAGCTCTTTTACTACTCCTCCTCCGCTTTGCCGGGCGCTCCCCCCTACCACTCCGTTCCTGCTGGCTGTTGCTGGTCCCGGCATCCTCACTCTGTCCCTGCACCGACTCCCTGGGAGGCAAGATGCGGCAGATAACCCAGGTAAAAGGTCCTGCCTCTTCCTGCTCTGATGCCACTTCCTCTTCTGGCTCTGGGTCCTGTAGGCAGCGTCTTAGCCAGGCTTCTCCTCCCACACCTTCCGCCCGGCGAATCAGCGCTGACAGGAGCTCTTCCATCTTGTAGAAGTCGGCAGACTCACTGCACTCCTGCACAGTGACTATGGACACCGAGACTGCTAACCCGGTAAGCAGAAGCACCGACCCTCGTTAGCACAGGAATCACCTCACGCTTCACTCTCCTGAGCCACACAGTGCTGCTTCTCTCACTAGTTCTCTCACAGAATGAGCAGCACTGAAGAGGCAACACTTAAATAATCTTCCTTCTTTCCCGCTCTCAGGTGCTGACCAATCAGAAGCTGCTCTCCCGATCTATATTTAGACTTGAAACTCCCGCTCAACTCCTTTCAGCCAATCATCATCAGAATCCCGAGTTCTACCTGGATACTGGAATCGTCTGGAAAGGTAAGACCATCTCCAACCTGCTTGGAAAAGAGGGGGGGGGGAGGGAGAGAGCACAGGAACATACCAAACTACAAACTATATATCTTAATACTAAAAAGGAGGGGGGGGCCCAATTCCGTGTGTCCCCCTTCTATTTAAGGGGGGCCCTTACAAACCCCAGTGCCGGACCTCTGTGACACCATAATACCAGGACTAAATATGTCTTGCAAGGCACTGGCAATTCAAGTGTCCAAGATGATATTAAATGACATAAAATCCTCTCTTGAGGCCACTATAGTTTCCTCCCTAGCAACCATACAGGGAGATATAGCAACGCACATCTCACAGATTACTGAACTTCAGGAGAGAGTCAGCCTGTTAGAAGAGGAAATACATTCTACAAAAATAAAACTATAACAGAATATGAATGTCACAGCTTCATTGCAAACAAAGACTGATGATCTAGAGAACCGCTCTAGGCGCAACAATTTACGTATTATAGGTTTACCTGAATCCATTCCAGCCATGCAATTACATGCTATATGTTCTCTAGAAATTCCCCAAGCCTTGGGTATCCCAGGTCACATTACTGTGGAAAGAGCGCACCGTGTGGGACCCCCACCAGCCAAACAAAAGCAAGATGCAAATAAAAAGGAACAGAAACCCAGACAAGTGATTGTCAAGTATCTGAATTATAATGATAAAAACAACATTTTACAAAGCTTTAAAAAATCTACAGTTGATGTTGCAATTCGTGGCCACAAAATCCTCATGTTTAATGACTACTCCGCAGCAGTGGTTCAAAAACGTAAAGCTTTCACACACATTTGCTCAACATTGGTGAAAAATCAAATACGATTTGCTCTTCTTTATCCTGCCATACTGAAAGTTTTCAAATCGGATGGTTCAGCCTCTCTTTACAGTTCTCCTGAGGAAACCATTTCTTCCCTTAAAGATGTAAAGGGTCTCACTCCACCTATTCAAGACAAGCACAAGAGACGACGTTTGGATAGTCCTACTGATACGGTAGAAAAAATGGAATGATTATGAACGCCATCTTTATTCTGTTGGACGCTATGCTGCTCATTAAAACTGAGTATTTTTTCTCTATTTAGCCCTATACATGTTGACTAAATACTATATTAGGGACACCTTGTTACTACATTATTATTTTCTTTAGTCTAGGTAGTAATGCATTTGGTGGTGTGTGTGTCTGTGTGTAAGTATGTATTTATGTATGTATATATGTATATATGTATATGTGTGTGTGTGCATGTATATGTATGTATATGTATAATTCCACCTTGTATGGTTTTAGGTTTAAGTACAACTTCTTTAAGTACTAATCATTATATACTGGCTCTCCCTTTTATTTTATTTTATTTATTTGCATCCCTGTGACAACTCACGCATTTCTCAGGAGGGTAGGGATGTGTATGTCTTTAATTTTAATATATACTCATTTAGTGGAGCGGAGGTTGATGTGACCTCTCCACCAGTTATTTCTTTCTCTTTATTTCTTCTCCATAATGCGGAGTTTGCGAATGCTCCGAACATTGGACAATACGAAAAAAGTGAAGTCCACATCTCACTTTATTCGCTTAGTTTATATTGTTAACTGTTTTATTCTTAGGTATATCACCTTTAGTTTGTCTGAAAATGCTACATGCTATCCTCTTTTTCTGCCTGAAAGGGTTACCCACTATGTTATTGTGCTTCCAGGGTCTCTTCTTAACACCTCCTCTTCTATTAATATTGTATGAAATTAATCACTTGGAATGTTAAGGGACTACGTTCCCCATCTAAGGTGACTTCTATACTGAAACACCTTAAGAGACTAAGGGTACTATTACACCAACAGATTATCTGACAGATTTTTGTGAGCCAAAGCCAGGAGTGGTTTTGAAAAGACGAGGAATCTCTGTCTTTCCTTTATGACCTGTTCTCTGTTTATAGTCCATTCCTGGCTTTGGCTCAAAAAAATCTGTCAGATAATCTTTTGGTGTAATAGTACCCTTAGGGCCGATATAGTATTATTGCAAGAAACACATTTAACTGAATCAGATTATTTCAGACTTAAACGTTTTTGGGTGGGTGCAGTTTATGGTTCACCAGCTATTAACCGTAAAGGCGGGGTAGTTATTCTTACACATAAAAATTTAGCCTGTACGGTATTATCTCAATATCAAGATGATGAAGGCAGGATATGTCATCTTCTTATTGACACTCCAGCGGGCAAATATAGCATATATAACGTTTATGGTCCCAACACTCAGAGACCTGATTTTTAAAAAAAATTGGAAAACCTCATTCTGCAAGATGACAATAATCTTAAAATAGTTGGTGGAAACCTAAATACTGTTCTTAATACAACTGAAGATAGAAAAAAGAACTAAGACCCCTACTGTATATACTTCATCAGATAATATTTTATCCAACTTCCTAATTCTACCTCCCTATCTGATTCTTGGCGTCATCTACACCCAGATGGTAGAGAATACTCTTTTTACTCTCACTCCCAAACTGCCTGGTCAAGAATAGACTACTGTTTAGTGTCACCGGACTCTCTTGGCAGAGTAGAAGACTCTGAAATTCATGATATAGTAATTTCGGATCACTCCCCTGTTAGTTTACAATTAAGAGATATTTTTCAGAAGTGATCCGATATTATTTGGAGATTTCCTTCTCATTTAGCTAATGATGAATCATTTATCAAACTATTAAAAAAATGGTGGTCAGACTTTTATTCTAACAATGCTGAACATACACAATCCCCAATACTTTTCTGGGAGACTGCAAAAGCAGTTCTAAGGGACCAAATCATTTGTTATGTGGCTGCCCAGAAACGTGAAGCACGTAAAAACTATCTTCAACTTTCCCAAGATCTGCGCTCTACATACACTCTTTTCCTGTCTTCCCCTACAGATGACAATAAATCTAAATGGACAGCAGCTAGACAAGCTTTCGAAATTGCACAGGAAAAGCTCAATACTATATATAGAGATCAATACATATCCCGTTTATTCCGCTATGGTAATAAATCAGGGAAAATGTTAGCTAACCTTGCTAAAGGACGTAGACCTACTACACATATCCCTGCTCTCAAAGATACAGCGGGTAATATACAAAAAGATCCTAAAGTCATATCACAACTTTTACAACAATTTTACCGCTCACTATATTCCAAAGATAGGCTTGATCTGGCTGCTGGTAAGAACTTTCTAGAGTCATTAACTCTACCTTCTCTTGACACACCTTCTCTTGATTCTCTCAACGCCCCAGTCACATTGGAGGAAATTACTGCCACTATCTCTTCACTTAAAAATAACAAAGCTCCAGGCCCTGATGGCTATAGTGCAGAATTTTATAAATCTATGTCTTCTGTCATCTCCCCCACTCTTCTTTCTACTTTCCAAACTATTCTGACTGACCATCACATGCTCCCCTCAGGAGATACTGCATATATCAAAATACTACATAAACAGGGGAAGGATCCGACATCTCCTAATTCGTACAGGCCAATCTCTTTAATAAATGTAGACCTAAAATTGTTGGCAAAGATTATGACCAATAGATTGGCAGACATCCTACCATCACTAATAGGCAGCCATCAAGTTGGCTTTATAAAAGGACGTTCTGGTGTCACTAATATAAGAACGGTACTAGCGGCCCAGTCTGGTGTCCAATCTGGGGGTCGTTCCAGCCACTCTCCAGGTCTGTTGGCAATTGACGCCGAAAAGGCTTTTGATAATATCAGCTAGGAGTGGCTGGACATGACCTTAACAAAATTTGGTATCACAGGTCAATTCAAAGATTTTATTTCCACAATATACACATCTCCGAAAGCTAGAATTCATACCCCGGGTTTCCTTTCAGATAGCTTTCCCTTACAAAAAGGTACCAGACAGGGTTGCCCCCTATCCCCTCTATTGTTCAATTTGGCGATGGAGCCTCTTGCTAGATATCTTATTTCTTCTGACTTTTTCTCAGGCATACGGGTTGGTTCCCAAATCATCAAAGTTACATGCTTTGTTGATGATACTTTAATATATTTAGATAACCCAGATCTACATGTTCCGGCAGTATTAGATGCCTTAAATTTTTTTGGTTCCTTCTCTGGGTATAGAATCAATATACATAAAAGTCAACTTCTTTACCTAACTCCACATAAGAGGTCTACTTCGGGTCCTGCGGGGGTCTCCATCGCCAAATCCTATATTACTTATCTTGGAATCCAGATTGGCAGAACTCCCTCCTCACTATATTCCCTGAATTATCGCCCTATAATTAAGAGAATAAAACAAGATCTCCAGAGATGGGAATCTCTACCATTCTCAATTCTAGGCCGTACCCACATAATTAAAATGATGTGTGGTTTGGAAAACTGTTATATCCAATGCAAACAATACCCCTTTTACTCAAACATTCTGACGTTTCCCTACTCCAATCATATTTCACTAAATTTATTTGGCAATCAAAGAGACCTCGTATTGCCTATTCCACTCTTGTCTCCCTACTTCTAAAGGTGGCGCTCAATGCCCAGATATTAGATTATATAATTTAGCCGCTCTCTTTCGCCATGCTAAAGATTGGATTATGGACACGTCATATTTCTCCAATATTTTAATTGAGAAAGCTTTAGCAGCACCTTGGCCTTTACCCACCCTGCTACATGCTAAATTACCAGAACTACCCCCAGAAATTAAGAGAAGTGTTATCTTTAACCCCTTCCCCCAATATGACGTCCAGGGACGTCATGAAAAGCAGTGGCAGAATGCATCATGACGTCCCTGGACGTCATGCTTTCCCTGCCTCCCCCCTCTGTCCCTGGGTGAGATCGGGCAGCAGGAGGAGGCTGTGTCACACAGCATCCTCCTGCTGCCACTGCCCGGAGGGGAGCCGCGCTCCCCCCCGGGCAGTTAACCCCATAAACGCCGCGGTCAATGCGACCGCAGCGTCTATAGGGAGATTCAGTGTCCCCCGCCGATCGGGCGGCGGGGGGAGGCTGCAGAACGCTGCCTCCCCCCACCTACACAAACAGTGTGTCCCCCGGCCCCCTCCCCTCGTCCTCCGATACCGGCGGATCGCCGCTACTACCTCTTTCGCGGCGATCCGCCGGTACCGGGCATTACCGGCGCCGCCGATAGCTTTCATCTCCCCCCACCGTGAATCCACTTAGACCCCAGATCAGCCCCCCGATCACCCTACCCGGGCGGCCATCAGATCCAAGATGGCCGCCCCCATCCCTGCGAACAAACGATGTTTGTTCGCAGGGATGGAAATGAATAAGTGATCAAAGCCCCATGCTCTCCGCCACCGGAGGTAGCGGAGAGCATGGGGCAGTGATCGGGGACCCCCCCGTGTGGTCCCGGAGCAGGCGATCGGCGGTATATACTATATACCGCCGATCGCCTGTTCCCAGTGCTGCCGCCTTTTTTTATCCCGTCACCATAAATCATTGGTGACAGGGGATAAAAAGTGTCACCGTGCCCCCCCCCCCAAGTCGCCCCCCACCCCCCCAGTCACCCCCGTCCCCCAGTCACCCCCCCTTCCCCACATACGTTACCTGATCCACGGAGCTCCGTCCTCCTCGACGTCCAGGCTGATTCTGAAGTGCGCATGCGCTCCAGAAGCAGTTAGCTCTGAAAATTTAAAGTGACAGAGACCAATTTGGTCTCTGTCACTGAACTATGATTACTGTGATAGAAAATATCACAGTAATCATAGTAATACAGTGAAAATTAATGTATAAAGTACAAAAAGTGACAAACATACAAAAAAATAAAACACACACTTTTTATTATAGTAATAATTGCAGTTTACTCCCAGATTACCCCTAGCCCCCCCAAATTACCCGTAACCACCGCAGGTTGCCCATATCCGCCCCAGATTGCCCGTATCCACCCCAGATTGCCCGTAATCACCGCACGTTGCCAATAACCACCGCACGTTGCCCATAACCACCGCACATTGCCCATAACCACTGCACGTTGCCCATAACCACCGCACGTTGCCACTAACCACCGCACGTTGCCACTAACCACCGCACGTTGCCACTAACCACCGCACGTTGCCCATAACCACCGCACGTTGCCCATAACCACCGCACGTTGCCCCTAACCACCGCACGTTGCCCATAACCACCGCACGTTGCCACTAACCACCGCACGTTGCCTATAACCACCGGACATTGCCTATAACCACCGCATGTTGCCTATAACCACCGCATGTTGCCCGTAACCACCGCACGTTGCCCATAACCACCGCACGTTGCCTGTAACCACCCCAAATTGCCAGTGAGCCCCTCCAGATGGTCCGTAATCAGCCCCGATTGCCCGTAACCCCGCATATTGCACGTAACCACCGGATGTTGTCCTCTAACCACTGCACGTTGCCTCTAACTCACACACGTTGCCAGTGACCCCCTCCAGATTGCCGTAACCACCCAAAATTACATGTACCCACCCCTGATTACCTATAAGCACTTCCGTTTATCCGTAACCACCCCAGATTGTCTGTAACCACCCCATGTTGCCCGTAACCACCGCAGATTATCCGTAACCACCCCACATTACCTGTAATCTCATTTTTTTTTTGTATTTTAGTAACTGCGCTATTCTAATAACCATTACTAGCTGCGGTTTTGCTCCAGCAAATTGGCTCTCCCTTCCTTCTGAGCCCCGCTGTGTGCCCATACAGTGGTTTATGCCCACATATGGGGTACCGTTGTACTCAGGAGAACCTGCGTTACAGATTTTGGGGTACATTTTTTCTCCCATTCCTCGTGAAATTGAGAAATTTTAAACTAAACGAACATATATTGGAAAAATTCGAGTTTTTCATTTTTACTGTCTTATTTTGAATACTTTCCTCTAATACCTGTGGGGTCAAACCGCTCACTGCACCCCAAGATGAATTCTTTGAACGGTGTACTTTCCTAAATGGGGTGACTTTTGGGGGGGGTTCTCTTCTGCTGACACTACAGGGGCTCTGCAAACGCACCTGGCGCTCAGAAACTTCTTCGGAAAAATCTGCACTGAAAATGCTAATTGGCGCTCCTTCCCTTCTGAGCCCGGCTTGGTGCCCATACAGTGGTTTATGCCCACATATGGGGTACCGTTCTACTCAGGGGAACCTGCGTTACAGATTTGGGCATGCAGCTTCTCTCCTGTTCCTCGTGAAATTGAGAAATTTCAAACTAAACAAACATATTATTGGAAAAATTCAAGTTTTTCAATTTTACTGTCTTATTTTTAATACTTTCCTCTAATACCTGTGGGGTCAAAATGGTCAACACACCCCAAGATGAATTCTTTGAGGGGTGCACTTTCCAAAATAGGGGGGGCCTTATGGGGGGGTTCTCTTCTGCGGACACTACAGGGGCACTGCAAACGCACCTGGGGCTCAGAAACTTCTTCAGCAAAATCTGAACTGAAAATGCTAATTGGCGCTCCCTTCCTTCTGAGCCCTCCTGTGTGCCCATACAGTGGTTTATGCCCCCATATGGGGTACCGTTGTACTCAGGAGAACCTGCGTTACAAATTTTGGGGTGCGGATTCTCTCATGTTCCTTGTGAAATTGAGAAATTTTAAACTAAACGAACATATTATTGGAAAAATTCGAGTTTTTCATTTTTACTGTCTAATTTTAAATACTTTCCTCTAATACCTGTGGGGTCAAAATGGTCACCACACCCCAAGATGAATTCTTTGAGGGGTGTACTTTCCAAAATGGGGTGACTTTTGGGGGGGGTCCTCTTCTACGGACACTACAGGGGCTCTGCAAACGCACCTGGCGCTCAGAAACTTCTTCAGCAAAATCTGAACTGAAAATGCTAATTGGCGCTCCTTCCCTTCTGAGCCCCGCTGTGTGCCCATACAGTGGTTTATGCCCCCATATGGGGTACCGTTGTACTCAGGAGAACCTGCGTTACAAATTTTGGGGTGCGGATTCTCTCATGTTCCTTGTGAAATTGAGAAATTAAAACTAAACGAACATATTATTGGAAAAATTCGAGTTTTTCATTTTTACTGTCTAATTTTAAATACTTTGCTCTAATACCTGTGGGGTCAAAATGGTCACCACACCCCAAGATGAATTCTTTGAGGGGTGTACTTTCCAAAATGGGGTGACTTTTGGGGGGGTTCTCTTCTACGGGCACTACAGGGGCGCTGCAAACGCACCTGGCGCTCAGAAACTTCTTCAGCAAAATCTGCACTGAAAATGCTAATTGGCGCTCCTTCCCTTCTGAGCCCCGCTGTGTGCCCATACAGTGGTTTACGCCCACATATGGGGTACCGTTGTACTCAAGAGAACCTGTGTTACAAATTGTGGGGTGCAGATTCTCTCATGTTCCTTTTGAAAAGGAGAAACTTTAATCTAAACATATATATTATTGGAAAATTAAAATTTTCGATTTCTTTAAGGCCTAATTGTGAATACTTTCCTCCAGCCCCTGTAGGGTTAAAATGCTCATTATACCCCTATATTAATTCTTTAAGGTGTCTAGTTTCCAAAATGGGGTCACTTATGGGGTTTTACAGCATACAAGCCTCCTAAATCAACTTAAAAAAAGAACTGGTCCCTAAAAAAAAATCAGTTTTGGAAACTTTCACAAAATGTGATAATTTGCTAATAAATTTCTAAGCCCCATAACAGCCTAAAAAAGTAAAATATGTTTCCCAAATTATGCCAGAATAAAGAGGACATATTGGTAATGTGATTTAGTAACTAATTTATGTGCTGTGACTTCCTTTTTTAGAAGCAGAGAATTTCAGAAGTTCATAAAATGCAAAATTTTCAAATTTTTCATGATATTTTGATGTTTTTCACAAAAAACACACAAAGTAGTGACCAAATTTTGCCACTAATATAAAGTGCCATATGTGACAAAAAAACAATCTCAGAATCGCTAGCATACGTTAAAGCATCACTGAGCTATAAGCGCATAAAGTGAGACAGGTCAGATTTTGAAAAATGAGCTTGGTCATTAAGGCCAAAACAGGCTGCGGAGGCAAGGGGTTAAAGACACCATTGCCACATGGAAGGCGATATGAAAATTATATGGTTTACCCTTTTGCCTATCGAAAAGATTTCCTCTGTGGCATTCACCACTTTACCCACCTGACTCAGACAAATTGGACTACTCAGAGTGGCAGAGTGCACATGTTTCTTCTGTTGGGGATCTGCTGGATACTAATTCCAACACTTTCTTATCATGGGATATCGTCAGAACACGATTTAAATTGTCTTCATTTAATTTACCTCAATACGATTCTATAATTGAATTTCTTACTTCCAGAGTACGGGGCATAGCAGAAGCAGAAAGTGATATAGAGTTTGATAAACTATTCCCAACACCACCAGTTCATAATTCTTTATCACATACATATGGAGAACTTAGATCACGCTCTCAAAAGAATTTATCTAGACAAATTTTTTTTAAAAAATGGTCCTCCGTAATTTTTTCAGAGGATCTGACCCAACAAATATTGAGAGGATCTCAACTAGTGCATTCTGCCACTCCTAATGTGGTTCTACGTGAAATACATTTCCGCTTTATACACAAGGCTATATATGCCTTTAATATTCCTTTTTCCAACTCCCACACTTCTCACATAAACAGTTGCCCGAAATGTTCACTTCCTAAAGCAGACTTGTTTCATTGTGCCTGGGCCTGCACGCGAGTGCAGGAATTTTGGGACTCTGTGCGGCTCTATCTTTTGTCCACTTGGGGCCATGCCATACTACTTCTCCCTCTTAGTTATCTTTTTCATTTTATTGATATAGACTCTACTACTCCCTCTCCTAAATTACTTACTTCTAAAGGAATTCATTTAACTCTATTAGTTTCCCTGAAATGTTTATTAAGACACTGGATACTGGATACTCTACCAGACATTTCTGAGGTAATCTCCGCTCTGAAGGAGATCTTTCATTGGGAACTTTTGGATGTATTGCGCACCAAAGAAAAATCAACAAAAACATTTATGTCCAAATGGACACAATTTCTAATTCATGATTTTACTATAGAAGAGAGAGACTCTGTCATTAATCAATTTAAGGACACTGATTGGTATTGCATGGCCGCCCAAAAGGGAACTCTGGGAGCAATCCAAATATCTTAAGCTTTTCCCTTTCTCTGTTAAAGACAATTCTCTCCATTCTATTGGTAGCATATTTGAATATCTGACATCTATACCATGTCTTAAGGTGATATTATAAATTACTGTTTTTCTACTTATGTTTTTGGTAAGACTATGTTGTATTGTATATGATAATATATCTTTTAAGGTTATTACAAAGGCTCATAGTATCTGTATGATATTGTAAACATACAATCCTTTGTTGCCTGTGAGCGACTTTCTTTTTGAATATGTAATGAATTTTCAATATGTATGTTCAAATATTACATAAGCCACTAATAAAATATCGTTTAAAAAAAAAAAATGTTCCAGCACTGGAAACTTTTTTATTGGCCAGAAGAGAGCTATGAGAATCACCCTGGCTGAAAACCTGCTAACTTCCCTCAACACCTGTGGAAGTAAGGGAAGAAAAGGCATCATCTGCCATTCAGGGAAGACTGAACCTAAGAAAGAAAGAGTCTAAAACAGTGCGAGATCAGCATCTCTTCCGCTAACCGAATGAAAATCTTCAGAGCTGGGGATATTCTAAATAGTAAGCACTGAACTGAAAGGGACAGATTTTCCTTTGTTAGGGTGGTCTTTGGGTAAGACCTTCAGGTATATTGTATGGTAGCCAGATTGAAGGGGCGACTCGGCCGAGAAGGATGCAGAAAACTCGAGATGGATCTGAGTAGCAGCATGTTTATTGACATGAAATCATCTTCTTTTATACCCCTCGCAGGGCGTATATTTTTTAAATATTAACATAAGATTTTTAGATGTTTTCCATAGATGAAGTTATATGATTTGTATCCGGTCATGCGCAGTATGATCAACATGACTAAACAACTTATTTGCAGAATAAGGGAATTTAAGAAGAAGAACATCCAACATGGTTAGTTAAAGGTTAGTATTGATCAATTCCCCGCTAATCAGTTTATTAGTGCTCATTTTGCTAAGCTATCTCTAATTATTGTAGCTCTTTATCAATGTTCTGTAGAGCAGAACATTGATAAGTGTCCTTAGATGGGTCAGCTTGACCCACCTAGTCAAACAACATCAGTATCTGGCAAACCATATGTCTATGAGAATCATATTAACTCTATCCTCTCTGTGTCCCAGAATTATACTGAAGCCCCTCATCCCTGACAGCTCCCCCTTTTGTGATTAAGTGGTGATGTCCTCCATCCCTCCTTCAGGTATCTCACGTACCCTAGACAGTACATGCAAGACTTTCCTAACCATTTTTCACTTGATTCCCTTCAGGGGGCGTTAGACATCAACACTTTAATCACAATTTCATGAATTACTGTATGCATGATTTAACATTAGTATTGTCTCTTAAACAAGTTCACAGTTCTCGTTGTTGCAGGGGGTGATCGTCATATACATGGTTTTGTTGATTGAAGCGTCAATCAGCCGTTGGATGAGACCTCGAATGCAGGAATACAGCAACATCCACAAGTAACCAAAACCGCCGCCACGATTGCCACAGAAAGGAATAGGCTGGATACGAGGTGGCTTCATTTTCCGAACCATGATTCTAGCCATTCGGTGAAAGGATTATCGATCCCAGAATTCTCTGCTAGTTCCTCAGATAGGGTTGTAAGGCCGGCTATTGCTTTTGTTACGCTTCCGTTTAGGAGCTGTGTTATTAGGAATAAAAGGTACAACAATAAGTTCCAAACATTTTACAAACACCTCCTTTTTCTGAGAGTATTATGTCTAGAGCCATTCTATTTTGTCAGGTCATTAGTGTGGTCGGCCCTATCTGGTCAGCAAGTGCCCTTAGTGCATCTCGTGTGAAATTTATGAATCTCTGCTGATTGTAGTGTATATGTAGTTTATCCAGTCCACATTTTTGTTAATTGTGGACCACCAAAAGAGAATTAATTCGAACCCAGCAGCTATCTAATTTCTAGCTTTAAATTCATCTGGCACCCCTCTGGGGACCCCAATGCTGTCTATGTAGACCCTTGAATCGAAGGATCCTGCTGGGGACTCCTCACGCTTACTCCGGGATAAGAGGCTACGTCTGCGCCTTGCTCGCCTGGCCCGTCCACTAAGTCTTCTAGGTGTTCCGTCAAAATTGGCTGTACCTAGGCTGTCAATTCTAAAGCCTTTTTGCTTCTCCTTCTCGGTCCCTATTGAGGAGATTATTTGGAAGGGCATCAGCACTTGGGCTAAAGTGCAGCTGCCCGTCCAGGCTGTAGGAAGCCTTTGCCTCAGCTTCATGTCGCCACATAACCGCCACACATCAGTTCTGGCTATACCCTGATTCACGAACCATTTAGCCTCATATCTGTATCCTCATCTATAAGGATGGTCCTTGCACAAAAGTCTAAGATCAAGTTCCCCACTAACTTCCCACTCCCTGTTCATTAGAAACAGGTATAGTTTCCTGGATAGGCCACTACCCTGGGAGGGACCTAATCTATCCTTACTGGTGGGTATTTGCTAGAAACAGCCTTACAGGGATCCTGTTCAGATGGTTCATATGAACTATTGAACAGAGCTAAGATACACTGCGAGTCCTAGTCATCCTGTCCCTCAGCCTGGAACGGGATGGTTCCCAGGTGAGGCCTGGTCGTAGCACATGCAATACAGTTGGTCTTGTTATTTTGGGCAGTTGTGTATCTCATCCAATTAAGCCACTCATTTCTGTGTACCCTGTCTCTATAGCTATTTTATCCTCATAGGTAGTTTCTTCTATTTGTCTAGCTCCTAGGTCTGTTCAAGGGATTACTGGGGGACTTCCTGTGGCTTCAAGCTCTGGGAGGGCCTTTAGCCAAAAGTGTCTTTGTATAACCTTATACCTTGGTCTAAACAGTCCTAATACATACAGACCTTCATCCATCAAAGATGGTTCATGGATGTTTATAATATGGGGGTTGCATGAGTTCCCCCACTCCAGGGTCTGTGGGTCACAAGTCCACCTAGGGTTAACCTTTAATATAGTCATTCTCTCAAGTAAAGGCCTTCCTGTCTTTCTAACTAGGGTTTCCGCTTCCTCCGGGGTATATCCCCATGGACCCCCTGTGTTCCAAGCTGCATCTGACCATGAGTTACAGTCTTCGTCCCCTGGTCTATTCACACAAATGTACGTCACTGCCCCTGGAGTCCCTGTAATGAATCTGTAGGTCCCCTCCCCGTCGTCCTCTTCCCTATGTATACTACACTTCTACAGAAGTCGAGACGGAAAGTTACTACTGGTTGTGAAGTGTTAAACCACATGGTTACCACATTATTATTTTGGGTTATGAACCCTTTTTGTTTGGACTTGGAGCAATGTTACCCATATGATCAGGATTAGGATCATCCTTTTGTCTCAGAGCTTTGCAACAGCCTGCTCTCCCATATCTGTAGTTACAGGTTGACATCTGATAAATCTGTAAGGATGACATCAATACAGACAAGGACATACCTATATAGACCACCTGTGGCAGTTGGATGAAGTCCACTTACATTCCCTGAAACAGGCAAGAAGATCACAGACTATGCAGACAAGCACCTTCATTGTGTTACCTACAGTAAGTTATGACAGGTGTAGGTGATACAGATCTACACTTTTTTTATATTTGTTGACCCCTGGGCCGCCCAATGTGAATATACTACATCACATTACACATGGCTTCCTTCTGCTGGTTTTGTCAGATACAGGGGCGTAGCTAATGTCTCCTGGGCCCTGGTGCGAGAGGCCAACTTGGGCCCCCCCCCTCCTTTCACGACCAAGTGATGCTATTGTTGTGTGTGTGTGTGTATATATATATATATATATATATATATACACAGTGGTGCCTTGGATTATGAGCATAATTCGTTCCAGGACCGTGCTTGTAATCCAAATCCACTCTTAAACCAAAGCAAATTTTCCTATAAGAAATCATGTAAATGCAGACAATTGGTTCCACACCCCAAATATATTTATTATTCTGTACTGTACAGTAATGGAGAGGATGGGAAACAAGGGCTGACAGAGACTGCAGGGAGCATGAAGGAATGAGCAGGGCAGATGTGGGCACATACATGCAGCACTCTCTGTCCGGGGAGAGAGGGGTTACAGCTATGGAGAGATTACCCCCCCCCCACACACACACACACAGTCCTGTCCCCTGATGTAAGCCCCAGCCTGAAGGGGATCTGCTATGATTTGGAAGGTGTTTAGAGTACAGTGCTGTAGACCCCGCTATGCAGGCCATGCCCCTTCTCCACTCGCGCTCCCACCCAATACAGGAAGTTCTTAAACCAAAGCAATGCTCTTAAACCAAGTCACAATTTTGAAAAACTGTGAGCTCTTAAACCAAAACGCTCTTAAACGAAGTTACTCTTAAACCAAGGTACCACTGTATGTATATATATATATATATATATATATATATACATACACACACACACACCAAGACAGATATTACCTATTACCGCCATACTGTTACCGACCAAATCCTGTATACTGAGACCAATATTACCAGTAATACCAGTATATAGGGAGGAAACATTACTGCCACACCACAACCACTACCATCACCACCATATTGTTACTGACCAAATCCAGTACACTAAATCACCTCATCCAGTCATATAGAGGTGGCCCCAGCTCTACACAGGCTCTATACACCATATACATTACTGTGCAGTTATATCAGGTGACTCACAGGAGACGTCTTTTCTGATCGGAGTTCTTTCCTTTTCATCTTCTTCTCCATCCGTCCTAGGCCGTTATGAGAACTTCTCCGAGCCACGAATCCACAGAATCTGCCAGACAGACATATTAGGCTCCACACTCTGACACCATCTCCATCTCTCTACACACTGCACATCTGTACTGTCCCCTTTACACCCTCATTTAGTGGGTAGCCCTGACTCTATGTGACCTCCTAATAATATATGCCCCCCTCTGTGTATTCCCTCTCCCCCTATGTTGCCCCCCCCAAATAGATGGCCCCCTTCCTCCCTCCCTTATAGATGGTCCCCTTTCCCCCCCCCCTCATAGATGGCTATTCTTTTCCCCCACCCTCATAGATGGCCCCTCTTTCCCTCCACCCTCATAGATGGCTCCTCTTCCCCCCCACCCTCATAGATGGCCCCCCTCTTTCCCCCCACCCTCATAGATGCCCCCCTCCTTCCCCCCCACCCTCATAGATGCCCCCCTCCTTTCCCCCCACCCTCATAGATGGCCCCCTCTTTCCCCCCACCCTCATAGATGCCCCCCTCTTTCCCCCCACCCTCATAGATGGCCCCCTCTTCCCCCCACCCTCATAGATGGCCCCCTCTTCCCCCCACCCTCATAGATGCCCCCCTCTTTCCCCCCACCCTCATAGATGCCCCCCTCTTTCCCCCCACCCTCATAGATGCCCCCCTCCTCCCTTATAGATGGTCCCCTTTCCCCCCACCCTCATAGATGCCCCCCTCCTTTCTCCCCACCCTCATAGATGCCCCCCTCCTTTCCCCCCACCCGTACAGGCTGATAAAAAAACAAAACTTAACTCACCTGACAACGCGCTCCCATGTCGATCCTCACTCCTTCGGTCTGTCCTCGGCTGCTGCGCGGCTGCCGGGGGTGTCACGTCTTATCCCCTGCAGCGCGCGCATCCCAGAACTCCCTGCGCGCCGGAAACCGGAAGTCAGGGCCCAAGGCGTGCAGGGAGTTCTGGGATGCGCGCGCTGCCGGGGGTAAGACGCGACACCCCCGGCAGCCGCGCAGCAGCCGTGGGAAAGACGGAGCCAGACTCTTGTGACCGCAAGCAAAACAATGCTTGCGGTCACAAGAGTGATTGATCGGGGGGCCCCGCGGGCCCCCCTTGTGGCGGGCCCGGTCGCGGCGGCGACCCCCGCGACCACGGTGGCTACGCCACTGGTCAGATAACTAACAGTGAGATACAAGGCTGCAGGTAAACACAGTTTCTTACTGTCTGGATGCCATCTTCACCCTGTACCTCTTCTCCAACCACTGGTCTCTCAGCCTGTCGCTGCTCATCTCTGAAAAAGACTTAAAAGGACAACTCCGGACAAAAGTATTTTTTGATATGTTATTACTTATGGAAAGTTAGACAAATTTCTAATATACACTAGTTATGGGAAATGCACATAAAGTGCTATTTCCCTCAATTTAGTAGATCAGGCAGACTTCAATTGTTCTAAAAACCAGTGAGGTCACGAACCGAACCAGAGCAGGGCTGGGTGTAATTCCTATAAAGCGTCCAGCTGGGGTGCAATGTATGGAGAACTTCTATAGTAAGAATAACTATCACAAGTGCCAGCAGCCCCATCCACGGCACATAGGATGGGGCTGCTGGCACTTGTGGTGCAGCTGCCCCCAAGTAAACACCCCCACCAGTGAAAGACCCCCAAACTACCCCTAACAGAAGTGCCATCAGCCCCGTCCACAGCGCTTAGGACGGGACTGGCGGCTGCCCGCTCTCTCTGTGGAGTGGAGAGGGGGGAAGAGAGAGGGGGCAGCCGCACTACAAGTGCCACCAGCCCCGTCCTAATCGCTGTGGACGGGGCTGATGGCACTTCTGATAGGGGTAGTTTGGGGGGCTTTCACTGGTGAGGGTGTTTACTTGGGGGCTGCTGGCACTTGTGATAGTTATTCTTACTATAGAATTTCTCCATACACTGCACCCCTGCTGGACGCTTCATAGGAATTACACCCAGCCCTGCTCTGGTTCGGTTCGTGACCTCACTGGTTTTTAGAAAAATTGAAGTCTGCCTGATCTACTAAATTGAGGGAAATAGCACTTTATGTGCATTTCCCATAACTAGTGTATATTAGAAATTTGTCTAACTTTCCATAAGTAATAACATATCAAAAAATAGTTTTGGCCGGACTTCTCCTTTAAAAGCAAACAGATCCAACTCTCCCCATCCACTTGTACACTTTGTACGGTTACCTTGGGAAGAGGCCGGAAACCGCAGCATCGGCAGCTTCATCCATCCTCTGTCCCCCTTCTTGGCTGCAGGGGTTACCTGTGTGAACCTTAATGTTGTGTCAGCCGCTCTTTATGACGGCCAGAAGCTAAAATTACCACTGGACAAGAAATAATAACTGGACATGTGGGTGTTGGTTTAGGAATGGGGGTTTTGAAACATATTTATAATCATCACAAAATGGTTATCACCCAAATAAAAACAATAAAAACATTAGACATGGCTGGTACCAAAATAACTTTCTTTTGCTAAAAATCAATTAGAACACACATTGGAAACAAAAGTTTTCAAAGAATAAACCTTTTACGGGATAAAGCAATTTCATAAAGAATAGGATGCATATAACATATATTTATCTGTTTAGTAGTGTAATTTCCCCTTGTAGTGAACATCTGTGAGTGCATGTTCTTCATGTATTCATGTATCTATGATACATTAACCAAGTAAATTCCTTCACATAAAAGTCTGTTATAGAAGCTGCTTTCTTATCAATGAGCTTCACATAAATATTACAATGTGCATAAATACTAGGTGCGCAGCTTCGTGCCCCCTTGCAGGGGTGGTGCTGTGGGGACATTGAATATGACCCGTAACAATAAGACATAATGGACGTTAGGATTTGTCACATCACACATAAAACAAGCCCAGTAGCCACCACCATTTAGGCTGTCGACCTCCTGTTCCCATACACATACATGTTATGCTTTTTCTATGTGCTTTGTCCCTTTCTCTAATGCAGGCATCTCGATTTTGTATATTCCTGCACAAATTTACCTTCTTGTTTCCTATCTTCTGCTACCTGGCAGATTACCCAATATTTTACTAATTTTTTCCTCTCTTCTCTCAAGCCAACAACACTTTCTGTGCATTTCTTTCGATACCTCAAACCAAGCCTTAGCCTGTGCTCTTAACCCATTTTCATTGATCATGAAAAAGCAGTTTGAAGCTCTCTCCCCTGTCTTCATTGTTCTCCTATGGAGAGAGCTAAAGAAAAGACCAAAACAGGACAACAAAGAGTTAATCTACAAATCCCTCACCCGTTATCTCCTGGGACAGTCACCACTAACCTGTCTGAGCTCAGATTACAGCTGTCACCCAGCTCTGTGCCTGTAATCCTCTGTTATCTGCTCCTTCCTTCCTCCTCCCCCCTCCCCTCTCCCTAGAGCAGACAGGGTACGACTCATGCAACAAGTCACAATTTTCAGATTTTTTGCAGTGGATGGAAAGGAGGAGGGAGGGGGGGGACCTGGAAAAAGGCTTTTTACATGCAGATAATGGCATATTTGGCTAATAAACCCAATTACAAAGTTTCTTAAAATTGCCTGGACTATTGATATCTGCAAGAAAAAAAAAAAAAAATACAACAGTGACTCTTTAGGACCCATGTCATACCGGTACGTCATGGATCACTGTCACTTAAGGACCCATGTCGTAATGGTACGTCATGGATCACTGTCACTTAAGGACCCATGACGTACCGGTACGCGGGTCCTTTAAGAGGGCGCCGCGGACCGGCCGCATGCGATCGGGAGAGATGGCATGCAGAAATACACTGCAGGCCATCTCTCCCTGTCGGCATGGGGGGTTGTTAACCCCCCCATGCCAACGATCGCCGCTATTGGCTTATCAGTTCAGATCAGCCAATAGCGGCGATCGGAACCTTTCCGGGCCATCGGTGACCCGATGACCCGGAAAAAATGGTGGTCGGTGCTGTCCGAGGACGGCACCGACCGCCATTACTGTAAAAAGTAATGGTGGCCAGGTGCCACCGGCCCGATCGCCGTGAACGGCCGGCCACTACCGGCCGGCCGTGAACGGCGATCAAAGTCCCCAAAAGTTATAAATACCTGCTCTGGACCCCTCAGCTAGGTAGCTGAGGGGTCCAGAGCAGGTATTAGTACATTACTCACCTTTCCCGGGGTCCTGATCGGCGTCTTCCGGGTTCGCGGCGTCCTCGTGGTCTCGTTCGGGTCTTCGGCTTCCGTGACGTCACGTTCGGCTATTTTCGGCTCCAGCGTCGGGTTTTCAGGATTTTCCGCTCTGCTGCCCTCTAGCGGCTGATATGTGTAATACACTTATCAGCAGCTACAGGGATGTTCAGTATGTAATAAAGTTTTGTTTTTTTTTTTCTATTTTTTTTTTTTCTATTTTCCGCACCCTATCGCCGCTGAGTGTTGATCAGCATCGCACAAAAGTGCGCTGCTAATCAGCAACTCCTCCTTTTTGGCGTAGGGTGTTTTTTTTCTCTATCCTACTGCCACGGTCTGCTTATAAGTGCCGCACATAAGTGCGGCATTTATCAGCAACACCATTTTTGGCGTAGTTTTTTTTTTTATATACTTACTGTAAAAAAACACGTAAAAAACACTATATTACACCACACTACACTACATTGAATAAAGTTTGACACTACACCACTACATACCCCATATACTAGTCCCCGTATAAAGATGACCCCCAGGGTGTTTTCGGCGTCAGAGTGATACGTTATTATTGCCTCCGACACCGAAACAGCCAGTGAGGATAAATGGGGGGGATCCTTCGTTCCTCCATTCATCCTCATCCTCCAATGACATGTCTGGGGGATAGCGTAGTGTATGCTGCCTCCCAGACACGTCTTTTCCGCCAGTACCGTCCCAATAAGAGATCACGGTATGGCGTAAAATTCTACTAACTCTGTGAGCGTACCTCTGGGTACTCTTACAGATTTAGGGTAGGTGCACACTGCGCAATGGCGAAAATAAACCTTTGTGCATTCCGCAGCTGGCACCCACCGGCGGACTGATGCAGGCGCGCGTCTCCACCCGTGTCATAGACTCCATGTTATGCACAGGCGGATTCCATCGTCCATCCAAAGAATGAATACGTTGGACAGAGAGCGGAATCCGCCCGTGCATAGAATGGAGTCTATGACACAGACGGAGACGCGCGCCCGCATCACTCCGCCGGTGGGTGCCAACTGCGGAATGCACGAAGGGTTATCCTTCGCCATTCCGCAGTGTGCACGTACCCTTAGAGTGTATGAAGGAAGGGACACCCGAATGCCGCCCCCAGATGCCCCCTCCCCCCATCCTCGGAACAAGTGGGAAGATCGACCGGGAGCTGATCTTCCCACTGCTGGATAAAGGTCACCACCTGTACGGGGATAACTTTTATACCAGCACCCCCTCTTCGCTCCCTCGCTGCCTGAGCTACTGTAGCTTGCGGCACGATCCGAACATATCAGAAGTAGTAATAGAGCCCTAATATTTAGCAGCCATGGAGCGGACCCAGCGCTTCTGGATATAAAGGACCCCGTATGGCACCAGGACAACATTTTCCAGGTGACGTCCCCCACACTGGAAAACAGGAGACCCCAGAAGAAGTGCAGAGTGTGGCGTAACAGGGGGATCAGGAAGGACAACATTTTCCAGTGTGACACCTGTCCTGATCACCCCGGCCTCTGCATACTGGATCGCTTCAAGGCGTACCACACGTCATTGGGGTTCTACATTATCTAAATTCTGTCCCTTATTCCTATTTCAGGGGTCACGTTGATCCAGGGATTATTCTGATCGCCATTATGGAGTCGGGAAGGAATTTTTCCCCTGTGATGAGGCTACTGTCGTCTGCCTCACGAGGAGTTTTTGCCTTCCTCTGGATCAACACAGGTTGAGTTTGATGGACACCTGTCATTTCCAACCTTATAAACTAAAAATTGGCCCAATACCCCCAAATAAATTAGAATTGTCCCTTTTCCCCAGCTAAATAGGTATGGCCGCCATTCCCATTAGAGGAGGCCATGATGCAATTACAAAGCCTATGTGCGGCCAGGACAGTAGAAACCCCCCACAAGTGACCCCATTCTGGAAACTACACCCCATAAAGAATCTAACAAGGGGGGCAGCGGGTATATGGCCCCCTGGTGACGGCCACATTTGGGACGTGAAAATGAAAAAAATGGTATTTTTTATTTTCACGGCACATGTTCTACACATGTGCCCGTCACCAGTGGGGTCCATATGCTCACTGCACCCCTCGTTAGATTCCTTATGGGGTGTAATTTCCAGAATGGGGTCACTTGTCGGGGGTTTCTACTGTCCTGGCAGCACAGGAGCTTTGTAATTGCGACGTGGCCTCCATCCTCCATTCAAGCTTCTAAATGGCGCTCTGTCCCTTTGGTGGCTTGCCCTGTGCCCATATGGCACATTATGTCCACATGTGGGGTATTTTCGTACTCAGGGGAAATTACCCTACACGTTTTGTGTTCATTTTCTTTTTTAACCCCTTGTGGAAATGGAAAAAAATCAAGGCTAGACCAACATTTAGTGTAATTTTTTAAAAATTTTTACTCTAAATCATTAATCTTGTCATGATTTTTTCATTTTCACAAGGGGCTAAAAGGTAAAAAAAAACACTAAATGTGTAGCGCAATTTCTCCTGAGTACGGAAATACCCCACATGTGGACATAAAGTGCTATGCGGGTGAAGGGTAAGCCTCCAAAGGGAAGGAGCGCCATTTGGTTTTTTGAGGCTGGATTTGGCTGGATTGGATTTTGAGGGGCCATGTTGCATTTAAAAGGCCATTGTGTTGCCAAGACAGTTGAAACCCCCCACAAGTGACCCCATTATGGAAACTACACCCCTCAAGGAATGTAACAAGGGGTGTAGTGAGCATATGGACCCCACTGGTGACGGGCACAAATGTGGAACAATGTGGCGTGAAAATGAAATATTACATTTTTTACACTATAATGTTGGTCTAGCCTTGAATTTATCATTTTCACAAGGGGTTAAAAGAGAAAAAAAAACACAAAATGTGTAGAGCAATTTCCCCCGAGTCCGTAAATACCCCACATGTGGACATAAAGCGCCATGTGGGCGCAGGGCAAGCCTCCGAAGGGAAGGAGCGCCATTTGGATTTTGGAGGTTGGATTTGGCTAGAATGGATTATGAACGCCATGTCGCATTTACAGAGCCCTTGTGCTGCCAAGACAGTGGAAACCCCCCACAAGTGACCCCATTATGGAAACTACACCCCTCAAGGAATCTAACAAGGGGTGTAGTGAGCAAATGGACCCCTTGATGACGGGCACATTTGTGCCGTGAAAGTGAAAAAATGAAATTTTTCACTTTCACGTCACATTGTTCCACATTTGTGCCCGTCACCAGTGGGGTCCATATGCTCACTGCCCCCCTTGTTAGATTCCTTGAGGGGTGTAGTTTCCAGAATGGGGTCACTTGTGGGGGGTTTCCAGTGTTTTGGCAGCACGAGGGCTCTGTAAATGCGACATGGCCCTTGAAATCCATTCCAGTGAAATTCAGCTTCCAAACGCTCCTTCCCTTTGGAGGCTCGTCCTGCGCCCGCTTGGCACTTTATGTCCACATGTGGGGTATTTCTGTACTCGGGAGAAACTGCGCTACACTTTTTGTGTCTTTTTTTTCCTTTTATCCCTTTGTGAAAATGAAAAATTGAAGGCTAGAACAACGTTTTAGTGTAAAAAATACTTTTGTCTTTTTTCACGCCACATTGTTCGGAAAATCTGTGAAGCACCTGTGGGGTCCAAATGCTCACCGCACCCCTTGTTACATTCCTTGAGGGGTGTAGTTTTCTAAATGGTGTCCCTTTAGGGGTGTTTTTTAGGTTTTGGCACCCCAGAGCCTCTGCCAACCTGAAGTGGTACAGTCAGAAATGACCAAATATAATGGAGCCATTGAAATTCACTAGGCGCTCCTTTGTATCTGAGGCTTGTGGTTGCGTCAAATAGCGCAATAGGGCCACATATGGGGTATTTCTATAAACTGCAGAAACGGGGCAATAATTATTGGGGTGCATTTCTCTGGTAATAGGGTCATAATTATGAAAAATATTGGATTACAAATTTCTTACACACTTAGCTTTTATTTCTGTGACTCCCCTAAAGGGTTAAAAAACTTTCTGGATGTGCTTTTGCAGAGTTTGGGGGGTGCAGTTTCTGAAATGGGGCGCTTTGTGGGGCTTTCTAACACACAGTCCCCTCAAATACACTTTAAACCTGAACAGGTCCCTAAAAATATCTGATTTTGAAATTTTACCGAAAATTTGGAAATTTGCTGCTAATGTTTTACGCTTTCTATTGTTTAAAAAAAATGAAAGATAGTTTAATAAATGCCGCCAACATAAAGTAGACATGTTGCTAATGCTATTTAATATATAATTTATGTGATATAACCATTTTCTGTATAAGCAGAAAAGTTTTAAAGTTGGAAAAATGCATTTTTTCACAATTTTTCACGCTATTTTGTTTTTTTTCATAAAGATTTGTTATAAGTATCGACTCCAATTTACTAGAAATGTGAAGTACAATATGTCACGAGAAAACAGTCTCAGAATCAGCCGGATAGGTAAAAGCATCCTGAAGTTATTAATGAATAAAGTGACACTGGTCATATTCATAAAATTTACTCCGGTCCTTAAGGCCATTTCAGGCCCGGTCCTTAAAGAGGACCTGTCACCCCCCCGTGCCGGGGTGACAGGCTCCGGACCCCCTGTTAGACCCCCCTATACTTACGTGATTCCGCCGGGTCCCGCTTCCTGAGTCGGCCGGGTCCCGGAGATATCAGCTCCCGAAGCCCGGCGCGCGCGCTGAGAGATGAGTCCGATGCCCATAGAGAATGACGGAGCATCGGACTCCCCATTCATTCTCTATGGGCGCCTGACTCTGCTGTCAGCGCGCGCGCCGGGCTTCGGGAGCTGATATCTCCGGGACCCGGCCGACTCAGGAAGCGGGACCTGGCGGGATCACGTAAGTATAGGGGGGTCTAACAGGGGTCCGGAGCCTGTCACCCCGGCACGGGGGGTGACAGGTGTCCTTTAAGGGGTTAAGAGAAACTTTAACCCTGAGTGCCGTCCCTTTAAGAGTGACTTAGGTCCCTCTCTTTAAGACCGACTTAGGTCCCGTCCATTTAAGAGCAACATGGGTCCCTTTAACCCCTTAATGACAAAGGGCGTATATTTACGCCCTATTGCCTGTAAGGGTCGTCAGAAAGGGGCCGCACGGCGCCGCCGCTCTGAACCACTGCGCACCCGGGTGCCGCGTGTAGCCCGGGACCACGGCTATTAGCGGGCATGGTCCAATCGCTGTGCCCGCTAATCAGGTAATCAGATGCAGGGGTCAAAGTTGACAGCTGCATCCGATTACCGGATGCAGCACTTCCTTAGTGTCTAGTGGCGGAGATCGCTCCCCCGGGACGTTGTACCGGAGGAGCGATCTCCGTGTCTATTACCTGCCGAGGTCTCCGCCAAGATGGCGCTGACACCGACTCGGCACTCGTTTGTTTTCGGCTGCAGCAGCCGAAAGCAAACGAGTGCCGATCTCATTGATCTTTGCTGTATAAGTATATAGCAAAGATCTCAATGAGAAATCAAAGTGTATATACTAAAAGCCCCCCTGGTGTAAAAAAAAATACATGAAGTGTTGTCAATAAAAAGCCCCCTTTTCCCAGGTTATAAATAATAAATAAATAAATAAATAAACATGTTTGCTATCACCGCGTGCGTACTCGCCCAAACTATTAATCACATTCCTGATCTCGCACGGTAAATAGCGTAAGCGCCCAAAAAATCGCAAAATTGCGCATTTTTTGTCGCATCAAATCCAGAAAATTGTAATGAAAAGCGATCAAAAAGTCGCATTTGCGCAATCAAGGTACCGATAGAAAGTAAACATCATGGCGCAAAAAAATGACACCTCACACAGCCCCATAGACCAAAGGATAAAAGCGCTATAAGTCTGGGAATAGAGCGATTTTAAGGAACATATATTTGTTAACAATGGTTTGAATTTTTAACTGGTCATCAGATAAAAGAAAAGTTATGCATGTCATATATCGTTTTAATCGTAACGACTTGAGGAACATATATAACAAGTCAGTTTTACCAGGGTGAACGGCGTAAAAACAAACCCTCCAAATAAACAAAATGCGTTTTTCTTTTTCAATTTCACCACACATTTATTTTTTTTTCTGGTTTTCCAGTGTACCTTATGAAAAAAATTCAGCCTGTCATTGCAAAGTAAAATTAGTGGCACGAAAAATAAGGGCTCATGTGGGTCTCCAGGTGGAAAAATGCAAGTGCTATGGCCTTTTAAGCACAAGGAGGAAAAAACGAAAACGCAAAAATCGAAATTGGCTCTGTCCTTAACCCCTTAGCGACCCATGACGTATCTGATAAGTCATGGTGCCGCTCGGGGTGTTCAGAGCGGGGTCCCGCCGGGACCCCGCTCTGAACGGCGCTGATCCCGGCTGACACGTGCAGCCAGGCAGTGCCTCTATTAGCCGGTGCGGGTCCCGTTGCCGCGCCGGCTAATTAAGCCTCTAAGTGCAGCTGTCAAACCTGACAGCTGCACTTAGAGGCTTAGGTAAACACATCCCTGGTGTCTAGTGGGACGGATCTCCCCCCCGCGATGCGATCGCGGGGGGGAGATCCGTTCTTCTGCCCGTGCCGGGCCTCAGCGTCGGAATGACGCTGATCCCGGCTCGGCAATAGATTGCTATGGCCTGCAGCAGGCCATAGTAATCTATGACCGATCTAATCGATCTTTGCTGTGTATATACACAGCATTGATCACTATGAGAGATCAGTGCTGTCTATATACAAGTCCCCCAGGGGGACTTCTAGTTACAGTAAAAAAAAAAGTAAAAAAAGTGTTTTTATTAATAAAAAATCCCCTCCCCTAATAAAAGTCGAAATCCCCCCCTTTTCCCATTTTATAAATATAAATAAATAAATAAATAAACATATTTAGTATCGCCGCGCGCGTAATCGCCCGAACTATTAATTAATCACATTCCTGATCTCGCACGGTAAACGGCGTCAACGCAAAAAAATTCCAAAGTGCAAAATTGCGCATTTTTGGTCGCATCAAATCCAGAAAAAATGTAATAAAAACGATCAAAAAGTCGTATATGCGCAATCAAGGTACCGATAGAAAGAACTCATCATGGCGCAAAAACTGACACCTCACACAGCCCCATAGACCAAATGATAAAAGCGCTATAAGCCTGGGAATTTAAGGAACGTATATTTGTTAACAATGGTTTGAATTTTTTACAGGCCATCCGATACAATATAAGTTATACATGTTATATATCATAGTAATCGTAACGACTTGAGGAACATGCATAACAAGTCAGTTTTACCATAGGACGGACGGCGTAAATGCAAAACTCCCCGAAATCAAAACAAATTCTTTTTTTTTTCAATTTGACAGCGCAAATGATTTTTTTCCGGTTTCGCAGCATATGTTATGGAAAAATAATGCCTGTCATTGCAAAGTACAATTGGTTTCGCAAAAAATAAGCGCTCATATACATCTCTAGGTGAAAAAATGCAAGCGCTATGGACTTTTAAACTTAAAATGGAATAAGCAAAAGCGCAAAAACGAAAATAGGCTTTGACCTTAAGGGGTTAAGGGGTTAAGAGCGACTTGGGTCCTGTCACTTTAAGATCAACTTTGGTCGCATCCCTTTCAGAGCAGCTTGGGTCGCGTCCCTTTAAGAGCTACATGGGTCCCTTTAAGAGTGACTTGGAACAGTTTAAGAGCGACTTGGGTCCCTTTAAGAGTGACTTGGGTCTCTTTAAGAGCGGCTTGGGTACCGCCCCTTTAAGAGCGACATGGGTCCCTTTAAGAGCGACTTGGGTCCCTTTAAGAGCTGCTTGGGTACTGTCCCTTAAAGAGAGGCTTGGGTACTGTCCCTGATACATGGGTACCTCAGCTCTGCTATTTTACTGACTGTACTCTGCTACTTATAATGGTAAAGATCATTGCTCGGTTACCATGACAATCTTACTCATGTCAGGGAGACAAAATCGTTAAGGACCTTCAATCTTCTTCATCTTCTATTGGCCAATAGTGGACATGTGACTTTGTGAATGTTGTGATACATTGCATGACAAGACCTTAGAATTTCTATTGGCTGCTATATTTCAGTTATTTGCATATGTGCTGTGATTGACGGTTAGAGTGTGGCCATTATTTCCAATGGGCCATTATTTTCTATGGGAAATTAGGGGTCTTTAAACGTAAATTTCTTAAAAACTTCTAATCCGATCGAAACCAAAAATAAATAGCACACCTCACACCACAGAGGACTTCGAAACGCAGTTTGAACGGAGTCTGTGCGCAAAGCAGTTCGGGTTGTATTACGCGCAGAAAAATAGCTAGAAGAAGAATACGGATTACAATATAGTGCTTTTTCAAGCACTATAACTAGTCCTTAACCCCTTAACGACATCGGGCGTAAATTTACGCCCTGATGCCGGTAAGGGAGTTCAGAGCGGGGCCGCGCGGCGACCCCGCTCTGAACCGCGGCGGTCCCGGGTGCCGCGTGTAGCCCGGGACCGCAGGTATTAGCGGGCACGGTCCGATCGCCGTGCCCGCTAATACAGTAATCAGATGCAGCTGTCAAACATGACAGCTGCATCCGATTACCGGATCCAGCGTCTCCCTGGTGTCTAGTGGAGGAGATCGCTCCTCCGGGATGTTATCCCGGAGGAGCGATCTCCGTTTCTGAAGCCGGCCGGGGACCGCTCCAAGATGGCGCCGTCCCCGGCTCGGCACTCGTTTACTTCCGGCTGCAGCAGCCGAAAGCAAACGAGTGCCGATCTCATGGATCTCTGCAGCATATCTATGCTGCAGAGATCTCTACGAGAGATCAAAGCACTTATACTAGAAGTCCCCTAAGGGGGCTTCTAGTATAAGTGTTAAAGTAAAAAAAAAAGTGTTGTTAACAGTAAAAAGCCCCCTCCCCTAATAAAAGTCTGAATCACCCCCCTTTTCCCAGGTTATAAATAAAAGTAAATAAATAAATAAATAAATAAACATGTTTGCTATCGCCGCATGCGTAATCGCCCAAACTATTAATTAATCACATTACTGATCTCGTACGGTAAACGACGTGAGCGCAAAAAAATCCCAAAGTGCAAAATTGCGCATTTTTGGTCGCATCAAATCCAGAAAAATTGTAATAAAAAGCGATCAAAAAGTCGTATATGCGCAATCAAGGTACCGATAGAAAGATCACATCATGGCGCAAAAAATGACACCTCACACAGCCCCATAGACCAAAGGATAAAAGCGCTATAAGTCTGGGAATAGAGCGATTTTAAGGAACATATATTTGTTAACAATGGTTTGAATTTTTAACTGGTCATCAGATAAAAGAAAAGTTATGCATGTCATATATCGTTTTAATCGTAACGACTTGAGGAACATATATAACAAGTCAGTTTTACCCCAGGGCGAATGGCGTAAAAACACATTTCCCCCAAATAAACAAAATGCTTTTTTTTTTTCAATTTCACCACACTTTGAATTTTTTTCTGGTTTCGCAGTGTACTTTATGCAAAAATTCAGCATGTCATTGCAAAGTACAATTAGTGACGCAAAAAATAAGGGCTCATGTGGGTTTCTAGGTGGAAAAATGCAAGTGCTATGGCCTTTTAAGCACAAGGAGGAAAAAACTAAAACGCAAAAATCGAAATTGGCTCTGTCCTTAAAGGGTTAAAAGAACTGTTGAGCGTTTAACCCTTAAAGGACTGGGCCAATTTAAATTTTTGCGTTTTCGTTTTTTGCTCCTTGTGCTTAAAAGGCCATAGTACCTGCATTTTTTCACCTAGAAACCCACATAAGCCCTTATTTTTTGCGCCACTAATTGTACTTTGCAGTGACAGGCTGTATTTTTTCATAAAGTACACTGCAAAACCAGAAAAAATTCAATGTGTGGTGAAATTGAAAAAAAAAAAATTTTTTTTGTTTTTACGCCATTCACCCTGGCGTAAAACTGACTTGTTATATACGTTCCTCAAGTTGTTATGATTACAACGATATGCAACATGTATAACTTTTTTTTTATTTTATTTGTAAAAATTTCAAACCATTGTTAACAACTAGATTTGCATTTTCAGGGAAATAAATAGTGCTTGAAAAGAGCGCCCCTTTACCAGTGACTTCCTTTTAAGAGAAACTTTAACCCTGGGTCCCCTTCCTTTAAGGTCGCTCTTGAAGGGACCCAGGTCGCTCTTGAAGGGACCCAGTTCGCTCTTTAAGAGCAAAATGGGTCCCTTTAAGAGCGACTTGGGTCCCGTTCCTTTAAGAGCGACCTGGGTCCCTTTAAGAATGACTTGGGTCCCTTTAAGAGCGCCTCTGCTACTTATAATGGTCGCTTTTTTAAAAGGGACCTAGGTCGCTCTTAAAGGGACCCAGGTCACCCTTTAAGAGCGATCTGGGTCCCTTTAAGAGCGACCTGCGTCCCGTCCCTTTATGAGCAACCTGGGTCCCTTTAAGAGCGCCGCTGCTCCTTATAATAGTCGCTCTTAAAGGGACCCAGGTCGCTCTTAAAGGGACAGAGGTCACTCTTAAAGGGACAGAGGTCACTCTTAAAGGGACCCAGGTTGCTCTTAAAGGGACCCAGGTCGCTCTTAAAGGGACAGAGGTCGCTCTTTAAGGGCGATTCAGGTCCCTTTAAGAGCGACTTGGTTCCCGTCCCTTTAAGAGCGACTTGGGTCCCGTCCCTTTAAGAGCGCCTCTGCTACTTATAATGGTAAAGATCGATGCTCGGTTACCATGACAATCTTACTCATGTCAGTGAGACAAAATCGTTAAGGACCTTCCATATATTACATCTTCTATTGGCCAATAGTGGACATGTGACTGTGTGGATGCTGTGATACATTGCCTGACAAGACCTTAGAATTTCTATTGGCAGCTATATTTCAGCTATTTGCATATGTGCTTTGATTGGCTGTTAGCGTTTAAAGTGTGGCCGTTATTTCCAATGGGCCATTATTTTCTATGGGAAATTACGGGTCTTTAAACATAAATTTCTTAAAAACGGCAATTCCAATCGAAACAGAAAATAAATAGCACACCTCACACCGCCAAGGGCTTCAAAATGCAGTTTGAACGGAGTCTGTCCGCAAAGCGGTTTGGGCTGTATTACGCGCAGAAAAATGGCTGGAAGAAGAAAAAAAGTTAGAAACGGAAGAAGAATACGGATTACAATATAGTGCTTTATTTCATGTAGTGTAGTGTAGTGTTTTTTATGGGTTTTTTTTTTTCTTTTTTTTAACAGTAAGAAAAAAAAAACTACGCCAAGAAAGGAGTTGCTGATAAATGCCGCACTTATGTCCGGTACTTAACAGCAGACAGTGGCGGTAGCTTATAGAAAGAAAAAAAAAAGGGGGGGAAAACCCATACGCCAAAAAGGAGGAGTTGCTGATGAGCGGCACACTTACGTGCGATGCTGATCAGCACTTAAATGCATAAAAAGACAAAAAAAAAAAATTTGAAAAAAATAAACTTTTTACCCCAAAGCAACTGATCAGTGTTTAATATACACTGATTAGCCACTAGATGGCAGTAGAGTGAAGCTGCCGAAGATAGACAAATCCCGAAGAGCAGAAGATTGACAAAGATTTCCGAAGTTAGACAACGAGAGAGCCCGAAGACCCGACGGGAGCCGACGGAAGAAGAGGACATTGCAGGACCTCCAATCTTTGCTCCGGATGCTGCGATCAGGTGAGTATAGTGCACCTACACTATACACACCTGTTCTGCACCCCTCAGCTACCTAGCTGAGGGGTGCAGAACACGGGGACACTGTTTTTCAACTATTTGATCGCCGTGATGGGCCGGTATGGGTGGGGGGGGGGTTAATCACCCCCGTGCCGACAAGCAGAGATGGCCTGCTATACATAATAGCAGGCCATCTTCACCGATCGCTGTGTGCAGTAAAGCCCACCCTGCGGGGGCGTACACTTATGCCTAATGTCGTTAAGGGGTTAATGACCTTTGTTGCCCTCCTCTGCACCCGCTCCAGTTCAACTGTGTTTTTCTTATATACCGGTGCTTTAAACTGTACCCAGTATTCCATGTGTGGTCTGACCAGTGATTTATAAGGAGGCAAAGCTATGTTCTCATCTTTAGCATCTATACCTCTTTTGATGCATCCCATTATGTTATTAGCCTTGGCAGCTGCTGCCGGGAACTGATCACTAAAGTTGAGTTTACTGTCCACCAATACCCCCAGGTCCTTTTTGGAAACAGTTTTACACAGTGTTTTATTATTTAGCACATAACTGTACTTAATATTTCTACAGCTCAAATGCATAACCTTACATTTATCCTCATTAAACTTTATTTGCCATTTCACCATCCAAGCCTCCAGCTTTTCAAAGTCCCTCTGTATTCTCATCCTCTGTGGTGATTACTCTACCCAATTTAGTATCATCTGCAAAAATGGAGATTCTACTCTGTAGCCCTGTAACACAGTACTTAATTCTTGCAAAACTCTAGGATGGATATCTTCTGGGCCCGGTGTCTTATGGATTTTAATGTTTTTAAGGCGTCGCCCCACTTCTTGTTGTGTTAGGCAGGAGAGATTTATGAGAGAATTTAGATTATCCCTAGTCATGTCGTGTGTTATGGGATTCTCCTCTGTGAATAAAGTAGAGAAGAAAGTATTTAGTAGATTGGCCTTTTCCTCTTTCACCTCCACCATTACACCCAGATTATTTTTGAGGGGACCAACATTTTCAGTTTTTTTATTTATATAGGTTAACCCCTTAGTGACCGCCGATACGGCTTTCTACGGCGGTCACTAATGGGCCTTATTCTGCTGCCATCAGCTTTTTACGGCGATGGCAGAGAATAAGGCTGCGGGGCCGGGACGGCCCCCACCCCATCCCCCCGGCTACCGGAGGTAGCTGAGGGGTTGGGGCAGTGTGTGCGGTCCGTCCCGGCCCCCCCCCTTACCGACGATCGCCGCTATTAACGTTATAGCGGCGGCCGTCGGTAAAGGGGATTACCGGTGCCGCCGCCACCTTTCATCTCCCCCCGCCGTGAATCTACGGCGGGGGGAGATGAAATAAGTGTATATCAGACCCCAGATCAGACCCCCCTAGTGCCCCGATCACTAACCCCCCTCCCCCGGCGGCCATCATTTCCAAGATGGCCGCCGCAATCGCTGTGAACCGACTAACGTCGGTTCACAGCGATTAAAAAGTTAAAATGAATGAAAGCCCCATGCTCTCCGCCACCGGAGGTAGCGGAGAGCATGGGGCAGTCATCGGGACCCCCCCTGTGGGGTCCCGGTACAAGCGATCAGCGGTATATACTATATACCGCTGATCGCTTGTACCATGTGCTCCTGGCACTTTTTATCCCCTGTCACCATAAATGATTGGTGACAGGGGATAAAAAGTGATGTCCCCCCACCCCCCAAGTCGCCCCCCACCCCCCCTGTCACCCCCGTCCCCGAGTCACCCTCCCTTCCCCATATACTCACCGGATCCACGGAGCTCCTTCCTCTTCGGTGTCCTGGCTGGTTATGAAGTGCGCATGCGCTTCACAACCAGCCAAGCTCTGAAAATTTAAAGTGACAGAGACCAATTTGGTCTCTGTCACTGAACTATGATTACTGTGATAGAAAATATCACAGTAATCATAGTAATACAGTGAAAATGAATATGTAAAGTACAAAAAGTGACAAACATACAAAAAAATAAAACACACACTTTTTATTATAGTAATAATTGCAGTTTACTCCCAAATTACCCCTAACCCCTCCCCAGATTACCCGTAACCACCGCACGTTGCCCGTAACCACCGCACGTTGCCCGTAACCACCGCACGTTGCCCGTAACCACCGCACGTTGCCCGTGACCACCGCACGTTGCCCCTGACCACCGCAAATTGCCAGTGACCCCCTCCAGATTGCCCGTAACCACCCCAAATTACATGTACCCACCCCAGATTACCTATAAGCACTTCAGTTTATCAGTAACAATCCCAGATTGTCTGTAACCCTTCCAGGTTGCACATAACCCCCCCAGGTTCCCCGTAATCATGCCAGATTACATGTAACCCCCCCCAGATTGCACGTAACCACCGCGCGTTGCCTCTGACCACGCCACGATGCCTCTGACCACGCCACGATGCCTCTGACCACGCCACGATGCCTCTGACCACGCCACGATGCCTCTGACCACGCCACGATGCCTCTGACCACCGCACGTCGCCTCTGACCACCGCACGTCGCCTCTGACCACCGCACGTCGCCTCTGACCACCGCACGTCGCCTCTGACCACCGCACGTCGCCTCTGACCACCGCACGTTGCCTCTGACCACCGCACGTCGCCTCTGACCACCCCAAATTGCCACTGACCCCCTCCAGATTGCGGTGCCCATGTCAGATTACAGGTACCCACCCCAGATTGCCTATAAGAACTTCAGTTTATCCATAACCACCCCACATTGCCCGTAACCACCCCACGTTGCCCGTAACCACCCCAGATTGTCTGTAAGCACAGCAGGTTGCCCGTAACCACCCCACGTTTCCCGTAACCATCCCAGATTGTCTGTAAGCACAGCAGGTTGCCCGTAACCAGCCCACGTTGCCCGTTACCAGCCCACGTTGCCTGTAACCAGCCCACATTGCCTGTAACCATCCCACGTTGTCTGTAACCAGCCCACGTTGCCTGTAACCACCCCACGTTGCCGTAACCACAGCAGGTTGCCCGTGACCACCACACGTTGCCCATAACCACCACACGTTGCCCGTAACCACCCCGCGTTGCCTGTAACCACCCCACGTTGCCTGTAACCACAGCAGGTTGCCCGTGACCACCCCATGTTGTCCGTAACCACCCCAGATTACCTGTAACCACCTCAGGTTGCCCATAACCACCCCTGGTTGCCCGTAACCACCCCACATTACCTGTAATCTCATTTTTTTTATTTTATTTTAGTAACTGCGCTATTCTAATAACCATTACTAGCTGCGGTTTTGCTCCTGTAAATTGGCGCTCCTTCCCTTCTGAGCCCTGCTGTGTGCCCATACAGTGGTTTATGCCCACATATGAGGTACCGTTTTACTCAGGAGAACCTGCGTTACAGATTTTGGGGTGAATTTTCTCTCCTGTTCCTCGTCAAATTGAGAAATTTCAAACTAAACCAACATATTATTGGAAAAATTCGAGTTTTTCATTTTTACTGGCCAATTTTGAATACTTTCCTCTAATACCTGTGGGGTAAAAATGGTCACCACACACCAAGATGAATTCTTTGAGGGGTGTACTTTCCAAAATGGGGTGACTTTTGGGGGGAATCTATTCTGCTGACACTACAGGGGCTCTGCAAACGCACCTGGCGCTCAGAAACTTCTTCAGAAAAATCTGCACTGAAAATGCTAATTGGCGCTCCTTCCCTTCTGAGCCCGGCTGTGTGCCCATGCAGTGGTTTATGCCCACATATGGGGTACCGTTCTACTCAGGAGAACCTGCGTTACATATATTGGGGTGACATTTCTCTCCTGTTCCTCGTGAAATTGAGAAATTTCAAACTAAAGGAACATATTATTGGAAAAATTCGAGTTTTTCATTTTTACTGTCTACTTTTGAATATTTTCCTCAAACACCTGTGGGGTCAAAATGCTCACCACACCCCAAAATAAATTCTTTGAGGGGTGCACTTTCCAAAATGGAGTGACTTATTGGGAGATTTTACTCTGTGGACACTACAGGGGCTCTGCAAACGCACCTGGCACTCGGAAACTTCTTCAGCAAAATCTGCATTGAAAAAGCTAATTGGCGCTCCTTCCCTTTTGAGCCCTCCTGTGTGCCCATACAGTGGTTTACGCCCACATATGGGGTACCATTGTACTCAGGAGAACCTGCGTTACAAATTTTGTGGTACTTTTTTCCTCTTGTTCCTCGTGAAATTGAGAAATTTCAAACTAAAAGAACATAATATTGGAAAAATTTGAGTTTTTCATTTTTACTGTCTACTTTTGAATACTTTCCTCTAATACCTGTGGGGTCAAAATGGTCACCACACACCAAGATGAATACTTTGAGGGGTGCACTTTCCAAAATGGAGTGACTTATGGCGAGATTTTACTCCGCTGGCACTACAGGGGCACTGCAAACGCACCTGGCGCTCGGAAACTTCTGCAGCAAAATCTGCATTGAAAAAGCTAATTGGCGCTCCTTTCCTTCTGAGCCCTCCTGTGTGCCCATGCAGTGGTTTATGCCCACATATGGGGTACCATTGTACTCAGGAGAACCTGCGTTACAAATTTTGGGGTACTTTTTTCCTCTTGTTCCTCGTGAAATTGAGAAATTTCAAACTAAACGAACATATTATTGGAAGAATTCGAGTTTTTCATTTTTACTGTCTTCTTTTGAATACTTTCCTGTAATACCTGTGGGGTCAAAATGGTCACCACACACCAAGATGAATTCTTTGAGGGGTGTACTTTCCAAAATGGGGTGACTTATGGGGGGTTTTCTCTCTGCTGACACTACAGGGGCACTACAAACGCACCTGGCGCTCAGAAACTTCTTCAGCAAAATCTGCATTGGAAAAGCTAATTGGCGCTCCCTTCCTTCTGAGCCCTGCTGTGTGCCCATACAGTGGTTTACGCCCACATATGGGGTACCGTTGTACTCAAGAGAACCTGCATTACAAATTTTGGGGTGCTTTTTGTCTCATATTCCTTTTGAAAATGAGAAACTTTAATCTAAACGTATATATTATTGGAAAATTAAAATTTTCAATTTTTTTACTGCCTAATTGTGAATACTTTCCTCCAGCCCCTGTAGGGTTAAAATGCTCATTATACCCCTAGATTAATTCTTTAAGGTGTGTAGTTTCCAAAATGGGGTCACTTATGGGGGTTTTCAGGATACCAGACTTCTAAATCCATTTAAAAAAAGAACTGGTCCCTAAAAAAATCAGTTTCACGAAAATGTGATAATTTGCTGATAAATTTCTAAGCCCCATAACACCCTAAAAAAGTAAAATATGTTTACCAAATTATGCCAGAATAAAGAAGACATATTGGTAATGTGACTTAGTAACTAATTTATGTGCTACGACTTTCTTTTTTTAGAAGCAGAGAATTTCAAAGTTCATAAAATGCAATTTTTTTTAATTTTTCATGATATTTTGATGTTTTTCACAAAAAACACACAAAGTAGTGACCAAATTTTGCCACTAACATAAAGTGCCATATGTCACGAAAAAACAATCTCAGAATCGCTAGCATACGTTAAAGCATCACTGAGCTATAAGAGCATAAAGTGAGACAGGTCAGATTTTGAAAAATTAGCCTGGTCATTAAGGCCCAAACTAGCTGCAGCACAAAGGGGTTAAGAACACTCTGGGATTCATTTTACTTTCTGTGGCTATCCTTCTTTCTGTTGCAATTTTTGCTTCTTTTATTTGTCTTTTACACATTCTATTCTTCTGTCTATAGTTGCTCAATGCTTCCCCACTACCTTCCTATTTTAGTAGTCTAAATGCTTGTTTCTTATCATTTATTGCACCCTTAGCAGCTGTAGTGAATCACATTGGTTTTCTCCTACTTTTATTCCCATATGGTATGTGTTGTTCACACGATCTACCAAGGATGCCTTTAAATATGTCCCATTTCTCTGGTGTACTTTTATTTCTGAAGGCATTGTCCCAGTCTACAGTATGTCCCCAAGGTCCTCTTAGATTTTGGAAATTAGCCTTCCTGAAATTTAATGTTTTTGTAGCCCCTCTACTAAACATTTTATTGAAGGATAATTGAAAACGTATTATACTGTGGTCCCTATTACCAAGGTGACCCCCACCTCTATTTTTGATATTCTGATCAGGTCGAGCAGTTCCCCCCACTCTTGTTGGTTCCTGTACTAGTTGGGAAAGGTAATTATCTTTTACTATTTCCAAAAACCTGCTTCCCTTGCTGGAGTTGCAAGTCTCTGCTTTCCAGTTTATATTTGGGTAGTTAAGGTCCCCCATAATAATGACTTCACTCTCCTTCGCTGCCGCATCTATTTGCCTTATAAGGAGATTTTCTGATTCTTCCACTATACTTGGAGATTTATAACTCACTCCTCTAAGAATTTTATTATTCTTCGTCCCTCCCCTTATTTCTACCAAAAGAGACTCCACATTTTTATCACTTATCACTCCTCTTATCACTAGTGACTGTTCTATCCCCTCCTGCCGCTCCACCCCCAGTTCCATAATCTAGCCCCAGCTCTCAATCTACTCTGTTTTCACTTTCTGTATTGTAGTTGCCCTATTTTAAAAACTCCTCCAACCTCTTGGCCATCTTCTCCCCCAACACAGCTGCACCCTCCCTATTGAGATGCAGCCCGTTCCTACCGTAGAGCCTGTAACCGACAGAGAAGTCGTCCCAGTTCTCCATGAACCCAAACCCCTCTATCCTACACCAACTCTTAAGCCACTTATTTACCCAACTAATTTTCGCTGTCTCTCAGGTGTGGCTTGTGGTACAGGTAGTATTTCAGAAAATATCACCTTGGAGGTCCTAGTCTTAAGCTTCCTGCCTAAGTCCCTGAAGTCATTTTTAAGGACCCTCCACTTACCTCTAACTTTATCATTGCTGCCAATGTGCACCATGACTGCTGGGTCATCGCCAGCCCCTCCCAGTAATCTGTCAACCCGATCAGCGATGTGACGAACTCAAGCGCCAGGTGGGCAACACACTGTTCGACGATCCCGGCCTTTGTGACAGATTGCCCTGTTTGTCGCCCTAATAATTGAGTCCCCAACTACCAGTACCTGTCTGGCCTGCCCTGCACTCCCATTTTCCACCTTACTGGAGCAGACCTCCCCCTGGCTTTCAGAGGCAGTGTCCTGCTGCAGCAATTTGGCAAACTTGTTGGGGTGTGCCAGATCAGGACTAGCCTCCCTTGCACTCTTCCCTCTACCCCGTTTTCTAACTGTGACCCAACTAGCTGCCTCTTCCTTCTGCACCTCCATGCTATCACCCTCTCCCCCATCCACCCCTTTGAGAGCTTGCTCAGTGAGCAGCAGACCCCTTTCCAGTTTGCCAATGCATCTCAATCTTTGCAGCTGCTCATTTAGATTTAGGATCTGGGCAGGGGCGTAGCTAAAGGCTGATGGGCCCTGGTGCAAAATGTTAGCTTGGGCCCCCCCCCCCCCCATTTCACCCGATCAGGCAAAGTCCTATCTAACGTTATATCCAATTACTCTAATGTGCCACCATGTTCTAATGCACTGTCACTGCCTCCACCTCATGTACTGCACTACTGCCCCCTATAATTAATGGACTGTACTGTGTCATTGTCTAATCATTGTATTCCAATCTTTGACTCTCCAGCTGAAAAACTACAACTCTCATCATGAACTGCCAGTTGGATATGATGGGGGTTGTAGTGCTGCAACCTGAAGAGCCAAATGCTGCGAAACTCCCATAATAAACTATCAGCAGGGCACGATGAAGTTTGAACTTCTGCAACCTGGAGAAGTCACCTGATATCACCTGCAGTCCTATGTAACACCACAGATAACAGTGATATCCCTCTGAGTACAGATAATGTAGTAGTCACCTGCATTCCTATGTAACACCACAGATAACACAGTGATATATCTAAGTACAAATAATGCAGTAGATGTCACCTGCAGTCCTATGTAACACCACAGATAACACAGTGATATCCCTCTGAGTACAGATAATGTAGTAGATGTCACCTGCAAACCTATGTAACACCACAGATAACACAGTGATATCTCTGAGTACAGCTAATGTAGATATAGACCCCCTGTGCAGCCCCCCCTCATAGTATACACCCCCTGTGTAGCCCCCCACAGTATAGACCCCCCCGTGTAGATCCCCCACAGTATAGACCCCCTGTGTAGCCCCCTCCCATAGTATAGACCCCCTGTGCAGACCCCCCTATTGTATAGACCCCCTGTGCAGCCCCCCCATTGTATAGACCCCCTGTGCAGCCCCCCTCATAGTAAAAACCCCTTGTGCAGCCCCCCCAGTATAGACCCCTTGTGCAGCCCCCCCCCCAGTATAGACCCCTTGAGCAGCCCCCCACATCGCAACATTTATGTAAAAAATGAAAAAAAAAAAAATTAATAAACTCACCTCACCTGGATCCTTAATCTCCCTCAGGCCTGGCAGCTTCTCTTCAGTTCAGTGAGCTTCCGGGATGCCGGCCCTGGCCGGAAGCTCACTGATGCAGGACCGCGGCGACCGGATTTCTCCTCTCTACTGCACGGCGGCTGACATGTGACGTGATGACATCACATGTCAGCTGCCGAGGAGGAGGAGAAGTCCCGGCGCCGCAGTCCTGCATCAGTGAGCTTCCGGCCAGGGTCGGCATCCCGGAAGAGCACTGAACTTAAAGAGGTCCGGCGGCCGCGGCCATTTAACTGCACGGGGGGGGACCGGGCCGGGGGACATATGCCCGTGCCGCGGGGCTGGTCGCCATGGCGACCCCCTGCGACCCCTATAGCTACGCCACTGGATCTGGGCTTCCAAATCAGCAACATGCACACATCTCCCACAATGGTATGCACCCTCGATCGGTTGATCAAGGATTGCATACTTCACACAATGAACTTATATAAACTCCCCCCTCCCCCATTACGTTCCTTCCTTTATAACTTCTGGACTGGAAGTCAATTGCCAAACTAGTACTAACATTGGGAGACAATTGGGAGTGATTTCCATTGTAATTAAAAAGTACTCCATAAAAACTTCATATAAAACAATACCTTAGATAAACCAGACCCCTGAAAAACCCTAAAGGAATAATAATAATTAATAAATACATTTTCTCTAAAACTTTTTCAATCATTTCATTCAGGCCGTTCGGTACTAGTGTATTTAATTCAAAAATCTAAAAACTTTCTCTGTTACAGAGCTTAACAAACCTGTGTAGGTGGAAGAAAAAAACCCATAGAAAAAATCAATTTCCAGCTGCACAGGTTTGTTAAGCTCTGTAACAGAGAAAGTTTTAGGATTTTTAAATTAAATACACTAGTACCGAATGGCCTGAATGAAACGATTGAAAAAGTTTAGTTAGTTATTCCTTTAGAGTTTTTTAGGGGTCTAGTTTATCTAAGGTATTGTTTTATATGGAGTTTTTTTTATAGAGTAGTTTTCAATTACAATGGAAATCACGATTGTTAGTGCTAGTTTGGCAATTGACTCCCAATGTTAGTACTAGTTTGGCAATTGACTTCCAATCCGGAAGTAATAAAGGATCCTGGCCACGGAGGGGGGGGGGGGAGTTATCTCCCCTCCACTCAGTGAGTATAATCTATGGTGGCATTTCCACACTGATCTGTATACAAAGGTTGGATAAGAAATAAGATCGCTCCCCATTTTTCCTTTTTTTTTGTTTTTTAGACCCTTGGGAGAAAGGATGGCAAAGTTTTCATTACTACCCTATCATCTAGGATGAGAGTATGGTGAGGGAAGGCAGAAAAGGCTTGGAGCTCACTCACTCTTCTTGCAGAAGTAATGGCTAACAAAAAGGTGAGCTTAATGGTTAGCATCTTTAAGGATAGGGAGTCTAAAGGCTTAAACCGAGGTTTAGTTAGGTCTTCCAATATTAGATTTAAATCCCACGGGTGAATAGTAACTCTAAATATATGGGTTTAACCTTACTGCCCCAGTAATAAACCTTTTAACTAGAAGGTTATCTGCTAGCTTAGTGTTTAGAAAGGTATTCAGTGCCAAAATTTGTACTTTGAGGGTACTGGGTTTTAAGGTTTTATCCAACCCTGTCTGTAGGAAGCTAAGTATTAAGGGAATGTTTGGCTCTCCTAACCGGATGCTGTACTAGGTCCTGGGAGAGAAGATCTTTCTCCGGCAGGATCCATGGTTGGGAGATCGACAACCAGCTCAGCAGAGTGAACCATGGTCTTTTTGGCCAAAACGGAGCTATGAGGATCATCAGGGCTCTGTTCTCTACTATCCTCCTCAGAACCCTGGGAATCAGAGAGAGCGGAAAAAAGGCATATCCTATCTCTCCTTTCCAGTCTTGAGAGAGAGCGTCCACTGATGCTGGGCAATCGCTTGGTCTGAGGGAATAATCACAATCTGTAGAAACACCCCTGTGTTGAGAGACCATTCTGATTGACTTATCTTCACTCTGCTCAGGAAGTCCGCTTGGGTGTTCTGGTCCCCTTTGAGATGGACTGCTGACAAGGACAGAAGGTTCTTTTTTGCAAATAGGAAAATCTGAGAGGACAATAGGAGGAGAGAATGGCAGCGAGTCCCCCCTTGTTTGTTTATATAGGAGACTGCCCTGGTGTTGTCTGAATATACTAATACATCTTATAAGGGCACTGACTGAACAAGATCTTGTAGTTCTTGAAAGATATATCTTTCTTTGAAATTCGAAGTTTCGTTCCTGAGATGCGGTGGCCATCTGCCCTGGATGAAGGTGTGATCTAAATGGGCTCCCCACCCTCAGGGGCTGGCATCCATCGTTAACCTGACTTGCTGAGTAGTAGACCATTTCACCCCCTTTTCTAGATTTTTGAGCTCCATCCACCATAGAAGACTTATCCTGGCATTTGATGATAACTGGAAGGTTTGGTTTAATGCTTGTTGGCTGCCTTTCTAAGACTCCCACTGAAAGCTCTGCTTTTGGACTGAACCCAGAGGACTGACTGGATGCAGGAGGTAAGGAGACCTAGCACAGACATTGCTTCCCTTAACACTGGTTTGTGGCACAGAAAAAGATCCTTCGTTCTTTGGATGACTATGTCTATCTTTGGAGGAGGGAGGAGCGTTAATAGTCCAGTAGCATGCCCAGGAAAATACACCGTCTGGAAGGGCATCAATTTGACTTTTTTAGATTTATGTTCCATCCTAGTCTCCTCATTATGTCTGAAACCAGTTGGATATGGGCCTGGAGACAAGGTAATGAGTCCGCTATTAGTAAGAAGTCGTCCAGCTAAGGGACAAACAGTACGTCCTGTTTCCTTATGTAAGAGGCCATGTCTACTACAATCTTTGTAAAAGCTCTGGGAGCCTGAGAAACTCCAAAGGGCAGAGCCCTGTACTGCAAGTGGGACCATTCCCCTGCTATACAAACCGCTCATCTCAGGAACCTCTGATGTACTGGATTGATGAGCACATGATAATAAGCATCCTCCAGGTCTATGGAGGCCATCACACAGAGTGGAAACAACAAGTTTATTGTGGATTTTAAGGTCTCCATGCGGAACTTCTTGTACTGTAGGAATTTGTTGAGACCCCTCAGAATTATTAAGACTCTGTAAGAGCCATTTGGTTTTCTTACAAGGAACAGCGGGTAATAAAATCCCTGCTGATGTTGTGACAGGGGAACTGTTATTAGGACATTTTTCTTGATCATAGGCAAAACTTCCCCCTCGATAACTGTCTGCTTTGTCTGATCTGATAAGACCCTGGTGGGAAGATACCTGTCCGCTGGTATGCTCCTGAACTACAGAAGCAGACCTGAAGAGATTGAATTTAGAACCCAAGGACTGGGGGATATGTCCCTCCAGGCCTGGGGGAAAAAGGACAGGCGACCTTCCACCTGGATCCCGTCTCTGTTGTGAGGTTTTGTATTTATTTTCCTTGGAGTTAAATAGCAATCCTCTACCTTTCCCAGGGACTTTGAATTTTTTATTATCCTGGTTAGGGCAAAAGGGCTTTTTAAATTGTCTTTTTACCTCAAAAGGATTCCTGTTGTTTTGGGGGGGGGGGGGGGGTGGGAACCCTTTCTTTTTGTCTGAAGCTTTCTCTAGGAGAGAGTCTAACGGCCCTATTCCACGGGCCGAGCAGGGCCCGATCAACGATGTAAACGAGCGCCGATCTGTTAGATTGCCGCTCGTTTACTGGGCCTATTCCACGGCCCGATCATTGAGCAAGGGCTGCAGGGACATCGTTATGGGCATTAGATTTATGGGCATTTGATTTCCGGTGATACGTTGATCCAGGGATTGTTCTGGTTTCCCTAGGTTGAACCTGATGGACTCTTGTCTTCTTTCAACCTTATTTACTATGTTACCGATGTCCTTGCAGCCCTTGCAGCATACATTACCTGCAGGGCTTCTCCTCCGCTCTGTCTTCCTCCCTGGGTCCCGCGCGCTCTAGCTTCAGAATGGCTTGTCAGCTGACAGGCCACTCAGCCAATCACAGGCAGCGGCAGTCCCGGCCTGTGATTGGCTGAGCGCTCCGTGAGCTGACAGGCCATTCTGAAGCTAGAGCACGGGGGACCCAGGGAGGAAGACAGAGCAGAGGAGAAGCCCTGCAGGTAATGTATGCTGCGCTTCTCAAATCGTCGGTTGCCCGCCTCGCACCGCTATTTCACCATAGCGATGCGCGGTGGGGGAACGATGATTTTAAGTCTGGCCCTTAATGAACGATCAGCCGATGACACGATCATCGGCTGATCATTCTCTCCAAATGGGGACGATTCGGCTGATTATCGTTCCTGTGGAATAGGGCCCTTAGCTATTACTGGCAAATCTTCAAGCACTTTAGAATTATCCTGTTCTTTGCCTAACTGCGTTTTTAAACTGGCTAACCAAAGCCCCATAGACCTTGCAACACAAGTCGATGCGACACTGGTCCTTAATGCCCCTGTTGCTGCCTCCCAGGTTCTTTTAGCATAAAAGTCTGCCTTCCTATCCATAGGATCAGAGAGAGTTCCAAAATCCTCAAAGGGGAGACTATTCTTTTTAGCCATTTTAGCAACTGGCGTGTCAATGGCTGAGGCCTTATTTCAGGAGCTACATTCTCTCTCTTCAAATGGATATTTTACCAGGGAACGAACAATTTGCAATCTGGATTTTGCCACTCTTTGTCAATCAAGGCTTTGTCGCTTTCTTGCAAGGAGAAAGTATGCATTTTCTGGGGTGCTAATCCTTCATACAATGTATCCTCTGGAGAGACCAGAATTTTTTTTTGTCTTCTATGCTCATGGATGCTCTAATGGCTTTAATTAGTTGTATGGTGTCCTCCGTAGGAAAAATGGCTCTGGAATTGGAGGCTGATTCCTGATTCATCCTCATTGGAGGAAAAAAAATAGAACTTCACCTTCCTCCTGCTCCTCATTAAAGAGATTGTCCAGCGAAAATCTTTTTCTTTCAAATAAACTCATATCAGAAAGTTGTATAGATTGGTAATGTACTTAAAAATCTCAAGTCTTACCATACTTATTAGCTACTATATGTCCTGCAGGAAATGTTGTTTTTAGTGATGAGCGAGTACTAAAATGTGCGGGTGCTTGTTACTTGCTTGTTATTGTTATTTTTCTGGGCAACAGCCTGGTTAAAACAGTTGTAGGCTTATGAACCACCCAAAAATTCAGCCTGACACAGCATGTCAGTGAGAACACAGGGAACCATTAAAACAGGGGTAGCATATGATGAACCACCCAAAAACTTAGCCTGACACAGCATGGCGGTAAGGACAAAGTGACCAAGGTAGAAGCTGTAGCCAGTGAGCCTCCCAAAAATTTGGCCAGACACAGCATGGCAGTGAGCAAACAGAGCACCATTAAAAGTGATTGAGGAAGCAAGTGAGCCTCCCAAAAAATTGGATTTTTTGTGGGATTTCTAGTGAACACGAACCTAGGTGCTGACAGCTAACTGGCTAGTTTAAACAAACAACCAACATCGCACTTTATAGGATACTGATCCAAATCCACAGTCCAGACTTCCACAAATCCGGTAATACAATAGTCCATAATAAGAAACAATGTGTGGTATAATCGGTAGTCTGATCTACCCAACGATATTACCTTATTCTTGCAGCACTTCCATCAGGATAAATTAGTCCTTCTGTGATTAGAAAGACACATACTCACAGTATATACTTTCCATTGCTTTTATTTTTCTTTTGCAAGGTATATCGCAATCATAGCTCACAGGCTGAGTAATTCCATGAACACATGCCAAACACTATGGCCTCCCGCCGGCCAGCTGTCAGTCACCATCAAGGGTACACCTGATGCCGATCGACCGGGGGTGGTGAGGCCCTGGCCACGGCTACGCAAAAAAAAATAATAACACAGCTGGCTGGTTGCCGGGGACGCAATCGGTGGGCCCCTGGCAACAAGTCCCACTCCTCCGCAGATGTAGTGATGTCGGAGCATGGCAGTCAGGACACAGAGAACCATTAAAAGTAAGTGAGGTAGCAAGTGAGCTTCCCAAAAATTAGGCCAGACACAGCATGGCAGTGAGCACACAAAGAACCTTTAAAAGTGAGTAAGGAAGCAAGTGAGCCTCGCAAAAATTAGGCCAGACCCAGCATGGCAGTGAGGATACCGAGAACTAGGGATGGTCCGAACCTGCCGAGGTTCTTATTTGTATGAACCTGAACTCTCGGCATTAGATTCCCGCTGTCTGCCCGCTCCGTGCAGCGGGTGGATACAGCGGGAGGACCGCCTAGAAAACTGGGATACAGCCTATGGCTATGGCTGTATCCCAGTTTTCCAGGCAGTCCTCCCGCTGTATCCACCCTCTCCACGGAGCGGGCAGACAGCGGGAACCATTGCCGAGAGTTCGGGTTCGTACTAACCCAAACCGAACCAGATTCGGACCATGCCTACAGAGAACAATTAAAAGTGGGTGAGGAAGCAAGTGAGCCTCCCAAAAGTTAGGCCAGACACAGCATGGCAGTGAGCACACATGAGAACCATTAAAAGTGAGTGAGGAAGCAAGTGAGCTTCCCAAAAATAAGGCCAGACACAACATGGCAGTGAGCACACTGAGAACCATTAAAAGTTAGTGAGGAGGCAATTGAGCCTCCCAAAAAATTGGATTTTTAGTGGGATTTATAGTGGACATGAACCTAGGTGCTGACAGTTAACTGGCTAGGCCAGCTGTCAGTCACCATCAAGGGTACACCTGATGCCGATCGACCAGGAGTGGTGAGGCCCTGGCCGCGGCTACGCAAAAAAAAAAAAGATAACACAGCTGGCTGGTTGCCGGGGACGCGATCGGCGGGCCCCTGACAACAAGTCCCACTCCTCCGCAGATGTAGTGACGTCAGAACATGGCAGTCAGGACACAGAGAACCATTAAAAGTAAGTGAGGTGGCAAGTGAGCTTCCCAAAAATTAGGCCAGACACAGCATGGCAGTGAGCACACAAAGAAGCATTAAAAGTGAGTGAGGAAGCAAGTGAGCCTCACAAAAATTAGGCCAGACCCAGCATGGCAGTGAGGATACAAAGAACTAGGGATGGTCCGAACCTGCCGAGGTTCGGGTTTGTATGAACCTGAACTCTCGGCATCAGATTCCCACTGTCTGCCCGCTCCGTGCAGCGGGTGGATACAGCGGGAGGACCGCCTGGAAAACTGGGATACATCCTATGGCTGTATCCCAGTTTTCCAGGCAGTCCTCCCGCTGTATCCACACTCTCCACGGAGTGGGCAGACAGCGGAAATCGTTGCCGAGAGTTCAGCTTCGTACGAACCCGAACCGAACCAGGTTCGGACCATCCCTACAGAGAACCATTAAAAGTGGGTGAGGAAGCAAGTGAGCCTCCGAAAAATTAGGCCAGACACAGCATGGCGGAAGAAGACTTGGCTGTTGGCTGATAATTGAAGGAGTAGGAGGAAGAGGAGTAGGATGAGAGAAGATTCCAAGAATCTGTATGTTGAGCTGCTTTCACTGAGTGGACAGTTGAATTCAGGTGAAATCCAAGCTTTGTTCATTTTTATAAACGCCAGCCTGTCAGCGCTGTCAGTTGACAGGCGGGTGCGCTTATCAGTGATGATGACACCAGCTGCACTGAAGACCCACTCTGACAACACACTAGCGGCAGGGCAGCCCAGCACCTCCAAGGCGTAAAGCGCCAGTTCGAGCCACGCATCCATTTTTCCAACCCAGTAGTTGTATGTAGCAGAGTGATCGGGAAGGACGTTGGTATGGTCAGCAAGGTACTCCCTCACCATCTTTCTAAAGGCCTCTCCCTTACTCTGACTAGACTGGGGACGGTTGTAATAGTCTTGCTGGGGTGCCATGAAACTGTCAAAGGCCTTGGAGAGAGTGTTCCCCTGCCCCTTGACAAGCTGCCTTCTCCACCCCTCCTCTCCCACGCTCTTTGGACCACAGAACTACGTCCTCTGGCGCTAGTGGTGTCAGATGGGAAGTACATTTTCAGCTTCAGCACCAGGGCCTGCTGATATTGATTCACTCTCATACTGCCTCGGCAGGAGTGAGAGGGGAAAAGTTCTGTTTGTACCAAGGGTACAGGAGGGTGAACACCCAGTAATCGGTGTTGTAAAAAAAAAAATATTAACCCGAGGGTCAAGGGAAAGACAGCCTAACATAAAGTCAGCCATGTGTGCTAGGGTCCCAAGACGGAAGAACTCCCTTTCCTCAATAGGCTCAATTTCCTCCTCCTCCACCAATTCCTCCTCTTCAGGCCATACACGCTCAACAACTAAGGATTGAGCATGGGTACCCTCATCAGTCCCGGCAGCAGTCTGCTCCTCTTCCTCCTCCTAGAAAAATAGAAGATTGTCGGCAGAAAAAGACCTATGGGGCTGCCCTTTTAGTATTTTCTTTCTTATTATCTTAGGATAGATGTATGTTTATCCCAGGCGTATTTTAATTCTGTTATTGTGGATTTACCAACCCCCTCTGCTGGAAGTTTGTTCCAGGTATCTACTACTCTTTCAGTAAAATAATATTTTCTCACTTCTGATCTTTCCCCCAACTAACCTCTCACTATGTCCTCTTATTCTTGAGCTTAGTTTTTTATTAAAAACACTCCCCTCTTGAACCTTATTTAGTCCCTTAACATACTTAAAGGTTTCAATCATGTCCCCCCTTTCCCTTCTTTCCTCCAGACTATACAGATTCAAATCCTTAAGTCTTTCCTGATATGGTTTATGCCTCACACCCTCCACCATTTTTGTAGCCCGTCTTTTGCCCCGTGGCACTTCTGCCACAATGCTTCTACCACTAGTCAACTCTCCAGAGTAAACTCCACAGAGTTTGTAGCCTTTTTATATACAGGTAAATCTTAATTAGGTTAATGTAGGAGGATGGCTCTTTTCTTATGCTAATCTAATTGAATCAACACCTGGTCTGGAATGTCTACCCACACCCTGCCAGATTAACACCGATTCACAAAATGCAGCAACCAAACAAAAACACCAAACTAAAACCTAGCAGTAATGACCAAATTAACCTCAGTCAAAACACAAATCCAAATACCTAGAAATAAACAGTAATGAATTCAAATTAAACAGTAATAAAAGTTTTTTTTCTTTTTAGTAGTCTAGATCACAAGATAAGTAAAAATCACAGTTCCTTTACAACTATCCTTAACTACTGCAGTTTTTTAACTACTCACTTTTGCACCGTTGCACTTCTGCCACGATGCTTCTACCACTAGTCAACTCTCCAGAGTAAACTCCAGAGTTTGTAGCCTCCTTATATACAGGTAAATCTTAATTAGGTTAATGTAGGAGGCTGGCTCTTTTCTTATGCTAATCTAATTGAATCAACACCTGGTCTGGAATGTCTACCCACACCCTGCCAGATTAACCCCTTGCCGCAAAATGACGTTCCTGGAACGTCATGTAAAGCAGGTAGTTCCTGCAACATGACGTTCCAGGAACGTCATGGCTTCCCTGCCTCCCCCCTCTGTCCCTAGGTGAGATCGGGCAGCAGGAGGAGGCTGTGTCACACAGCATCCCCCTGCTGCCTCTGCCCAGAGGGGAGCCGCGCTCCCCCCGGGCAGTTAACCCCATAAACGCCGCGGTCAATGCGACCGCAGCGTCTATGGGGAGATTTGTAACAATCCGGCGATCGGGCGGCGGGGGGAGGCTGCAGCACGTTGCCTCCCCCCACCGCCACAACTAGTATGTCCCCCGGCCCCCCTCCCCTCGTCCTCCGATACCGGAGATCACCGCTATTACCGTTATAGCGGTGATCTCCGGTACCGGGAATTACCGGCGCCGCCGAGAGCTTTCATCTCCCCCCACCGTTAATCCACGGTGGGGGGAGATGAAAAATGTCCCCTCAGACCCCAGATCAGCCCCCCGATCAGACCCCAGATCACCGTACCCGGGCGCCCATCAGATCCAAGATGGCCGCCCCCATCCCTGCGAACAAACGATGTTTGTTCGCAGGGATGGAAATAAAATAATGATCAAAGCCCCATGCTCTCCGCCACCGGAGGTAGCGGAGAGCATGAGGCAGTGATCGGGAACCCCCCCGTGTGGTCCCGGAGCAGGCGATCGGCGGTATATACTATATACCGCCGATCGCCTGTATCCCCTGTCACCATAAATAATTGGTGACAGGGGATAAAAAGTGTTACAGTGTCGCCCCCCAGTCACCCCCCTTCCCCATATACGTTACCTGATCCTGGAGCTCCTTCCTCCTCAACGTCCTGGCTGGTTGTGAAGTGCGCATGCGCTTCACAACCAGCCAACTCTGAAAATTTAAAGTGACAGAGACCAATTTGGTCTTTGTCACTGAACTATGATTACTGTGATAGAAAATATCACAGTAATCATAGTAATACAGTGAAACAAATGTGTAAAAGTACAAAAAGTGACAAACACACAAAAAAATAAAACACACACTTTTTTTATTATAGTAATAACTGCAGTTTACTCCCAGATTACCCCTAACCCCCCAGATTACCCATAACCGCCCCAGGTTGCCTGTAACCGCCCCAGGTTGTCCGTAATCACGCCAGATTGCACGTAACCGCCCCAGATTGCACGCAACCACCGCACGTTGCCCGTAACCACCACACGTTGACCGTAAGCACCGCACACTGCCTCTAACCACCCCACGTCGCCTCTAACCACCGCATGTCACCTCTAACCACCGCACACTGCCTCTAACCACCGCACGTTGCCTCTAACCACCGCACGTCGCCTCTAACCACCGCACGTCGCCTCTAACCACCGCACACTGCCTCTAACCACCGCACGTCACCTCTAACCACCGCATGTCGCCTCTAGCCACCGCACACTGCCTCTAACCACCGCACGTTGCCTCTAACCACCGCACCTTGCCTCTAACCACCGCACGTCGCCTCTAACCACCGCACGTCGCCTCTGACCACCGCACGTCGCCTCTGACGACAGCACGTTGCCTCTAACCACCGCACGTTGCCTCTAACCACCGCACGTTGCCTCTGACCACCGCACCTTGCCTCTGACCACCGCACCTTGCCTCTAACCACCGCACGTCGCCTCTAACCACCGCACGTCGCCTCTAACCACCGCACGTCGCCTCTAACCACCGCACACTGCCTCTAACCACCGCACCTTGCCTCTAACCACCGCACCTTGCCTCTAACCACCGCACGTCGCCTCTAACCACCGCACGTCGCCTATAACCACCGCACGTCGCCTCTGACGACAGCACGTCGCCTTTGACCACCGCACCTTGCCTCTGACCACCGCACCTTGCCTCTAACCACCGCACGTCGCCTGTTACAGTGTCGCCCCCCAAGTCGCCCCCCACCCTGTCACCCCCGTCCCCCAGACACCCCCCTTCCCCATATACGTTACCTGATCCTGGAGCTCCTTCCTCCTCAACGTCCTGGCTGGTTGTGAAGTGCGCTTGCGCTTCACAACCAGCCAACTCTGAAAATTTAAAGTGACAGAGACCAATTTGGTCTTTGTCACTGAACTATGATTACTGTGATAGAAAATATCACAGTAATCATAGTAATACAGTGAAACAAATGTGTAAAAGTACAAAAAGTGACAAACACACAAAAAAATAAAACACACACTTTTTTTTATTATAGTAATAACTGCAGTTTACTCCCAGATTACCCCTAACCCCCCAGATTACCCATAACCGCCCCAGGGTGCCTGTAACCGCCCCAGGTTGTCCGTAATCACGCCAGATTGCACGTAACCGCCCCAGATTGCACGCAACCACCGCACGTTGCCCGTAACCACCACACGTTGACCGTAACCCCCGCACACTGCCTCTAACCACCCCAAGTCGCCTCTAACCACCGCATGTCACCTCTAACCACCGCACACTGCCTCTAACCACCGCACGTTGCCTCTAACCACCCCACGTCGCCTCTAACCACCGCACGTCGCCTCTAACCACCGCACACTGCCTCTAACCACCGCACGTCGCCTCTAACCACCGCACGTCGCCTCTAACCACCGCATGTCGCCTCTAACCACCGCACACTGCATCTAACCACCGCACGTTGCCTCTAACCACCGCACCTTGCCTCTAACCACCCCACGTCGCCTCTAACCACCGCACGTCACCTCTGACGACAGCACATCGCCTCTGACCACCGCACCTTGCCTCTGACCACCGCACCTTGCCTCTAACCACCGCACGTCGCCTCTGACCACCGCACGTCGCCTCTGAACACCGCACCTTGCCTCTGACCACCGCACCTTGCCTCTGACCACCGCACGCTGCCTCTGACCACCGCACGCTGCCTCTGACCACCGCACGCTGCCTCTGACCACCCCACGTTGCCCGTAACCACCGCACGTTGCCCCTAACCACCGCACGTTGCCTCTAACCACCGCACGTTGCCTCTAATCACCGCACGTTGCCTCTAACCACCCCAAATTGCCAATGACCCCCTCCAGATTGCCCGTAACCACGCCAGATTGCCGTAACCAACCCAAATTACATATAAGCACTTTAGTTTATCCGTAACCAACCCAGATTGTCTGTAACCAACCCAGATTGTCTGTAACCACCGCACGTTGCCTCTAACCACCCCAAATTGCCAATGACCCCCTCCAGATTGCCCGTAACCACGCCAGATTGCCGTAACCAACCCAAATTACATATAAGCACTTTAGTTTATCCGTGACCAACCCAGATTGTCTGTAACCACCTCACGTTGGCCGTAACCACAGCAGGTTGCCTGTAATCACCTCAAGATTACCCGTAACCACAGGAGGTTGCCCATCACCACCCCAGGTTGCCCGTGACCACCCCAGGTTGCCCGTAAACCACCCCGCATTACCTGTAATCTCATTTTTTTATTGTATTTTAGTAGCTGCACTGTTCTAATAACCATTACTAGCTGCGGTTTTGCTCCAGCAAATTGGCGCTCCCTTCCTTCTGAGCCCTGCTGTGTGCCCATACAGTGGTTTATGCCCACATATGGGGTACTGTTCTACTCAGGAGAACCTGCGTTACAGATTTTGGGGTGAATTTTTTTCTCTTATTCCTCGTGAAATTTAGAAATTTTAAACTAAACCAACATTCTATTGGAAAAATTCGAGTTTTTCATTTTTAATGGCCAATTTTGAATACTTTCCTCTAATACCTGTGGGGTCAAAATGCTCACCACACCACAAGATGAATTCTCTGAAGGGTGCACTTTCTAAAATGGGGGGACTTATGTTTTTTTTTTACTCCGCTTGCGCTACAGGGACGCTGCAAACGCACCTGGCGCTCAGAAACTTCTTCAGCAAAATCTGCACTGAAAATGCTAATTGGCGCTCCCTTCCTTCTGAGCCCCGCTGTGTGCCCATAGAGTGGATTATGCCCACATATGTGGTACCGTTCTACTCAGGAGAACCTGCTTTACAGATTTTGGGGTGAATTTTCTCCCCTGTTCCTCGTGAAATTGAGAAATTTCAAACTAAAGGAACATATTATTGGAAAAATTCGAGTTTTTCATTTTTACTGTCTACTTTTGAATACTTTCCTCTAAAACCTGTGGAGTCAAAATGCTCACCACACCCCAAGATGAATTCTCTGAGGGGTGCACTTTCCAAAATGGGGTGACTTATGGTGATATTTTACTCTGCTGGCACTACAGGGGCTCTGCAAATGCACCTGGCGCTCAGAAACTTCTTCAGCAAAATCTGCACTGAAAATGCTAATTGGCGCTCCCTTCCTTCTGAGCCCTCCTGTGTGCCCATACAATGGTTTATGCCCACATATGGGGTACCATTCTACTCAGGAGAACCTGCGTTACAGATTGTGGGGTGAATGTTCTCTCCTGTTCCTCGTGAAATTTAGAAATTTCTGACTAAGCAAACATATTATTGGAAAAATTCGAGTTTTTCATTTTTACTCTCTACTTTTGAATACTTTCCTCTAATACCTGTGAGGTCAAAATGCTCACCACACCCCAAAATGAATTCTTTGAGGGGTGTACTTTCCAAAATGGAGTGACTTATGGTGAGATTTTACTCCGCTGGCACTACAGGGGCTCTGCACACGCACCTGGCGCTCAGAAACTTCTTCAGCAAAATCTGCACTGAAAATGCTAATTGGCGCTCCTTCCCTTCTGAGCCCGACTGTGTGCCCATACAGAGGTTTATGCCCACATATGGGGTACCGTTCTACTCAGGAGAACCTGCGTTACAGATTTTGGGGTACTTTTTTTCTCCTGTTCCTTGTGAAATTTAGAAATTTCAAACTAAACTAACATATTGGAAAAATTCAGGTTTTTCATATTAACTGTCTAATTCTGAATACTTTCCTCTAATACCTGTGGGGTCAAAATGGTCACCACACACCAAGATGTATTCTTCGAGGGGTGTACTTTCGAAAATGGGGTGACTTATGGGGGGGTTTCTCTGCTGACACTACAGGGACACTGCAAACACACCTAGCGCTCGGAAACTTAAAACATTAAAAAAGCTAATTGGCGCTCCCTTCCTTCTGAGCCCCGCTGTGTGCCCATACGGTGGTTTACGCCCACATATGGGGTACTGTTGTACTCAAGAGAACCTGCGTTACAAATTTTGGGGTGGTTTTTTTCTCATGTTCCTTTTGAAAATTAGAAACTTTAATCTAAACGTATATATTATTGGAAAATTTTAATTTTCCATTTTTTTACGGCCTAATGGTGAACACTTTCCTTCAGCCCCTGTAGGGTTAAAATGCTCATTATACCCCTAGATTAATTCTTTAAGGTGTCTAGTTTCCAAAATGGGGTCACTTATGGGGGTTTCCAGTATACAAGCCTCCTAAATCCATTTAAAAAAAGAACTGGTCCCTAAAAAAAATCCATTTTGGAAATTTCATGAAAATTTGATATATTGCTAATAAATTTCTAAGCCCCGTAACACCTTAAAAAAGTAAAATATGTTTACCAAATTATGCCAGAATAAAGAAGACCTATTGATAATGTGATTTAGTAACTAATTTATGTGCTATGACTTCCTTTTTTAAGAAGCAGAGAATTTCTAAGTTCATAAAATGCAAATTTTTCAAATTTTTCATGATATTTTGATGTTTTTCACAAAAAAAACACAAAGTAGTGACCAAATTTTGCCACTAACATAAAGTGCCATATGTGATGAAAAAACAATCTCAGAATCGCTAGCATACGTTAAAGCATCACTGAGCTATAAGCGCATAAAGTGAGACAGGTCAGATTTTAAAAAATTAGCTTGCTCATTAAGGCCAAAACAGGCTTTAGAGGCAAGGGGTTAAAGGCCCTATTCCACCGGACGATTATCGTTCAGATTATCGTTAAATCGTTCGAATCTAAACGATAATCGTTCAGTTGAAATGCAGTTAACGATTAACGACTGAACGAGAAATCGTTGATCGCTTTATAAGACCTGGACCTATTTTTATCGTTGCTCGTTCGCAAAACGTTCGCATTGAATAAGACATTGTTCGGTCGTTTGCAATAGATACGAACGCAATAGCGAATAAATAGTGAATAAAAAACGATCGCAATTACGATCATAAGTAACGATTATCGTTCCATGGAAATGAGTGAACGTTTTCAGGTCTTTCGCAATAGCGGTCGTTTGAGATCGTTAATTGTTAAGGATTATGCGAACGATAATCGTCCGGTGGAAAAGGGCCCTAACAACTATTCACAAAATGCAGCAACCAAACAAAAACACTAAACTAAAACCTAGCAGTAATGACCAAATTAACCTCAGTCAAAACACAAATCCAAATACCTAGAAATAAACAGTAATGAATTCAAATTAAACAGTAATAAATTAAATAAAAACAGTAATATATTCAGTTAAGTATTCTTCATCCTCCTCATCCTCTACTCCGTGGTGAGAAACTGATGTCAGGGTGGTCTGGCTATCTAGCGGCGGATGTTCTTCATCACCCATCTCCTGAGACGAAGGCAAAGTATCTGACTTCAGGCGCTTCTGTTCAAAGGTCTGCTGCAAGGACAGTTGAACGCTGCGCTTGGACACCTTCCTGGAGGGTGTGGAGCATAGTGGAGGTGAAGTGGTGCGTGTAGGGCGGGAGGCGCTCGTGCCTGGGCGGGGGGACTGACAGAGCCAGCACGTGACACAGGGGAAGGAGCAGGGGTGTGACTTGCACTCACTGAATGGCCTTGGTTCCACTGAGTGGGGTGTTTAGCACTCATATGCCTGCGCATGCTGGTAGTGGTGGCTCCCCTGCTGATCCTGGCGTGGCACACGTTGCACACTACAGTCCGTCGGTCATCCTCACTTTTAAAAAACCTCCAGACTTGGGGACATTTAGGCCTATGGGAGTTTGACTCTGTGAAACAGTTGCTGATCTACTCGTTCTGCCCCATCTTCTCCCTCTGCCCACCCCTCTTCCAACCAGTCCTGTGGGTGAACTTGCCTCCCCCTCAGAAGCACTGTCTTCACTAGACTTATCCACTCAGCTCGGGTCAGTCACCTCATCCTCATCCACTAGCTCTTCCTACAATTCCTCACTCTGCTCCCCACTTTGACTTACATCCATGACAATAACCTCACTGTCTGACAACCGGGTCTCATCGTCCTCATCAGACATCTCTTCCAACCCTGCTTGCAAGTCCCCACTCTCATCACCCACTGACTGCGTGAGCTGCATAGTTTGGGCATCTGGACAGATCGACCACTCGTTGCTCAGACTCAGGGAAGGGTCCAGAAAAGAGTTTCTGGGAGTATGGTGGTGGATCTGAATCCCTTCTTTTCCTGGAGGGGCCAGGCTGTGGGAAAGGAGGCTGAGCTGCTGGAGCAAGGGTTCCACTCCCTTGGGTAGCGTGGGTGGACTGTGTGGAAGACTGGGTGGGTGGATAAGTTACTGGACACATTATCCGCTATCCACGTGATGACTAGAGATGACCGAACTTTTCAAAAGTTTTTTCCGACCGGATTTTTCTGAAAAGTTCGGTTCAACCGAATTTCGGATTTCTTCGGCTTTCATAATTTAAATCATCTATATGATACAGGGGTAGTGTATTTGGTTGAATTTAGGGCTCTACATGTCAGTAACACCGTTATCTTTTCAATATCTCAGTCATTTTTTTTTTTTTTTTTAGACCTTGAAGGGGTTGTCCGGGATTTTTCAATAAACTAGCATTGCATTTCTACATACACTTCTACTTTTTATTTAGAGCGCTTACTATGTTCTCAGACTTAGTCACATGACCACACATGATTCACTTCCTGTGAAATTCTGTTCCCTTCTGGTTCCTGTTCCTACCAGTGAGGGAACAGTGAGTCATCAGGTGGGTGGGGTTATGCATATATTTCTTTAGCCACACCCCTAACATCTAACTGACATCTGAGCCCAGAAGAAACTGCAGCAGTAATGCCCCTATTCCACGGGTCGTCAGAGGAGCAAACGAGCGCTCTCAGCGCTCATTTGCTCCTCGTTCCCCGCTCGGGGAACGCGGCAGCAGCGAGCGGGTAAGTGCGGGAGGGGTGTCGGGGAGCTGCGGGGGGGCTGCTCGGAGGATCGCTAGATCGTCCGGGCAGCCCATATTATATAGCAGCCTCTGCTGCCGACGCTCCTATTCAATGGAGCGACGGCAGCAGATCGCTGCTATATCAGTTGCTTGTTTTTTAACATGTTGAAAAACAAGCGACTGCAATGATCAGCCGATATGAACTATTGCACTCTATTCCACGGGACGATTATCGTTCGTAGCGGCCGATATCGGCCGAATACGGACTATAATCGTTCCGTGGAATAGGGCCTTAAGGAGAGCATAATAGACTACAATCTCTGTACAGCACTGCAACATAGGTTGAAGCTATAAACAGTAAATAAAGTAACTATGGGGTGATTTATCAAAATTTATGCAGAGGAACAGGGAAGCAGTTGCCCATAGCAACCAGTCAGATTCTAGGTTTCATTTTCCAAGGCCTTTTTTAAAAAAGAAAGAAGCAATCTGATTGGTCGCTATGGGTAACTGCTCCCCTGCACAGACCTTGCTAAATCTTCCCCTATAATGTTACTATTGTAGTGTAAAGATGTACAGTGTTAGGGCAGCGCTGCTGCTGTGTGTAATATTAGGGGAGAGATGCTGCTTCACCTCATAGCAGTCACCATGTCCTCTATCAATCTTTTGCTGAGGTAGACTTGTAACAGAATCCTGCCTCATTGAGACCCTGCCCACCTGTAGTATGGCTACTTAGTGTATCTGTAATCAAGGACTACAATTCCTATCATGTACATGCAGGGTCGGCCTTGGGGCAGATGGCGCCCTGTTGAAACTTTCTTTTGGCGCCCCCCCCCCACCCCCCCTGTTGATACCCCGGAATAGTGACATAGACTAAATCTTACAGCCTCCCATTCCTCCAGACATCTCCCACAATAAAACCATAAATGAGATGGGAGGCTGTAGTATTTAGATACGATAGACTAAATCCTACTATAACGAGCGCCACCCCCGACTGTTATATATGTGACCTTTTCATCACTTTTAGAATTTTTTCTGGGATGTGATTTGGCCTTTTTTGCAATTACACCATTTACCGTGCAGATCAGGCAGTTTTATAGTTCAGACAATAACACTTTAGATATCAGGGTATGCTGGGGTAGTAATTATGCATTGTTTCAACTGTTAGGGTATCCAGCACTTCAAAAACATGGCCACTTTTCCCCCTCTCTTTTCTCCAGTTCAGGTGCGGTTTGCAATTAAGCTCTATTTACTTCAATGGAACTCTGTTTGAAACATCACCCAATCTGGAGACAAGAGAGGGGGAAAAGTGGCCATGTTTTTGTAGCGCTGGATAACCCCTTTAAGCTATGAGGGTATGCTGGGGGCAGTAGTTATGCACTGTTTCAGCTGTTGGGGCAGTAGTTATGCAGTGCTTTAGCTGTTGGGGTATGCTGTGGGTAGTAGTTATGCAATTGCACTGTTTCAGCTGTTGGGGTATAATGGGGTAGTAGTTATACACTGTTTTAGCTGTTGGGGTATGCTGGGGCAGTAGTTATGCACTGTTTCAGCTATGAGGGATGCTAGGGGTAGTTATGCACTGTTTTAGCTGTCGGGGTATGATGGGCGTAGTAGTTATGCACTGCTTTATAACATTACGGACAATTCTCTTTTTAAAACTTTTTATTTTACAAAAAAACTCCAAGAAGGCAAGGAGAGGAGAGATGTCAGTGTCTGTATATACTGTGGCAGTGCATGTATACACAAGTAGATTGCCACAGTATATACAGACTCTGCACTGTCAGAGGGAGAGAAAGAAAAATAAGATAGATAGATAGGAGATAGATAGATAGATAGATAGATAGATAGATAGATAGATAGATAGATAGATAGATAGATAAAAGAGAGGTAGATGGGAGGGAGGATAAAGAGTTTAGGGGACACCAGCCTGTATAAGGCATGGTGTCTTAGACTGATGGGGCGGTGGTGAGAGTAAGGGGTTAATGGTCTGTGAATGGGGTATGGTTTGGATGGCTGCACATGGTGGGAGTTCCGGTGGTAACTGGGGGGAGGAGTAGTTGCCAGGAAAGGGCAGGCGGTGGGAGGAGGCAGGTGATATAAAAGCCCGGGTAAGGGGCGGGCTTACCCTCTTTCTGCTTGGCCACCACAGGAGTTTGTGAGTCTCCGTGCTTGTGATGTCTCAGGAGCAGGATCTGACCGATGCGCTGCAGCTGCAGCTGCAGCAGGACCCGTCCTTCCTCGGCCGCCTGCTGGCTGGCTTGGGGGCAGAGTCGGGCATGATGTGCCCAGAGGTGGCAGGCGGTCCGCTCGGCGAATCCGCCCACCCCCGCGCCTTAGTCCCAGTCCCCCGCTCTCTGCCCGGCGCCGGCAGGGGGGAAGTGGTAGAGCCGCAGTAGTGGTCACGCCGGCGTCACTTCCGGTCGCGCTGCCGTTGGCTCCAACCCTTCCGCCTTGCGCCCACGCTGCCGGTATAGTGTCCGGCAGTATTGCGGCCACTCAGTCTTCCCCAGTGACCGGTCCCCCCCTCTCCATTGTCAGCTAGGATGGGCAACCAGGCATGTGCCTCCCCTGCCTACCATGAGTCTGGTGAGTGCAGCTCTTCCAGCCCATTGCAGCAGGCTAATAATAGCAGCCAGAGCCTGACTGCTCTTCCCCCCCCTCCTGTCCCACCGCCTGAGGCCCAACCCCCCTTCCCCCCCGATAACCCCCCCTCCTCCCCCCCCCCTAGCTCATGCCGCATTGCCAGCCTCCCGCTCCGTTAGGCTTCACTGCGCAGCGTGGTTGTGATCAGGCCTCCTGTAGGGAGCGGCTGCCTGTGACTTCGCAAGTGTGTGGGGGGTCTCGTGCCAGTGTGTGCGGGCATAGGCGCTCCCGCTCGCCATCTTATACGTCATCCAGAGGATCTTCCAGGCATAGGCGCCATAGATCTCGCGACTCTAGAAGCCGCTATTCCCGACGTCACCACAGGGAGTCTAGACAACGGAGCCGATCGAGGCACTCCAGAAGTTCTAGATGGTGCTCCCCTTCCTCAGGGTCCTCGTCATGTACCCCCTCGAGCTCTGATGGGGAGTCAGCTCGTAGCAAGAAAAGGCGGGAGCCTTCACACCGGAAGAGGAGTCCGTGCAGCTCAGTCAGGCCAGAAGCGGCGGCTCCGGCTGCGCAGACTCTGCAGTCAGCCCCGCCGGCTTCAGTCCAGACGTTATCGGTGGCACCGATGCTGTCTTCGAGCATCATTTCCATTCCTCAGGAGATGCCTGGTCAGTCGTCGTCTGCAGTTGGGGGTGAGTTTGACTTTGCACGGGCATGGGGAGGGGGGGCTGGAGATTTAGTACCTGCCCTTAGGGCAATTCTCAGCAAAATTGATCCTGTCCCTCTGCCCCAAGCCGGAGCTAAGCAGCCTCCGGCGAAAGCTGTTGTTCACAAGGACGCCTTTTTCTGTGGGATCAGCCCGCTGGGCACACATTTAGACGTTGACACGAAGGAAAAGATCTGGGACAATCAATATGTTGATATTTGGTCCTTGATCACTACAGATCAGCATACCGTCGACAAAGAGCGACGGGTTGCAACTGACCGTTATGATAAACGACCAAAAGTCGCAAAGACCATAAACAACTGGCTACAGGCGTTCACTGTACTGGGTTGTGTTATGGGCATGAAGCACCCGGAGCGTTGCTCCGAGCTTTTCATCTATATGGACTCCATTTATAGCGCTTTTAAATCACACGGGGGCAGCGCCTGGTGGCGGTATGACGAAGAATTTCGCCGCCGCCTCGCTTTGCAGCCAGAAATTGGGTGGGGGGTAAAGGCCACTGATGTGTGGCTGCGCCTGATGATGGCTCAGAAGAGCAATCCCTTTCCCTCAGCGGCCACTGCCTCAGCACCCGCAGTTCCGGGGGCAGTGGCCGTGCGACGGCCAGGAACCTGCTAGCTTTTTAATTAGGGCCATTGCAGGTTCTACGGACTTTGTAAGTTCCGCCACGAATGCTCTTCCTGCGGGGGGCAACACGCAGCGGTCAGGTGTCAGCGTTCTAAGCTGCCAGGAAAGCCGGCAGCGGGTGTTGACGGGAAAGACCCCGGTGAACGTGGACGCGATGCGCCCGTGGCTAAGTAGCTATCCTAAGCATAATGCTGCTCGTCAATTGTTAAACGGTTTTACCTATGGGTTTTTCATACCTTTCTATTTTTCTCCCTTTCCACTGTGGGCAGACAATCTGAAATCTGCCCGGAAGGCACATGAGGTCCTCGTTGACAAGGTTAGTCAAGAGTTAGCCCTTGGCAGGGTTGAGGGTCCTTTTGTTTTCCCTCCTTTTGAGAATTTGAGGGTGTCCCCTCTCGGTGTTGTCCCTAAAAAAGAAGTTGGTAAGTTTAGTTTGATCCATCACCTTTCTCATCCAAAGGGCAGTTCCGTCAATGACGGTATTCCCAAGGAGGATGCTGCGGTCTCTTATGTTTCTTTTGATAGCGCGGTTCGCCTTCTTGTGGCTGCCGGCCGCGGTGCCCTCCTTGCGAAGTCGGATATCCAGTCTGCCTTTCGTCTTCTCCCGGTGCATCCGGAATGTTATCATCTGCTGGGTTTTCAGATAAATGGTTTGTATTACTATGACACTTGTCTTCCTATGGGTTGTTCCATTTCGTGTCACTTCTTTGAGATGTTCAGTTCTTTTCTCGAGTGGGTGGTGCGCTATGAAACAGGGAGTAATGCGATCATTCATTATTTGGATGCTTTTTTGTTTGTTGCCCCAGCAGATTCCAATTGGTGCCGTTTTTTGTTGAAAACCTTCCTTTTTTATATGTGCAAGTTCGGGGTACCCATTGCCGGTGAAAAGACAGAAGGCCCGGCAACTTCGCTGTCTTTTCTAGGAATCGAGCTTGATTCCATTGACATGGTTTTCCGCCTTCCGGCGGACAAGCTGGCTCGCTTGACTTCTCTGATTGATGGCTTCCTGTCTGTGCGTAAGGTCACCTTACAGCAAATGCAATCCCTGTTGGGATTGTTGGTGTTCGCATGCAGGATTATGCCGATGGGCAGGGTTTTCTGCAGGCGCTTATCGCTGTCCACCAGGGGAGTCCGGCTTCCCAGCCACCGCATTCGGCTGACCGCTGCCTTGAAGGCTGATTTATTAGTGTGGAAGGAATTTTTGGGTTCCTATAATGGCCGCACTTGCTGGCCCTCTCAGGAGGTTTCCAGCCACGAATTGGAATTGTTCACTGACGCGGCCGGTTCCTGCGGTTTTGGCTATCTTAGGCAGCGATTGGTGTGCCGAGGCGTGGCCTCCGGAATGGCAGGAGCTCGGTCTCTGTCGTAATCTCACGCTGCTGGAGCTCTTTCCCATAGTGGTTGCTGTTGACCTTTGGGGACGAGCTCTGGCTAACAGACGAGTATGTTTTTGGACCGACAACCTCAGTGTCGTTTTCTGTATTAATAAGTTAACCTCGTCTTCCCTCCCTGTATTATCTTTGTTGCGACACTTAGTCTTGCGTTGCTTGGAGGGTAATATTATGTTCAGGGCCCAACATGTTCCAGGAAAAGAAAATGTGGTTGCTGACGCTTTATCACGTTTTGATTGGCAGGTTTTTCGACAGCTCCGTCCGGAAGCGGCTCAGAATGGAATGGCATGCCCGCAGCACCTCTGGGACTTAGTGACACGTGGCTGCTCCCACTAGTACAGGCTTCGGTGTCTCAATCGACATGGTCCGCGTATGGTAAGGCGTGGGCTGAGTGGTTGGGTTGTGTTGGTTCAAGGAATGTCATTCTGAACGAGGACGACCGTGTGTCTGCCACGGTCGAGTACCTGCTATCTCTCCGGGACAAAGGGCTATCAGGTGTGTTTGCGCAGCGTAGGATAGCTGGCGTTAATTTCCATTTTAAATTGCGAGGTTGGGCGGACATTACCAGTAATTTTACAATCCGCCAGGCCCTTAAAGGCTGGAGGAGGAGTCAGACCCCGAAGGATAGCCGCAGGCCGATATCTTATTCATTGTTAGTTCGTTTGTTAGGTCAGTTGGATAAGTTATGTCGGACCGAGTTTGAAGCCCTACTGTTTTCTGCCGCCTTTGTCCTGGCCTTTTTCGGGGCTCTGAGAGTCAGTGAGCTGGTTCCTCCATCTAGTCTCCGTGCTGGATGGAGTGCTCAGGGTCAGGGTCCGCAGATCCAAGACGGATCTTTTGGTTCTGGGTTCCTGGCTCTCTTTATCCCCGGTGCAGGGTCCTGCTTGTCCCATTAGCATTGTCTCTAGGTACATGGCTGCCCGTCCTCAGTGCACTCAATTTTTGGTGCATGTGGATGGTGTTCCCTTATCTAGATACCAGTTTCAAGCATTAATGAAAAAGGCCTTGGAGGCGGCAAGCGCCCCCCAGGCCGAGTTTGGGACGCATTCCTTTAGAATTGGCGCGGCTACGGAGGCAGCTAGAGCTGGGTTGTCTGAGGAGCAGGTGAAGAGGATAGGGCGCTGGAGGTCAGCATGCTACACCTCTTATGTTAGGCCGGAGCTTCTTTGCTAATTTGTTTTTCTTGCAGGTCCTAGACGTCCGGTGGTGTGGCTAATTGGCCACTCGTATATATATTGGGCGGCACAGAGAGCGGCACATCGCCCTGGAGGCAGGTCTCTTGGTTTCCGGGATCTGGAGGTGCACTGGAGAAAAGTTAAGGGGCTGCGTTGGTCCGAGGTCCTGTCCCAGGCGATCGAGATAGGACGTTTTGCTCGTTCCCCAGTGGTTCTGGTCATCCATGCTGGGGGGAATGATTTGTGTTTACTTCGTTTGAATAAGTTGTTGACCATCATTCGTTCTGACCTTGAGAGACTGCCGGGCTTCTTTAATGAGGTCGTGTTGGTGTGGTCGGAAATAGTTTCCCGGGTCAAGTGGCAAGGTGCCAGGGATGCGGCTGCAATGGAGAGGGCTCATAGGACAGTCAACGCTCGCACGTCTAGATTTGTGCGGGCGAACGGGGGTGTGGTGGTTCGCCACAGGCAATTGGAGGGGGACAACCGTAGATTAATGATTTCAGACGGAACCCACCTTAACGATATTGGTTTGGACATTTTCCTGTCTGGGCTCCAGGACGGGGTGGAACAGGCCTTATATATCCTGGGTGGGGGTCGGCGCTCGGTCTAGGCTTAGCCGAGCCCCTCACGTGGCGGTGAATAAAAAATGGAGGAAATGGAGGCAGTGCCCGTCGGCCTTCCGACGGCTGGCACAACCCCGATTAAGAGTTGTTAATTTATGGTTATACCTTAATACAGCTGTGGCCGACCCCGTCCACTTATGTTGGAACTGTTGTCCGTGCAGTTATTTTAGCCAGAACCATTCACGCGGTATGGGGTATCCTAGCAGTCTAGGGGACATCAGCCTGTATAAGGCATGGTGTCTTGGACTAATGGGGCGGTGGTGAGAGTAAGGGGTTAATGGTCTGTGAATGGGGTATGGTTTGGATGGCTGCACATGGTGGGAGTTCCGGTGGTAACTGGGGGGAGGAGTAGTTGCCAGGAAAGGGCAGGCGGTGGGAGGAGGCAGGTGATATAAAAGCCCAGGTAAGGGGCGGGCTTACCCTCTTTCTGCTTGGCCACCACAGGAGTTTGTCCCTCCCTCCCTCCCTACAGTTTAAGTTCAGTTGCGTTGGTATGTCTGAGTGACAGTGTTGGTGTTGGTGTGTAAGTCTGAGACGACTTTTCATGTAAGTCACAGCTGGCGGTGAACAAAAAATGGAGGAAATGGAGGCAGTGCCCGTCGGCCTTCCGACGGCTGGCACAACCCCGATGAAGAGTTGTTAATTTATGGTTATACCTTAATAAAGCTGTGGCCGACCCCGTCCACTTATGTTGGAACTGTTGTCCGTGCAGTTATTTTAGCCAGAACCATTCACGCGGTATGGGGTATCCTAGCAGTCAGACAGAGGGGAGAGAAGAATCATCAGACTTACAGCAGGGGCAGAGCATTCCTGATGCTGCATGAGGAGCAGAGGAGAAGAGAGGAGGCACATGGCTGGGCAGAGGTCACAGGTCAGCAAACTGCCCAGCCAGGAAGCACGGCCTGTGCTACAGAGATTAGTTGCCACACACAGCTGATGACCTATCCAGCAAACAGTTCAGCAGGCTGCATTGTGGCTAGAAGACTGTCAGTATCCCACCCGCGGTGGGCGCCAAGGGGCGGGGCTTGTCGACGGGGGGCGGAGCTTACCGGGACGAACCCGGAACATTAATCTGCCAGGTCCCTGGCCCCTCTGTCTTCGGGAGCGCCCCAAACCAACCCCTATGCAAGGAGGGCAGGCGGCCAGCTAGGGGGGCGCTCTGACAGACAGAACATATCTCTGCCAGACCAGTTAGGTGTGCAGCTGATTGTCTGCCAGAGCGCCCCCCAGCTGGCCAGGAGTGATGCGCCCTGTGCAACCGCACAGGTCGCACACCCCTAAGGCCGGCCCTGTGTACATGTGTGCTGGGGTTTGTAGTCCTACAACAGATAAAAGAGTGAAAAAACTAATTTATTTGATAACATAACTAATTGGCAGACCCTGAGCCACCATGCTGCTCAAAAGGACACAGTAGTAATACAGACATTACCTGCCTATGGGTAGAGTGGGTGGAGCTGCAGGCTTGCAGAGCTGTGATGTCACTGCTGACCCCTGTGACCTGGGAGTTCTTTATGTAAACAAACACAAATCCAAAAAGCAGCAACAGAGGAGGAGGCCCAGGGACACAGATGAGAAAAAAGGTTAGAGGAAACCACTCAGGGAAAGGGACAGATTACAAATTATTCACATTTCCAATAAGAAAATAATGTTGGACAACCTCTTTAATATTCACCATTACAGGGTCTATGGAGGAAATTTATCATTACAGGGTCTATGCAGGAAAAAGGTCACAAACGCAGTGAAGGAGCAGCAGTAGTCATTGGAGGCCAGTGGAGGTCCAGCAATAGTCATTTGAGGCCAGAACAGGAGCAGCAGTAGTCAACATGGAGGGCAGGCAGGAGCAACAGTAGCCAACATGGAGGCCAGGCAGAAGCAACAGTAGCCAACATGGAGGCCAGACAGGAGTAACAGTAGCAAACATGGAGGGCAGGCAGGATCAACAGTGACCAACATGGAGGGCAGGCAGGATCAACAGTGGCCAACATGGAGGGCAGGCAGGATCAGCAGTAGCCAACATGGAGGCCAGGCAGGATCAGCAGTAGCCAATATGGAGGCCAGGCAGGATCAGCAGTAGCCAACATGGAGGCCAGGCAGGAGCAACAGTAGCCAACATGGAGGCCAGGCAGGAGCAACAGTAGCCAACATGGAGGCCAGGCAGGAGCAACAGTAGCCAACATGGAGGCCAGGCAGGAGCAACAGTAGCCAACATGGAGGCCAGGCAGGAGCAACAGTAGCCAACATGGAGGCCAGGCAGGAGCAACAGTAGCCAACATGGAGGCCAGGCAGGATCAGCAGTAGCCAACATGGAGGTCAGGCAAGATCAGCAGTAGCCAACATGGAGGCCAGGCAGGATCAGCAGTAGCCAATATGGAGGCCAGGCAGGATCAGCAGTAGCCAACATGGAGGCCAGGCAGGATCAGCAGTAGCCAACATGGAGGCCAGGCAGGAGCATAAGTGGTCAACATGGAGGGCAGGCAGGAGCAGCAGTAGCCAACATGGAGGGCAGGCAGGAGCAGCAGTAGCCAACATGGAGGCCAAGCAGGAGCAACAGTAGCCGACATGGAGGGCAGGCAGGAGCAACAGTAGTCAACATGGAGGGCAGGCAGGATCAGCAGTAGCCAACATGGAGGCCAGGCAGGATCAGCAGTAGCCAACTTGGAGGGAAGGCAGGAGCAGCAGTAGCCAACATGGAGGCCAGGCAGGAGCAGCAGTAGTCAACATGGAGGCCAGGCAAGATCAGCAGTAACCAACATGGAGGGCAGGCAGGAGCAGCAGTAGTCAAGATGGAGGCCAGCCAGGATCAGCAGTAGTCAACATGAAGGCAAGGGCAGGCCCAGCAGTAGTCAACATGGATGCCAGTTAAGGCCCAGCAGTAGCCAACATGGATGCAAGGGCAGGAACAGCAGTAGTCAACATGGATGCCAGTGAAGGCCCAGTAGTAGTCAACATGGATGCCAGTTAAGGCCCAGCAGTAGTCAACATGGATGCCAATTAAGGTCTAGCAGTAGCCAACATGGAGGCAAGGGCAGGGACAGCAGTAGTCAACATGGATGCCAGTTAAGGCCCAGCAGTAGTCAACATGGATGCCAGTTAAGGCCCGCAGTAGCCAACATGGAGGCAAGGGCAGGAGCGGTAGTAGCCAGCATGGAGGCCAGGGCAGGAGTAGCAGCTGTAATGGCGTGACATGAGCAGCGGAAACAGAATAATGAGGTCCATGGACAGGCGAATGGTAGCAGGGCAGCAGCAGGAATGGTGGAATGACCAGTAAGGTCTAGTTCACATATAGGCCATAATAGAAGCAGAAAAGGTCCTACATCTTGGTGACAACAGGACCAAATCCTACTCTGTTGTATCAGGAGCAGGTGTCAAAGTCCTTATCTATCCATGTGGCGTTCATTTTGATGAAAGTCAGACGCTCCACACTATCACAGGACAATCTGGTTCTCCTGGGACTGACAATATGACCTGCTGCGCTAAAAAAATCGCTCAGATGACACACTGCTGGCTGGACAGGAGAGTATGTCCAAAGCAAATTCAGCGAGTTGTGGCCAGACATCTAATTTTCCCACCCAGTAGTCCAGGGGTTCCGGCACGTTAGCTGGCAATGTAGAGTCCAAAAACACCTGGACTTGCTGTTTGAGGTGTGCCGCCATGTCCTGCTGTTGTGCGGGTACTCCTGTTACCTCTGCCTGTGGCTGCATGAAAGCGTACATCATGGACATCAGGCTCAGACTGGTGCCGCTGCTCGTGCCACCCAAGCTGCTAGAGGAGGATGTGGAGGAGGCAGCGCTGGTGTGCTGGTGTGGCCCTGGTGGGAATGGCATGAATGACAGCGACTTGTTCCAAAGGCTGTGTGTGCAATTTCAGCCATGGCAACGTGCTCCTGCCTAGTGTGAACAGTGTTCTAGGAGAGCTGACCAATTTTTTCCTTTTTTTTCTGTTTTCCAGTTGGGGGAGTGGCTGCCTCTATTTGGTCGTGCACTCCACCTGTCTTACCCAGGTGATGCAATTATTTTTGCAGGTATTAGACGGATCTTGCATGCCCAGAGCATAGGCGTATTATACACCATGGAGAGGCCATAGTGTACATACAGTGTAGGGTCTGCCTCGATATGAGTCCACCTTATCGTGGTGAGGCAGTTTACGCTGTTTGCAAATAGTAACCAAGAGACTCATTATTTTTGTGGGAATTTTTTGAGCAGTTGGGGGGGCTGCTTTTAATTATTTTCATGTCTATGGTGGGTCTGTATCTTGCTGTTGCGGTGAGCTGTTGCATTTTTCTGTGCACCCAGCTCCTCTCTATAATAATTAATTTTTTCCTCCCATTGGGAAGGGTGAATGAATTCACACAGCTTGTTGCGATACCGTGGGTCCAGTAGTGTGGCCAGCCAGAAGTCGTCCCGTTGACGAATCCTTTGCAAGCGTGGGTCAGCCCGAAAGCATATCAACATGCGCTTAGCCATTTCCACCAGGGAGTGGGAAGAAGTCCATGTCTCCACAGCATACTGCCAATGGGTACTGCCTTCATAGTTCTCATCCTCCTTGTAGCCCTGCATATCCTCCTCTGGCCCCCCTCTGGTCTGGCAGGAACGCTCATCTCCTTCTCCTCCACCAGTCTCCCCTAAGAGTTCCTGTGCGTACAGGTCCTCCTCCTCCTCCTCAAATTCCTCTGCCTCCTCCTCCGCCACACCTTCCTCCAGTGACCCAGGCTGCGACAGTGGCAAGATCTGTTCCCCCTCGCCACTGAGCCGCAGCCGCAGGAGCATCAACTCCAGTACATGAAGCATAGGTATGACGGCGCTCAGTCCTGTGTCTTGCCCACTGACCAGAAAGGTGGCCTCCTCAAAGGGTCGTAGCAAGCGGCAGGTGTCACGCATAAGCTGCCACTGCCCGAGCTCCAGGTTCTGACTTGTTAGTTGACTACTACTGCCTGTCTGCTTTTTAGTTGTGGCGGGCTTGCTGGCGGACGGATTCCCGGTGGACGAATCCGTCGAATAAGCCAAATCCTGCCGTGGTTCCCATGTAACATCCGATGTAGCATCATCCTGTTCCAGAATGATGCTATCATCCTCATCAGGCTCCTGCTCAGCCCTCTCTCGTCTAGTGCCTACTGCTTTCCTGCCAGGCCTCATGGGCCTGCTCTGATAGGGCCTCTGACACAGCTATGCCCTCCACTTGATTGTCCCCTGTCTCTTCCCCCACGTGCTCATCGTCATCAAAGAGCAGTTGGCTGCTCATAGACGCCAACAGTTCCCTTGCAGGCGGCGGTTCAAAAGTTAGCGGGGTGTTGCTGATGATGTCAGATGGAGGAGGTGGGGGAATTGCTGCGTGCTCTTGCCAAGTCAGGGTCGTGTCCGAGGTACCCACAGAGATACCTGTCTGGCTGTCTCTCTACTCATCCTTGTGGACATCGAAGTGTGAGCCAGCCACTCCAGGACTGTGGAATTAGACGTGTGGCCACGACCCTGGTGTGACAAAGATAGCTCAGGCCTGCCACTGGACCCTCTTCCTGTGCTACTTCCTCTTCTGCCCCTTGAGCCAGTCTCTCTTCCCTGCCCTCTGCCTGAAACGTTTTGTGAGGTTTCCTGCTGCCGCTGTGCCATGACTTTATATTCAAATTAGGATTTCTACACTTGGTAGATGAGAACAGGATTTTCTGTAATATATTCTAGCAGGCGTCCCACTTTAGTACTTGTCTATCTGTATAGCAGTTTTTTTTAGAGTTTTATGCTACACACATGCAGCAGGTATATTTGTCTCTCAAGATTACACGTTTGTGTAATCACAAGGGTCCAACTATAGGAATTGTCTATCTGAATAGCACTTTTTTGTTCCGTGCACCCTTTGTTCTCCTATGCCTAATCTATCTATCTTTCGCCCTTTCTATATTTCTCTTTCAATCACTATATGTTTATCCTCTCTGCTTTCCTAATCTTTTGGTCTTTGCTTTTCTACAATATCTTCTCAGTAGTCAGTAGTACAGCAGCACCAGCAGCGTTTTGACAATGACGAGCTCTGTGCACTGCTAGTCTCTTTCCTCTCTCTCTCTCTCTGCAGACTGCATCGTGTAGTTGCGATGCCACTGGCCCCTAGGGGCCACTCCACAGTGTAGATGGTGCTAACAGGCAGAAACCGGGGCAGCTGTAGGGCATAGCGTTGTCACGGTGAAGGCACGAGGGTGATACAGCTGGAAACCGGGCTCCTGACCATGCAAGGATACTGGGCATGCGATTCCTCATTGTCCTAAGTCAGGGCACCAATTATCACACCAATGCCAAGGTTCAGAAACGTTAGTTGTATATTTATTGTAACGGTGGTAACTAGTAGCAACAGTCTCTCCGGATGCAATCGGGAATAAGGCAAACTTGAATAAGGCAGAGTAATGGGTGATGCTGCAATAGACTCTGAGAGTAGCATGCTGAATGATGGGAGTAGTAGTGAAACTGAAGTTGAGATGCTGGGTGGAATGAGACTTGAATGAAATACTTGCTGTTGATGATTAGAGAAGATGATGATGATGAGAGGAATGACTGAAGAACGGCACCCAGATGAAAATCTTGAGAACTTGAGAACAGCACACAGCCAGAAATACTTCTTGTGGAACTGGAGCAGTAGAGCACACGCAGGTCTCTCTCTTGACAGGGGAGAGAGAACACACACTTGTCCCCCTGAAGGTGGAAGATAAGACTGAGGTAGAACAGGAAGTCACATGGTAACCCCAGCCAAAGCTCAATGACCATTGGAGTTACCATGGAAGCAGGGACAGTCACGTGACATCTAGCCATTGCATCATCACACCATTAGGCATATACAAAGAAATATACATGAGAAGTACCATAATTGAACACTGGGGGGCGACATAATACCCTTAGGCACTGATAACTGAATATACATACAAGAAATGAATGGAATAGCAGACCTGAATACTGAGAAGGGTGACAATACACGCAGTTTGCAGTGAACCATAGCTTTCCAGAACAGAACTGGTTATAATAAAAGTGTGAGGATAAGAGGGCCTGTTCTGGGACACTGCATACCTCCCTACTAGAAATGAGCTGACCTCGGCGAACCACAAGTTGAGGTAGATGTGGCCAAATGAACATAGACCAGGACAACAAGACAAGAGGAAGGAATGTTATTGTAAGTGAGTATGTAGAGGTGTGTTTCCCACGCTCAAGGCACAGGTGACAAAGTGACGAGAGAGAAATCTTTGGTGGCAGGACTTCACCTAGGGGTGCCTAACGTACTCTGGTTACAGGTAGTTAGTGCGTGAACCATCTGACATTTAAGCCAAGACAACTTAACTGCTGTCGGGGGACCCTCAATATTCCAGCCAGTTAGACAGTAGGTTTCCAATGAAATGAGTTACCCTACTGGAAAGAAAACTGTGAAGACCTGTGTACTGCCTTGGGTGTCTGTTTGAAGTGTCTTGGACACCTGAAAGAGAAAAGAACAAAATAATAAATGCAAACATACATGGGAGCCCCTTACATACCGGTCAATCATACAACACAATTATCCAATTGGCCAAACACACGTAAGGGTATCCAAGGTGCAATATATATGGACAAGTATGGACATGTTAGGTATGACTATGTGTAGCAACTAATATGTTGGGACAAGACAGAGGTGAACAAACACTGGAAACAAAAGGAAGGGAAATACAAAAGACAACAAAAAGTGTGAGGTCTTGAGGAGAATTGGCTCAATTACTCTTTCCAGTTGTAGATACAGTAGATACAATAATACTATGCATGGAGAAAATAGAAGATCCTTCTGAAAAATACACTCTTTAGAAAATACTCCTTTAGAAAATACACTTTCTCTGAGGCTATACATATAGATATGTAGACTGACTTCTTTACTCAGAGGAGGATTAAACTAACTCATACACAAAAATACTTCCACACAAAACAGACACAAAAATATACTTCCTTCAAAAGAGACACTGTACTCTGAGGCTATCTGAATAACCTTTCTGCTTACTCAGAGGAGGAAATAGATATGACTCTGATAATAAAATAGACTTTAAATACTGAAGTGCAATAATAAACTTCTGACAATCACATAAGTATGAAAGTGCTTTAGGAAGAACTGGGTAAGTGTCTCTGTCAGGTAGAGTCTCTTTAGGCAATATAAACCATCGTCCATGTAAAGGCTCTAGGACAGGCACTAGAGAACTTTTTTGGAGTCAATGAGTGTCCATCAGCACATAGCTGGATAAGGTAAGGAGCTTGGTCAGGAGGACCAGGTACATCTCTTAAACGTTGCATATAAACTTTTTAAATCACACAGTGAACAAATCAGAGAAAAACACAGTTCAGGGACTATGGTCTCTGTAGCAAACTATTGTGAAGAGGCGTGAGGAACCTCATTAGGCCCCTTCTTCTTCTGCTGCTTTTTCTTCTCCCATGGATAATAGAAGCGTGGGGACGCTGGAGCAGAGACATCCGCAGACGCGGTGGTGACCACAACGCTAGGGGTCACTGTGGTGATGGGAGAGATGATTGGCGCCACATGGTACGTGACTGTAGTGGTGGAGCAAGCGGCTTTAGCCACAGCAGCAGGAGCAGTAGAGCAGGCTGTGGTGGTAGCTGAACATGGAGCCCTGGAAACAGCAGTGGTAGAACCCAGAGGTTTAAAATCCTGCCAATCTTCATCCCAGTTCTCTGAGGGAGTTGGTAGAAAGGGCCACTGTATCGGGTTCTTAGGCCGGGTAACTGCTGCAGCCCATGGACCCTTTGGGGATCCCACCAGGGTATACTCAATAACTTCTCCAGGGACAAGGTTATTGAGATAGGCAGGTTGGTAGTCCCGCATTACAGCTCGTCTGTTCACCAGCACCAGTAACCTGGTGTACGAATCCATGACCAGGCCGTACCCCCGTCGCTTGACAAATTTAGTCACGGTTCCTATCCTCCTTATTAGGGGGGCAGCACCTGGTCGAGGCCTTTCCAGTTTACGGATAAACAACCGCTCCGATGCAGCATTGGAGTCTAGATAGGGAGTATATGGGTGATCCCAAAGCGGAGCATAATCTGGATAAGGCACAGATGGAGGTGGTTCTGGCGCTAGGCCGGGTCGGGGAGAGAAGGTGTCACCGGCAGTAGGGGCTGCGGTGGACGGCCAGGTGGTGGTATCGGCTGCAGGCGCCGTGGTAGCCATAGTGGGCGCAGCTTTAGTGGCAGGAGGTAGAAGAGAAAGAGCCCGCTGTAAATCGTCCACCAACTGCATGACCCTGGGCTCCCGGCCAAATACCCATCGCGGGAGCGGCAGAGAATCACGGCCAGGGAATCGCCACAGGCCCGGGGAGATGGGGCCCTTAGCGAGAGTCTTACCCCCGAGCTCCAGTTCTGGAGGCACCGTCAAGGGCCCGTCTACGATCCGGTCATCGTCGGAGGAAAGCGATGGTCCAGTAGAGAAGGTATAGCGCGAGGAGCCGGAATGATCGGGGCTGGAGGCACCGCTGAGTCCCGAAGAAGTCTCCTCACCTCTGCAGGGGAGCTTGGTGTAGAGACCCGGCTTGGATGCCCGTCTCCGGACCGGACGGAATCGCAACTGCTGTCACTGTCCGAGGGCAGCGGGGCTAGCAAGCAGGCTGGATCGAGTTCTGGCAGAATCGCAGGAAGCTCCGGTAGAGGAAGTACGGCAGCCGCAGAGTTACACTCCTCACAGGACGCCATCTTGCTGCGCACTGGTGTTGTCTTGAGGACCTGAAAGGAGGTGAAGCGCAGAAGCAGAAGTTCCGGCCCAGTAATCTGCCCGGCAACAGTGACGTCAACTGGCAAAGGCAGCCAATCCGGAGCAGTCAATGCAAAGCCTATGGCGCCAGGCGATTCCCGCGCTTTGACGGCGCGACCATTAACCCCTTCTTTTCCAGGGTATGGCGTAGCAGGAAAATTCTGCCCCGGTAGGCCACAATAGGAAGGGATAGAGGGGTGCTTCCATAAACCCCGTGGTGGCGGAAGAATCAGTCCACTTTCTGTACACTACGTAGGCCCTTTTTAAGCCGCAGTGCGGCAGATGCAAAGTCTCTGGGGGGGGGGGTTGTAGAGAGTACCTTTGAGGATAGCAGGATAGTTGGCACCGCGTGGTGTAAATCCTGTTCAAGACGCCAAATGCGATGCCCCTAGGGGCCACTCCGCAGTGTAGATGGTGCTAACAGGCAGGAACCGGGGCAGCTGTAGGGCATAGCGTTGTCACGTTGAAGGCACAAGGGTGATACAGCTGGAAACCGGGCTCCTGACCATGCGGGGATACTGGGCATGCGATTCCTCGTTGTCCTTAGTCAGGGCACCAATTATCACACCAATGCCAAGGTTCAGAAACAACGTTAGTTGTATATTTATTGTAACGGTGGTAACTAGTAGCAACAGTCTCTCCGGATGCAACCGGGAATAAGGCAAACTTGAATAAGGCAGAGTAATGGGTGATGCTGCAATAGGCTGTGAGAGTAGCGTGCTGAATGATGGAAGTAGTAGTGAAACTGAAGTTGAGATGCTGGGTGGAATGAGACTTGAATGAAATACTTGCTGTTGATGATTAGAGAAGATGATGAGAGGAATGACTGAAGAACGGCACCCAGTTGAGAATCTTGGGAACAGCACACAGCCAGAAATACTGGAACAGCAGAGCACACGCAGGTCTCTCTCTTGACAGGGGAGAGAGAACACACACATGTCCCCCTGAATGTGGAAGACAAGACTGAGGTAGAACAGGAAGTCACATGGTAACCCCAGCCAAAGCTCGATGACCATTGGAGTTACCATGGAAGCAGGGGCAGTCACGTGACATCCAGCCATTGCATCATCACACCATTAGGCATAAACAGAGAAATATACATGAGAAGTACCATACTTGAACACTGGGGGGGCGACATAATACCCTTAGGCACTGATACATAAATATACATACAAGAAATGAATGGAATAGCAGACCTGAATACTGAGAAGGGTCACACAATACACGCAGTTTGCAGTGAACCATAGCTTTCCAGAACAGAACTGGTAATAATAAAAGTGTGAGGATAAGAGGGCCTGTTCTGGGACATTGCACAGTCATGTGACCGCTCCTATTAAAGCAATACCGACGTCACACAGGGGGTGGGCTACTGCAAGATCCCTACTGATTGGATGTGTTCCAGGCATCATGGGAAAGCACTTTTCCCGCCCATAACACTTCCTGCTTTCTAAAATAGTGGCTGCCATTTTAGAAAGCAAGAAAAAAAAAATCGGAGCGGACTTTTGGAAAAATCCGAACCGGATCTCATACCAGCCGAACTGGTTCGCTCATCTCTAGTGATCATCTGTTCACACTGCTGTGGTTTCAATAGTGGTGTACCATGAGACTGCGTAAGTTGCGAGAAGAAGCTAGGGAGTGAACATCTGCGGTATGCCACTGCTCCCTCCTCAACTGGTGCTGCTGTGTCACCCTGCCCTGAACCACGGCCTCTGCCAACTGCAACGCTTGGAACCCCACACCCTCGTCCTCAACCCTTACCCCTGGGGTTCACCATTTTATGGACACTGCACAGTATGGAGCTTAGATATGCCTTGAGTAAGAAAGACAGAAATCTGGAAATATACTAGTGGTCCCACTAGTTTTTGGGGGGCTGTGGTATACAATCTGGTGGTGGCTGCACCTATACACTCTGTGACACCCCCTTTATACTGTGCAAGCAGTAGTGAACTTAGATATGGCTTGAGTAAGAGACAGAAATCTGGAAATATACTAGTGGTCCCACTAGTTTTTTGGGGGGGCTGTGGGATACAATCTGGTGATGGCTGCACCAATACACTCTGTGAAACCCCCTTTATACTGTGCAAGCAGTAGTGTACTTAGATATGGCTTGAGTAAGACAGAAATCTGGAAATATACTAGTGGTACCACTAGTTTTTGGGGGGCTGTGGTATACAATCTGGTGGTGGCTGCACCTATACACTCTGTGACACCCCCTTTACACTCTGCAAGCAGTAGTGAACTTAGATATGGCTTGAGTAAGAGACAGATATCTGGAAATATACTAGTGGTCCCACTAGTTTTTTGGGGGGGCTGTGGGATACAATCTGGTGATGGCTGCACCAATACACTCTGTGAAACCCCCTTTATACTGTGCAAGCAGTAGTGAACTTAAATATTGCTTGAGTAAGAAAGACAGAAATCTGGAAATATACTAGTGGTCCCACTAGTTTGGGGGGCTGTGGTATATAATCTGATGGTGGCTGCACCAATACACTCTGTGACACCCCCTTACAATGAGCAGTGAAGTTCTATGCAGGTATACTACAAATCACAGCAATACAATGTACTACAGCAGCACCACCAACCACAAAATTATAAAAGAGTACTGAGCACTTCTTAGGGGTCTGTGTGTAATACCTAATGTTTCCTTTCTGCCAGCAGCCAATCACCACAGTGTGCTGCTAAAATCGTGGTAGCTGCACTGCAAGTCCCAGCCAGCAGTCTGTAGTAATACAATTTAAAAACGATTTGAAACCCTTACAAGGGCTGTTTGGTTGTTTCGCTAGTATTCCCTGCCTACTGGAACGTTAATTCCCTCCCTAACGCTCTCCCTGACTAGCAGCAGCTCTGTCCATAATCTCTTCCAGCATACGTCTGAAGCGAGCACTACCGGCCGCGATTTTTATACGGCATATAGGTCATCTGATTTGGCCAACCAATCGCTGCTATCGACATGTATGGGTCCCACATGATCGCAGGATGTACCAAAGAGTCTCCTGCATGTTTATTGGCTGATAAATAGCGCTGAAACTTACAGGAAACGGATGATGAGATTTTCTTAAGTATTGAGAGATGCTCGTCCGAGTAACGAGTACCATCGAGTACTCTAATACTCGAACAAGTACCAAGCTCTGATGAGCATGTTCGCTCATCACTAGTTGTTTTTTTTTCAGTCTGACACAGTGCTCTCTGCTGACATCTCTCGCCGAGACAGAAACTCTGTCTCGGTTTTCTATGAATCCCCATAGAAAACCTTTCCTACTCTGGACAGTTCCTGTCTTGGCCAGAAATGTCAGCAGAGAGCACAGTGTCAGACTGAAAACAAATTAACATTTCCTGCAGGGCATCTAGTAGCTAATAAGTATGGGAAGACTTGGGATATAACTTTCTGATACCAGTTGATTTGAAAGAAAACGATTTTCGCTGGACAACCCCTTTAAGTGAAATTGCAGGTTCAGAGTAGAGATGAGCGAACCGGCCGACGTTTAGGTTCGTATAAACCTGAACTCTCGGCTTCTGATTCCCGCTGTCTGCCCGCTTTGTGGAGAGGGTGGATACAGCCTGAAGACCGCCTAGAAAACTGGGATACAGCCTTTGGCTATGGCTGTATTCCAGGCGGTCCTCAGGCTGTATCCATCCTCTCCACGGAGCGGGCAGACAGCGGGAATGAGAAGCCGAGAGTTCAGGTTCATACGAACCCGAACCTCGGCCAGTTTGCTCATCTCTAGTTCTAAGGACACAGAAAAACTGGTAACTAATGGTGCGTTTACACAGAGAGATTTATCTGACAGATTTTGGAAGCCAAAGCCAGGAATGGATTTGAAAAGAGGAGAAATCTTAGTCTTTTCTTTGTGACCTGTTCTCTGTTTATAGTCCATTCCTGGCTTTGGCTTAAAAAAATCTGTCAGATAAATCTCTCTGTGTAAACGCACCATAAGGCTGGGGATTTTGTGGATGGTTTATCAAAACCTAGATTTCTCAAGGAGAGCTGCACCTCGTCCCTAACCACCTGTTTTAAACTTTCCGCCAGGGAAGAAGCCTCCTGAGAGACTAACTTATCCACACAGTACTGACATAACGATCTAGTATAGTCATCTGGTAAGACATTTCCACATTCCCTACACTCTTTATGATAGCTTTTGGAAGATCTCTTCCTATGGGATTTGTCAAACACCTATAAAATAACAGTCCACACCACACAGTTAAAGGGGTTATCCAGCGCTACAAAAACATGGCCACTTTCTTCCAGAGACAGCACCACTCTTGTCTCCAGTTTGGGTGGGGTTTGCCACTTGGTTACATTGAAGTGAATGGAGCCTAATTGCAAACCGCACCTGAACTGGAGACAAGAGTCATGTTGTCTCTGGAATAAAGTGGCCATGTTTTTGTAGCGCTGGATAACCCCTTTAAGGGGAAAAAAGTACTCTCACCAACATATCCCCTATATCTCCCAGCAGTGGCGTAACTACCGTGGTCGAGGGGGTCGCCGCCGCGACCGGGCCCGCCACAAAGGGCCCCGCAAGGCCCTCCCGGTCAATCACTCTTGTGACCGCAAGCATTGTTTTGCTTGCGGTCACAAGTCCGACTCCGTCTTCCCCCGGCTGCTGCGGGGCTGCCGGGGGTGTCGCGTCTTATCCCCGGCAGTGCACACATCCCAGAGCTCCCTGCGCGCCTTGGGCCCTGACTGCCGGCGCGCAGGGAGCTCTGGGATGCGCGCGCTGCCGGGGATAAGACGCGACACCCCCGGCAGCTGCGCAGCAGCCGGGGACAGACCGAAGGAGTGAGGATCAACGTGGGAGCGCGTTGTCAGGTGAGTTAAGTTTTGTTTTTTATCAGCCTGCAGGGTGGGGGGAAAGAGGGGGGCATCTATAAGGGTGGGGGGAAAGGGGACCATCTATAAGGGAGGAGGGGGGGGTGAAGGGGACCATCTATAAGGGAGGAGGGGGGGGTGAAGGGGACCATCTATAAGGGAGGAGGGGGGGGGTGAAGGGGACCATCTATAAGGGAGGGGGGGTGAAGGGGACCATCTATAAGGGAGGGGGGGGAAGGGGACCATCTATAAGGGAGGGGGGAGAGGGGGCCATCTATAAGGGAGGGGGGGAGAGGGGGCCATCTATAAGGGGGGGGGGAGAGGGGGCCATCTATAAGGGAGGGGGGGAGAGGGGGCCATCTATAAGGGAGGGTGGGGGGAGAGGGGGCCATCTATCAAGGAGGGGGGAGAGGGGGCCATCCATAAGGGAGGGTGAGGAGAGAGGGGGCCATCTATAAGGGAGGGCGGGGGGTGAATGGGACCATCTATAAGGGAGGGGGGGTGAAGGGGACCATCTATAAGGGAGGGGGGGGGAAGGGGACCATCTATAAGGGAGGGGGGAGAGGGGGCCATCTATAAGGGAGGGTGGGGGGAGAGGGGGCCATTTATCAAGGAGGGGGGAGAGGGGGCCATCCATAAGGGAGGGTGAGGAGAGAGGGGGCCATCCATAAGGGAGGGTGAGGAGAGAGGAGGCCATCTATAAGGGAGGGTGGGGGGAGAGGGGGCCATCTATAAGGAGGGCAACATGGGGGGAGAGGGGCCATCTATTTGGGGGGGGGCAACATAGGGGGAGAGGGAATACACAGAGGGGGGCATATATTATTAGGGGGTCACACTAAATGAGGGTGTAAAGGGGCCAATACAAATGTGCAGTATGTATATAGATGAGGATGGTGCCAGAGTGAGGAGACTAATATGTCTGTCTGGCAGATTCTGTGGATTCGTGGCTCGGAGAAGTTCTCATAACGGCCCAGGGCAGATGGAGAAGAAGATGAAAAGGGAAGAACTCCGATCAGAAAAGACGTCTCCTGTGAGTCACCTGATATAACTGCACTGTAATGTATATGGTGTATAGAGCCTGTGTAGAGCTTGGGCCACCTCTATATGACTGGGTGAGGTGATTTAGTATACTGGATTTGGTCAGTAACAATATGTGGGTGATGGTAGTGGTTGTGGTGTGGCAGTAATGTTTCCTTCCTATATACTGGTATTACTGGTAATATTGGTCTCAGTATACAGGATTTGGTCAGTAACAGTATGGCGGTAATATGTACGGTGATAATACTCTTCTTCCAATATGCTGGTGTTATTGGTAATATCTGTCTTGGTGTGTGTGTATGTATATACACACCAATAGCATCACTTGGTCGTGTAAGGAGGGGGGGGGCCCAAGTTGGCCTCTCGCACCAGGGCCCAGGAGACATTAGCTACGCCCCTGTCTCCCAGGTAGCAAGCTGTCTGGATGCTCCCTGGATGATTTCTCATGGTGTCCTCTATCCCTCCTCTCCGAACTCTCAGACATTCTGACGGATGAGGCAGGCTATTACCCACAGGTTATTGGTAATACTAGGCTGGCTGGCTGCTCATGGACGCATAGGAGCTGGATGTGGTGCCGAGGTTCTCCTGGCCTTTTAAATGCCCAGTCCCGCCTGACTCCGCTATGCCAGATGCAGTGTCCTGGCGTGTGACATCACACCAGTGACAGCCTACCCGACCACAGCCCCGGAAGCCTCACCCGAAGGAAAAGGCACCCTGGGAACCGCAGAAGCCCCTCCACACCCTCCAGGGACACCAGGACCAGACTTACATGCTGCTTTCTGCAGACTTCTGCCTTAAGGGAGCCCCACTAATGACCATAGCGACGGAGGACCTGCAGCCATGAAGGTGCATCAATCTTCACCCAGGATGGGCTCTTCTGAGGCCTCCCATCCGCTGGTGGGAGGTCCTCTCCAGGGGTGCTGTCATAGGGCATCTGGGTAAAAGAGGGGTTTTAAGTAATAAAAACACTTTTTTTAAATTGTCACTTACAGTAATTAGAAGCCCCCTGGGGGACTTCTATATACACAGCACTGATCTCCTATTGAGATCAATGCTGTGTATATAATAGAGCACTGATCCATCAGATCAGTGCTCTATTATGCTGGCCTGCTGCAGACCAGATACATGGATTGCAGAGCCGGGATCAGCGTCATTCCGATGCTGAGCCCTGGCCTGGCCAGTATACCGGATCTGATCACTAGGCACCAGGGAAGGGCTGCAATGGACGTTTAAATTCAGCTGTCATGACTGACAGCTGCATATAACTGTCATAATTAGCGATTGGCCACACCCGCTAATAGCTGTGGTCCCAGGCAGCAGAAAGCAACTGGGATCGCGGCAGTTCAGAGCGGAGTTGTGGCCCCTCTTTGAAACTCCCCACCCCCGCAGGACGTGCTGGTTAGTCTTGCGGAGGCGAGGGGTTAAAGCAAAAAAAAAAAAACCCCGCCATTTTACCACCATGGCCCAATTTGCACAATATCAGTCACTGCAAAAAAAGCATCAAGAAAGCAAAATAAACGTGATACGTGAATACAGGCTTAGGGTATTTTTGCACACAGAGTTTTGTTGCATTAACGCAATGAAGGACTGCAAATGAAAGAGGAAGTACTGCAATGAAATGATTTGTCTATGACATTTTTAAGCATTTTGGTCACAATGTTGATGCCATTTTGCTACAGCTCTGGACAGTTCCTGTCCCGGACAGAGATGTCGGCACAGAGCATTGTGTCAGACTGAAAAGAAAAAAAACATTTCCTGCAGGACATACAGCAGCTGCTAAGTATGGGAAGATTTTTAAATAGAACTAAATTAAAATTTATATAACCTTCTATAACCTTATATAACCAGTTGATTTGATAGAAAAGGATTTTCACTTAATAACGCTTTTAAAGTGTCACGGTCGTTAATTATTTTTTTTTTAGAGAAATCAATAGTCCCAGACGATTTTAAAAATCTTTGTAATTGGGTTTATTAGGCAAATATGCCATTATCTGCATTTACAAAGCCTTTTCCCAGCCCCCCCCCCCTCCTTTCTGTCATCCACTGCTCAGAATCAGGAAATCTCAACTCTTTTTCATCAGTCGGATCCTGTCTGTGCTATGGAGAGGGGAGGGGGAGGAGGAAGGAGCGAGATTAGTCGGCAGCAGAGAACAAAGGATTACACAGCGGGGGAGCTATTTAGAGTGCTATTCAGAGGTCAGAAAGGTCAATGGTGACATCAGAGGAGAGAGAGCCTTGTGATGTAGCTGTAAATTAACTCTTTGTTGTCCTGTATTGGTGCCTCATCTCCCTCTCTCCATAGGAAAACCATGAAGACAGGGGAAGAGCTTTAAACTGCTTTTTCATGACAAAAATTTTTTTTTCGGCCAATAAACCCAATTACAATGTTTCTTAAAATCGCCTGTACTATTAATTTCTGCAAAAAAAACTTTTAACGACAGTGACACTTTAACCCCTAGACGACCCTGGACGTACAGTTACGCGTTGCAAGTCTGTCACCAGATGACCCTGGACGTAACTGTACGCCCTGGGTGTTTCTCCTGCTATGAAGCTCGCTCCGGAGCGAAGCGCGCTTCATAGGAGGTGGGGGCCAGCTGCAGTGAGCAGCCGGCCCATCACCGTTAATGACAGGCTGCAGCGATCACGCTGCAGCGTGTCATTAACCCCTTAAATGCTGCAGAGTTTAAGTGTAAGTGACTCAATGAACATAGCAATGATCAGTGAAGAAATCAAACTAATGTATGTAAAAGTCCCCCAAAGGGACTTCAAATGTGTAAAAAAAAAAAAGTTAAAAACACCAATACACTACCCCAAAGCCCCTCCCCCAATAAAAGTTTAAATCACCCCCCTTTCCCATTATATAAATAAAACATATACAAATAAATAAACAAACATATAATATACCGTAGCGTGCGGATTACCGATTTGATGTTGCATTATATATATTAAAAAAATAATAAAAAGTGATCAAAACGTCTGATCTTCACAAATATTGTATTAATAAAAGTTAGAGATCATGGGGGGGAAAATGACACCCTATACAGCCCCATAGGGGAAAAAATAAAACTGTTACGAGCGTCACAATAGGCCCATTTTATTAATAATTAATTGCCAAAAAAAGGATTTCATAAAAAAAATATATATATAACATTAGAAAATCTGTGTAAACCTGTAGTTGTGTTCGGACTGACCAATAGAATAGTGGTATCATGTCGCTTTTACCATATAGTGCATTACGTAGACACAGGAACCCCCCAAACGTTACCATATTGCATTCTTTTTTACGATTTCACCAATTTATATCTTCATAAATAATAATTTTGGAATTCCGTCATACATGTTATGGTAAAATGAAAGAAGCCCTAACATAGTACAACTATTCCTTTAAAAAACAAGCACTTACATGGCCCTTGTAGATAGAAAACTGAAAGTGCTAGAGCTCTTCGAAGGGGAGGAGGGAGAAACAAAAACACTAAGATCAAAGTTTGTGTGGTCCACTGGGTCATTTTGGGCCTGGTCATCAAAGGGTTAAAGTACCGTTTTAATTAATAGATATGAAAAGTGTTGCAGTGCTGTAGATATTGTGATCAGTGTAATAGCGCTCAATGTACACAGTTTAAACATTTCTCATTTAGCTCATAAAATAACTATTTCATCATGAATCTTTACCCAGGTATGTATGTGTCACTCATAAAGCAAAGTACCATACAAAACTTTTAGTAAAGACCTTTAGATTACTGTACTCATTTCAATGCTTTAATTCTTGTAACGCCTGGAGTCGTGGATCCACTGAACCTTCACTAGCGATGGTAGTAACCGCACCAGGGAGCGGAGTCTAAGGGGCCGCTGGTTTTCACCAGAGCCCGCCGCAAGGCGGGATGGACTTGCTGCGGCAGGCGACCCCCAGGTCGCTACCCCTGGCTTGGTTGCTAGTGACAGCAGGCGAGGCGTGGCAGGAGCAGTAGGCAGAAGATGCAGGCAGAGGTCTGTATGCGTAACCGCAGGTGGCAGGCAGTGCTCAGGAACAATGGGTAAGCAGCGGACAGGGACTAGGGACCGGGACAGCGGACAGGGACTAGGAACAAGGACTGAGGTCAGGAACAACAGGGAGCTGGGCCAAACGCTATGGGAAGCATGTAGAGGCTCCAACACCTGTAGTGGGGCAGGGCTGGAATTTATAGGAGAGTGTGATGTGCAGCAACCAATTAGGGGCGGACTGCCCCTTTAACTCTGAGACAGCCGGCGCGCGCGCGCGCCCTAGGAGGCGTAGATGCGCGCGCCGGCCGACACAGAGACGGACAGGAGCGGGGCGAGGTGAGGCACCCCCAGGGGCCGAAGTGGCAGCAGCGCCGGGTCCCTATATGTGGACACCGGCGGCTGCAGGACAGGGTGAGGGGTGCGGCGGCGGTCCAAAGCTCGGGACGCCGCCACAGCCCTGACAATTCTTACCATTATTTATTAATCAATACTTTTACATATTAAAACATAAGATAATCTGAATACCAGCTCTATACAGCGATTAAAAACAAAACAATACACTTCTTTGCCTTTATATTTCTCCCTCAGGCCATTGGGCACTGCCAATCATCATTAGGAGGGGGAGGTAACCCTTTTATAAAGTCAAGTAATCCCCCCTACAGCTACTGAATCTTCCGTCAGTCTTGTGGACATCTGTGAAGATTTCACCAAGATTTCCTCTCCTATCTTCATCCCTGACTGAAGGCGCCCCCCTTCCTTCCTAGCCACCACCGCATAAGTCTCCAAATCCTGGATCTTATTTTGGGACTGATCCGTTTGTTTGCTAGCAGTTAAGTGCAGCAGGAGAAGACGCTGCCAGGTATCCTAACCCATTGAAGCAAGGGGCTCAATACAAAAGTAAAACAGGTAAAGATTAGTGTCAGTTCATATAGTATACATAAATTGTTTATGAGAAATAAACATTATATATGTTAGTAATAGGATTGTTGTTTTATTTTAGAATTATGCCCACTAACCCAGATTTCCCCAAATGCTACACAACAGTTAACTTCTACATGCTGAATGTGAGAGGATGTAATTTGTACACACATTTCTTCAACTATTGGTGAGATAAACAAAGGAATATAAAAGCAACTGAAATTGTTTGTTTTGATCCTAGAAAAAAAAAAAACAAGCCTTTGTACGAGTGTAGAGTAAATCTTAAGTGTAATGCCAGTGAAACATAATTCCCTCTGAGAACTGTAGCATCTGCCAAGGAAATTCAAGACAAGAGGGTTTGGTACGCAAATAAATAAAAGAAAAGGATAGCACCACATTCTGATATAGTAATGTAATGTGTGTATAATGTATGGTGGACTTTGTACAGACACTTATAAGGATAGTTCCTGTGGATTCTTCCAAAAACATATTTTGTGTAGGGCAATATTTCAATGGAAATAATGTCAGAAAAAAAATTACATTTTATCACTCTGTTGCTGCATAAAAATTATACAGATAAAAAAGACGCATTCATGTATTGTGGCTGACATTCACAGGCCTCCCATGATTCAGCCAAACTTTCTGTTTAGTAGAACCAATGGAGCTGTAGGTACTGCAACTACAATATGAATGCAAGAAATGTTTTAATCATATCATCATCATGTTTTGAAGAGTAGAAGTGGTATTAGTGGTATATGTTCAAATATTCAGGACTGCCTAAATACATTTTGTATTCAGGTAGAACTGAAACAACATGATTCTGTGAAGTTATTAAGACATGTCATTTATTTGAGAAACCTTTAAGTGCATTAGTTGCAGCTTCTTTAAATTAGAATTTTCAAAATGATTTTCCCAATAAAATTTATTTGTTTTGCCCAACACAAAGCTGAAGTTGTCTATGTTAAAAAACAAACAACTAAACTAAACTATTGAATAAAAATTTTCTGGCAGGCTACATGACACTAATGTTAAACATTATTTAAGCACGATGATATTGTTTGATCAATTTTTTATACAAGTGATAGGGGTTCACAAACAGGAACATTACAAGATCAAAAACAGATTACAAGAATAGGTAAATAGCAGACATGGGGAAAGAGGACCCTGTGCGCAAGGGCTTACAATCTATGAAATCTGATCTCTTCTGAGGTATCTCCTGGAAATCATCTATGTTGTTTGTTATCAAAGTTGTAACAAGACAGAAACCCTGCTAATCCCTCAACAGCAGAGCAGATCTTCAGATAAGGAGCTTAGCCGACATACTATGAGCTAACAGCAGTATGAGTGGTCCCCTTGTTAGTATCCCCATTCTACCTCACACTGGGAACACAGAGAAGGAGACTATGTCAGATCTTCTGTTGTATCTATGCATTATCTATTTTATTCCCACTTATTAAATGAAGGGAAAAAAAATGTCTACTATGTAGTGATGTTTCATTGTTACCAATTTTGTATTTATGTGAACTGGCCAGTTTGAAGTACAAATATGGGTTGGCATTTAAAAAAAAAAAATAGAAACTCTACTAAAGACTCAGTGTATATAACATTTTATACACAGGATTTTTTTTTGTATTTTATGTCCTTGTTTTATAGCATTCAGGATGTTTTTAGACAAATGTGAAGGAGACCTGTGTGACCTAAGAAGTGAAAACACATCAACATCATGCCCACCAGAAGGGGAAGATGAACTCCCTAAGAAAAAGCATCGCAGAAACCGAACAACTTTTACCACTTACCAACTTCATGAGTTGGAACGTGCATTTGAGCGTTCCCACTATCCAGACGTGTACAGTCGGGAAGAACTAGCTATGAAAGTCAGCCTTCCAGAAGTTCGTGTACAGGTAAGATAAAAGATCATGAATAAGGGACAAAATTTTTTTTTAAACTAAGTGCAGGAAAAATTAAGAGTAATAGAAAACTACTTAATATAGGTAACCCTATACAATCAGCAATATGTTACTTTTCTGTGATATTTGCAGACTCCCATATCGTTCGGTGGTTTTATAGGTTATGTTCACAGAAACTTAAAAAGACATCCGTTATTGCTGCAATGTACTTGACTTCAATGCAATGCATTGAAGTCAATGGAATGATAGATGTCCAGTGCACACAATTTATAAAATGAATCAATGAATGAGTCAAAATAATGATCATGTCAATTATTTTCTAACGTCTATTGCAAACAGCTGGCGTTATTTTTTAGTTGTTCACACAGTTTACCTTTTTTCACCGTCACGCGCCATTTTTACTATTAAATTGAATGGCTTCTCAATTAAAGACACACCCAAAGGCCAATTAGTCCAACTAAACTAGAAAAATGTACCAACAGCCATCACTGCACTGACGGGTGGCCAAACAGCGAAATGACGTCCGTCATTTTTAACTCAAATTAATGGACGTAATTTTTTTAGATCAAAAACGGAGAGGAAAAAACGTGTGAACATAACCATACATAGCATTTTTAAGTATTTGATGAATATAAAACACCATACTGACAATGCTTTTTAATTTACCACCTATGTGGTTTTCTTGGGTCATGGAATGTTTTCAATTAGTTTGTGCTGTGTTTCCTCCCATTGACCCCTACAGGATTTATTGTAAAAAATAAAAAAATAAAAAATGAAAAAGCATGTGAACATTTGAGCATTTTTTTCTAGCCTTTCCCTACGACTTTTCACAATAGAAATACTAGAATCACACGATTAAAGAATATTAAGCATATTCCTTTTATATGGAATAGAAGAAACATGAATTTTATAAAAAGCTTTAATTTTTCAAGAACACTTTAAGAAATTATAGCTTTGCAGAAGAAGATAAAGAACTGAATGCATAAATTAATTTTTTACTACCTTATACCTTCAGTCTTCTCACTAAAAAAATACACAGCAGATTTTTAGCTAAGTGTACCAACTGTTTCCAGTTCAGAAAAAATTTCTGCTGCAAACCCTCATGTGCTGTACAGTTTCTATCTCCCTCCCACTCATTATTACCCATAATGCTTTTTCACCCTTTCCTTCCTAATCCATAAAACTGCTCTATCCAATTAGCAGACACTTCGAGCCGTTAATGGAATAATCATTATCAGGAATCTGGTCCCGGCAACGCTAATTGCGCTCATCCTATTGCCACGAAAATCTTACTCTTCCTCAGTAACACCTGCTACTATGCTTATTTAAAGTGTCACTGTCATTTTAACTTTCAACGTCTAAATCACAGACGCAAAATAAAGCAAGTTTGCAATATACATTTATTTTTTTGTTATCAAGCTGTAAAACAAAGCTATACTTACCAGAAATTCAGGTCCAGTCTCCTGAAGGCAGCTTCTTAGGGTGCGTTTACACAGACAGATTTATCTGACAGATTTTTTAAGCCAAAGCCAGGAATGGATTGCAGAAGAAGAGAGATCTTAGTTTTTCCTTTATGACCTGTTCTCTGTTTATAGTCTTTTCCTGGCTTTGGCTTCAAAGATCTGTCAGATTAATCTCTCTGTGTAAATGCACCATTAGTCTTGTGCTGGTTGAAAAAAAGAGACTTAACACATCTGGCCAGTACAGAGAGTCACGGCTCAATGTGTCCATCAATCACATGACTGCCTTCTCTGAGTGCAGATGACCTGGGAAATACGGGACTTCCTGTGTTTAGACTCAGGAAAACAGTTTAATCGCAGGAAGTGCCTTGTTTTCCATGATAATGACAGTGACACTTTAAAATTATGCCATTCAGTCCCCTCAAAAAATCTATTTCTTTTCTGGTACAGGTTTGGTTCCAGAACAGAAGGGCTAAATGGAGAAGACAAGAGAAATTGGAGTCTTCCTCAGCAAAACTTCATGACTCCCCACTTCTTTCATTTTCAAGGACACCTATAACCACAACTGTTGGGCCATTAAGCTCCTCTTTGCCCTTGGATCCATGGCTCACTTCACCTATATCTGCAGCTACAACTGTGCACAGTATGCCAGGATTTATAACTTCTTCTCAAAATCTTCAGGCACCATACGCTGGTCACACATTCCTCAGCAGTGCACCACCAATGACATCTATACAGCCTCTAAGCAGTGGACCCTACCAGTGCGTGGGCGGTTTTGTGGACAAGTTTCCCCTAGAAGAGTTAGACCAAAGGAGCTCCAGCATTGCTGCTCTTCGCATGAGGGCCAAAGAACATATTCAAACCATAGACAAGACTTGGCAGCCAATCTGATTCAAGGCTGCATGTCTCGCATCAAAAAGAGATAAACATAGCAATTATAAAACATCAATTAAAGCATCAATCACTCACAAATATAGGGAGTGAGACTATTTAGAGGTCTCAATTTGTTTCTGCAACAGTATACTGGTTTCAGAAATATATTGAATTCAGAGATACATGGTCCTTTTTAACGTTTTTCCAAATGTATTTTTTTGTAAAATAAAATCGAAGTATAATCTAATTTGTCATATCTTCTATGGTTATCAATATAGATTTATATTGCTCTCTCATTAAAAAAAAATTTAAGATGTTGTCATGTGTTAGGAAGTAATGGTAATCTCTGCTACTTGCTTGGCCTGCAGAGGTGTACTGCTGCTTTTACTCTTTCAATACAGAATTTTAGTTAAAGGGACAGTTCCCTCAGATAAGGGTATTCTTCATAATTCATCTTTTATGGAAAAGTTTTTTTTTTTTTGTTTTTTTTTCATTTTCGGTAGTTTGTTTATTTTGACAATTCTACGCATTAAAGAATTAAACACAAATTTTTGTATTTCAACAAGTAGCCAGCAGTCAGGCTTTAATCCACTAAATAGGAGAGGAACCTATTGTCAATTTACTGCTGAAGTAATGGAAATAAGTTATCTGCAATGTAGTATTGCAAAGATCTGTGCACAGGAGCTGCAGGTCAGAATTACATGTGTTCCTGTGCATACATAACCCTGTATAGTGTATAAGAACATGTGTAATATTATGCTGCAATTCCTGTGCACAGGTCTTTGCAATAGCAAGGGTAGGGATGTGAGCTTCACACTGTGAGACATAGCAGCCTATAAACATAGCAGAGGGCTGAGAAGGGGTGAGTGTTGTTAGAGGGATCCTTATTCCCCCCCCCCCCCTCATTATTGTACCATTTTAAGGCTATGTTCACACTCAGTATTTCGCAACCAAAACCAAGAGTGGATTGTAAACACGGAAAGACTATGTCCACACACTGTTGAAATTTAGTGGATGGCCGTCATTTAACCTCTTAAGGACGGAGCCAATTTTCGTTTTTGCGTTTTCGTTTTTTCCTCCTTGTGTTTAAAAGGCCATAGCACTTGCATTTTTTCACCTAGAAACCCACATGAGCACCGAAGCTCCCGTCCTGGCAGCTCACGGCACTGACTGTGGAGAAGATACGCCCCGCGGCTCCACACGCACCGGTCTGCATACACCTTCAACACCCGGATCACCAGCCCACTCGGTCCTGTCATAGGTAAGCTCGGTCTCTCAAGCTGTGGAAAAAGATAACATGCTGTCTGCAGCTGCAGTTCTAGAGCCACCCTCCTTCAATTTTGCACTCCGGTCACAATCAATGGCTGATTCGGCACCTGGTAAGCCAGTCACTGAAGTAGCATTACGCTCCTTAGGGCCCTATTCCACGAGCCAAGCAGGGCCCGATCAACGATGTAAACGAGCACCGATCTGCTAGATCGCCGCTCGTTTACTGGGCCTATTCCACAGCCCGATGATTGTTGAGCGAGGGCTGCAGGAACATCGTTACAACAGCCTTGCAGCATACATTACCTGTCAGGTCTTCTCCTCCGCTCTGTCTTCCTCCCCGGGTTCCCCGCGCTCTGGCTTCAGAATGGCCTGTCAGCTGACAGGTCACTCAGCCAATCACAGGCTGCGGCGGTCCCGGCCTGTGATTGGCTGAGCGCTCCGTCAGCTGACAGGCCATTCTGAAGCTAGAGCACGCGGGATGCGGGGAGGAAGACAGAGCGGAGGAGAAGCCCTGCAGGTTATGTATGCTGCGCTTCTCAAATCGTTGGTCGCCCGCCGCGCACCACTATTCCACCGTAGCGATACACGGTGGGGGAACAATGATTTTAGGTCTGGCCCTAAGTGAACGATCAGCCGATGACACGATTGGCTGATGGTTCTCTGTATTACACCGAGCGATAATCGGCCAAATCGGGCCAATTATCGTTCCTGTGGAATAGGGCCCTAACTCTTTAAGCTCAGAGCATCATTACAGCATGATATACAGTCTGCTCTTTTGGGGGTGCAAAAAGAAATTACTAATTTGGGGGAATGCACGGCACATGTAGAACACAAAATGGCCGACTTTGCCAAGGCACATAATACAGTGGCAGACGCCAGTATTGCTTTAGAAGAACAAGTGGAGGCGCTGAAACTTAAAGTGGCCGACTTAGAGGACTGACCTATTTGTGGCGCTAATTCCTGATGCGCCACAATTGAATTTAACCATAGACTATGCTCACCATATACCGAAGCCGAAAAGTCTGCCTCAGGCTGTAGCACGTGATGTGATTGCTCAACTCCATTTTTTTTTAATTCAAAGATAGGCTAATGTATGCAGCACGCATCACTACATTATTGCCAGAGCGGTTTCGTGATGTCCAGCTATATCCTGATTTGTCAGGGGTGACTCTGGCGAGGAGGCGAGAGCTTGCGGTGGTTACTAAAATCCTCTGGGAGCATCAGATTCCATACAAGTGGGGCTTTCCTGTTAAGCTGGTCGTATCCTGGGAAGGCGCCAAGCACACAGCTACCAAGCCCTCTCAAGTGCTACAATGGCTAGATAGATGAGAGATTCCTAATGGATCAACTACATCCCAGGAGCAATCGGCACGCCGCTCCCCACCCCGTCGTATGGAAGAAGAATGGGGACTAGTTACATCTGGAAGAAGAGGATCGCCTCACCAGGGTACCTCGACAGTCCGTTGAAACGTGATTGACATTTTAAGTTGCAGTTATCGTTTGGTCTTATACTTACTAATATCTTATTCTGGCACTACTGTTTTGGAACATACTGGTAATGGGTATGTAACATAGAAGACAAGTTATATATATAAAATATAAATATATATATATATATATATATATATATATATATATATATATATGTATACTCCTACCGCAAAGTTTACTAACCAAAATGGTTTACCCCGCTGGTTGACAGATGGGGCCGCAACTACCCTATTTACCATACGGCTATACTAGCGGGTTACTTTATATGCAACTATTCTAATTCTCTAACCCTTTTATTTAGGTTCTAACGTTCTTTATTCTAGTTCCTTATAGATTTATAGTTGTTTCCTCAAAGGTATCTTCAGAGGAGTCTGGGTGCAGGCCGCACCGCTTACCTTGGTGACCCCCTTCCCCACTTGTGGTAATACCCCCCCCCCCCCCCCCTTGTGGGACAAGTTCCATGGCCTGGTATATGTATATAGTTATTTTGAGTTATGTTTGTTACACCTGCCTAGAATGCCTAATTTCTGCACATCTGCTGCGTCTATTACTGAAAATAGATAACTATACTGAACATTATGGTGATACAAATATTGTCTATTAAAGGGGTAGTGCGGGGGTAAAAAATTATTCACAGAATAACACATTACAAAGTTATACAACTTTGTAATGTATGTTATGTCTGTGAATGGCCCCCTTCCCCGTGTCCCACCACGCCCACCCGTGTACCCGGAAGTGTAGTGCTTTATGCATACCTGATCCGTGCCGACACGCGTCCGCCATCTTGTGCCTAACGTCATCTTCGGCCGGCCCGAACACCTTCGATCTTCCCGAGTGCCGGCCGCGTCATCAGCTGCTCAGCCGCGATTGGCTGAACATAACTGTGCTCGGCCAATCGCGGCTCAGCGGCTGATGACGCGGCTCAGCCAATCGCGGCTGAGCAGCTGATGGGCAGCGTAATGGGCTACGCCTACTCTTACTAACTAACATAGAAGAGTTGACTGCTCAACAAAAAATAGCCTTTTGTCCCCATAAACAAGACATGTTAAGAAACTTACAAACATAACTGCACAGTTTAAACCTAGATAAGTACGAGGCCGCTCTTCACAGATTGAAAGTTAAATATTACTCACAATCAAGTAAAGTGGGAGCACTGTTAGCAGCTCAACTTAAAAGTAAAGTCGGCAAATCTAGAATACCTTATATTTATGATAAATCTAATGAAATTTTTATTAACCCTCAGCAGGTAGCAGATGAGATCGCTGGGTTCTATGCTGAGTTGTACAACTTGGGAGACGATCCCTCTACCCCCCAACCCTCCAAAGAAGCAATTTTACAATTCCTAAGGCCATCTGGAACTGATGGTCTCTCTAGCCAGTACTAGAAGATCTTTAACCCCTTAAGGACCGGGCCTGAAATGGCCTTAAGGACCGGAGCAAATTTTATGAATTTGACCAGTGTCACTTTATTCATTAATAACTTCGGGATGCTTTTACCGATCCGGCTGATTCTGAGATTGTTTTCTCGTGACATATTGTACTTCACATTTCTTGTAAATTGGAGTCGATACTTATAACGAAAAACCCAAACCCAAAAAACCCAAAATAGCGTGAAAAATTGTGAAAAAATGCATTTTTCCAACTTTAAAACTTTTTTGCTTATACAGAAAATGGTTATACCACATAAATTATATATTAAATAGCATTAGCAACATGTCTACTTTATGTTGGCGGCATTTATTAAACTATATTTCATTTTTTATAGACAATAGAAAGCTTAAAACATTAGCAGCAAATTTCCAAATTTTCTGTAAAATTTCAAAATCAGATATTTTTAGGGAACTGTTCAGGTTTAAAGTGTATTTGAGGGGACTGTGTGTTAGAAAGCCCCACGAAGCACCCCATTTCAGAAACTGCACCCCCTAAACTCTGCAAAAGCACATCCAGAAAGTTTTTTTAACCCTTTAAGGGAGTCACAGAAATAAAAGCTAAGTGTGTAAGAAATTTGAAAATTTTAATTTTCTGTGCAGAGATTTTATTGTAATCCAATATTTTTCATAATTATAAGCTTATTACCAGAGAAATGCCCCCCAATATTGATTGCCCCGTTTCTGCAGTTTATAGAAATACCCCATATGTGGCCCTATTACGCTATTTGACGCAACCACAAGCCTCAGATTTAAGGGAGCGCCTAGTGAATTTCAATGGCTCCGTTATTTTTGGTCATTTTTGACTGTACCACTTCAGGTTGGCAGAGGCTCTGGGGTGCCAAAACCTAAAAAACACCCCTAAAGGGACACCATTTAGAAAATTACACCCCTCAAGGAATGTAACAAGGGGTGCGGTGAGCATTTGGACCCCACAGGTGGTTCACAGATTTTCCAAACAATATGGCTTTTTTACACTAAAATGTTGTTCTAGCCTTCAATTTTTCATTTTCACAAAGGGATAAAAGGAAAAAAAAAACACAAAACATGTAGCGTAGTTTCTCCCGAGTACGAAAATACCCCACATGTGGACATAATGTGCCATATGGGCACAGGGCAAGTCACCAAAAGGACAGAGCGCCATTTAGAGGCTGGAATGGGGGATGGAGGCCATGTCGCAATTACAAAGCTCCTGTGCTGCCAGAACAGTAGAAACCCCCCACAAGTGACCCAATTCTGGAAACTACACCCCATAAGGAATCTAACAAGGGGTGCAGTGAGGATATGGACCCCACTGGTGATGGGCACATTTGTAGAACATGTGCCGTGAAAATAAAAAATATTTTTTTTTTCATTTTCACGTCCCAAATGTGGCCGTCACCAGGGGGCCATATACCCGCTGCCCCACTTGTTAGATTCCTTATGGGGTGTAGTTTCCAGAATGGGGTCACTTGTAGGGGGTTTCTACTGTCCTAGCCGCACAGAGGCTTTGTAATTGCATCATGGCATCCTCTAATGGGAATGGCGGCCATACCTATTTAGCTGTGGAAAAGGGACAATTCTAATTTATTTGGGGGTATTAGGCCAATTATTAGTTTATAAGGTTGAAAATGACAGGTGTCCATCAAATTCAACCTGTGTTGATCCAGAGGAAGGCAAAAAAACCTCGTGAGGCAGACGACAGTAGCCTCATCACAGGGGAAAAATTCCTTCCCTACTCCATAATGGCAATCAGAATAATCCCTGGATCAACGTGACCCCTGAAATAGGAATAAGGGACAGAATTTAGATAATGTAGAACCCCAGTGACATGTGGTACGCCTTGAAGCGATCCAGTATGCAGAGGCCGGGGTGATCAGGACAGGTGTCACACGGGAAAATGGTGTCCTTCCTGATCCCCCTATTACGCCACACTCTGCACTTCTTCTGGGGTTCTCCAGTGTGGGGGACGTCACCTGGAAAATGTTGTCCTGGTGCGATACGGGGTCCTTCATATCCAGAAGCGATGGGTCCGCTCCATGGCTGCTAAATATTAGGGCGCTATTACTGCTTCTGATATTTACGGATCGTGCCACAAGCTACAGTAGCTCGGGCAGCGACGGACCAGAAGAGGGGGTGCTGGTATAAATGTTATCCCCGTACAGGTGGTAACCTTTATCCAGCAGTGGGAAGATCAGTTCCCGGACGATGTCCCCACTAACTCCGAGGATGGGGGGGGGGGGGGGGGGAGTGGGCATCTGGGGGCTGGATTCGGGTGTCCCTTCCTTCATGCACTCTAAGGGTACGTGCACACTGCGGAATCGCTAAGGATAACCCTTTGTGCATTCCGCAGCTGGCACCCGCCGGCGGACTGATCCCGCCGACCGTCCGTGTCGTAGACTCCATTCTATGCACGGGCGGATTCCGCTCTCCGTCCAACGTGTTGATGGAATGACGGATGATGGAATCCGCCCATGCATAGGATAGAGTCTATGACACGGGTGGAGACGCGCGCCCGCATCAGTCCGCCGGCGGGTGCCAGCTGCGGAATGCACAAAGGGTTATCCTTCGCCATTCCGCAGTGTGCACGTACCCTAAATCTGTAAGTGTACCCTGAGGTACTCTCACAGAGTTTGTAGAATTTCACGCCATACCGTGATCTCTTATTGGGACGGTACTGGCGGAAAAGACGTGTCTGGGGGGCAGTGTACGCTACGCTACTCCCAGACACGTCACTGGATGATGAGGAGGATGAGGATGAATGGAGGAAAAAAGGATCCCCCCATTCATCCTCACTGGCTGTTTCAGTGTCGGAGGCAATAATAACGTATGCGTCCGATACCGAAAACACCCTGGGGGCCATCTTTATACGGGGATTGGTATATGGGGTATGTAGTGGTGTAGTGTAAAACTTTATTCAATGTAGTGTGGTGTAATGTAGTGTTTTTTTACGTGTTTTTTACAGTAAGTATACAAAAAAAACCTACGCCAAAAATGGTGTTGCTGATAAATGCCGCACTTATGTTCGGCATTTATCAGCAGACCGTGGCAGTAGGATATAAAAAAAAACCACCCTACGCCAAAAAGGAGGAGTTGCTGATTAGCAGCACACTTTCGTGCGATGCTGATCAACACTCAGCGGCGATAGGGTGCGGAAAATAGAAAAAAAAAAATTGGGAAAAATTTTTTTTTTTTACTACATTCTGAACATCCCTGTAGTGGCTGATACGTGTATTACACTTATCAGCCGCTAGGGGGCAGCAGAGCGCAAGATCCGAAAATAGACGACGCTGGAGCCGGAAAAATACGAAAAAAGACGACGCTGGAGCCGGAAAAAGCCGATCGGGACTCACGGAAGAAGCCGAAGACCCGACAAGATGAAGAGGATGCCGGGAACCCGGAAGACGCCGATCAGGACCCCGGGACAGGTGAGTAATGTACAAATACCTGCTCTGGACCCCTCAGCTACCTAGCTGAGGGGTCCGGAGCAGGTATTTATTACTTGTGGGGACTTTGATCGCCGTGAACGGCCGGCCGGCTGGCCGTTCACGGCGATCGGGACGGTGGTACCGTGACCACCATTACTTTTTACATCGGGCCACCGATGGCCCGGAAAGGTTCCGATCGCCGCTATGGGCTTATCAGCCAATAGCGGCGATCGTCGGCATGGGGGGGGGGTTAACAACCCTCCATGCCGACAGGGAGAGATGGCCCGCTATGTATTATAGCAGGCTATCTCCCCCGATTGTGACCCGGCCGGCCGCGGCGCCCTCTTAAAGGACCCGCGTACCGGTACGTCATGGGTCCTTAAGTGACAGTGATCCATGACGTGCCGGTACGTCATGGGTCCTTAAGAGGTTAAAGAGTCACTGTCGTATTTTTTTTTTCTGCAGAAATCAATAGTCCAGGCGATTTTAAGAAACTTTGTAATTAGGTTTATTAGCCAAATCTGCCATTATCTGCATGTAAAAAGCCTTTTCCCAGGTCCCCCCCTCCTTCCTCTTTTTCATCCACTCTGAAAAATCTGAAAATTGTGACTTGTTGCAGGAGACGTACCCTGTCTGTTCTAGGGAGAGGGGAGGGGGGAGGAGGAAGGAGGGAGTTAGCCGGCAGCAGCAAGCAGATAACAGAGGATTACAGGCACGAAGCTGGGTGACAGCTGTAATCCGAGCCCAGACAGGTCAGTGGTGACTGTCACAGGAGATATCCCGTGAGGGATTTGTAGATTAACTCTTTGTTGTCCTGTTTTGGTCTTTTCTTTAGCTCTCTCCATAGGAGAACAATGAAGACAGGGGGGAGAGCTTCAAACTGCTTTTTCATGATAAAAATGCATTTTTCGGATAATAAACCCAATTACAAAGTTTCTTAAAATCGCCTGGACTATTGATTTCTGCAAAAAAAAAAAATTCACGACAGTGACACTTTAAGCCCCAACTGTGCCCCCATCTTCATTGTACTTTTCTAGACATTCAAACTTCAGGTAGCATCCCTGCTGAAATGCTTAGAGCCTTGGTAATTGTGCTCCCTAAACCTGGCAAGCCCCCTGATAAACCTGGTAATTTCCGCCCAATCTCCCTTTTAAATACGGATCTTAAGTTGTACTTCTCCATATTGGCTACCCAATTAGTTGAGATCCTACCAACCATTATAAATCAGGATCAAGTGGAGTTCGTTAAAGGGAGAGTGTCAGTTGATGGCACAAGACGTTTTGTTAATATTATAGATTGGGTGGGGCGCTATGACTAACCCTAGTGTGTCCTTACCAGCTGTCATGCAAGTAATCCAACATTTTAGCGACGTGTCTTAGGGCCCTATTCCACCGGACAATTATCGTTCAGATTATCGTTAAATCGTTCGAATCTAAACGATAATCGTTCGGTTGAAATGCAGTAACGATTAACGACCGAACGAGAAATCGTTGATCGCTTTATAAGACCTGGACCTATTTTTATCGTTGCTCGTTTGCAAAACGTTCGCAAATCGTTCGCATTGAATAAGACATCGTTCGGTCGTTCGCAATAGATACGAACGCAATAGCGAAGAAATACGGAAGAAGAAACTATCGCAATTACGATCATAAGTAACGATTATCGTTCCATGGAAATGAGTGAACGTTTTCAGGTCTTTCGCAATAGCGGTAGTTTGAGATCGTTAATCGTTAACGATTATGCTAACGATAATCGTCCGGTGGAATAGGGCCCTTACTATAAAGTTGATATTACTTAATCTCAAATCCTAAACATGGGGATTTCTCTGAAGGTCCAACATAACATGTGGGCGACTGACGGCCTCACATATTTAGGGATTAAGCTGGGATATCCGGCATCCACTCTATTTGGTCTTAATTATCCCCCCTTGCTCACAGCCTTGACTAAGGAGATGGATACATACTCCACACACGACCTGTCATGGATTGGGTGTATTTCCTCTATTAAAGGGGTTGGCCACTTTATAGAAAAATTGCTCAGAGTACAGTATTAGTAGGTGTACTCACTGTATATACTGACAGCAGCCCCCTGTGTACCTCATAGAGCTAATATCAGACTCCCCTCCTCCAGGCTGCACTGCCCCGCTCTGTGGTGTTTTGGTCCATAAGATTGCTTACATGGGGGAGCATGTGACCAGGCCCCGCCCCCAGTGTCCACCACTGAGCCTATATATGTCTATGGAGGACACAGGGGACAGGGCATGGTCACATGCTCCTCCATGTCGGCCATTTTATGGACTGAAACAAAAGAGAGCAGGGCAGCCCAGCCTGGTGAAGGGGAGTCTGATTTTAGCTCTATGAGGTACACAGGGAGCTGCTGTCAGTATATACATTGAGCACACTTACTGATACTTTGTACTGACCTATTTTACTATAAAGTGGCCAACCCCTTTAAAATGCTAAATCTACCAAAAATCTTTTATTATTTTAGGAACATGCCTCTCCCGCTTCCTATCTCATATATTCATAAACTACAGGCAGCCCTTATTTGGTATGTATGGAATAAGAGAAGAGCAAGAGTAACAGTAGAATACTTTACTTGTCAGTGGCTAATGGAGGCCTAGGTTTCCCCAGTGTGCAAAACTATTACTACGCCACCATTGTAGACTAGACTAGACAATGGTTTCACCCAAATCATGAGAAACATTGGTTGCATATAGAACAAGGGGTTGTAGCCCCTAAATCCTTCCCAACATTCTTAAACGCCCTATACACGACAGGTTCGTTGCTCGGCAAGCATTATGGTGTGGCTTAGGGTATAAACACACACACCGTATACGCAGCGTATTTACTGCTGCGATATGCAGCAAATACGCAACAAATACGCAGATTAGATCTAAATAACTGAACATCTGCTGCAGATCTGCTGCGTATACGGTGTGTGTGTTTGTACCCTTAGGCTATGTTCACACTACGTATATTTCAGTCAGTATTGCAACCAAAACCAGGAGTGGATTAAAAACACAGAAAGGATCTGTTCACACAATGTTGAAATTGAGTGGATCGCTGCCATATAACAGTAAATAACTGCCAATATAACAATATAACTGCCAATATAACAGCCGTTGTTCTAAAATAACAGCAAATATTTGCCATTAAATGGAGGCCATCCACTCAATTTCAACATTGTGTGAACAGATCCTTTCTGTGTTTTTAATCCACTCCTGGTTTTGGTTGCAATACTGACTGAAATATACTGACTGAAATATACATATACTGACTGAAATATACGTAGTGTGAACGCAGCCTTAGGGCCCTATTCCACTGGACGATAATCGGTCAGATTATTGTTAAATCGTTCGAATCTAAACGAAAATCGTTCGGTTGAAATGCAGTTAACGATTAACGACCGAACGAAAAATCGTTGATCGCTTTATAAGACCTGGACCTATTTTTATCGTTGCTCGTTCGCAAAACGTTCGCATTGAATAAGACATTGTTCGGTCGTTTGCAATAGATACGAACGCAATAGCGAAGAAAAACGATCGCAATTACGATCATAAGTAACGATTGTCGTTCCATGGAAATGAGTGAACGTTTTCAGGTCTTTCGCAATAGCTTAATTTGAGATCGTTAACGATTATGCAAACGATAATCGTCCGGTGGAATAGGGCCCTTAAGGTGATAATTCCTCATGGTCTACTTCCATTTAGAATAAAAGATCAACCCTAGATTACCTATCACACAACATCCTGAACCTCAATCTTTCCTCATGGCTAGAAGCTGGGCTGCACACTATAGGCCAATTGTGGTCAGGATCTCCCTTTACAGACCTTATGGAAAAGTACACACTTCCCAAGTGTGACCTATATAAATACTTACAAATCAGGCATTACCTATCTGGGGTGGGCGGGCCTGTGTCTTCGCCTAAGACGCTATATGAGCTATTTTTCTATAATACTGTGAAACTGAAAAAGGGTACCTCTAAAGCCTATCAAGCTATCTGTGAGGCTACGTTTGCAATAGATCTCCCTTGTCTCAGTAAATGGGAACATGATCTTAAAACTGTGATAACTATGGATGACTGGAAAGGAGTGTTTAGATTACCCTCCCTGGTCTCTAGATGCACTAATCATTTGACAGCAACTAGGAAGACCCTGTATAACTGGAACTATACCCCAGAAAAATTAGCGAAGATCTACCCTACATGCTCTAGTTTGTGATGGCGTTGTGGGGTGGACACAGGCTTGCTCATTCATATCTATTGGTCGTGTACTCTAATTCACCCCTTTTGGAATTCTATTAGGGTACAAACACACACACAGTATACGCAGCGTATTTACTGCTGCGATACGCAGCAGATTAGATCTAAATAACTGAACACAGCATCAAATCTGCACCATCAAATCTGCTGCATATACGTTGTGTGAGTTTGTACCCTTAGGGTATAAACTCACACACCGTATATGCAGCGTATTTTTACTACTGCGATACGCAGCAAATACGCAGCAGATTAGATCTAAATAGCTGAACACAGCATCAAATCTTCACCATCACATCTGCTGCGTATTTGCTGCGTATACGGTGTGTGGGTTTATACCCTTAATCTAATTCTAACTGATGTCTTGGCAAAACCATTTATCTGTGATCCTTCTACACTTAGGGATTATAGATATGCCATTAGAGGAACGCTCTATAATATACCACGTGTTGGCCGCAACCAAAATAGTTATTGGTCGTCACTGGAAGTCTCCCATTGCCCCGACTAAGCAAGAGGTAATCACTTCAATTAACTTTAATTCCCGGATGGAACGATCTCTAGCAGCTTATCATCATAATTCTGGAAAAGTAGATTTATTGTGGAATAAATGGACAACATCAAAATACTATCAAGCTTAGCGCAGGAAATGATTTCACGTTAGGATTAGGCAGGTAACTTATATATTATTTTCCGGTGACCATGTTGGTCATTGTTCAGCCTACGTTTAGGCCCCAAGTTCTTATTGTATAATCAAATACAGCAAAAATAATAGTCACATGTACAAGGTGAAATGTACCGTATTTTATGTTGGGTTGTGTTTGATTGTTTCCTGCACTATGTTTCATCATCATACTTGTACCTGATGCAAGCATAATTGTAAATGTACATAATTGTGACTAATAAAAATACTTTGAAAAGAAAAATAAATGCAATTCTTTTTCTTTGGGCAGTTTTCGTTTTTATGCGGTTTGAAAAACATGTTATACATGTTCCCCATGACTGTACGATTAAAACGATATGCAACTTGCATAACTTTTATATTATTTGATGGCTTTTAAAAAAATAAAACCTTCTACAGCAAAAAAAGGTTCCCTAAAATTGCTCTGTTCCCATGCTTATAACCAGGGCTGTGGAGTCGGTAAGCCGCAGCTCCGACTCCAACTCTGATTCCTGAATTTTATCAGGACCGACTCAGACTTCATAAATGGCCAGTCATATACCAGGGGAGGTTTTTTTTTTATCACACTGGCTCAGCAGCTTCTCCCTAATGTCCTACATGATCCTGGGGTGACTTATGAAACATACAAAGGAAGCTTCTCCTGTGTGTGCAGTGGATGCAGCCAGTCTCCAGCCTCCATGTCCTAAACTACTCAGAACTAGACTAGATGGAGCAGGTGATCTTTTCCTGCTGACAATCTTCTATGTTTCTAACTAAATATTCACCATACACACAGAAACACTGCTAACAAAGCCAGATGCCTGTAATATAGAGGTCAACCATAGTGATATACAGGGGGTTACACATAGTGATATAGAGAGAGGTCACACATAGTGATATAGAAGGTCACTGTGGGGGCACACAATAGCACGCACACACACAGCCTACTGCAGCCATAGCATACACACACACCCACACAGCCTGCTGCAGCTATAGCACACACACACAGCCTGCTTCAGCCATAGTACACCCACACAGCCTGCTGCGGCCATAGCACACACCACACACACACACAGCCTGCTGCAGCCATATCACACACACACAGCTGCAGCCATAGAACACTGAAGAAAAACACACAATCTTCTCCCAGCGAGAAAACCCCACACTGAGGACAGAGGTTACTGCTACACTACTTATGTCTTCTCCTCCTTCTCTATATTACACAGGATATCTCCATATTACACTGCTGCTCATATTTAGTCATCCACCATTCAGGAAGAGAACAGCACAGATCTCCCCCACACAATGGACTCTTCCAGCTCAGAAACAATCTCCCAAATAGTGACCGAGAACTTTTCCATGACCCCCCTTATCTAATAGGACCAGTGTCCTATTACTGATACATTCCCCGACCACCCTTATGTAATAAGGCCAGTGTCCTATTACTGATATATTCCCTAACCCCCCTTATGTAATAGGGCCAGTGTCCTATTACTGATATATTCCCCGACCACCCTTATGTAATAGGGCCAGTGTCCTATTACTGATATATTCCCTGACCACCCTTATGTAATAGGGCTTATATTATATTATGTTGCTCATCATAATATATATTCATGAGCAAAACTTGTACAATTCATATCAAAATTCAATTCTACATTTTTAAAGATTTTTTTTAAAGCTGGAGTCGGAGTCGGTACATTTTTTTTCCGACTCCAGTCAAAGCTAGCTCCGACTCCAACTCCAGCCAAAGCTAGCTCCGACTCCACAGCCCTGCTTATAACACTTTTATCCTTTGGTCTATGGGGCTGACTGAGGTGTCATTTTTGGCCCGATGATGTGTTCTTTCTATCGGTACCTTGATTGCATATATATTATATACTTTTTGATTGTTTTTCATTACAATGTTTCTGGATTTGATGTGACCAAAAATTCGCAATTTTTGCACTTTGGCGGGTCTTTGCGCTTACGCCATATTCCATGCGAGATCAGGAATGTGATAAATTACGAGTTCTGGCGATTGTGCATGCGGTGATACTAAACATGTTTGTTTATTTATTATTAATAAAATGGGAAAAGGGGGGTGATTCAAACTTTTATTAGGGGAGGTTTTTTTTTTATTAATGGAAACACTTTTTCTTTCACTTTCACTTTAATTTGATGTCCCATAGAGATCAGTGTAGCTGTATAACACAGCACGATCCATGAGATCGGTGCTCTATTACTTTGGCCTGCTGTAGGCCAATACAATAAAATACCGAGCCGGGATCAGCATCATTACGTTGCTGAGGCCCGGCCCGGTAAGCTGAAAGGATTCCCCCTTCGCGATCGCATCACTGGGGGGGACCACCACTAGACACCAGGGATGGGCTGGACTTGACACTGTTAGTTGCAGCTGTCCAACGGTGTTAATTAGCGGGAGCGGCGATCGGACCGCTCCCGCTAATAGCCGCGGTCCCATGCTGCAGATAGCAGTCAGGATCGCGACCGCGCTCTGGACTCCTCTTGCGGACATATACCGTACGTGTACGGCATATGTCCCTAAGAGGTTAAAGAAGTCCGGCGCAATTTATTTTCTCAAGTATTGTATTGCCCCTTAAAAAGTTATATAAATTACCAATACACACTTTACCCTGCACTTACCACTGCATCAAGGATTCACTTCCTGGATAAAATGGTGATGTGACTACCCAACTCCCAGAGCTGTGCGGGCTGTGACTGCTGGAGAGGATGATGGCAGGGGGACACTGAGGGACACAGGGCACTGGAGGGACACTGATCAACCCCCTGCCATCATCCCCTCCAGCAGCCACAGCCGGCACAGCTATGGGAGTCTTTATGTGCATTTCTCGTAATAAGTGTATATTGGTGATTTGTCTAACTTTTGGGGGCAATACACTTTAATAAAAATTTTCACCGGACTTCTCCTTAAATGGCAAATTGAGATTATTTAAAAAAAATGGCAGTCAATTCAAAATAACGGCAATTATTTGCCATTAAATGGCAGCCATCCACTCAATTTCAACAGGCTTTAAACCCAAGAATGAACTGCTGAAAGGTCTCCAAACAGAGTTACTCCTAGACCACAGCTCCAACAGATTTAGGTTCAGAGATTAAATTATATGGCCCCATTCACACTGAGCAAGAACGGTGGAATTCCGTGCTTGAGCTTTCTGCCGCCGTGCTCAGTTTCCTGCTTTGAGTGAAGGAGAGGGCGCACGGGAGGGAGAAATGACAGGGGAGTTAGCAGACGCACGCCCTCTCCTTCACTCAAAGCAGGCCACTGAGCGTGGCGGAGAGCTTTGCCACGGAATTCCACCGTTCTTGCTTAGTGTGAACGGGGCCTATGGGTATGTGCACACTGAGGAGAAGGTGGGGAATTGAAGAGGAATCCGCTCTTATTTTAGCTTGAAATTCCTCCCGTAGATATATGAACAGAGCAATGTCCCATTGTGTTCAATGGGATATCCGTTCTGTTGTTCACACTGAAGAATTTCCAAGCAGAATTTTCTGCCTCAGATCTGCTTTCAATGTCAATTCTTTGGGCGGATTCTGCTAGAGAAATCCTATAGAACTCAATGGGGGCTTGAATTCTGCTTGAATTACGCTTGCATTCTGCTCAAATTTTGAATAGCTGAATAGGCAAGGAATTTCAAGCAGAAAACTTAACTATACAATTCCTCAAATTCCTCAGTGTGAACATACCCTATGGGTGTTTCTTTCAGACATAAACTGCCTACAGAGGACTGATTTGCAATCAGAGACACTGGCTAATAGCGTGAGTGAGCAGAGTTGGAGGCCGGGCAGCATTAATTATTCATGAAGAGGAGGGAGCAGGAAGGAGTGGTGAGGCGTGCGGCACAAACAACTCCTCTTTGGCACTTCATTACAGCAGGAGACACGAGATTGTGCATAATGCACTGCATGGAAAATTACCAAAAGGCATCATGCTCACTAGGGGACTGCCAGCTACAGCACACTGTCAGCACCTTAGACAGGGCCCGGGAGCTGACAGATTCCCTTTCATGTAAATCATAGCCTATAACTAAACTAGATCTGCATTTCCAGGAAAATACATAGTGCTTGAAAAGAGCGCCCCTTTACCAGTGACTTCCAGAGCGCCCCTTTACCAGTGACTTTCTTTTAAGAGAAACTTTAATACTGGGTGCCGTCCCTTTAAGAGCAACTTAACTCCCGTCCCTTTAAGAGCGACATGAGTCCCTTTAGGAGCGACCTGGGCGATCTTAAAGGGACCCAGTTCGCTCTTAAATTGACCCAGATTGCTCTTAAAGAGACCCATTTCGCTCTTAAAGGGACATATTTTGTTCTTAAATGGACCCATTTCTCTCTTAAAGGGACCCAGGTCGCTCTTAAAGGGATCCAGGTCACTCTTAAAGGGATCCAGGTTTGCTCTTAAAGGGACCCATTTCGCTCTTAAAGGGACCCAGGTCGCTCTTAAAGGGACCCAGGTCGTTTTTAAAGGGACCCAGGTCACCCCTAAAGAGAACCAGGTCACCCCTAAAGAGACCCAGGTCGTTCCTAAAGGGATCCAGGTCGCTCTTAAAGGGACCCAGGTCACTCTTAAAAGGACCCCTTTCGCTCTTAAAGGGACATATTTCGCTCTTAAGGGAACCCATTTTGCTCTTAAAGGGACATATTTTGCTCTTAAAGGGACCCATTTTGCTCTTAACCCTTTGAGGACCAGGCCCAAAATGACCCAGTGGACCGCGCAAATTTTGATCTTAGTGCTTTCATTTTTCCCTCCTCCCCTTCTAAGAGCTCTAGCACTCTCAGTTTTCTATCTACAAGCCATGTAAGTGCTTGTTTTTTACAGGAATAGTTGTACTGTGTAATGGCGTCATTCATTTTACCATAACATGTATGATGGAATTCCAAATATATTATTTATGAAGATATAAATAGGTGAAATCGTAAGAAAGAATGCAATATGGTAACGTTTGGGGGGTTCCTGTGTCTACGTAATGCACTATATGGTAACAGCGACGTGATACCACTATTCTATAGGTCAGTCCGAACACAACCATATGCAGGTTACACAGATTCTCTAATGTTATATATATTTTTTTTTATGAAATCCTTTTTTTTGGCAATTAAATATTAATAAAATGGGCCTATTGTGACGCTTATAACGGTTTTATTTTTTCACCTATGGGGCTGTATGGGGTGTCATTTTTTCCGCCATGATCTCTAGTTTTTATTAATACCATATTTGTGAAGATCGGACGTTTTGATCACTTTTTATAGATTTTTTTAAATATATAATGTAACCTAAAATCGGTAATCTGCGCACTTTTTCCCCTCTTTTCGTGTACGCCGTTTACCGGTCGCAATGTCGCTTGTTATATTTTAATAGATCGGACAATTACGCACGCTATGGTATATTATATGTTTATCTATTTATTCATTTTTATATGTTTTATTTATATAATGGGAAAGGGGGGTGATTTAGACTTTTATTGGGGGAGGGGTTTTGGGGTAGTGTAATAGTGTTTTGAACTTTTTTTTTTTTACACTTTTGAAGTCCCTTTGGGGGACTTGTACATACAATACTTTTAATTTATACACTGATGAATGCTATGCCATAGGCATAGCATTGATCAGTGTTATCGGCGATCTGCTCATTGAGCCTGCCTGTGCAGGCTCAGTGTAGCAGATCGCCGATCGGACCGCATGGAGGCAGGTAAGAGACCTCCAGCAGTCCGTTTCAACGATCGGGACCCCCGCAGTCACACTGCGGGGGTCCCGATCGGTAAGTGACAGGGGACTCCCCCTGTCACTTACACTTAAACGCTGCGGTCGCGCCGCGATCGCGGCGTTTAAGGGGTTAATGACACGCGGCAGCGCGATCGCTGTAGCGTCATTAACGGTGAGGTCCCGGCTGCTCACTGCAGCCGGCCCCCACCTGCTGTGAAGCGCGCTCCGCTCCGGAGCGCGCTTCATAGCAGGAATAACACCCATGACGTAAGGTTACGTCATGGGTCGTCTGGGGACAGACTTCCATGACGTAACCCTACGTCCAGGGTCGTCTAGGGGTTAAAGGGACCCATTTTACTCTTAATGGGACCCATTTTGCTCTTAATGGGACCCATTTTGCTCTTAAAGAGACCCAGGTCGCTCTTAAAGGGACATATTTCGCTCTTAAAGGGACCCATTTAGCTGTTAAGGGACCCATTTTGCTCTTAAAGGGACCCAGGTCGCTCTTAAAAGGGACCCATTATGCTCTTAAAGGGACCCATTATGCTCTTAAAGGGACCCAGGTAGCTCTTAAAGGGACCCATTTCGCTGTTAAGGGACCCATTTTGCTCTTAAAGGGACCCATGTTGCTCTTAAAGGGACCCAGGTCGCTCTTAAAAGGGACCCATTATGCTCTTAAAGGGACCCAGGTCGCTCTTAAAAGGACCCAGGTCGCTCTTAAAGGGACCCAGGTCGCTCTTAAGTGGACCCAGGTCGCTCTTAAGTGGACCCATTTCACTTCTAAAGGGACCCAGGTCGATCTTAAAGGGACCCAGTTCGCTCTTAAATTGACCCAGATTGCTCTTAAAGGGACCCAGTTCGCTCTTAAATTGACCCAGATTGCTCTTAAAGGGACCCAGATCGCTCTTAAAGGGACCCAGGTTGCTCTTAAAGGGACCCATTTCGCTCTTAAAGGGACCCATTTCGTTCTTAAAGGGACACAGATCGCTCATAAAGGGACCCAGGTCGCTTTTAAAAGGGACCAATTTCACTCTGAAAGGGACAAATTTCATGCTTAAAGGGAACCAGATCGCTCTTAAAAGGACCCATTTTGCTCTTAAAGGGACATATTTCACTCTTAAAGGGACCCAGGTCACTTTTAAAGGGACCCATTTTGCTCTTAAAGGGACATATTTCGCTCTTAAAGGGACCAATTTCACGCTTAAAGGGACCCAGGTCGCTCTTAAAAGGACCCATTTTGCTCTTAAAGGGACATATTTCGCTCTTAAAAGGACCCATTTTGCTCTTGAAGGGACCCAGATCACTCTTAAAGGGACCCAGGTAGCTCTTAAAGGGACCTAGGTCGCTCTTAAAAGGACCAATTTCTCTCTTAAAGGGACCAATTTCTCTCTTAAAGGGACCCATTTTGCTCTTAAAAGGACCCATTTTGCTCTTAAACAAACACATTTCGCTCTTAAAGGGACCCATTTCGCTCTTAAAGGGACACAGATCGCTCATAAAGGGACCCAGGTCGCTCTTAAAGGGACCAAGGTCGCTTTTAAAGGGACCAATTTCACTCTGAAAGGGACAAATTTCATGCTTAAAGGGAACCAGATCGCTCTTAAAAGGACCCATTTTGCTCTTAAAGGGACATATTTCACTCTTAAAGGAACATATTTCACTCTTAAAGGGACCCAGGTCACTTTTAAAGGGACCCGTTTTGCTCTTAAAGGGACATATTTCGCTCTTAAAGGGACCCAGGTAGCTCTTAAAGGGACCAATTTCACGCTTAAAGGGACCCAGGTCGCTCTTAAAAGGACCCATTTTGCTCTTAAAGGGACATATTTCGCTCTTAAAAGGACCCATTTTGCTCTTGAAGGGACCCAGATCACTCTTAACCCTTTAAGGACATGGCCCATTTTCGTTTTTACGTTTTCGGTTTTTCCTCCTTGTGTTTAAAAGGTCATAGCACTTGCATTTTTCCACCTAGAAACCCACATGACCCCTTATTTCTTGCGTCACTAATTGTACTTTGCAATTACAGGCTGAATTTTTGCATAAAGTACACTGCGAAACCAGAAAAAAATTCAAAGTGTGGTGAAATTGAAAAAAAAAACGCATTTCTTTTATTTGGGGGAAATGTGTTTTTACGCCATTCGCCCTGGGGTAAAACTGACTTGTTATGCATGTTCCTCAAGTCGTTACGATTAAAACGATATGTAACATGTATAACTTATATTGTATCTGATGGCCTGTAAAAAATTCAAACCGTTGTTAACCAATATACATTCCTTAAAATCGCTCCATTCCCAGGCTTATAGCGCTTTTATCCTTTGGTCTATGGGGCTGTGCGAGGTGTCATTTTTTGCGCCATGATGTGATCTTTCTATCGGTACCTTGATTGCGCATATACGACTTTTTGATCGCTTTTTATTACATTTTTTCTGGATTTGATGCGACCAAAAATGCGCAATTTTGCACTTTGGGATTTTTTTGCGCTGACGCCGTTTACCGTACGAGATCAGGAATGTGATTAATTAATAGTTCGGGCGATTACGCACGCGGCGATACCAAACATGTTTATTTATTTATTTATTTGTTTACTTTTATTTAAAACCTGGGAAAAGGGGGGTGATTCAGACTTTTATTAGGGGAGGGGGATTTTTACTATTAACAACACATTTTTTTTTTTTTTTACACATATACTAGAAGCCCCCCTGGGGGACTTCTAGTATATACACTTTGATCTCTCATAGAGATCTCTGCAGCATAGATATGCTGCAGAGATCCATGAGATCGGCACTCGTTTGCTTTCGGCTGCTGCAGCCGGAAACAAACGAGTGCCGAGCCGAGGACGGCGCCATCTTGGACGCGTCCCCGGCCGGCATCAGTAACGGAGATCGCTCCTCCGGGACAAGGTCCCGGAGGAGCGATCTCCCCCACTAGACACCAGGGAAACGTTGCCTCCGGTAATCGGAGGCAGCTGTCAACTTTGACAGCTGCCTCCGATTAGCTAATTAGCGGGCACGGCGATCGGACCGTGCCCGCTAATAGCGGCGGTCCCGGGCTACACGCGGCACCCGGGATCGCGGCACTTCAAAGCGGGGCCGCCGCGCGGCCCCGCTTTGAAGTGCTAATGAGGACATAGGACGTACCGGTACGTCCTATGTCCTTAAGAGGTTAAAGGGACCCAGGTAGCTCTTAAAGGGACCTAGGTCGCTCTTAAAAGGACCAATTTCTCTTAAATGGACCAATTTCTCTCTTAAAGGGACCCATTTCGCTCTTAAACAAACATATTTCGCTCTTAAAGGGACCCAGGTCGCTCTTGACCCCTTAACGACATCGGGCGTACGTATACGCCCCCGCAGGGTGGGCTTTAACGCAAACGGGCGTATACGTACGCCCGCTTTCCCCGATCGCTGTGTGTTCACACACAGCGGTTGGGGAAGATGGCCTGCTATAATGTATAGCAGGCCATCTCTGCTCGTCGGCACGGGGGGTGATTAACCCCTCCCGTGCCGACCATCGCTGCTATATGCTGATCAACACAGATCAGCATATAGCAGCTGAAAACAGCTTTCCGGGTCATCGGTGACCCGGTGGTCCGGAAAGAAATGGCGATTGGTGCTGTCCCAAGATAGCACCAATCGCCATTAGTGTCCCCAACAAAGATGGTGCCGATGCCACCCCCACGATCGCCGTGATAGGCCAGTACAGGCCGGCCCATCAGGGCGATCATACTGTAAAAAAACAGCGTTGCCGAGTTCTGCACCCCTCAGCTAGGTAGCTGAGAGGAGCAGAACAGGTGTGTGTGGTGCAGGTGTACCATACTCACCTGATCTGGCTGTCCGGAGCGAAGATCTTCGGTCCGCGCAGTCCTCGCGTCTTCTTCGCGTCGCTTCCGGGTTCGTTCGTCCAGCGTCGGAAATCTTCAGAGACACTCGGGTCTTCGTGTTCGGCGAGCCTCGGTAATATCCGGCAATCTTCTCTCTACTGCCCCCTAGCGGCTGATCAGTGAATATCATTCACTGATCAGTTGCTTTGGGTTAAAAAGATTTATTTATTTTTTTCCCCATTTTTTTTTTTTTTTTTACTTTTTTTGCGCCCTAACGCCGCTGAGTACTGATCAGCATCGCACGTAAGTGCGCAACTGATCAGCAACTCCTCCTTTTTGGCGGAGCGTTTTTTCCCCCTATATCCTACCGCCACTGTCTGCTGATAAGTGCCGCACATAAGTGCGGCATTTATCAGCAGCTCCTTTCTTGGCGTAGGGATATTATTTTCTTACTGTCAAAAAAACTTAAAAAACACTATATTACACTACACTACATGAAATAAAGTTTTACAATAAACATTTACATACCCCATATACTAGTCCCCGTATAAAGATGGCCCCCAGGGTGTTTTCGGCGTCGGACGCATATGCTATTATTGCCTCCAACACCGAAACAGCCAGTGAGAATGAATGGGGGATCCTTCTTTCCTCCACTCATCCTCATCCTCATCATCATCATCATCCAGTGACGTGTCTGGGGGTAGCGAGGCGTACGCTGCCCCCCAGACACGTCTTTTCCGCCAGTACCGTCCCAATAAGAGATCACGGTATGGTGTGAAATTCTACAAACTCTGTGACAGTACCTCAGGGTACTCTTACAGATTTAGGGTAGGTGCATAATGCGGAATGGAGAAGGATAACCCTTTGTGCATTCTGCAGCTGGCACCCGCCGGCGGACTGATGCAGGCGTGCGTCTCCGCCCGTGTCATAGACTCCATCCTATGCACGGGCGGATTCCGTTGTCCGTCCAAAGAATGAACATGTTCATTCTTTGGACAGAGGGCGGAGTCCGCCCATGCATAGAATGGAGTGTGACTCGAGCAGAGACGCACGCCTGCATCAGTCCGCCGGCAGGTGCCAGCTGCGGAATGCACAAAGGGTTATCCTTCGCCATTCCGCAGTGTACATGTACCATTACAGTGTATGAAGGAAGGGACACCCGAATCCAGCCCCAGATGGCCCCAGATGAACCCACTCCCCCCCTCCCGTCCGGGAACTGATCTTCCCACTGCTGCATAAAGGTTACCACCTGTACGGGGATAACTTTTATACCAGCACCCCCTGTTCTGGTCTCTCGCTGCCCGAGCTACTGTAGCTTGCGGCACAATCCGAAAATATCAGAAGTAGTAATAAAGCCCTAATATTTAGCAGCCTTGGAGCGGACCCAGCGCTTCTGGATATGAAGGACCCCGTATCGCACCAGGGCAACATTTTCCAGGTGACGTCCACCACACTGGAAAACAGGAGACCCCAGAAGAAGTGCAGAGTGTGGCGTAACAGGGGGATCAGGAAGGACACCATTTTCCAGTATTACGCCTGTCCTGATCCCTCCGGCCTCTGCATACTGGATCGCTCCAAGGCGCACCACACGTCATTGGAGTTCTACATTATCTAAATTCTGTCCCTTATTCCTATTTCAGGGGTCACGTTGATCCAGGGATTATTCTGATCGCCATTATGGAGTCGGGAAGGAATTTTTCCCCGGTGATGAGGCTACTGTCGTGTGCCTCACAAGGGTTTTTTGCCTTCCTCTGGATCAACACAGGTTGAATTTGATGGACACCTGTCATTTCCAACCTTATAAACTAATAATTGGCCTAATACCCCCAAATAAATTAGAATTGTCCCTTTTCCCCAGCTAAGTATGTATGGCCGCCATTCCCATTAGAGGATGCCATGATGCAATTACAGAGCCTCTGTGCTGCCGGGACAGAAGAAAACCCCCACAAGTGACCCCATTCTGGAAACTACACCCCATAAGGAATCTAACAAGGGGGGCAGCGGGGATATGGCACATGTTCCACATATGTGCCCATCACCAGTGGGGTCCATATCCTCACTGCACCCCTTGTTGGATTCCTTATGGGGTGTAGTTTCCATAATGGGGTCACTTGTGGGGGGTTTCTACGGTCCTGGCAGCACAGGAGCTTTGTAAATGCGACATGGCCTCCATCCTCCATTCCAGCCTCTAAATGGTGCTCTGTCCCTTTGGTGGCTTGCCCTGTGCCAATATGGCACATTATGTTCACATGTGGGGTATTTTCGTACTCAGGGGAAACTACCCTACACGTTTTGTGTTCACTTTCTTTTTTAACCCCTTGTGGAAAAGGGAAAAGTCAAGGCTAGACCAACATTTGGTGTAAAAAATGTTTAATTTTTACACTAAATCATTGATCTTGTCATGATTTTTTCATTTTCACAAGGGGTTAAAAGATAAAAAAAAAACACTAAATGTGTAGAGCAATTTCCCCTGAGTACGGAAATACCCTACATGTGGACATAAAGCGCCATGTGGGTGCAGGGTAAGCCTCCAAAGGGAAGGAGCGCCATTTGGATTTTGGAGGCTGGATTTGGCCAGAATGGATGATGAACGCCATGTCGCATTTACAGAGCCCTCGTGCTGCCAAAACACTTGAAACCCCCCACAAGTGACCCCATTCTGGAAACTACACCCCTCAAGGAATCTATCCAGGGGTGCAGTGAGGATATGGACCCCTTGATGACGGCCACATTTGTGCCGAGAAAGTGAAAAAAATTAAAATTTTCCCTTTCACGTCACATTGTTCCACATTTGTGCCCGTCACCAGTAGGGTCCATATGCCCACTGCATCCCTTGTTAGATTCCTTGAGGGGTGTAGTTTCCAAAATGGGGTCACTTGTGGGGGGTTTCCAGTGTCTTGGCAGCACGAGGGGTCTGTAAATGTGACATGACCCTTGAAATCCATTCCAGTAAAATCCAGCTTGCAAAGGCCAAATGGCGCTCCTTCCCTTTGGAGGCTCGTCCTGCGCCCGCTTGGCACTTTATGTCCACATATGGGGTATTTCTGTACTCGGGAGAAACTGCGCTACACGTTTGGTGTTTTTTTTTTCTTTTATCCCCTTGTAAAAATGAAGGCTAGAACAACATTTTAGTATAAAAAATAGAATTTTTCCTTTTTTACACCACATTGTTCTGAAAATCTGTGAAGCACATGTGGGGTCCAAATGCTCACCGCATCCCTTGTTACATTCCTTGAGGGGTGTAGTTTTCTAAATGGTGTCCCTTTAGGGGTGTTTTTAATGTTTTGGCACCCCAGAGCCTCTGCCAACCTGAAGTGGTACGGTCAAAAATAACCAAATATAACGGAAGCGTTGAAATTCACTGGGCGCTCCTTTATATCTGAGGCTTGTGGTTGCGTCAAATAGCGCAATAGGGCCACATATGGGGTATTTCTATAAACTGCAGAAACGGGGCAATCAATATTGGGGTGCATTTTTCTACTAATAGGTTTATCATTATGAAAGATATTGGATTACAAAAAAAATCTCTGCACAGAAAATAAAAATTTTCAAATTTCTTACACACTTATCTTTTATTTCTGTGACTCCCCTAAAGGGTTAAAACACTTTCTGGATGTGCTTTTGCAGAGTTTGGGGGGGTGCAGTTTCTGAAATGGGGTGCTTTGTGGGGTTTTCTAACATACAGGCCCCTCAAATACACTTTAAACCTGAACAGGTCCCTGAAAATATCTGATTTTGAAATTTTACAGAAAATTTGGAAAATTGCTGCTAATGTTTTAAGCTTTCTATTGTCTAAAAAAAATGAAATATAGTTTAATAAATGCTGCCACCATAAAGTAGTCATGTTGCTAATGCTATTTAATATATAATTTATGTGGCATAACCATTTTCTGTATAAGCAGGAAGGTTTCAAAGTTGGAAAAAAAGTTGCATTTTTTCACAATTTTTCACGTTATTTTGGTGTTTCTCATAAAGATTCGTTATGAGTATCAACTCCATTTTACCAGAAATGTGAAGTACAATATGTCACGAGAAAACAATCTCAGAATCAGCCAGATAGGTAAAAGCATCCCAAAGTTATTAATGACTTAAGTGACACAGGTCATATTCATAAAATTTGTCTCTGTCCTTAAGGCCATTTCAGGCTCTGTCCTTAAGGGGTTAAAAGGACCCGGGTCGCTCTTAAAGAGACCCAGGTCGCTCTAGCGACATGGGTCTCTTTAAGAGAGACATGGGTCCCATACCTTTTGGAGTGACTTGGGTCCCTTTAAGAGCAACATGCGTCCCGTCCTTTTAAGAGCAACTTGGGTCCCGTCCCTTTAAGAGCGACTTGGATCCCTTTAAGAGCTACATTGGACCCTTTAAGAGCGACTTGGGTCCCGTCCCTTTAAGAGCGACTTGGGTCCCTTTAGGGTATAAACCCACACACCGTATATGCAGCGTTTTTACTGCTGCGATACGCAGCAAACTCGCAGCAGATTAGATCTAAATAACTGAACACAGCATCAAATCTGTACCAACAAATCTGCTGCGTATTTGTTGCGTATCTGCTGCGTATACGATGTGTGGGTTTATGCCCTTAAGAACGACTTGGGTCCCTTTAAGAGCGACATGGCTCCCGTCCCTTTAAGAGCGACTTGGGTTCCTTTAGGAGCGACTTGCGTTCCTTTAAGGGCGATCTGGGTCCCTTTAAGAGCGATCTGGGTACTTATAATGGTAAAGATCATTGATCGGTTACCATGACAATCTTACTCATGTCAGTGAGACAAAATAGTTAAGGACCTTCCATATATTACATCTTCTATTGGCCAATAGTGGACATGTGACTGTGGATGTTGTGATACATGCCTGACGAGACCTTAGAGTTCCTATTGGCTGGTATATTTCAGCTATTTGCATATGTGCTGTGATTGGCTGTTAGCGGTTAGAGTTTGGCCATTATTTACAATGGGCCAGTATTTTCTATGGGAAATTTGGGGTCTTTAAACGTAAATTTCTTAAAAACACCAAATCTGATTGAAACGAAAAATAGATAGCACACCCCACACCGCCGAGGGCTTCGAAACGCAGTTTGAATGGAGTCTGTGCGTAAAGCGGTTCAAGCACTATAATAAAGACACTAAAACAAGGGTAAGACAAGTGAACCATATTCTCATCAAGGTTTAACAAACTGGAATCAATTAGGCTTAAAACAGGGTAACCACGGGAGTCTTAGCAAGAGTGTCTGTCCCATAACAAGGTAACAGGACATTCCACACCTAAAACAGAATTCCAGGCAACTATTATTTTCCTTAACCTATATAGTATATATAAAAACTTCTTAAATTAAACTAATATTTATAAAAATAAATAAATAAATAAAAAAGACAGCAGTCATGTAATATATAGAGAGAAATAATTTATTTGTCCATTGTGTCCGCTGGTTATATGAAAGATTATCAGCTGAATACTATAACTTTTTGGCCGTGGCTAGATGATTTTTTTTCTCTACTTGTGTAACCTTTTAAGAGGCTTCCAGTATTCAGTAGTTTGTGGTTATCTTGCTTCCAAACATTTAGGTGGCCCCATATCAACCTGAAAAAGTATAAGGAAAAGCAATAAAGGCAAAAAAGAAAAAAAAAAAAAACTAGAAAAGTTTAAACAATTGAGGCGAATGTACCCTTCAGTCGGGGGCGTAATTACTACTATAGCAGCCATAGCGGCTGCTATAGGGCCCACGACATTAGGGCGCCCCACTGCCCACTCCAGCAATACACTGGGCCCCTGAGCTGTCATCATTTGCAGCAACAGGTGGATAGCTTAGGGTTAGTCGGGAAGGAATGGGGGCCCCAATCAAATGTTTGCTATGGGGCCCAGTCATTTCTAGTTACGCCTCTGCTCAGGTATATTGCTTTTTTATTTAAGCCAGTTGGCGCCGGCATGGGAATCCCGGTGGCGCAGTCCTTTTTTTTCAAACGCTTCCTGGTTCTAGTGCTCAGCGCTGGTCTTTTTCCGTGCACCAGCCAAATTCAGAGCACTCTGCCCCCCGTGTGACCATATCCCCTCCCCTCTGTGACATGGCTCCACTGGTTCTAATGGCGCCGCTTCCCAGAGGGGAGGGGATATCATCATACTGAGGGGCAGCGGAGCCTACTAGGTGTATATTTACTAGGTGTATATTTGTCAAAGTAATTTAGGATTAATGTTAAAAGAAGCCAAGTTTAATCCCAAGGCACGCAGAAGGTAGCACTTGGGCGGTCCCCCGCCCATGGCTAGTCATGCTCTCTCTCTCTCTGTCAGCTTGTTCGGCGGGGATGATTGACAGGGAGCAACCCAGATGACTACCTGCCCCTCCTCTCCCTGCCACGTGCCCAGGGATTAAACTTCATTTTCTCTGGTATAAAGCTGCTGCAGCCGGTACGTGCAACGAGCTGCACAGAAGCTTACGGGTGCCTTCACACCTACTGGATCCACAGCGGATCTCACTTCTGCGGATTCAAAGCGAGAACCGCTACGGATCCGGTATCAATTCACCCCTATGACAGCACATATTCGCAGCGGGATTAACATCCCGCTGTGAATATGTGCTTTAATTCCCTGGTGCCCGCATCCCCGCCGCATTCCCCCCATCCCGGCCACATCCCCCCATCAGCCCACACCCAGCCCGCATCCCGCCGCCGAGAGCATACATTACCTGCTCGGCGGCGCAGCTGCAGTGAGGCTCCCGGCTCCGGTCCCGCTCAGCTGATCAGCGGCGGGCTGGGGGTAGGCTGATGGGGGGATGTGGCCGGGATGGGGGGGATGCGCCGGCGGGCACCAGGGAGTTAAAGCACATATTCACAGCGGGATGTTAATCCCGCTGCGAATATGTGCTGTCAAAGGGGTGAATTGATACCGGATCCGCAGCAGTTCTCGCTTCGAATCCGCAGAAGTGAGATCCGCTGTGGATCCCGTAAGTGTGAAGGCACCCTTAAACAGATCTGCATGGAACCAAATAAGCCCATACAGGCTGATTGGTTCCCGTTTAATCTAAAATAGAAGAAATTCAATGAGAACGTGTCACTTTCTAAATCTACTACACACACCTTTACTACATACACCAGTATCCTGTAGTACATTAAACTGCATTCTGACCTTTACATGGTCTCTACAGTCATAAACTTTCTACAAATAGAGAGATGGTCAAATTGCTATTTAATTGCACTATAAAAGGTTTTTTATGACAGGTCTTCCTTCCTGTCAGGTTGCTTTTGCCTTCCAGGTTGCCTCCAGTACCTTAAGCATGCTGTGGAATTGCTGTGTTTTATAACTTTTTTGCCTTGGCTAGACGATTTGTTCTCCACATGTGCAACTTTCGTAGAAGCTTCCAGTATTCAGTAGTTTGTGGACATCTTTCTTCCAAAGATTTAGGTGGCCTCAAATCTACCTGAAAAAGCCTAAGGGAAAGCAATAGAGGCAATGAGGGAAAAAAAACAACTTAAGAAAAGGAAGTCTACACAATTGAAGCAAAAGTACCATCTTGTACATTGATTTTTTTCAACAGTAGCCACTCGGCGTTAGCGAGGGGATTCTAGTGGCGCGGTTCTTTTTTTGAAGCGTGGGATGGTTCCCGTGCTCTGCGCCGGCCTTTTCCAGTGCATTGTCCCGCAGCACTGGAGACTCCATTGATTCTTATGGAGCAGCATCACAGAGGAGAAGGGATATCGTCAAAACAGGGGGGTGGCAGGGCCTGCCCCCAGTGTTAAAAGCTGGGTTGGTGCACAGTAAAAGACCAACACAGGAACTGGATGGTGCTTCATAAAAAAGGACTGCGTCACTAAGTGCAAAAAAATAAAAAAAAATCATAACATAAATCATAACATTTTAATCCATAATATAACAAATTAATGTAAGTCACACTAGGTGTATACTGTATTTGTCATTTAGGATAAATCTTAATCCAACATCAAAGATAAGAAATTCAAATATTCCTTTGGAAATATTTAGTCAACCGTTTTTTTTTATTTTTAGGGAGAACCTGTCCCTTACTAAATGTACCATACACAGCCCCAGTACCTTGTAGTGCATTAAACTGCATTCTGACCTTTATATCTCACAGACAGCAGACAATTATGTTTTAATGGTGCCTGTGTCATATGTAAATATGTCACTTCCAGTCATTGAGACAGCATTCAGCTTCCACCCTACCAGGCTTTAGTGAAATCCCTGAGTGTAGGGAATAACATCCCAAGCCTGGAAATTTTGTGTCTGCACTATTGCTTGCTATTGTTAGTGCAAGCTCAAGATAGGTGGCCTTAAAGGAGTTATCCAGTGAAATTTTTTTTTCTTTCTAATCAACTAATATCAGAAAGTTATAAAGATTTGTAATTTACTTATTTTAAAAAATCTCCAGTCTTCCAGTACTTATCAGCTGCTGTATGTCATGCAGGAAATGTTTTATTTTTAATCTGACACTGCTCTCTGCTGACATCTCTGGCTGAGACAGAAACTCTGTCTCGGTTTTCTATGAATCCCCATAGAAAACTTCTCCTGCTCTGGACAGTTCCTGTCTCAGCCAGAGATGTCAGAAGAGAGCAGTTGTCAGACTGAAAATAAAACAACATTTTCTGCATGAAATACAGCAGCTGATAAGTATGGGCAGATTTGAGATTTTTTTTAATAGAAGTAAATTACAAATCTATATAACTTTCTGACACCAGTTGATTTGAAAGAAAAAGATTTTCACTGGACAACCCCTTTAATTCGACCCCATCCATGCACTGAGCACACACCAAGAATAGAAAACAAAGGCACAAGCATCAGATCTGGCCAGGCTTAGGATGACATTCTATGCACTCAGGGACATTACTCAAGCACTGTTAAAAGATGATTTTTTTTTTTCCCGCCGACTTTCTACAAATATATGGTCAAAGTGCAGTTTAAAAAGGACATCTCCGAGCAAAATATATTTTTTAACCCCTTCAGGACCGGGCTAATTTAGGCCTTAAGGACCAGAGCCTAATTTTAAAATTTGACCAGTCTTACTTTATGTGGTTATAACTGTGTGATGCTTCAACGCATCGAAGCGATTTTGAGATTGTTTTTTTGTGACATTGTATTTAATAATATTAATACATTTTTGTTGATAGACTTAACCTTTCATTGTTAACAAATCAAAATTTGCAAAAACAAATTAGAAAAATTTGTGTTTATCAAACTTCTAAATTCTCTTCTTGTAACAAAGAGATCTATGCCACAATTTTTTTATTTAAATTCACATTGAATTGAAGCCCCCCCCCCTCCCACACAGACAAGTGTCCAGCAGCCCCTCACTTTGCTGGCTTTCCCCTGATCACCCTCTGTGCAGCCCCCCCCTCCCCCTCCCCCACACAAGTGTCCAGCAGCCCCTCACTGTATGCTAGTCTCCCCTGATCAGCCTCTGTGCAGCCCCCCCTCCCCCACACACACAAGTGTCCAGCAGCCCCTCACTGTATGTTGGTCTCCCCTGATCAGCCTCGGCGCAGCCCCCCCTCCCCCACAGACACAAGTGTCCAGCAGCCCCTCACTGTATGCTGGTCTCCCCTGATCAGCCTCTGTGCAGCCGCCCCTCCCCCACACAAACACACAAGTGTCCAGCAGCCCCTCACTGTATGCTGGTCTCCCCTGATCAGCCTCGGTGCAGCCCCCCCTCTCCCTCCCACACAGACAAGTGTCCAGCAGCATCTCACTGTGCTGGCTTTCCCCTCATCTGCCTCCGTGCTGACACTTGTCTGTGTAAGGGAGAGGGAGGGGGCACTGCACCGAGGGTGATCAGAGGAGAGCCAGCATAGTGAGATGCTGCTAACACTTGTCTGTGTGGGAGGGGGAGGGCCATGTTGCGGTGGGCCAGGGAAAGATGGTGTCGGCTGATACATGTGTGACGGTGGCTGGGGGACAGGGCTGTGATGCTCAATGGGAGAAAGCAGAATCTTCTCAGATGCTGTTGAAGAGGTTTCAGAGGTCCCATGATCATTCTGTGTCTTCCTATTGGCCCTGTCTCGGCCGGAGGGAGGAAAAGAAGAGGAGCGGTGTCGGAGTGAATCTGGAGAGGAGCTGATTGCATCAACTGAGAGGAAGAAACAGCCTGGCAAGTGGAGGAACGGTGCAAAAACGAAAATAGAAGCATATTACACAATGCTTGTAAGTATGCCTCTAGATTTAACTAATAAAAGTTTTGAGGAGAATACCCCTTTAACTGTTTGGTTGGGGTCACAGATGCAAATATAAAATTAAGGAAAAATTTACAAAATTTTGTGCAATATTCCATTTATCATCCTTTTTTTCTATAAAATTGCAGGTATTTGAATAAATCAATTAAATATTCATTACTCCATTCATGCAGTTTTTAAAAATAACCTATATGTGGCCTTAGTGGGATTCCAGTGTCATGGGAAGGCCTCAGAAATAGAGGATAACCGTATGGATTTTGAGGGATTGCTTTTATTACAGTGATTTTCAGAAACCATATAGGGTTTTAAATGTAAAAGTGGCAAATATAAGAAAAACCCCTTAGAAGAACCCATTTTGAAAACTACACCCCTTAGGGAATTCATCTATAAGTATATTGAGTGTTTAGATCCCACAAGTATTAGTAGAAAAATTTTAGAATTAGGCAATAAAAGCGAGATATGACATTTTTTCTTATTAACCACAGATTTTTTTTTAAAAGACGCACTTTCATAAAAAACAGAGAGATAAAAGCAACCCACAGTGTATTCAGCAATTTCTCTGTAATTAAAAAACACCCCATATGTGGTCCTAATATACTGTTTGGGCACTTGGTAAGGCTCAGAAGGGAAGGAGCACCATTGAGCATTTTTAGCACAGATTTTGCTGGAATTGGATTCAGGCACCATGTCGCATGTGCACGCACCTGTGGTATCTGCTCAGAGATTACGTTTATTGCTCCATGATCTCTGGGCAGAAACCAGGGAGAAGGGAGGAGGTGACACTAAGGGTGTGGGGGAGTATTTGTGTGTTTTGAGGGGGGGAGATGGCGGGAGACTGAGAAGGAGAGGGAAGAATTCTAGAGTTCAGGGCTGTACTATTGATTGATGGCTCTCTTCACCCATCACCAGATAATTTATTTCCAGCTGCTGTCCCATAGGATTTCATTCATTCCCCTGATGTATGATCGCTGTCAGAGCTTACTGCTGAGAACTATAGTAGAATATTGTCTGCTTCCATTATGAGTAGCACTGTAAATCTAAGCTCTGAGAGGGATCATACAGCAGGTGAATGAATGAATGAAATCTCATGGGACAGATGCTGAGACTTCTCTAAAGAAAGCCATCATTCAGTAAAGTATAGAAGACATCACTGCTTCTACTATGTGTAGTACAGCAATTCTAAGCTCTGACAGGGATCATACAACAGGAGGGTGAAGGAGACCCCATGGGACATACTACAGCTCTTATTAGAGTTTAAGTGACTGCTATCCTGTAGTTTACTAAATGATTGCTTTCTTTAGCTGTCCCAGCTGCTGTTTCATGAGATTTCATTCATTCACCTGCTGTGTGATCACTAGCAGAGCTTAGATTCACAGTGCTGAGAGCTATAGCATATTAGAGAAGATAGGCTGCTTCTACTATGTGTAGCAGTGTAAATCCAAGCTCTAAAAGGGATCGTACAGCAGGGGAATGAATGAAATCTCATGAAACAGCAGCTGGGACAGCTAAAGAAAGCCATCATTTAGTAAACTACAGGACAATTTTTTTTGCCCCCCCCCCCCCCAAAAAAATAAAATAAACTAGATTTGCATTTCCAGGAAAATACATAGTGCTTGAAAAGAGCGCCCCTTTACCAGTGACTTCCAGAGCGCCCCTTTACCAGTGACTTCCAGAGCGCCCCTTTACCAGTGACTTTCTTTTAAAAGAAACTTTAATCCTGGGTGCCGTCCCTTTAAGAGCAACTTGGCTCCCGTCCCTTTAGGAGCGACCAGGGTCCCTTGGCTCTTAAAGGGACCCAGGTCGCTCCTAAAGGGATCCAGGTCGCTCTTAAAGGGACCGATTTTGCTCTTAAAGGGACCCATGTCGCACTTAAATGGACCAATTTCACTCTTAAAGGGAAAAATTTCACTCTTAAAGGGACCCAGGTCGCTCTTTAAGGGACCCATTTCGCTATTAAAGGGACATATTTTGCTCTTAAAGGGACCCATTTCGCTCTTAAAGGGACCCAGGTTGCTCTTAAAGGGACCCAGGTTGCTCTTAAAGGGACCCAGGTCAATTTTTTTTTTTTATTCATTTTTCAAATTTTTAAAAGAGGCACACATATAACATTAGTTGTAGATACTGCAAAACAGGGACAAAGCACCTTTGGGTGCACAAAACAAGAATGGGATAGAGTCAGAGAGTCAACATGGCACAACATTACCAACAACAAGTTTCCGAAATAACTCCCACAGCGGGGAGACCATCCCTGAAAATTACACACATCTCATCACGTAGAGAGAGAGAAGAGCTGACGCTCAGGAAAGGGAAAGAATAAGAAGCAGCAACATCTAGGGGAGGGGGGGAGGAAGACAAAGTCAGGAGACTACAATACCGAGGAACACACGAAGGGAGAGGACAGTGACAACCTACACACAAACCAAGATATGAAAGGAACACACCGAGGGAATGGAAGAGGGCGGAAGCGCCTCACTGAGATATGAGAGTCTTATATTCATCAGATTCAGCGAACTGTTCCCAATAGTACCAGGTCTGAAAGAACTGGGAATTCCGGTCATGTAGTTGTGCGGTAAGGTCCTCCATGTATTTAAGGTCTTCCACCTTCCGCAACCACATAGAGATTGAGGGGGGAGCTGGACTCCTCCAAAGGGCAGGTATACAGGCCCTGGCAGCGTTGACCAGGTGGCGGATGAGAGAGCGGCGGTAGCCTCTTAGCGGGATGTCCGACATGTGCAGGAGGAAAAGCGACGGAGAGAAAGGAAGAGGAGAGTCTGTAAAGGTAGAGGCAATACACCGAACCTCTCTCCAAAAGGGGACCAGTTTGGGGCAACTCCAAAAGGTATGGAGAAGGGTCCCTTCCTCACCACAATTCCTCCAGCACAGGGGAGATACTTCAGGAAAAATTCTATGGAGGCGGACCGGAACCTGGTACCATCTCAAGAGAATCTTATAGCCCGCCTCCTGTAAGCGGGAGGAGATGGAGGAAGTGTGAGTACAGGTATATATTCGGTCCAATTGTGGACCCGTGAATGAGACATTCAAGTCTTGCTCCCAAGCAGCAAAGAATGGAGGGGGCGGCTGTTCCGGGGGGGAACCCAACATGGCGTAAAGAAGGGAGAGCGAGTGTCGGAGCGGGCCCGTGCCAAGGCAGAACGTCTCGAATTGTGTGAGCGTGCGAGAGGAGGATGGAGCAGGCAGGGAAAGAAGGAAGTGATGCAATTGAAGGGCCCTCCAGAAACCTAAAGGGGAAGGATCAGGGAGATCACGGAGCTCTGAGGGACATCCAGGCCGTCCCCCGAAGAAAGCTACGGGCACGGAAAGAGCCGGCCTGGAACCAGTCACGGAAGACCGGGTCGGAGATTCCAGCCGGAGATGAGGGGGTACCTATGACCAGGAACAGGGGAGATGGGTGAGGGGCTAGGGAGGCAGAGGAGAAATACTTCTGGCATAGCTTAAGCGTCGTGACAACAGTAGGGTGAGACCCGACCATTCTACTGGAAGTGGGGAGCCAGGGAGCCGCCAACAAGGAAAGGGGCGAGGGTGACATTTCAAGGCCTACCCACAATTTAGAAGAGCCGTGTCGGTGCCAATCTATCACCCTAACAAGATGACTGGCTACGTAGTAATAGAGGACATTGGGGAGGCCTTGTCCTCCACGCATCTTTGGACGATAGAGCACCGCTTTCGCTATTCGAGGCTGCTTATGGGCCCAGATAAATTTAGTTAGTAAAGAAGAGAGTTGTCGGAAGAAGCTCAGGGGCACCGTCACCGGAAGGGCTTGAAAAAGATACAAAAGTCTAGGAAGGACATTCATCTTAATGATGGAGCAACGGCCGAACCATGTGAAGGTGCCCCTGTGCCACCCAGACAAGTCTGCCTCAATCTTCTTCAACATAGGTGGGAAATTAACCCTGAATAGGTCGGGGATAGAGGGGGGTAAGCTGAACCCCTAGGTAAGATAAAGAGGAACTCGACCAGTGAAAGGGGAAGGAGTCAGCAAGCGTGGAGGCCAGAGAGGGGGGGAGGGAAAGATTCAACGCCTCGGACTTCTGTAGGTTGATTTTATAGTTGGAGAGGGTTTGAAATCTGGTGAGTTCAGAGAGCAAGTTGGGAAGAGAAACAGTAGGGTGGGTGAGAAAGAAGAGGAGGTCGTCCGCGTATGCTGCCACCTTATGACCGAGCCCACACGAACCCCGGATATGTTTATATTCTGCCTGACGTGTCGTAGGAAGGGCTCCAATGTCAGTATGAAAATTAGTGGGGAGAGTGGACATCCCTGGCGGGTACCGTTGTGTGTGGGGAAGGAAGACGAGAGAAGGCCGTTGAGACCTGAGCCGAAGGATGTGAATAGAGAGAACCAATCCAGGCCAGCATACGAGGACCCAGTCCAAGATGCTGGAGAGTGACGGTCAGGAAGGGCCTGCCAACTCTGTCAAAGGCCTTCTCGGCGTCTGTAGAGAGGAGCATTGTCGGTAGGGAGTCAGAGTGGGCATAATGTATAAGGTTGATGGCCCTAGTGGTATTGTCTCTAGTCTCCCGAGTGGGCATAAAGCCCGCTTGGTCTAGATGAATGATGGGTTGTAAAAGTGGTGTAAGGCGTGAGGCTAGTATTTTGGAAAAGAGTTTTAAGTCGAGGTTCAGGAGGGAAATAGGACGGTAGTTCTGGCAAAGGGAAGGGTCCTTTCAGTCTTTAGGGATGACCGTAATGTGGGCCAGGGTCAGGGTCTTACCTGGCTTGCTGCCGAATTCAAAGTAATGACGGTGACACCGAACCAGGGAGGCCCTGGCATTGGAAAAGGTAAGTTCCCGGAGCTTACTACGGAGGGCAGCCAGCTCCACACCCGTAGACGGCGTGAGAGACCGTTTATGACGTTTATCCAGATCAGCGATCTGGGAGACCAATGATGTTATCTTTGCCGAGCATTCCTTCTTAAGCCGAGATGCAAGTTTAATGAAGGTGCCTTTGATATAGCATTTCTGAGCTTCCCAGATCACTGATGGGGACGAGTCGGTGGTAACATTGGTGGAGAAATAGTTAGTTAGTTCAGCTCGCACTTCAGAGAGCATCCCCGGGTCCCTCAGCAAGGACTCATTGAGGCGCCAGCGCCAAGATCTGGGGTGCGGTAGGGGAAAAGATAGAGAGAGGGAAATAAGGGCATGATCCGAGAAAGAGATTGGGTCTATAGAGGCAGAGACCGCCTGGTCCAGATGGGAGTGGGAGATAAAGAAATAGTCGATACGGGAGTAAGAGTTATGAGGGTGGGAGAAGAAGGTGAAATCTTTGTCCTGCGGGTGCAGGGTGCGCCAGACATCTATCAACTGGAAGGAATAAAGATTGCTTGGCACGGCGGAGAGAAGAGAGGGGGAGAGAGGAATGCCCGGACGAAGAGTCCAAAGTGGGGTCCAGCGCCATATTGAGGTCCCCCCCGAGAACCAGCAGGCCCTCCAGGAAATCCTCCACCTCCAGGAGGCAGCGATCTAGGACGGCTTTCTGGCCGGTGTTAGGATGGTACACTGTACCGAAGGTACACAACGTACCTGCCATTTTGCCCTTCACAAAAAGGTAACGCCCCTCCTCGTCTACCCTCTGATCTATAAACTCCCACGGGGCCGATCGGGAGAACAGAATGGAGACGCCTTTGGTCTTGGAATCCGGGGAACAGCTGTGGTATGCTTCAGGGAAGTTACGGTCTGAGAGTTTTTGCAGGCCGTCAGCTCGAAAAATGAGTCTCTTGCAGAAAAGCCACGGAGGCCCGCTTGGCCCACAGGAGTCGCAGCAAGGAGGACCGCTTCTCAGGAACGTTCAGACCTTGTACATTGAGGAAAACACAAAGAACAGACAACATTTCTCAGGGAGGGGCAAGAGGTAGACACGAACACACACACCAGGGAAGGGACTAGGACAAGAGACTAAGGGAAGACAAGTGGGAGGGCGGGAAGATGGCCAGAGAAGAAAGAGGGGAAGACACAACAACAGGCCAAACAACCCAGACAATAAGCCTGGGGGGAATGCCCAGGGGGGGGGGGGCGCAGAAGCCCAGAGGGGCAAGGAAGGAGAGTGAGAAAGAAAGAAACAGGGGAAAGACCCGACGCACTAGGAAGACCAGAGTCCCTAAGAGGAGGCTGGCCCGGGACCTGTGCAGTACAGGAAGGGGTACGAGGAAGGAAAGACCGAGATTTGGGCAGCTCTGGCCACAGATCTCGACAGTGAGAAGCCATCGCGGCTCAATAGGCATACGCTAGACAGAGATCAGTTGGAGAAGTGGAGGGCAATGAAGGAGGAGGATAGGAAGTACGGAGAGGGGAGAAAAGATGTGCAAAAGTATAGGCAAAAACAACTCAACATATTCTGCGCATTTGCATGTTATAGGGGGTACAGGTAATGGATATGTAAAAGACACACCTAGGGAACATCCAGTGGTGCGTGCAACTAAAGCAACAACACTACAGCATATGCAAACCCCCGAATGAACAGACCACCGTAAATACAGAGAGGAGGAAGCAGACTATATGCTCACCAGTCCCACCCACCCCACCCAGCCATACCCTGCATATGGGGAGAGTCGGGAGGAGGGGAAGGGGGATATAAGGAGGAAAAGGGGAAGGCGGTTGGGCTAAAAAGGGGGGGTGGGAACGGAGGAGGGGCTGATGGGCGGGAGGGGGTCAGAGAGGGGGGGGGAGACAGGGTCTCAGCAGAGGAACGGTGGGCTAGTCCTTCACCCGACAGTCCAGGAGAATCCACAAGGAGCGAGAGGGGAGGAGGGGGGAGGGGAGGGGGGAGGAGAGGGAGGGGGAAGGGATGGTAATGGTACAGGAAAACTAGAGGAGGAAGGGTGCGGGATGGGCACTTTTCCAATATCTAGAGTACCGGTATGGAAGAGGAGGCAGCCCGCTGAACGAGCCGTAAGCATGTCCCAGCGGTCCTTCTAAACTCCCCAGCAGAGCTCCTAAGCCCCCCTGCGTCCATCATCAACCTCCCTAAACTGTATCAAGACAATCGGAACACCCCGAAGGGTGACAGTGGTCAACCGGAGGGCGTCCAAGTCCGGCAGGAGAGTCGAGAAAATCAGCGGGGGGAACGAGAACCCTGTCCCATAGGAGACTGGTTGAGCCGCCGAGCTGGTCGCGGTGCTCTGTCTTCTGTAGCTTGATCGGAGACCGGAGAGGGAAGCACAGGAGCAGTCCAGTCCGGGATGGAGAGTGAAGACAGACCAAACAGCGATAGGGCCTCAGGGAGGTCCTCCGGGGACCGGACAATACACGTAGTGCCGGAATGTCGTATGATGAGGTGAAAGGGATACCCCCAGCGGTAGGAGGCCCCCTGATCCTTGATAGCAGAGAGCAGGGGACGGAGCAGGCGCCGCATAGCCAGCGTACGTCTGGAAAGATCAGGTAGGAGGGAAACTTCCACCCCAGCGTAGTCTATGGGACCGAGTTCCCACGCCCGCTGCATCAGCACTTCCTTCTGTTGGTAATAGTGCACGCGGCACAGCACGTCTCTGGGACGGTTCCGGTCTTGTGGGCGGGGACCAGCGACCCGATGGGTTCGGTCCAACTCGATATGGGTATCGTCTGGGTCCCCGAGGTAGCGGTTAAAAATCATCCTGACTACCTTCACTAGCCGATCTGGACCCACGTCTTCCGGTAAGCCCCGTATCTTAACATTATTGCGTCGGCCTCTATTCTCAAGGTCGTCAATATGTGTGATCATGTCTCTGATCGTGGCTTCTTGTGCGTCCAGGCGAGGGAGTATGGAAGCGAGAGAACGGTCCATAGTACTCTGGCGGGACTCTAGAGCAGACACTGTGGTCGTGACTGCTGCCACCGAGGATTTTATCTCCGCCATATCTCGGGCATGATGCTCCTCCATATGAGAGAGCTGGGCAGAAAGTTCAGCCCTCGTTGGCAGGGCCTGCAGGAGACTCCTTACCGCTGCAAGCAGTGTAGCCGAAGCAAGGGATGCAGCGGTCTCCTCTGCGGTGGGTGAAGGTGACAGGGTAGCCACCGGGCGGAGGATCTCCGGGACCGATTGGCTCAGGTCCGGGAAGGCGCTGGCCTGCTTCTGTGTGGCCTGCCGTGTGAGAGGCGCAGCGGCCATCTTGTCCGTGGGAGACTTGGTCCGGGAGATGGGCGGCGTGGAGCGCACAAACCGGACTATGGAGTCTCGTGGAGTGGCCCGAGGTGTGTAGTTAATCTTCTTGCCTCCTTTGGGCATACCGAGGCCCCGGTGGAAAGGTAGTAACACCAGGTATTGTGAGGAACGGGCCGAAGCTGCAGCAGCATGCGTCCTCACTCGGCCATGTCCAAGCCACGCCCGACCCAGGTAATTTTTAAAGGGACACAGATCGCTCTTAAAGGGACCCAGGTTGCTCTTAAAGGGACCCATTTTGCTCTTCAAGGGACCTAGGTCGCTCTCCTAAAGGGGCCATTTCACTCTTAAATGGACCCATTTCGCTCTTAAAGGGACATATTTCGCTCTTAAAAGGGAAAAATTTTGCTCTTAACTCCTTAAGGACCGGGCCTGAAATGGCCTTAAGGACCGAAGCAAATTTTATGAAAATGACCTTTTTCACTTTATTCATTAATAACTTCGGGATGCTTTTACCTATCCAGCTGATTCTGAGAGTGTTTTCTCGTGACATATTGTACTTTCCATTTCTGGTAAATTGGAGTCGATACTTATAACGAATCTTTATGAAAAAAAACAAAATAGCGTGAAAAATTGTGAAAAAATTTATTTTTCCAACTTTAAAACATTTCTGCTTATACAGAAAATGGTTATACCACAAATTATATATTAAATAGCATTAGCAACATGTCTACTTTATGGTGGCGGCATTTATTAAATTATCTTTTTATTTTTTTTAGACAATAGAAAGCGTAAAACATTAGCGAATTTCCAAATTTTCAGTAAAATTTCAAAATCACTTGTGAGGGGTTTCTACTGCCCTGGCAGCACAGAGGGTTTATAATTGCATCATGGCATCCTCTAATGGGAATGGCGGCCATACCTATTTAGCTAGGAAAAAGGGACAATTCTAATTTATTTGGGGGTATTAGGCCAATTATTAGTTTATAAGGTTGAAAATGACAGGTGTCCATCAAATTCAACCTGTGTTGATCCAGAGGAAGGCAAAAAACCCTCGTGAGGCACACGACAGTAGCCTCATCACAGGGGAAAAAATTCCTTCCCGACTCCATAATGGCAGTCAGAATAATCCCCGGATCAACGTGACCCCTGAAATAGGGACAGAATTTAGATAATGTAGATCTCCAACGACGTGTGGTACGCCTTGAAGCGATCCAGTATGCAGAGGCCGAGGTGATCAGGACAGGTGTCACACTGGAAAATGGTGTCCTTCCTGATCCCCGTTACGCCACACTCTGCACTTCTTCTGGGGTCTCCTGTTTTCCAGTGTGGGGGACGTCACCTGGAAAATGTTGCCCTGGTGCGATACGGGGTCCTTCATATCCAGAAACGCTGGGTCCGCTCCATGGCTGCTAAATATTAGGGCTTTATTACTGCTTCTGATATGTTCGGATCGTGCCGCAAGCTACAGTAGCTCGGGCAGCGAGGGACCAGAAGAGTTATCCCTGTACGGGTGGTATCCTTTATCCAGCAGTGGGAAAATCAGTTCCCGAATGATCTCCCCACTAACTCTGAGGATGGTGGGGGGCATTGTGGGGGCTGGATTTGGGTGTCCCTTCCTTCATACACTCTAAGGGTACGTGCACACTGCGGAATGGCGAAGGATAACCCTTTGTGCATTCCGCAGCTGGCACCCACCGGCGGACTGATGCGGGCGCGCGTCTCCGTCCGTCATAGACTCCATTCTATGCACGGGCGGATTCCGCTCTCCGTCCAATGTGTTCATTCTTTGGACGGACGATGGAATTCGCCTGTGCATAGAATGGAGTCTTTGACACGGGTGGAGACACGCACCTGCATCAGTCCGCCGGCAGGTGCCAGCTGCGGAATGCACAAAGGGTTATCCTTCGCCATTCTGCAGTGTGCACGTACCCTAAATCTGTAAGTGTACCTTGAGGTACTCTTACAGAGTTAGTAGAATTTCACGCCATACCGTCATCTCTTATTGGGACGGTACTGGCGAAAAAGACGTGTCTGGGAGGCAGCGTATGCTACTCTACCCCCAGATACGTCATTGGAGGATGAGGATGAATGGAGGAACGAAGGATCTCCCCATTCATCCTCACTGGCTGTTTCGGTGTCGGAGGCAATAATAGCGTATGCGTCCGATACCGAAAACACGCCGGGGGCCACTTTTATATAAGGATTGGTATATGGGGTATGTAGTGGTGTAGTGTCAAACTTTATTCAATGTAGTGTAGTGTGGTGTAATGTAGTGTTTTTTACGTGTTTTTTTTACAGTAAGTATAAAAAAAAAAAAAACTACGCCAGAAATGGTGTTGCTGATAAATGCCATAGGATATAGAAAAGTAGGATATAGAAAAAACTGGCAGTAGGATATAGAAAAAAAACACCCTACGCCAAAAAGGAGGAGTTGCTGATTAGCAGCGCACTTTCGTGCAATGCTGATCAACACTCAGCGGTGATAGGGTGCGGAAAATAGAGAAAAAAAAAGAATTGAAAAAAAAACCCAACCTTTATTACATACTGAACATCCGTATAGCTGCTGATAACTGTATTACACTTATCAGCCGCTAGAGGGCAGCAGAGCGCAAGATCCGAAAAAAGACTACGTTGGAGCCGAAAAAAGCCGAAACCCAATCAGGACCCCGGGACAGGTGAGTAATGTACAAATACCTGCTCTGGATCCCTCATCTACCTAGCTGAGGCGTCCAGAGCAGGTATTTTTAACTTTTGGGGACTTTGATCGCTGTGAACAGTGATCGGGCCGGTGGCACCGTGACCACCATTACTTTTTACCGCTATTTTTTCCGGGTCATCGGATCAAGGTTCTGATCGCCGCTATTGGCTGATCTGAACTGATAAGCCAATAGCGGCGATCGTCGGCATGGGGGGGGTACGTCATGGGTCCTTAAGTGACAGTGATCCATGACGTACCGGTACGTCATGGGTCCTTAAGAGGTTAAAAGGGACCCAGGTCGCTCTTAAATGGGAACCATTTTGCTCCTAAAGGGGCCCTGGTCGCTCCTAAAGGGGCCCTGGTCGCTCCTAAAGGGGCCCTGGTCGCTCCTAAAGGGGCCCTGGTCGCTCCTAAAGGGGCCCTGGTCGCTCCTAAAGGGGCCCTGGTCGCTCCTAAAGGGGCCCTGGTCGCTCCTAAAGGGGCCCTGTTCCCTCCTAAAGGGGCCCTGTTCCCTCTTAAAGGGGCCCTGTTCCCTCTTAAAGGGGCCCTGTTCCCTCTTAAAGGGGCCCTGTTCCCTCTTAAAGGGACCCAGGTCGCTCTTAAAGGGACCCAGGTCGCTCTTAAAGGGACCCAGGTCGCTCTTAAAGGGACCAAGGTCGCTCTTAAAGGGACCCATTTTGCTCTTGAAGAGACCCATTTTGCTCTTAAAGGGACCCATTTTGCTCTTAAAGGGACACATTTTGCTCTTAAAGGGATCCATTCTGCTCTTAAAGGGATTTATTTCACGCGACTTGGGTCCCTTTAAGAGCTACTTATGTAATTCCCCTTACACAGCGACTTGGGTACCGTCCCTTTAAAAGAGGCTTGGGTACCGTCCCTTTAACCTCTTAAGGACCCATGACGTACCGGCACGTCATGGATCACTGTCACTTAAGGACCCATGACGTACCGGTACGTCGGCCCTTTAAACGGGCGCCGCGGCCGGCCGGGTCCCGATCGGGGGAGATAGCCTGCTATAATACATAGCAGGCCATCTCTCCCTGTCGGCATGGAGGGTTGTTAACCCCCCCCCCATGCCGACGATTGCCGCTATTGGCTGATAAGCCCATAGCGGCGATCGGAACCTTTCCGGGCCATCAGTGGCCCGATGACCCGGAAAAAAATGGCGGTCGGTGCTGTCCGAGGACGGCACCGACCGCCATTACTGTAAAAAGTAATGGTGGTCAAGGTACCACCGTCCCGATCGCCGTGAACGGCCGGCCAGCCGGCTGGCCGTTCACGGCGATCAAAGTCCCCACAAGTAATAAATACCTGCTCCGGACCCCTCAGCTAGGTAGCTGAGGGGTCCGGAGCAGGTATTTGTACATTACTTACCTGTCCCGGGGTCCTGATCGGCGTCTTCCGGGTTCCCGGCGTCCTCTTCATCTTGTCGGGACTTCGGCTTCTTCCGTGAGTCCCGATCGGCTTTTTCCGGCTCCAGCGTCGTCTTTTTTCGTATTTTTCCGGCTCCAGCGTCATCTATTTTCGGATCTTGCGCTCTGCTGCCCCCTAGCGGCTGATAAGTGTAATACACGTATCAGCCACTACAGGGATGTTCAGAATGTAGTAAAAAAAAATTTTTTTTTCCCAATTTTTTTTTTTTCTATTTTCCGCACCCTATCGCCGCTGAGTGTTGATCAGCATCGCACGAAAGTGCGCTGCTAATCAGCAACTCCTCCTTTTTGGCGTAGGGTGGTTTTTTTTTATATCCTACTGTCACGGTCTGCTGATAAGTGCCGAACATAAGTGCGGCATTTATCAGCAACACCATTTTTGGCGTAGGTTTTTTTTGTATACTTACTGTAAAAAACACGTAAAAAAACACTACATTACACCACACTACATTGAATAAAGTTTTACACTACACCACTACATACCCCATATACCAATCCCCATATAAAGATGGCCCCCAGGGTGTTTTCGGTATCGGACGCATATGTTATTATTGCCTCCGACACCGAAACAGCCAGTGAGGATGAATGGGGGGTCCTTTGTTCCTCCATTCATCCTCATCCTCCTCATCATCCAGTGACGTGTCTGGGAGTAGCGTAGCGTACGCTGCCCCCCAGACACGTCTTTTCTGCCAGTACCGTCCCAATAAGAGATGACGGTATGGCGTGAAATTCTACAAACTCTGTGAGAGTACTTTAGGGTACACTTACAGATTTAGGTTACGTGCACACTGTGGAATGGCGAAGGATAACCCTTCGTGCATTCCGCAGCTGGCACCCGCCAGCGGACTGATGCAGGGGCGCGTCTCCGCCCGTGTCATAGACTCTATCCTATGCATGGGCGGATTCCATCATCCGTCATTCCATCAACACGTTGGACGCAGAGCGGAAACCGCCCGTGCATAGAATGGAGTCTACGACACGGACGGAGACGTGCGCCTGCATCAGTCCGCCGGCGGGTGCCAACTGCGGAATGCACAAAGGGTTATCCTTCGCGATTCTGCAGTGTGCACGTACCCTTAGAGTGTATGAAGGAAGGGACACTCGAATCCAGCCCCCAGATGCCCACTCCCCCCCCCCCCATCCTCGGAGTTAGTGGGGACATCGTCCGGGAACTGATCTTCCCACTGCTGGATAAAGGTTACCACCTGTACGGGGATAACTTTTATACCAGCACCCCCTCTTCCGGTCCCTCGCTGCCCGAGCTACTGTAGCTTGCGGCACGATCCGAACATATCAGAAGTAGTAATAGAGCCCTAATATTTAGCAGCCATGGAGCGGACCCAGCGCTTCTGGATATGAAGGACCCCGTATCGCACCAGGACAACATTTTCCAGGTGACGTCCCCCACACTGGAGAAAGGGAGACCCCAGAAGAAGTGCAGAGTGTGGGGTAACAGGGGGATCAGGAAGGACAACATTTTCCAGTGTGACACCTGTCCTGATCACCCCGGCCTCTGCATACTGGATCGCTTCAAGGCGCACCACACATCATCGGGGTTCTACATTATCTAAATTCTGTCCCTTATTCCTATTTCAGGGGTCACGTTGATCCAGGGATTATTCTGATCGCCATTATGGAGTCGGGAAGGAATTTTTCCCCTGTGATGAGGCTACTGTCGTCTGCCTCAAGAGGGGTTTTTGCCTTCCTCTGGATCAACACAGGTTGAGTTTGATGGACACCTGTCATTTTCAACCTTATAAACTAATAATTGGCCTAATACCCCCAAATAAATTAGAATTGTCCCTTTTCCCCAGCTAAATAGGTATGGCTGCCATTCCCATTAGAGGAGGCCATGATGCAATTACAAAGCCTCTGTGCGGCCAGGACAGTAGAAACCCCCCACAAGTGACCCCATTCTGGAAACTACACCCCATAAGGAATCTAACAAGTGGGGCAGCGGGTATATGGCCCCCTGGTGACGGCCACATTTGGGACGTGAAAATGAAAAAAATGGTATTTTTTATTTTCACGGCACATGTTCTACACATGTGCCCATCACTAGTGGGGTCCATATGCTCACTGCACCCCTTGTTAGATTCCTTATGGGGTGTAGTTTCCAGAATTGGGTCACTTGTGGGGGGTTTCTACTGTTCTGGCAGCACAGGAGCTTTGTAATTGCGACATGGCCTCCATCCTCCATTCCAGCCTCTAAATGGCGCTCTGTCCCTTTGGTGGCTTGCCCTGTGCCCATATGGCACATTATGTCCACATGTGGGGTATTTTCGTACTCAGGGGAAACTACCCTACACATTTGTGTTCATTTTCTTTTTTAACCCCTTGTGGAAATGGAAAAAAATCAAGGCTAGACCAACATTTAGTGTAATTTTTTTTTAATTTTTACTCTAAATCATTGATCTTGTCTTGATTTTTTCATTTTCACAAGGGGTTAAAAGATAAAAAAAAACACAATGTGTAGAGCAATTTCCCCTGAGTATGGAAATACCCCACATGTGGACATAAAGCGCCATGCGGGTGCAGGGTAAGCCTCCAAAGGGAAGGTGCGCCATTTGGTTTTTGAAGGCTGGATTTGGATGGAATGGATTTCGAGGGGCCATGTTGCATTCAAAAGGCCCCTGTGTTGCCAAGACAGTTAAACCCCCCACAAGTGACCCTATTATGGAAACTACACCCCTCAAGGAATGTAACAAGGGGTGTAGTCAGCATATGGACCCCACTGGTGACGGGCACAAATGTGGAACAATGTGGCGTGAAAATAAAATATTACATTTTTTACACTATAATGTTGGTCTAGCCTTGAATTTATCATTTTCACAAGGGGTTAAAAGAGAAAAAAAAACACAAAATGTGTAGAGCAATTTCCCCCGAGTCCGTAAATACCCCACATGTGGACATAAAGCGCCATGTGGGTGCAGGGCAAGCCTCCGAAGGGAAGGAGCGCCATTTGGATTTTAGAGGTTGGATTTGGCTAGAATGGATGATGAACGCCATGTCGCATTTACAGAGCCCTTGTGCTGCCAAAACACTGTAAACCCCCCACAAGTGACCCCATTCTGGAAACTGCACCCCTCAAGGAATCTAACAAGGGGTGCAGTGAGGATATGGACCCCTGGATGACGGCACATTTGTGCCATGAAAGTGAAAAAATGAAAATTTTCACTTTCACGTCACATTTTTCCACATTTGTGCCCGTCACCAGTGGGGTCCATATGCTCACTGCACCCCTTGTTAGATTCCTTGAGGGGTGTAGTTTCCAGAATGGGGTCACTTGTGGGGGGTTTCCAGTGTCTTGGCAGCACGAGGGCTCTGTAAATGCGACATGGCCCTTGAAATCCATTCCAGTGAAATCCAGCTTCCAAAAGCCAATTGGCGCTCCTTCCCTTTGGAGGCTCGTCCTGCGCCCGCTTGGCACTTTATGTCCACATGTGGGGTATTTCCGTACTCGGGAGAAACTGCGCTACATGTTTTGTGTTTTTTTTTTCCTTTTATCCCTTTGTGAAAATGAAAAATTGAAGGCTAGAACAACATTTTAGTGTAAAAAATACTTTAGTCTTTTTTCAAGCCATATTGTTTGGAAAATCTGTGAAGCACCTGTGGGGTCCAGATGCTCACCGCACCCCTTGTTACATTCCTTGAGGGGTGTAGTTTTCTAAATGGTGTCCCTTTAGGGGTGTTTTTTAGGTTTTGGCACCCCAGAGCCTCTGCCAACCTGAAGTGGTACAGTCAAAAATGACCAAAAATAACGGAGCCATTGAAATTCACTAGGCGCTCCCTTATATCTGAGGCTTGTGGTTGCGTCAAATAGCGCAATAGGGCCACATATGGGGTATTTCTATAAACTGCAGAAACGGGGCAATCAATATTGGGGTGCATTTCTCTGGTAATAGGTTTATAATTATGAAAAATATTGGATTACAATAAAATCTCTGCACAGAAAATTAAAATTTTCAAATTTCTTACACACTTAGCTTTTATTTCTGTGACTCCCCTAAAGGGTTAAAAAACTTTCTGGATGTGCTTTTGCAGAGTTTAGGGGGTGCAGTTTCTGAAATGGGGTGCTTCGTGAGGCTTTCTAACACACAGTCCCCTCAAATACACTTTAAACCTGAACAGTTCCCTAAAAATATCTGATTTTGAAATTTTACTGAAAATTTGGAAATTTGCTGCTAATGTTTTAAGCTTCCTATTGTCTAAAAAAATGAAATATAGTTTAATAAATGCCGCCAACATAAAGTAGACATGTTGCTAATGCTATTTAATATATAATTTATGTGGTATAACCATTTTCTGTATAAGCAGAAAAGTTTTAAAGTTGGAAAAATGCATTTTTTCACAATTTTTCACGCTATTTTGGGTTTTTTCATAAAGATTCGTTATAAGTATCGACTCCAATTTACAAGAAATGTGAAGTACAATATGTCACGAGAAAACAATCTCAGAATCAGCCGGATAGGTAAAAGCATCCCGAAGTTATTAATGAATAAAGTGACACTGGTCAAATTCATAAAATTTGCTCCGGTCCTTAAGGCCATTTCAGGCCCGGTCCTTAAGGGGTTAAGAGCGGCTTGGGTACCGTCCCTTTAAGAGCGGCTTGGGTACCGTCCCTTTAAGAGCGACTTGGGTACCGTCCCTTTAAGAGCGGCTTGGGTACCGTCCCTTTAAGAGCGGCTTGGGTACCGTCCCTTTAAGAGCGGCTTGGGTACCGTCCCTTTAAGAGCGGCTTGGGTACCGTCCCTTTAAGAGCGGCTTGGGTACCGTCCTTGCTACATGGCTGCCTCAGCTCTGCTTTTTTACTGACTGACCTCTGCTACTTCTAATGGTAAAGATCATTGCTCGGCTACCATGACAATCTTACTCAGGTCAGTGAGACAAAATCGTTAAGGACCTTCCATATATTACATCTTCTATTGGCCAATAGTGGACATGTGACTGTGGATTTTGTGATACATGCCTGACAAGACCTTAGAATTCCTATTGGCTGCTATATTTCAGCTATTTGCATACGTGCTGTGATTGGCTGTTAGCGGTTAGAGTGTGGCCATTATTTGCAATGGGCCATTATTTTCTATGGGAAATTAGGGGTCTTTAAACGTAAATTTCTTAAAAACGACAAATCCGATCGAAACGAAAAATAGATAGCACACACATCACACCACCGAGGGCTTCGAAACGTAGTTTGAACGGAGTCTGTGCGCAAAGCGGTTCGGGCTGTATTACGTGCAGAAAAATGACTGGAAGAAAAAACGAAAGAAGAAGAATACAAATTACAATATAGTGCTTTTCAAGCACTATAATAACTATACCGCAATTTATACAGATGGCTGCTTACTGTAGGCAACTTAGCACACCCTCTTTACTCCTGGTTGTGTGGCTCAGCAACATCCTCTGTTGTGCATGTGATGGTCACTAGAGGCTACAGTGCAGAGAAAGATGCCAGGCCCTAGAGACAGGAGTGGGGAAGGCTGACTATCAGGGTGTGTTCTCACATTGTGTTTGTGATAATAATGCAATGTGAGAACCCAGCACTTTCTGTGTGTTCTTACCCACTGGGTAAGTAGCGTTGTTCTGCTAGATTAGCGTTCGCTTACAGAGCCTTTTATAAGGCTGGATCAGCCATCGGTCACACATCACTATTAAACGTAGCGACGCACGGCTGGTGGCAGATTTTTGAACATGTGGGGAGATTTTGCTAGGGAGATGCAGTGTGGGTATTATGGCTTAGAGCAATATAGTCTAACATTTTTTTATTTTACCCCGGGGCACCCCTACCGAATAATGTGCTAAAAAATACAAAAAAAATATCATTCAGTGACTCACAGGTGACGTCTTCTTTGCTCTGAGGTGTCACTTTCCTTTTCCTCTCCATCTGGCCCGGACCACCATGATGATTTTTTCCAGCTACAATTCGTCTCTTCAGAACCTGCCAGACAAACATCTTAGGCTCCGCACTTGTTCAACAACTTACTTCCTTTTATCCAAAGTGTAAAGTCTCAAACAGTAGTAATTCCACTTTTTGGTGTGTTTTCCAGTAAAGTGAGTAAGTACTGTATGTGAGTTGCCCATGTATGTAGAATTCCCCTGTTGTTTGCCCAAATAGTATAAAGTCCCTATGTCCCCATATAGTAGTAATGTCTCCCGCTGTGCCTCTATATAGTAATAATGTCCTTGGCTGTGCCCTCCATATAGCAATAGTATCTTCTGCTCCTGCTGTGTCCGCACTTAATGTTATACTGTGTGCAGATGTGCTGTGTGTGTGGGTTAGCAGCACCTGGGGCAAGGAAAAACACTTGCGCCCCCAGTGCCCTTAGCATTGTAATTAACGCTATAGTGGTGCTCATGTAGCTATCCCCTGTGGTGTGCTGATAGCTGTAGTTCTCCCCCCCCCCCAATGCCCTGTGGTGTGCTGAATGCTGTAGTTCTCTCCCCCCCCCCAATCCTCTGTGGTGTGCTGATAGCTGTAGTTCTCCCCCCCCCAATCCCCTGTGGTGTGCTGATAGCTTTAGTTCTCCCCCCCCAATCCCCTGTGGTGTGCTGATAGCTGTAGTTCTCCTCCCCCTAATCCCCTGTGGTGTGCTGATAGCTGTAGTTCTCCTCCCCCCTAATCCCCTGTGGTGTGCTGATAGCTGTAGTTCTCCCCCCCAATCCCCTGTGGTGTGCTGATAGCTGTAGTTCTCCTCCCCCATAATCCTTTGTGGTGTGCTGATAGCTGTAGTTCTCCCCCCCCAATCCCCTGTGGTGTGCTGATAGCTGTAGTTCTCCCCCCCCCCATCCCCTGTGGTGTGCTGATAGCTGTAGTTCTCCTCCCCCCAATCCCCTGTGGTGTGCTGATAGCTGTATTTCTCCCCCCCCCCCCCCAATCCCCTGTGGTGTGCTGATGAAGTAAAAACAAACAAAAAACACTCCACTTACCTTTCCTCGCTCCAGAGCTGGCCGGGCCCTCTGCCATCTTCTGCAGTGCACGTCTTCTCCGGCAGGCGGCGCGCGATGAAATGATGTAATCGCGCGCAGCCCGCCAGAGAGAAGAGGCGCCTCACAGGAGCTCACAGGCACAGTGCTCTCCTGTGTCTAGCGGCAACCGGACACAGGAGAGTGCTTGAGATGCCATAGGCTGCATTCCCCTGTTCCGTGATCCTAACGGATCACGGACGTGGAATGCATGTACCGGAGTCCCCCCGCGCCCGGACAGCATCTGTAATTAGATGCTGGGAGCGGGGGAGACTGTATTCATAAGCGCCACGCTGTAGTAACAGCACTGCGCGGCTGATTCATTACAGCACGGCGCTTATGAATACAGTCTCCCCCGCTCCCAGCATCTAATTACAGATGCTGTCCGGGCGCGGGGGACTCCGGTACATGCATTCCACGTCCGTGATCCATCAGGATCACGGAACGTGGGAATGCAGCCATAGATGCACCAATCTGAACTCGGAACTCTGCTTCCGGGTTCGGGTTGGTGGGGGCCCCTTTGTGGTGGGGGCCCAGGGGCAAGTGCCCCTGGTGCCCATTCCTTAATCTGGCCCTGGCTGTACTACACATAGTAGAAGCACTGATGTATATACTACAGCTCTTATTAGTGCTTTAGTGACTGCTAGACTGTAGTTTACTAAATAATGGCTTTCAGAAGTTTCAGCTGCTGTTTGATGCGATTTCATTCATTCCCTTGCTGCACGATCCCTGTCAGAGCTTAGAAGTGCAGTACAACACATAGTAGAAGCAGTGATGTGTATGCTGCAGCTCTTATTAGTGCTTTACTGACTGTTATCCTATAGTTTACTAAATGACGAATTTCTTTAGCTGTTCCAGCTGCTGTTTCATGAGATTTCATTCATTCACCTGCTGTACGATCCCTGTCACAGCTTAGATTTACAGTGCTGAGAGTTGTAGCATATTAAAGATAGGCTGCTTCTACTATGTGTAGCACTGTAAAACCAAGCTCTGAGAGGGATCGTACAGCAGGAGAATGAATGAAATCTCATGGGACAGATGCTGGAACAGCTAAAGAAATTCATCATTTAGTAAACTAAAGGATAACAGTCACTAAAGCACTAATAAGAGCTGTAGTATATATATCACTGCTTCTACTATGTGTAGTACTGCACTTCTAAGCTCTGACAGGGATCGTGCTACAGGAGGGTGAAGGAGATCCCATGGGATTGCTGCTAAAACTTATAAAGGTAAGAAATATTGAGAAATTTCAGCATCTGTCCCATGGGATTTCATTCATTCCCTTGCTGTACGATCACTATCAGAGCTTAACAGTGCTGGGAGCTATAGCAGAATATCGCCTGCTTCTATTATGTGTAGCACTCTATATCTAAGCTCATCTAGCGATCGTACAGCAGGGGAATGAATGAAATCTCATGGGACAGATGCTGAAACTTTTAAAGAAAGCCATCATTTAGTAAACTACAGCTTAGCAGTCTTTGAAGCACTGCTGACAGCTGTAGCATAGAAGAAGAGGTTTCCGGCTTCCATTACAGGTACCGCTGCACTTTCTAAGCTCTGACAGTGATCGTGCCACAGGGAGGTGAAGGAACTCCCGTGGGAGACCTACTACAATATGTAAAGAAAGGTTTCATGCAGTAAAGCAGTCACTAAAGCAGTCCTGCACACTTCAAATTCCCCTCCATGCCAGGAACATATACACTCACCGGCCACTTTATTAGGTACACCATGCTAGTAATGGGTTGGACCCCCTTTTGCCTTCAGAACTGCCTCAATTCTTCGCGGCATAGATTCAACAAGGTGCTGGAAGCATTACTCAGAGATTTTGGTCCATATTGACATGATGGCATCACACAGTTGCCGCAGATTTGTCGGCTGCACATCCATGATGCGAATCTCCCGTTCCACCACATCCCAAAGATGCTCTATTGGATTGAGATCTGGTGACTGTGGAGGCCATTTGAGTACAGTGAACTCATTTTCATGTTCAAGAAACCAGTCTGAGATGATTCTAGCTTTATGACATGGCGCATTATCCTGCTGAAAGTAGCCATCAGATGTTGGGTACATTGTGGTCATAAAGGGATGGACATAGTCAGCAACAATACTCAGGTAGGCTGTGGCGTTGCAACGATGCTCAATTGGTACCAAGGGGCCCAAAGAGTGCCAAGAAAATATTCCCCACACCATGACACCACCACCACCACCCTGAACCGTTGATACAAGGCAGGATGGATCCATGCTTTGATGTTGTTGACGCCAAATTCTGACCCTACCATCCGAATGTCGCAGCAGAAATCGCGACTCATCAGACCAGGCAACGTTTTTCCAATCTTCTACTGTCCAATTTCGATGAGCTTGTGCAAATTTTAGCCTCAGTTTCCTGTTCTTAGCTGAAAGGAGTGCCACCCGGTGTGGTCTTCTGCTGCTGTAGCCCATCTGCCTCAAAGTTTGACGTACTGTGCGTTCAGAGATGCTCTTCTGCCTACCTTGGTTGTAACGGTTGGCTATTTGAGTGACTGTTGCCTTTCTATCAGCTCGAACCAGTCTGCCCATTCTCCTCTGACCTCTGGCATCAACAAGGCATTTCCGCCCACAGAACTGCCGCTCACTGGATGTTTTTTCTTTTTCGGACCATTCTCTGTAAACCCTAGAGATGGTTGTGCGTGAAAATCCCAGTAGATCAGCAGTTTCTGAAATACTCAGACCAGCCCTTCTGGCACCAACAACCATGCCAAGTTCAAAGGCACTCCTTTCTAACCCATACTGATGCTCGGTTTGAACTGCAGGAGATTGTCTTGACCATGTCTACATGCCTAAATGCACTGAGTTGCTGCCATGTGATTGGCTGATTAGAAATTAAGTGGTAACGTGCAGTTGGACAGGTGTACCTAATAAAGTGGCTGGTGAGTGTATATACATTCCAACTGCACGGGGCATCGGCAGTTGGAACGTATATAGCCGTATGGCTGACGTGAAGGGGTTAATATGTTATTACATAAGGAAAGTGACAAATTCTTAATTTACATTAATTATGGGAAATGCACATATTGTGCTATTTACTTTAATTTAGTAGATCAGGCAGACTTCAGATTCTCTAAAAAAAAAAAAAACCTGACGTCACGAATCAGGTGTAATTCATACGACGTGTCCAGCAGGGGGTGCTCAATGAACCGTGCTCATAGTATGAGCAGATGATGGGGGAGTACCAGTAACAGAGCCAATCCCCATCACCACAACCCCCTACCCACCCCCGCCGCAGAGCAGTTCAGCTCCCCGTCATGCCGACAACTGCCATGCTTACCACCACCCTCGTATCCTGCCGACTTGGCCCGATGTCACCCCCGGCAGCTCCCCATCCTCAAGTTAGCTTGTCGCAGAGGGGAGAGAAGCGGATGATGAGAGCTGCCAGTGGTAAGATCAGGGACTGAGTTGGCAAGACACGAGGGCGGTGGTAAGTGTGGCAGTCGCCGGGACGGTGGGCAGGTAAAGGGCTCTCTGCGGCACTGGTACTCCCTTATCATCTGCTCATACTATGAGCACGGGTCCCACACCGAGCAGGGAGGGAGGGGAGAGGTAGTTAGATACACTGGCCCCTCTGGCCCCTCTGTCCCTTCCTGCTTGGTTCCATCTATCTCCCTCTCTCCCGATGGAAGCCTGGTCATTGGCAGCACAAGGAGGAAGAGAGGGAGATGCAAGTCTTCCTGTCATAGTGTACTGTAACAACTCACTAACACTATATTACATGCAGTTCCATTTACAATACACCTTCTTTATAAGTGTCTTATATACTTTTTTTTAATAGGAAGAGTTGTACTTTTATTGGCACTTTTCATTGTAACAAATGTAAAGTAAAACCAGAAAAATAAATATTTGTTGGGTGAAATGAAAAAAAAAAAAAAAAAAAAAAAAAAAAAACAATTGTGCAATTTTGGGGGCAATTACAATACCAAATTTATGCAGGTTTTGTTTTGCCACTTTTAAAAAATAATTGTATAACCATATGCTAAACGCTAAAACTCCCCTCCCCCACCTATGGAGCTGTGTAACGGCTAACTTTCTGTGTAGTTTTAATAGTACAATAAAGGGGTAGATTTGACTTTTAGTCATTTTTTTATTCTATTTTTCTGATATGTGATATGTCACATCAGGGTGATTGAGTGAGCCCTGTTCTGACCCACAGCCTCTATCCCTGCCTATTTGCTGGTCTTATGCTAGGCAGCAAGTGTCAACTAGGCGACAGGCCCTATTGCGTCAGGTAGTAAGAGTAGTCAAACTGGAGGCCATGCCGAGGTCAGGAACGCAGTGAGTAGCGAAGTACAAAAACGGGCAGAAGTCAGGGAACAAGTTAAACGTCACGGAAACACTGAAAATATACTAAGAGCAAAAGCTAGTGTAGCAGGACAAACCCTAAAATCAGAAAACCAGCTGAGAGATCCAACTGACTGGTGCAACCTCCTGGTCCTACTATTGGCCCGTATGACACTCCTTCCCAGAGTGGCTGTACGCCTGTCAATCCAGAATTCTCTAGTAGAATGTCTCTCTCAGTGTCTCTCTCACAGTACAGCTGTATAGACACTGCAATTGCTATTGGTCATAGCATCTATAAAGTAATCTCCAATGTTAACCATTATCTGCATTTGTCAGCTGACAGCCAATATCCAAAATCCATGGAATGGGCTCAGCTCCCCACTCTGTTCCATACTTTCCTGACACACGATGTACAGGTATGTGTTAAAAAGGTTAATCCACCTGCCATCTCGCTCTCCTTCATGTCAGTATCAGTAACATCACACGGTATAGCAAAAACAGTTACTACAGGCAGCAAATTTTTGGCTGTATTTTTAAAATCCGACATGTCTCACTTTATGTTGTTGTAACCTTGTGATGCTTTAAAACATCCCAATGATCCTGAGACTGTTTTTTGTAACACATTGTTGTTTATGTTAGTGGAAAATTTTGGTCAATACATTGAGAATCACTTGAGAAAAACTGCAAAAACTCATGTTGTAAAAATCTAGAAAAATTTGAATTTTCTAAAATTTTTAAGGAACTGTGTTACCACCAAACCACTTTCCACAAAACCCAAAACTTAAGTTGTCTGCAAATAGGATAAAGGATGCAGATTCGAAATCTGTAATTTGTAGCTTTCTAATCATCTGTATTTCACCGCTGTAAGCCTACAAACTGGGCATGTTGCTGCATAGATAGGACTACTTCGCTCAAGAATATAATGGAGAGGACTACTTGGACTACTTCATTTGTGGGCTCATAGCAAAAATATGCAAGAACTTAAAGATAAAAATTGCAGATATAGAATCTGCGTTGTATACTCTACTGATGTATAATCTACTGATAAGTTTAGTGGGTGTTTTGGAGGTGACAGAGTCCCTTTAAATTCTCGGCAACTGGCAGCACAGATATATGTATATATCCATGCTGCCAGTTTCCAGACGCTAATCACAGGAGCATTGCATACATACCTTTGGTGATAATCTGTGATCCAGCAACTTCATGGGACAGACAGTTTTACAGAGGTGGTTCTGTGACAATGTCAGCACCCACACAGCCTCAGCCTGCTTCTGTATCTTGCCCCCACAGTTAATCATTCTGGAGGAGGCAGGGCGGTGGCCTGAAGATACAGCAGCAGATGGAGATTGTGGCAGGCTGAAGCTGTGCGGAAGCTGACAGTGTCACTGAAACACCTCTGTGACGCTGTCAGCCCAGAATAAAGATGCTTTTTCCCCAAAGAAGCTGGATCACAGAACACTGCCTTAAGTATGTATGCAATGCTTCTGTGGTCAGCATCTGGAAACTGGCAGCATATCCACGCTGTCAGTTTCCTTTTAAAAGAAAGGCAATTATGGAACATTAATGAGATAATTCACATTTACAATATGTTAGAATAATTTTGAAAGTGTCTGTTTAGCATAAAATTTTCTTATTTTTATTTAAATGTCCAAGCATCAAGTTTGTAAGTTACCAAATCATTTCTGAAGTGGATTTAGAAGGCATGTATGCCTGTATGCTAGTACCTATAGATCTAAATGAAGCTATTTGTTTGATCAGCGCTGCGCTCATCAAGTTGGCTGCCTGTCAGCGCTGCTCTGCTCTCTGCATTTTTACTTAAATTTTTACTTTAACTAGAAGTCCCCCTGGGGGACTTGTATATGAACAGCAATGGTCTCTCATAGAGATCAATGCTGTGTATATACACAGCAAAGATCGTTTAGATCGGTCATAGATTGCTATGGCCTGCTGCCGAGCCGGGATCAGCATCATTCCGCATCGCGGGGGGGTGGGGGGTCAGATCCGTCCCACTCGACACAAGGGATGCACGGAGGAAAGCCTCTTAGTGCAGCTGTCAGGTTTGACTGCTGCACTTGGAGGCTTAATTAGCCGACGCGGCAACGGGACCCGCGTCGGCTAATAGAGATACTCCCTGGCTGCACATGTCAGCCGGGATCATCGCCGTTCAGAGCCCTCTCTGGACACCCCGCGCGGCACCATGACGTATCAGATACGTCATGGGTCGCTAAGGGGTTAAACACACTGTGACTGAGGAGTCTGTATAGACTCAATAACAGCAGTGACCCTATTTCTTTATCACGTGGCAGGCAATGGGCCAATAGTAGCACATGACGGCAGTGACATGCTCCAAAAGGGCAGGACAGGATTTACCATTTCTGGAAACTGAATGTAAGTATCAGGAGCAGTTTGTACAATTAAATGGCCTGCAATTGGTGGAGCCTAACTCATCTCACAGTTCCGGGACACTAAGTTAGGACAGTGAGCACTGGGAACTGATCAGCAACTGTACGTCCTGATGTTGAAAGTTACCTCTCTCCAGGATGTACAGTTACATACTGGTGCAGGTAGTGCTAAGTGGTCATTGTTATTTTAAACCATTTTCCTTCATTTAATTGCTTATGTGATCTATAACTTATTTTTTAATCACTTGGTTTGCCAAAAATGACTCCTTACCCCCAAGGAGTCTTGCTCACTAGGTGTCTCACTTCCCTGCAATCTACTGTCCGCTGCCTGCTTGGGGGATTCTGTCTATAGTAGCAGGAAAAAACAAGATGGAATAAAGGAACTGGGTTTGGAGCTTAGCTATTGCCATACAAGCGAGAGAGGCTGTGTTCATGCAAAATGAGCCTGTCTGTCTCTTCCAGGAAAATCCACACTAATTATTTCCTACCATCATGCAATTCAAGGCAGCTGTCCTTTGTTTTAATATTGGTTGTCTTACTATGTACACAGTGCTGTCTGTGAACTTATAGATGAGGGGGAAAAGATTTTCTGGTCTGCTCCTGATTAGGGATTTGTTTTTAAATTCGTTCAAGACGGCAAAAAAAAAAACATTATATGCTCACCTATTGATCAATGCAGTACTTATGTACTACGTTGATCCCTATGAACAATCAGTGTATTGCTCATAGGAGTCTCCTATGGGGACTTAAAATTTCTGTAAAAAAATATATATATTTTAATATATAAAAAACCTACAGATTTGCTATTGCCGCATTATTCCTGAAATTATCAGATTCCTGATCTAGCACGTTAAATTCCATAAGTACAAAAAAAAAAAATAGCAAAGTTGAAGATTTTCAGTCACATCACGTCCACAGGGGAAGTATTTCCAGAAAAAGAAGCTAATGCTTCCTGTAATTCAGTTAAAGTGATATCTTGATTCTAACCAGTCTGCTCTGAATCTGATAACACCGGGAGAGGAATTCCATCAATAAACTCCTCTAACTTTTCTCTCCCTACCCTCCTCTCTGAGGAATATAGATCAGAAAAAAAAATCCACAATCAGTTGCTCCATTCCATCCCCGCTTCTTACTATCCGGCTATCCTGATCTTTAATACTGCAAATCTCCTAACTATCCTGTTGATTTTTTAGAATCTTACTCAAGAATTTATTGGGTTTCCCACCTGCAAGGAACCTATTCTATCCCTGATAAGGTCTTTAGTGACCGAGACGTTCCACAGCAGTGATATGGTACACTAAAACTTTTGTTGAATCCTCGCTACCCGTGTTGGAAACTGTAAAAATCTTCCATAGAGAATAAATGGAGCCGTGCGCGCTGCAGAGATGAGTCTGGCTCCGGGAGTGGGACTCGGCGGGATCAGGTCAGTATAAGGGGATCTAGCTGGGGGTCGGGAGTCTGTCAACCCGGCACGGGGGGTGACAGGTCCTCTTTAAGTTTATAAAATTAAAATATAAAAATTGATTGCAACTTGACAAGTTGTGTACAGTTGATATTCCTCCATTTCTGATAACTGCTTCAACTAGCACCCCCCGCTCTGAGTGCATAGACATAGCATCATTTATATTGCATGTTGGTCTGTAGGTGAAAAAGACAAGCACTACGGCCTTTTAAACACAAGGAGCAAAAAACTTTAGTACAAAAATGAAAAGCTGCTGTCATGAAAGTGTTAACAACACACAGTGATATGTATGATGGCAAGCCTCATATACATAGGCAAAATAGACTGGCACAGATCCTATTCTCATGAAGTCACAAAAAATGCCTGGTGTTTTCTACAAGTAAGGCGGTACCTCGGTTCTCGAACTTAATTGGTTCCGGAAAGCAGTTTGAAAACCAAGCAGTGTCTTCCCATAGGAAATAATAAAAATGTGATTAATTGGTTCCAGCAGCCACCAATAATTACCTACAATACTTATTACACTGATAAGTGCTCAGTATAATCACTACAGTACAGTACAGAACAGCACTATACTGTACAGGACATTAAACATAAAAAATGTTCATCAGAACCAGCAATTATAGTACAGTAGTCACCAACTCGTCGCCCATCCTTTAGGCTGGGTTCACACTACGTATATTTCAGTCAGTATTGTGGTCCTCATATTGCAACCAAAACCAGGAGTGGATTAAAAACACAGAAAGGATCTGTTCACACAATGTTGAAATTTAGTGGATGGCCGCCATATAACAGTAAATAACTGCCATTATTTCAATATAACGGCCGTTGTTTTAAAATAACAGCAAATATTTGCCATTAAATGGCGGCCATCCACTCAATTTCAACATTGTGTTAACAGATCCTTTCTGTGTTTTTAATCCACTCCTGGTTTTGGTTGCAATATGAGGACCACAATACTGACTGAAATATACGTAGTGTGAACCCAGCCTTACTGTATAGCGTCCCCCCCATCCAAGCACTGTAATGTATGAGAGATGGTGGTGCACTGCCTGTACTACTACTGCACTGTATATGCACTCCAGCAGTCTTATACAGCACTGTACTGTATATGAAGCCTCACCACTGCGTAACTCGCCAGGTACAACCCACCATCCAGGCTCGCAAAAACTTTCGAAAAACAAGCAAAGTTCGACTTCCAAACACTACTTCTGGGTAAATTTTCGTTCGAGTTCCAAAGCGTTCGAAAACCGAGGTATTACTGTAATACGTTCAAATAGGTGCAATAATACAGGTCACACACAGTATATTTCAGTCAGTATTTGGTCCGTATTTTGAAACCTTTACCAGGAGTGGATTGAAAACACAGAAAAGATCTGTTCACACAATGGTGAAATCGAATAGATGGCAGCCATATAATGGTAAATAACTGCCATTATTTGAATACAGCGGCCTTTGTTTTAAAATAACAGCAAATATTTGCCATTAAATGGCGGCCATCCACTCAATTTCAACATTGTGTGAACAGATCCTTTCTGTGTTTTTAATCCACTCCTGGTTGAGGTTGCAAAATACTGACTAAAATATACTATGTGTGAACCCAGCCTATGAGAGCAGAGTAGGAGGGCTTTACTTTACATGAACAAATCAATCGGTTAAATCACTTGTTTAGCGAACAATAAGCGATGATTTTTCATTTTAAATGATAGGCATTTAGAAAGAAGATAAATCACTATGAAAAGTTGTTAATGCGATCGTAATTGCATTCATATATATTCCATGAATGTTTGTAAATGCATCAGTATCTATCCACTGTGAACAGCGAGTGTTTACACTAAATGACTTTTTTATTTAAGTTTTTTATTTTTCATAAGGAAAAAAAACATACAAACAATTACATGGAATGTAGAACACGGACTTTGTGAAGTCCCAAAACAAAGTAATACAAAGGTCAAATATGGCAAGGGTACAATGATAACAGTGCATTTATACATTAACGTTTCTGTAGAGGTGAAGTGGTGGGAACAGCCCACCCCAACTAGAAAATAGTAGCATGAGGTTAGAATGGACACCAAATAACTTGAGGCAAAAAGTGAAACCATCAGTAAGCTAAGGCGTCTGCTGAACCATAAGTCAATGGGTGAGTAACTACATAACAATAAAAGAGGACTAACACGAGGAAGAGGACCCTACGGGGCCACATGAGATCCTCCAAGAGACGGAGACAAAAGTAGGGGGGGGGGGACATAAAAACAGAAGAGAAAAAGGCGGCAACCAGTGACCAATGCAATGAGGGAGATACCGCAAAAAAAAAAAAAAGGGGGGGGGGGGGGGAGGATCATCACGCAGGGACCGAGTTCCTGTAAGCATCAGTAGACTGGATGGACAACCAAGAGCCCCAGGTAGCAGTGTTTTTCTTGACCTCCTGAGGGGTAATGGCGGTCAGGTCTTCCATTCGGTGGGTCTGGTTGACTTCTGCACACCATTCATCAAGAGAGGGGGGGGGGTCCATTTCCCGGGAATGATTGTTTTCACGGCCTGAAGGAGGTGGTGGGCCAGTGATTTTTAAAACTAGACTGGGTGGCTGGAAACATGAATAGGAGCACAGCTTCTGGTGTGTTAGGGATAGAGATGCCTGTAATCTTGTGAATAAGCTGTAAGACTGTGATCTAGAAACCTTGTAGTTTCGGGCAGCCCCACCAGATGTGTGTCATGTTACCACCTGTACCCCCACAACGCCAACACTCGTCGGGTACCATTTATGGAGAGCCGCTGGGACCCTGTACCAACGAGAGATGATTTTATAACTGGTTTCTTGCGCTTTGCACGCCATCACTGCTTTATGTGAAAGGAAGAAGGCTTTCAACCATTGCTTTTGGGAAAAGCACTTCCCCAATTCGTCCTCCCATGCAGAACAAAAGGAGGGCAGAGGTTGGGAGCGAAGAGATAAGAGGATGTGGTAAATGAGAGAGATGGCGTGAGGGGGGCAGGTGGGCATCACACATAATCTTTCAAAGTGAGTTAAGCCCTTATGCAGGTCGTGGGTGCAAGACAAGGAGGAGAAAAAATGTTGTAGCTGTATGTATTCAAATGAGTGCCTAACTGTGTGTAAGGGGGCATCGAGAAGAGTGGATAAGGGCAATACTGAGCCCTGTTTAAGTACTTGGTGGAACCGAATAGGGGAGTCTTTGGGTGCGCCTAAAAAAGGTCAGGAGAGACCCGGTGGGAAAGATGGGTTGTCCTTAATCGGGGTCATGGGGCCTTTACTATCCATAAGGGCCAGGGAGGTCCCCGACGCAGGCAAGGACGCGAGGGTGTGACGGACCGTGTAGGACAGGGGTGTAAGATCATGCAGTGACCAGGACCATGTCCACGGGAGGGTGGAGAGCAGCCTGGGGCAGAGGTCGTGGGCCAGTTGTACCCAGAGTTCAGAAGTGGAGTGATGGAATAAATCTAAGACGCGTGCATGGACACATGCCAAATGGTAGAGACGACCGGCCGGCAAACCCCCCCCCCCCCCCCCCCCCCCCCCCCCCCCCCCCCCCCCCCCCCCCCTTGGAGCGCGTCAGGGTCTCCCATTTAATTCTCGGGTGGCCAGAGGACCACACAAAGGAGGTAAAGCTACGCCGAATACGTTTCCACAACGAGGCCGGGATGTGGACGGGGATGGTTTGGAGCAAATAGTGCAGCCTGGGGAGAAGAGTCATTTTAATAATATTAATCCTCCCAAACCAAGAGAACTCTCTTTGCGTCCAAGTGGCTAGATCTTTAGTAAACCGTGACAATAAAGGAAGAAAGTTCACATCAAAGAGGCGGGACAGGTCGGGGGGAATACAGATACCTAGATATGTGATGCCAGATGAGGGCCACATGAACGGGAAGTTGGATTTGAGGGCAGAGACAGATTGTGGGTCCAGGGACACATTTTGGGCTTCGAACTTCGTAAGATTTATTTTAAAGTTAGACCTTGTACCAAACTGTTCCAACAGAGCCATCAAGGAAAGAAGGGACATATGTGGGTGAGTAAGATACACCAGGAGATCGTCCGCAAAAGCAGAGCATTTATATTCTCGCCTCCCAATGCATATCCCCTTGATGTCAGGGTCGAAACAGATGATGGTTATAAGGTTCTCCATAATCAGACCATAGAGAAGAGGGGAAAGGGGGCAACCCTGCCTCGTGCCGTTATAGATAGAGAAGGGGGCGGAAAGCGTGCCATTAATTTTCAGTTGTGTGGAAGGGTTCTGGTAAAGTAGGGCCAATGCCTACTTGACGAAGGGTTTGCACTAGGGAGGGCCACGAGATACGATCAAAAGCCTTCTCGGCGTCCAGCGAAAGTACCATGAGGGGCTGGTTATGAGATCGTGCGTAGTGAATAATATCCAGAGTCTTGAGGGTGTTATCCCAAGCTTCCCTCCCTGGTACAAAGCCGACTTGGTCAGGATGAATGAGTGAGGGAAGATGTGAATTCAACCTGTTAGCAAGCAATTTGGCGTAAATCTTCAAATCTTGATTCAGGAAGGAAATGGGTCTATAATCACGGCATATTTGAGGGTCCTTACCAGGTTTTGGGATAAGGCTAACATGGGCACTGGTGGTGTGGGTTGGGAAAGGAGCAGTCTCAGAGATAGAGTTAAAGGCAGCTAGCTTGATAGGGGACAGGAAGGACTGAAGGGATTTGTAAAATGCGGCTGTCAGGCCATCAGGACCAGGGCTCTTCCCCCCCGGGAAGGTGTGAAATCACGTATGCCAGTTCATAAGTAAAGGGCTCTTCCAGATCCGCTATAGCGTCACTGGAGAGTCGAGTCTGGATAGGTGGAGGGTAGAAGGACTCAGGTGTTGAAGTTGTGGATTGGGGGAGGTGATACAGGTCTGAGTAAAAGTACTGGAACATGGAAGCAATTTGCGGAGTGATATGGGTAATCTCATCAGAGGGCGTTTTAATACATGGGATATGAGATGGTGTCAATTTGCTTCGCAGCGCTCTGGCCAACATGCACTCACATTTGTTCCCATATTTATAAAATTTGCTGTGGCAGGTCTGCAATAGACGACCAGAGGAAACCTCCAAGAGCCGCCTGACCTCGAACGAGCTGCTTGTAAGTCCCGTAAGATAGGGAGAGATAAGGTGCGCTTGTGAGCCAGCTCAAGAGAAGCAACTTTGGCAAGTGCTTTGGACAAAGAGGCAGCCACTAAATGACTTTTACAAACAATTAACAATGATTTTTAGGTCACCTCAAAAGATGCGATCAACGACATATGAATGATTTTTTTGTTTGTAGTTTGATCACTGCCGCGTTTACACCAGAAATTCAAACGATTTAACCTTTTTTTTTGGCATGATAATCGGTCCATGTAAAAAGACCCTAAAAGGTCTGTCAAAGCCAGAATTCTTGCTGGTGGGTAGGTTATCAAATACTTATGTAATGTCATTTTCAGTTTTTTTCTTCTTCTAAATAGATTTTGCCTTTCACAGTTGAAGTGTACCTACAATAAAAATTACAGACCTCATCATTCTATGTAGGTGGGAAAACTTACATAGTTAGTATGGTTGGAAGACGACACGTCAATCAAGTTCAAGTTCCTCCAGGCAAAGGCATTGCCCCCGTGCCTTTTGTGGGGGTTTTGCCTGGAACATCTTTTCCCTATATTTCTTCTAGGAGCCATTTATATATTTAACCCCTTAATGTGAAAGGCAATTTTCGTTTTTGCGCTTTGGCTTTTTTCACTTTATGTTTAAAAGGCCATAGCACTTGCAATTTTTCACCTAGAGACCCACATGAGCCCTTATTTTTTGCGACATGAATTGTACTTTGCAATGACAGGCTTAATTTTCCCATAAAATATGCTGCAAAACCAGAGAAAAATCATTTGCGTTGTCAAATTGAAAAATAAAAAGGAATTTGTTTTCAATCCAGGGAGTTTCGCGTTTACGCCGTTCGCCCTATGGTAAAACGACATGTTATCTATGTTCCTCACATTATTACGATTACAATGATATGTAACTTGTATAATCTTTATTTTATTTGTCGCCCTTTAAAAAATTAAAACCTTTTGAAAAAAATAACTTAAAACTGTTTTAAATTGCTCTTCCCAGCCTTATAAAGCTTTTATTTTTTGGTCTATGGGGCTGTGTGAGGTGTCATATTTTGCACCTTGATCTGTACTTTCTATCGGTACATTGTTTGCATATATGCGACTTTTTGATCACTTATTACATTTTTTCTGGATTTGATGCGACCAAAAATGTACAATGTTGTTTAACGCTTACACTGTTTACCTTGCGAGATCAGGAATGTGATAATTTAATAGTTAAGGCAATTAGGCATGTGGCGAAATAAAAATGTTTCTTTGTTTATATTTATAAAATGGGAAAAGGGTTATTTGGACTTAGGGGAGGGGAATTTTTATTAATAAAAAAAAATATTTACTTTATTTTTTACTTTAACTAAAAGTCCCCCTTGGAGACTTCTATATACACAGCATTGATCTCTCATACAGATCAATGCTTAATATATCTACACAGCACTGATCAACAAGATCAGCGATACATTGCTCTAGTCTGCTGCAGACCAGAGCAATGTATTGCCGAGCCGAATCATCGTCAGTGTGACGCAGAGTCTAGGCCTGTGCAGAAGAACGGATCCGGGGGGGAGATCCGTCCCACTAGACACCAGGGACACAAGAGACAGAGCATTTAAATGTAGCTGTCAGTTTTGACAGCTGCATTTAAATACTTAATTAGCTGATGCGGCAAAGGGACCCACGTCGGCTAATGGAGGCACTCCCTGCCTGCAGATAACAGATGGGAGCGGCGCCATTCAGAGTGGGGTCCTGGCAGGACCCCTCTCTGAACTCCCCTTGAGCCAACATGACGTACCAGGTACATCATGGGACGCAAAGGTGTCAAATAAATTAATCATATCTCTTCTTAAATGTCTCTTCTCAAGACTAAACCAATTTAACTCCCTTAATCTATCCTCATAAGATGCTCCAATGCCTTATTAGTTTAGTTGCTCACCTTTGTACCTTTTCATGCTCTAGGTCTAGGACATCCTTTCTGTGAATCGGGTTCCAGAACTGGACAGCGAACTCCATGAGGCCGCACCAAAGCTTTATGAAGCTGTAATATTATATTCCTGTCCTGAGAGTCCATGCCTGTTTTAATGCTTGACAATATCCTCTTGGCCTTAGACTTGCAAAATACAGTGTTTTAAAGGGCTATCCAGTGCAACAAAAACCATGTCCACTCTCTTTCAGAGACAACACGACTCTTGTCTCCAGTTCAGATGCGGTTTGCAATTAAGCTCCATTCACTTCAATGGAACTGAGCAGCAAAACCCCGCCCAAGCTGGAGACAAGAGCGATGCTGTTTCTGGAAGAAAGAGGCCATGTTTTGTAGCGCTGGATAACCCCTATAAATACCTATTTTCCCCACCCTATATTAGTTCAGTTTCCAGATCACACAAGCAGTACATACATACCTTCTTTGCTGCTATGTGATCCGCCTCTCCTTTCCAGCTCTCTGGCCACCCCTGTATCTTTAGGTCACCCCTGGCCGTTGATCATTGGGGAGGGGGGGGGGGGGTCGAAGGTACAGCAGGTGGCCAAAGGGCTGGGCGAGAGAGACAGAGAGTAAGATGCTGGGGAATGTATGCAATGCACTACTTTTGTGATCTGAGAACTGGCAGCTCAGATATAAACAGTACATATGCGTGCTGTCCGTTTCCTATCAGCTGCATATGTCCTGTTTGAAATTTTCGCTGTTGGCCTCACATCTTACTGTGTAAACATGGAAATATTTAAAGTTAGTTCAATAGAGCCAATCATCTAAGGATGGGGGGTTTCCAGCTCCTTGGGTGATGGCTGTCACTTTTACACAGGCCTATTATCAGCCAAAGGAGCGTAATTGACTTCCTGCTTTTTTGGAGACGGGAAATAAATCCATATGAAAGTCTTGTTCCCTTTAGGATTAACCTCTCAAGGGCCATGCAGTCAAATGTACAGCTATGAATGATAACTTTTTTCCCCACTCATGGTTAATGTTTAGGCGAAGCCATTTTTTGTCAAACTACAGTGGTTTCTCTTTTTAACCCCTTCCCTCCTGGGCTAATTTTTGTTTTTGCGATTTCGTTTTTTCCTCCTCGCGTTTAAAAGGCTTGCACTTTCCCCTACCGACCCACATTAGCCCTAACTTTTTGTGCCACTAATTGTACTTTACCACGACAGACTTAATTTTTGCAAAAAATATGCTGCCAGAAAAAAATTATATGCACAGTGAAATTGAAAATAAAACTCTATGGTAAAACTGGCTTGTTTTTCATGTATATTAAGGTGGTACGATTAAAATGGTAGGCAACTTGCATAATTTTTATTTTGACAGCTTTTAAAAAATTAAAACCTTTTAACCCTTTGAAGACCAAGCCCAAAATGACCAAGTGGACCGCGACAATTTTCATTTTTTCCTCCTCCCCTTCTAAGAGCACTAGTACTTTCAGTTTTCTATATACAGGGTCATGTAAGGGCTTGTTTATTTCAGGAATAGGTGTACTTTGTAATTGCGTTTTTCATTCTACCATAACATGTATGTCATAACCCCCAAAATATTACTTATGAAAATATTAATTGGTGAAATTGGAAAAAAGAATGCAATATAGTAACTTTTGGGGGGTTTCTGTGTCTACGTAATGCACTATACGGTAAAAGCAACGTGATACCATTATTCTATAGGTCAGTCCGAACACAAGTATATGTAGGTTTACACGAATTCTCTAATGTTATTTTTTTTATAAAATCTTTTTTTTTTTTTTTTTGCAATTAATTATTAATAGAATGGGCCTATTGTGACTCTTATAACTGTTTTAGTTTTTCACCTACGGGCTGTATGGGGTGTCATTTTTTGTGCCACAATCTCTAGTTTTTATTAATATCATAATACCATATTAGACGTTTTGATCACTATTTAATTTTATATATAATGTAACAAAAAAAAAAAAAAAAAATCGGCAATCTTGGCACTTTTTTCCCTCTTTTCAATTACACCGTTTGTGATGATTATGATTGTTATATTTTAATAAATTGGACAATTACTAGTTATATTTTAATAAATTGGACAATTACGAACGCTACGGTAAATATGTTTATTGAATTATTTTTATATGTTTTATTTATATAATAGGATAGGGGGGTGATTTTAACTTTTATTGGGGGAGGGGCTTTGGGGTATTTTTAACGAATTCCCGCATCAGGGTGTTAATGTACATCCTCATGCGGGTGGGGGAGTTCAGAGGGGGGGGGGGCGCAGCAAACCTGCTCTAACTGCCGCAATCTCGGGTGCTATCTGCAGCCCAGGACCGCGGCAATTAGTGATTACCACAGCGATCGGACTGTGCCCGCTAATTAGCCTTTTAAATACAGCTGTCAAAGCTGACAGCTGCATTTAATATGCTCCTTTGTCACTTCCCTGGTGTCTAGTGGGGGGATCGCCACCCCGCAACGTGGCCACAGAGGAGCGATCCCTGCATCTGGTCCCAGCCAGGGTCAGCACCGTAATGGCGCTAATCCCGGCTTGGCACTCTATTGCTCTCGGCAGCAGATCTCATGGATCTATGCAGTATATCTATACTGCATAGATCTATATGAGAGATCAGAGCAGGCATACTAGAAGTCTCCCAGGGGGACTTCTAGTATGTGTGTAAAAAAGTAAATAAATGTTTTTTTTATTAATAAATAATCCCCTCCCCTAATAAAAGTATGAATCACCCTGAGACCTGGACATGACCGCCTCGATTTAAGACTTGGTGCCCTCGGAGGACCTCCGAGTGTCTGATAAGTATTGACGCTACCTGAGTCAAGTTTATGTACATTTTTCTGCCTTTAGTCCTTTTTTGCCATTTGTTCTTCTCTTACTTGCTCCTGTTGGCCCACAGGATTACATTTCTCCTGTTTCAAGTGGGACCTGTCATGCTCTATGTATGCAGCATCTTAGCTGACTGACTGTTCACTGTTCTATGGTTATGGAGGACTGGTGCCCCAGTCTGCAGATTTTTTGGAAGCAGACCTTTTCATTCCTGGACAAGTTGCTGTTATGTTCTAATTGGGGGAACCCTTTTTCCCTTTTTTTTCCCCCCTTTTTTTGATTCCACATGGTGCCTTAATCTTTTCATTGTGCATGTTGTGCTCCAAAACCTATACGCTACTGCCACCCAGTGGCTATTTTTCTCCTCATTTTATGAGTTTCACTACCTACAGTTAAATGTGCATTATATGGCTAATGATATGCCTACTGTGCAGTACTACCGTCCCATTTGTGTGCTAAAGGGTGAATATGGCTAGTAAGCTTACAGTGATTTCTTGGAATGTGCGGGGCCTGGGGGATGCGGATAAGCGATCTGCTTGATTCCCTGCGACAGCATCATCCTGTGGTGCTGTGTGTGCAGGAAACACATCTGACTACTGACACTACACAACACCTGAAGCGGGCTTGGGTAGGATGGAGCTATCACTCCGTATACACCCAATACTCCAGAGGGGTGAGCATTCTGGTGCATAAAGATATTCCCTTCACATGCATGGACAGTAAAATTGATCAAGATGGTAGATACGTCTGTTTATACTGTGTTATTTATGGAATTCGATGCATTTTAAGTGCAGTATATGTCCCTCCCCCGTACGGTTTCACGGTGTTGAACAGGGTGATGGAGTTTGGCGCTGCTCACCCGGATGTACCTATATTGATAGTGGGAGACTTCAATATGGTGATTGACCCCTCGATAGATAAACATAGCAAGGGTTCTGTGAGCCTGGCCGCCTCAACCACTCCCTTGGGGAAAATGTTGGTGGAGCTGTCTCTCTCAGATATCTGGCGCCTCAAACATCCGGGTGAGCGGAGTTACTCCTGTTACTCTTCGACACATCACTCCCTATCCAGAATAGATCTAGCTATATGTTCTGCCCAAATGTTAAATCAAATAACCTGTGTGGATTATCTCCCCAGGGCCCTCTCGGATCATTCGCCCTTGAAACTTCAAATGACACATCCTGGATCTGGGGTGGTCGGCGGGGAGTCTGTGGAGACTGAATGCGCACTGGCCGACAATTCTAGATCCGGCTACTGTGATACCGGTGGTGGATGAGTATTTTACTTTAAATGGGGGCTCGGTGTCTCTTCAGGTGGAGTGGGATGCCATGAAGGCATACCTCCGTGGCCACTTTATCCAGCGTATCATAGGGGTAAAGAGGAGGAGGGGACAGTTGCGTCAGGATCTTCTGAAGGGTCTGAGAGAACGGGAGGAACAGCATATTTTACAACCAACTGAGGCTACGGCTCGGAGACTCCGAGCTGCCCATACGGCTCTTAACATATTTGATATGGAATCTGCAACCCAGAAACGTACATTTTCCAAACATTCCTTTTTTGTGGAGGGGGAGAAGGCGGGTCACATTCTGGCAGTGGTAGCCAATGCCGAAAGGGACACTACCTACATAACTAGTATCCAAAATCAGGAGGGGGTAGCGGTGACGGCACTACACGACATACTGGAGGTGTTCCGACGCTATTATCTGACACTTTACTCTTCTCACTTAGAGGTGACAACAGCCCAACTTACGCAGTTTTTACTTGACATACCTTTACCAACCCTTACACTAGAACAACGGGATTTCCTGGACGCACCATTATCCTTGGAAGACTTGGAAGCTGCAGCAGCTTCCCTGCATAATTATAAAGCTCCTGGGTCAGATGGGCTCCCGGCGGAATTGTATAAATTTGTAGGGAAGCCCTTACTACCTAAACTGCTGGAACTATAGAACGCCTCACTGGAGTCAGGCACCCTGCCAGGGTCGATGCAGGATGCGATAATAGTAGTCTTGCCCAAGCCTGGAAAGAACCCTCTGGTGCCTGACTCCTATAGGCCCATCTCCTTACTTCCCGTGGATATCAAAAAAAAAAAAGTATGAATCACCCCCTTTCCCCATTTTGCAAATAAAAATAAATAAACATATTTGGTATCGCCGCGCGCGCGTAATCGCCTGAACTATTAAATTAGTGCATAAGTGCAAAATTGCGCATTTTTTGTCGCATCAAATCCAGAAAATTTTTTATAAAAAGCGATCAAAAAGCCGCATATGCATAGCATTGATCAGTGTAATAGGCGCTCTGCTCATTGAACCTGCCTGTGTCAGTGCAGCCGACCCCCACCTGCTATGAAGCTCTGCTTCGGAGAGTGCTTCATAGCTCCCTAGAGACCCAGGACGTAAATGTGTGTTCAGGGTCGTCTGGTGATAGACTTCCAGGACGTACATTTACATCCAGGGTCTTCTAGGGGTTAAAAAAAAACTAATTATTCCTTGCTCTACTACAATCATTATAACACTTTTTGGTCTATGGGGCTGTGTGAGGTGTACTTTTTTGCATCATGATCTGTACTTTCTATCTGTACCTTACTTGTGTATATGTGACTTTTTGATCACTTTTTATCATCATTTTTCTGGATTTGAGATGACCAAAAATGCACAATTTTGCACTTTGGAATTTGTTCTGCGCACTGTACATCTTCAAAAAAGTGATAAATTAATAGTTCGAACGATTACGCACGCGGCGATACCAAACATGTTTATTTATAAAAAATGGGTCATTCAAACTTTTATTAGGGGAAGGGGATTTTTTTTTATTAACCACTTAAGTACAGAGCCTAAAATGGCCTTAAGGACATAGACAAATTTTATGAATATGACCTGTGTCACTTTAGTCAATAATAACTTCGGCATGCTTTTACCTATTCTGACGATTCTGACACTGTTTTCTCGTGACATATGGAACTTTACATTTCTGGTAAAATGGAGTCGATACTCATAACGAATCTTTATGAAAAACACCAAAATAACGTGAAAAATTGGGAAATAATGCATTTTTCCAACTTTGAAACCTTTCTGCTTATACAGAAAATGGTTATGCCACATAAATTATATATTATATAGCATAAGCAACATGTCTACTTTATGTTGGTAGCTTTTATTAAACTATTTCATTTTTTTAAACAATAGGAAAATTAAAACATTAGCAGCAATTTTCCAAATTTTCAGTAAAATTTCAAAATCAGATATTTTTAGGGACCTGTTCAGGTTCAAAGTGTATTTGAGGGGACTGTATGTTAGAAAGCCCCACAAAGCACCCCATTTCAGAAACTGAACCCCCCCAAACTCTGCAAAAGCACATCCAGAAAGTTTTTTAACCTTTTAGGGGAGTCACAGAAATAAAAGCTAAGTGTGTAAGAAATTTAAAATGTTTTATTTTCTGTGCAGAGATTTTATTGTAATCCAATATCTTTCATAATGATAAACCTATTAGCAGAGAAATGCACCCCAATATTGATTGCCCCGTTTCTGCAGTTTATAGAAATACCCCATATGTGGCCCTATTGCGCTATTTGACGCAACCACAAGCCTCAGATATAAGGGAGTGCCTAGTGAATTTCAACGCCTCCGTCATATTTGGTATTTTTTGACCGTACCACTTCAGGTTGGCAGAGGCTCTGGGGTGCCAAAACCTAAAAAGCACCCCTAAAGGGACACCATTTAGAAAACTACACCCCTCAAGGAATGTAACAAGGGGTGCGGTGAGCATTTGGACCCCACAGGTGCTTCACAGATTTTCAGAACAATGTGGTTATTCTATTTTTTTACACTAAAACGTTGTTCTAGCATTCATTTTTCATTTTTACAAGATAAAAGAAAAAAATTAACACCAAACGTGTAGCGCAGTTTCTCCCGAGTACAGAAATACCCCACATGTAGACAAAGTGCCAAGCAGGCGCAGGACGAGCCTCCAAAGGGAAGGAGCGTCAATTGGCCTTTGCAAGCTGGATTTTACTGGAATAGATTTCAAGGGTCATGTCGCATTTACAGAGCCCTCGTGCTGCCCAGACACTGGAAACCCCCCACAAGTGACCCCATTCTGGAAACTACACCCCTCAAGTAATCTAACAAGGGATTCAGTAAGCATATGGACCCCACTGGTTACAGGCACAAATGTGGAACAATGTGACGTGAAAGGGAACATTTTAATTTTTTCACTTTCACGGCACAAATGTGGCCGTCATTAAGGGGTCCATATCCTCACTGCACCCCTTGTTAGATTCCTTGAGGGGTGTAGTTTCCAAAATGGGGTCACTTGTGGGGGGCTTCCAATGTTTTGGCAGCACCAGAACTCTGTAAATGCGACATGGCGTTCATCATCCATTCTGGCCACATCCAGCCTCCAAAATCCAAATGGCGCTCCTTCCCTTCGGAGGCTTGCCCTGCGCCCACATGGCGCTTTATGTCCACATGTGGGGTATTTACGGACTTGGGGGAAATTGCTCTACACATTTTGTGTGTTTTTTTTTTCTCTTTTAACATCTTGTAAAAATGAAAAATTTAAAGGCTAAACCAACATTATAGTGTAAAAAATGTAATATTTCATTTTCATGCCATATTGTTCCACATTTGTGCCCGTCACCAGTGGGGTCCATATGCTCACTACACCCCTTGTTACATTCCCTAAGGGGTGTAGTTTCCATAATGGGGCCACTTGTGGGGGGGGTTCAACTGTCTTGGCAACACAGGGGCCTTTTAAATGCAACATGGCCCCTCGAAATCCATTCCAGCCAAATCCAGCCTCCAAAAGCCAGATGGCGCTCCTTCCCTTTGGAGGCTTACCCTGCACCCGCATGGCGCTTTATGTCCACATGTGGGGTATTTCCGTACTCAGGGGAAATTGCTCTACACATTTAGTGTTTTTTTGTCTTTTAACCCCTTGTGAAAATGAAAAAATCAAGACAAGATCAATGATTTAGTGTAAAAATTAAACATTTTTTACACTAAATATTGGTCTAGCCTTGATTTTTTCCGTTTCCACAAGGGGTTAAAAAAGAAAGTGAACACAAAACGTGTAGGGTAATTTCCCCTGAGTACGAAAAATACCCCACATGTGGATATAATGTGCCATATGGGCACAGGGCAAGCCACCAAAGGGACAGAGCACATGTGCCGTGAAAATAAAAAATACAATTTTTTCATTTTCACGGCCCAAATGTGGCTGTCATCAGGGTGCCATATCCCCACTGCCCCCCTTGTTAGATTCCTTATGGGGTGTAGTTTCCAGAATGGGGTCACTTGTTGGGGGTTTCCACTGTCCTGGCAGCACAGAGGCTTTGTAATTGCATCATGGTATCCTCTAATGGGAATGGCGGCCATACCTATTTAGCTGGGGAAAAGGGACAATTATTAATTTGGGGGTATTAGGCCAATTATTAGTTTATAAGGTTGAAAATGACATCGGGAGGAGCATGAGGCGGAGCTAAGGTTGGCCTCTCCTGTGCCTACCTCGTGGATCCGGGGGCCATGTGCGGACCATCGGTGGTGTAGACGTGGAGGCCGGGGACGGACGGTGGTTTCGGGCTGTTTGGAGGGCTGTGTCCGAGGGGGTCGGGCTGCCGGTCGTGATTGCCGGAGCTGGCTTGAAGGATGCGGAGGCCGGAGGCAGCGTGGTGTTGGTGACAAGGAGGCGCTCTTACCCAGAAGGCGTGTGGATGCTGCGGTCAGCGAGCCCTGTCACGTGGGGCTGAATGCGTCATAAGAGGCAGTCAATAGAGCCTCGGACCAGCTAGCACACGCGGAGATTCTGTGAGAGCGGGTCCCTGGCGTGTGCTCGGATAGACGTGCCGGTCTGACTGCGCCGAACAGCAAGGGTAAGCTGGTGGTATGGGCTGTCGGTCGGGCCGCACCTGTAGCATCAACAGGTGAAGCTCCAAATCGTGGCAGATTGGGCTGACGGAGGGGGGGAACCCAGTGGCAGGGGGTTCACCCCTGTTCGTCGGACTGTTCGTTTGTGTGGAGCCTAAGGTGATTCTGGGTGCAGTGGCAGGGCACCCATTTGTTTCGCCGGCAGAAACTTTGGCATAGAACAGCATGCCCTGATGTGGTGGCCCCACTATATAAGGACTGGGGTAGCGGTGGCAGCGTTGCCCAAGCGATACGACAGCCCTTGGAGGCTGCATAGTTGTGCTATAGGAGTGGGCCATGTGTGCGTGAGCCGACATAAGGGGTAGTCACCTCAGTCCCAGTTAGGGGAGGTCACCACGGACGCTGATGAGAAAGAGGAGAATAAGCCCCAGGAAACTTTGAGAATGGGACTGCATTGATGCTCAGCATATGTTCATTGCAACTGTTTTTGTGACTGTTGATATTATTTCACAGACTTTTTCAGTGTGGGTTCGGTCTTGCCCTTGCAAGGTCAGGAATCTTCTGCCCTGATTGCCACCAGCTTGCCCTCTTCATTCCCTATGCGGCTGAACATCGGAACGAACTAACCTCTCTGTGTTGTGTCTACTAACCGGTAACTCCATCAAAACTCCTGTGACTGCTTCTTTGGAACAATAGGAGTAGTGGGATTGTGAATTGTACTAACATCTATCTGTTTGGTTATCAACAGAGGCCGGACGCTGCTATTTTATGATAGCTGGATCAATGCAAAATAACCCCCCGCCTTATAATTCCACGCACTGGAGCGGTGGAATGTGTGTTTTGGGATGTACAGGCATTATCCCTTGATGCCTCTGGCTATGTTGCATTAATTCTATCTCCAAGATATTTGTGGTGGAACTGTTTAACGCACTGACATTCTCAGGCCCCATTGGTCACCTATGGACATTGGACTGCCCTAACCTATAGTGGGGGGACTATCAATTGTCTTTCGGACATTGATAATTTTGGAAGATATTTTTTGTTAGCTTAGATTGAGGTGGCCCAGGAAGGAATCCATTCTGGGCTGGATTAAGTGTCACATATTTTTGTTTTTCTCTTCCTGTACACTTTCAGCTATAAGGGTACTGCTGCTGGGGGGAACTGTCAGTTTGATCGGGTCGGCCGTGGTGTGAGTCGACTGGAGGGTCTGCTCTCGGCCTGGTCGTTTCAGCAGGATGGCATCGAGGAAAGCTAATAAGAACAACAGTCCAAAACAAGACAATAGGAAAAGTCTCGGGAAGATTGACAAAATTTTTAGCTCCCCCACAGCAGGTAGAAATAAAGACCCTAGCGGAGAGGATGGTGTAGAGGGAGGGGGCGGGGGCGGTAGCAGTGATAGCTCCCCGCCGTGGCTGGCAGACATCTTAGCAGCCATCGGTAAATGTGACAGTTCTATCTCGGCAGTGGCAGAGCAGGTTGGAGTCATTAGGAGTGATAAGTTTGTTAAGGCAGGACCTGAATAATATCAGGGAGAGATTCAGTGAAGCTGAGAACAGGATTAGTGTCTTGGAGGATAGCATGGGCAAGATCCAAAGGGAGGTGGAGGGATTGGTAAGAGACAACACTGTGTTGAAAAGGAAAATGACTGACCTCGACGATCGCTCGAGGAGGAACAATGTCAGATTGGTTGGACTCCCAGAAGGAGTAGAGGGTAGAAGAGTGGTGGAATTTATACAGGAATGGCTGGGCTCAACACTGGGCCCTTTAGGGGGCCAGGTAAAATATGGTATAGAAAGAGCACATAGGGTCCCTGCCAAACCTCCACCGGCCGGAGGACACCCTCGCACGCTCCTTGTTAAGTTTCTTTCCTTTCAGGATAAAGAGTTGGTGAAAGTAAGAGAAGCAGGAGAGATTAAGTTTAATGGTAATAGAGTGAGCTTTTTCCCAGACTATGCTTATGAGACACAAAAGAAAAGAGCGGAGTTCATCCAAATTAAAAAGAGGTTGCAACAAAAGGATGTTAAGTACTCGCTCATTTTCCCAGCTAAGTTGAGAATCCAGTATGAAGAAAGGGCTTGGTTCTTCTCTTCCCCTGCTGAGGTCACTACATGGCTTGAACATCAAGGTTTATAACAGAGTATGTAGGTGTTAGAGGTAAACAGGATTATTATTGCTGAGGTAGAGAGACCCGAGTTTATTTTCGGGTTGATGGGGGGAGGGGGGGCTGCGGGGGGGGGGGAGGCGGTCAAGCACAGGGGGTTTTCTTTTTTTTTCTTTTCCCCCTCCCTTCCTTCTTTCTTTTTCTTCTTTGGTATTAGCTTTGGTATTGCGTATATTGACGTGGAATATTAGAGGGCTAGGGGAGAGGTGTAAAAGGTTGGCGATTATGAATGTGATTAAGAACTATCAGCCCTGCATCGTTGGTCTCCTTGAAACACACTTGGTTAGGGAATCGGTGGTTAAAGTCCATAAACATTGCACAATATCACACAACCTTCTCTAATTATGCCAGGGGGGTCTCGGTCTTGGTCCACAGGCAGATTAAATGGGTGTTATTGGATCAGCTGATGGACAAGGAGGGAAGATTTGTATGTCTTCACTGCCAGGTAGAGGGGCTAGAGTGCACTTTGGCTTTCATATATATTCCACCTCCATTTAGATCAGAGGTTCTTGAGTTGGTGTTTATGTTCGGCAATAAATATCTTGGGTCTCCGCTTCAGATTTCTGGTGATCTGAATGCAGTTGCCTGTGAGCGGGCTGACCGCTTTAGTGCTTCTATTCCTGTCCATGGCGTTGGTCAGTCCCCTCTCCCTTCAGTTTTTCGGGAGCTGGGTCTGATAGACATCTGGCGGGAGAGAAACCCGGAGGCCAGGGCCTTCTCTTGCTGGAATAAAACTAGCAATACGCAATCCAGGATTGATATTGCCTTGGTTAACACTGAAATGATTAAATGGGTACACGATATAAAGTATCTGCCTCGCTGCTTATCGGATCATGGCCCATTGTTGGTGGATCTAGATATGCAGAGACGCAGTTCTAGTCGCACTTTTAAGTTTAATGCACATTGGTTACACTTAATAGAAGAATCACCGGTATTAGATAATGAACTGGAGGAAATTTGGAGGGTTAATGTTGGTAGCGCTCCTTTAAACATGGTGTGGGATGCTTTCAAAGCTATAATTAGAGGAAAATATTTTGGCATAATTCAGGGGAAAAAGGCGCAATTTAGGAAAACTGAAGTAGAGCTTAAGGGGAATGTTCAAACACTGGATGAGAAATTTAGAGGGGATCCATCATCGGAGGCACAGAAAAATTTAGTTGAAGGACAGGAAAAACTGGATAAATACTTGTTGGAGAAGGCCCGGTCTCAAATAGGTTTTGCAGTAAGAAAGAGCTATTTGGAGTCAGGGACCCCTAATAAGGGGCTCATGGGGATCATCAGAAATCAGAGTGAGGCGAGGAAGTCCACGCCCTACGATTACCCGATGGCCACACAGTAAATTCCCCAGAAGGTATCCTGGAGGCCTTCAGGGATTACTTCCAGGATAAATATAGATCTAGTTGTAAGATGCCGGATGGAGACTTGGGGAGGTTGTTTGATCTGGCCTCGTTACCTAGAGTAACACAGGAGCAGAGTGAGATGTTGGGGGCCCCTATAGTATTAAAGGGGTTGGAGGAGGTTTTGTTGGGTGCCCCAAATGGCTCCTCTCCCGGTCAGGATGGTATTCCATTCGAAATCTATAAGAGGCATAGGAAGGTATTGCTTCCCGCTCTCCTTCAGGTCTTGGAGGGTTCAATCTCCGGGGGGGTCACTCCCCAGGTCCATGGGAGAGGCAGAAATTATTCTGATCTTAAAGGAGGGGAAGGACCCACAGGAGAGAGAATCTTACAGGCCAATCTCTTTGTTAAATGCGGACGTAAAAATGCTGGTGTGTTGGTGGCCAGGTTAAAGAAAATAGTGGGAGGCCTGGTTGGGGAAGATCAGACCGGGTTTATCCCGGGACGGCAGATAAAAACTAACCTGAGGAGATTGTTTGAGAATATGCAGTTAGCAGGTGGGGAAGGTGCCCACTCCATCCTGTCATTGGACGTGGTCAAGGCCTTTGACAGGGTGGAGTGGGGTTACCTGTGGGAGGTGATGGAGAGATTCGGGTTGGGGAAGGAGTATGTGGAGCTGGTGAAGATGTTATAAAATGATGCAAGGGCTGCTGTCACGGTTAATGGTTTACACTCAGCTGCTTTTGGACTAGGTATAGGGACCAGACAGGGATGTCCCCTCTCCCCCTCACTCTTCGCCCTTAGTATAGAGCCGCTAGCAAGCCCAATCAGGATTGATCGGGATATAATTGGCCTTTGGGCGGGGGGGGGGGGGTGAGGGGGACAGGGTGTCCCTTTATGCAGATGACATGCTTTTGTTCCTCCGGGATCCGGTGGTGGCCGTCCCTAGAATTATTGAGCTGATTCAGAACGTGGGGCAATATTCGGGCCTGGGAATAAACTGGCAGAAATCAGTATTATTGCAGCTGGCTGCAGAGGGGGATTTGTCTTTTCCGCAGCTTCAGGTTCTCGGGAGGGACCACTCCTTTAGGTACTTGGGGATTTGAGTCTCCCGGAACGTAGAGGCCTTTAGTGATCTTAATCTCGTTACCCTGATAAAAGCAACTGAGGAAAAGGTGAAGGTGTGGCACAGCTTGCCCCTCTCTAGAGCTGATCGGTTGGTATTGTTGAAGTCGGTCTGCCTTTCAATATATTTTCATCTTTGGGGTCGCCCCGGTATGGGTAGGGCAGAAGGTTTTTAAGAGGATTAGGAATATATGGAATTTCCTGATATGGGGGCGAAAACGGGTTCGCATTAAGTTGGAGTTGTTGACAGCTCCCAAGAATAGAGGCGGCTTGAACCTCCCTTCTATGGAGCTTTATTTTTTGGCCTCTCAGACCTATTGGTTTCTGGATTGGAGGGATAACCGTTTTTTCTCACATTTAAGGGGAGGGGGCCAGGGATGAGTCTCTGGACATATTTCAGATTCTTGATGCCTGGATATTAGAGAGAGGGGTTAAAGCCAAATGGCCTATGGTGGATGCTCTGGTTAAAACCTGGAGGGAGATTAAAAGGTGTTTGGACCTGAGGGGCTTTCTTAGTTTTTCTTCTTTATGGGACCATAGTAGTTTGGTGGAGGTTGGGAAACTGGGGGCACTCCACAGAATTTTTGGTCAGGACCTAAGGTTGATCACGGACATGGTGATTATGGGGAAAATTAAAACATGGGAACGGGTTAAGTTAGAGTATGGTTTTAGAGACACCCGATGGTTTGATCATCTACGGCTTTCCAGGGGGTGGATATGAGAAGGGTGGAGGATGGAATAAGGGTGAACACTAGAAAAGTTGAGAGGGATGGGAAGGAGATCTAATGGGGTATCCATACTCTATAAATGTTTCCTATTAGAAAGAAAGTTGGATTTTGGGAGTCAAAAGGCCTGGGAAAGAGAGATTGGGGGGGAAGGGGGACTGGACTGGAACTGGACAGTAGTTTATAGTAATATCAAAAAAGCAGCACCCTCGGCGAACCAGCAGCTGATCCAATTTAACATTATTCATAGATTATATTACACCCCCCCCCCCCTCTTTCCTGTGTAAAATTAAAAAGAGGACTGATGATCTTTGTCCGAGATGCTTAAAGAAGAGAGGGGACTTTGTTCACATGCTCTGGTCATGTGAAAAATTGGGCCAGTTTTGGACCGGGGTCTCCCAGGGGATAAACTAGACTATTGGTATGACCCTAGAGGAAGATTTCAGTTTGTTCATACTGGGGGATACCTCGGGACTCCCTGCCGGGACATCGGGGAAACAGAAAAGGTGTCTGTTGAGGAATGGGGTCAATGTGTGAGGTGGTATGATTGTGGGAAGGAGGCGAGGGGGTAAAGTGTTGTGGATGCAGGTTTTTTTTTTTTTCTTTTCCGGCCCTCCTGTGTTTGCCGCGTTTGGGGCTGGAGGGGGGGGGGGTTGAATTTGGTTGACTTAATAAAAGTTTGTTGTGATTGGCCCATCTGGGGCAGGGGGGGGGGGGAGGGTTAGGGGAATAGGAGGGGGTGGTTCAGGTTTTTATGCTTTTTATATGTTGCAATCTTGAGGTGTTTAGGTAATTGTATCGTGTTATAAAGTGTCCTTTTTGTATCTAAAATTGAAAAGAAATAAAAAAAAAAAAAAAAAGGTTGAAAATGACAAGTGTCCATCAAATTCAACCTGTGTTGATCCAGAGGAAGGCAAAAAAACCCTCGTGAGGCAGACGACAGTAGCTTTATCACAGGGGAAAAATTCCTTCCTAACTCCATAATGGCGATCAGAATAATCCCTGGATCAACGTGACCCCTGAAATAGGAATAAGGGACAGAATTGAGATAATGTAGAACTCCAATGAGGTGTGGTACGCCTTGAAGCGATCCAGTATGCAGAGGCCGGGGTGATCAGGACAGGTGTAACACTGGAAAATGGTGTCCCTCTTGATCCCCCTGTTACGCCACACTCTGCACTTCTTCTGGGGTCTCCCGTTCTCCAGTGTGGGGGACGTCACCTGGAAAATGTTGTCCTGGTGCGATACGGGGTCCTTCATATCCAGAAGCGCTGGGTCCGCTCCATGGCTGCTAAATATTAGGGCTTTATTACTACTGCTGATATTTTCGGATCGTGCCGCAAGCTACAGTAGCTCGGGCAGCGAGGGACCAGAAGAGGGGGTGCTGGTATAAAAGTTATCCCCGTACAGGTAGTAACCTTTATCCAGCAGTGGGAAGAGCAGGTCCCAAACAATTTCCCCACTAACTCCGAGGATGGGTGGGTGGGGGTTCATCTGGGGGCTGGATTCGGGTGTCCCTTCCTTCATACACTGTAAGGATAACCCTTTCTGCATTCCGCAGCTGGCACCCGCCGGCGGACTGATGCAGGTGCGCGTCTCCTCTCGTGTCACACTCCATTCTATGCACGGGCGGATTCTGCCCTCTGTCCAAAGAATGAACGTGTTCATTCTTTGGACGGACAACGGAATCCGCCCGTGCATAGGATGGAGTCTATGACACGGGGGGAGACACGCGCCTGCATCAGTACACCGGCGGGTGACAGCTGCGGAATGCACAAAGGGTTATCCTTCTCCATTCCGCAGTGTGCCCACCCTATATCTGTAATTGTACCCTGAGGTACTCTCACAGAGTTTGTAGAATTTCACGCCATACCGTCATCTCTTATTGGGACTGTACTGGCGGAAAAGACGTGTCTGGGGGGGGCAGCGTACGCTACGCTACCCCCCAGACACGTCACTGGATGATGAGGATGAATGGAGGAAAGAAGTATCCCCCCATTCATCCTCACTGGCTGTTTCGATGTCGGAGGCAATAATAGCGTATGCGTCCAACACCGAAAACTCCCTGGGGGCCATCTTTATACGGGGATTGGTATATGGGGTATGTAAATGTGTAGTGTAAAACTTTATTTCATGTAGTGTGGTGTAGTGTAGTGTTTTTTACGTGGTTTTTTTGGCAGTAAGAAAAATTATACCTACGCCAAGAAAGGAGCTGCTGATAAATGCCGCACTTATGTGCGGCACTTATCAGCAGGCAGTGGCGGTGGGATATGGGGGGGGGGGGAAATGCCCCTACGCCAAAAAAGGAGGAGTTGCTGATCAGCGGCGTACTTACATGCGATGCTGATCAGCACTCAGCGGCGTTAGGGCGCAAAAAAAAGAAAAGAAAATGGAAAAAAAAAATCTTTTTAACCCAAAGCAACTGATCAGTGAATGATATTCACTGATCAGCCGCTAGGAGGCAGTAGAGCGACGCTGCCGGAGATTGCCGAGGCCCGCCGAACCCGAGGACCCGCTAACAGCCGCGGTCCCGGGCTGCATATAGCACCCGAGATCGCGGCAGTTCAGAGCAGGGTCACCACCCGGCCCCCCTCTTAATGCCCCTAGCGATGCCAGGATGTACAGTAACATCCTGATGCAGCTAGGTGCTAACAACTGCATTTAACTGTGATAATTAGCAGGTGCGGCGATTGTGCGCACCCAATAGCAGCCATGGTCCCGGGCTGCAGAAAGCAGCTGGGATCGCGGCAATTCAGAGCGGCACTTCCTACTATGGGAAGGGGTTAAATCATAATGGCAACCAAAAACATCCAAATGACCCTGATTAAAAGTTTACATACCCCAGTTCTTAATACTTAGTATTGCCCCCTCTAACATCAATGACAGCTTGAAGTCTTTTGTGGTATTTGTGGATGAGGCTTTTTTTCTCAGATTGTAAAGCGGTCCATTCTTCTTGGCAAAAAGCCTTCAGTTCCTGTAAATTCCTGGCCTGTCTTGCATGAACTGCATGCTTGAGATCTCCCCCGAGTGAAACAATGATATTGAGGTCAGGAGACTCAGATGGCCACTCCATAACCTTCACTTTGTCCTGCTGTAATCAATAACAGGTTAACTTGGCCTTGTGTTTTAGATCGCTGTCATGCTGCAAAGTCCAAGTACATGAGCAGCCTCCGGGCTGATGAGTGCAACTTTGCCTACAGTATATGCTGATAACGTGCTGCATTCACCTTTCCTTCAACTTTGACCAAGTTTCCTGTGCCTTTTTTACACACGTCCCAAAAACATCAGCTATCCACCTCCATTTTGTAGGCAATATACTTTAATTCTGCGGAATTCCATCACCTGTACGCACTCACTGAATTCCGACGAATTTATCCGTAAGAATTCCGTAGTCTGAACCCACCCTTATGGCTTTCTTCTGGCAATTTGACAATGCAGCACTTTTTTCTTCAGTGCCTCTTTATCGTGCATCTTGAAACCGACACACACCTATTTTTCAGAGACTCTGTGTGGGTTTTTCATTGCATCCCGAACAATTTTCCTGGCAGTTGTGGCCGAAATTCTTGCTGGTCTACCTGACTGTGTTTTTTTTTTTTTTTTAGAGCCCCTAATTTTCCATTTGTTAATAAAAGTTTGAACACTGCTGACTAGCATTATCTGTTCCATAGCTATAACAACAAAGTGAAAGTTCTGGAGTGGCCATCGGAGTCTCCTGACCTCAATATTATTGAGCCATTCTGGGGAGATCTCAAGCACGCAGTTCATGCAAGGCGGCCCAGGAATTTACAGGAATGTAGGTGAACCACGGCACACTATAGTTCAAAGTGAAGATAATTTTTATTTATTCAAAATGCAAGGTCTTTGTTTCAACCAGAATGTATAAGAAAAAGGTAATGAGACCGTAAATCCTGTGTAGCAACGTAACACAACGTTTGCTGAATAGGAGCAAAGAAAGATATCCAGAATCAAGACAATGGAGTATATATACATAAATGGATACAAGCATGGCGTATAAACAATAATTATACACAAAGTAACATACATATATAGCTGGAAAAGTTTAAAGCTTAGAATATAAAACAGCATAGGTACAGTTGAGGTATGATGTATATCAATGTTGACTGAACAGAATTTGCTGTGCAGCATAATGGAGTATGATGTGACACATATCCACCTAATGGAGGATGGAATGATAATATACAGGGTAACAGATAAGTGTGGATGATATCTCAGATATATAGAGAAGCTCCATAAAGCTGTGCAACACTGCCCTGCACTGGACACTTCCAGTATCCAACAAGAAGTATTGCTATGAACATAATGGGGGAGATTTATCAAATATGGTGTAAAGTAAAACCACCTTTCACTTTTAAAAGAGTCTGTAAGGAATGAAAGGTGGAATCTGATTGGTTGCTAGGGGCAACTGAGCCAGTTTCACTTTACACCACGTTTGATAAATCTCCTCTGATGTGTTAACAGAAATCCTAACTAGATTTGCATTTCCAGGAAAATACATAGTACTTGAAAAGAGTGCCCTTTGAAAAGTGACTTGCCTTTAAGAGAAACTTTAACCCTGGGTGCCATCCCTTTAAGAGCGACTTGGGTCCCATTCCTTAAAGGGACCCAGGTGGCTCTTAAAGGGACCCAGGTGGCTCTTAAAGGGACCCAGGTGGCTCTTAAAGGGACCCAGGTGGCTCTTAAAGGGACCCAGGTGGCTCTTAAAGGGACCCAGGTGGCTCTTAAAGGGACCCAGGTGGCTCTTAAAGGGACCCAGGTCGCTCTTAACCTCTTAAGAACGGAGCCCAAAATGGCCTTAAAGAGTCACTGTCGAATTTATTTTTTTGCACAAATCAATTGGCCCAGCAATTTCAAGAAACTTTGGTATTGGGTTTATTAGCCAAATATGCAAATATCTGCATTTAAAAAGCCTTTTCCAGGTCCCCTCCTCTTTTCCATCCACTCCAAAAAATCAGGAAATTGTGACTTGTTGCATCAGACGTACTCAGTCTGGTCTATAGAGAGGGGAGGGGGGAGGAGGAAGGAAAGAGTTAGCCGACAGCAGAAAGCAGATAACAGAGAATTACAGGCATGGAGCTGGGTGACAGCTGTAATCAGAGCTCAGAGACGTCAGGGGAGATAAAGGGTGAGGTATTTGTAGATTAACTTTCAGGAACTTACCTTTCCGGGCTCCAACGACGTCTGTTTCCAGCTCGGCTCCGACGGCCGGCTCAGGAGCGTTCTGTCGCTCTGCCCGCCGGAGCCAAGTGACGTCACGGAGACCTGACAGCGTCCCTGACAACTGGCACTCAGCTGAGCAGCTTCTATGTAGGCTGAGTGACGGATCGCTCTGCCACTCAGCCTGCAGTGCTGCAGCTGAATTGTGTCTGGACTCAGGAGGCCGGACCAATCAGCCTTTGGTCCGGGCTCCTGATCCAGTATAAAAGTAAGTCAAAGCCAGCCTCTAATCGCTAGCTATTAGGTTCATTCTGATCCCAGCTCCCCTTGTCCTTTTCCTGCAAAACCCGTCCTAATTCCTTTCTGCCTGACTTACTCATGTTCTGACCTCCGCCTGACTTTTGACTATCCCTTGTGTTACTGATTTTGTACTGCGTTGCCTGTGTGGTTTGACCCGGATTGTTCTACTACTTTATGTTGTGTTTGTCTGTCTGTCTTGTTCTGTGTTTCACTTACTCAGCATAGGGAACGCATTCGTGGTTGTCCGCAACCGTTTAGGGTCGACCGAGGCAAGTAGGTAGGGTAAGTGGGTGGGTTCAGTTCCAGGGCCCACTGTCTCTGTCCTGTTTGTGCTTGCCAGTCCTGACATTAACTCTTTGTTGTTTTATTTAGCTCTCTCCATAGTAGAACAATGAAAACAGGGGGGAGAGCCTCAAACTGCTTTTTCATGATAAAAATGAATTTTTCGGCTAATAACCCCAATGACATAGTTTCTTAAAATCGCCTGGACTATTGATTTCTGCAAAAACTATTTCACGACAGTGACACTTTAACCCTTTAACCCCTTAAGGACCGGAGCAAATTTTATGAATATGACCTGTGTCACTTTATTCATTAATAACTTCGGCATGCTTTCACCTATACGGCTGATTCTGAGAATGTTTTCTCGTGACATATTGTACTTCACATTTCTTATAAATTGAAGTCGATACTTATAACGAATCTTTATGAAAAAAACCAAAATAACGTGAAAAATTGTGAAAAAATGCATTTTTCAACTTTAAAACTTTTCTGCTTTTACAGAAAATGGTTATACCACAAACTATATATATTAAATAGCATTAGCAATATGTCTACTTTATGATGGCGGCATTTATTAAACTAGATTTCATTTTTTTTAGACAATAGAAAGCGTAAAACATAAGCAGCAAATTTCAAAATCAGATATTTTTAGGGACCTGTTCAGGTTTCAAGTGTATTTGAGGGGCCTGTATGTTAGAAAGCCCCACAAAGCACCCTATTTCAGAAACTGCACCACCCACACTCTGCAAAAGCACATCCAGAAAGTGTTTTAACCCTTTAGGGGAGTCACAGAAATAAAAGCCAAGTGCGTAAGAAATTTGAAAATTTTAATTTTCTGTGCAGAGATTTTTTTGTAATCCAATATTTTTCATAAATATAAACCTTTTACCAGAGAAATTCGCACCAATACTGATTGCCCCATTTCTGCAGTTTATAGAAATACCCCATATGTGGCCCTATTGTGCTATTTTTGACGCAACCACAAGCCTCAGATATAAAGGAGCGCCCAGGGAATTTCAATGGCTCCATTATATTTGGTCATTTCTGACTGTACCACTTCAGGTTGGCAGAGGCTCTGGGGTGCCAAAACATAAAAAACACCCCTAAAGGGACACCATTTAGAAAACTACACCCCTCAAGGAATGTAACAAGGGGTGCGGTGAGCATCTGGACCCCACAGGTGCTTCACAGATTTTCCGAACAATATGGCGTGAAAAAAGACAAAAGTAGTTTTTACACTAAAACGTTGTTCTAGCCTTCAATTTTTCATTCTCACAAAGGGATAAAAGGAAAAAAAACCACCAAAACGTGTAGTGCAGTTTCTCCCGAGTACGGAAATACCCCACATGTGGACATAAAGTGCCAAGCGGGAGCAAGACGAGCCTCCAAAGGGAAGGAGCGCCAATTGGCTTTTGGAAGCTGAGTTTCACTGGAATGGATTTCAAGGGCCATGTCGCATTTACAGAGCCCTCGTGCTGCCAAGACACAAACCCCCCCACAAGTGACCCCATTCTGGAAACTACACTCCTCAAGGAATCTAGCAAGGGGTGCAGTGAGCATATGGACCCCACTGGTGACGGGCACAAATGTGGAACAATGTGACGTGAAAGTGAAAATTTTCATTTTTTCACTTTCACGGCACAAATCTGCCCATCATCAAGGGGTGCATATCCTCACTGCACACCTTGTTAAGATTCCTTGAGGGGTGTAGTTTCCAGAATGGTCCCTTGTGGGGGGTTTACAGTGTTTTGGCAGCACAAGGGCTCTGTAAATGCGACATGGCGTTCATCATCCATTCTAGCCAAACCCAACCTCCAAAATCCAAATGGCGCTCCTTCCCTTCGGAGGCTTGCCCTGCGCCCACATAGCACTTTATGTCCATATGTGGGGTATTTAAGGACTCGGGTGAAATTGCTCTACACATTGTGTTTTTTTCTCTTTTAACCCCTTGTGAAACGATAAATTCAAGGCTAGACCAACATTATAGTATAAAAAAAAAATGTAATATTTCATTTTCACGCCACATTGTTCCACATTTGTTCCCGTCACCAGTGGGGTCCATATGCTCACTACACCCCTTGTTACATTCCTTGAGGAGTGTCGTTTCCATAATGGGGTCACTTGTGGGGGGTTTCAACTGTCTTGGCAACACAGGGGCCTTTAAAATGCAACATGGCCCCTCGAAATCCATTCCATCCAAATCCAGCCTCCAAAAACCAAATGGCGCTCCTTCCCTTTGAAAGCTTACCCTGCACCCGCATGGCGCTATATGTCCACATGTGGGGTATTTGCTCTACACATTTTTTTTTTTTTATCTTTTAGCCCCTTGTGAAAACGAAAAAAATCAAGACAAGATCAATAATTTAGAGTAAAAAATTTTTTAAAATTACACTAAATGTTGGTCTAGCCTTGATTATTTTCCATTTCCACAAGGGGTTAAAAAAGAAAATAAACGCAAAACGTGTAGGGTAATTTCCCCTGAATACGAAAATACCCCACATGTGGACATAATGTGCCATATGGGCACAGGGCAAGCCACCAAAGGGACAGAGTGCCATTTAGAGGCTGGAGGCCATGTCGCAATTACAAAGCTCCTGTGCTGCCAGGAAAGTAGAAACCCCCCACAAATGACCCCATTCTGGAAACTACACCCCATAAGGAATCTAACAAGGGGTGCAGTGAGCATATGGACCCCACTGGTGACGGGCAGATATGTAGAATATGTGGTGTGAAAATAAAAAATACGGCCGTCACCAGGGGGCCATATCCCCACTGCCCCCCTTGTTAGATTCCTTATGGGGTGTAGTTTCCAGAATGGGGTCACATGTGGGGGGTTTCTACTGTCCAGAGGCTTTGTAATTGCATCATGGCACGTCTCTAATGGGAATGGCGGCCATACCTATTTAGTGGGGGAAAAGGGACAATTCTAATTTATTTGGGGGTATTAGGCCAATTATAAGTCTATAAGGTTGAAAATGACAGGTGTCCATCAAATTCAACCTGTGTTGATCCAGAGGAAGGCAAAAAACCCTCAGAAGGCAGACAGTAGCCTCATCACTGTGAAAAAAATCCTTCCCGACTCCATAATGGCGATCAGAATAATGCCTGGATCAACGTGACCCCTGAAATAGGAATAAGGGGAAGAATTTAGATAATGTAGAACTCCAATGACGTGTGGTACGCCTTTAAGCGATCCTGTATGCAGAGGCTGGGGGGGGATCAGGACAGGTGTCACACTGGAAAATGGTGTCCTTCCTGATCCCCGTTACGCCACACTCTGCACTTCTTGTGGGGGACGTCACCTGGAAAATGTTGTCCTGGTGCGATATGGGGTCCTTCATATCCAGAAGCGCTCGGTCCGCTGCATGGCTGCTAAATATTAGGGCTCTATTACGGCTTCTGATATGTTCGGATCGTGCAGCAAGCTACAGTAGCTCAGGCAGCGAGGGACCGGAAGAGGGGGTGCTGGTATAAAAGTTATCCCCGTACAGGTGGTAACCTTTATCCAGCAGTGGGAAGATCAGTTCTCGAACGATCTTCCCACTAACTCGGAGGATGGGGGGGGGCATCTAGGGGCTGGATTCGGGTGTCCCTTCATAGGCCCCGTTCCCACTGAGCAAAGCTAGCGGAATTCCGTGACGGAATTGTCCGCCTCCCGCTCATAATGGGAGTCTATGGGAGGCGCGCGCTCCTGCCCTGTCCGCGCTGAAGAATGAACATGTTCATTCTTCAGCGCGTACAGAGCAGCAGCGCGCGCCTCCCGTAGACTCCCATTATGAGCGGGAGGCTAACGGCATTCCGCGGCGGACAATTCCGTCGCGGAATTCCGCTAGCTTTGCTCAGTGGGAACGGGGCCATACACTCTAAGGGTACGTGCACTCTGTGGAATGGAGAAGGATAACCCTTTGTGCATTCGGCAGCTGGCAACGGCCGGCGGACTGATGCGGGCGTGCGTCTCCGTCCGTGTCATAGACTCCATTCTACGCACGGGCGAATTCCGCTCTCCATCCAACGTTTTCATTCTTTGGATGGATGATGGAATCCGCCCGTGCATAGAATGGAAACTATGACATTGGCGGAGAGGCACGCACCTGCTCGCATCAGTCCGCCGGCGGGTGCCAGCTGGGGAATGCACAAAGGGTTATCCTTCGCCATTCCGCAGTGTGCACGTACTCTAAATCTGTAAATGTACCCTGAGGTACTCTCACAGAGTTTGTAGAATTTCACGCCATACCGTGATCTCGTACTGAGATGGTACTGGCGGAAAAGAAGTGTCTGGGGGGCTACGCTACGCTACCCCCAGACAATCACTGGATGATGAGGATGAATGGAGGAAAGAAGGATTCCGCCCCATTCATCCTTACTGGCTGTTTTGGTTTCGGAGGCAATAATAGCGTATGCGTCTGACACCGTAAACACCCTGGGGGCCATTTTTATATGGGGATTGGTATATGGGGTATGTAGTGGTGTAGTGTAAAACTTTATTCAATGTAGTGTAGTGTTTTTTACGGTTTTTTAACATTAAGTATAAAAAAAAACCTACGCCAAAAATGGTGTTGCTGATAAATGCCGCACTTATGTGCAGCACTTATCAGCAGACCGTGGCAGAGGGATATAGAAAAAAAACACCCTACGCCAAAAAGGAGGAGTTGCTGATTAGCAGCGCACTTACATGCGATTTAGATCAACACTCAGCAGCGTAAGGGTGCAGAAAAAAAAAAAAAAAACATTTACTACATGCTGCAAATCCCTATAGCTGCTGATAAGTGCATTACACTTATGCTAGAGGCTAGAGCCGCTAGAGGGCAGTAGAGCGCCGAAAAAAAGTCGAGGACATCCGAGGGGCCGACGGAAAAGGCAGAAGATCCGAATGGAAGAAGATGACGTCACGGGACCCAGGAAGAGACTGATCGGGACCCCAGGATCCAGTGAGTATGGCCAAATACAAGCTCTGGACCCCTCAGCTACCTAGCTGAGGGGTCCAGAGCAGGTATTTATTACTTTTGGGGACTTTGGCGATGGGGTCACGGCGATGGGGACGTGGCACCGTGGCCACTATTACTTTTAACAGTAATGGTGGTCGGTGCTGTCTCGGACAGCACCGGCCGCCATTATTTTCCGGGTCATCGATGGCCCGGAAAGGTGCCGATCGCCGCTATTGGCTGATCTGAACTGATCAGCCAATAGCTGCGATCGTCGGCATGGGGGGGGGGGGGGGACAGGGAGACATGGGCTGCAGTGTATTTCAGCAGGCCATCTCTCCCGATCGCATGAGGCTAGTCCGCGGCGCCCTCTTAAAGGACCCGCGTACCGGTACGTCATGGGTCCTTAAGAGGTTAAGGATGGGGCCAATTTTCGGTTTTGCGTTTTTGTTTTTTCCTCCTTGTGTTTAAAAGGCCATAGCACTTGCATTTTTCCACCTAGAAACCCACATGAGCCCTTATTTTTTGCGTCACTAATTGAACTTTGCAATGATAGGCAGAATTTTTGCATAAAGTACACTGCTAAACCAGAAAAAAATTCAGTGTGTGGTATGGTGAAATTGAAAAAACAAAAAAAAAAAAAAAACGCATTTCTTTTATTTCGAGGCAGGGGGGGGGGGGGGGGTATTTGTTTTTGCGCCATTCGCCCTGGGGTAAAACTGACTTGTTGTGTATGTTCCTCCAGTCGTTACGATTAAAACGATATATAACATGTACAGTATAAATTTTCTTTTATCTGATTTTATTCTTGGTGTAATCTATAGACCCCCCAACATTACTGAGGGGATAGATGGTCAGTTGAATAGACAAATAGAGCGGGCTGTCCGGGAGGGAACAGTAGTGGTAATGGGGGACCTCAACTACCCAGATATAGATTGGAGTCACGGTTCAGCTAAAACCACAAAGGGGAGGGAATTTCTTAACCTACTGCAGGATAATTTTCTGGGCCAGTTTGTGGAGGAGCCAACTAGAAGTGATGCCTTGTTGGATCTGGTTATTTCTAACAACGCTGAGCTGGTTGGGGATGTCACTGTCCATGAACACCTGGGTAATAGTGACCACAATATAGTGACTTTTAGCTTAAAGTGTAGAAAAGAAAAACATGTTGGGAGGGCAAAAACTCTTAATTTTAAAAGGGCCAATTTTCCTGGGTTAAGGGCAGAACTTCAGGGCACAGACTGGGAGCGTGTGCTATCACATACTGATACAGCTAATAAATGGGAAATCTTCAAATCCACATTAAATAACTGTACTGCCAAATATATTCCTATGGGTAACAAATATAAACGGTTAAAATCAAATCCCACATGGCTTACAACCGAGGTTAGAAGGGCTATAAATGAGAAAAAAGGGGCATTCAAAAAATATAAATCAGAGGGGTCAGCTGTGGCATTTAAACATTACAAAGAAGTCAATAAAATCTGTAAAAATGTAATAAAAGAAGCAAAAATTCACAATGAAAGGCAGGTAGCCATAGATAGCAAAAGAAACCCCCCAAAATTCTTCAAATATATTAATGCAAAAAAAACAAGTTTAGAGCATGTAGGACCCCTAAATAATGGCAAAGGGGAATTAATAACTGGGGATCAGAAGAAAGCTGAGTTACTTAATGGGTTCTTCAGCTCTGTATATACAAAAGAAGAGGATGGAGCAGTTGTGGGTGGGGCCAGTACTGAGGTGGGTGGGGCCAGTGCTGCTAACACATGTAATGTACTGAACTGGTTTACTATAGATATGGTCCAAGATGAATTAAACAAACTCAATGTAACCAAAGCTCCAGGGCCTGATGGATTACACCCCAGAGTTCTTAGGGAACTCAGTTCTGTAAGTTCTCTACCCTTGTATGAAATATTCCGTGATTCTTTGCTTACTGGTATTGTGCCGAGGGACTGGCGTAAGGCAAATGTAGTGCCGATCTTCAAAAAGGGCTCTCGAACTTCCTCAGGTAACTATAGACCTGTAAGCTTAACGTCCATTGTGGGGAAACTATTTGAGGGGCTTATAAGAGACTACATCCAGGAATATGTAGTGGCTAATAGTATTATAGGTGATAACCAGCATGGTTTTACTAAGGACAGAAGCTGTCAAACCAACCTAATATGTTTCTATGAAGAGGTAAGTAGAAGCCTGGATGGCGGCACGGCTGTGGATATCGTGTACCTGGATTTTGCTAAAGCGTTTGACACTGTGTCCTCATGGACGTCTGATGGGTAAGTTAAAGTCTATCGGTTTGGAAAATTTTATGTGTAACTGGATTGAAAACTGGCTTAATAACTGGCTTAATAATCATACCCAGAGAGTGGTGGTCAATGATTCCTACTCCGAATGGTCCCCGGTAATAAGTGGTGTACCCCAAGGGTCAGTACTGGGCCCTCTTCTGTTTAACTTGTTTATTAATGATATTGAGAATGGAATTAACAGCAATGTTTCTATCTTTGCAGATGACACCAAGCTTTGTAGTACAGTACAGTCTATGGAGGATGTGCAGATGTTACAGGATGACTTAGACACACTGAGTGTTTGGGCGTCCACTTGGCAAATGATGTTCAATGTGGATAAATGTAAAGTTATGCACCTGGGTACTAATAACCCACATGCATCATATGTCCTGGGGGGAGTTACTCTGGGAGAGTCGCTGATGGAGAAGGATCTGGGTGTACTTGTAGATAATAGACTACAGAACAGCACACAATGTCAGTCAGCTGCTTCTAAGGCCAGCAGGATATTGTCATGCATTAAAACAGGCATGGACTCTCGGGACAGGGATATAATATTACCGCTTTATAAAGCTTTGGTGCGGCCCCATCTGGAGTATGCTGTCTAGTTTTGGAACCCGATTCATAAAAAGGATGTTCTAGAGCTGGAGAGGGTACAAAGACGGGCAACTAAACTAATAAGGGGAATGGAGCATCTTAGTTATGAGGAGAGATTAAAAGAATTACATTTGTTTAGTCTGGAGAAGAGACGTTTAAGGAGAGATATGATTAACTTATTTAAATATAAAAATGGCCCCTACAAGAAACATGGGGAAAAGATGTTCCAGGTAAAACCCCCTCAAAGGACAAGATGGCATTGCCTCCGCCTGGAGAAAAAAAGGTTTAATCTCCGGAGGCGACAAGCCTTCTTTACAATGAGAACTATGAATCTGTGGAACAGTCTACCACAGGATCTGGTCAAAGCAAAAACAGTAGAGGGCTTCAAAACCGGCCTAGACAAGTTCTTAGAGCAAAATAATATAAATGCATATGTATAGAACCTATCACCCCTCCCCCTTCTCCGTATCCATCCCCTCCTTGGTTGAACATGTGTCTTTTTTCAACCGTATTAACTATGTAACTATGTAAGTACCACAAAAATTAAAGAAGGGCCCAAAGTGACCAGTGTGAACACGGTGACAGACAAAAATGTTGCCTTTAAGAGGACTTGGGTAAGAAAGTCCACTTTATATGTGATGGTAAGCCTGGTGCGGATGATTGTATTACATTGCAGAGCCAGACAGACTTGAGTGATGCATCTAGTGAGGTTAATGGTGGTGTTCACAAAGTAGCAGAAGAACAGCCACTTATTGTTGTAGAATCTCTGCTTTGTCAGGTCCCAGAAGCTGGTCCTGTGGCTAATGTTAACAAGTCTCAAGCAGCAGGTGATGATATGGTGGGAAGAGAAGCTCAGGAACTAGAGCTTGTGTTGGGTCACACATTGCTTCTCACAGGCTATCTTGAAGTTGTCTTGAAGCTGATTAAAATGGTGAAGAGTTAACACTGGAGTAATTGTGTCCTCAATACAAGGATGTGCATGAAGGAGTTGATGTGAAGATTCTAACTTCTAAATTCTAAAACTGAAAGTGGTTGCGGTCTGTATGTTGCCCTGTCTGGGTTGAGAGGTAGTGATGCAGTGTCTGAGCAGAGTGTGGATCGTATAGTCACATCCAATGTATCTCTTAATGAGAGGTTTCATGTTGCCAAGGGTAACAACCTGGATGTTATCAATAGGGAAACCGAACTGCATATGAGAACTAGATGTGCATTTTCAGGAAAAAAAGTGCTTGAAAAGAGAGCCCCTTTAACAGTGACTTCCCTTTAAAGGGAACCAATCACCCAGAAAATCAATGTAAAGACAAGGATATGTGCTGATAGATCACCCAGCACACTTCCCAAATATGCCCCTGTAACCTCTGTGCCCCCCTCAATTAGACAGTAATCTTACTTTGTTCAGGTCACGCGCTGTATGTAAATTTTTGCTAAGTAGTCCTGGTGGGCGTATGTAGTCACGGTCCGGGGGCGTATCTAGTCACGGTCCGGGGGCGTATCTAGTCACGGTCCGGGGCTGTAATCACGCCCAGAGGGGCGTGATTCGGAGGCTTGCGGTCCAGTGACGTCATCCGGCGGCTTGCGTTCCGCGTCGCGGCCGCGCTGACGTGTTCGGGAACCCGCGCATGCGCAGTACGGCGGGAAACGACGCTGACGTACTGCGCATGCGCGGGTTCCCGAACACGTCAGCGCGGCCGCGACGCGGAACGCAAGCCGCCGGATGACGTCACTGGACCGCAAGCCTCCGAATCACGCCCCTCTGGGCGTGATTACAGCCCCAGACCGTGACTACATACGCCCCCGGGCCGTGACTAGATACGCCCCCGGACCGTGACTACATACGCCCACCAGGACTACATACGCCCACCAGGACTAGTTAGCAAAAATTTACATACAGCGCGTGACCTGAACAAAGTAAGATTACTGTCTAATTGAGGGGGGCACAGAGGTTACAGGGGCATATTTGGGAAGTGTGCTGGGTGATCTATCAGCACATATCCTTGTCTTTACATTGATTTTCTGGGTGATTGGTTCCCTTTAAGAGAGACTTTAACCATTTAAGAGGACTTTGGTACAGTCCCTTTAGGAGCGACTTTTAAAAACGACTTAGGTACCACCCCTTGAAAAGCAACCTTGGTGCCATCCCTTTAAGAGTGACTTTTATACTGTCCCTTTAAGAGCGAATTTGGCCCCAGCCCTTTAAGAACAACTTTGATACCGTCCTTTAAGAGTGACTTATGTGTAGTCTCTTTAAGAGCGACTTTGGTACTGTCCCATTAGGAGCAAATTAGGTCGGGCCCTTTGTACTGAAACTTCAAGGGTGCCTTCACACGTAAGGGATCTGCAGGGGATTTCTCGTTAACCCCCCCACCCCCCGGTTTGCATGCTCCAGGGCTCCACCTTTATTACTTGGCCACACGTCCCGCGCAGCGCACTGATTGGCAAGTAATAAAGGTGCTTCGGGGTCCTCCGGCATCTTCAGGTTCCTCAATGAAAACTACCAGCACTGCTTCTGAGATGAACGGTACTGTTCCATCTCAGTCACTGATTGGCTGAGTGGGCTGTCACTGCCAGTACAACTTTAACTGGGAGCTGAACTGTAGTTTTACCCAGCCACCACTACACAGTGATACAGCCAACTGCTCCCTGTCCCTTCACTGTGCAGTGCAAAACAGCCAGAAAACCTTCATGCAAAGGTATAGGTGACCAATATATATACACATCGGGCAAAGTCCATGGCTGCAAATACATGAAATGTCCTGGTATTGAGGTTTTATGTATATAGATTCAATGAGAAAGTAAATTGTGTTCTGTGAACGGCAATATACTTCTGAGACTGAAGAGGGACATGTAGACAAGTGAGAATGGGTGGGTAGGAGGTGAAGCATGCACCTCAGGGCTGGAAGTGGAGTGGACAATATCGAAAAAAAGGGGGGTAACAGGTCCTCAAGAAAGACTGAAACGAGGTTTATGGTAGAGGAGTACAGATATTTAATAAGAAATAAGGATAGGGGGGTTGGCATGGCCTGCACTGCATGGAGACAGACGTGTGAGAGCTCCGCTCCGTGCATCTAGACTCTGAAGCTGCACACACCGGCTATCACCTGGGGAAACCTACACCTGCAAGTGACGATGAGTTCTCAGGGAACCAGCAGGACCTCCAAAAAAGCAAATAAGAAGACTGAGTTAACTCACTGAATTCTTCTCCGTGGCGCACTCCCAAGATGGCGACGAGAGCCCTGCTCCAGCAATGCAGGACGCTGAGCGAGAAGATGGAGACTCCCACAGGCGTCCAAGTACAGGCAGATACCTGCCGATGACTCCGGGATCACCTACCAACTCGGTCCTGTCGGAGGTAAGCTCGGCATCACGAGCAGCAGACAAAACGGGCACGGCGTCTGCATCTGCGGCTCTGGAGCCACCTGCCTTTAATTTTATGTCCCGTCTCTATACAATGACTGACGCTGCAAGTGAGAAACCAGTTACAGAAGCAACTATACGCTCCTTGCTCTTTGAGCTCCGTGCTTCATTACAGCATGACATTCAATCTGCTCTTTTGAGCGTACAAAAAGATTTTTCAGATTTGGGTGAGCGTACCGCACGTATGGAGAGCAAAATGGCAGACTTTGCCAAAGCACACAATACTGTGGCAGATGCTAGTATTGCATTAGAGGAACAAGTGGAGGCGCTAAAACTTAAAATGGCCGACTTGGAGGACAGGTCGTGCCGAAACAACGTGCGGTTCAGAGGCATACCGGAATCGGTTAAGCCAGATCAGCTCTCTGAATTCCTTACTGATTTATTTGTGGTGCTGATACCAGACGCGCAGCAATTGGAACTAACTATTGACCGAGCACACCGTATCCCAAAACCTAAAGCACTGCCTCACACGCTGCCCCGTGATGTAATTGCACATCTCCACTTCTTTCAGTTTAAGGATTAACTGATGTATGCTGCGCGCACCACTACTTCCCTACCAGATCGTTTTAAAGAGATTCAACTATTTCCAGACCTTTCAGCGGTCACACTGGCAAGACGGCGTGAATTCGCAGTAGTCACAAAAGTCTTACGGGAGCAACAAATCCCCCACAAGTGGGGTTTTCCCATGAAGTTGGTGGTCACCTGGGATGGATCCAAGCACATTGCTACTAAACCGTCTCAAGTGCTACAGTGGTTTGACAGATTGCAAATTCCTACTGGTTTAGCATCAAGCTACAACAACCAAGAGCGCAGTTCTCCACCCCGGCGAACGGCTGAAGAATGGTCGCTGACCACATCTGGGAGAAGATCACCTCACTGAAGTCCCACGTTTCTGTCCTCTTGGATGGCTATACCTGGTTTATTCTATTTTGGTTATTACATGTTGACACTATGAACTGGTGTCCAGTTACCTACCCGGAGAAAAGGAACTTGTGTTGACTATATACAGGGACAAACGGAGAGGCGAAGGGGTTGGGATGTATATAGAAAAAAATATATATATATGTATATGGTAATATGATTATGCCTTTAAGCAGCTATATGTTGGGTTTACTGCCCCTGACCCCCCCCCCCCCCCCACCACCACATCACCGCGGCACCTGCCAACGTTGTGGGTCCTGCGGTTTCATCATATGGGCAGTCCCTATCTCTCTTCATCCGTATATGTTTTCTTGTTTTGTTGGTTCCTTGATTGTTCTGTATTTCATATTTTGTTCCCTTAGACTTTCAACCCGAAGGAGTCTGGATGTAGGCCGCAATGGTTACTTTGGTGACCCGATTCCCCACCCGTGGTTCTATCCACCCCCTACGCGGAACCAATCCATGGACTGGTATCGTTTCAGTTCCTATTTTATGTTGTTAAGTTTTACACCTGCTTTTCACAGTATTCGTTATAGTGCTAAAATATTAATGTACAATCAGATGATAGCATGTTACTTTACATGGTATGGTGATACGGATAACGTCCATTAATGTAGAGGGCTTGAATAGCCCGTTGAAAAGGTCGCAGTTTTAGAAGGAAGCTGTGGGAGCAAAGGCAAATATCATTTATGCTCAGGAGACGCATCTAAACCAGGATGATTCCTTCCGCCTGAAGCATAAACGGTTTCCACAAGTTTTTGTTGCTCCAGCAATTGCCAAAAAGAAAGGTGTAGCTATAGCCATTAAGAACTCTCTGGCCTTTTCTCTAATAGCATCACATGCTGACCCGGAGGGCCGTTACCTCGTTGTGACCTGCCTGCTGAATAACATCCCCTATACGCTAGTCTCTGTGTATGCACCTAATTCCGGACAGACCAAATTTGTGAAATCTATGTTACCAGTGATACACAAACATAAGTTTGGGTCTCTTGTAATAGGCAGCGACTTTAACAAGGCTCTATGGCCCATACAAGATTCATCAGCAACACATAGTGCGACCACCCCTTCTGATCTGCACCGCCTACACCCAACTGAGAAAAATTTCACATACTACTCCCACCCTCATATGACCTTCACACAAATAGATTTTTTCCTGATTGACCGCAACCTATTTGCAAGAGCAGTGTCCTCAGACATTGGTTCTTCTAGACCACCCTCCTAGGCCAAACTAGACAGTGGTTTCTTTCAGATCATAACAAGCACTGGGTCCATATAGAACAAGGGTTCGCCTCTCCCACTCCCCTTACTTTACTCCTGCACAGGTCACCTATGAGACTCATCTTTAACCACATCTAACGCTGACATTAGTATCACTATGAAAACAAGTGTGAGGGTTTGGAACAAAATTGTAGCACCCTATAATATACTTCCTTTTAGATTGAAGGACCAAACACTACTATATCTCACACATGTTATCCCTAACCTTAACTTAACGTCTTGGCACTCAACGGGAATACACACAATGTGACAACTGTGGTCTGGTCTACATTTATGCTCCTTCTCAGACCTTATGCATGAATACTCACTACCAAAACAAGACTTCTATAAATTTATGCAAATACGGCATTACCTATCTGGTGATGGTGCGCCTGTGTCTTACCCCAAGACACTTTATGAACTTTTCTTTTACAATCCCAAGAAACTTCAGAAGGGGACGTCTATGGCATATCAGGCCATCTGAGATGCTACCCAAACAATGGACCTCCCATATTTACATAAATGGCAAAATGATCTGAAAGTGTAAATTTCTATAGATGACTGGAGAGGTTCATTTAAACTGCCTTCCCTGGTATCTAGATGTACTAATCATTTGGAAGCAGCAAGAAAGGTTCTTTATCAATTGTACTACACTCCAGAGAGACTAGCAAAAATATATCCTACTTGTTTGAGCCTATGTTGGCGTTGTGGGACAGACACAGGCGCACTACGTCATATTCTTTGGTCGTGCACCCAGATAAGGCCATTTTGGAATTCCATAAATTTGCTTTTATCTGAAATACTGGCGAAGCCTTTTATATGCGATCCATTGATTGGTCTTTTACATATTGGGATTATAGATCTTCCTCCAGATTTTTTACCATGTTTTAGCAGCAGCAAAAATTGTCATTAGCCGACACTGGAAATCTCCCGTCGCCCCCACCAGACAAGAGGTGATTGCGTCAGTTAATTTTAATTGTCGAATGGAGCGTTCTATAGCCGCATATCACCACACTACTGAAAAAATGGATAAACTGTGGTACAAATGGATGTCCTCTAAACACTACCAAAATTAGCACGCACTATTCTTTATTATTCTTGCTCTATGTGTGTAAGCAGGTTGTTTTCTCTTTCTGGTTGACCATGTTGGTCTTTGGTTGGCCTCCGTTAAGGCCTTTAGTTACAATAACATAATTTTATGGAAAAATTTTAGTCACTCCGTACTGATGTATATTCTGACTGCTCTATTCTGCGAATGTGCATGTTAAAGATTTATACGTATTATGTAATGATGTCACTATGCTTTGTAACTGAAGATTATTACCTGACTGTGACTAATAAAATATTTTGAAAAGAAATGAGGATAGGAGTATAGATAAAATCGAGCACAAGATTTGTAGATGTATACATTTTCATATGTTACAAGATATAACTCAATTCTGATATATGATTAAATAGAGGATAACACACATATATAAAGCACATTAACACATTAGATAAAAACACATAATGCATGATAATAATGTTATAGAAATAGTAAATAAAAGGAGACGATTAATAACAAAAAGAAAAAACAATAGTAGTAATAATTGATAAAAAATGAATACTAAAAAATAAAAAATGAAAAAATAGAAAATAAAAAAAAATGGCCAAAAAAATAGTAGTAAAAAAATGGTAGTCCAAGAAGATTGAATGAATGCAAAAGTATTTATGCAAAGGTATTTTTATATAAGCAGTAATTGGATGGTAATTAAACATATGTGGGGTGATCAATCCCACCGTTGTTTAAAATGTAATAGACATTTACATTACTATTACATTGTTGCTGCTGAGGAAAAAGCCAAGTAGGCTTTGAAACGCGTCCAGCATTGATATAAGACTTTCTTTTTAACCCCTTAAGGACAGAGCCTGAAATGGCCTTAATGACAGAGACAAATTTTATGAATATGACCAGTGTCACTTTATTCATTAATAACTTCGGGATGCTTTTACCTATCCGGCTGATTCTGAGATTGTTTTCTCGTGACATATTGTACTTTACATTTCTGGTAAATTGGAGTCGATACTCATAACGAATCTTTATGAAAAAACCCCAAATAATGTGAAAAAATGCATTTTTCCAACTTTGAAACTTTTTTGCTTATACAGAAAGTGGTTATACCACATAAATTATATATTAAATAGAATTAGCAACATGTCTACTTTATGTTGGCAGCATTTATTAAACGATCTTTCATTTTTTTAGACAATAGGAAGCTTAAAACATTAGCAGCAAATTTTCAAATTTTCAGTAAAATTTCAAAATCAGATATTTTTAGGGACCTGTTCAGGTTTAATGTGTATTTGAGGGGCCTGTATGTTAGAAAGCCCCACAAAGCACCCCATTTCAGAAACTGCACCCCCCAAACTCTGCAAAAGCATATCCAGAAAGTGTTTTAACCCTTTAGGGGAGTCACAGAAATAAAAGCCAAGTGTGTAAGAAATTTGAAAATTTTAATTTTCTGTGCAGAGATTTTATTGTAATCCAATATTTTTCATAATTATAAACCTATTACCAGAGAAATTCACCCCAATATTGATTGCCCCGTTTCTGCAGTTTATAGAAATACCCCATATGTGGCCCTATTGCGCTATTTGACGCAACCACAAGCCTCAGATATAAGGGAGCGCCTAGTGAATTTCAATGCCTCCGTTATATTTGGTCATTTTTGACTGTACCACTTCAGGTTGGCAGAGGCTCTGGGGTGCCAAAACCTTAAAAACACCCCTAAAGGGACACCATTTAGAAAACTACACCCCTCAAGGAATGTAACTAGGGGTGCGGTGAGCATCTGGACCCCACAGGTGCTTCACAGATTTTCCGAACAATATGGCGTGAAAAAAGAAAAAAATATTTTTTACACTAAAACGTTGTTCTAGCCTTCAATTTTTCATTTTCTTAAAGGGATAAGAGGAAAAAAAAAGACACAAAATGTGTAGCGAATTTTCTCCCGAGTACGGAAATACCCCACATGTGGCGATAAAGTGCCAAGGGGGCGCAGGACGAGCCTCCAAAGGGAAGGAGCGCCAATTGGATTTTGGAAGCTGAATTTCACTGGAAAGGATTTCAAGGGCCATGTCGCATTTACAGAGCCCTCGTGCTGCCAAGACACTGGAAACCCCCCACAAGTGACCCCATTCTGGAAACTACACCCCTCAAGGAATCTAACAAGGGGTGCAGTGAGCATATGGACCCCACTGGTGACGGGCACAAATGTGGAACAATGTGACGTGAAAGGGAAATTTTTCATTTTTTCACTTTCATGGCACAAATGTGCCCATCATCAAGGGGTCCATATCATCACTGCACCCCTTGTTAGATTCCTTGAGGGGTGTAGTTTCCAGAATGGGGTCACTTGTGGGGGGTTTCCAGTGTCTTGGCAGCACGAGGGCTCTGTAAATGCGACATGGCCCTTGAAATCCATTCCAGTGAAATCCAAATGGCGCTCCTTCCCTTCGGAGGCTTGCCCTGCGCCCACATGGCGCTTTATGTCCACATGTGGGGTATTTACGGACTCGGGGGAAATTGCTCTACACATTGTGTGTTTTTTTTTCTCTTTTAACCCCTTGTGAAAATGAAAAATGCAAGGCTAAACCAACATTATAGTGTAAAAAAATTTAATATTTTATTTTCACGCCACATTGTTCCACATTTGTGCCAGTCACCAGTGGGGTCCATATACTCACTACACCCCTTGTTACATTCCCTGAGGGGTGTAGTTTCCATAATGGGGTCACTTGTGGGGGGGGTTTCACTGTTTTGGCAACACAGGGAGTTTTTAAATGCAACATGGCCCTCGAAATCCATTCTACTCAAATCCAGCCCCAAAAAGCTAAATGGCGCTCCTTCCCATTGGAGGCTTGTCTTGCGGCCGCATAGCGCCTTAGGTCAACATGTGGGGTATTTCCGTTCTCGGGGGAAATTTCTCTACATGTTTTGTTCTGTTTCTTCTCTTTTAACCCCTTGTGCAAATGAGAAATGTCAAGACTAGATCAACGATGTTGTGTAAAAATAAAATTTTTAACACTAAAACATTGGCCTAGCTGTGAATGTTTCATTTTCACAAGGGTTTAAAAGAGAAAAAACCCACAAAAAGTGTAGAGCAGTTTGTCCCGAGTACAGAAATACCCCACATGTGCACATAAAGCGCCATGCGGCCGCAAGACGAGCCTCCAATGGGAAGGTGCACTATTTGGCTTTTGGAGGCTGGATTTGGCTGAAATGGATTTCAAGGGCCATGTTGCATTTACAGAGGCCCTATGCTACCAGGACAATGGTAAACCGCCACAAGTGACCCCATTTTGGAAACTACACCGCTCAAGGAATCTAACAAGGGGTGCAGTGAGCATATGGACCCCTCTGGTGACGGGCACAAATAGGGAACAATGTAACGTGAAAGTGAAAAATTTCCATTTTTCATTTTCACAGCACAAATGTGCCAGTCATCAAGCGGTCCATATGCTCACTGCACCCCTTTTTAGATTCCTTGAGGGGTGCAGTTTACAGAATGGGGTCACTTTTGGGGGGCCTCCACTGTCTTGGCAACACAGGGCCTTTGTAAATGCGACATGGCATTCACCATCCATTCTAGCCAAATGGCGCTCCTTCCCTTCGGAGACTTACCCTGCACCCGCCTGGCGCTTTATGTTCACATGTGGGGTATTTTCATACTTGGGGGACGTTGCGCTACACATTTAGTGTTTTTTTTATCTTTTAACCCCTTGTGAAAAAGAAAAAATAAAGACTAGATCAATGATTTAGTGTAAATTTTTTTTTTTTTTACACTAAATGTTGGTCTAGCCTTAATTTTTTTCATTTCCACAAGGGGTTAAAAGAGAAAATAAATGCAAAACGTGTAGGGTAATTTCCCCTGAGTACGAAAATACCCCACATGTGGATGTAATGTGCCATATGGGCACAGGGCAAGCTACCAGAGGGACAGAGCACCATTTAGAGGCTGGAATGGAGGATGGAGGCCATGTCACATTTACAAAGCTCCTGTGCTGCCAGGACAGTAGAAACCCCCCACAAGTGACCCCATTTTGGAAACTACACCCCAATAGGGATTTAACAAGGGGTGCAGTAAGCATATGGACCCCACTGGTGACGGGCACATATGTAGAACATGTGCTGTGAAGATGAAAAATACAATTTTTTTCATTTTCACGTCCCAAATGTGGCCGTCACCAGGGGGCCATATCCCCGATGCCCCCTTGTTAGATTCCTTACGGGGTGTAGTTTCCAGAATGGGGTCACTCCAATGACGTGTGGTACGCCTTGAAGCAATCCTTTATGCAGAGGCCGGGGTGATCAGGACAGGTGTCACACTGGTAAGTGGTGTCCTTCCTGATCCCCCTTTTACGGCACACTCTGCATTTCTTTTGGGATCTCCCCTTTTTTCCAGTGTGGGGGACTTCACCTGGAAAATGTTGTCCCTGTACGATACGGGGTCCTTCATATCCAGAAGCACTGGGGCCCGCTCCGTGGCTGCCGAATATCAGGGCTTTGATCACTGCTTCCTGGAAATCACGGAATTTCCCCGGGTGGCCGGCATATCGGTACAGCACAAAAGCGTTGTACATCGCTGTCTGTACCAGATATACGGCCACCTTTTTATACCACGTTCTGGTTTTTCACGTGGCGTTATATTGTTTCAGGACGTGATCTGAGAGATCAACTCCTCCCATATACTGATTGTACTCTAGAACACAATCAGGTTTGTTCACCACGTACAGTGACAGGGGTGGTGCTATTCCTGTGAATTGTGGTCAAAATAAGGACATCGCGTTTGTCCTTATATTTGACCAACAACATATTGTCACAGGCATAGGCCTTGCTCTCCCCCCTTGGCATTACTTGTCTAACAGGGTGACTTGGTAGACCTCTTTGATTTTTTTGGATCGTGCCGCAAGCTACAGTAGCTCGGGCAGCGAGTGACCGAAACAGGGGGATGCTGGTATAAAAGTTATCAACGTACAGGTGATAACCTTTATCCAGCAGTGGGAAGATCAGTTCCCAAACGATCTTCCCACTAACTCCGAGGATGGGGGGGCATTCTGGGGGCTGGATTTGGGTGTCCCTACCCTCATATACTCTAAATCTGTAAGTGTACCCTGAGGTACTCTCACAGAGTTTGTATAGTTTCACGCCATACCGTGATCTTTTGTTAGGAAGGTACTGGCGGAAATGGAGTCTTCCTTTGAAGCTCAGGAGGGACTCATCTACTGAGATGTATTTCTCTGGGATATACATCTCAGTAAATTTGGCGGAGAAGTGCTCTATGACCGGCTGTACTTTGTACAGTCGGTCATACGAGGGATCATCTCGTGGGGGGCACCTTGCATTGTCATTGTAATGCAAAAATTTTAGGAGGGCTTCGAATCGAAACCGTCCCATGGCCATACTGTAAAGTGGGGTATTATATATAATATCCCCACTCCAGTATTGCCGAATTGTCGGTTTTTTTACTAGGCCCATGTGCAGCAGGAGCCCCCAAAATTTTGTCATTTCGGCTGCATCAGTAGGGGTCCACGCCATGGGCCTAGCAAAAGAAGAGGAGGGGTTCTGGGCTATAAATTGGTGCGCGTACAGGTTTGTTTGCGCCACCATCAAATTGATAAGGTCATCAGAGAAATAGAGCTTGAAAAAGTCTATTTCTCTGAGACCTGTGGGGTTAATTTGGATTCCCGCCGTTGCCATAAAGCCAGGAATCCAGGGCTGATAATTTTGGGGGTCTGGGGTCCAGATGGGGTCACCTATCTGGGGGGCGGGGGGCAGGATGGGGTCACCTGTCTGGGGGGCAGGGGGCGGTTTGGGATGACGTGTCTGGGGGGCGGGGGGTGGGTTGGGATGACGTGTCTGGGGAGCAGGGGACGGGATGGGGTCATCTGTCTGGGGAGCAGGGGGCGGGATGGGATGACGTGTCTGGCGGGCAGCCCGAGGCGTCCTCCTTGGACGCTTAGGTCGATAGTCATCATCACTGGATGATGATGATGATGATAATGATGATGAGGATGAATGGAGGAAAGAAGGATCCCCCCATTCATCCTCACTGGCTGTTTCGGTGTCGGAGGCAATAAGCGCGTATGCCTCCTCCACCGAAAACACTCTCTGGGACTCTCTGGGTAGTGTAAAACTTTATTTCAAGTAGTGTAATGTGTAATGTGGGGTAGTGTAGTGTAATGTAGTGTTTTATACGTGTTTTTCACAGTAAGGGGGGGGGGGGGGGGGGGAAACCTACGCCAAAAAAGGAGTTGCTGATAAATGCCGCACTTATGTGCGGTACTTATCAGCAGACAGTGGCGGTAGGATATAGAAAAAAAAAGGGGGGGGGATGGGGGAAAAAAAAACCCTACGCCAAAAAAGAGGAGTTGCTGATCAACGGTGCACTTACGTGCAATGCTGATCAGCACTCAGCGGTGGAAGGGCGCAAAATAAAAAAAATAAAAAAAAACCTCTTTACTCCAAAGCCACTGATTAGTGTATTATATACACTAGTCAGCCGCTAGGGGGCAGTACAAGTACCTGGACGAAGATATCCGAAGAAAAACGACGAAAGCCGACAGGAGCCGAGCGGAGACGACGGAGAATCACGTGGACGCCGCGGGACCGCAGATCTTCCGTCCGGACGCCGGGATCCGGCGAGTATGGTGCCTGCACACCACACACACTTTCTCTGCACCTCTTGGCTAACTAGCTGAGGGGTGTAGAGAAAATTAATAATATTTATTTTTACTTTGATCGCCGCTATTGGCCGGCCGGGCTTGGCCGGCCAATAGCGGCGATCTGGGGGGTGGCACCATGGCCCCCTCCAGTATACACAGTAATGGTGATTGGTGCTGTCTCGTACAGCACCAATCACCATTAAATTCCGGGGCCCCGGGTCACCGATGACCCGGGAACCGGAAAATTGCTGTAGTTGGCTGATTTGAATAAATCAGCCAATTACAGCGATCGTCTGCACGGGGGGTGTAATCCACCCCCCGTGCTGACAAGCTACGATGGTCTGCTGTGTATTACAGCAGCCATCGTTACCGGATCGCCGTGTGTTTACACACAGCGATCCGGTAAACATCGGGCGTATGTGTACGCCCGTTTGCGTTAAGTACCAGGCTGCGGGGGCGTACACATACGCCCGATGTCGTTAAGGTGTTAAAGTAGCCATATATATATTTTTTTATATTTGATATCCACCTCTATTTCTATGAAATTACATACAAATCAAAATTGCCGCCAAATATCCCACAAGGTTCGGCGGTCAACAGAGGCTAATACGCATGCGCAAGTCCGGGTTATCTTGAAAGGAAACAGCACCAACGCAAACTCACATCAGACTCAGACAGGCCCTGCGAAAGGCAAACGCCGTGGTCCACTAACTGAACAGATCGGGACATTCAACTCTATACATCGGCCCGGCAGTTGGTGCAGTGTCTAAAGCGGCCAGAGTGGTGAGCGGTGTTTTCAGCACCAATGTCTCTTTCTATGAACATTAACTCATAAGTAACAACTTAAATGAACATTGATCAACAGTCTGATTAACACACCGTGTTACTTTGCATTTACTAAACCCAACGGTCTGCCTCACCAGCCGGTACGCTAGCGATACTATCAAGCCCTGATTCACGGCCAAGTTGCCGTTTATATGGATACAGAACTTCTCATTCACTTTTCATCTCTATGAATTTTAAACAACGGTGGGATTGATCACCCCACATATGTTTAATTACCATCCAATTACTGCTTATATATAAATACCTTTGCATGAATACTTTTGCATTCATTCAATCTTCTTGGACTACTATTTTTTTACTACTATTTTTTGGACTATTTTTTTATTTTCTATTTTTTCATTTTTTATCAATTATTAGTATTATTGTTTTTTCTTTTTGTTATTAACCGTCTCTCCTTTATTTACTATTTCTATAACATTATCTATTATCATGCATTATGTGTTTTTATCTAATGTGTTTTATTAATGTGCTTTATATATGTTATATGTTATCCTCTATTTAATCATATATCGTAATTGAGTTATATCATTTAACATATGAAAATTTATACATCTACAAATCTTGTGCTCGATTTTATCTATACTCCTATCCTCATTTCTTATTAAATATCTGTACTCCTCTACCATAAACCTCGTATATCAGTCTTTCTTGAGGACCTGTTACCCCCCTTTTTTTCTATATTCCATTTATTTCTCCTAGGGTATAGGAGCTCTACAGGTTCACCTCGTCTGACTCATCTATACAGTCGATCTCACACTTACTCTCTTACATTTATGAGTGGACAATATCTTCCGCAAACATTGGGGCATACTATGGGAATCATACCCCACTACTGAAGAATTTGCCACACATCCCCTCATTTGTAACAAAAAGGCGCCTAACCTATATAACAACTTGGTTAGAGCAGAATGCCCCGCTTCCACTGTGACACATGGACAGAGGGTCCAAGCTACTAGGAGGCAGGGCACATTCCCATGTCTCCACTGTGCACAGTGTAATAATGTACTTAAGGGTAGTGAGGGCCATCATACTTGCACCACCAAGAATGTGGTACACTGTATAAAATGCCCATGCGGGTTACTGTACGTTGGGGAAACCATGCAAATGGTCCGTGACCGCATCAGCAAACACAAGACTACCATTAGATGTGAGAATCTATTACTCCCACTATCTCACCTTTTCAAAGAAAGGGGACACTCCGTATCGCAATTGAGATTCCAGGTACTCGAACAGGTCAGATTACCGAAAAGGGGTGCAAAAACGAGAAGCATACTGGATACACGCTCTCCAAACTCTGACACCAAGGGGACTGAATAGAGAATACGAGTTATCCAGCATAATCTCCTAACCCGACTCCACTTCTGTGTGACTGTACACTGGTATCTCTCTGCTTATCTCCTAACCTGACTCCATTTCCATGTGACTGTATACGGATATCTCACTACTACTACTCTGCCTTTCAGGTACTCCAAGCATCTTGAGACTCCCTCCTTCAATATGTATGACTTTCAGCTAGATATGTACCAGGTATGATACGATTCTTTACTGATCTTACCAATAGCCATAGATAGTGTTATCCTTTAGCGATCTAGTATTTTCTCTGCTCCGTTTAACCCATATGCTAGCATCCAATTGTTACTTATAGTGTTATAGTGTGTTTGAGGCGTTTAGTCTATGTTACACCCCACTTTCAGCCCTGAGGTGCATGCTTCACCTCCTACCCACCCATTCTCACTTGTCTCCATGTCCCTCTTCAGTCTCAGAAGTATATTGCCGTTCCCGGTACACATATTTACTTTCTCATGGAAAGTACCGTCCTCAGACAGTTTTGCTGCAGCACGGCTCTCTCATCTCGGACTTCACTCATCTCGGGCTACCGGCCTGCTCAGTACCGCTATTTCTGAGCCCACAACACCTACTCTATTATGCTGAATATGGAACATTATTTATGCCAATCACGCTCTATGTATCTCTTAGTATTCCATTACCTACATACTACTGTTTACCTATTGTTTCCCCCTCCCATTTTCATTGATGTTTTTCTTTCTGTTTACTCTGTGACGTCATCACGTTAGCCCCACCCACTTGGTTTGGCTTTTTTTTTCCATGTGTATATATATCTGTTTGTGACCCCACTGTATTGTACACCATTAAAGGGGTAGTGCGGCGCTCATAAATTATTCACAGAATAACACACATTACAAAGTTATACAACTTTGTAATGTATGTTATGTCTGTGAATCGCCCTGTTCCCCGTGTCCCACCACCCCCACCCGTGTACCCGGAAGTGTTGGTGCATTATACATTACCTGATCCGTGTCGAGGGCCGTCCGCCATCTTGTGCCAAACGGCCGAGTCGCTGCCGTCCGTCCCCCCTCCGCCGCGTCACAACTGTGCTCAGCCACGATTGGCTGAGCACAGTTATGCTTAGCCAATCGCGGCTGATGATGCGGCCGCGTCATCAGCTGCTCAGCCGCGGTTGGCTGAGCACAGTTATGCTGAGCCAATCGCGGCTGAGCATCGGATGACGCTGCAGAGGGCGGCCGGCATTCGGGACAGTCGGAGCTGTTCGCTGGCCGCCCGAAGAAGACACTCGCTGAAGATCGGAGACGGGTGTCGGCTTGTGACAGGTGAGTATAGCGCACCACACTTCAGGGTACACGCATGGGGGTTCTGGGACACGGGGAAGGGGGCCATTCACAGACATAACATACATTACAAAGTTGTATAACTTTGTAATGTGTGTTAGTCTGTGAATAATTCTTTACCGCCGCACTACCCCTTTAAGCTGATGAAGGCCATGCTTGTCCGAAACACGTCCTTACTGTACCATATGTTTGCTGCACTGCAATAAAGAAGCATAAATGAATTGGTGACTGTTGGACTCTTCCTACTATGCTGTATGGCAATGACACCTAGCCCCTTCTCACCACCCACAGTCCTGAGTTTAATGTGCAATGTAGTAATGCGGAGCAGTGGACAGGAAAGAAAGCTAAGAGAGAAGAAATGCATGATGGGAAATGTAGTTTCCTGGCATGGATATCTTGGATATAAACAGGCTTTTTAGAAAAACTTTTTTTTTTTTTTTTTAAAACCAAATTTTATTGGCACAAGTCTGCAGGAAAAGAAATCTATACAAGATGAACAGTGATACAGAAGATACCGAGAAGGTCTAAACAATTCGAACTGTTCGCCCTATATTGTCCAGGTTGCATAGTCCTTGTATTTCCATTTTTATGTTCTACATACGTACGCTACATCAGCGCTGTCATATCTGCAGATCATGTTGCCGTAGCCAAAGTAAATATCATGAGATATGAGATATAACCATTAACCCTTTAAGGACAGAGCAAATTTCGATTTTTGCGTTTTCGGTTTTTCCTCCTTGTGCATAAAAGGCCATAGCACTTGCATTTTTCCACCTAGAGACCCACATGAGCCCTTATTTTTTGCGTCACTAATTGTACTTTGCAATGACAGGCTGAATTTTTGCATAAAGTACACTGCGAAACCAGAAAAAAATTCAAAGTGTGGTGAAATTGAAAAAAAAAACGCATTTTGTTTATTTGGGGGAAATGTGTTTTTACGCCATTCGCCCTGGGGTAAAACTGACTTGTTATATATGTTCCTCAAGTCGTTACGATTAAAACGATATGTAACATGTATAACTTATATTGTATCGGATGGCCCGTAAAAAATTTAAACCATTGTCAACAAATATACAACACTTGAAACGGCTCCATTCCCAGACTTATAGCGCTTTTATCCTTTGGTCTATGGGGCTGTGTCAGGTGTCATTTTTTGCGCCATGACATGTTCTTTCTATCGGTACCTTGATTGCGCATATACGACTTTTTGATCGCTTTTTATTACAATTTTTCTGGATTTGATGCGACCAAAAATGCGCAATTTTGCACTTTGGGATTTTTTTGCGCTGACGCCATTTACCGTGCGAGATCAGGAATGTGATTAATTAATAGTTCGGGCGATTACGCACGCGGCGATAGCAAACATGTTTATTTATTTATTTATTTACTTTTATTTATAACCTGGGAAAAGGGGGGTGATTCAGACTTTTATTAGGGGAGGGGGATTTTTACTAATAATGACATTTTTTTTTTAACTTTTACACTTATACTAGAAGCCCCCCTGGGGGACTTCTAGTATAAGTGCTTTGATCTCTCATTGAGATCTCTGCAGCATAGATATGCTGCAGAGATCCATGAGATAGGCACTCGTTTGCTTTCGGCTGCTGCAGCCGTAAGTAAACGTGTGCCGAGCCGGGGACGGCGCCATCTTGGAGCGGTCCCCGGCCGGCTTCATTTACGGAGATCGCTCCTCCGGGATAACATCCCGGAGGAGCGATCTCCCCACTAGACACCAGGGATGACGCTGCGTCCGGTAATCGGATGCAGCTGTCATGTTTGACAGCTGCATCCGATTACTGTATTAGCGGGCACGGCGATCGGACCGTGCCCGCTAATACCTACGGTCCCGGGCTACACGCGGCACCCGGGACCGGCGCGGTTCAGAGCGGGGCCGCCGCGCGGCCCCGCTCTGAACTCCCTTACCGGCATCAGGGCGTAAATTTACGCCCGATGTCGTTAAGGGGTTAACAGCTATAACCAACTGTCAACACAAACCGAAACGCAAAAGCCAAGGAGATCCCCCCTCCACCTTTCTCTATATCAGGCAAGCTTCAGTGGACCCAGTGTGCCCTTTAAATCTTCTGTACAATACCATTCGGTATATCTAAAGGGACTCATGAGGTGTGTGATCTCTTCCCTCGAAAAGGTATGGACTATCAAAGACCTCCATTTTGCAAAGAAATTTTTTGCGGACTGTTCCTTGTTTATAAGTGTATGTGTTTTATCCATGTTTAGTAAGTGTTTTAGAGTGTCGCTAATGTCCTGTATTGATGGAACCGTGTCTTTCAGCCAGTTCCGCAATAAACATTTAACCACAACCAGCAGTACATTGTGAATGGCTTTGTTAGCTACGAGAGGTGGTTCGGGATCATCCGTCTGTTCACAGGTATAATGGAGCAAACAGCTAATAGGATCTATCTTAATAGCTCTCTGCCATATTCGTCTAATAAAATTCCCGACTACATTCCATAACGGGGCCACATAAGGGCACGTCCATAGGGCGTGAAATAAGTCAGCCTTGGGGGTTTTGCATTTGGGACAATGTCGCAAATAGTGCGCAGGGGCCTTCTTGTAGGTGAAATTGAAGGCATAGATGGCCTTTGAATGAGCTGGATGTACAGCTCTCTCCACCTCTCGTTTACAATGGATTGGCGAACAAGCCATATACCCTGGCGGATTTTATTGTGTAAGTCTGTGTCTTATATATGCAGTGACCAGGCATTAAAGAGAGTGTAGTCTATCGTGTCTAAGACATGCAAGGCTAGGTATCAATATAAATCAGATAGGGACATTTTGTTGTCAGCGGTCCCCACTAGCAGATCAAATCTGTTTGTCTGTTCTGCTTTTGTAAAATCACGTACCAAGCCCCTACAGTGACTAACGAGCTGTTAATATTGAAGTCTATGATTTTGTGGAAGGTCAAATTTCATTGACATATAGTCCCAGGGATGGAGAACGCCTTTCTCTGCATCTATAAGGTCATTTACACATAGTACCCCTTTGGATTTCCACGTCGTGAATAATTTATTCTGGCTCCCTAACGGGAAGGAAGGTGAGTTCCAAAAAGGCATGTACTCAGATATACAGAAGGGCGTAGAGTAAAGTTTCCTAATCGCTTTCCATGCAGCGATGGTATCGGTCATTAATAAACTATACCTAATGGGGCGGGGTAAGTCTGCTCGTTTAGTGTGTAAGAGTGCCCCCAGGTCCCATGGGTGTGCAAAACTACGTTCTAAGGGTAGATTGGAAAACCATGACGTACCCCAGACCCAGTCCTGTACGTGTCTAGATAGTGATGCTAAGTTATACAGTCTGATGTCCGGGAGCTGCAGGCCGCCACTAGCTTTTGGAAGACAGAGCTTTCTGTTAGCAATGCGTGGGCGTTTGCCCTGTCACAGAAATTTGACAAAAGCGGATTGCAGCTGCCTAACATCCAAGTGGTGTAGCAAGAGGGGTATTGTCTGTAGGGGTTAGAGAAGTCTCGCAAAGCTCACCATCTTGAGCAGGAGTGCTCGGCCCGTGAGGGACAATGGCAGCGCTCCAGTTCCTTGATGATTTTAGTGATTAGTGGGGTGTAATTCAGTCTGTAGAGGGATTGGGGATATTTACCTATTTTTATCCCTAGGTATGTGAGACACGTAGATACCACTTCTACTCCTTGTGGGAAAGTGGGGGATGAGGTGTAAGTGTCTAAATACATCAGCTGGCTTTTTGTAGGGTTCACCTTATAGCCTGAAAAGGATTCATAGTGGGCGAAAGTAGAGAATGAAAAACTTTTAACCCAGGAACGTCAGCAGCTAGAAAGAGGGGGGACGACTCAAAATACTCAGAACAGCTAGGTTTGGGAGCATTTAACGTGTCATTGTCGTTTAAAATTTTGCAGAAATCAATAGTACAGGCGATTTTAAGAAACTTTTTAATTGGGTTTATTATCCGAAAAATGCATTTCTATCATGAAAAAGCAGTTTGAAGCTCTCGCCCCCCCCTATGGAGAGGGGAGGGGTGGAGGGAGCTGAGGCACCAAAACAAGACAACAAAGAGTTAATTTACAGCTATCACCGGGCTACCTCCTCTGAAGTCAGCACTGACCTCTGAATAACGGCTTTCACACAGCTCCCACTGTGTAATCCCTTGTTCTCTGCTGGTGACTAATCTCCCTCCTCCATAGATTACCCAGGGCTCAACTGATGTAAACTAGTTGAGATTTCCTGATAATGAGCAGTGAATGAGAGAGGGGGGGCCTGGGGAAAGTCCTTTTTATATGCAGATAATTGAATATTTACCTAATAAACCCAATTACAAAGTTTCTTAAAATCGCCTGTACTATAAATAAATAAATAAATATACGACAGTGACACTTTAATTTTTAGCGCTTACGGGGGAATACCCAATTAACTTATTTTAAATGCCCTAGCTGTATTATCTTAATCCTAACATTTGCATTGCAAACAATAAAGATAAAATAGAGAATTACCATTCAGGATACTGAGAATCATCCTTTAGCTTAACATCTGATCCAGACTTATATATATTCACTCCCATGGCATGTGTCGTCAGGATACTCGGGTCTTTACATACTTCAGGTCCTTTTGGGACTTCCTTAACGAATCCTTTTCCCTTTCCTTTAACAACTGAAAAAAAGAACAATCATTTTTGAGATCTGGAGTAATAAATAATAGGAGTGATTCCCTGGTAGATATAATGTTAGCATGTATAACACAGTAGGTGTGAGGAGTATGGAATACAGTAAATACAGTAAAAAAATATATATATTAATATAATTAGCAAAGGGAAGGGGGGTGGTTTAGTGATAACTATATACAGTATATAATAAATGTTCTCAATTCTTTTTCAACAAAAAGTGTTAATTCTTTTTTATGGAAAAACAAGATATATAAATTTTTGCTCATAAAGATGTGCTATAAGACACTGTCTTATATTAGGGGAAACACGGTACCTCTGTGCAGTCAGCTCGGCAATTTTCACAAAAACGTTAAAGTTACCCCTGTTTAATATATATATATAATGGTAAAGGGGGGTAATTTTAAAGTTTTTGTGAAAATTACCGAGCTGACTGCACAGAGGTACCGTGTTTCCCCGAAAATATTATATTAATATTAATTTTTGCTCCTAAAGAGAGATATATATATATATATATATATATATATATATATATATATATATAAATATATATAGTAGTTTGTCAAACTGTAAGGTCTATTAAACTATAAGCCCTTCTTATAAAAATGTTTCCCTAAAACTTTTGGCTGCATATTAAAATCCTTCCATTCAGAGTAATTTTTTCCATCACACAATAAAATTGGCTGCAGTTTTTTTTAGCAATTTTCCATAGTGCCCCTTTTAAAATCCAGAAAACTGTTTTAATCAGCCTGTTCAAAATAAGTTTTGGCCACTATTTTTCTCCCCATATAGCCAACACATTAATCAAAAACTCCAATTTGGTCTCTACTGGCAGAAGATGTAAAGCTCAACCCCCATTTGTTCTAGTTTAACCCTTTAACGACCAAGGACATACTGGTACGCCCTGGAAGTCTGTGCCCAGACGACCCTGGGCATACCGGTAAGTCCTGAGCTATGAAGCGCGCTCCGGAGCAGAGCACGCTTAATAGCAGGTGGGGGCCGACACCTCACCGTTAATGACAGCGGCGTTTAAGTATAAGTGGGAGTCCCCTGTCACTGATCGGGACCCCCGCAGTTAAAATGGGCCGCCAGAGGTCTCTCACCTGCCTCCGTGCGGCCCGATCGGCGATCTGCTCACTAAGCCTGCACAGGCAGGCTCAATGAGCAGATCGCCTACCACACTGATCAATGCTATGCCTATGGCATAGCAGTGATCAATGTGAATAATCACACAAGTGTATGTAAAAATCCCCCAAAGGGACTTAAAATGTGTAAAAAAAAACAAAACAAAACAAAAAAAAAAGTAAAAAACAGTACACTACTCCAAAGCCCCTCCCCCAATAAAAGTTCAAATCACCCCCCTTCCCATTATAAAAATTAAACATATAAAAATTACTAAATTAACATATAATATACAGTAGCAAGCGTAATTGTCCGATCTATTAAAATATAAGCAGCGTCATTGCGAACGGCATAGACGAAAAGAGGGAAAAAAGTGCGCGGATTACCGATTTTATGTTACATTATATATCTATATAAAAACAAATGAATAAAAAGTGATCAAAACGTCCGATCTTCACAAATGGTATGTGACAATCTGGGGGTTACTCATTTGCTGGGATCGCCATCTCCTGGGCCTGAGACGGTTGGCACATCACAAATTGCAGTCCAGTCAGTGCTGTATGTTTTATACTGACCTCAGTCAGCTTTATTTATCCGTTCAAATAACACAAGACATAGGCAACACTGCCAATAAAATAAAACCTGGGCTGTCTAGCCACTGACTACACATTGCAGCTTCCCTAGCTGACTTTCTGAGCCTACTGCTCCACTTGACCAGGTACACTGGTCTCACCCAGACTTCTTGTCTGCAGCTCCCACAGGCCTAGCGCTGCCTGTGTTCTCCCACCTGGGAGCCTTCACCTGGGAGCCCTCACCTGGGAATCTCTGGAGTCTCTAATAGAGCTCCACCAGGTGGTTTCAGAGCCTCATTAGCTCTAAGGCTGGAGTGGAGTATCTGGACCAGGAGCTTCACCTAAACTCCAATTCCCACTCCAGAGGCATAGAACTGCCTCTTACAGCCCCACCATGCCACAGGTATTAATAAAAACTAGAGATGGCTAAAAAAATGACATCTCATACAGCCCCGTAGGTGAAAAAATAAAACTGTTAGAAGCGTCACAATAGGCCCATTTTATTAATAGTTAATTGTCAAAAAAGGATTTCATTAAAAAAATATATATAACATTAGAGAATCTGTGTAAACCTGCATATGGTTGTGTTCGGGCTGACCTATAGAATAATAGTATCATATAGTTGCTTTTACCATATAATGCATTACGTAGACACAGGAACCCCCCAAAAGTTACCATATTTCATTCTTTTTTTCAATTTCACCTATTTATATCTTCATAAATAATAACTTTGGGATTCCGTCATACATGTTATGGAAAAATGAAAGATGTCATTACAAAGTACAACTATTCCTGTAAAAAACAAGCCCTTACATGGCCCTGTAGTAAAACTTAAAAGTGCTAGACCTCTTAGAAAGGGAGGAGGAAAAAACTAAAGCGCTAAGATCAAAATTTGCGAGGTCCACTGGGTCATTTTGGGCCTGGTCCTCAAAGGGAGTTATTTATCACACTGGCTCAGCAGCTTCTTCCTAATGTCCTACAAGATCATGGGGCGACTTCTGAGGGAATAAGGTAAGATATAAAGCAGCTTCTCCTGTGTGTGCAGCGGATGCAGCCAGTCTCCATGTCCTGAACAAATCAGAACTAGACTAGATGGAGCAGGTGGTCTTTTCCTGCTGACAGTCTTCTATGTTTCTAACTAAATATTCACCATACACAAAGACCCACTGCTAACAATGCCAGATACCTGTGATATAGAGGTCAGCCATAGTTATATACAGGGGGTCACAAATAGTGATATAGAGAGGGGTCACACATAGAGATATAGAGAGGGGTCACACAGTAATATAGAGAGAGGTCACACAGTAATATAGAAGGTCACTGTGGGGGCACACAATAGCACGTACACACAAACAGCCTGCTTCAGTCATAGCATACACACACACCCACACAGGCTGCTGCAGCTATAGCACACACACAGCCTGCTGCAGCCATAGCACACACATAGCCTGTTGCAGCAATAGCACACACACAGCTTGCTGCAGCCATAGCGCACACCACACACACACACACACACACACACACAGCCTGCTGCGGCCATGGCACACATACACAAAGCCTGCTGCAGCCAGTGTGTGTGCGCGCGCGCACACACACACACACACACACACACACACAGCTTGCTTCAGCCGTAGTAAACATACACACAGCCTGCTGCAGCCATAGCACACGCACACAGCCTGCTGTAGTCATAGCACACACACAGCCTACTGCAGCCAGAGCGCACACACACACGGCTGCAGCCATAGAACACTGAAGTAAAACACACAATCTTCTCGCAGAGAGAAAACACCACACTGAGGACAGAGGTTACAGCTACACTACTTATGTCTTCTCCTCCTCCTCTATATTACACAGGATATCTTCATATTACACTGCTGCTCATATACAGTCATCCAGCATCCAGGAAGAGACCAGCACAGATCTCCCCCCCACACAATGGGCTCTTCCAGCTCAGAAACAAACTGCCAAATAGTGAACGACAACTTTTCCCCGACCACCCTTATGTAATAGGGCCAGTTTCCTATTACTGATATATTCCCCGACCACCCTTATGTAATAGGTAAAAAGAGAAGAAAAAAAGAGGGCCCGGCGCCTCGTGTAATACTATCAAACAAGGGCCGATTATTGAAGAATAATAGGCTGCTCACCTTTTTGCCCCTTGGGCTTTATGCGTATAACCCCTCACTGTTCGTGGGGGTACCAGTACTACAATGGTCCGTGGAGTGGCAGGAGGTTTCCAGTGGCTAGGATGCAGGAGGGCTGCTAAAGCTGATTGTACCACAAACGGGATGCTCCCAGCTACGGGGCCCGTGGAAGACAAATAGTGAAAAAAATAAAATAAAAACAGGGTACTTCTTACTCAGCGCTGCCCAAGGAAGACATCCAAGAGTTGCCAGATAGAATAAAGATGCAATTTATTCATAAAAAGCACAGAAATTGACGCGTTTCGGGAACAAGCAGGTCCCCTTTTTCAAAATAAGGTGGGTTACATGTAATGTGGCGTGATTACGGGCAACCTGGGGGGGTTATGTGCAACTTGGAAGGGTTACAGACAATCTGGGATTGTTACTGATAAACTGAAGTGCTTACAGGTAATCTGGGGTGGGTACATGTAATTTGGGGTGGTAATGGGCAATCTGAAAGTCACAGAGTGGAGTATAACAAAATACAGTTTAAAAATTAACTTTTAATAATTTAGAGTTAAAATTTATATCCAAAAATACCAGACAAACATGAAAATAGGTAACCTAGGAAAGTAAATTTCTTACCACTCAACGGTGACTGCTGAGTTGAAGTGTACTGGAATGGTTGTGGACCATTCAAATCACCAAATTTTTCTTTAATCTCGAATGGATTAAACGCTAGGAGGCTGAGGTCTTCTAGTATATAATAAAAGATAGAAGACAAAACAGGGTGCACACTACTTGGGAGATAGGATAGTGTCAGGGACCGGCTGTCCTATTACACCCTAGGTGTTCTGTCCCTCCAGACAGTCACTCCGCCACTCTCACTCCTAGGGTCCCTAGTTAAACCCTAATAATCACTTGTGCCACAAGTGATTATTAGGGTTCAACTAGGGACCCTAGGAGTGAGAGTGACGGAGTCGCCCTTATTAGGGCGGGAGCTCTGTCTGGAGGGACAGAACACCTAGGGTGTAATAGGATAGTGTCAGGGACCAGCTGTCCTATCTCCCAAGTAGTGTGCACCCTGTTTTGTCTTTTATCTTTTATTATATACTAGAAGACCTCAGCCGCCTAGCGTGGAATCCATTCGAGATTAAAGAAAAATTCGGTGATTTGAATGGTCCACAACCACTCCAGTACACTTCAACTCAGCAGTCACCGTTGAGTGGTAAGAAATTTACTTTCCTAGGTTACCTATTTTCATGTTTGTCTGGTATTTTTGGATATAAATTTTAACTCTAAATTATTAAAAGTTAATTTTTTAACTGTATTTTGTTATACTCCACTCTGTGACTTTTGGTAATATTTAGTGAGAGTATAAGTTGTGGTATCAGTATTGGATTTGTAATGGGCAATCTGGAGGGGATCACTGGCAATTTGGGGTGGTTACAGGCAATGTGCAGTGGTTACGGGCAACGTGCGGTGGTTACGGGTAATCTGGGGGTGTTAGGGGTAATTTGGGAGTAAACTGCAATTATTACTATAATAAAAAGTGTGTGTTTTATTTTTTTGTATGTTTGTCACTTTGTAATTTATACATTCATTTTCACTATATTACTATGATTACTGTGATATTTTCTATCACAGTAATCATAGTTCAGTGACAGAGACCAAATTGGTCTCTGTCACTTTAAATTTTCAGAGTTGGCTGGTTGTGGAGCGCATGCGCACTTCATAACCAGCCAGGACGCCGAGGAGGAAGGAGCTCCAGGATCAGGTAACGTATATGGGGAAGGGGGGGTGACTGGGGGGACAGATCACATAACTTTTTATCCCGTCACCAATCATTTATGGTGACGGGATAAAAAGTGCCGGGAGCACATGGTACAAGTGATCAGCGGTATATAGTACATACCGCTGATCGCTTGTACCGGGACCCCACAGGGGGGTCTCCGATCACTGCCCCATGCTCTCCGCTATCTCCGGTGGCGGAGAGCATCGGACTTTGATTTATTTTCACTTTTCCATCGATGTGAACAGACATAGGCAGCCATCTTGGAAATGAAGGCCGCCGGGGGAGGGGGGTTAGTGATCGCCCTACTGGGGGGGCTGATCTGAGGTCTGGGGGACAATTATTTCATCTCCCCCCGCCGTGGGTTCACGGCGGGGGAGATGAAAAGCAGGGGCGGCAGCAGCAATGCCCGTTACCGACGGCCGCTGCTATAACGTTAACAACGGCGATCGTCGGTAAGGGGGGCGGCCGGGACGGACCCCACACACTGTCCCAACCCCTCAGCTACCTCCGGTAGCTTGGGGGATGGGGTGAGGGCCTTCCGGGCCCCGTAATCTTATTCTCTGCCATCGCTGTAAAAAGCTGATGGCAGCAGAAAAAGGCCCCTTAGTCACCACTGTAAAAAGCCGTATCGGCGGTCACTAAGGGGTTATCCAAAGATTTTTTTTTTCTTTCAAATCAACTGGTGTCAGAAACTTAAATAGATTTGTAATTTACTTCTATTTAAAAATTTCAAGTCTTCCCATACTATATATCCTGCAGGAAGTGTTTATTTACATTCAGACACAGTGCTCCCTGCTGACATCAGGAAGTGTCCTGAGCAGGAGAAGTTTTCTATGGGGATTTGCTACTGCTCTTGACAGTTCCTGACTTGGCCAGAGATGTCAGCAGAGAGCACTGTGTCTGAATGTAAATAAACAACACTTCCTGCAGGACATACAACAGTTTATAAGTATGGGAAGACTTGAGATTTTTAAATAGAAGTAAATTACAAATCTATATAACTTTCTGACACCAGTTGATTTGAAAGAAAAAATTTTCCGCTGGACAACCCCTTTAAGAAAGGCCTTAAAGGATTGGAAGGCCAAAACCAGTTGCGATTTAAAAAAAAAGAAATGTCTTTTTTTGTACACCTGGCAGTGATTTTTTTTTTACGTATACTGAAGATCTGGCTGATAGTGATCCTTGATGTCATCTGTGCTCATATTGTGCTGTATGGGAATTCCGTAGCTGGCTAAATTGAGGCCAGTTTTCCTTCGTTGTCCACATCTTGGTGTTTTACCCCAATGGTTCCTGTTGAGAAGCGGTGACCTATTATTCCTTGGAGCTCTGTTATAGCGATGCGTCTAAACATGCACAACCACACTAGGCCAGTGTGCGTTGATAACTGTACTGCTGCTAATAATAGTCCTGAGGATACTACACCAGATAGTGTTCTCCAGCCCTCTCTTTTCCTAATTTCTGGACTAGTCACTTAGACCTGACAAAATACTCTAGGATCTCTAAAGGAGATCAGTAACTTCTTAAAAGGTATTGTTCCCTTTACATTGGTCCAAAGGTTGTTTGCTGACCTCCATGGCTGTCGAGAGCCCCTACACCCATATCCCTCATGATGCGGGTGTGGAGGGAATCGACTGGTTCCTTGGTAGGTGCAATAAGCCAAAATTTTCATTAAAGAGGAACTTCAGTTCATTCTATCTAAGGGTCCATTTACACAGAAAGATTATCTGCCAAAGATTTGAGGCCAAAGCAAGAAACAGACATCAGGTCATAGAGGAAAGCCTGAGATTTCTCCTCTTTTCATCCATTCCTGGCTTTGAATTTTTGGCAGATAATCTGTCACATAATCTTTCTGAGTAAATGGACCTTAAAGGGAACCTGTCACCCCCCGTGCCGGGGTGACAGGCTCCCGACCCCCGTTAGAGCCCTCTATACTTACCTGGTCGGGTGATGAAGATCTCAGCCGCTGCAGCCCGGCGCGCGCGCTGAGAGATGAGTCCAACGCTCATAGAGAATGACGGAGCGCTGGACTCTCCTGTCATTCTCTATGGGTGTTGGACTCATCTCTCAGCGCGCGCGCCGGGCTGCAGCGGCTGAGATCTTCATCACCCGACGCCTTCAGAAGCGTGACCTGGCGGGATTAGGTAAGTATATGGGGCTCTAACGGGGGGTCGGGAGCCTGTCACCCCGGCACGGGGGGTGACAGGTTCCCTTTAACAATGTGTTACAATTACAGGGGACATGGTATTTTCACTACGTTGATGACATGAATATTCTGTGGGATGGTTCAGCCGAGTACTTCCAGGGTTTTGTTACATATCTTAATGACACTAATAGGGTTACTATGTTTTTTACCTATAAGATCAGCAGCATCTCTTGGGAGTTCCTTGAAGTGCAAGTCGAAATTAAAGGTGGTTAAACACCCGTTTACAGAAAACAAATATCATGTAACTCTCTCCTCAATTTCCAGAATTGGCACCCTGCACAGATCAAGGAGGCCATTCCATTCAGCCTAATGGTCCATGGTCTAATGGTGTAGGGTTAATAATAGTGACAGCATGTTCTGTTTGCAAGCTCAGGAACTGGAGGATAGATTCAATGGACTACTCTAGAGAAGTGGTCAGGAAGATAAGGACTAACAGGATATTAACAATCTTATGGGGGGATAACACAAAAACTCTATTCTGGTAGCCTTGCTGGATTAGGTTAGAAACCCATTTATTTATTAACCTGATCCATAAGGCCAAAGTTGGAGGCACTCCTCAGATGCTCCTACCAAATCGACACAGAGAAGGCCATCTATCGGTCAATTGGACTTTCATGGAGGAGACACCTTGGGCCCTGGGCCTTGGCCCTACTTTCTTATCCTGGGTCCTAGCGATATACTACAATCCGTCCACAGTGGTCTGGGTAATTGGCATCCTATCCAAGAGCTTCACGATCACCAATAGTACCTGGCACGGCTGCCCCCTTTCCCAGTTCATTTTTGTCTTGACTATTGAGCCCTTTTTGTGCAAGATTTGCGCCTTACCAGACCTTGGATGGGGGAGGGACATACAGGGTGGCTGCTTACACAGATAATATACGTTTTTTGTGACCAGACATGTCACTTCCTTGCCTGTATTGATGTGAGAATGGAAATTTTCCCCTTGTTCTCTAATTTTAAAGTAAACTACTCTTAAATCAAAAGCGCTCAACGTCTCTCTATCACATAATATGGTCTCTACCCTTGGGCCTTCCTTCCGGTTTAAATATCTGGCCATTTACCTGCTATCTAACTTAAGAGATCTTTTGCGGCTGAACTTCCTCCCTATCTTTGCCCTTATCCAGTCCTGCTGCCAGACCTGGGGTAAGGGTACCTTTACATGGTTCAGTAGATGCTCCATCTTCAAAATGTCACTTTTACCCAGTCTTCTCTATGCCTTTCAATGTGTGCCAGTGAAGATCCCGAAAGCTTACTTTAAGGCCCTGTCCTCCATACAAACCAAGTTCATATAGAGCTCTAATTCGCTAGACTGAAGAGAATGTTACTGTGTAGGGCGAAGTCACATATGAGGGTGGCCCTCTTTGACCAGCAAAGCTATCACCTTGCAGCAGTACTTGTCAGGGTGATCAACTGGTTATGCCACAGTTCTCTCAAACAGTGGGTTGGTATCGCATAGTCTTTGACCAACATCCACTGGTGCCTCCCTTGGTTGCCAAGGCACTTCTTAGGCGACCTTAGACTCCATCTGGTGTCCTAGGGGTCTTGGCGAGTGAATCAGCTCACTCACTACCTGCACTCTCTGCTCTCCCAGACTCAGATTCCTTCTTTGAAGACGTACTTTGAGGCGTTGTGCGCTGGAGAGTGCCATCTCCAACACTCCTTATCCCTGATTTATGCAGAATTGATGTTAACACCTGATCACAACCCACCCCCTTTCTTAGCCAAATGGAAAGAGGCTTGCAGCTGTCATTGACCATGGCCCAGCAGACTGATATTCTCACTTTGACGCACAAATCCTCCATTAGCTCCCATTTTCAGGAAGCTGGATATAGGATTGACTTCCTCCCGCCAAAACTCGAATGCTCGGTTTCACCGAACCTGGTTACATTGGATGGAAATTCAGCAAACTGATGAATACACTAAGCTTTTTCGAGAAGGTGTGCCTCTCAGTGAGTCATGGGTCAACCCCATCTGGATCTCCTTTGTACTGTTGTGATTGCTTCTCCCCCCCCATAATAAAAACACTTTTCCTTCCTTTCAGGAAATCCTGATACTTTCCTGAAGCCTTTTGAGGCCTCCTGATCAGGACTTCCTGACGGTAAAAACCTGACACGGACATGTGAAGGGCAGGCCTGTGTTAGTCATCTGCCTGCAACCGTTTCGCCTCTCCACCCGGAACAAACAAAAAAAACTATACTTACACATTTACTGTCGACCCGACCTCTTCTCCTGCCGCCATTTTGTGACATTGTCACAAACGGGGAGCGGGCCTGGTCTTCCTTTAGAATGAATGGGACCAAAAAGGCTGCTGGTGCGCGTGCGCACGAGAAGCCTTTCATTGGCTGGAATGCATCACATGGCTTCCAGCTTGCTCAGCTCTGATTGGCTGAGCAAGCTGGAATCCATGTGATGCAGCCAATGAAAAGGCTGCCAGTGCGCATGCGCATTGGCAGCCTTTTCGCTCTTGTTCATGCCATAGGAACCCGGAAGTAAAGAAGATCTGAAGACGCAGACAGGGTTGACAGGGACTACAGCCGGCGGGATTTTCGAATGGCAATCGACTCCGGAGGGATGGCGAGTATAGGATCTGTGTCTGTTAGTGTTTTTTTTTTTTTCCCTCACACCAGTTGTCCTTGAAGGAGGCTTGAGGAGGATCATATTTCTGAACACTTGTAGCATACCATCGAGCTTACTTACTGCAGCCAGGTCTCATCTTATATATTAAAACACAGCGAGAGTGGGTCAGTTTTATGTATGGGAAATGACAGGTAGTGTGGCTGCTTTGTCAAGCTTTCCATGATTACTGTACTTCTACCAAAAAGCTACTGTTTGGGGAAAGAAAAATCTAAGTCAGTAAACATCCTTCTTCGGAACATACTAAAAAGAATAAAGAAAAAGAATGAAGATTAATACCAATGGGGATCGATGTAAAATAAAGATCTAATGAATTATATATTTTATTATCATCGTAACATACTTGGAATTAGGGCTGGGCGATATGGCAAAAAATGTAATCTTTATTTTTAAAATGTTTTGGCCGATTCTCGATTTAAATCTCGATTTTGCTAAATAAACAGAACATTTTTCTCTCTGCAGCGCCAGATCGTATTTTAATGACGTCATAGACAACTGTATTGCTTCCCAGTGTAACAGTGCTCCCCCTGTGCCCCCATGTAGTAGACAAGCCCTCTCTGTGCCCCATATAGTTTTCCCAAATATGTGCCACTCTGTGCCCCCATATAGTATAGGAGAACTTCTTTGTACCTCCATCTAGGTAGGGTGGATGGAGACAGGGGGCAACTGAGGGTGACTAAGGCAGGAGTGCACATAGCCTTCCTCCTCTTATCTTGGCACACATGTTCCCATTCAGGCCACACATGCAGGTCCCCTGTCTGATGCCAGTGGTGCGGTCAATTTTTTTAAAATGACGCATGGTTCCCACCATCGGCAATGGTTTCATCTCGTTCACTTTGACCAGCTATATGCACTCGATATCCCTTCAACTGGCGAACCACGGTCTGAACGCAGACCGTGGAGGCCAGCTGTGGGCTATATACTACTGGGGGAGCGCACAGTGGGGCTATATACTACTGGGGGGCGCACAGTGGGGCTATATACTACTGGGGGAGCGCACAGTTGGGCTATATACTACCTGGGGGAGCCCACAGTGGGGCTATATACTACCTGGGGGAGCGCACAGTGGGGCTATATACTACCTGGGGGAGCCCACAGTGAGGCTATATACTACCTGGGGGAGCCCACAGTGGGGCTATATACTACCTGGAGGAGCCCACAGTGGGGCTATATACTACTGGGGGAGCGCACAGTGGGGCTATATACTACTGAGGGAGCGCAAAGGGGTCTATATACTACTGGGGAAGCAAAAGGGGGACTATACACTACTGGGCACAATCACCCCCTTTGTACCTAATTTCAAAGGGCTGGTGAGAGGAAAAAAAATGCCAGGGTTTTTCCACTAATAAGCATCAGTTCTGTATGAAAATAGTTAAACAACATTTGTGAAAAGTTAATAAAACAACATGTTTACTATTGATGTTCAGCTCGGACCTTCACCTGACATTAGACCCCGGTAAGTGGACCTTCGCTATAAGTTGTTGAGTACCCCTGCACTAGGTGATGCGGGCAGATTTGACTCTGATTGAGACGTGTCACCGAGGGGAGGGTATATACACTAGGGGCACCTGGCCCACCACCAGTGCATAGAGCGGACCAAAGTGATGTGTATGTAAAAATGAAATGTACAGTAATGTTTTTGATTGCACATATTTATGGAATACTTTTGGGAGCAAGGACTCTAGCTCCCCAAAGTATTCCATAAATGTATTCAATCACAACATTTGATGGGCACCGAGCAGGGAGGGAGAGAGGTGCCTATGCATCTAACTACCTCCCCCCTTCCTCCCTGCTCGGTGCTGGACACATACACTGTACTACTCCTCCCATCATCTGCTCATAGTATGGGTAGATTATGGGAGTAGTAGTACCAGGGCCATCACCAAACAGTCCGCCCACCCCCCTCCCCGCCGCAGGCACATATGCACTGTACTACTCATCCCATCATCTGCTTATAGTATGAGAAGATGATGGGGGGGGTAGTACCTGTGCTATCCCCATCACTGCCACCAGCCACGCCACTTCATCATGCCCCCCACCTCCTCCCAACTTCAAACTTTCCCACTGCTGACTCACCGCCCGGCAACTGCTCTCTTCTCACAAACACCGCATTGCTCTCTTCTCACAAACACCGCATTGACCCACACTGCATGCCGGGGACACTGTGGGGTGGGGGAGGGCGGCCGCGGCCGGTGTTTGTGAGAAGAGAACGGTGGCCGGGCGGTGAGTAAGCTGCGGGAAAGTTTGAAGTTGGAAGGAGGTGGGGGAGCGGAGGGGGCATGATGAAGTGGTGCAGTGATGTGTGATAAGCGGCACGGCCGACGGCAGTGATGGGGATAGCACAGGTACTACTCCCTTATCATCTGCTCATACTATGAGCAGATGATGGGAGGAGTAGTACAGTGCATATGTGGCGGCTCATTCTATGAGCAGATGATGGGAGTAGTAGTACTGTGTATATGTGTCCAGCACCAAGCAGGGAGGGGGGAGGCAGTTAGATGCAGAGGCACCTCTCTCCCTCACTGCTTGGTGCCCTCCAAATGTACTGATTGAATACATTTATGGAATACTTTGGGAAGCAAGGACACTTGCTCCTCAAAGTATTCTATAAATGTATTCAATCAAAAGCATACGGTACATTACATTCTTACATACACACATGAAGGCAGGGAAGGCGACTGCTATGGGGCCCTTGCAGGACTACTGCATCCCCCCTCCCCCGGGGGCCCAGAGAAGGACCTGCCTCTGTTTCGATTAGAAAAGGGACAGAGGAGCAGGACCTGCCAGGCCCTGTACACACAAATAAAGTGATGAAGGACCTTATCACATGACCCAAAGGTCCTCAATACTTTCAGGCGGACTACAGGAGGAGGAGGGGATAGCCTGGGAGCTGTAAGTGTGTGTGTGGGTATATATATGTATATGTCAGTGTGTATGTGTGTGTGTGTGTGTGTGTGTGTGTGTGTGTGTGTGTGTGTGTATATACACAGTGGTACCTTGGTTTAAAAGCTGGGTGGGAGGGCAAGTGGAGGATCTGCATGGTCTGCATAGCGGGGTCTACAGCACTGTACTCTGACCCAGGAAGTCTCCCTCTCCTTCCAAATCATAGCAGATCCACTTCAGGCTGGGGCTTGCATCAGGGGACAGGACTGTGGAGGTAATCTCTTCATAGCTGTAACCCCTCTCTCCCCAGACAGAGAGTGCTGCATTTATGTGCCCACATATGTCCTGCTCATTCCTTCATGCTGCCCTTGTGTTTCCCATCCTCTCCATTACTGTACAGTAACTTTTAATATCACATATTCTTATTCACAGTGTCTCAAGTGATTGACAGATTTGCTAATTAAAGAACCCACCACTAAAAGAAAATGCAGCAGATATTATTTCTGGTTCTTATTAGGCTATGTTCACACAACGTCAAAATTAAAGAAATCAGATTTTGATATTTGAAATAATGTCCGTTTTTGCTGCCATTTAACTGACTGCAATGGCAATGCATTGAAGTCAATGGGAAGAACGTCCAATGCGCAGACATTTTTACCGTGGACGTCAAAATAATTAAAATGATCATTATTTTAAAATGAACAGCAGACAGTTTTTTATTAGTTGTTCACACACAATTTTTCTTTTGTCACTGTTCTTTCTCAGTTTTTACTATTAAATTCAATGGACTTTTCAATTAAGCCCCACCCAAAGTCCAATCAGTAACCCCAAACTAGAATAATGTACAAACACCAGTCACAGCACTAAGGGGAGGCCAGGCTGCTAAATGTCATTTTGAGTCTAAAATAACGGCCGTAATTTTAAACAGAGCAGAAAAAATGTTGTGTCAACATAGCCTTAAACTTGGGAGATGATTTACCTGTATATGGTCTATTCACGGTGTGTAACATCTGCACTAGTGTTATCACATTCCAGTGTAAATGTGTGTATGTCAGTGATGTATCTGTATATAGGTTAATGGGGCCTCTTTGAGTGTGTGTGTATATATATATATATATATATATATATATATATATATATATATATATATATATGTGTGCATCATTGTGTGTGTTTGGGAGTTGGCCATACATTGGGGAGGGAGTACAGAATTCAGGGGGCCATATAGTTTTTTGCTATGGGGCCCCGTAAATCCTAGCTACGCCCCTGCACACACATCAATTGAATCCATAGAGTGTCCAGCAGGGGGCACACTATATTTAGAAGTCAATGGTATTCACTAACTTTAGTGCGCCCCCTGCTGGACACTCCATAGGAATTACACCCTTCGTTGTGACGTCACTGTATCTGAGAGAATTCTAACAATCCATGATCTACTAAATTAAAGGACAAGTGCCATGAAAAACTTTTTCCCAGTAATTGAAGCACATTACAAAGTTATATAACTCTGTAATATGCTTCAATCACCTATCTGCCTCCCTTCCCTGTCTTTTCCCCCTTCCACCCCCCACCAGGAATTGTAAGAAACTCACACAGACCTAATTACTGTCAACACCAAGCTCTTTTCTCAGCTCCTTCTCCTGTTACACTAGCCTCCCCCCTCCCCTGCCTTGTCAGGTGACTCAGCTTGATCAGCTCCCATTGGCTGAACAACTGCAAGCCATCCCGCAAAGTCATTATAATGGAATGGAAGAGCCCAGATGTTCCTTCCTTGACTAGGTGGATACGATTAGTCAACACGTATGTTCCACTATACAAAGCTTTGTATGAAAGCAGGAAGTGCCCACAAAAGTTTAAAAAAATGGATCCACTGGATATCTCTAGAGGAGACTAATGTAAGGCCCACTTAGGGCTCTGTTGCTATGTCGGGTCCTTTCATGAGGGTCTCGCGGGGCGGGGAGGATGTGCCTTGTATGACTGGTTCTGTGTGAGTGGATGATCTGTTTGTCCTCAGTTAGGCTAGGTTCACACTGCGTTTTCAGCATCCGTTTAACGCATCCGTTTTTTGCAAAAAACGCATGAAAAACGGATTGCAAAAAAACGGATTCATTTGTGTGCATCTGTTTTTCCATTGACTTCCATTATAAAAAAATGATGTTCAGCTGACAGTTAGAGGTGTTCGGAACACAGAGGCAGGAGCGGGCGGCTATTTAAAATTGCCGCCATGCTCCTGCTCCAATCAGCTGCGGGGGACACCCTGTAAAGAAGTGGGGAATCCCATCATAATGATGGGATTCCCCACTTCTTTACAGGGTGTCCCCGGCAGCTGAGAGGAGCAGGAGCACGGCGGCAAGTTTAAATAGCCGCCCGCTCCTGCCTCTCACTTCGGGGACAGGCTGTAAAGAAGCCGGCTCCCAGCGCTGTCCTCCTGTCTCTCCCCACCAGCCCCTCCGCCCCCCCGGAGCGCTGTACACCCCTATAGACTGCCGCGCGCCCGCAGCCCCGCTCACCAGCTTCTTGCTCCCGCTGCTCCCCGCCGCCTCTGCAGACTCTCTCTTACCCTGCAGAGGCGGCGGGGAGCAGCGAAACAAGAAGCTGGTGTGCGGGGCTGTGGGCGCGCCGCAGTCTATAGGGGTGTACAGCGCTCAGGGCCGGCGGGGGGGCGGAGGGGCTGGTGGGGAGAGACAGGAGGACAGCGCTGGGAGCCGGCTTCTTTACAGCCTGTCCCCGCAGTGAGAGGCAGGAGCGGGCGGCTATTTAAACTTGCCGCCGTGCTCCTGCTCCTCTCAGCTGCCGGGGACACCGTGTAAAGAAGTGGGGAATCCCATCATTATGATGGGATTCCCCACTTCTTTACAGGGTGTCCCCCGCAGCTGATTGGAGCAGGAGCACGGCGGCAAGTTTAAATAGCCGCCCGCTCCTGCCTCTCACTGTTGCGGGGGATGTGGAGTGTTTTTGCACTCTGTGACTGCTGTAACAGGGCCTAGAGCAGCCCTCCTGCCGATGACTGGCAGATAGGTGATTGAAGCATATTACAGTTATATAACTTTGTAATGTGCTTCAATTACTGGGGAAAAGTTTTTCATGGCACTTGTCCTTTAAGGGAAATAGAAGTATATGTGCATTTCCCATAATTAATGCACATTAGAAATTTGTCTAACTTTCCATAAGTAATAACATATCAAAAAATACTTTTGGCTGAACTTCTCCTTTAACAAACTATGTAAAATGCTGCGGAATCCGTTAGCGCTGTACAAATAAAAGCATTATGTGCAAATCTATTTTTTTATCATGAAAACCTGTTCATACCGGTTTATAAACCACATAACACATCAGCTCTTAATATTACATCTTTGCCCGTTGGTGATAAATGTTCATTCTTTTGAGCCTGTCTCTCCATCTTTTCACTCCTTTAGAGGTGCATGATGCCAAGAGGATTTCAGTAAGCATAGATCTCAGGAGGGACGTAACACAATGCCAAGATGCAGAAAAGATGACATCAAGGTGAGGTGACGCACGCGGCCATTGTTAGAAGCCGTGAGTGTCGAACGCTAACGCTGAACTTAAAAGCAGCCAGCGATGTGGCCAATACGTAACATCCACTCACCCGGCTTCTTGGCATAACCCCGTAGCTGCACTACCCTAGGCCGGCTGATAATTGTGCCCACAGCTTTCAGAGCGGCTCTGCCGGCCATCACTCACGTGCTGTGAGTTCCGGTGCACTTACTGCCGCACGGCACCACGGGAACTGTAGTCCTTTCTGCAGTGGACGCTTCACCTTTACGTGACTAAGCTTTCTACAAATTCCCTTAACTAAACTAGACGTGTGTTCTCTAGTCCGCTTCCTGCTTGCCATAGTAAATGTGTTAATAAAACTCCAGCTTCCATTCTAGAACTGTAACAACGCTCCCGGACGAGAACTACACTTCCCAGCATTCCCTATTCTTTGGTAAAACCCCGGTACCCGCAAGTTACTGTGGAAGGAAGTTGAGCAGAGCTGGGGAATTGTAGCAGGGTCAGAGGTTACACACCATAAGCAACAGGAAGGCACAGTGGGAGGTAGAATGGCAGGGTCAGTACGTGTGATACGGCGTTGAGCATACCAGAAGCAGACTGGTGCCTAGTCTGACCGCAGGGCTTTGGGTTGCCTCCGTTTACCCTGCAAGGAAATGATGGAAAACAGGATGGGCTTCCAGAGTCAGACTCCCCAGGGTCCCACTTATTTCTCGGGGAACAATAGTGAGGCTCCTCAGAAGGATCTAGACATTCAGGAACCATTGGCTCACACAAGCCCTGGGAAGAACAGCGGTACTGCCGACCAGGGCTCCATAGAAACTGAGAGTGGAGCGCACCCACGTGTTGAGAGTTGTTCAGACATGGACACTAGACCTCCTTTGGAGGTGATGGGTATGAACACGCAGCTGGGCACAGCCGCTCAGGAGAGTGCCTTCCTCATGATTGCCACCAGCATTGAAGAATGTGGCCATCCTGCTAACCAGGGCACAATGGGGGAGGTCAACACGTGTAGAGCCTCCCCACCGGTTGACCGCTGTCCAGGCATGGACACTAGACGTCCTCTGGAGGTAATGGGCATGGAGGCACCTCTGGAGGTAATGGGCATGGAGGCACCTCTGGAGGTAATGGGCATGGAGGCACCTCTGGAGGTAATGGGCATGGAGGCACCTCTGGAGGTAATGGGCATGGAGGCACCTCTGGAGGTAATGGGCATGGAGGCACCTCTGGATGGTGCTTTTCACATGCAGGAGCTTTTGAGCGAGTTGTCTACTTACCCCTACAACCGCTGCCAAGAGGAAGCATCCTCTGGAGAGCCTCCCCATAACTGCCAGCCTTGCCTACTGCACATTGCCATGGGGAAGGGGCTCACAAACACGCTGAGGCGATTTTCAGAGTCCAGCACAACACTAGCTGGCAGCCATGGACTATTTCTAACACAAAATGACAAAGATTGCCTGTTTACCCTCTTTCAGTCTGAGGAGGGCACATTATCAGCTGGGGATGTAGGGTTGCCCCTTGCCAGGCTGGAGGTTTTAGGTAGCAGTGAGCAGAACTCAGGGACTGTGGGGCAGGAGGAAGAGGAGTCCTCTTCATTATTTAGTCTCAGCGGTGAAAACTTTTCATGTAGGTTGATGGATCCAGAGCCTCAGCTCAACCAGCATACTGTCCAGGAGGTGAGAGGAGTTTCTTGTAGTGGCAGTGGAAAAACAACCACTTACACACCCATTACAGCTGTGGTACAGTATTGCACCACTGGAACACTTCAATAAAACAGGAAGGGATGCATAGACATTGCATAACTGCCCAGTTCACATTTATTGGAGCTAGTCATCCCAGAACATGTATCATGTAAGCATTCGCTGTGGGCTAGTGTAAACAGTTAAATTACAATCTGACTGTGCACGTTTATGATGAACTGTATGAACAGCTTTGTGTCAGTCTTGGTTTTTCTGGTGTATCTTTACTCGTATGCACTATTGAAGTGTTCCATAGGCATGCACTATATGTACAATATGTTCTGCAAAGCATCAGTGAATTCTAGTTGTCGTTGATGGTAACTCACCTTTTGGGGCCTGTTTTACATTAGTGTAATTTGAACCTGGACTGGTGCTGAAGTTTGATTGTGTCATAATACCCAAGGCTGGGGCAAGATCTGCAAGCATCATATGGGAGCAAAAATGCACCGATGATATGCCTTTTTTTAAATTCTGCCCCACAGAATGTTGTCTGACAATATTATGCCAGTTGAATGTTATACAGCTGAATTGGCAGGCAAAGGGTACAGTACAAGAATTTACTGACTCCACATTCAATTCAGGACTTAGGGCCCTATTCCACGGGACGAGCAACGACGTAAACGAGCGCAGATCTGCTAGAGTGGCGCTCGTTTACTGGGCCTATTCAATGGCCCCGATGATCATGAAACAAGGGCTGCAGGGACATCGTTACCGATGTCCTTGCAGCTCTTGCTTCATACATTACCTGTCCGGGCCGCAGGTCCTCTTCTCCTGGTCCCGCGAGCCGCAGCAGCTTCGGAGCGGGGCTGTCTGAACTGACAGACCGCTCACCCAATCACTGGCTTGGCGGTCTGTCAGTTCAAACAGCCCCGCTCCGAAGCCGCCGCGCGGGACCGGGAGTAGGAGACCTGTGGCCCGAACAGGTAATGTATGGTTCTGCTGAAATCGTCGGTCGCCACCGCACACGACTATTCAACCGTAGCGATGCGCTGGTGGTGAACAACGATTTTGGGTCTGAACCTAAATGAACGATCAGCCGATGACACGATCATCGGCTGATCATCCTCTTTTTTCTACGGAGCGAAAATCGTCCGAATGGGGCCGATTTGGCCGATTATCGCTCCTGTGGAATAGGCCCCTTAAAGGGACTGTACCACCAGGCCCAGGCTAAAGCACTGGAGGCAGGCCAACCCACCCTTAGAGGGAAGAAACCCTAGCCCCTCCATGACATGACTCCATTAGAATCAATGGAACCGTATTATAGAGGGGCTAGGGTTTCCTCCCACTAAGGGTGGGTCGGCCCTCCTCCAGTGCTTCTGCCTGGGCCTGGTGGTACAGTCACTTTAACAAACCACACCTGAACTGATGAGTGGTGCTGTCTCTGGAAAAAAGTGGCTATGTTTTATCAACCCTGGATAACACCTTTGACTGTTCTGTGGGAGTTCTTACTTTAGAACTGGCAGTCTATCTCAAATTATTTTATTGTCTAGGTAGGTTTACTTTTATTTATTTATATATTTTTTTACTGCTGGGATCATTTTTTATGTTTTTTTTCCTCTTACTCTACAATTTTCTTTTTCCACAGATATTGCCACCATCTCAAAATTATCCAGCTTCACCACAAGGTACATATGACAATTGAAGTATACTGCCCAGTGTTAATGCCATGTAAAATTTCCGAAGGGCATGATCACATGATATATTTTTTTTTCCATGGCAGGAATGTAAGTTTTGTTGCAGAAATGTCTGTGTCTGTCCCTGTCACCTTAATGTGACAAAAATCTCAAAGATTTCCCCTCTTTTCAAATCCATTCCTGGCTTTGGCTTCAAATCTTTGGCAGATAATTTTTCAGATAATCTTTCTGTGTAAAAGGACCCTAACATAGCAAAGCAAACTTATCTCTCTGGTTCCAGTGCCGCAATTTCTGCTGCAACAATCCTGGTTCAGCCTCTTACAGGTGTTGGAGCAGTGGGGTTGGAGGCCCGCCCAGCCGATCAGTGTCTGAGGGGAGACTCCACTGCAGACGCTGATTGCCTGTGCGGGTCTGCAATGTCACAGCCGAACCTGGGGTCAGACCAGCAGTGCTGCAGTGCTGGAACCAGGGTAAGTTTGCTTTATTATGTTAAAACAGTCCATCCCCAGCCATTTTCTAAAAAAATACCCTTTGCTTGAAATATCTCTTCAATCAGATGGAACTGATTTTCTACTGTAGAAATTTCTGCAACAGAATCTGCGGCGTATGACTATGAGTGGGTTGACACAGAACGTAATTGCAAATTCTGCTGCGATTCCTGTACTGTCAGGCAGATTAGGACTACATACTCACAGCAGAATTGTCTTCCTGCTGAGAGTATGTAAACGGCACCCCATTAACTCGCAGGGGCCCGGTGAATACATTACCGGTCCCTATCAGGATGCCGGGAACCCCAGAAGCAAGCTGGATCGTGGACCTGTTATGTATTCACCAGGTTAGGGGGGCTGCGTTTACAAAATTGCAGCATGATGAAAATTCTGCTGCGAGTATGCACTCATATTCAAACTGACAGTACAGGAATCGCAGCGTTAAATCCGCTGCAATTTCGTTGTATGAACCCACCCTTAAAGGACAACTCCGGCGGGACCCCCCCCAAAAAAAGAAAACACAGACACCATACTCACCATCCCTCCGGTGACGATCGCCACTCCATTCGGCCGCCGTCCGCCTCACCGTCACCTGCGTCCGCCGTCCAGCGATGTCTCCTTCTTCCGGGTCCATGAGAGAGAAAAGGCTGCCAGCGCGCTTGCGCACCGGCAGCCTTTTCATTGGCTGGAGCGCATCACATGGCTTCCAGCAAGCTCAGCCAATCAGGGCTGAGCAAGCTGGAAGCCATGTGATGTGCTCCAGCCAATGCAAAGGCTGCTGGTGCGCATGTGCACCAGCAGCCTTTTCTCTCCCATTCACTCTCAATGAAGACGCCGAGGAGGAAGAAGACCCGGACCGCCCCCAGCTCTGACATCACCCGACACCAGAGAAGAGGACCGTGACGACCGTAATAGGTAATGTATATATTCTTTAACTTCGGGGGTGGGGGGTCGGGGGTCGGAAAGTGGGGGAAGGGGGCCAGACCGGGTATTTAACCACATTACAAAGTTATATAACTTTGTAATGTGTGTTAAATAAGCCAAAAAAAAATTTCGCCGGAGTTGTCCTTTAAAGTAAATGTGTCTCAATTTTTCATTTTTTTATATATTTTTTTTTATTTAATGTCTTGAAAAATAGTTAACTTTAAATGCTATTTTGTAAAAGTAATAATTATGTTCTGCACTGGGGGCTGCCATTTGCAATAGCATCTCTACAATGTCTCCCTACACGACACATATAAAGTTGCTCTATGGCAGCCCACAGTACATAAGAGCTAATAGATTGCTCCTGTCTGGTCTGCTACAATGAAACGTTGAGTTACCAGCTCAAAGCATACATGGAGAGGAGGAGGGAAGAGGAATAGAAGAGGAAACTTCCCGGGAATAGTACAGATAAAAGCTGTCAGTGTGTTAACTACATCCTTCCCAATAGTCAGGACACTAATCATACACTGTATTTCTGTTTTCCATGTGGCCAGGGTCAGAATTTTATTCGCAGAGTAGGTTTACACTGAGGAATACGGGCGGATCACGCTGCTTGCGCCTGAGCGCATCTCTACCTGTGCCATAGACTCCATTCTATGGTCAGGCGGATTCCGACATCCGCCAAAAGAATTGACTTGTCCTCTACAGACTTACTTAACCCCTTCTCAATACTTGACATATAGTATAGACTCACTCACTGAGCTGTACCTTCACTTGCAGTTTAAAGGGTATTCCCGAGGAACTGTTTTCTATTTGACTGTGCTCAGGGTACAAAACTTCATAGTTTCTGGGGAAAAACACTAAATTCAGGGCCCACTACATTAAAAAAGTAAAAAAGACTAAAAAATGCCAGACTGCCCTGAAAAAACACCATGGCAAAAATGTAATTTCCCCTCCCCCCGACTCTTAGCTTACATTTGGATACAGTGTTATCGACCCATCTTTCTTGCTGCAGTTGGTCCTGAGGTGTAAGTTTTTTTTCTTTATACTTTCTTTTTACTTTATACCCAGGCAATGCCGGGTACATTTTCTGGTGTTTTATAATAATGAACTGCAGGGCTTTAAGCCGACACAAATGTTGATGGCAATGATACATACTGCAACAATAGACATTGCAAAGTCGAAGGCTGGCATGCATAGGAGCTAGTACAGACAAAAAGTACATGATGAGCTTTAATAGAAGATGGGGCATGAAAGGGGACATATGTGAATACAAGGCTTATAGGCAAAGGCGTCTAGGGATTAATTACACCTTAGACAGCCCTTAGTTTATGCCCTATCCCTAGGTGGAGAGAGAGTCCTAAGAAGGAGGGGCCCCACACAGGAGTCTATTATTCTCTACTAGAAAATGTACCCCGCGCTGCCCGGGTATAAAGTGTCAGTGTGTTAATTAGATTTGTTCTAAGGTGCCCAGGAGGCAAATCTATGTCTTTGGGTTTTTTTATTTTTGTTTAAGGGGAAATCGCCAGTAGCCCTTCATACCTGACAGTTCTGCACTGTTTATGTAAATTGTAGCTTATACACATTAGAAATAAACTAAAAACTTTAAACATCCTGAATACCTAATAGCCAAACTGAGATGTCATGTGATCAGACTTTATACAGAGCTTGGTTTTATACAACATTGGCAGTGTTATATACAGAGCCTGGTTTCATACAACATTGGCAGTGTTATTTACTGCCTGGTTATATACAACATTGGCAGTGTTATTTACTGCCTGGTTATATACAACATTGGCAGTGTTATATACATAGCCTGGTGGTATGCAAGATTTTTAGTGTTATTTACAGCCTGGTTATATACAACATTGGCAGTGTTATATAAAGAGCCTGGTTATATACAACATTGGCAGTGCTATTGCCAGGTGCATAGACATAAAGTTTTTTACCTGATCAAACTCTTGAGCAGCAACACACAATTGTCCATGCAGAATCCAGATTTATGCGCTACCTGCAGTGATCGGTCTTGTTTATTGTCATTGCAAATGGTGCTTAACAGGAAACTGCAATCTTTGAAAAGGTATTGTTTCATCTGAGTTAATCAGTGGAATTAGTGTAGTGTACAGTTGAGGGGGGTCCTGTATACCAGTAGTGTATAGTCGGGGGGGGGGGGCTGTATACATATACTATATAGTTTGGGAAGTCCTGTATACCTGCAGTGTATAGTTGGTGAATGTCCTGTATACCTGTACTGAATATTTCGGGGGTCCTATATACCTGTAGTATATAGTTGGTGAAGGTGCTGTATACCTGTAATGTATAGTTGGTGGAGGTCTTGTATACCTGTAGTATAAATTACCCTAATTACCCCATACCTCCCTGCCACGACAGTATATAGTTTGGGGGTCCTGTATTCCTGTAGTGCATAGTTCGAGGGTCCTGTATACATGTAGTATATACTGTAGGTGGTGGAGGTCCCATGCACCAGTAGTGTATAGTTTTGGGGTCCTGTATACCTGTAGTGTCCAGTATTTAGCAGGGTCGTATTTACCATTAGGCACCCATGGTCTGGTGCCTAGGGAAGCACCTTGGAGAGGGGCAGTACCAGGGAGCAGGGAAAAGGAAACAACTTTATTTTATATTTCTAGTCTTCCACCTCCCGTTCAGACTTGACAGAAAATCTGGTGTCTTTTTGAGGGGGGTATGGCAGTATTGGTCAGGTCTGGTATAGCGGTGTTATCCAGTCACATTAATGCAGTATTGGTCAGGTCTGGTATAGCGGCGGTTTCCAGTCACAGTATGGCAGTATTGGTCAGGTCTGGTATGGTGGTGTTATCCAATCACTGTGTGGCGGTATTGGTCAGGTCTGGTATAGTGGTGTTATCCAGTCACAGTATGGCGGTATTGGTCACGTCTTGTATGGTGGTGTTATCCAGTCACATTATGGCAGTATTGGTCAGGTCTGGTAAAGCGGTGTTATCCAGTCACAGTATGGCAGTATTGGTCAGGTCTGGTATGGCGGTGTTATCCAATCACTGTGTGGCGGTATTGGTCAGGTCTGGTATAGTGGTGTTATCCAGTCACAGTATGGCGGTATTGGTCACATCTTGTATGGTGGTGTTATCCAGTCACAGTTTGGCGGTATTGGTCAGGCCTGGTAAAGCGGTGTTATCCAGTCACAGTATGGCGTTATTGGCCAGGTCTGGTATAGCGGTGTTATCCAGTCACAGTATGGCGGTATTGGTCAGGTCTGGTATGACAGTGTTATCCAGTCACAGTATGGCGGTATTGGTCAGGTCTGGTATGGCGGTGATATCCAGTCACAGTGTGGCGGTATTGGTCAGGTCTGGTATAGCGGTGTTATCCAGTCACAGTATGACGGTATTGGCCAGGTCTGGTATAGCGGTGTTATCCAGTCACAGTATGGCGGTATTGGTCAGGTCTGGTATGACAGTGTTATCCAGTCACAGTATGGCGGTATTGGTCAGGTCTGGTATGGCGGTGATATCCAGTCACAGTGTGGCGGTATTGGTCAGGTCTGGTATAGCGGTGTTATCCAGTCACAGTATGACGGTATTGGCCAGGTCTGGTATAGCGGTGTTATTCAGTCACAGTATGGCGGTATTGGTCAGGTCTGGTATGACAGTGTTATCCAGTTATAGTATGGCGGTATTGGTCAAGTCTTGTATGGCAGTGTTATCCATTCACAGTATTGTTGTATTGGTCAGGTCTGGTGTGGCGGTGTTATCCAGTCACAGTAAGGCGGTATTGGTCAGGTCTGGTTTGGCGGTATTGGTCAGGCCTGGTGTGGCGGTGTTAAATGTGACGTCTGGAGCTATTATCTACCAATCTACCTATCCTGATGCTAATTGGTGAGTGAGGATGGGGCATCTTCAGGTTTAGCACTCAGGGCAGCAGCAGCTGGTAATACTGCCCTGTATACTTGTATACTTGTACTGTATAGATGAAGTAGGGGGCCCTGTATACATGTACTGTATAGATGGAGTAGGGGGTCTACCAGTTATTTCTGTGGATGTTGTGAGGCAGCTGGCCTTAGCAACCACAGCTCCCTGTGAAAATGAAAGTAGTAATCCTATTGGTTGCTAAGGCTCCCAACTGACATTTCTTCTGAGCAGAGCTGCAGCTAATAATATCACCTGTGTGTGCAGTGTGGACATTTTCCCATTCATTACTATGGGGCGCTCTTCCCTTCCCCCTCCCCTCCTGTACATCTGGAAAGGACGGGACCTTCACTCTAACCTGCCCAGGCACCCAATGTATCTGTGGGCCAAATTTGGGGTCAAACGGTTCAGGCTTTGGAAGTCTATAGGGGACAGATAGACAGACAGACAGACAGACTTTCAATTTTTATGATATAGATATACTCAATCTCAACCTGATGGATCTATCTGGTATGAGTCTACTAAGACCTTTCCTACCTGCCAAAAAATTTACCACCAGGGGATGACTGGCAATAAGCAGTAGGACATAATAGAGAGGAATATATAACTAGTTTTAGCTCTAGTACTAGATGAAACGGGAATAGTTGTCCATAGCATAAATATCCACCTAACTTCCTTCTGTGAGGCTCCGTTCACACAGTAAAACTTGAAGAGTCCAGCCAGCCTCTGTGACATACTAGTAGTCTATGGGAGGCTCTCACGCCTCCTCTCTCTGCGCTGAAGAATTGACATGTCCATTCTTCAGCAAGGAGAGGGTTGGCGTGCGAGCCTCCCATAGAATACCAGTATGACACGGAGGCGCAGCGGAATTCTGCCAGATTTACTTCATGTGAACGGAGCCTAACGGGGTCCTGTCAAAATCTCCCCCTCTAAAAAAGGTAGGGATGTGTTCTATGTCTGTAAATGTGTCATTTTTAGTGATTCTTCCCTCCCCCCTCCTTGCCAAACACATTACTAGATGCCAAGGGGGTGTCTCTTTGGTTCCTCACATCAGTCAAATGTTCCAGGTCCCTTTTCCGTAACTCCCTCATGGTCTTGCCTACGTACTGAACTGAAGAGGGACAGGTTGCTAGGTATATTACTGCTCTGGTGCCACAGTTGAAGAATTATTTTATATAGATGTATTTTTTAGAAGTAACATGACTTCTAAAGTAAAGTAACTTAATTGGAAATGCACTTTTAAAAATAATACAATAAGAAAAAATAAAAAAAATAGATGCCTATTTCATCTCTATCAGGGGAATCGAACCCAGGAAAGAAACTTGTTGGTTCATAGACAGGTGATTTACCCCTAGCTCCCAGGTAGAGCACAGTTAGGATTGGAAATTCAACTATATCTGATTCCAGATCTGACCTCTGTAGGCATTTTATGACTGAAATCAACACTCACAGACACTGACAGCATGAGCAAGCAGGAGGCCGGGCAGCAGAGATTATTCATGAACAAAATGGAGGAGAAAGCTGGTGCCTTGCACCAACTGTCTGTTTCTTGGGAACCAGCTGCCACTCTCACTGGGACCACACTTGTGGAATGACCTGGTGCCCCCTAGCCACATAAGTCCAGCTTCCTATTCCTGGATCCCCTTTCTGATATCATTAGACATATAGATTGTCCAATGCTGTTTTCTGTGTTGCCTACATATTGACAGCCTGATTGCCTCTCCCACTATTACCAGCATAAAGCACTTTTATCGTTCCTTCTCTTCAGTAGCCTCGCTTCCCCCCCGGGTCCTGTGCCCTTTGAACTCCAAGACTGTGGTATGTCCCTATACATTATCGCAATGCAGACCACTATCCCACATCTGAATAGCTTTCATTGTCTGTCTAACATAACCTATACTTATGTACTGAACTGATTGTTTACCCCTTTCTTCTCCCCCCCCCCCCCCAGTGGGCGTGTTTGGTGGGTTTTCTGTATATTTTAAATCCTGCTACTGAGCTGCATCTGTGATAGTATGCCTAATTCTTTGGGTGGCCTTGATAAATCTTTGTATGAGCCCATTTCGCAATAATCTTCTGTTAAGGATCACAGAGAGAGCTGATACAGGGACTTAAAAAAACCCAGGAGAAATGTAAAAATTTATTGCAGAGAGAGAGTGGTAGAATAGAGTGGCTAACAGGGTCCTATCAAATTCCATTCTGTAAACTGCAGGGAGTCATGAATCAGACATGGCCTAAGGCCCTATTCCACCAACAGATCTGACGACAGATTATCTGCCAAAGATTTGAAGCCAAATCCAGGAGTGGATTTGAAAAGAGGAGAAATGCAGTCTTTCCTTTATGACCTGATCTCTGTTTATAGTCTGTTCCTGGGTTTGGCTTCAAATCTTTGGCATATAATCTGTCGTCAGATCTGTTGGTGGAATAGGGCCTTTACTCTTGCTACTCTCTCTCCCCCCCCACCCCCCTCTATCCCTCCCCATTTCCTCTTGCCCTTTGGGCTCGGGGAGAGACGGTGAGAGAATGTCAGGGTCAGGAGTTAAACTGGCCTCCCTCAATGTCAGAGGGTTTAACGTCCCACAGAAACATTCCCAAATCCTATATTCTATGCATAGACAGAAAGTACAAGTGTTGCTATTGCAAGAGACTCACTTTAAGACAGGCCACACGCCTCACATGCGCCTAAATTACTACAACGAGTGGGTACATAGCACCAATCTTATATCAAAGTCCAAAGGGGTGTCCATGGCGGTCCATAAATCTCTCCCACACAGACTCATAGATTCCTTGATTTGCCCTAAGGGGAGATTTGTGTTTGTTAAATTGGAAATTCAGAACTGCATTTACACCATAGGCAACATCTACTTACCTAACTCCAAACAAGGGTCCACCCTCCGGTCTATACTACGGTCAATTTCTACGTTCAGTGAGGGGTTGTTGGTGATCGGAGGAGACTTTAACATGGTCATGGATCCTTCCATGGACACCTCCTCGGGCAGGACAGCGGTGCCACGGTCTGAAATCAGGCTTGCTCAATCGGTCTTGAGCCTCCATAACTTGGTGGACGTCTGGAGAGTTTCCCATCCCACGGATAAAGATTCCTCCTGAGTTATTATCTGAGGAATCTGCGGAAATCTCCTGAACATGCCCCTGGACATTCAGGCACCATGCCAGTATGCAGTAATGATGACAGTACCTTCATCCAGTAGCTGGGGAATCTGAGCAGGGTTCTTAAAGATCACCTCAGACAGGATCATCACTGTTGTGAACCATATACACTTGGGCCAATAGGGGGAAATGAGGATGACTTGAGGTAGTTTGGCTTCCTCCCAAATGGCCATTAAGTCCACATAAGGGTCGCTGTTGTTAAGGTTAAATTTAGATGTTGACCCCTCTCTATGGAGAAGAAGTCAAAAACCCAGGTACAGGATGGTTTTTAAATATATTTAGAGTTGTAACCTGCAGTATTACCAACTCGTCACTTATAAATCACGGACACAGACAAGACATTGTATCATGATTATAAGCCTGGATAAAATGGCCCAAGTTTTATTATGGTAAGCACATTTTATAGTCAGATAAAATATAGGGTGTTAACAAATGCTAATAAGGCATAGATGAGGCGGTGCTAGTGATTTAGATATTCAGTCATGCGCAATGGCATCTGTATTAGTATTCATTATTATTATTCAAAAAGGTCAAAAAGGTTAGAACAATACATTCTTTGCAATGATACTTTCACATTATTCCCACTGTAACAGACAGTCAACTTTCCTCCGAGAATGTCCTTGAACGCTGATACAGATGTCTCTGAGTGAAATAGTTCTTGACGCAAAACATTCTTTCTAGTGTCCATATCAGAAGTTTTCCAAGGTAAGAAATGTCCCAACTATACGTTAACCCTATCAGGGACTCTCTAATGTGCTGGAGCTTCTAAGCAAGAGGCCTATATCTATATGTGTAGTCATATAGGTACGGTGCAGGTAGGTAAAATCCCAATACCTGGCCTTATCAGTCCCCCATTTGACATCCGTGAAGCCTTGGACTGGAATCACTGTGGTTGGTACATAGCCAGAGGTTCCAAAGATACTGTCTGAGCCGCAGGTTGCTCAGGGGTCACATCTTCTCCATAGGGTGAACCCATCCTCCAAGTACTTGTCCAGCATCCAACCTCCAGAAATGTCCAGGCGACACAGATTCAAGAGAACCGATAAGAGAAAGAAACATAATCACATTAGTCACCTATATGATGGTAGACCTTCTTTTTGTTTGTCGAGGTTTTATATGAGAGAGAATACACATAAAAAGTTTTACTGGCAAACAGATCAGTATTTTGCATAAGACCACCTGGAAGAGACCCTGAAGGACTCCCATTAGTTTATGGGCATCACCATAGGATAGACAAAAATAGTACCATACGTTTTATTGAAAGTTAAAGTAGGTAGGTAGATCTGCAATAACCGAAAGATAATACTAAACAATGGCTGAGTCCGTACAGTATACATCAATATACAGCTTAGTTACAACAAAACAAATAAAAGCTTATTATCAATACCCAAACTAATATATGTATATATTGGACCTCTCCGGATTTTATCAAAATAATGAAACCTTATTGTCTTATCACTCCTGTCCCTAAGATTTGTCCCTAATCTTGACTACAGATGTAGCCCCCTTCTCTAGGTCCCTTTACTGTAGGACTGCTTTAAAGGTAAGACAATCCTCCGTCCCGAACCTAACTAGTCTCCTGTCACTCCTACGTCTCCCTGTGACACTGAGTGATCAGACAATAAGTTCTCCACTGCATATAACAGACTTGACTCTATAACAAGGACTCTACCACTTCGGCATCATGTGGGTATTGGAAAGTCACAACAACTAACTTTAAAAAGTTTCTGAAAAAGAAAAGTTTTGATGTGAGCAAATCTTATCTCATGGCAAAAGCAAAAATGAAAAGTTCATTGCTACATAAACCAAAAATAGCATAACAGGTAAATGCAATAAAATCTCCACAATGTGACCTACTATGTAACCACTAGATTCACTTATAATAACCAGATAGTGAATTCACACTCTTCAGTAAGGGATTCTCAAAATTTCCACTTCTTTTTAGTCTTTTTACTTCATTTTGTACCTAGAAAACGTCTTTATGATTAGATCACACAGGACTAATAACTGGTCACATGGTCACATCTCTTCCTGTACATAATCATATAGTATAATACATAGACCAATAATATGAAGTAACTGGGCGCTTATTACCAATGTAATATTTGGATCCTATTGAATTGTCTCTTGTCTCACTGAGATCATCACATATTATACATAAAATAACCACCATAGAAATAAAAGCAAAGTGTAAACGATACATCACCTAAGGTTTCAAAGCCTTTTTATGAGAATAATATATATCATATGATCCTTTTCGTAATAGTAATACTTATAGTAAGATGTGTCTAATGTGCGAGAAATACCTTTAAAGTTGCAGCTTTTCAGTGTTCACTCCACGGGATCAAGGAGAATACTCACACAGATGCGAACTTTTGCGTAAATTTATTTTTCATTACATCGGTATCTCGTACAGGACTAAATCCAATGCTCACAGGCTGGCGTGTTCCACTCTCAGTCCAAACCATCCAACCTCGCGGCGGACGTTTCGGAGGACAGGCTCCTCCTTCCTCATGCGACAATGAGGAAGGAGGAGCCTGTCCTCCGAAACGTCCGCCGCGAGGTTGGATGGTTTGGACTGAGAGTGGAACACGCCAGCCTGTGAGCATTGGATTTAGTCCTGTACGAGATACCGATGTAATGAAAAATAAATTTACGCAAAAGTTCGCATCTGTGTGAGTATTCTCCTTGATCCCGTGGAGTGAACACTGAAAAGCTGCAACTTTAAAGGTATTTCTCGCACATTAGACACATCTTACTATAAGTATTGCTGTTGTATATGGGATTTAGTGGAATCCGCTGGATGTGCATGGACTGATATACTACTCTAGTAGTGCGGTGTTGGTTATTTATTGTCAGACGTATTTCCACTGAAGGCTTTGACCCGGACTGGTTTCGCACGTGTGAATATGTCCTTTTCGTAATAGTAGCATTGGTATGGATCCTTTAAACTTAAACCTATCTTTTGACTGACAGGCCTCTTTACGGACACTTGGACTCTTGGCCTCAGTTACAGTTTAAGGCCACTCGTATAACCTCAGACATTGGCTTTGTTCTCTCCCATAGCTTTGGCTGACCTGTGAAGAAGACATCAATACAGACAAGGACATACCTATATAGGCCACCTGTGGCAGGTGGATGACGTCCACTTACATTCCCTGAAACAGGCAGGAAGATGACAGACTATGCAGACAGGCACTTTACGGTGTTACTTACAGTAGGTTATGACAGGTGTAGATAATACAGCCGTACACAACCCTCTCTGCTATATTTGTTGTCCCCTGCGCCGCCCAATGTGAGGATACTACTTCACATTACACATGGCTTCCTTCTGCTGGTTTTGTCAGATAACTTACAGTGAGATACAGTGAGATACAGACAAAAACATGTAAAACAAATGAAACAAACATTGAGAAACAGCAGAATATGCGATATTATAGTACAATATATATAGAGTTACAGTACAATAATAGTGAGGATGAGAAACACAAGGGCTGACAGACTGCAGGGAGCATGAAGGAATGAGCAGGGCAGATGTGGGCACAGTATAGCAGCAGTCTCTGTCCAAGGAGAGAGGGGGGTCCTTGCTATGAAGAGATTTTACCTCCACAGTCCTGTCCCCTGATGCAAGCCCCAGCCTGAAGTGGATCTGCCATGATTTGGAAGGTGAGGGAGACTTCCTGGGTCAGAGTACATTGCTGTAGACCCAGCTATGCAGACCATGCCCCTCCCACCCAGTACAGGGAGCTCTTAAACCAAAGCAATGCTCTTAAACCAAGTTACTCTTAAATCAAGGTACCACTGTATGTGTGTGTGTGTGTATGTGTTTGTGTATGTATGTATGTATATATATATATATATATATATATATATATATATATATATATATATATAAACTTTTATAGACCATTTGTTAATTCCGGAAACTGTCTCAAAGTGGCTTTAAATGCATCACCTGGTGGTCCAGTGGCGAATTATGGGGTTTTATGGGGTTCCATTGTCCAATCCCCTCCTTCTGTCCAGGCCGTAAGACTCAGCTGCCCATGTGTGGTCTTTGTGGTGCGATCGACTGATCAGTTGATTGCAGATAATATTGACAATAGCTTTCTCATAAGAAAGCTATGATCAGCATAAGGAATCAAAGTATTGTATCGTAGTCTCCTATGGGAGCTAAAAATATATGTAAACAGAAAATAACATTTTGTTGAATTAAAAGAAAAAACTCCCATAATAAAAATTAAAAATTACCCTGCTATGTTTGTAATTGGTTGAACTATTAAGGTATAACATTATAAAATTGTGAGTGTTTGCGAAAAATATTTGTAAAAATTCATAAAAAGCGATCAAAAAGTCCAATCCAGACCAAAGTTATCTATATTCTGCAGTGCTTCATTGGACTGGCAATGCGCACAATGCAGACATTTTTTGTTTCCCACCATAAGATTTGGTAACCAAGTCTGGAATTTCCTTTGTTTGGACTGTGTGACACAAGTTTATCTCCTGTCGTGACATATTTTCCCTGAATGTGATTAGTGGTTTATTGCAAGCTCTTTTTTTCAATGTTTCATCGCTCTCAAAAACATAACAAAATTTATGTATGGCTCTCTTGAGGCGATCATTCATTGGAGAATTATCAAAGGTAAAGCAAAACCTGGTGTTATTCTTACTAGTGGAAGTTCTATTTTGATGGGTTTTTTTCTTACTTTCAACGTATCTCACTAGAAACACCTTCTGCTCTTTTTTTCTGCTTTCTCTAAAACATTAGGAGGATAACCTCGTTGGGACAATCTAGTCTTTAGGTCCTTCGCTTGCGCTTGATGTGTGTCGTTACTGCTATTAATACGTTTTAATCAGAGAAGCTGAACATATGGAATTGCTTCATTTACTTTCGCTGGGTGTGAAGTCCTGTAATGGAGGAATGTGTTACTAGCCGTTGGCTTTCGATAATCTTTAGTGCAAATAGTGTTAGGGTATAAACCCACACACCATATACGCAGCACATTTACTGCTGCGATACGCAGCAAATACACAGCAAATGCGCAGCAGATTAGATCTAAATAACTGAACACAGCATCAAATCTGCACCATCAAATCTGCTGCATATTTGTTGCGTATCTGCTGCGTATACGGTGTGTGGGTTTGTACCCTTATTATCGATATAGATTTGTACATCCAGAAAAACTAGAGACTGATCCCCAAAAAACACCTGTAAATAACATGTTTATGTTGTTATGTTGGTTCAGATGGTCGATAAAGTCACGTCATCCATGAATCAGATTTTTTTTTTAATTAATTTTCAAAAAGAATTATTCATGGAAAAAATAAACCGACGTTCAAAAACTGCTAAAAATAAATTTGCATATGTGCATGACACAGGAGTCCCCATGGCCATACCAACCAACTGTTTATACCAGTCTCCTTCATATGAAGGAGATAAAATCCAGAGAATCACATACAAAGTTACTGAATGTTTGAAATTTTTCGGTTGCATTTACAAATTCCCTGAACTGCCTCCAACCCAATGTTATGTGGGATACAAGTATACAAACTCTCTATCTAACGATACTAATTTATACTCAGGCTGCCAACAAATGTCTTGCAATTCAATTAATAGCCCAGTAGTATCTCGTAGATAGGTGGGAATACCTTGGAGCAGGGGTCTTAACAGCCAGTCAACATATTTAGGCAAAGATTCAGTCGCTGACCCGATTTGTGAATCTTTGGGAGGCAATACCACCTGGGGCACTTCGGAAAAGAAGGGATAAGTTTGCAATTTTTCTGACCATACATTTTTTTTCTACCTGAGTTCTTAATAGAGTTCTATTTTACATTCCAACAAAAAAGAAAAAAACATATGCCACATAACTTATATCTGCACAATTTCATAGCATCAGGTTTAGAGGCCATAGCGCTTGCATTTTTTCACCTACAGACCCACATGAGCCCTTATTTTTGTGCTACTAATTGTACTTTGCAATGACAGACTTAATTTTTACATAAAATATGCTGCAAAGCCAGAAAAAAAAAATGTGTGGTGAAATTGAAAATAAAATGTAATATTTTTTATTTGAGGTGGTTTTGTGTTTGCGCCATTCACCCTATGGTAAAACTGACTGGTTATCTATGTTGATCAAGTTGATCCGATTTAAAATCATAGGCAACTTGCATAACTTCTATATTATTTGACGGCTTTTAAAAAATTTAAACCTTTTGAAAAAAAGGATGTTCCTGAAAGGAGACGTCTGGTGAAATTTGTATGGTGAAAGTGTTGTATTGTCCCCCAAAAGTTATACAAATCACCAATATACACTTTTTACGGGAAATGCTTATAAAGTGCTTTTTTCCCTGCACTTATTACTGCATCAACGCTTCACTTCCTGGATAAATAGGTGATGTCACGTCCTGACTTGCAGAGCTGTGCGGGCTGTGGCTGCTGGAGAGGATGATGGCATGGGGACACTGAGTATCCCCCTGCCATCATCCTCTCCAGCAGCCACAGCCCGCACAGCTCTGGGACATTATGTACATTTCCTAATTAATAAGTGTATATTTTTGATTTGTATAACTTTTGGGGGGCAATACAATACTTTAATAAAAATTTTCGCTGGACTTCTCCTTTTAATTTGCTCTATTACCATCCTTATAACGCTTTTATCTTTTGGTCTATGGGGCTGAGTGAGGTGTTATTTTTTGCTCCATGATCTGTACTTTCTATCGGTACCTTACTTACATATATGCGACTTTTTGATCACACTTTATCACAATTTTTGTGGATTTGATGTGACCAAAATTGCGCAATTTTTTAACTTTAGAATATTTTTTTCCCACTTACGCCCAGGGCTGTGGAGTCGGTGAGCCGCAGCTCTGACTCCGACTCCTTCATAAATGGCCAATCATATGCCAGGGGAGTTATTTATCACACTGGCTCAGCAGCTTCTCCCTAATGTCCTACATGATCCTGGGGCAACTTCTGAGGGAATGAGGAAATATATAAAGCAGCTTCTCCTGTGTGTGCAGTGGATGCAGCCAGTCTCCAGCCTCAATGTCATGAACTACTCACAACTAGACTAGATGGAGCAGGTGATCTTTTCCTGCTGACAGTCTTCTATGTTTCTAACTAAATATTCACCATACACACAGAAACACTGCTAACAATGCCAGATACCTGTAATATAGATATCAGCCATAGTGAAATAGAGGGGTCACTGTGGGTGTGGGGGCACGCCATAGTGCGCACACACACACACACACTGCTTGCTGCAGCCATAGCATAGACACACAGCTACAGTCATAGAACACCGAAGAAAAACACCACACTGAGTACAGAGGTTACTGCTATACTACTTATGGCTTCTCCTCCTACTCCTCCTCCTATCTTCAAATTACGCTGCTGCTCATATACAGTCATCCAGAATCCAGGAAGTGAACAGCACTCAATGGACTCTTCCAGCTCCGAAACAAGCTGCCAAATAGTGACCGACAACTTTTCCCCAACCCCCCTTATCTAATAGGGCCAGTGTCCTATTAGAATGTTGCTCTTAATATATATTGATGAGCAAAACGTCATAAGATTTTATATTTTTTTTAATAGCTGGAGTTGGTACATTTTTTCCGACTCCAACCAAAACTAGTTCTACGCCGTTTACTATGCATGATCAGGAATGTGATAATTTATTAGTTCTGGCAATTACACACGCAGCGATACCAAACATGTTTATCTTTTTATTTATAAAATGGGAAAGGGGAGGGGGTGATTTAACCTCTTAAAGGACAAGTGCCATGAGAAACTTTTTCCCAGTAATTGAAGCACATTACAAAGTTATATAACTCTGTAATGTGCTTCAATCACCTATCTGCCTCCCTTCCCTGTCTTTTCCCCCCTCCACTTCCCACCAGGAAGTGTAAGAAACTCACACACACCTGATTACTGTCGTCACCGTCACCAGGCAGCTCCTTCTTGTGAGGATGAGTCATCAGCAGGAGGGTTGGTCTAGGTCCTGTTACACCAGCCTCCCCCTCGTCAGGTGACTCTGCTTGCTCAGCTTATCTTCTCTAGTGACATGACTCATTCACTCACTGAGTCCAAGGCAGCAGGAGAGAGGGGGGGGCTGCCTATGTCCCGGAGTCAGTCGGAGGGAAGATAAGCAAGAGACATGTGACAAGTGATGGCTTGCAGTTGTTCAGCCAATGGGAGCTAAGCATGCTGAGTCACCTGACAAGGCAGGGGAGGGGGGAGGCTGGTGTAACAGGAGAAGGAGCTGAGAGAAGAGCTTGGTGACGGTGACAACAGTAATTAGGTCTGTGTGAGTTAGGACACTTCCTGGTTGGGGGGTGGAGGGGGAAAAAGACAGGGAAGGGAGGTAGATAGGTGATTGAAGCATATTACAAAGTTGTATAACTTTGTAATGTGCTTCAATTACTGGGAAAAAGTTTTTCGTGGCACTTGTCCTTTAAGGACAAAGCCCAAAATGGCCTTAATTACCGGACCAAATTTCAGGAATATGACCTGTGTCACTTTATCCATTAATAACTTCGGGATGCTTTTATCTATCCGGCTGATTCTGAGATTGTTTTCTCGTGACATGTTATACTTTATATTTCTGGTTAAATTGAGTCGATGCTTGTAGCCTATCTTTATGAAAAAAAACCAAATGTGAAAAATTGAGAAAAAATGCATTTTTCTAACTTTGAAATTTTGTGCTTGTAAAGAAAATGGTTATGCCACATAAATTATATATGAAATAGCATTAGCAATATGTCTACTTTATGTTGGCGGCATTTATTAAACTTGCCTTTAATTGTTTAAGACAATAGAAAGCTTCAAAGTTTAGCAGCATTTTTCCAAATTTTCACAAGAATCAGATTTTTCAAGGGACCAGTTCACGTTTGAAGTGTATTTGAGGAGGCTGTATATTATGAAGCCCCACAAAGCACCCCATTTCAGAAACTGCACCCCCCAAACTGTTCAAAATCACATCCAGAAAGTGTTTTAACCCTTTAGGTGAGTCACAGAAATAAAAGCTAACTGTTCAATTTTCTTTGCAGAAATTATATTGTGATCCAATATCTCTCATAATAGAAAACCTATTTCCAGAGAAATGCACCACAATATTTATTGCCCTGTTTCTGCAGTTTATAGAAATATATGATATGTGGCCCTATTGCGCTATTTGACGCAAATACAAGCCTCAAATGTAAAGGAGCGCCTAGTGAATTTAGAAGCCTCCTTACAATTGGCCAATTTTCAAAATACCACTTCTGGTTGGCAGAGGCTCTGGGGTGCCAAAACACCCCTAAAGTGACACCATTTAGGAGATTAAACCCCTTGAGGAATGTAACAAGGGGTATAGTGGGCATATGGACCCCACTAGTGACAGGCACTATGTGCTATGAAGATAAAAAAAAAAAATTATACACTAAAACTTGGGCTAGCCTTAAATTTTTCAGGTTGACAAGGGGTTAACAGGGGGAAAAAAAACATAAAACTTGTAGAAAAATTTTCCCCGAGTACAAAAATACTCCACATGGGGACATAGTGTACCATGCGGGTGCAGGACATGGCTCAAAAAGGAAGGGGCACTTTTGGCTTTTGAAAGCTGGATTTGGCCAGAAAGGAGGACGAAGGCCATGTGGGGTTCGCAGAGCCCCTGTTCTGCCAAAACAATGGAAACCCCCCACAAGTGAACCCATTATGGAAACTACACCCCTCAAGGAATTTAACAAGGGATGTAGTGAGCATATGGACCCCACTGGTGACAGACACAAATGTGGAACAATGTGCCGTGAAAATGAAAAATTAACTTTTTTGCGCTAAAACGTTGGTGTAACTTTGAATTTATGTTCACAAGGGGTTAAAAGAAAAAATAAACCACTCATCATGTAGAGCAATTTCCCCCGATTTCAGGAGTACCCCACATGTGGACACAAAGTGCAAAGCCGGCACACGGAAAGCTTTCAGAGGGAAGGAGCGCAATTTGGATTTTGGAGGCTGGATTTGGCCAGAATAGAGGACGAAGGCCATGTCAGGCTCGCAGAGCCCCCGTGCTGCCAAAACATTGGAAACCCCCCCCCCCCCCCCCACAAGTGACCCCCAACGAACTCAGGAATCTGTGGCTCGTACCAGGTGAGGTCACTGTGGGGCTTCCTGGGGCCTAGTCCTGGGGCGGCGCCTTGGAGGCTTGTCATCACTAAATGATGATGACGAAGAGGAAGGAAGAAGGAACTAGTGATCTTCCTCTTCTCCCTCACTGGTTGTCTTAGTATCAGAGGCAATCGTAGTGTATGCCTTCTCAGCCGAGAACAACCTGTGGGTTGTTTTTTTCTAAAGGATGCCTTCACACACCGGATTAGCTGCCGATTTCATGCTGTGTAAGTTAACCCCTCCGCTGGCCGGAAGCATACATCACCTCTTTCCCGCTCCGGCTTGCTTCGTGGCTTCCGGCGTCCGCTCATCCCACACAGCCAATCAGTGTGCTGCCCGCCGCAGCCACTGATAGGGTTAGCGGGTCGTCCTGCCGAGGACCGATGAAGCAAGCCGGAGGGGGGAGGAGGTCATGTACGCTTCCGGCCAGCGGGGGTTAACTTACATACACGCAGCAGGATGTCATTCCCACTGCATATATGTAATCTCATAGGGATGCACTGACACTGGATCCGCTGCAAATTTCACTGCAAATCCGCTGCGGATCGTGTGTGTGTGAAGGCACTATTAGAGGGGTGTGTAAGTGTTATGCTTTTACACATGTTAGTGTTTTTTGTACTGTTTTTACATTTTATTTGTGTGTTTTTGACTTTTTTTTTCAGTTGGGGGGAACGCCAAAAATAAAGGGGAGGGGAGACTGTCAGGAAAGAGGAGAGGTTGGCAGGACGGAGGGGAGAGGGTAAGAGGAGAGGGTAAGCGGAGATAGGAGAGGGTTACAGGGCAGAGGGTGGCAGGGGAGGGGACAGGGTGGCAGGAAAGAAAAAAGGGTGGAGGAGGAGATGGGGTAAGAGGACCGAGGGTGGCAGCAAGGAGAGTGTGTGTGGGTGTCCAGGAGAGGGTGATTGTCCAGGAGAGGGTGGGTGTCGAGGAGAGGGTGGGTGTTTGGTTGTCCAGGGGAGGGTGGGTGTTTGATTGTCCAGGGGAGGGTGGTTGGTTGTCCAGGGGAGGGTGGGTGTCCATGGGTGGGTGGGTTTTTGTCCAGGGGTGTGTGTGTGTGGGTGTCCAGGGGTGGGTGGTTGGTTGGTTGTCCAGGGGAGGGTGGCAGAGGGGGGGTGGTAGGGGGTAAGTACGTCATGGGTCCTTAAGTGACAGTGATCCATGATGTACCTGTACATCATGGGTCCTTAAGAGGTTAAAGGGGAAGTCCAGCCAAAATAATTTTTTGATATGTTAGTACTTATGGAAAGTTAGACAAATTTCTAATGTACATTAATTATGGGAAATGCTCATATACTGCTATTTCATATTACTGCTAATTTAGTGGAATATGGAGTGTTAGAATTCTCTCAGAAACAGTGACGTCACGACGAAGGGTGTAATTCCCATGGAGTGTCCAACAGGGGACGCACTATATATAGAAGTCAATGGGTACCATTGACTTCTATATATAGTGCGCCCCTGCTGGACACTCTATTGAATCATTTGATGTGTGTGTGAAAATGTTATGTATTTTACATTTTGATTGAATACATTTATGGAATACTTTGGGGAGCAAGTGTCCTTGCTCCCCAAAGCATCCCATAAATGTATTCAATGAATACATTTGCAGGGCACCGAGCAGGGAGGGAGAGAGAGAGTTGCCCTTGCATCTACCTCCCCCCTCCCTCCCTCCCTGCTCTGTGCTGGGCACATATACACAGTACTACTCCCCCATTATCTGCAGATAATGGGTGAGTAGAAGCAGTGTTATCCCCATCACATCGCCGCCACCCGCACCGCTCCTCACTCAAGGACTGCTCTTTATGCCCCCTCCTCCGCTCCCCTTCCTTCTCTTAGCTTTAAACTAACTATCCAGCTGCTCATTTCCCGACGCCCGCGCCGCTCCTCACACTATTCCGCCACTGACCGCCGCTCTCTGCTCCTACATCCTGGCTCCCGGTCCACCCTGCATGCCAGCCGCGTCATGCAGGGCTGACCGGGAGCCAGTATGTAGGAGCAGAGAGTGGCGGGATAGTGTGAGGAGCAGCGGTCGCTGGCGGGGAGTCAGCGGCGGGATAGTGTGAGGAGCGGCGTGAGTGGCGAGATAGTTAGTTTGAAGCTAAGAGAAGGAGGGGGCATGAAGAGAAGTCCTTGTGTGAGCAGCGGCTGCAATGTCATGGGAATAGCACAGCTACTACTCCCCCATTATCTACAGATTATGGGGGAGTAGTACTGTGTATATGTGCCCATCACCGAGCAGGGAAGGAGGGGGGAGATAGAAGCACGGGCAACTCTCTCTCTCCCTGCTCGGTGCCCTGCAAATGTATTCATTAAATACATTTATGGGATACTTTGGGGAGCAAGGACACTTGCTCCCCAAAGTATTCCATAAATGTATTTAATCAAAACGTACAGTACATAACATTTTCAAATACACATCAAATGATTCAATAGAGTGTCTAGCAGGGGCGCACTATATATAGAAGTCAATGGTACTCATTGACTTCTATATATATATATATATATATATATATAGTGCGCTCCCTGCTGGACACTCCATAGGAATGACACCCTTCGTCGTGACGTCACTGTTTCTTAAAGAATTCTAACACTCCATGATCCACTAAATTAAGGGAAATAGCAGTATATGAGCATTTCCCATAATTTATGTACATTAGATATTTGTTTAACTTTCCAGTAAGTAATAACATATCAAACAATAATTTTGGCCGGACTTCCCCTTTAAACTTTTATTAGTGGGAGGGAATTTTTTATTAATCATTTGGACGCTGAGTCAGGGATAAAGGGCCATTCCATTGTTACAGGTGTTACATTCGCACAGCTTAACAGGTATAAATAAAATAGAAGGACATATATTACATTTGTTTTTATGGTATATACAGATGCGTCTATATGTATATTTTTAACTTATGGGGTGAAATTGCATTTTTTTTTTTTTTAAATTGCAGTTTTAAAAAATTGTTTCACCCCTTGCCTCTTCAGCCTGTTTTGGCCTTAAAGGGAACCAATCACTGGAAAAAAGCATATAGAGGTTTTGAAATGTGCTGTGAGAGCACACAGCATGCTTGCCACACGTGTTTCCATAGCCTCCGTGCCTTCCCCGTGTAAGCCGCAAAGTAACTTTATAAAACTGGCGCCCTGTATGCTAATTACCTGAGGTAGTCACCTGGGCGGTGTTCGGCTAGCAGGTAGTCACGGTCCCCTGGGCGTTCTTCCGCTGTAATCACGCCCCTCTGGGCGTGATTCAAATGGCAGAGTGGCTGTGGCGTCACTGTTACGTACTGATGCCGGACGCCGCCGCACATGCGCAGTGCAGCCGCTTTCATTCCGGTTGGACTGCGCCTGTGCAGAATAGCCTCGAACTCCGGCTAACAGGCTATTCGAGGCTATTCTGCACAGGCGCAGTACCGCCGGAATGGAAGCGGCTGCACTGTGCATGTGCGGCGGCGTCCGGCATCAGAATGTCACAGCTACTCGGCCATTTGAATCACGCCCAGAGGGGGGGGATTACAGCGTTAGAACGCCCAGGGGACAGTGAGTACCTGCTAGCCGAACACCGCCCAGGTGACTACCTCAGGTAATTAGCATACAGGGCGCCAGTTTTATAAAGTTACTTTGCGGCTTACTTGGGGAAAGCACGGAGGCTATGGAAACACGTGTGGCAAGTGTGCTGTGTGCTCTAACAGCACATTTGAAAAGCTCTATATGCTTTTTTCCAGTGATTGGTTCCCTTTAATGCCCAGGGCCTATTCTTCAAATCTGATCTGTCTCTTTTTATGTAGTGATAACTCTGCGATGCTTTTAATTATCATGGTTATTCTGAGATTGTGTTTTTTATGACATATTCCTCTTTATGTTAGTGGTACTTTTGGTTGATACATTAAGTAGTTTTTTCTAAAAAAAAAAAAAAAAAAGAAAAGAAAGATAGTCATGCCACATGAACTAATTATTACTGCAACATCTACAACATGTCTGCTTTATGGTGACGTCATTTGTTGAACATCCTTTTACTTGTTAGGATGTTAGAGGGCTTCGATATTTTGCAGCGATTTTTCAAATTTTCTGGAAAGTTTTTATATTCTGATTTTATTAGGGACCAGTTCAGTTCTGAAAAGGGTTTGTTGGGGTTGTATGTTAGTTACCCCCATAAATCTCTTCACTGTAATAACTGCCCCCTTCAAAGTAACATTTCGTAAGTTTATTAACCCTTTAGGTGTTTTGTAAAAATTTAAGCAGGTAAAATTTTCCTCTAACACAGCAAATACTAACTTCGGAATGGAACTCAATATTTATTCCGCTTATTCCAATGTTTCTAGAAATCCTCCATATGCGACCGTAGTGCGTCACCTGACTCAACCACAGGCCGCAGACATGACAGAGAACTGGTGAATTTTGGGGCCTTTTTTTATTTTGCTATTATACTATGTCACAGAGGCTTTGCGGTGCCAGAAATTTGTGTAAGACAAGTTGACGTTTTCATCTGTACCATTCGGCGGGACATGTGACACCCTGATCATTTTTTTTCCAAACATATCTTTATTGTAGTTTCAAAATTTTTATAAAACACATACAAGGTGTCAAGGCAAACGGTTGTGTCCTGTAAATCAGTATATCAGTATTTATATGGAATCCCCTCAGTCGCACCAGGTGACGAACGGATTTAGGTCTTAAGTAGCAGTTGGTAGGCGCAGTGGCCCTAGAGTATTAGCCTTATCAGCCCTCATATACCAGGCCATATCACGGAACGGCCATACTTCTCTCTTGATTTCCATTGGGTCTAGGAACGTCACTATGAATTTCTTCGATTTTTAAAAAAAGGCTTTCGCCTTTAGTCTCCCTTGACGGTTCTGCTTCTAGTTGGTCCATGGTTAGGTATTTTTTAACCTGGCTTATCACCTGCTCCACGGTAGGCATATCCTCAGTCAGCCATCGTTGCAAAAGGCAGCGTTTAGCCCCAAGCAAGAAGGTATGTACTAGATAAGTGATTTGTGTATCACCTGGGGGTATATGTAAAACCATCAAGTGAGGATCTACAGGAATTTTTATATGTAGTTTCTTTCAACCAGAGTTACCAAGTGCTGCCAAAAGGTCTGCACCCTGGAGCAGGCGAACAAGCCATGGAATAAGTCAGGTTTTCCCCACAGTTAGGGCAGGCTGTAATTCTCTCGGGATGGGTCGTGGTCCTAGGAAAGCTGAATTCATAAGTAGCATGATGGAGAATTTTGAATTGTGTCGCTCTCTATTGCTCATTTATAATCGCCTTACGAACCGCGACCCAACCCCAGAGAATTTGATCACTGAGGTCCGGCAATGGTAGCTTGGCTTCCCAGTAGGAGAATAACGATGGAAGAAGTCCTGTAGTCAATGAATTTCTTAGAGTGAGGTACAGAAATGACAACGTATGGGTAGGAGTAGAGGTTTCTATGTACACTGCTATTGGGTTAGAAGAAAGCTCTCCTTTAAGGTTCCATAGTCGTAGAAGAAACGAAAACTATGCTACTGTTTGTATGCTAGAAACTGAGTCTGATCTATACTATACTGTGACTGTATCTCCGGGAAGGTAAGATATCCTGATCATTTTTATAAAAAAATTTTATGAAGTGATACGAATAAAAAACACAATTTAGCAGCGGTTTTATTTTTTTGTACGCCGTTTACTATATCTCACACATGACATTTTATCGTTATTCGTCAGGTCAGTATGATTACAGTATGATCCATTACAGTATGATCCATTTTATATAGCTATTGTTATAGTTTATGGCATTTATACTATAAAAACTGTTTGTGTCTTGCATATTGTAGTAAAATTTTTGCCAATTGTTAGGGGGCAGGATTAACAAAAATTTAATTTTGGTTAGTTTTTTTTTTTACGGCGTTAAAGGGAAAATCCGTCAGGACCTAAAAAAAAAAAATATTAAACACAGAAACACTCACAGATAATACTCACCATCCCTCCGGTGACGATCGGCACTTGAATCTCCCGTCACCTTCGGCTGCCGTCTTCGGAACTCCCTCACTTCCAGGTTTGTCTGAAGTGAATGGGAGAGAAAAGGCTGCCTGCGTGCATGTGCAGCGGCAGCCTTTTCATTGGCTGAAGTGCATCACGTGGCTTCCAGCAAGCTCAGCCAATCAGGGCTGATCAAGCTGGAGGCCATGTGATGTGGTCCAGCCAATGAAAAGGCAGCTGCTGCACATGCACACGGGCAGTCTTTTTTCTCCAATTCACTTTACCTGAAGACACCGAGGAGGATGAAGACCTGGACTGCACAGCCGGGTGAGTGGCATCCGTTTTTTTCTACCATTGATGCTAAAAAAGAAAAACGCCGGAGTTGCCCTTTAATAGGGCGGTATAATTAAGGTAACGGATCAATATAGGGGGTCGTTATGGACGCAGCGATACCAAATGTGTATCTAATTCATAGGGGATCATTTATAAAAGGGGGGTGGGGAATGTGTATATTTAATTTTTTTATTTCTTTTTTATTTAACCCCTTCACGTCAGCAACCTGTATATACGTTCCTATTGCACATACCCCGTGCAGTAGGAATGTGTATATATATATATATATATATATATATATATATATATATATATATATATATATACACTCACCGGCCACTTTATTAGGTACACCATGCTAGTAACGGGTTGGACCCCCTTTTGCCTTCAGAACTGCCTCAATTTTTGGTGGCATAGATTCAACAAGGTGCTGGAAGCATTCCTCAGAGATTTTGGTCCATATTGACATGATGGCATCACACAGTTGCCGCAGATTTTTCGGCTGCACATCCATGATGCGAATCTCCCGTTCCACCACATCCCTACCCTACCATCCGAATGTCGCAGCAGAAATCAAGACTCATCAGGCCAGGCAACGTTTTTCCAATCTTCTACTGTCCAATTTGATGAGCTTGTGCAAATTGTAGACTAAGTTTCCTGTTCTTAGTTGAAAGGAGTGGCACCCGGTGTGGTCTTCTGCTGCTGTAGCCCATCTGCCTCAAAGTTGGACGTACTGTGCGTTCAGAGATGCTCTTCAGCCTTCCTTGGTTGTAACGGTTGGATATTTGAGTCACTGTTGCCTTTCTATCAGCTCGAACCAGTCTGCCCATTCTCCTCTGACCTCTGGCATCAACAATTCATTTCCGCCCACAGAACTGCTGCTCACTGGATGTTTTTTCTTTTTCGGACCATTCTCTGTAAACCCTAGAGATGGTTGTGCGTGAAAATCCCAATAGATCAGCAGTTTCTGAAATACTCAGACCAGCCCTTCTGGCACCAACAACCATGCCACGTTCAAAGGCACTCAAATCACCTTTCTTCCCCATACTGATGCTCGATTTGAACTGCAGGTGAATGTCTTGACCATGTCTACATGCCTAAATGCACTGAGTTGCCGCCATGTGATTGGCTGATTAGAAATTAAGTGGTAACGTGCAGTTGGACAGGTGTACCTAATAAAGTGGCCGGTGAGTGTAATAAATATAAATATATATATATACGTTCCTGCTCTGACGGGGCTTTATGATGAGAGCGGGATCGCTGCAGAGATAGCGATCCCGCTCTCATCTGACTGCAGCACCGGAGGTAATGAGAGTCAGCTGCGATCCCGCAGCCGACCCTCATTAACCCCTTAGTGACCGCCGATACGACGGTCACTAATGGTCCGGCGCCGCCGCTGCTTTTTATCTCCCCCCACCGTGGGGTGGAGATGAAATAAGTAAAATCAGCCCCCCTAGTGCCCCAGTAACACCCCCCCCTTCCCGCTGCGGCCATCAGATCCAAGATGGCCGCCGCCATCACTGTGAACAGACTATGTTTGTTCACAGTGATCTAAAAGTAAAAATGAATCAGTGATTGGGGACCCCCCTGTGGGGTCCCGGTACAAGCGATCAGCGGTATATACTATATTTATATATTTTTATCCCGTCACCATAAATGATTGGTGACAGGGGAAAAAAGTGATGTGTCCGTCCCCCCCAGGTTGTCCGTAATCACGACAGATTGAACGTAACCCCCCAGATTACACGTAACCGCCGCACGTTGCCCGTAACCTCTGCATGTTTCCCGTAACCACCGCACATTGCCAGTGACCCCCTCCAGATTGTCCGTAATCACCCCAGATTGCCTGTAACCACCACAAATTACATGTACCCACCCCAGATTACCTAGAAGCACTTCAGTTTATCCGTAACAATCCTAGATTGTCTGTAACCCTCCCAGGTTGCCCATAACCACCGCAGGTTGCGCATAACTACCCCAGGTTGCCCGTAATCATGCCAGATTACATGTAACCCCCCAGACGCAACCACCGCATGTCGCCTCTGACCGCCACACGTCTCCTCTGACCGCCGAACCTTGCCTCTGACCGCTGCACCTTGCTTCTAACCACCCCAAATTGCCAATGACCCCCTCCAGATTGCCCGTAACCACGCCAGATTACAGGTACCCACCTCAGATACCTATAGGGACTTCAGTTTATCTGTAACCACCCCAGATTGTCGGTAACCACCCCAGATTGTCTGTAACCAGAGCAGGTTGCCCGTGACCACCCCATGTTGGCCGTGACCACCTCCAGATTACCCGTAACCACCCCACATTACCTCTAATCTCTTTTTTATTTTTTTTTATTTTAGTAACTGCGCTATTCTAATAACTATTACTAGCTGCGGTTTTGCTCCAGCAAATTGGCACTCCATCCCTTCTGAACCCCGCTGTGTGCCCATACAGTGATTTATACCCACATATGGGGTACCGTTGTACTCAGGAGAACCTGCGTTACAGATTTTGGGGTGAATTTTCTCTCCTGTTCCTCGTGAAATTGAGAAATTTCAAACTTAAGAAACATATGATTGGAAAAATTATTTTTTTTTATTTTTACTGTCTACTTTTGAATACTTTCTTTTAATACCTTTGGGGTTAAAATGCTCACCACATCCCAAAATGAATTCCTTGAGGGGTGCACTTTCCAAAATGGGGTTACTTATTTCAAGATCTTACTCCGCTAGCACTACTGGAGCACTGCAAACGCACCTGGCGCTCAGAAACTTCTTCAGCAAAATCTGCATTGAAAAAGCTAATTGGCGCTCCTTTCCTTCTGAGCCCTGCTGTGTGCCCGTGCAGTGGTTTATGCCCACATATGAGGTACCTTTTTACTCAGGAGAACCTGCGTTACAAATTTTGGGGTACTTTTTTTTTTCTTGTTCCTCGGGAAATTGAGAAATTTCAAACTAAACGAACATATTATTGGAAAAATTAGAGTTTTTCATTTTAACTGTCTAATTTTGAATACTTTCCTCTTAACACCTGTGGGGTCAAAATGCTCATCCTAACCCAAGATGAATTCTTTGAGGGGTGTACTTTCCAAAATGGGGTGACTTATGGTTTTTTTTTTTTCTCTCTGCTGACACTACAGGGGCTCTGCAAACGCACCTGGCGCTTGGAAACTTCTTCAGCAAAATCTCCAATGGAAAAGCTAATTGGCGCTCCCTTCCTTCTGAGCCCTGCTGTGTGCCCATACAGTGGTTTACGCCCACATATGGGGTACCGTAGTACTCAAGAGAACCTGCGTTACAAATTTTGGGGTGCTTTTTCTCTCATGTTCCTTTTAAAAAGGAGAAACTTTAATCTAAACGTATATATTATTGGAAAACTTTCATTTTTCAATTTTTTGGATACTTTCACGAAAATGTGGTAATTTGCTGATAAATTTCTAAGTCATGTAACACCCTTAAAAAGTAAAATATGTTTATGAAATTATGCCAGAATAAAGAGGACATATCGGTAATGTGACTTAGTAACTAATTTATGTGATACAACTTTCTTTTTTTAGAAGAAGAGAATTTCAAAGTTCATAAAATGCTAATATTTTAAACTTTTCGTGATATTTTGATGTTTTTCACAAAAAACACACAAAGTAGTGACCAAATTTTTCCACTAACATAAAGTACCATATGTGACGAAAAAACAGTCTCAGAATCGCTAGCATAAGTTAAAGCATCACTGAGCTATAAGCGCATAAAGGGAGACAGGTCAGATTTTGAAAAATGAGCCTGGTCATTAAAGGGAACCTGTAACCCCCGTGCCGGGGTGACAGGCTCCCGACCCCCCTGTTAGAGCCCCCTATACTTATCTAATCCCGCCGGGTCCCGCTTCTGGAGGTGGTCGGGTGATGAAGATCTCAGCCGCTGCAGCCCGGCGCGCACGCTGAGAGATGAGTCCAACGCTCATAGAGAATGCCGGAGCGCTGGACTCTCCTGTCATTCTCTATGGGTGTTGGACTCATCTCTCAGCGCGCGCGCCAGGCTGCAGCGGCTGAGATCTTCATCACCCGACCACCTCCAAAAGCGGGACCCGGCGGGATTAGGTGAGTATAGGGGCCTCTAACGGGGGGTCGGGAGCCTGTCACCCCGGCACGGGGGGTGACAGGTTCCCTTTAAGGCCCAAATAGGCTTGGTCTTGAAGGGGTTAATATATTTATTTAACTTGTTTATGTATGTATGTATGTATTTGTGTGTTTAACTTTAAAGCTGCACTGCCGAGAGAACCTGCTGATATGCCACAAAAGCCCTTTACCTTAGTAGTTGATAGCTGTTAGAAATGCTCTTCAGCGCCTCTGCATTCTTTAGTTTGCTAATTGTCTCTATGCAAATGTGGGACTTAAGAGCATTTGGGGCTTCGCCTGTGTCCGGGAGCATTACTTTGTCCCACCCATTCCGCCCCCATCTGTCCCGTCCCCCCCCTCCATTCCAGCTCGCCCAGCCAGCCTCCTTCCGTGCCGCTCAGCCCGCCCTCTCCCATGCCGCTGGTATGTATGACACAGCCGATCAGGACCCCAGGACAGTAGGGTGCTCACTGCCACAGTTTGCAGCTGGCAGGAGTGTGATTGGCGCTGGGAGCATGTGTTGAGCTGGATGGTAAAGCTCAAAATACACAAAAAAAACAGTTGTTGAACTGGGCTAAGAAAGTTGTGTATCATAAAAATACCTTTATTATTGATGGGTATAAATCATAGTGCAAAGTATAAAATTAAAAGTACACTGATGAGCGAACTAGTGGGTGTCTAAGTTCTTTAGATATTACGGTCAGGGATAACCGGTACATTTCTCTTAATACATAAATACATAAATACACAAAACAAGTGTATTAGGGAAGAATAGGAACCAATATGATTCTAACATTGACCACTAGAGGTCAGTGTTGCTCTCCATACAGATAGACTTGCAACAGTCTGATTGTATTCTCAATATTGTAATTAGTGTTTACACTGTTAAATACACAGCAATGACAATGAATTTAATATGTGATCGAAATATGGGCTAAGCAGAGGCTAATAGACTTGTTGGTATGCCTATACATGTAATCTCTACTTCTAACAAAGCCCAAGGAAGTCTGGACACTAAATACGATGTGTACAGGTAAACCACATCAGTATGTTGCCCGTGGGGGCTAGATGACCAGATAGGGCTGAAGTAGAGATCATAAGGCATCCAAACATAAATGATAGAAATAGAGGAGAATACATACAGCAAACACTGAAATACGCGCACATAATGTGCCACACACAAGTCGGTCAATGTATATTCCCAATTTTGGGAATGTATATTTGGGAATATACATTGACCGACTTGTGTGTGGCACATTGTGTGCCCGTATTTCAGTGTTTGCTGTATGTATTCTCCTCTATTTCTATCATTTATGTTTGGATGCCTAATGATCTCTACTTCAGCCCTATCTGGTCATCTAGCCCCCACGGGCAACATACTGATGTGGTTTACTTGTACACATTGTATTTAGTGTCCAGACTTCCTTGGGCTTTGTTAGAAGTAGAGATTACATGTATAGGCATAGGCTAGGTTCACACTGCGTTTTCAGCATCCGTTTAACGGATCCGTTTTTTTTAACGTCCAGAAAAATAGGGTCAGCAACATTTTTTGGTCCGTTTTGGTCCGCCAAAAAAAACGGATCCGTTTTTTTTTATAATGGAAGTCAATGGAAAAACGGATGCACACAAATGAATCCGTTTTTTGCAATCCGTTTTTCATGCGTTTTTTGCAAAAAACGGATGCGTTAAACGGATGCTGAAAACGCAGTGTGAACCTAGCCATACCAACAATAGTCTATCACATATTTATTACATTGTCATTGCTGGGCAATCACCGTTAGCAGAGACTAACAGTGTAAACACTAATCACAATATTGTGAATACAATCAGACAGTTGCAAGTCTATCTGTATGGAGAGCAACACTGACCTCTAGTGGTCAATGTTGGAATCATATTGGTTCCTATTCTTCCCTAATACACTTGTTTTGTGTATTTATGTATTAAGAGAAATGTACCGGTTATCCCTGACAGTAATATCTGAAGAACTTAGACACCCACTAGTTCGCTCATCAGTGTACTTTTAATTTTATACTTTGAACTATGATATACACTCACCGGCCACTTTATTAGGTACACCTGTCCAACTGCACGTTATCACTTAATTTCTAATCAGCCAATCACATGGCGGCATGTAGACATGGTCAAGACAATCTCCTGCAGTTCAAACCGAGCATCAGTATGGGGGAAGAAAGGTGATTTGAGGGCCTTTGAACGTGGCATGGTTGTTGGTGCCAGAAGGGCTGGTCTCAGTATTTCAGAAACTGCTGATCTACTGGGATTTTCACGCACAACCATCTCTAGGGTTTACAGAGAATGGTCCGTAAAAGAAAAAACATCCAGTGAGCGGCAGTTCTGTGGGCGGAAATGCCTTGTTGATGCCAGAGGTCAGAGGAGAATGGGCAGACTGGTTTGAGCTGATAGAAAGGCAACAGTGACTCAAATAGCCAACCGTTACAACCAAGGTAGGCAGAATAGCATCTCTGAACGCTCAGTATGTCGAACTTTGAGGCAGATGGGCTACAGCAGCAGAAGACACCGGGTGCCACTCCTTTCAGCTAAGAACAGGAAATTGAGGCTACAATTTGCACAAGCTCATCGAAATTGGACAGTAGAAGATTGGAAAAACATTGCCTGGTCTGATGAGTCTTGATTTCTGCTGCGACATTCGGATGGTAGGGTCAGAATTTGGCGTCAACAACATGAAAGCATGGATCCATCCTTCCTTGTATCAACGGTTCAGGCTGGTGGTGGTGGTGTCATGGTGTGGGGAATATTTTCTTGGCACTCTTTGGGCCCCTTGGTACCAATTGAGCATCGTTGCAATGCCACAGCCTACCTGAGTATTGTTGCTGACCATGTCCATCCCTTTATGACCACAATGTACCCAACATCTGATGGCTACTTTCAGCAGGATAATGCGCCATGTCATAAAGCTAGAATCATCTCAGACTGGTTTCTTGAACATGACAATGAGTTCACTGTACTCAAATGGCCTCCACAGTCACCAGATCTCAATCCAATAGAGCATCTTTGGGATGTGGTGGAACGGGAGATTCGCATCATGGATGTGCAGCCGACAAATCTGCGGCAACTGTGTGATGCCATCATGTCAATATGGACCAAAATCTCTGAGGAATGCTTCCAGCACCTTGTTGTATCTATGCCACAAAGTATTGAGGTAGTTCTGAAGGCAAAAGGGGGTCCAACCCGTTACTAGGATGGTGTACCTAATAAAGTGGCCGGTGAGTGTATACCCATCAATAATAAAGGTATTTTTATGATACACAACTTTCTTAGATTCTGGGTAAATTTAGAGTCGTATTAGCCCAGTTCAACAACAGTTTTTTTTTTGTGTATTTGGGATAGATTGACTCTCCCAGTATCTGCACATTTTTCTTTTTTTGAAAGGTAAAGCTCAGCCCAGGATCCCAGCGCCGATCTCGTTCTTTTCATTTGCAAACTGTGGCAGTGAGCAGCATACTGTCCTGGGGTCCTGATCAGCATTTAAGCCCCAGAAGAATGTCCCCCACACTGTCCCAGGCTTGGTCCTGGTAAAATACCATGGGAGCAGGCTGTCAGCAGGCTGGAGGGGGCGGGCCGAGCTGGTGGGACATTGTGGGGGACACTTCTGGGGCTTGAATGCAGATCAGGAGCCCACGACAGTATGCTGCTCACTGCCACAGTTTGCAAATGAAAAGAAAGAGATTGGCGCTGGGAGCTCTTAAAGGGACCCGGGTCGCTCTTAAAGGGACCCGGGTCGCTCTTAAAGGGACCCGGGTCGCTCTTAAAGGGACCCGGGTCGCTCTTAAAATGACCCATTTTGCTCTTAAAGGGACATATTTCGCTCTTAAAGGGACCCGGGTCGCTCTTAAAGGGACCCATTTAAGGGAAGGTCATGTGAGCGGACGCACAGCGTTGTTTAGCGCCGCCCACCCACCTGATCGAGCCCGCGAAATGCTAGGCTGAGACCCGAGGACGCGATCCGGCCTGAAGCTTGCCAGTGAGTCCCTTAGAAAGAGAGGAGTCGGGAGGACAGTGTGCGGTGAGCGGTGAGCAGGAGCTGCGGTCAGCCGTGACGGACGGGGCAGTTGTTGAGGCCCGGAGCGAGTGAGCGAGTGAGTGGAGGCCAGAAACACGGCTACCACCAGTGGATGTGCTGAAATAGGACAGGAGATACAGCTAAGCCAGTGACACGTGGAGGAAAGCCGTACTTGGAAGGCTACAGTGCAGCCAGAGCGGGGGTACCAAGGAGAGGGAAGCCACAGAACTTTGGGAGCTAAGGTGGACGGATCGAAGATTTGAGAGGCACAGATAGCCCTGGAGGTTGACAGAGGGCTCCAACTGGGTGAGATCATTCTGTGTTGGTCCTAATAGACCTGACGATTCATTGCAATTAGTAGTGTTTGGGGCAAGAGTGACTTTTTCTAGGGAACTTACTGCTGATATATACAAGTGGACAAACACTACGGGTATACAAAGCCATTTGGCTAAGGATATTACCACTGCTGACTTGTCAGGCTGACAACTGGTTGCAACATATAATCATCCACTATTGCTATCGACACATTTTTTTTTTTTTATTATATATATTTTTTTTTTTCACAATTTTTGCTGTTGATGTCAGGGGGCAATTGCTATTGCTAACAAGCACTGATACATCGATACGCTGGACTAACAAATACTGCTGTTACTGCTGTATAAGGATATTCTATCTGTCGACTTGCCCTGAACTGTTTGGCTGATAAATGGTTGCTGTTGACACATATAGACATTCTATTGCTACCGATACACTTTGAGCTGCTGGACCTATGATTATTGCTGCTGATGTATGGGGATAATTGCTACTACTAATTTAGTTTGGATATAACGAAGTCTGTTGCTGCTATATAAGGATATTCATTATTGCTTATAAACCCCAAGGGGATTTGTTGCCGCCGATTTATATAGACATCTATTGTTACTGACGTATTTTGACTTGTCCAATTAACAATCACTGTCGCTGATGTAAAAGGGTAATTGCTATCGGTAACAAACTCTGAATCGTTTAGTTAGGTTCTGAGTCTTTCGCCATTGATATAGAGAGAAACACATTATTATAGTTATCGGTAGCTAATTTTATCCTTTTTTTGTTACCTTTTCTTTTCCTGCTACTATGACCAACAAAACTAAGCGTAATCATAGTGTTAAAGCTCAAATGGAGGAGGCGTCGGGAAATAGGAGAAAATCAGGGATAGTGGGAGGGCCACAATCTCCGCTAAGTAAAGATAAAATATCTACGGAAGCAGGGGGAGGTATAGATAAATATCTTAAGTCCCCCGGTGCAATTCTAAAAAGAAGGGAGGAAAGTAAGGAAAAGGAAGCTAGTGGGGGTATACCTGAGCAATCCCTGATGAAGCCAGATGAAGGTACAAAACAGTTAGAAGAGGGGGGGGGGGTGAACAGTCTGGTACTATTTGGAGACAGATTTTGGAAGGAGTAAACAAGTCTAACCAGGCCCTAAGTGAAGTTCAGGCACAGATTGGAGGAGTGAGGGAAGACATCATGATGATTAGGGATGACATGGGAAAGATGAGGGAGAGGTTGCAGGGAGTGGAACAAACGGTGGGGGAAGTGGAAGGAAAGACTAAGAATTTAGAGAGTGAAGTGGAACGCCTCTCAAGGGATTATAGAGACCTCTGGAAAATTAACAGATATGGAAGATAGAGCAAGGAGGAGCAATATCAGAATGGTAGGGTTCCCAGAAAAGGTAGAAGGGGACAACTGCAGAGAGTTTATCTATAAATGGTTATTGGATACCTTTGATGGGGCTAATTTCTCCAGGGTGTTTGAAGTAGAGCGTGCACATAGGGTCCCCCTAAAGCCCCTCCCTCCGGGCTCTAACCCACAAGCTATTTTGGTGAAACTTCTGTGCTCTGCAGACAGGGATTGTATTTTGAGAAAGGCAAGAAACATAGATGTTGGTGAATATAATGGCAGTAAAATAGCATTATTTCCAGATTACTCTAGGGCTTCACAACAGGCAAGAATGAGATATGGGCAGATAAAAAAGCGGTTGGGGGAGGCCGGGATCAATTATTCTTTGCTTTTTCCATCCAAATTGAAGATAATTCATTCGGAAAATACATATTTTTTTACGACTCCAGCAGCAGCGGTCGAATGGATGGATTTGAAAGGGATCTAAAGAAATCGGCCTAGTACGATGTTTAATGATGATGATGATGATGAATTGACTAGAAGGGATCGGTCAGGTGGGAAATGGCCAGTATAGAGACCGACACAAGCAACTGGTGTAGGTCAATTGGGGGTGGGGGTAGGGGAGGGGGGGAGAAGAGGGTTTTTTTTCTTTTTTCTTTCTCTTTTCTGTAAGATATGCAAATTTTGATTTGGAATGTGCGGGGTTTGGGGGATAGGAAGAAACAAGTAGCAGATAGAGTCAATTGCTTGCAGCGGAAATGGGTGGATCAGGAGTACCACTCGGTGTAGCTTCGCTAGGGGGGTTAGTGTTTTAATACACAAATCTGTGGACTGTAAAATTATGGATTATAAGGTGGATAAAGAGTGGAGATTTGTTTTTTTGTTGGTTGAGTTTAGGGGAAGAAAGATGGTTTGGGCCTTCCTGTATTTCCCCCCACCCTTTTCGCTGGGGCCTTTTAGAGAGATATGTAGATTTTTGGAGAACCAAGCGGATGTCCCAGTATTAGTGATGGGTGATCTTAATTGTGTACCATGTGAATCGTGGGATAGATTGAGACTACAGGGTAATAAAGAGAAGTATGGGGCTACTCCGCTTGGTAGGTTCATGGAAGAGGTGGGATAGGTGGACATATGGAGAAGGCTCAACCCGGGAGTTAGGAGATATTCCTGTTATAATAAATCCAAACAGACGATGTCAAGGATAGATTTGGTACTGGGTTCTCCAGAGATTCTTCCCTGAATACAGCAGATTAAATATGAAGCCAGAAGTATTTCAGATCATTGCCCGGTAGTGACTCGCTTTAAAGATCAAGAGATCCCTAGACTAAGGGGTTCAATGAGGTTTAATCCATTTTGGTTAGCACTATGGAAGGATAAAGATGTGATGCTGAATAGGATTAGGGAATTTTTTGAATTTAACTCTGGCTCCACATCTGACTTGGTGGTATGGGATACCGCAAAGGCCTACTTAAGGGGACTTTTGTTGCAGAGGACTTCCAGGTCAAGGAGAGAACTTCGGGAGGAGGAGGAAGAGGCAAGGGAGTCGGTGAAAAGACTAGAGGCTTGTTTCACACAATCTAAGTTAGAATCAGATAAAAAAGAGTGGGAAGAGGCAGTTGGAAAATATAAATTACTGCTAGAGAATAAAGCTGAAAGCACTTTGTTTTTTCAGGGGCAACGGAGGTATTTAGAGGGGGGCAGGCCTGGTAAATTTCTGTCTTCTATGTTGAGGGATAGAGTAGGACCTACAAGAATTCTGGTAATGCGTAATGAGAGAGGAGGGATTGAGAGGAGTCATGAGGGGATTAAGGAAGTATTTCGGAAGTTCTTCAGTGAATTATATACCTCAGATTTAGTAGTGGGGAACAAGGAAATAGAGGAGTATGTGGAACTTTGTGAATTGCCGCAACTTCCAGAGATATATAAAAATATGTTGGAGGCAAATATTACTGAAGATGAAATCTGGAGGGTAGTGAGAGAGGCCCCTGGTTCTAAATCCCCCGGCCCAGATGGTATCCCCTACGAAATTTATAGGGAGTTTGGGTTGGTTTTGGTGCCTAAACTAAAGGACCTTTTTAACAGTATTGTGGATTTGGGGAACCTACCGTCCTCAATGTATGAAGCAACAATTACCATACTGTTAAAACCAGGGAAAGAACAACTAGATCCGGGATCTTATAGGCCAATCTCCCTACTGAATTCAGATGTGAAGATCCTAGCCAAGATTTTGGCAAATAGACTGGTAAAAGTGGTGGAGAGGTTGGTCTCTAGGGACCAGTGTGGGTTTATGCCAGGTCGTTCTACAGCAGAAAATGTTCGGAGGTTGTTTGGGAATTTGCAGGGGGGGAGGGGGGATGACCGTTCCATCCTGTCATTGGACGCAGTTAAGGCCTTTGACAGGGTGGAATGGTCGTTCCTCTGGGATGTTTTACAGGGTTATGGGTTTGAACCTAAATTCATACAGCTAATCAAAATAATGTATCGGAATCCAAGAGCGGCAGTGCTGGTGAATGGTGATCTGACAGAACGGTTTACGCTTGGACGAGGAACGAGACAGGGTTGTCCTCTCTCTCCCCTCATCTTCGCTCTCTATGTGGAACCGTTGGCAATTATGATTAGGAAAGAGGAGGAGATAAGGGGGCTGAGATGGGGGGAGAGAGAGGAAAAAATATCATTGTTTGCAGATATACTGCTTTTTTTAAGTGAAACATCAGTCTCCTTGACAAAAGCTGTAGGATTAGTGGAGGAATTTGGGAGAGTTTCAGGATTACAGATAAATTGGAAGAAAACAGTTCTGCTGCCCTTGGATCGAGAGGTAATTCATGATCAGGTTACGGTATTGAAGGAGGGGGAGTCTTTTCGGTATCTAGGGGTAAGGGTGGCAAAGGATAATAAAAGATACATAGAGCTTAACATAAATCCCCTCTTACTAAAATTGAGAGCTAAGGTGAAAATTTGGTTGGGTCTTCCCCTTAGTATGGCAGACAGAATTAGTTTAGTTAAGATGGTTATGTTACCCCAAATTTTATATATGTTGGTTAACTGCCCTATGTGGATAGGAGAACGCTGCTTTAAATTGTTGGAGGCATTATTAAGGGAATTAATTTGGAAAGGGAGAAAAGTAAGAATAAAAATGGTATACTTGTATAAAGCGCAGAAGGAAGGTGGACTGGCGGTCCCTGATTTCAAAATATATTTTTTGGCAGCCCAACTGCATCATGCAACAAGAGCAGCTGAAATGCTGTATATGCAGGAAGAGGTACATCAGAATCGGTGGGGTTGCCAAAATATTTGGGAGATCTTAGAGACTGGGAGGATGAGTCAAGGGAGAGTAGATCAATGTCCCCTGTTTGATATGACAGATAGAGTTTGGGTGGAAGTAAAGAGAATAACTGAGTCCAGGGGCGTATCTCAATTCACCCCCATGTTTAATAATCTCCATTTGCCAGAGTTGGCGAAAATTAGGGAATGGAAATTTTGGCACTCGTATGGTCGCACAATTTTTTTCAGATTATGGGGTGTTTTTTTCATGGGATCAGTTAAGAGTGAAATTTGGATTGCCGGATAATGCACTCTTTAAGTACATGCAACTTAAGCACGCAGTGAGTCACACAAAGGAAAGTAACTATATACAGACTACAGAAAATAATTTGTGGAAATATTTATTTGAAAGGGAGAACCCTAGATTAAAGGTGTCGGGTATATACAAATTTTTGAGGGGGTTTCAGGATAGAAGGAATTCACATAAAAATATTAAGTTGTGGGATAAGGATATTGCACTAATAAGTACAGAAGAATGGACAAAGACATGGAAGTGGGCGAGACAAGCTTCATATAGTCACGATCATAGATTATCACAGTGGTTTATTCACTATAGGTTGTATTACACTCCTAGAATAATGGCAAAATTTGGTAGGGGGGAAAACAGATGTCCAAAGAGTGGGGAGAGGGAGGTGGGTTTCTTTCACCAGCTTTATGAGTTTAAACCAGTTCGCGAATTCTGGCATAAGATAATAGAACTTGTTAAGGTACGTTTGCAAATGGTGGAAATAGGGGGCCCGAAGGCGTGGTTACTAGGCCAATGGGAAGAGATAGTTGATGGAAGGAAAAAATTGCTGAACAAACTGTTTTTTTTTAATAAGAATGATGATCGCCAGAAGGTGGATGGCAAAAGAGAGTCCAGTAGTGGAAGAATATATCCCAAAGGTCTGTAAGATAATAAATTATGAATATGCGGCATCCTATAAAGGAGGGAACTCCCAAAAATTCTTCACTATTAGGAATCCCTGGTTAGAATCCATGACTCAGAATGAAAAAATCAGGTTGTTACCAAGACTAAGGTGATAAAGATAAGTCCCTTGAAATCCCCGATATTTAAGAAATGTAAGAAATTAGTTTAAGAATTTAGAATTTTATCTATTTTATGTCGTTTTTTTTTTTTGGTTTTTGTTTGTTTGTTTTTTTTCTCCTCTTCTCCTCGGTGGGAGGGTATGGGGGGAGGGAGGGAACAGGGTGGGATAAGGAGTAAATTAGGTTAAGCTAAGTTAGGAAGAGAAAAGTGGTTTATCGATATAATAATGAGCTGTGGTAATAAGAATCCTCTATCTTGTTTTGGATGAAGTTGGATAGTTTACTAGATATAGTATGGGGACATGATTTAAAGTTTGAGTAATGTAATTGCTATACAGCTCAAGGAAACATTATAGCACAAATTATGGATGTATGTTTTCTTTTTGTTTTTTTTTTGTATAAAAGAGTGTGACCAGTGGAGTACACGCGGGGCACCGGAATTATGGTGTTAGTTAAGGGGAGGATTAAGGGGGGTGGTCGTGGGGGGGGGGGGCGCCTTTGTGCGCCCGGGTGGGGGCCGCGCGTCGATCCTAGGCTCGGCCATTTGAGTATGCAGGTGTTTTTTTTTTTTTGTGTTTTGTTTTTTCTTTCAGTTATCAAGTTTATTCGAAATTGCTTTAAAGCAGGAGCAGAGGACGTCCTCTTCTTTCATGTCCATGGGTGGAGCTCGCCTCGGTGTGGCTTTGGGATGAGTGCGTAAAAATTTGTCTCTCTGAGGGCCAAGGTTGACTATAATAAATGGTTAGCTGGCCACCAGGGGAAAATGGAAGGAATGCGGAGCCCCTGCAGTGGCAGTGGAGGGGTTCAAGCCTAATCTTAAGATGAGGGTCCCGAGGGTGGTTAGACGCCCATCTGGAGAAGGTGGGGGGTCTGACGATCAGAGACCCAATGGGTGTGAGTGGATTGGTGGATGTGGGAGATGGTGGTGGCCTGGTCCGCCCGCGGGGTTATGGATGAGGAGGAGAGTAAAAAAAAAAAATTTTTTTTTTTTTTTGTATTTTTATTTATTTATTTATCCTTTTTTCTTTAAGATGATTTGTGTGCTTTGGTTCGGCCTGGGGGGGGGGCGCGGCCCTCGCGTGGGCGGGGACCCTTCACGATAAGATAAGAATAGAATGTGGGTGAATAGTTAGTGGGAGGTGGAAGTGTGAGACAGGTAAAACAATTTGCGAGATTATCCGGGGCCTCGCGTTGTGACTCCACGGGAGAATCAGGCTTTGTATTGGTTTTGGGGATTTATAAAGAGTTGCTCATTTGGAGGGTGGGTAGGGGTATTTATGAAAGATTATGATGGTATATGTTCTTTTGTGGGTTTTGTTAACAGATATATATATAATAAAAATTAAGGTTAAAAAAAAAAAAGGACCCATTTAGAGCAACTTGGGTACCGTCCCTTTAAGCGCGACTTAATTAATGCCTTTTTAAGAGCGGCTTATAGGGACGGTAACCAAGTCGCTCTAAATGGGTCCCGTTAAGAGCGCCCTTGGTCCCTTTAAAGAGCGCCCTTGGTCCCTTTAACCCTTTAAGGACGTGGCCCATTTTCGTTTTTACGTTTTCGGTTTTTCCTCCTTGTGTTTAAAAGGTCATAGCACTTGCATTTTTCCACCTAGAAACCCACCTGAGCCCTTATTTTTTGCGTCACTAATTGTACTTTGCAATTACAGGCTGAATTTTTGCATAAAGTACACTGCGAAACCAGAAAAAAATTCAAAGTGTGGTGAAATTGAAAAATAAAAAGGCATTTCTTTTATTTGGGGGAAATGTGTTTTTACGCCATTCGCCCTGGGGTAAAACTGACTTGTTATGCATGTTCCTCAAGTTGTTACGATTAAAACGATATATAACATGTATAACTTATATTGTATCTGATGGCCTGTAAAAAATTCAAACCGTTGTTAACCAATATACGTTCCTTAAAATCGCTCCATTCCCAGGCTTATAGCGCTTTTATCCTTTGGTCTATGGGGCTGTGCGAGGTGTCATTTTTTGCGCCATGATGTGATCTTTCTATCGGTACCTTGATTGCCCATATACGACTTTTTGATCGCTTTTTATTACATTTTTTCTGGATTTGATGCGACCAAAAATGCGCAATTTTGCACTTTGGGATTTTTTTGCGCTGACGCCGTTTACCGTACGAGATCAGGAATGTGATTAATTAATAGTTCGGGCGATTACGCACGCGGCGATACCAAACATGTTTATTTATTTATTTATTTGTTTACTTTTATTTAAAACCTGGGAAAAGGGGGGTGATTCAGACTTTTATTAGGGGAGGGGGCTTTTTACTATTAACAACACTTTATTTTTTTTTTTTACACATATACTAGAAGCCCCCCTGGGGGACTTCTAGTATATACACTTGGATCTCTCATTGGATCTCTCATATGCTGCAGAGATCCATGAGATTGGCACTCGTTTGCGTTCGGCTGCTGCAGCCGAAAACGAACTAGTGCCGAGCCGAGGACGGCGCCATCTTGGACGCGTCCCCGGCCGGCATCAGTAACGGAGATCGCTCCTCCGGGACAAGGTCCCGGAGGAGCGATCTCCCCCACTAGACCCCAGGGAAACGTTGCCTCCGGTAATCGGAGGCAGCTGTCAATTTTGACAGCTGCCTCCGATTAGCTAATTAGCGGCACGGCGATCAGACCGTGCCCGCTAATAGCAGCGGTCCCGAGCTACTCGCGGCACCCGGGATCGCGGCACTTCAAAGCGGGGCCGCCGCGCGGCCCCGCTTTGAAGTGCAAGTGCGGACATATGATGTACCGGTACGTCATATGTCCTTAAGAGGTTAAAGAGCGCCCTTGGTCCCTTTAAAGAGCGACCTGGCGATGGGACCCAAGTCGCTCTTAAAGGGACGGCACCCAGGATTAAAGTTTCTATTAACAGGAAGTCACTGGTAAAGGGGCGCTCTGGAAGTCACTGGTAAAGGGTGCGCTCTTTTCAAGCACTATGTATTTCCCTGGAAATGCAAATCTTTTTTTACATTTGTATCTTCGATGTTTATTATAACTTTAAATTGTTACTGTTAAGGCAATACAAATGCCAGTTACTGGGCCAGAAAGATAAAAAAAAATATGTCTTATTAGTACACACACCTCCTTCCTCGCACATTCTTTTACTCAGCTCTAATGGTGTGCTTACACAGACATAGCGCTTTTATTTTTCTACCTACAGGGCTGGTTGGGGTGTCATTTTTTGCGCCATGATCTCTAGTTTTTATTAAGTTATTAAGTTTTTTGTGATATATAATTTAATAAAATCATCAATCCTGGTGCGTTTTTTTCAGTTTACGCCGTTCAACAATAATGTTATATTTTAATAGATCAGATGCAATCATTAGATTGCATATACTGATCTATGCTATGCCATGCCATAGCATAGCATAGATCAGTGTTATTGGAGATCTATGTATAGAGCCTGCCTGAGAGCAGACTCTACACATCGGATCCGACAGGATGGAGGTAAGGAGCTTACGGCTGCGGCGGTCCCGATCACTCAGTGACAGATGATTGATCTGTCACTGAGCACCTTAATCACCGGGATCGCAGCTGACTCTCATTTTCTCCGGCCCCGGACATTAATGTGAGTCGGATCGCTCTCCCTGCAGCGCTCCCGCTCACATCAGTAACCCCGTCAGTACAGGAACGTATTTATACATTCCTACTGCACGGGGTATTTGCAGTAGGAACGTATATATACATGTTACTGACGTTTAAAGCAACTCTGTACCCACAATCTGCCCCCCCCCCCCCCCCCCAAAACCGAGTGTACCTTCAGATGGCTGCCTTTAATCAAAGATGTGTCCTGCGGTTCACTCGGCAGGTGATGCAGTTATTGTCCTGGAAAAACTACTTTTAAACTGGCAGCCCCGTGCCAAAGGGTTGGGGCTTATGTTGCGTATGCATTAGGCTGGCACAACCTCTCTGTCTCTCCTCCCCGCCCTCCTCATCATTAGGAATGCTCCAGGCAGATTGTCTCCTATTCGTCAGCTGTGTGACTACTGAACATGGGCTGGATCGTTAAGGCACTTGTGCAATGTTCAGCATGGAGAAAATGTTCCAGTGGCATTCCTAATGATGAAGAGGGTGGGGAGGAGGGACGGAGGGGTGGTGCAAAATTAGGGCACAGATACTCCCGTTTGGCACGGGCTGCAAGTTTAAAGGTTGTTTTTTAGGACAATAACTCATCACCTACTGAACGGACCCATAGGACAGATCTTGGATTAAAAGCAGCTGGTACAAGTGCTTTGAGGGGGGGGGCTCAGATTGTGGGTACAGAGTCACACTTTAATTGCATGGGGTAAATTTCAAACACTGACATCTGTCAATGAACAAATTTCCCTTCAGTTCCTACCATCAACATATCTATATTCCGTAGTACCTGACATTTCCCTTGATAATTGGGTTCTTTGTGGTCTTAACCCCTAGGTAACCTAGGACGTACCAGTACGCATGAGTGACTGTCCCCAGACGACCCTGGGCGTACTGGTACATCCTGTGCTATGAAGGAGGTGGGGGGCTGGCTGCAGTGAGCAGCCGGGCCCTCACCGTTAATGACAGGCTGCAGCGTGTCATTAACCCCTTAAGTGTAAGTGACAGGGGCAGTCCCCTGTCACTTACCGATCGGGACCCCCACTGTGTGACTGCGGGGGTCCCGATCGCTGTATCAGACTGCCGGAGGTCTCTTACCTTCCTTTGTGCGGTCCGATCTGCGATCTGCTCATTGAGTCTGCCACAGGCAGGCTAAATGAGCAGAGTGCCTATAACACTGATCAATTAGCACTAGCACTAGCATTGTACAGTGTCTGAAATGTAATGATTGCAGGTATAACTCCCCCAAGGGGACTTAAAATATGTAAAAAAAAAAAAAAAAAGTTTTTATAATACCCCAAAGCCCCTCCCCCAATAAAAGTTAAAATCGCTCCCTTCCCATTAAATAATAAAAACGTAAAAACAAATAAACATATCATATACCGTAGCGTGCGTAATTGTCCAATTTATTAAAATATAACAATCGTCATCGTGAACGGCGTAAACGAAAAGAGGGGGGAAAGCGCCAGGATTACAGATTTTTCTTTTTTCTTTTTCCTTTTTTGTTTTTTTGTTACATTATATATAAAAACAATGTATTAAAAAGTGATCAAAACGGCCGAGCTACACACAAATGGTATTAATAAAAACTAGAGATCATGGCACAAAAAATGACACGCCATACAGCCCCATAGGAGAAAAACTAAAACCGTTATAAGTCACAATAGGCCCATTTTATTAATAACTAATTGCAAAAAAAAGGATTTCATTAAAAAAAAATAAAGCGTAACTGTCATATTTTTTTTTATTGCAGAAATCGGTAGTATAAGCGATTTTAAGAAACTCTGTAATAGGTTTTATCAGCCAAAAAAGCCTCTTTCTGTACTCAAGAAGTAATCTCCCCCCCCCCCCCCCCCCCGACTTCTTATCTGTCCATTATCAGGCAAACACGTCTTCATTACAGAGAAGCCAGTGAAGACGGGCTCTGCTCTCTCCATTCTATCCTTATGGAGGGGGGAGGGGCCGAGGGAGATGAGGGAGCAGGAAGAGGTGACATGAAGGTCAGCTGTTTGTAGACTGTCTGGGCACCTAAAACGCAGGATTCTGGGGTCAGAAAGGTCAGTGCTTATCTATGAACTTACTGAGAGAAGATTGCAGGGTGTTGTGCTTTGCAGGACTGCTCTGTGCTCAGTCACTCCTAACAGCCCCTCCCCTCTCCATAGACACATAATGGACACAGAAATCCTGCTTCTTCTGATGTGAGGGGGGAGGCTGGGAGATTGCTTTTTCAGTCCAGAAGGTAACTCTTTTGGTTTATAAAACCTATTATAGAGTTTCTTAAAATCGCTTGTACTATTGATATTTAATGTTTTCAAAAAAATGACCCTGAAATGACAGTTACGCTTTAACATTAGAGAATCTGTGTAAACCTTCATATGATTGTGTTCGGGCTGACCTATAGAATAATGGTATGTCGCTTTTACCAAATAGTGCATTACGTAGACCCAGAAACCCCCCAAAAGTTACCATATTGCATTTTTTTTTTTACGATTACACCAATTTATATATTCATAAATAATATTTTTGGGGTTCCATCATACATGTTATGGTAGAATGAAAGACGCCATTACAAAGTACAACTATTCCTGTAAAAAAACAAGCCCCCACATGGCCCTGTAGATAGAAAACAGAAAGTGCTAGAGCTCTTAGAAGCTAGAAAACACAAAAATGAAATTTTGGGTGGTCCACTGGGTCATTTTGGGCTTGGTCCTTAAAGCGATAGTGTCACTGTCGTTTTTTTTTTTTTTTTTTTGCAGAAATCAATAAACCTGGCGATTTTTAAGAAACTTTGTAATTAGGTTTATTAGGCAAATATGCCATTACAATAGCAAAAACATGGAAACTTCCCTCCACTCCTAATGTTAGTGAAACTCTTAGATTGCTCAATCAGTCTTAAGGTGCGTTTACACGAGACAATAATTGGCCCGATCGAACGATTAACGATGTCGGAGTAACGATTTATTTTTCATAACGATCAGCATTTAGACGGTACGATATATCGTACGGAAAATTCGTTTTGCGTTCGCTTAAGCCTATACCGCACATTGGTAAAATCTGCAAACCACTTTTTACACGGAACGATCTGCGAATTTTTTGCGAACGACGAACAACTATTTTGGAACATGTAAGATCAAAATGAATGATTTCTCGTTCGTCGTTTGATCGTTCGCAGCGTTTACACGTACGATTATCGTTCAAATTCGATCGTTATCGTGCGAATTCGCACGATAATCGTTCCATGTAAACGCAGCTTTATCAAACTGAATTTATTCATGCACGGAAAACTAACAGTTGTCCCTCAGTTAAGCTTGCCTGTGTCCTGTGGTTTGAATGTCTCTTTCTTACGAACACCCAGTTCCCTTAGGTTGCTGTATGCAGGGTTATTCTCTTTCCTTTTTTTTTTTTTTACTTATTAATATCTCTTGTGTATTTTTGTTCTCTCTATTACATTTTTATGACTTTCATTTCTAACTATATTTTATAGTCAATATAAAGTTTATTTATTGTTTATTTGCACTTCAAAGGTCCTGTGTAGTAATGAGCAAGTACTAAAATGTTCGGGTGCTCGATACCCGAGTCGAATATTTCCAGATGCTCGGGTGCTCGTTTCGAGTAACGAACCCCATTAAAGTGAATGGGAGACTCGAGCATTTTTGCAGGAGACCCAAGCTCAGCCCAGATATGGTTGCTTGAAAACCTGTCAACCTCAGAAAATGATGGAAAACTACGGAAATGGACAGGAAACTGCAGGGGAAGCATGCATGGATGTCTCTGAGGCTGCCTAATCGCACCATTACGCCAAATTCTGGGCAACAGCATGGTGGTCACCCTCAAGACAATAGTGCAGACAAGATGGGCAAGGCACATGCGACCAAGGTCAAAGGCATGAAGGCCACTTTGAAGGTCAAAGGCCTTGGAGAGTGTTCCCCTGCCAGTGCCTGACAAGCTGACTGCTCCCCTCCTCCCCCCCCCCCCTTTAATAACTTGTCTTTTTAATTTACTAGACTGACCAGGGCTGGGGCATGACACCCCCCTACTTTAGCAGTTGGGGTAATTTTCCCGGTATCATGTCCCTACTGCGTCTGTTCTGGCGACCGAATTTAAAATGTATATTTTTTTTAAATTTGAATTATAATTTTATTTTGAGTTTGAATTAAAATTTGAGTTTGAATTCGAATTAGTTTAAATTTTAAATTTGAAGTTTGATTTTTTTTTTAATTATTATTATTATTATTATTATTTATTTATTCAAGTTTGTATCAAGCAATAACATAAATAACATGAAATAGACAATACAATCATCCAATAAAAATAGCCGGATTATGACTAGATTTAGCCTCACACCCTCATGCAGTTGTGCATGAGAGGCAAAATCATTAGAGGTAGGGACGAAGAAATAACAATACAGACTTTTTAAGAGGCCGCGGAATTTGAATAAATACACTTTTAATCCTTTAACCCTTTGAGGACCAGGCCCAAAATGACCCAGTGGACCGCGCAAATTTTGATCTTAGTGCTTTCGTTTTTCCCTCCTCCCCTTCTAAGAGCTCTAGCACTTTCAGTTTTCTATCTACAAGCCATGTAAGTGCTTGTTTTTTACAGGAATAGTTGTACTTTGTAATGGCGTCTTAAATTTTACCATAACATGTATGATGGAATCCCAAATATATTATTTATGAAGATATAAATTGGTGAAATCGTAAAAAAGAATGCAATATGGTAACGTTTGGGGGGTTCCTGTGTCTACCTAATGCATTATATGGTAAAAACGACATGATACCATTATTCTATAGGTCAGTCCGAACACAATCATATGCAGGTTTACGCAGATTCTCTAATGTTATATATTTTTTTTGAATGAAATCCTTTTTTTTGGCAATTAATTATAAATAAAATGGGCCTGTTGTGACGCTTATAACAGTTTTATTTTTTCACCTATGAGGCTGTATGGGGTGTCATTTTTTCCGCCATGATCTCTAGTTTTTATTAATACCATATTTGTGAAGATTGGACGTTTTGATCACTTTTTATAAATTTTTTCTATATATAATGTAACATTAAATCGGGAATCCGCGCACCTTTTCCCCTATTTTCGTGTTCTCCGTTCGCAATGACGCTTGTAATATTTTAATAGATTGGACAATTACGCACGCTACGGTATATTATATGTTTATTTGCTTATTTATTTTTCTATGTTTTATTTATATAATGGGAAAGGGGGGTGATTTCAACTTTTATTGGGGGAGGGGTTTTGGGGTAGTGTGTTATTGTTTTTAACTTTTGTTTGTTTTTTTTACACATTTGAAGTCCCTTTGGGGGACTTTTTACATACACTAGTGTGATTACACACACTGATCTTTGCTATGCCATAGGCATAGCATTGATCAGTGTTATCGGCGATCTGCTCATTGACCCTGTGCAGGCTCAGTGCAGCAGATCGCCGATCGGACCGCACGGAGGAAGGTGAGAGACCTCCGGCAGTCCGTTTTACCGATCGGGACCCCCGCAGTCACACTGCGGGGGTCCCGATCGGTAAGTGACAGGGGACTCCCCCTGTCACTTACACTTAAACTGCAGCGTGTCATTACCGGTGAGGTACCGGCTGCTGATTGCAGCCGGCCCCCACCTGCTATAAAGCGTGCTCCGCTCCAGAGCACGCTTCATAGCGGGAGAACCACCCAGGACGTACAGTTACGCCCTAGGTCGTCTGGGGACAGACTTCCATGGCGTAACTATACGCCCTGGGTCGTCTAAGGGTTAAAGAGTATCTAAGAGAGGGCAAGTGCAGTAGTAGTGGGTGAACTTTTTCCACCATTTTCACTGTACCTTTTAGCTGTGGCGTGTATCTTGGAGATACAATAGATGACAGCCCTGCAAAATAGCACTTGACTTGAAGTCGATTTGATTTGAAATTTGAAATCAAAGATTAAAAAAACAGCCCATAAAATGGCCTTTACCGGCCTTTAGATGAGGCAGGCGTGGAACCTCCCAAAAATTATGCTTGACAGCATGGCGGTGAGAACTCGGTAAACAAGGTAGATAAGGCAGCCTTTCAGCTTCTGCACCAGGGCCTGTTGATATTGATTTACTCTCATACTCTGTTCCTCGGCAGGAAGGAGAGTGGAAAAGTTCTGCTTGTACCGAGAGTCCAGGAGGGTGAACAGCCAGTAATCGGTATTGTCAAAAAAGTTTTTAACCCGAAAGTCACTGGAAAGACAGTCTAACATGAAGTCAGCAATGTGCACCAGGGTCCAAACACACAAGAATATCCTCTCCTCAATAGGCTGACTCTCAATTTCCTCCTCCTCCACCAATTCCTCCTCTTCAGGCCATACGCGCTCAACAGCTAAGGATTGAGCATGGGTACCCTGAGTGGTGGATAAGTTACTGGACACATTATCCGCTATCCACGTCATCACCTGTTCACACTGCTGCGGTTTCAATAGCAGTGTACCCTCAGACCCCTTAAGTTGCGAGAATAAGCTAGGGAGTGAATGTCTGCGGTGTGCCACTGCTCCCTTTTCAACGGTTGCTGTGTCACCCTGCCCAGAACCATGGCCTCTGCCCACTGCATTGCTTTTAACCCCACGTCCTCGACCCTTACCCCTGGGGTTCACCATTTTATGGACACTGCACAGTCAAGACTGAGATAGCAGTACTACAGATCACAGCCAAGAAAATATATTACTCAGACTACTTTTGGAGGTAGTCGTATAGAGTCTGTGTGTAAGTGGTGTTATATGATGTATGCCACCTTTTACACAGGATAATGAGCAGTGAGGTTGGATATGGCTGCACTTAAAAAGGAAGCAACCCTGCAGACTGGCTGCAGATAAAAACATAGAAACATAGAAGATTGTCGGCAGAAAAAGACCACTGGGTCCATCTAGTCTGCCCTTTTAGTATTTCCTTTCTTTTTATCTTAGGATAGATATAGGTTTATCCCAGGCATGTTTAAATTCTGTTATTGTAGATTTACCAACCACCTCTGCTGGAAGTTTGTTCCAGGTATCTACTACTCTTTCAGTAAAATAATATTTTCTTACGTTGCTTTTGATCTTTCCCCCAGATAACCTCTCACTGTGTCCTCTTGTTCTTGAGCTCAGTTTTTTTTTTAACTAAAAACTCTTCCCTCCTGAACCTTATTTAGACCTTTAACATACTTAAAGGTTTCAATCATGCCCCCCCTTTTCCTTCTTTCCTCCAGACTATACAGATTCAAATCCTTAAGTCTTTCCTGATATGGTTTATGCCTCACACCCTCCACCATTTTTGTAGCCCGTCTTTGGACCCGTTCTATTTTGTCAATGTCCTTTACTTAGGTGAGGTCTCCAGAACTGGACACAGTATTTTAGATGTGGACTCACCAGAGCTCTATACAGCGGGATCACAGATGACAAAAGATAATGGTCACACTAGTTTTTGGAGGTTGTCGTATAGTCTGTGTGTAAGTAGTGCTATTTGGTGTATGCCACCTCTTACACAGGACAATGAGCAGTGAGGTTGGATTTGGCTGCACTTCAAAAGGAAGCTACCCTGTAGACTGGCTGCAGATGACAAGATACTGGTCACACTAGTTTTTGGAGGTTGTGTGTAGGCAGGGCTGTGTGTAAGTGGTGCTTTATGGTGTTTGCCACCTGTCACACAGGACAATGAGCAGTGAGGTTGTATGCATCTGTACTACAAATCACAGCCATACAATGTACAACAGCAGCAGCACCAGCCACAAAAAAAAATAGTACTGAGGGCTTCTTTGGGGTCTTTATGCACCACCTGCTGTCGCCTTTCTGCCAGCAGTCGATCACCACAGTGTGCAGCTAAGATCGTGGTAGCTGCACTGCAAGTCCCAGCCAGCAGTCTGGAGTCCTCCCCCCAAAAAAATGAAGATTTTAAGCCCTTACAAGGGCTGTTGGGTTCTTTCTCTAGTATCTCTGCCTACACTAATTCCCTCCCTAACGCTCTCCCTGACAATCATCAGCTCTGTCCCTAATCTCTTCCAGCATGCATGTGATGCGAGCACCGTCTGCCCGGATTCTTTTATGCCCGGGTCATCTGATCTGGCCAGCCAATCGCTGCTATTGACATGTATGATTCCCACGTGATGCTACAAGCTCCCAAAGCCTCTCCTGCATGATGATTGGCTGAGAAAAAGCGGCCAAACATGCAGGAAGAGGAGTTATACGTATTGCTACTTGCTCCATCTGAAGATTGGCACCACCAACAGCAGAGAGCTTTTTACTAGAGTACACGATAATTGGCTAACATAGAAAGTTAATGGATACTGGATAGTGCCGATCCCTGTAACTTTATTTCATCGAATGCAGGAAGAGGAAGATGCCATTGTCTTGAGTATCGCGAGATGCTCGTCTGAGTAACGAGTACCATCAAGTACCCTAATACTCGAACGAGTACCCTAATTCTTGAACGAGTACCAAGCTCTGACGACCATGGTCGCTCATCACTATGCGGGGAAGGACAGGGGTGCAACTAATGGCTATGTATTACTAAGATAAACAGCTACAGCGGCATATCAGCGGGTTCTCTGCAGCTTTAACCTTAACTTTAACCATCACAAGCATAACCATCAATTTCATATCATTTTCCACAAGCGAAGCCTTGGGTTTGTTTTTTTTTTGTATTTTGCTAGTGTTTGAATTAAAATGTTGTGGTGCACCTGTGCCATCATGTGACACCCAAAAGATGGGTGATATTCGAGACAGTCCTCTCCCATACCCATCCCTTTGCCTTACCATAGATCCCCCAACCGAACCACCCCATAGCCACTACCTTCCCATACATTACAAGAGTACTCTTACCACTATGGGATGGCTTCTTTTGCAGATAAAGTCTTTCCTCCAGAGTCCAGACCGGGCCCTCTCACTCCTCTATTTAGCAATCCACAGTTCCCTATAGACTCAGACACGCAGGTTATTTTGGACATTCCCTTACAAGCTAGGCCCCTTTTACGATAGGTGCTCTCGGGCACGCAAGTGCACCCTCTTTCAGTAGATCCGCCACCCCCACCAGGGGAATGGCTCCTTCGGGACAGAGTGATCCATTTTTTCAATTCTCTTTCACCTAAAGCCCAGATACATAGGGATCTCACTCCCTTTGAATCTCTGCACACAATCAGTCCCTCTTACCCACGCTGTTTCCTTAGTCTGCGGAGCGTTTAGAGGTAATATGGAAGAGGAGAAAACTAAACCTGGCTTCATCCTACATTGGGAAAAAGATCTGGATCGCACCTTTACGGAGGAGGAGCTCTCCAAAGTTTTTCTGCTTACACACAAAGCATCCATCTCATGTAAGATCCAGGAGAGAGATTCTAAAATAGTAGATGATACAGATGCCCCGAACGGTTGCATTCCATGTTCACTTCTGTTTCCTCCACCTGTTGGAGATGCGGAAGAGCCATTGGCTCCTACCTGCATATTTGGTGGGGCAGACCCATAATTGCTTAATTTTGGGCTTCTGTATTTCAGCTGTATAATAAGGTCAGCTTGCACCTCTTTCTTTGTTAGCCGAGACGTCGTACCTCGCAAAGAAGGGGTTGTTAACACATGGGTGCTGTGAGAGCAGTCATTCCACGTCTTTGGAAACAAACTCGGCCACCCTCCAAAGTGGAGTTTGTGGATACCCTGAACAGGGTTCGGAGGATGGAGGAAATGGTATCTGACGACGATAAACAAGTCCAATTCAGGCAAACTTGGTTAAAGGGGTTATCCAGCACTACAAAAACATGGCCACTTTTCCCCCTACTGTTGTCTTCAGTTCAGGTGCAGTTTGCAATTAAGCTTCATTTACTTCCATGGAACTGAGTTTCAAAACCCCTCCCAAACTGGAGACAACAGTAGGGGGAAAGTGACCATGTTTTTGTAGCGCTGGATAACCCCTTTAATATGGGACGTGTGGGACGTGTTCAGGGGCACGGACAAACTTAAAGTCTCACTGTCGTTAAATTTTTTTTTGCATAAATCAATAGTACAGGCGATTTAACATTGTAATTGGGTTTATTAGCTGAAAAATGAATTTTTATCATGAAAAAACAGTTTGAAGCTCTCCTCCCTGTATTCATTGTTCTCCTATGGAGAGAGAGAAAGTAGAGGCACCAAAACAGGACTACAAAGAGTTAATTTACGTTCACATAACGTCTCTCTCCTCTGCAGTCACCACTGACCTCTCTGACCTCTGAATAGCACTCTGAATAGCTTCACCCCCCCCCCCCCTCCCCCCGGGGAATCCTTTGTTCTCATCTCTCAGCTGCCCACTGATCTCGCTCCTTCCTCCTCCCCTCTCCCCTCTCTATAGCTCAGAGGGATCCAACTGATGAAAAAACAGTCGAGATTTCCTGATTCTGAGCAGTGGATGACAGAAAGGAGAGGAGGGGGGGACCTGGGAAAAGGCTTCTTTAAATCGCTTGGACTATTGATTTCTGCAAAAGAAATTTTATGACAGTGACTCTTTAAGACTTTGCTTCAATAACGAGCCTAGTGGAACTAAGGTAACCCTTTTTTAAATTAATCTATATTTCAGGGGTCTCCAAACTTTTCACACAGGAGGCCAGTTCACTTTCCGTAAGATCGTCGGAGGGCCGGACTATAAAAAAAAAAAAAAAAAAAAATGTATAATCAAATCCCAATGCAAAATGTCCCCCCCACAGAACTCTATTCTGATCTCCCACAACGCCTCCAGTGTATAATCAACCTAGGACCCAAGTACAACAGCTGCATGCACTACAACTCCCAGCATGTACTGACATTGTGCACCCCTTGCTGGGATATGCTGGGAGTTGTAGCGCCTGCATCTGTTGTAGTTGGGTCCTAGTTTAAAAGTTTGCTAGTGTACTGTAGTGACCGCGGGGCTGTGACAGTACACTACCGCAAACCATACTGACCCAATTAGACCCCAATGGTACACAGGCTCTGTACACTATAGAAGCGATTACAGTGCAGTTACTAAAGACTCACAGGTGATGTCTTCTCGAATTGCAGTCGCTCACTTTTAGCTTTCTTCTCCATCTGGCGCAGCCATCATGAAAACTACACTACAACTACAACTGGTCTGCAGGGGCATCTGGGGGTGACTGGGGAAGGGAGGCAGCTGAGGTGGCAGGGGAAGAAGTTGGGGGGGGCAAGGAGAGAGGCTGGGGGAAAGAGGGAGCATCCGGGAGGCAGAGGCAGGCTGGGCAGGTCCCTTTGAAGCAGCTTCGGTCCGGGGTGAGCTTCTTCCAGCACAGACAGCAGGTATCACAGTCCGGAAACTCACGGCTGCAGCCCCGCGGTCCCGAACTTCTCTCCTGCTCAGCAGCGCATGTGACGTCATCGCCGGGCAGGAGAGAAGTCCGGGATCGCGGGGCTGCAGCCATGAGCTTCCGGACTGTGATACATGCTGCCTGTGCCAGAAGAAGCTCACCCCGGGCCCGATGCTGAACCTCGGCAACCAACCGCCCCCCCCCCCCCCCAGGGCGCGGACCAGGCATCCCTGCTATATGTGGTCATTCTCCCTTCACACTGACCCTATTCCCCTTTTTTCCCTTACCCCATCCTATCCCTATCGACCCTACTTTTCTTCCTTTCCTCTTTTCATTTCTGGGTCTCAATCTTTTTTCCTTATATTGTCTTCATATATAAAACTAGATAACCAGATATTACCAGATATTGTATGCTAATAGATTGGCGAAAAAAACGCTAACCGCTCGCTCTGCCTTACTTTATGGACTCACGACTACTATATGTACACTTTTCCTGTACTCCCCGAACACTTGCCTCCTACATATGCCCTAAATAAGCCTAATGGCTCAGACATCCTTATTCTTTTTGTAAGTCGTATCACATAAATTAGTTACTAAGTCACATTACCGATATGTCCTCTTTATTCTGGCTTCATTTCATAAACATTTAACTTTTTTAGGGTGTTACGGGGGTTAGAAATTTATCAGCAAATTACCACATTTTTGTGAAAGTTTCCAAAACTGATTTTTTTAGGGACCACTTCTTTTTTTAAGTTGATTTAGGAGGTTTATATACTGGAAACCCCCATAAGTGACCCCATTTTGGAAACTAGACACCTTAAAGAATTAATCTAGGGGTATAATGAGCATTTTAACCCTTCAGGGGCTGGAGGAAAGTATTCACCATTAGGCCGTAAAAAAATGAAAAATTTTATTTTCCAATAATATATACGTTTAGATTAAAGTTTCTCATTTTTAAAAGGAACATGAGAGAAAAAGCACCCCAAAATTTGTAACGCAGGTTCTCTTGAGTACTACGGTACCCCATATGTAGGCGTAAACCACTGTATGGGCACACAGCGGGGCTCAGAAGGAAGGGAGCGCCAATTAGCTTTTCCACTGCAGATTTTGCTGAAGAAGTTTCCGAGCGCCAGATGCATTTGCAGAGCCCCTGTAGTGTCAGCAGAGAGAAAAACCCCCATAAGTCACCCCATTTTGGAAAGTACACCCCTCCAAGAATTCATCTTGGGGTAGGATGAGCATTTTGACCCCACAGGTGTTAGAGGAAAGTATTCAAAATTAGATAGTAAAAATGAAAAACTCTCATTTTTTCCAATAATATGTTCGTTTAGTTTGAAATTTCTCAATTTCACGAGGAACAAGAGAAAAAAAGTACCCCAAAATTTGTAACGCAGCTTCTCCTGAGTAAAAAGGTACCTCATATGTGGGCATAAACCACTGCATGGGCATACAGCGGGGCTCAGAAGGAAAGGAGCGCCAATTAGCTTTTTCAATGCAGATTTTGCTAAAGAAGTTTCTGAGCGCCAGGTGTGTTTGCAGTGCCCCTGTAGTGCCAGCGGAGTAAAATCTCACCATAAGTCACCCCATTTTGGAAAGTGCACCCCTCAAAGAATTCATTTTGGGGTGTGGTGAGCATTTCGACCCCACAGGTATTAGAGGAAAGTATTCAAAAGTAGACAGTAAAAATGAAAAACTCGAATTTTTCCAATAATATGTTCCTTTAGTTTGAAATTTCTCAATTTCACGAGGAACAGGAGAGAAAATTCACCCCAAAATCTGTAACGCAGATTCTCCTGAGTAGAACGGTACCTCATATGTCAGTATAAACCACTGTATGGGCACACAGCCGGGCTCAGAAGGGAAGGAGCGCCAATTATCATTTTCTGTGCAGATTTTTCTGAAGAAGTTTCTGAGCACCAGGTGGGTTTGCAGTGCCCCTGTAGTGCCAGCGGAGTAAAATCTCGCCATAAGTCACCCCATTTTGGAAAGTACATCCCTCAAAGAATTCATCTTGGGGTAGAATGAGCATTTTGGCCCCACAGGTATTCGAGGAAAGTATTCAAAATTGGCCAGTAAAAATGAAAAACTTGAATTTTTCCAATAATATGTTTGTTTAGTTTGAAATTTCTAAATTTCACAAAGAACAGGAGAAAAAATGTACCCCAAAATCTATAACGCAGGTTCTCGTGAGTACAACGGTACCCCATATGTGGGCATAAACCACTGTATGGGCACACAGGAGGGCTCAGAAGGGAAGGAGCGCCAATTTGCTGGAGCAAAACCGCAGCTAGTAATAGTTATTAGAATAGTGCAGTTACTAAAATAAAATAAAAAAATTAGATTACAGGTAATGTGGGGTGGTTACGGACAGTCTGGGGTTGTTTCGGGTAATCTAGAGGTGGTTACGGGCAGTCTGAGGTGGTTACGGGTAATCTGGGGTGGATACGGTCAACATGGGGTGGTCACGGGCAACCTGCTGTGTTTACGGCAACCTGGGGTGGTTACAGGCAACCTGGGATGGTTAGAGGCAACCTGGGGTGGATACGGACAACCTGCTGTGGTTACAGACAACCTGCTGTGGTAACCGGCAGCCTGCTGTTGTTAAAGGCAACGTGGGGTGGTTACGGACAGTCTGGGGTGGTTACGGACAGTCTGGGGTGGTTACGGACAGTCTGGGGTGGTTACGGACAGTCTGGGGTGGTTACGGACAGTCTGGGGTGGTTACGGACAGTCTGGGGGTGGTTATGGGTAATCTAGAGGTGATTACGGGTAATCTAGAGGTGGTTACGGGCAGTCTGAGGTGGTTACGGGTGATCTGGGGTGGTTACGGGTGATCTGGGGTGGATACGGTCAACATGGGGTGGTCACGAGCAACCTGCTGTGGTTACGGCAACCTGCGGTGGTTACGGGCAACGTGCGGTGGATACGGACAACCTGCTGTGGTTAAAGACAATCTGGTGTGGTTATGGACAATCTGGGGTGGTTACGGACAACCTGGGGTGGTTACGGACAACCTGCTGTGGTTACAGACAACCTGCTGTGGTAACAAGCAACCTGCTGTTGTTAGAGGCAACGTGGGGTGGTTACGGACAGTCTGGGGTGGTTACGGACAGTCTGGGGTGGTTACGGACAGTCTGGGGTGGTTACGGACAGTCTGGGGTGGTTACGGACAGTCTGGGGTGGTTACGGACAGTCTGGGGGTGGTTATGGGTAATCTAGAGGTGGTTACGGGCAGTCTGAGGTGGTTACGGGTAATCTGGGGTGGTTACGGGTGATCTGGGGTGGATACGGTCAACATGGGGTGGTCACGAGCAACCTGCTGTGGTTACAGACAATCTAGGGTGGTTACAGACTACCTGCTGTGGTTACGGACAATCTGGGGTGGTTACGGACAATCTGGGGTGGTTACGGATAAACTGAAGTGCTAATAGGTAATCTGAGGTGGGTACCTGTAATCTGGCGTGGTTACGGGCAATCTGGAGGGGGTCACTGGCAATTTGGGGTGGTCAGAGGCAAGGTGCGGTGGTCAGAGGCAAGGTGCGGTGGTCAGAGGCGACGTGCGGTGGTCAGAGGCGACATGCGGTGGTCAGAGGCGACGTGCGGTGGTCAGAGGCGACGTGCGGTGGTTGCGTGCAATCTGGGGGGTTACATGTAATCTGGCATGATTGCGCATAACCACCCCAGGTTGCCCGTAATCTGCGGTGGTTACGGGCAACCTGGGGGGTTACAGACAATCTAGAATTGTTACGGATAGACTGAAGTGCTTATAGGTAATCTGGGGTGGGTACATGTAATTTGGGGTGGTTACAGGCAATCTGGGGTGATTACGGACAATCTGGAGGGGGTTACAGGCAACGTGCGGTGGTTACGGTCAACGTGCGGTGGTTACTGTCAACGTGCGGTGGTTACGGGCAACATGCGGTGGTTACGGGTAATCTCGGGGGTTACGTGCAATCTGACGTGGTTACGGGCAACGTGCGGTGGTTACGGGCAACCTGCGGTGGTTACGGGTAATCTGGGGGGGTTAGGGGTAATTTGGGAGTAAACTGAAATTATTACTATAATAAAAAGTGTGTGTTTTATTTTTTTGTGTGTTTGTCACTTTTTGTACTTTATACATTCATTTTCACTGTATTGCTATGATTACTGTGATATTTTCTATCACAGTAATCATAGTTCAGTGACAGAGACTAAATTGGTCTCTGTCACTTTAAATTTTCAGAGCTGGCTGGTTGTGGAGCGCATGCGCACTTCATAACCAGCCAGGACGCCTAAGAGGAAGGAGCTCCAGGATCAGGTAATGTATAAGGGGTAGGGGGGGTGACTGGGGGACGGGGGTGACAGGGGGGGTGGGGGGACATCGCTTTTTATCCCCTGTCACCAATCATTCATGGTGACAGGGGATAAAAAGTGCCTGGAGCACATGGCACAAGCGATCAGCGGTATATACCGCTGATCGCTTGTACCGGGACCCCACAGGGGGGGTCCCGATGACTGCCCCATGCTCTCCGCTACCTCTGGAGCGGAGAGCATGGGGCTTTCATTCATTTTTACAACACGATCACTGAACAGACATTACTCTGGTGGGGAGGGGGGATAGTGACGGGGGCTGGTCTGGGGTCTGATTTCACTTATTTCATCTCCCCTCACCGTGGATTCACGGTGGGGGGAGATGAAATACAGCGGCGGCACCGGCCCGTTAGTGACCGCCGTTTCGGCGCTCACTAAGGGGTTAATGGGGGTCAGCTGCGGGATCGCAGCTGACTCTCATTACCTCCGGGGCTGCGGTCGGATGAGAGCGGGATCGCTGTCCCTGCAGCGATCCCACTCATCATAAAGCCCCCCTCAGTCAGGAACGTATATGTACATTCCTACTGCACGGGGCATGTGCAATAGGAACGTATATATACAGATTGCTGACGTGAAGGGGTTAATGACTTATGTATCTGGTCAAATAAACCATAAAATGTTGTGGTGCAAAGCCATCGCGTTTTGCTTTAAAAATCATAAATTACCACTGCTGAAAACAATGGTGATTAAGTTAAATAAAAATATCCATAAAAATACTAGCCTGACAGAAGTAGAATTGCTTTAAAGGGAACCTGTCACCCCACGTGCCGGGGTGACAGGCTCCCAACCCCCCGTTAGAGCCCCCTATACTCACCTAATCCCGCCGGGTCCCGCTTCTGGAGGTGGTCGGGTGACTGAGATCTCAGCCGCTGCAGCCCGGCGCGCGCGCTGAGAGATGAGTCCGACGCTCATAGAGAATGACGGAGCGCTGGATTCTCCTGTCATTCGCTATGGGTGTTGGACTCATCTCTCAGCGCGCGCGCCGGGCTGCAGCGGCTGAGATCTTCATCACCCGACCACCTCCAGAAGCGGTACCCGGCGGGATTAGGTGACTATAGGGGGCTCTAACGGGGGGTCGGGAGCCTGTCACCCCGACACGGGGGGTGACAGGTTCCCTTTAAACATATGCATGTTTATGTTACAGGTGTTACGAGTGTGAACACCCGCAACAGCAAATGTGAAACACTGAATTAAGGAGAAAAGAAATTTCTAAAATCTTAAACAATTTAATGTTGTTAACTGGCATGTCTATATCCTTACTTTCACCAAAGGCTTTTGTACAAAACAGTTTTGTTAGATCACAGCATAAACTTTTGTATCTTTTTTTTTTGTTACGGGTGTTACAAGCTGCGTTTGTTTAGTTGAAGTATAATAATGAAGAAAGTATTATAATTTACAGTTAGATAGAGTATGTATTTGTTATAACAATGTTCAGTCTACTTCCTCTAAATTGCAGAACAATAAACCGTTGTTAAAAAACTACAACAGTCAGCTGGAAATAACCCCAAAAAAACATATGACCCATTATCACTGGAGTCATGCTCTTCAGACACCCCAAAAACAGGTAAAAAAAAAAATTCCCCACATATGTCATATGTAGGTATGTAGATTTAACCGGGGCTGTGGAGTCAGAGTCGTGGAGTCTAGTTTTGGCTGGAATCGGAGTTGGAAAAAAATGTTCTGACTCCAGCTTTAAAAAAATCTTTAAAAAATTTAGAACTGAGTTTTGATATGAATTTTATATGTTTTGCTCATCAATATATATTATGAGCAACATTCTAATAGGACACTGGCCCTATTAGATAAGGGTGGTCGGGGAAATGTTGTCAGCCACTATTTGGCAATTTGTTTCGGAGCTGGAAGAGTCCATTGTGTGTGGGGGAGATCTGTGCTGGTCTCTGCTGGATGACTGTATATGAGCAGCAGTGTAATATGAAGATATCCTGTGTAATATAGAGGAGGAGGAGGAGGAGGAGAAGACATAAGTAGTGTAGCACTAACCTCTGTCCTCAGTGTGGTGTTTCCTCTCTGGGAGAAGATTGTGTGTTGTTCAGTGTTCTTTGGCTGCAGCTGTGTGTGTGTGCTATGGCTGCAGCAGGCTGTGTGTGTGTGTGTGTGTGTGTGTATGCTATGACTGCAGCAGGCTGTGTGTGTGCTATGGCTGCAGCAGGCTGTGTGTTTGTATGTGTGACCCCTCTCTATCAGTATGGCTGACCCCTCTGTATCACAGGGATTTGGCAGTGTTAGCAGTGTTTCTTTGTGTATGGTGAATAGTTAGAAACACAGAAGACTGTCAGCAGGAAAAACCACCTGCTCCATCTAGTCTAGTTGTGAGTAGTTCAGGACATGGAGGCTGGAGACTGACTGCACACACAGGATAATCTGCTTTATATACAGTATTCTTTTATTCACTCAAGTTGCACCAGGATCATGTAGGACATTAGGGAGAAACTGCTGAGCCAGTGTGATAAATAACTCCCCTGGTATCTGACTGGCCATTTATGAAGGAGTCGGGAGTTGGAGTCGGTCCTGATAAAATTCAGGAGTCGGAGTTTGAGTCGGAGCTGCGGCTTACCGATTCCACAGCCCTGGATAAAACTTTTAATTAGTGAAGGTAAAATTATAAAATTAAGGCTGGGTTCACACTACGTATATTTCAGTCAGTATTGTGGTCCTCATATTGCAACCAAAACCAGGAGTGGATTAAAAACACAGAAAGGCTCTGTTCACACAATGTTGAAATTGAGTGGATGGCCGCCATTTAATGGTAAATATTTGCTGTTATTTTAAAACAACGGTTGTTGTATTGAAATAATGGCAGTTATTTATTGTTATATGGCGGCCATCCACTCAATTTCAACATTGTGTGAACAGATCCTTTCTGTGTTTTTAATCCACTCCTGGTTTTGGTTGCAATATGAGGACCACAATACTGACTGAAATATACATAGTGTGAACCCAGCCAAAAGGGGTATTCCAGCCAAAAGCTATATTAAATTATGCTATTGCCCCACAAAAGTTATACGAATGACCAATAGACATTAATTATGGGTTCTGCGGATATAGTGCTTTTTTCCCTGCACTTACTACCACAGGAAGTATTGCAGTCCTTCCTAAAATGCTTTCGTCATGTCACACTGTATGCAGGCACCATCTTGGGGCTGTGACGTGTGCCCTGTGATTTCTCTGTAGAGCTGGACCTGAACTTAGGGGCGTGTATGGAGCTCCCCGCCCATGTCCCTCTGTCTTGGGGCTATGACGTAACAGCCCTTCTCTCCATTTTCACTACCCGGCCGCAGACCCTCTGCCCTTGGTGGTCTGCTGGAGCCTGTCCCCCGTAATACCGTAAATCCTGTCGGCGGTGTGCAGGGTGCCTGTGGTCCCTCCTCCCTTTGGTGGTCCACTGGAGCTGGTCCCTCACTCCTTCCCTGCAGTACGCATGAAAAACATAAAGATCGTGGCGGCACTACAAGTCTCATCCAGCACTTAGGCTATTTTTAGCAAACGGACTCTGCACACAGATCACTGAAGGTGATAACTAAAAACTGTATAGAAAGTTGCCATCCAATAAATAGAGAATGAAAAATAGAGTTGCACTCACCACTTAAAAATTTCTTGTCTTTATTACATCTTTGTAAAAAACATAATGATGCAGGACATGGTGCAGGCAATGTGAATGCAGACGCTGTATTGGTGACAATTATACAACAGCAACAGTCCGCACACCCTTTAAATAATACTGTTGGGTGCCAGTGCAGAAGGATTCCTCAATCCCGTAGTATATGTAGACAGTGTTGGTGACAGTCACGCCCTCTACGGCGCTTCAACGATCCACCCTCTTACCACGTCATCACGTTATTTAAATTAACAGGTAGTGATGACGTACATGAATCATGTGATACATAATTAGTGATTACATTCACTCACCGGCCACTTTATTAGGTACACCTGTCCAACTGCACGTTACCACTTAATTTCTAATCAGCCAATCACATGGCGGCAACTCAGTGCATTTAGGCATGTAGACATGGTCAAGACAATCTCCTGCAGTTCAAACCGAGCATTAGTATGGGGAAGAAAGGTGATTTGAGTGCCTTTGAACGTGGCATGGTTGTTGGTGCCAGAAGGGCTGGTCTGAGTATTTCAGAAACTGCTGATCTACTGGGATTTTCACGCACAACCATCTCTAGGGTTTACAGAGAATGGTCCGAAAAAGAAAAAACATCCAGTGAGCTGCAGGCGGAAATCTGTGGGTGGAAATGCCTTGTTGATGCCAGAGGTCAGAGGAGAATGGGCAGACTGGTTCGAGCTGATTGAAAGGCAACAGTGACTCAAATAGCCAACCGTTACAACCAAGGTAGGCAGAAGAGCATCTCTGAACGCACAGTATGTCGAACTTTGAGGCAGATGGGCTACAGCAGCAGAAGACCACACCGGTGCCATTCCTTTCAGCTAAGAACAGGAAACTGTGGCTACAATTTGCACAAGCTCATCAAAATTGGACAGTAGAAGATTGGAAAAAGGTTGCCTGGTCTGATGAGTCTCGATTTCTGCTGCGACATTCGGATGGTAGGATCAGAATTTGGCGTCAACAACATGAAAGCATGGATCCATCCTGCCTTGTATCAACGGTTCAGGCTGGTGGTGGTGGTGTCATGGTGTGGGGAATATTTTCTTGGCACTCTTTGGGCCCCTTGGTACCAATTGAGCATCGTTGCAATGCCACAGCCTACCTGAGTATTGTTGCTGACCATGTCCATCCCTTTATGACCACAATGTACCCAACATCTGATGGCTACTTTCAGCAGGATAATGCGCCATGTCATAAAGCTAGAATCATCTCAGACTGGTTTCTTGAACATGACAATGAGTTCACTGTACTCAAATGGCCTCCACAGTCACCAGATCTCAATCCAATAGAGCATCTTTGGGATGTGGTGGAACGGGAGATTCGCATCATGGATGTGCAGCCAACAAATCTGCGGCAACTGTGTGATGCCATCATATCAATATGGACCAAAATCTCTGAGGAATGCTTTCAGCACCTTGTTGTATCTATGCCACGAAGAATTGAGGCAGTTCTGAAGGCAAAAGGGGGTCCAACCCGTTACTAGCATGGTGTACCTAATAAAGTGGCCGGTGAGTGTATATACACAAAATAAATTTATATACATGATTAAAAACATTAAACCGCTACATATAATAAGTTATAAATCAAGAGTTACAGCAGGAGGCTTGATCTACTCTCTCATTGCAGTCTCCAGGTCCTTCTGCTTCAGTATACATTATCCACAGTAACTCTATTTTTAAGAGATCCTGGAGTCTATCTTGCCCTGCTTTTCCATAGAACCTTTCAATGCCGGCAAACTTCAGAATAGAAGAGTCTCTATTATGACTTTCATTTACATGATTAATCTGCCTAGTAGCTCCTATTCCAGTTTTTAAAGAATATAGATGCTCTCTAAACAGAGTACAGAGGGCTCTCTTTGTTTGACCTATATAGAACTGGCCACAAGGGCAAACAACACAGTAGACTACATAGGTAGTTTTGCAACAAATAAAGTCTTTCACTACTATATCTATCCCATTAAGACACAAATTTGTACCTCTCATTATTGCCGGACACCATTTACAGGAACCACATTTATAATTACCTTTTAATTCATTTTTTAACCACATATTCGTATTTTCTTTTTTAGATCGTGTCCGGCAATAATGAGAGGTACAAATTTGTGTCTTAATGGGATAGATATAGTAGTGAAAGACTTTATTTGTTGTAAAACTACCTATGTAGTCTACTGTGTTGTTTGCCCTTGTGGCTGGTTCTATATAGGTCAAACAAAGAGAGCCCTCTGTACTCTGTTTAGAGAGCATGTATATTCTTTAAAAACACGGAGTAGGAGCTACTAGGCTGATTAATTCAGCGGCCGAGGTGGGACAGGTGCAGGCCTACATCTGGTCAGTACCAGGTAAATATGCTTGCGCAATTTTCCAACTTTTTGTGCAACTTTTTACTTAGCAGTGCTACAATTCACAATGGCAGTCCTACATTTTAATAAATCAGTCACACACATTAGAGTCCTTAGTAAATGTCCCCCAAAGTGTGTTTCCTAACATGGTAGATTGTATTGGGGTTTTCCTTGTCAGGAGGTTACCTCAGCAAACAATCAGAAAAGGGTCAATTACAGTGCAGGCTGCACACAAGATTGGGGGAGGGCCACAGAGCAAGGTAGGCAGGGAGGTAATCCCAACTAGGGAGAGAGGGCAGAGAGTAGGTGTTATCTGAGGTGGGAGGGAGACACAGTGCAGTGAGGGATGCTGGGAGTTGTAGGCACTGACAAGGATTCATACAGGATGTAGAAACAGGAATCAGCTAGACTATATCAGGGTGTAGGGGGAACTGACAGCAGCCAGACCAGCTATAAACTGGACAGAATGGAGGCCACTGCTGATTTCTCAATGTGTTAATAGGTTTTATTTTTCAGGGGGGGTGGGGGTGGAATTCTTCTTTAATCATTTCAAAAACCGGTGGCAAAGCTCAGTTTGGATGGAATGGCCCTAAGGCGAAAAAGGACATTTAACTCTCCTAATTAGCGGATGCAGTGATTGGCTGGACCCGCTAAGAGCTGCAGTCTATAGCTGCAGAAAGCAACCAGGATCGCAGAGGTTCAGAGGGGGGGTTGCTGGGCGACCCCTCTCTGAACATCCCCACCCGCAGCAGGATGTGCTAGTACGTCCTTCTGCGGGAAGGAGTTAAGGAGTGACTTCGTTGCCAATCAATGTACTTTCTCTTTAAGACCAGCTTATGTACTGTCCCTTTTAAAAGTGACTTAGGTACCACCCTTTGAAGAGCAACTTTAGTGCTGTCACTTTGGTACTTCCCCTTTAAGAGTAACTTTGATGCTGTCCTTCTAAGAGCAAATTTGGCCACAGCCCTTTAAGAATTACTTTGATACTGTCCTTTAAAAAGCGACTTCAGTACAGTCCCTTTAAGAGTGACTTATACATTGTCCCTTTAAGAGGGACTTTGGTACCATGCCTTTAACCCCATGCCGCAGAATGACGTTCCCAGAATGTCACGTACAGCATGTAGTTCCTGCAACATGAAGTTCCTGAAACATCATGCTAACCCTGCCTCTTCCGGCTGTACCTAGCGGCGATCAGGCAGCAGGAGGAGGCTGTGTTGGGGTGCATTTTCTGTCCTGTTCCTTCTGAAATTGAGAAATTTCAAACTAAAAAAAATATTATTGGAAAAATTCTAGTTTTTCATTTTTACTGTCTAGTTGAATACTTTCCTCTAGTACCTGTGGGGTCAAAATGCTCACCGCACCCCAAGATGAATTCTGTGAGGGGTGCACTTTTCTAAAATGGGATGACTTTTTTTTTGGGGGGGGGGGGGGGTTCTGTTGACACTACAGGGGCCCTGCAAACGCACCTGGTGCTCGGAAGCTTCTTCAGAAAAATCTGGACTGAAAATGCTTATTAGCACTCCTTTCCTTCTGAGCCCTCCTGTGTACCATACAGTGGTTTATGCCCACATATGCGGTACCGTTGTACTCAGGAGAACCTGCTTTACAGATTTTCGGGTGCATTTTCTGTCCTATTCCTTTTGAAATTGAGAGATTTCAAACTAAAAAAAAAAATATTTGAAAAATTCTAGTTTTTCATTTTACTGTCTAATTTTGAATACTTTCCTTTAGTACCTGTGGGGTCAAAATGCTCACCACACACCAAGATAAATTCTTTAAGGGGTTACTTTCCAAAATGGAGTAACTTTTCGGTGGTGTTTCACTCCGCTGGCACTACAGGGGTACTGCAAACGCACCTGGCGCCTCAATACTTCTACAGCAAAATCTGCACTGAAAATGCTAATTGGCGCTCCTTCCGTTCTGAGCCATGCTGTGTGCCCATACAGTGGTTTACGCCCACATATAGGGGTACCTTTCTACTCAGAAGAACCTGCGTTACAAATTTTGGGGTGCTTTTTTCTCTCCTGTTGCTTGTGAAAATGAGATACTTAAATCTTAACGAATATATTACTTGAACATTTTTATCTTCCATTTTTTGACTGCCTAAGGCTGTGTTCACACGTACCGGATACGCAGCGAAGTAAGCAGCGAAATCCGCTGCAGATCCAGTAGTGAGAAGGTGAATGGGTCCCATACACGCAGCGAATCTGTTACTTGTATGAGACCCGGGCCTTTTAACCCCTGTGCGGCCGGGCGAAAGCCTGCTCGCAGTAGCCTTAACGCCCGCGCTGCCGAGCGAAAGCCCGTCCGCAGCCTCGGCCCCGAGCATACATTACCTGCTCGGCGCCGCGGCTGTGTGACGCTCCCGGCTCCCCTCGCTTCTCTTCAGCCAAAAAGTGCACGGCAGCACTGATTGGCTGAAGAGGAGCGATGGGAGACGGGAGCCTGAATCAAGCCGCGGCACCGAGCTGGTAATGTATGCTCGGGGTGCGGGCGGGGGGTTAAAGGGGCTGCGGGCGGGCTTTCGGCCGGCGGCGTGGGGGTTAAAGGGGTCGGGTCCCAAACACGCTGTGTGTATGGGACCCATTCACCTTCTCACTACTGGATCCACAGCGGATTTTGCTACTGACTTGCAGCGTGCAATGCGCTGTGGATCCAGTATGTGTGAACAAAGCATAATGATGAATACTTTCCTCAAGCACCTGTAGGGTCAAAATGCTCATTATACCCCTAGATTAATTCTTTAGGGTGTGTAGTTTCTAGAATAGGGTCACTTATGGGGGTTTCAAGTATAAGAACCTCCTAAACCCACTTAAAAAAAGAACTGGTCCCTAAATTTCAAGAAATTTGATAATTTGCTGATACATTTCTAAGCCCTGTAACACCCTAAAAAAGTAAAATATGTTTATGAAATGAAGCCAGAATAAAGAGGACATATTGTTAATATGACTTAGTAACTAATTTATGTGATACGACTTTCTTTTTTTTTAGAAGCAGAGAATTTCAAAGTTCATAAAGTGCAAATATTTCATGATATTTTGATGTTTTTCACAAAAAATACACAAGATAGTGACCAAATTTTGCCACTAACACAAACTACCATATGTTCCGAAAAAACATTCTCAGAATTGCTAGCATACGTTAAAGCATCACCGAGGTATAAGCGCATAAAGTGAGACAGGTCCGATTTTGAAAAATTAGCCTGGTCATTAAAGGGAACCAATCACATGAAAAATCGATATAAAGGCAATAATATGTGCTTATACCCCCTCTAACACACTTCCCACACTTGTATCTATAGCAGCTGCCCCTGCCCCACACACCCCAAAATCATACTTTGATCTTGTCCCCGCCGTATGCAAATCCCAGGAAGGTAGTCATGTGGGCGTTTGTTCAGATCAAGTAGTCACGGCCTCGGGGGGGCGGGGTATCGCTGTAATCACGCCTCTATGGGTGTCATACACAGCCCCCTGACACTGCATCATCATAGGGGGCAGGGCCTGGGACTGTGTAGCTGAGATACAGCACAGCGGCTGCCTATCCTCCCTGCACTCTGTATGTGTGACCCGGCCTCTCATACAGGCTGCTGCTACTGCTGCTGTACTCAGCGTCTCTGTATGAAGGATCTTAGCCCAGCTGAAGCCTGCACAAGCCACAGCAGTGTTATTCTTTTGCTGGTGGCTACACAAGGGTTAAAATCCTTCATTCCGGGATGCTCCTATCCCCCCTCCTCTCCTTCCTCTGGTGCCGGTCTGTCTCTCTCCCTGACATCCAGTGATGCTGTCAGAGAGGGAGATAAGAGACAGAGAGTGCCGCAGCCACACAGGAGGAGGACGGGTCATAGGAGAGGAGGGGGCCGCTGCTGTCACAGGGCGATGGAGCAGCACAAAAGAGCATGTGGAAGGAGAGGAGGGGGGATAGGAGCATCCCGGAATGAATGATTTTAACCCTTGTGTAGCCACCAGCAAAAGAATAACACTGCTGTGGCTTGTGCTGGCTTCAGCTAAGCTAAGGTCCTTCATACAGAGACGCTGAGTACAGCAGCAGCAGCCTGTATGAGAGGCCGCTTCACACATACAGAGTGCAGGGAGGATAGGCAGCCGCTGTGCTGTATCTCAGTTACACAGTCCCAGGCCCCGTCCCCTATGATGATGCAGTGTCAGGGGGCTGTGTATGACTCCCATAGAGGCGTGATTACAGCGATACCCCGCCCCCCAAGGCCGTGACTACTTGATCTGAACAAACGCTCACATGACTACCTTCCTTGGATTTGCATACGACGGGGACAAGATCAAAGTATGATTTTGGGGTGTATGGGGCAGGGGCAGCTGCTATAGATACATGTGTGGGAAGTGTGTTAGAGGGGGTATAAGCACAGATTATTGCCTTTATATCGATTTTTTATGTCAAAGAGGCTTGGTCCCTAAAGGATCAACAGTGATATCCACAGCATCCTTATAATGGTAAAGAACATTGCTCGGTTACCATGACAATCTTACTAATGTCAGTGAGACAGAATCATTGAGGACCTTACATCTTCTATCGGCCAGTAGTGGACACGTGACAGCGTGGATGTTGTCAGGCATTGACTAACAGACCTGACAGTTTCTATTGGCTGCTAAATTTAAGCTATTTGCATTTGTGTTGTGATTGGTTGTTAGTGCTCTGCCGTGTTGCCAATATTTTTCATGGGCCATTATTTCCTCTGGGAAATGATGGGTCTTAAAACGTAAATGTCTTAACAACAATAAATCCGATGAAACAAAAAATACTGAGCATATATCTCACCGCTGAGGGCTTCGAAATGCAGTTTGAACAAAGTCTGTGTGCAAAGCGATTTGGGCTGTATTATTCACAGAAGAATAGCTGAAAGAAGAAAAATTTGGATTACAATATAGTGCTTTTTCAAGCAGTATAATAAACTTGTGCCATGCTATCTCTTAAACTACTGCAAAGTGTAAGGAATCCGACACCTAGGTGTACTCTATTCACAACTAGCAACTCTAAAGGCTCTATTACACACAGCAATATTGACGAGGAAACGAGTGCCAACCAAGAAGGCCAGCACTCGCTTCCTCCTCGTTCCTCACTGGTATGGAACTGCAGGAGAGGCTGCACGGAAAATCTTTAGATTGTCTGGGCTGCCATTGAAGTCCGTAGGAGTCTGCTGCCGCCACTCCTATTGTGCAGAATGACGCACAGTATGTTGAAAAAAAGACCACGATCAGCCAACATTATGCTGTGGTTATTAATGGAATGGATGAAAATTGTTGTTTGCAATACAGACTTAAAGGTGCTACAAAAACATAGCCACTTTCTTTCAGAGACAACACGACTCCTGTAAGGAAATCACCAAAACCACCATATTTAGTGGCCTTATAAGTCAATGTAATGACAAGAGAAAAACCAAGGCCAGGTCTTCATCCGCATACAGCTGTTTCGGGGTGTTGCCCCTCATCAGTGTGGAGCATGATTCTGGCTAAGTGGGAGCAATGCCTAGTAGAGCCATAAGAGAAACAGATTGCTGATCTCAGGGAGACCAGTCAAACAATAACACTGCCGGCTGTTAGTGAAAGCGCTCAATGCAGTGATATCCTAGGTTCAATTATAGGACAACTTAATATAGTGGTTTTGGTGGTTTCCTTACAGGAGCCACCCCTTGGCTGGGTCCTTCCCAAAGAGATATCTGGCTAGTCCTGTGTTTCGAGACTCTTCGATAAGCTCCATGGGCTCTTCTTTTGCATATTCATGTTTCCAAGGGGGCAATACACCTAGGATTTTACTGCATATAGCGCTTTCACTAGCAGCCAGCAGTGTTATCGTTTGGCTGGTCTCCCTGAGATCAGCAATCTGTTTCTCTTCTGGAAGAAAGTGGTCATGTTGTTGTAGCGCTGGATAACCCCTTTAACCCTTTGAGGACCAGGCCCAAAATGACCCAGTGGACCACGCAAATTTTGATCGTAGTGTTTTCGTTTTTCCCTCCTCCCCTTCTAAGAGCTCCAGCACTCTCAGTTTTCTATCTACAAGGCCATGTAAGTGCTTGTTTTTTACAGGAACAGTTGTACTTTGTAATGGCGGTCTTTCATTTTACCATAGCATTTATGATGGAATTCCAAATATATTATTTATGAAGATATAAATTGGTGAAATCTTAAAAAAGAGTGCAATATGGTAACGTTTGGGGGGTTCCTGTGTCTACGTAATGCACTATATGGTAAAAGCGACATGATACTATTACTCTATAGGTCAGTCCAAACACAGCCATATGCAGGTTACACTAGATTCTCTAATATTTTATATATATATATATATATATATATAATTTTTTTTTTTTTTTTTTTTTTTTTTTTTATATATTTTTTTTTTATGAAATCCTTTTTTTGGCAATTAAATATTAAGAAAATGGGCCTATTGTGACACTTATAACAGTTTTATTTTTTCACCTACGGGGCTGTATGGGGTGTCATTTTTTCCTGGGTCATCTAGGGGTTAGAGGTGCGTTTACACGAAACTATGATTGGCCCGATCGTACCATTATTGATGTCGGAGTAACGATTTTTTTTTTTCAAAACGATCAGCGTTTACACGGTACGATATATCGTACGGAAAATCGTTTTGCGATCGCTTAAGCCTATCTAACACATTGGTTAAATCGGCGAACGACTGTTCACACGGAACGATCTGCGAATTTTTTTACAAACAACGATTTGATAACATGTTGAAAGATCAAAATGAACGATCGTTCGCTGTGTTTACACGTACGATTATCGTTCGAATTCGATCGTTATCACGCAAATTTGCTAATTAGTCTATGTTCACACATTGCAGTTTCAAAGCTGCATCATTTAATAATAATACTAGGGCAAGAAATCAGACACCAGGTGTACTTAATACACAATTAGCAACTAGTACCTTTACACAGAGAGATTTATCTGACAGGTTTTTTTTAACCCTGCTGTTCTGTTCGGTTCTACTATACACATATAATGTTTTGGTCATTTTTGACCGGGCCTATTAAGGTCAGGATTTTTAACTAGCTAGTGTTTTATTTAAATATCTTTTGCATTATAAGGCCATGTTCACACTACGTATGTTTCCGGCCGTAGTGCGAACCGTGAATATTCGCCCGTAGTTTTGAGGTTGATGCGTTCGCTGGAAAGTATACGATATACAGCCGCACAATGCACACTACGTATGAGCTTACGGCCGGATCGTATGCGGCGCCGTGAAAAATGAACAAGACCATTGTTTGAGGACGGAAATGTTGAAACTCAAGGCCGTGGATTTCCATGCGGTCCCGTACGAAGTACTTATTTCAGCCAAATTGAACTTGATTTTTCAATCCAAAAGGTTCTGTGTGGTTTACGGGGCTGGGCGAAGATTTCCAAGTAAATGACCTGCCTCAGATCGCTTCGAAACAAGCTAGGGAAGCATAACTTTACTACGGGCGTATGTTCGCGGTTCGTACGCATCCGGCTGCATTTTTTCCCACGCCCGTAGTTTCAGCCGCACATGTACGGCGGCGTACGAAATGCGGCCGGAATCGTATGCAGTGTGAACATGGCCTTATACTGTATGTGAACATGGTTGTTTATAAACAAATGAAAAATGAAATAAAAAACTTAATTTATATATTTTTTTGTGTCAAAAAAATGTTAGATGGCCTTATTGCATTATTCATGCATATTGCACATTTGCACAAAAAAAGTCTTTATAAAACTAAACTATAACTAGTAACATCAAACTGTATGTAAATATATATTTTTAAAAACAAAAAAAAGTCTCGTTTTTTTTCTATATAAAATGGAAATCAAGGTTCAAGGTGCTAAATGTACTATTTGCATTTGTCACAAGTATAATTTTCATGTCTGTTGCATAAGTACTTTGCAATATATCACATTTGATTTGTGATTACTTGATGTTGGAAAGAAGGCGCATCATTTCTGTTTTAGGCTGGTTGCACCGCTGGTGGAGGCCGTGGCCATCGTCGCAGTGCTAGTGAAAGCCCTTGGTTCACTTTCTTCAGCATGCTGTTGGATCCTGTGGAGAATGGCTGCAGCTCCATCACCTCTGGGTGTTACTTTTCTTCGTTCAATATATGGGCTAACCAGTGATTTTCCCAATTCCTCTAAAAAAAAATTTCCCATTCTTCTTTTATACAGTTTATTTTTGTTCCAATTTGGATCTATTTCACGCCATTACACAAATGCATTCTACACAGACACATCAAGAATATTGTAAAAAACAACCATTGGCCACTGATTAGTTTTGCGTTTAGAGGTGTAAGTGCCTATGAGTTGATCTAGAGTATCAACTGCCCCTTTAGTGGCATTGTAATGTAAAATTATGTCTGGCTTTCTGTTGTCTGATACTGATTGACCAAAATGAGATTATAACTCCTTTTCTTAAAAAAAAAAAAAAATGACTGGAGATTAGTATAAAAGGCTATCCGTCATTTTTGACCGAACAGTACAAAAGTAAAAAAAGATGTGGAGCAAAAAGTAAACAAAAAATAAATAAATAAAAACTGCTATTAGTAAGAACCCCTCAAATGAGGAAAATTCAATGAACCACAAGTTTCAGAACCGCATAATGAATATTTTAAAAAATATCAATTTTCAAATGCGGTCATTTTTGACCAAAAAGAACAGCAGGGTTAAACCAAAGCCTGAAATGGATTTGTAAAGAGGAGAAATCTCAGTGTTTCCTTTATGGCCTTTTCCCTGTTTATAGTCTGTTCCTGGTTTTGGCTTCAAAACTGTCAGATAAATCTATATGTAAAGACACCCTTAGATTGTGTTGATATTGCATTTTTGTAAATTCACTGCATCATTAATTCCTTCACACCTACTGGATCCACAGCGGATCTCACTTCTGCGGATTCGAAGCGAGAACCGCTGCGGATCCGGTATCAATTCACCCCTATGATAGCACATATTGACAGCGGGATTAACATCCAGCTGTGAATATGTGCTTTAACTCCCTGGTTCCCGCAGCCCCGCCGTCGCATCCCCACCATCCCCCCATCAGCCCACCCCCAGCCCGCCGCCGAGAGCATACAGTACCTGCTTGGCAGTGAGGCTGCTGGCTCCGGTCCCGCTCAGATCAGCTGAGCGGAGCCGGGAGCCTCACTGCAGCCGCGCCGCCGAGCAGGTAATGTATGCTCGCAGCGGCGGGCCGGAGATGGGCTGATGGGGGGATGTGGCTGGGATGGGGGGGATGTGCCGCCGCCGAGGATGGGGGATGCGATGGCGGGGCTGCGGGCACCAGGGAGTTAAAGCACATATTCACAGCGGGATGTCAATCCCGCTGCGAATATGTGCTATCATAGGGGTGAATTGATACCGGACCTGCAGCGGTTCTCGCTTTGAATCCGCAAAAGTAAGATCCGCTGTGGATCCGGTAGGTGTGAAGGCACCCTTAAAGGGATTATCCAGCAAAAAAAAGTTTCCTTTAAACTGATGTCAGAAAGTTTTATATAGATTTGTAATTTACTTCTATTTAAAAATCTCAAGGCTTCCCATACTTATAAGCTACTATATGTGTTGTTTTATTTAAATCCATCTCTTTCCCACCCACCCCATGTTTCACACCTGGTACCATTTCCTAGCCAGACAGAACTCCAGGTAGAGGTTAAAAAAATGAAACTTCTGCAGAAGCATAAAGCATTACTTACCTATCTCTTCTAGTTTTGAAAATACCAAAAATCCATTTGTTTTGAGGGGTTTGTTTTGTTTTGTGTTTCTGCACTTCCTGGTTGAGCAGTTGTACACAGTACTACAGGTTCCAGAATGCATTGCTTTCCCCCAGCTGTTCATCACAGTCCCCCACCCTGGCCATTCCCCGTCCAAATCTATTGCAGAACATCTAGGCTGTGTTCACACATTGCAGTTTCATTGTGTTACTAAATTATTTGCATTACTTCATCATTTCTGTCTGTAACAAACTCATTGAAACCTACGACTTATTCCTTAATAAATTGCTCAACCTGCTGGCTCTCACGGAAACATGGCTTCAAGACTCAAACACAGCTTCACCTGCTGCTCTGGCCCATGGAGGCCTTCAATTTTCCCATACTTCTAGACCTGATAACAGGCATGGTGGAGGAGAAGGTGTACTTCTCTCTCGGGACTGCACTTACCAGGTCATTCCCCCTGTACCCTCTCTTTCATTTTCCTTTTTTGAGGTGCACACCATTAGACTCTTAGCCCTTTTCCATGAGATTTTCAGTCATCTATCGCCCCCTGGTTCACTACGACACTTTCTTGACCACTTTTCTTCCTTCTTACTTTTTATCTTCGGACATTCCTGCCCTCATCATGGGCGATTTTAACATCCCTATTGACAAGATACTTTCCCCATCGGCCTCTCCGTTTTTTTTCTCTAAACTCCTCCCTTGGCCTCTCTCAGCTTTTTGACTCTCCAACCCATAAGGGTGGAAATACCCTGGACCTTGTCTTCTCTAGACTTTGCCCAGTTTCTCGCCTTACTAACACTCCCACTGAGCTCTCGGACCACAGTCTTCTCTCCTTTTCAATCACCAATACTCATTCTCCTCCTGACACCCCAACCTCGGTCATGTACAGAAACTTGTGTGCCATCAACACCCAACAACTTTTATCTGTAATCTGATTTTATTGACAACCATACAACATACAGAAAATATAAGGTCTTCAAATAAAAATACAAGGCGACCTGCAAGTCGCACGGTGTCACTTTTTATATATGTATAGAAAGAAACAAAATGATAAGCAGTATAATGCTAACAATCATAAACACATGCGCCGCAAATGCAGGCTTCCGCACAGGACAAGTGCTAATTATAATATTAATAATGCAAAAAACCGCAAAGAAAAGAAAAGAAGAAAGAGGAGAAAAGGAAAAAGCAAAGGTCCAGAAGAGAGGCAGGGAGACAGGGCGGGGGGACGACAGCCGCCAGGGCCGCACTCGGCGGCTAATTCAATCCTGTAGGGCCATGAAGTTCCACGACTACCGGGAGAGAGCAAGGAAGTCCTCTGAGTCCATAAACAAACGCCATGGAAACCACACTTTGTCAAATATAGTAGACCGCTCATGAGCCTCTGCCACTAGCTCTTCCATTCTACCCAGTTCCCCTAGCTCACTAAGCCATTCTGCTATTGAGGGTATAACTGGTGTTTTCCAATGCCGGGGGATAACCATTCTAGCTGCGGTCAAAAAATGTCGCAAAATCCCCTTTTTAGCCGTAGCAAGTGAGCCTGGGATCTGCGAGAGCAGGGCCAGTTGTGGAGAATTTACGACATACTTCCCAGAGTACGCATTGTAGATGGCTATGACCTTGTCCCAAAATTCTCGAATGCCCGGGCAGGCCCACCAGATATGCATCATGTCACCAGCTTCAGTAAAGCACCGCCAACACCTGTCAGAGGCCTCAGGGAACATTGTATGTAAATTGACTGGGCAGTAGTACCACCGTGAAAGAATTTTGTAGTTTTTCTCCTTTGCTTTTACAGCCATGGAGATACCATGGGAGAGTTCACAAGTTTTGTGAAGAGACTGACCGTCCCAAGGGACACCTAAGTCACGTTCCCACCTGTCAAAGAAGCGAGCTCTGTCAGGGTTAGCGGCACCAACCAGAACCCGGTACAACACCGATATGCAGTGTGAGATAGCAGATGTAGAGACGACCAGGTTATCAAAATCCGTGAGCGTAGGGGCATACGAGCCTCCCGGGAAAAGAGCCCGTACAAACGAGGCTAACTGTCCGTATTCCAGCCAGGACAACCGACGGTCCTGGGACTGAGCCTGGAGGGTCAGCAAAGAAGAGATGGCAGCTCCAGTCATACAGTCCCGGACCCTAGGACAAGTGGACCTGTCCCACAAAAGAAAGCTATGTGTCTGCAGGCCAGGTTGGAATGACTGGTTCTGAAGTATCGGGGAAAGCGGTCCCGGTACCGCTGACAACCTATATTTGGCAACCCACTTATCCCAGACACACAACGTATGCGGGGCAAAGAAAGGAAGACAGGATAGTGACTGACGATCTCCAGAGGGGATCCACGGCAGAAGAGAGGGCGCAACCGGACAAAGAGAGAAGTCCAGATCCACCCACCTCTTGGAACCCCGGCAATGTGTCCAATGCAGGACTCCGCGCAAGACAGCCGCCTCGTGGTAGAGCCGTAAATCAGGCAGTCCCATGCCACCCACGGCTCTGGATTGAGTGAGAGTGGAGTATGCATGTCTGGGTTTGTTGTTCCCCCAGATAAACTTTGAGACCGCCCTGCGCAGAGTCCTGAAGAAGGCAACAGGAGCCACAATGGGAACAGTTTGGAAAATATACAATAGTTTGGGGAGAATATCCATCTTCACAATGGCCATCCGTCCAAACCATGAAGTCGGTTTCAGGAAGTAAGATGTCATGTCTGAGAGAACCCTGTTCAGCGCGGGCGTATAGTTAAGATCAAAGAGAGAGCCAAGGACAGGAGGGAGCTTAATCCCCAGGTAAACAATAAAATCCGTATGCCACTGGAAAGAGAAGGAAGCTCTGACCGCATCGAACACAGCCTGCGGAATGGAAACATTAAGCCCCTCAGTTTTAGTCAAGTTGACCTTAAAGTTACTAAGGTCACCAAATCTCTGGAACTCCTGAAGGATAGAAGGGAGTGATGTGGAAGGGGAGGAGATATAGAGCAGAAGGTCATCCGCGTACAGTGCAAGCTTGTGGTGGTCCTGACCAATCACAACCCCCCGGATCGTAGGATTACGTCTGAGGGCCACCGCCAGGTGTTCCATCGTCAAAATATAAAGCATGGGAGACAAGGGATAACCCTGACGCGTGCCGTTGTGGATCTCAAAAGAGGTGGATAACAGACCATTGGCTCGCACTCGAGCTGAGGGACAGGAGTACAATGCCATGATTCTATCCACAAGAAGCGGGCCAAGTCCCACTCCCCGTAGGACCATCCGCAGGAATCCCCAATGCACCCTATCAAAAGCCTTCTCTGCGTCGATGGAAAGTAGGCACAAAGGGGATCCCGTACGGCTGGCCCACGACATCAAGGTGAGAGTCTTCAATGTATTGTCCCTTGCCTCCCTGCCGGGAACAAACCCCACCTGATCATTATGAACTAGTTGTGGAATATAAAGACTCAAGCGAGTGGCTAACATTTTAGAATAGAGTTTGAGGTCACAATTAATGAGGGAGATGGGATGGTAGTCCTTACAATATTTGAGATCCCGGCCTGGCTTGGGCAGGACCACCACGTGTGCTTCCAATGACTGGCGAGGAAAGGGGCATGTCTCCGAGATACTATTAAAGCACCTAGTCATAATTGGCAGTAACAAATCTCTGAATGTTTTAAAAAAGCACGCGGTGAAGCCATCCGGTCCCGGACTTTTTCCACCCTTAGCATCAGCAATGGCGCTCCTAAGCTCACCCTCGGTGAAAGGAGACTCCAAGTCCTCAACCGCCTCCACAGGAACCCTAGGCAGCTCCGTGTCCGACAGGTACGCAGATATCCCAGACTCCAAGACTGTCGCCGGCATCTCTGAGTAGCGCCCCTTAATGTTATACAGAGATGAGAAATACGAACGAAAGAGATCAGATATCTCTCTAGGATTGTGTATGGCAGTGCCAGTGTGGTCAAGGAGGCTTGGAATGTGCGTAACCTGTGTCCTCGGATGGATCAATCTAGCCAGAGTTCTGCCACACTTGTTGGCATGTTCATATAGATGGCTGCGGTAGCGCTCCCGCTGGGAGGAAGAAGACTTGTTAAGAAGATCCTTCAATTGCTCCCTAGCCAACGTCAATGCAGTCAGAGCTTCATCGGTAGCATTTTGTTTATGCGCTTTGGAGAGAGCCTCAACCTTTCCCGCTAGGTGAATGATTTTAGCACTCTTAGCCTTCTTGATCCTAGCCCCCTGCTGAATCAGAGTACCCCGGACAACACACTTCAAGGCCTCCCATTGCAGCGGTAGGGCAGTAACATCATCAGTGTGGTCGTTGAGAAAATCAGTAATTGTCTGAGTAACAGCCGCTTTGCACACCACATCCTTGAGGAGCGATTCATTTAATCTCCATGACCATTCCCTAGGCACCAACCCCGGCAGAGTTAGGGACAGAAAGATAGGAGAGTGATCAGACCACAAGGCAGTACCTATCGTGGCCGTGGGGTTAAACGTTAAGGCAAACTGAGCAATGAAAAACATATCCAGTCTGCCGTAAGTGCGATGTGCGTCAGAGTAATGTGTAAAGTTCTTATCCTTAGGATGAAGGATGCGCCAGACATCCACCAAACTATGGAGACCAAGGACCGCCCGTGCAGTGGTATAGTCAGAGCGTGGCACCGCAGTTCTGCCAGAGGAGGTGTCCAGGGAAGGGTCCATGACCAGATTGAAATCGCCCCCCAGTATCAGCACACCCTCTATAAATGCAGAGGCCGCTCGGAGCATAGCTCTCAGGGTACTCCCCTGACGGGAGTTTGGGAGGTAAATATTGCCAATAGTGTAAATCCGCGCTTGAATTTCAATCTTAATGAAGACATATCTCCCCTTAGGACAAATCATGGAGTCCAGCAATTTATGTGACAAGGACTTATGTAGTGCTATGGAAACTCCCTTAGATTTGGCGTCCGGATTAGTGCTATGTGTCCATACATTGTAGTAATTAAGCCGCATGCAAGGGGTATGGGCGGTCTGAAAGTGTGTCTCCTGTAACAGAAGGATATGCACCTTCTGCCTATGCATGGAGTAGAGGACCTGAGACTGTTTTTGTGGGACATTCAATCCCCGAACATTAATGGAAGCAAATTTGACATCGGCCCCCGCCATGCCTCCACCTCCACCCGCCATGGATGGAAAAGAAGAAAAGAGAGACAAAAAAAAGAAATAAGGAGGGGCAAAGAAAAGTAGAGAGAAAAGGGAAAAAAAAAAAAAAAGGAGAGAGTAGAAAGATGTCCAGTAGAAAAGCCAGAGACTGAACCTGCAGCCAGAAAAAGAGGATTATCAAGGGAGATAACCCCCGTAACCGGGTAGTTCTACACTACTCGGAAACACCCAAATGGGTACTACAACGCTTCAAGCGTCTAATCTAGAGAGGAACGGACTAACAAATGAAGGTCTGTAAGTCCGTGACAGAACACCAGAAATATAAAGCTAAACAATTAAGATAAATGCACCCAACAGATATATATAATACTCAAAATATCAAAACACCCCATGTAGAGATAGCCCAGTAAATCCACCTACCCCCAACCCCCACCCCCCACCCCCAAGCCCCACTCATATAAACCAGCATAACCGTGTAACCATGGAACTATAGTAAGATAAATTTAGGCAGTAGCCCAACAAACATGAGGAAGCCGAGCATGTTGTCTAGAGACAAAACAAAAGAGTAAAAGGTATGCTCTGCTGCAATAAGGCACCTCCAGGAAACAAGATAGCACAGTCCATGCCTTCCAGAACATCCTCAGTCCCCGGGAATTGCCGTGCCATCAGAGCGGGAAGGCCTGCCCAGCGCTATCGGCGGGACCGGGTCCCAATCTGGTAGGGTCATCTGCGGTAGATCCAGCGCAGCCAAAAAGGCAAGCAAATCTTCATGCGTATGCAGCTCCAGCCTCCTCCCGCCTCTACGGACAACCAGTTGGAATGGAAAACCCCAGGAGTATTGGATTTCGCGTTCGCGTAGCAGTTCCAACAAGGGCTTAAGAGCACGCCGCTGGGTCAAAGTTGCTCTGGAGAGATCCTGAAGAAAGATTAATTGGGCGCCATCAAAATCAACGTAATCCATGTTGCGCACTGCTCTCATAATTTCCTCTTTTACTCTGTAATGGTGGAGCCTGCAGATGACATCCCGAGGTCGATCAACATTGTTGGAAACTGGACCTAGAGTGCGGTGAGCTCTATCAATTTCAAACTCGTCCCCCGGCGGACGCTTAAGAATAGAAGCAAATAAGTCCTGGAGAGACGGGATGAGATCGGCAGCTCTGGTCGCTTCAGGAAGCCCTCTGATACGGATATTGTTCCGTCTGCCTCGGTTCTCTGCATCATCATGAAGCCTGTAAAGATGGCGGATGCGCCTCTCCTGGGTAGCCAAGGTAGCCTGAACATCATCCACCGTAGAGGTTAAAGAGTCCTGATCAGCAGCAATATCAGAAACTTTCGCCTCCAAGGCATGCACATCAGATTTGAGGGAACTGAGCTCTTGTTTATAAGAGGTTTCCAAACGCTCCACAAACCTTTCCATGTCAGAGCGTGTAGGCAGTAATTTCATATATTCCCTCCAGTCCCAATCTGCACCAGCCTGCATAGGGTTAACAGTTGTAGCAGAGTTAGATGGATGGGAGGGTGGATGTGAATCACTGCCTCTAGTGGTAGAGAAAGGAAGTGCAGCGGAGGACAAGGAAGACATGCTGGCTGCCAGGATAGAGCCTGATTTAGGAGAGCAGTCTTTATCCCCACAAGGAGCCGGGTTCATAGGCACCTCTGTCTCCCTCTGACCAGGATGGGGGGACACTGTTACCCTGAGGCAGAGACCAGGAGACGCTGCTGGGCTAGTGAAGAGAGTCCAGGGATGCTGCGGTCTCAGTGCAAGTCCCCCGAGACACTGCTCCAGCTAGAGTCCTGAGGTGAGGGCTTGAGGACACTGTTCCTGTGAGGAGGGGGCAGACGAACACCGCGTCCCTGGAGTGCGGGCCAGGAAGCTCCGTGTCACCGGCGGTGAGTAGTGGGCTGCGGTGGGTTGCGGGACAAACGCCTGAGGGCTGGTGGGGGAGCTGCGCTGTGTCCCGTATCTCAAGACCGCCAGGGGCCAGAGGAGCCGATACGCGGGGGGGGGCCGGGATCGGGACTCTTACCGCCGCTGCCGCCGGTGCTGGGAAGCACTCCTCACCGATGGAGCTCGTGTGTGGCGCTAGTCCGGGCGGATCCGCGGCTGCTGCTGCGGCGGCGGCCGCCGCTCTTGTTACTCGAGTTCCGGGCAGCACGGAGGCTGCAGAGGGAGCAGGTAGGCCGCGATCGGCGGGAAGGAGAAAACGGTCCAGGCTGCCCCGGGATGGCCGGGGCTGAGGTAATTTTGTGCCTGCCTTAGTCCTCTTGCGGCCACCAACCATTTGGGGTGCAGTAAGCTGATATTAGGGCGCTTTTTAAGGCTGTCTGGTGTTCTGGTGCAGGAGCTCACAGAAGGTGCGTGCTTACTCCTCCATAGCCAGGCCACGCCCCCGACCCAACAACTTTTAGACTCTTTACAGTTATCACCGCTCTCCTGTCCCAATCTGGCTGTCAAATACGATCACAACACCCTCAAAACAACCCTTGACAAAATGGCAACCCTCACACCTCAATTAGCCAAACACAGATGACCACAACTCAGGCACACACACCTAGAGCTCGTTTTCTTCTGTGTTTTAGGTGTGCTGAACGTTTGTGGAGGAAGTCTAAAACTGTAGCAGACCTCCTACTTTATAAATTTGTGCTAAGAAGCAACTACTCTGGTCTTCATTCTGTTAAACAATCTTACTTTACCCCTCTAATTTCTTCTCTATCCCATAACCCAAAACGTCTCTTTGATACCCTCAACTCCCTCCTCAAACCCAAAGTCCAGACGCCCATCTCTAATGCTACGTTTACATCAGCGTTTGACCATCCGGCACCATTCCGTCTACCTTTTTCGTTTGGAAGTAAGATAAACGGAAACTGGCGGATCCGTTATAATCCCCATAGGTTTCAATGATATATTATTGTGCTCTGTTTGACCAAATAGTGCTCCGTTTGCATGCAATTCGTTCAAGTTCTGTGTTTCTGAACAGATGAAAAAATTGTTTGCAGTATTTTTCTTTCCGTTTCAAAAAACTGATGATGAACAGAAAGTGCACTTGCGTTTTTTCTTTACATTGTAGTCAATGAGGACGGATCTAAATGGAAGGTATTTCCATTCACATCCGTTTGCAAGTTTTCTGTTTTCATCAGTTTTTTTCACTGAGCATGCGCAGAAGAAGCAATAAACCAAAGAAGAAAAATAAACTGATAGAAAAATGGATGCTGACTGATGCAAACTGATGTACAAAAGTCAATTTTTTTAAGCCAAAATACAAATGGACCATTAAAAAAAAGATGAACATTTTGCAATTAGTTTGCATCAGTCTGCTCATCAGTTTATGCTTATCTGTTAAATTGATATGGACGGATCCGTAAGAAAAACGCTAGTGTGGCCGAGCCCTAACCTCTGCGTTGAAGACCTAGCATCTTACTTCAAGGAAAAGAAAGATACTATCCGTCAGGAGATCACCTCCCAGTCTCCAAGTAGTGTTGATCCTATTCCCTCTTGTATTTCCTACTCTTCCCTCTCAGCATTTGAACCGGTAACAGAGGAGGAAGTCTCCAGACTCCTCTCCTCCTCTCGTCCCACAACCTGCCCTAGTGACCCTATTCCCTCACACCTTGTCCAGTCTCACTCTCCTTCTCTCACTACTTACCTAACAAATCTTCAACCTCTCCCTTTTCTCTGGCATCTTCCCCTCGACTTTCAAACACTCCGTCATCACTCCATTACTGGAAAAACCCTAGACCCATCCTGTACAGCCAATTATCAACCTGTCTCTAATCTTCCATTTATCTGTAATCTCTTGGAACGTCTGGTCTATTCCCACCTAACCTGCTATTTCTCTGACAACTCTCTTCTTGACCCCCTTCAATCTGGTTTCCGTCCTCTCCATTTTACAGAAACTGCCCTTACTAAAGTCTCCAATGATCTCCTCACCACCAAATCTAAAGGCGATCATTCTCTGCTCATTCTCCTGGATCTATCTGCAGCTTTTGACACTGTAGACCACCAGCTCCTCCTCTCCATGCTCCGCTCTGTCGGCCTCAAGGACTCTTCTCTTTCCTGGTTTTCCTCCCATCTCTCCGACCACTCCTTTAAGCGTATCATTATCTGGCTTCACTTCATCTTCCCCTTACAGTTGGGGCTCCTCAGGGATCAGTCCTGGGCCCTCTCCTTTTCTCACTTTACACTTTACCCATTGAATAAATTATCAGCAAGTTTGGTTTTCAGTGCCATCTCTATGCTGATTATACCCAGCTCTATACCTCCTCCTGTGATATCACCCCCGCACTTCTAAAGAACACCAGTAACTGTCTGTCTGCCGTCTCTAATGTCATGTCCTCCCTATTCCTAAAACTAAACCTTTCTAAGACTGAGCTGCTTGTATTCCCTCCCTCTGCTAACCGCCCTCCACCTGACATCTCCATCTCTTTATATGGTGCAACCATAACCCCTACACAACAAGCCCGCTGCCTTGGGGTTATGTTTGACTTTGATCTCTCCTTCACTCCCCATATTCAATCCCTTTCACGTTCCTGTCATCGGCATCTTAAAAACATCTCTAAAATCTATCCCTTCCTTACTGACGAATCTGCTAAAATTCTCATTGTCGCTCTGATTCATTCCCATCTAGGCTACTGCAATTCCTTACTAATCGGCCTTCCGTCCTCTAAACTCTCCCCTCTCCAGTCCATTCTCAATGCAGCGACCAGGCTCCTCTCCCTGTCCAGTCGCTATACTGATGCCTCCCCCCTGTGCCAGTCTCTACACTAGCTCCCTATTAAACACAGGATACAATATAAATTTTTCCTGCTCACCAGGGGTGGATTAAATTTACCTTAGGCCCCAGAGATGTTCACCAAGTCTGAGCCCCCACCCCACTGTAACTATGGCAGCACTAGCATGGTGTTCATAGTACAGGATAGATAATGTCATGATGCTCTGATTTGTGCAAAACTCCGGTGAAAAAGCCCTTTTTTTTTTTTTTTTTTTTTTTTTTTTTTTAAATCATGGCTAAACTGTAGCCATGAGACAATACATCACTGAAATTATGTATTTTTGGGTGCTTATGGGCCCCCCAGAAGCCCAGGGCCCCAGGCTACTGACCGAAACGGACCTGTTATAATCCGCTACTGCTGCTCACCCACAAGGCTCTCCACAATGCTGCACCTCTCTACATCTCCTCCCTCATCTCTGTCTACCATCCTACCTGTGCCTTACGTTCCTCTAACGACTTAAGACTAACAACCACCTTAATCCACACCGCTCACTCCCGTCTCCAGGACTTCACCCAAGCTGCACCAACTCTATGGAATGCATTACCCAAGACTGTTACTCACCTCCAATACCCAAAGCTTCAAACGTGCCCTCAAAACACATCTGTTCAAATAGGCTTAACAGGTTCCCTAAATTGATCCCCCCCCCAATACATACACCAGGCATTTAAGCACTTAGATCTGTAGCAGGCAGGCATTGGTTGGTGACTAGTTTACCCACCTTTACCTGCACTGCCTTATTCATAAAGATGGCCAGACTATGCTAAAAAAGGAAGGACTTTGCTCCTCTGCCATTTTGTCTCAAACCCCCTCCTAATAGTCTGTAAGCTCATGCATGTGAACAGGGCCCTCCCTCCTCATGTATGGATAATTATATGTAGATCTCTGTAATGTCTTATTTATGTCTATGTATGTACCCCCAGAATTGTAAAGTGCTGCAGAATCTGTTGGCTCTATTCAAATAATAATTATAATAATATTATTAATAATAATAATAATAATTATTATTATTACCTCTGTCCATATTAGAAACTCTTCAGAGAAGTAGCAAATCCTTATAGGAAACCCTTCCTTGTCTGTATAGTTCCTGTCTGGGCCAGAGATGTCAGCAGAGAGCACTGTGTCAGACTGAAGAGAAAACAACATTTCCTGCAGTATGGGAAGACGTGAGGTTTTTTAATAGAAATAAATTACAAACCTATATAACTTTCTGTCACCAGTTGATTTGAAATCAAAAGATTTTTGCTGGACAACACCTTTACTATCCCCTAACCCAACCTCCCCTTTTCCCTTATCTATCTTTCCTATACAAAATATACCCTGGTATGGCTGTTTCCCAATCATTAGAGTCTTTGAACCATGTCTGTTACAGCAACTAGGTCTAAATCATTGTTATGGCCATTAGCTCTTGCTACTTAAGCTGCAAGAGCATTGGTACACATTGCACAAATATCATTACTATGCTTTGTTTTTGTCATCGCCAACAGCTGCACCCACCCCACCAACCACTGCACCCACTACACCAATTACTGTGTTTTCAGAAATGCTGGTTCTTCACAGCATGACACAGCCTATAAAGTTTTCTTCATGTGTTCACATTGAACAATTTATGGTTCTTTTTTTTTAGGCCACTGAACAGGGTTAAATATATGAAAGTCCCTCTAAAATAGGACACTGTGCCTTACATACTGTACCTGGTTTATCTAGTGCTTGCTTTTGCTTGTATGTTGTGGGAAGAGAGGGTATGCAAATAGCTCTTACACCACTTAGGCAAAGTGGTCTCCTTTCAAGTCAGTGTTTGACTCCACTTAGGAGTCTTAGAACAGTGACTGGGCATATATGCCAAGCCAAAAATCTCTCCATCTGCAGACAGCTGTTTTCAGGTTGACCCACGTTACTTGGTCTCTCACTAGACAGCCAACACCCTGCTCTTCACTGAAGAGGGACAACAACCTCAAAAAACGGATACGGATAGGCAGTCTTTCCCTTCTGGAGCTATTTTAGGCTTGGCATTTAGTAAAACACTGATTTCAAGGGACACTACTTTGTGTGAGAGCCATTTACATATCATTTTCCCAGTGGAGCAGGAATGGCCTTTAAGTTTCCACACATCTTTATGACACACTCTCGTTATGTAGAACTAGTATCCCTTTGACCCACGCTTGTTTGTTAAGACTTTTAATGGGGTTCTCTTCTTTTTTTTTTTAGTTTCTCATTCAGTGCCTGGTCCTTGTGATTCAGATGATTTGCTAGATGGGGTTGTTTTTGGTGCCAAATATCTAGGATCGACACAGCTGCATTGTGAGAAACACCAAATGGCCAGCATGCGAATGCGCCAGGCGCAAGAGGCAGTAGATAGGGTTAAGGTAAGAGGATGAATATGTTAAGACAAAGAAAAGTGCCCAGATTCTTCCCATTTCTTTTTCCTTATGGTATTTTCAACTTTTTCCCCTTAGGCACCAGATGGGGAGTCGCAACCTATGACAGAAGTAGATGTAATGGTGTCAACACAGCGAGTCAAAGTCCTGGCTGCAGACACTCAGGTCAAAGCTTACATATCATTTATCAATTACTGCTTTGATTTGTATAAAAAGCCAATGGATACTATTCAGAGTACCACTAAACTGTGAAGCAACAGTAACACACTGTGGGGTTGAGGATATATTAAAGCATAATAACAAAAGGTGCTTCAACAAGAATTTAAAAAACTATTTGTAGAAAGCCTAGCCACAAAACAAATACAAATGATCACTTGAATAAAATACAGTGGTGCTTCGAATTGCGAGCATAATTCGTTCCAGGACCATGCTTGTAATCCAAATCACTCTTAAACCTTAAACCAAAGCAGATTTTCCCATAAGAAATCATTTAAAAGGCAGAAAATTGGTTCCACATCCCAAAAATAATGATTTTATATTTTAAATAACATCTAAAACAAATAAAACAAACATTTAAAAACAGTTTAATATGTCATATAGTATAAGTTACTGCACAGCATAGTGTCAGCATGTGCAGTATAATGTATAGTAAGTGCATAAACCTAAAAAATCTGCAGCAGTTTGTAGATGCATGATGGAACTGCAGATCCCCTTAATGCAGAAGTGTAGTACAACAGGCTAGAATAGAGAAGTAGGGCTGCTGTCAGAGGTCTATGTGGTTACATGACAGCAATGGGAAGTGGTGTGTGTTCAGCATGGGCCAATCAGGAAGTGAGAATCACAGAGCTGTGCAGGGGGACAGTGACAGAAATACAGCAGTGTGAATGGCTGTGTTTGAGTGCAGGCACATTATACCAGGAATGGAGAGGATAGAAAACACACACTGACAGAGACTGCAGGGAGCATGAAGGAATGAGCAGGGCAGATGTGGGCACATAAATGCAGCACTCTCTGTCCGGGGAGAGAGGGGTTACAGCTATGAAGAGATTACCTCCACAGTCCTGTCCCTTGATGCAAGCCTCAGCCTGAAGTGGATCTGCTATGATTTGGAAGGTGAGGGAGACTTCCTGGATCAGAGTACTGTGATGAAGACCACCCTGTGCAGATCATGCCCCTCGTCCCTCCCACCCAGTACAGGGAGCCCAAGTTACAATTTTGAAAAACTGCAAGCTCTTCTTGCAAAGGCCTCTCAATTTAAGTTTCTCTTAAAGCGGTTGGCCACTTTATAATAAAATTGTTCAGTGTACAGTATTAGTAAGTGCACTCACTGTATATACTGACAGCAGCTCCCTGTGTACCTCATAGAGCTAAAATCAAAATCCTCTCCTCCAGGCTGAGCTGCCCTGTCCTGTGGTGTTTCTGTCCATAAGATGGCCGATATGGAGGAATATGTGACCATGCCATGCCCCCCAGTGTCCACCACTGAGTCTGTATATGCCTATGAAGGACACTGGGGGCAGGGCTTGGTGACATGCTTCTCCATGTTGACCATCTTATGGACAGCCTCACCACAGAGCTCTATGAGGTACACAGGGAGCTGCTGTCAGTAAGTGCTGTGAGTACACTTACTAATACTGTACACTGAATAATTTTACTATAAAGTTGCCAACCCCTTTAACCAGAGGAACCATGTATGAAAATTATAACTATTATGAAGGATGAATAGCGACTGGAAACAATTGAGGCCAACAAGACTGGTGAAAGGCTTAGACTCAAATAGAAAATGTATACAATGAATCAGTACATAAATGTACAAATCACTACCAAATACTAGTTTGCTAAAAGGGGCATTGTGCAAAACAAAACTAACTAAAGTATGTGGCCCCTACCTGACGTATGTTTCAACTTGCTACCTTTATCGAGGGCTATTGTTAGACTAGAGGTCAAACTATTTGTGCTACCCCATCTAGGTCATGTGCCAATCCAGGTAGTGAAAAGCCAGATAAAAATCATGAACAAATCATTTACTATTGCCTGGTCCGGTGCACGTAGCACACAGCCAGATCTCAGCGCTTCTGGTTCAAGCATCTGGACCTGTCACCTGGCAAAGTGTGTCCAACCACATTAGCAGATGGCAATACCAGGCCCTTGGAGTCTGCATATGTCACGCACAGCAGAGGAACAGAAGTTAAAATAAGATACCATGGATCTTGGCACTCAATCAAGAACAACATGTGAAACCTGAACGCTGCTCATCTTTATGGGCAAGAGCTGCAATAGCATAATGCAACAGCAGATTCCCACTTGTTACTATAACATAATGCAGTGCATCATGAAATATATATCACATAATTCTATAGTATATAGTATTATAACAACTTAAGAGTATACAGAGCGGTAGGTACATAGCACAATATACGTATATTTGCGGTATTATCTATGCACTTTTTATTCAAGTGTGTGTGTATAAAAAAAATCACCTCTGAGAGAACCATTTATTTAGTAGATTATTGTTTTCTTCATAAAATTGATAAATATCACTGACTGAATAGAAGATATAAAATATAACTTTTGTTTTTACTTTATAAAACATATGCAAAATAAAAGAAAAAAAACAAACTATATCCTTATATGATGTATGTCTTAATCTTTACGACCATCATCTAGCAATATGCAGCATAATTATTTTATTTGTCCACAATATCGCTACATGACCCTTATTGCACTGTGGGGATTGGGTTAGTTATCGCACAAGTTTATTCTACTCTATTCTATTATTGCATTTAGTTCCTTTTTCCAAAGTGCCTTAATTAATTTCACCTTCTATCTTGTCCCATTTAAATTCATAGGCATGTCAGCACATAGACAATTCCTTGTGTGGAACAGTTTGCAAAACTTTGCATTACATACGTTTCACCTGTGTTAATGCAATTCTTGGGTTTTCTGGTTTCAGATATTTGTATTCAGACTCATCAATTTAGTTTTTTGGCTTGATCCAATATATAGGTCAAACTATTTGTGTAGTTTTCAGTGGAGTCTGCTCTCAGTTTTTTGTAGCAGTGTTTATCATTTAACAATGCCAGGCACATATATGCCAGGCCTATATGTTGTATCAAGCCAACCAAGCTTAATTAGTTGGAGTCTGAATACAAATATCTTAAACCAAAAAAGCCAAGGATTGCAAGCTTTTACAGTATTCATAAAATTCATAATGGGTATCCACCATTAAAAGGTCGTCCTACTGTGGCAGGCATTAATAACTATACACAGAACGTGAGCCAATATGTGGCTATTGTACATAGACCATTTGTGGAATCGCTTCCCTTGTACGTTAAGGATACTATGGATGTACTGAGAAGAATTATGGAAGTACAGCTTGAGCAGGGGGCATTCCTGGCATCCCTGGATGTGGAGGCGTTGTACTCTTTCATACCCCATGAAGGTGGGAGGGCAGCAGTACAGTATTTCCTAAGCTTAAGGGGGGTGCAATACTGGGTCCACAATAAATTGATACTGGAAATGTTGGATCTCATACTGACCAGCAATAATTTTCTGTTCAGGACGACCTCTTCCACCAGCAGCGGGGTGCAGCAATGTCGAGTCCCTGTGCCCCAACTTATGCAAATCTGTACCTCGACTGCTGGGAGGATGAGGTCTTCGAGAAGGGCTGATGGAATGGTCTTGCCACATAAGTTTGTGGATAAGATTTATCAACGATATCCTGCTTGTATAGACATCCATTAAAGAAAATGTAAAAATTGTTGATTGTCTTAACGACGACAAGATGGGACTGATATTTACACAAACCATTAGTGCAAAAGAAATTGTATTCCTAGACCTTAAAATATGTATAGCAGAACAAGGTAAACTAATGAGTACCGTTCATAGAAAAGAAACGGCTACTAATTCGATTTTAAAATGGGACAGCTGTCATCCCAGGTCAAAGACTGGAATACCAATAGGACAATATTGTGCATTTGTCGCAAGAGACTCAGTGAGCATGTCGGTGGCATTAAGAATAAAAGTGAAACACTGGTAGCCGAAAAAAATTAAGGGAAGTGATGGACTAAAGTGTCAGGTTTTGGAGATGATAGAGAGATCAAAAACCCAGGGTGACTATAATAGGATAGTATTACAAAAAGAAGCGTACACAAGAATCCATTTGGCAAAGAAACTAGTAATGAGGATCAAAGTCTACAGCGAGACCGTTCGAGGTACGCATTCCAGGTAACCTAGTAACAGAATATACATAAACCGCTATCTCGGGCAGAAATGCGGATCACCACGGAATGAAGACCATTTTTGTGATATGGTTGGTGCAGCCATCCGTCAGTTGTAGGTGAGGCCGGGTTCATGGGGCACACGTAAAGCGTAACTGTCATTTTTTTTTTTTTTTTATTGCAGAAATCAGTAGTATAAGCTATTTTAAGAAACTCTGTAGTATGTTTTATCAGCCCAAAAAGCCTCCATCTGTACTCAAGAAGCAATCTCCCAGCCTCCCCCCCTGACTTCTTATCTGTGCATTATCAGGCAAACACGTCTTCATTACAGAGAAGCCAGTGAAGACTGGCTCTGCTCTCTCCATTCTATCCTTATGGAGGGGCCGAGGGAGATGAGGGAGCAGGAAGAGGTGACATGAAGGTCAGCTGTTTGTACACTATATGGGCACCTAAAACGCTGGATTCTGGGGTCAGAAAGGTCAGTGCTTATCTATGAACTTACTGAGAGAAGATTGCAGGGTGTTGTGCTGTGCTGGACTGCTCCGTGCTCAGTCACTCCTAACAGCCCCTCCCCTCTCCATAGCCACATAATGGAGACAGAAATCCTGCTTCTTCTGCAGTGAGGGGGGAGGCTGGGAGATTGCTTTTTCAGTCCAGAAGGAAACTCTTTTGGTTTATAAAACCTATTACAGAGTTTCTTAAAATCGCTTGAACTGTTGATATTTAATGTTTTAAAAAAAAAAATGGCCCTGAAATGACAGTTACGCTTTAACCCCTTAACCCCTTCAAGACCAAGCCTATTTGCACCTAAAAGACCAGGCTCATTTTTCAAAATCTGACCTATCTCACTTTATGCGCTTATAGCTCAGTGATGCTTTAACGTATGCTAGCGATTCTGAGATTGTTTTTTCGTCACATATGGCACTTTATATTAGTGGCAAAATTTGGTCACTACTTTGTGTTTTTTGTGAAAAACATCAAAATATCATGAAAAATTGAAAAAATTAGCATTTTATGAACTTTGAAATTCTCTGCTTCTAAAAAAAGAAAGTTGTATTACATAAATTAGTTACTAAGTCACATTACCAATATGTCCTCTTTATTCTGGCTTCATTTCATAAACATATTTTACTTTTTTAGGGTGTTACGGGGCTTAGAAATTTATCAGCAAATTACCACATTTTCGTGAAAGTTTCCAAAACTGATTTTTTTAGGGACCAGTTCTTATTTTAAGTTGATTTAGGAGATTTGTATACTGGAAACCCCCATAAGTGACCCCATTTTGGAAACTAGACACCTTAAAGAATTAATCTAGGGGTATAATGAGCATTTTAACCCTTCAGGGGCTGGAGGAAAGTATTCACCATTAGGCCGTAAAAAAATGAAAAATTAAAATTTTCCAATAATATATACATTTAGATTAAAGTTTCTCATTTTCAAAAGGAACATGAGAGAAAAAGCACCCCAAAATTTGTAACACGGGTTCTCTTGAGTACTACGGTACCCCATATGTGGGCGTAAACCACTGCATGGGCACACAGCGGGGCTCAGAAGGGAAGGAGCGCCAATTAGCTTTTCCATTGCAGATTTTGCTGAAGAAGTTTCCGAGCGCCAGGTGCATTTGCAGAGCCCCTGTAGTGTCAGCAGAGAGAAAAAACCCCATAAGTCACCCCATTTTGGAAAGTACACCCCTCAAAGAATTCATCTTCGGGTAGGATGAGCAATTTGACCCCACAGGTGTTAGAGGAAAGTATTCAAAATTAGACAGTAAAAATGAAAAATTCAAATTTTTTCCAATAATATGTTCGTTTAGTTTGAAATTTCATGTTCACTGTATTACTATGATTACTGTGATATTTTCTATCACAGTAATCATAGTTCAGTGACAGAGACCAAATTGGTCTCTGTCACTTTAAATTTTCAGAGCTTGGCTGGTTGTGGAGCGCATGCGCACTTCATAACCAGCCAGGACACGGAAGAGGAAGGAGCTCCAGGAGCAGGTGAGTATATGGGGAAGGGGGGGGGTGACTGGGGGACGGGGGTGACAGGGGGGGTGGGGGGCGACTTGGGGGGTGGGGGGGACATCACTTTTTATCCCTTGTCACCAATCATTCATGGTGACAGGGGATAAAAAGTGCCGGCGGCACATGGCACAAGCGATCAGCGGTATATAGTATATACCGCTGATCGCTTGTACCGGGACCCCACAGGGGGGGTCCCGATGACTGCCCCATGCTCTCCGCTACCTCCGGTGGCGGAGAGCATGGGGCTTTCATTCATTTTTCTTTTTTGATCACTGTGAACAGACATTAGTCTGACAGACATTAGTGATCGCGGCGGCCATCTTGGATCGATGGCCGCCGCGGGAGGGGGGGTTAGTGACTGGGGCACTAGGGGGCTGATCTGGGGTCTGATTTTTACTTATTTCATCTCCCCCCACCGTGGAGATGAAATACAGCGGCGGCACCGGCCCATTAGTGACCGCCGTTTCGGAATCGCAGCTGATCCTCATTATCTCCGGTGCTGTACACAGATGAGAGCGGGATCGCTGTCCCTGCAGCGATCCCGTTCTCATCACAAAGCCCCTGTCAGTCAGGAACGTATATGTACATTCCTACTGCACGGGGCATGTGCAATAGGAACGTATATATACAGATGGCTGACGTGAAGGGGTTAAGGACCGGGCCTGAAATGGCCTTAAGGACCGGAGCAAATTTTATGAATATGACCTGTGTCATTTTATTCATTAATAACTTTGGGATGCTTTTACCTATCCGGACGATTCTGAGATTGTTTTCTCGTGACATATTGTACTTCACATTTCTAGTAAATTGGAGTCGATACTAATAACGAATCTTTATGAAAAAACCCCAAATAGCGTGAAAAATTGTGAAAAAATGCATTTTTTTAACTTTAAAACTTTTCTGCTTATACAGAAAATGGTTATACCACATAAATTACATATTAAATAGCATTAGCAACATGTCTACTTTATGTTGGCGGCATTTATTAAACTATCTTTCATTTTTTTTAGACAATAGAAAGCGTAAAACATTAGCAGCAAATTTCCAAATTTTCAGTAAAATTTCAAAATCAGATATTTTTAGAGACCTGTTCAGGTTTAAAGTGTATTTGAGGGGACTGTGTGTTAGAAAGCCCCACAAAGCACCCCATTTCAGAAACTGCACGCCCCAAACTCTGCAAAAGCACATCCAGAAAGTTTTTTAACCCTTTAGGGGAGTCACAGAAATAAAAGCTAAGTGTGTAAGAAATTAGAAAATTTTAATTTTCTGTGCAGAGATTTTATTGTAATCCAATATTTTTCATAATTATGAACCTATTACCAGAGAAATGCACCCCAATATTGATTGCCCCGTTTCTGCAGTTTATAGAAATACCCCATATGTGGCCCTATTGTGCTATTTGACGCAACCACAAGCCTCAGATATAAGGGAGCGCCTAGTGAATTTCAATGGCTCCGTTATATTTGGTGATTTCTGACTGTACCACTTCAGGTTGGCAGAGGCTCTGGGGTGCCAAAACCTAAAAAACACCCCTAAAGGGACACCATTTAGAAAACTACACCCCTCAAGGAATGTAACAAGGGGTGTGGTGAGCTTTTGGACCCCACAGGTGCTTCACAGATTTTCCGAGCAATGTGGCGTGAAAAAAGACAAAAGTATTTTTTACACTAAAACGTTGTTCTAGCCTTCAATTTTTCATTTTCACAAACGGACAAAAAGGAAAAAAAAACACAAAACATGTAGCGCAGTTTCTCCCGAGTACAGAAATACCCCACATGGGGACATAAAGTGCCAAGCGGGCGCAGGACGAGCCTTCAAAGGGAAGGAGCGCCAATTGGCTTTTGGAAGCTGGATTTCACTGGAATGGATTTCAAGGGCCACGTCGCATTTACAGAGCCCTTGTGCTGCCAAAACACTGGAACTTCCCCACAAGGGAAACTACACCCCTCAAGGAATCTAACAAGGGGTGCAATAAGGATATGGACCCCACTGGTGACGGGCACAAATGTGGAACAATGTGACGTGAAAGTGAAAATTTTCATTTTTTCACTTTCACGGCACAAATGCGCCCGTCATCAAGTTTCCAGAATGGGGTCACTTCTGGGGGGTTTTCAGTGTTTTGGCAGCACGAGGGCTCTGTAAATGCGACATGGCGTTCATCATCCATTCTAGCCAAATCCAACCTCCAAAATCCAAATGGCGCTCCTTCTCTTTGGAGGATTGCCCTGCACCCACATGGCGCTTTATGTCCACATGTGGGGTATTTACGGATTTGGGGGAAATTGCTCTACACATTTTGTGTTTTTTTTTTCTCTTTTAACCCCTTGTGAAAATGATAAATTCAAGGCTAAACCAACATTATAGTGTAAAAAATGTAATATTTCATTTTCACTAATTACTCTAATTGCTCTAATTACTGCTTCTGATATTTTCGGATCGTGCCGCAAGCTACAGCAGCTCAGGCAGCGAGGGACCGAAAGAGGGGGTGCCGGTATAAAAGTTATCCCCGTACAGGTGGTAACCTTTATCCAGCAGTGGGAAGGTCAGTTCCCGAATGATCTCCCCACTAACTCTGAGGATGGGGGGGGGGGCATTGTGGGGGAATTTTGGGGCTGGATTCGGGTGTCCCTTCCTTAATACACTCTAAGCGTACGTGCACACAGCGGAATGGCGAAGGATAACCCTTTACGCATTCCGCAGCTGGCACCCACCGGCGGACTGATGCGGGCGCGCGTCTCCGTCCGTGTCATAGACTCCATTCTATGCACAGGCGGATTCCGCTCTCCGTCCAACGTATTCATTCTTTGGACGGACGATGGAATCCGCCCGTGCATAACATGGAGTCTATGACACGGGTGGAGACACGCGCCTGCATCAGTCCGCCGGCGGGTGCCAGCTGCGGAATGCACAAAGGGTTATCCTTCGCCATTCCACAGTGTGCACGTACCCTATATCTGTAAGTGTACCCTGGGGTACTCTCACAGAGTTAGTAGAATTTCACGCCATACCGTCATCTCTTATTGGGACGGTACTGGCGGAGAAGACGTGTCTGGGAGGCAGCGTACGCTACGCTACCCCCAGATACGTCATTGGAGGATGAGGATGAGGATGAATGGAGGAACGAAGGATCCCCCCATTCATCCTCACTGGCTGTTTCGGTGTCGGAGGCAATAATAGCGTATGCGTCCGATACCGAAAATAGAAAAAAAACACCCTACGCCAAAAAGGAGGAGTTGCTGATTAGCAGCGCACTTTCGTGCAATGCTGATCAACACTCAGCGGCGATAGGGTGCGGAAAATAGAAAAAAAAAATGTGGAAAAAAAAAACCTTTATTACATACTGAACATCCCTATAGTGGCTGATACGTGTATTACACTTATCAGCCGCTAGGGGGCAGCAGAGCGCAAGATCCGAAAAAAGACGACGCTGGAGCCGAAAATAGCCGAAAAAAGCCGAACGGGACGTCACGGAGGGAGCCGAAGACCCGACCAGAAGACGAGGACGCCGCGAACCCGGAAGACGCCGATCAGGACCCCGGGACAGGTGAGTAATGTACAAATACCTGCTCTGGACCCCTCAGCTACCTAGCTGAGGGGTCCGGAGCAGGTATTTATAACTTTTGGGAACTTTGATCGCCGTTCATGGCCGGCCGGTATCGGCCGGCCGTTCATACTTTTTATAGTAATGGCGGTCGGTGCCGTCCTCGGACAGCACCAACTGCCATTTTTTTCCGGGTCATCGGGTCACCGATGGCCCGGAAAAGGTTCCGATCGCCGCTATTGGCTGATCTGAACTGATAAGCCAATAGCGGCGATCGTCGGCATGGGGGGGGTTAACAACCCCCCCCCATGCCGACAGGGAGAGATGGCCTGCAGTGTATTTCTGCAGGCCATCTCTCCCGATTGCATGCGGCCGGTCCGCGGTGCCCTCTTAAAGGACCCGCGTACCGGTACGTCATGGGTCCTTAAGTGACAGTGATCCATGACGTAACGGTACGTCATGGGTCCTTAAGAGGTTAAGGGAAACCTGAGGTCTTCAGTCAGTGTGCGGCCATCATTTGAGCTTTTCACATGGATACTCCATAAAGAAGTCCAAAAGAAAGGCAGCGGAACGAGGAGGATTTATCGCACAAGAAATGCATTGGGCTGAACAGACTTTGTCTGAATTGACTTCAAGAATTAAGGGAAGTACTAATATTTTTGGAATTGATAAACATTCGTTGAGACTTTGAAATTAGGTGACACACATGAATTTATATGGGACAAGATATAATGTGAAATTAACTTAAAGGGGTCGGCCACTTTAAAGTAAACTAGTTCAGTGTACAGTATTAGAAAGTGTACTCACTGCACTGAATGACAGCAGCTCCCTGTGTACCTCATAGAGCTAAAATCAGACTCTCCTCTTCCAGGCTGAGCTGCCCTGCTCTGTGGTGTTTTGGTCCTTAAGATTGCTTACATGGGGGAGCATGTGACCAGGCCCCTTCCCCAGTGTCCACCACTGAGCATGTATATGTCTATGTAGGACACAGGGGACAGGGCATGGTCACATGCTCCTCCATGTCAGACATTTTATGGACAGAAACAAAACAGAGCAGGGCAGCACAGCCTGGAGGATGACAGTCTGATTTTAGCTCTATGAGGTACACAGGGAGCTTCTGTCAGTATATACATTTAGTACACTTAATAATAATTTGTACTGACTATTTTACTATAAAGTGGCCAACCCCTTTAAAGCACTTTTCTAAAAAGGAATTGAATGCAATAATGGAATAGTGTGCAATAATAAACTTGTGCGATAACTAACCCAATTCTCACAGTGCATTAAGATTTATGTGGCGATTTTGTGGACAAATAAAATAATTACGCTGCATAGCGCTAGATGTTGGCCGTGAAGATTAAGAGATACATCGTATAATCCTTATTTTTTTTTTGTGTATATTTTTTATAAAGTAAAAATAAGTTATTTTATATCTTATGTTCAGGTAGTGAGATAGATAATTTTTTTTTTCTATGTACCACTCTGTATACAGTTCTGCTCACTATTATTTGCACCCCTTTATTTTTTTTTTCATGGACTGTGCAATATCTTAACAAATAAATGTAAATATACCAATAATATATCTTCAGGATGTTATCATTAGTGATCCAAAGTAAAACAACAATAAAATATTATTTTTTAACTTACATGTTGCAATAAAGGCACCCCTAGTTAATACGTGTTTGTGCATCCTTTGGCATAATAGCCCGTGACCTCCACAAATTTCAGGCACAAGTCTTTAAATATATGGAACTAGACGAATAGCTAATTTATCACAAAGACTAGGAGGCCTTTTAGGACCTTATTTTGACAGATGATACAAGGCTGCCTGCATTGCACAACTCTCTGTAATCTCTGCTCAAAAAAATGCACCCTTATGGGTTCAGCCTTATCAGCCTTATTGGAACTCTACACCTTGAGTGGCTTACTGTGGTCCACTGGGCTCATCCAACAAAATTAAAAGCCCTTTAATGCACCATTTGCTGATTCTCTGGAGAATCCTTTGCTTTCAGTACATTGCAATTAAACCCTTCTTCAATGCTGGAGGTTTCACAGTCCTATGTTCCCCCCCTGGCCTTTCTCCCTCAGAATTTTGGTAGTGGATAGAAAACCATTTGACCACCCTCAAGAAGTTTATGTAACACTCCACGTTACTTCCTCCAGACAGGTTCTGTCAAGATCACCTTTTCCCACTCTCAGAACTGTGACTATGCCAAGTTTACCATATCCTCGAATCTCCACTTTGCAAGGAAACGCTAGCACCGCCTCCTCATCATTTGAACACACTTGCCACTCTGATCCAACTGGGAAGGAAATAAACTACCTTTCTTGGTCAAGTTTGAAACAGACCTCGCTCTTACGCTATCCCCTGAGCATTGGCGTCCCTGATATGAACAGATCACCAATTGAAGGCAACAAGTATCCCTTATGGAATCCTCGATTACGGTGCATTCATAAATTTTATCCCTATGTACCAACGACCTGTTTCCATGGCTGCTCAGATATTGGCAGTACACTGCATACTTGGTGGACCTGCCCCGTGATCTCCAGCTTTTGGTACTCTATACTGGTATTTCTCCTCTCCCTGCATTAAAAAGCCCTCCCTAAAAGGCCTCCTACTAGGAGACAAATTTCCCTCCACCAAGCTTCTTCAATCACTCTTTATGGCTGCCAGAATCCATTCAGCGGCTAAATGGAGATCTGCCACGCTGTCAGTCCAAGCCGCATCGCCAAGCAGGTAATGTATGCTGTGGGCCGGGGGCTGCGGGTGGCTGGGGGTTAAAGAGGCCGGGTAACATACTGGCAGCGGAATGAAAATTCCGCTGCGGGTATGTGACCCATTCAACTTCACTATACCAGGATTCGCAGTGGATTTTGCTCCAAACCCGCAGCGTGAAATCCGCTGCGAATCCTGTACTTGTGAAGCTACTCTTACAATTCTTGCATCCATTAAACATGTGAGTTTTGGAGAGTTTCTGCTTGAATTTCTTGGCATGATGGCAGAATAGCCTCCCAGAGCTGCTGATTTGATGTGAACTGCCTCCCACCCTCATTGATCTTTTGCTTGATGATACTCCAAAGATTCTCTATAGGGTTGAGGTCAGGGGATGATTTTCTCTACTTTTATGCCCATAGCAGCCAGTAAGGTATTCTTTGCAGCATGAGATGGTGCATTGTCATGCATGAATATGATTTTTCTCCGGAAGGCAAGGTTCTTCTTTTTGTACCATGGAAGAAAGTGGTCAGTAAGAAACTCTATACTTTGCCTAGGTCATTTTCACACCTTCAGGAATCCTAAAGGGGCCTACCAGCTCTCTACCAATGATTCCAGCCCAAAACATGACTTTGCCACCTCCTTGCTGAAGTCTCAGCCTTGTTCAGACATGGTGGCCATACACAACCATCTACCACTTCATCCATCTGGACCATCCAGAGTTACACGACAATCATCAGTAAACAAGACTGTTTGTTTGAAAGTTAGTTTTCATGTATGTCTGGGCCCATTGCAACCGTTTCTGCTTGTGAACACTAGTTAGGGGTGGCCTAATAGTAGGCTTATGCACCACTGCAAGTCTTTTAAGGATTCTACACCTTGACGTTCGCGGGAATCCAGAGGCACCAGCAGCTTCAAATATCTGTTTGCTGGTTTGCAATGGCATTTTAGTAGCTGCTCTCTTAATCAGATGAACTTGCCTCGCCGAAATATTCCTCACTCTGCCTTTATCTGCACAAACCTGTCTGCTCTGAATCAGCTACAAATCTACAATGATCACACTTAAGTTTTTGTGAAATATCTAATGTTTTTATATCTTGTCCAATACATTGTACTATTTGAAGCTTTTTGGCAGCAGAGAGATCCATTTTCTTTCCTATTTTACTTTAACCCCTAGACGACCCAGGACGTAGAGTTACGTCATGGAAGTCTGTCACCAGACGACCCTGGACGTAACTCTACGTCCTGGGTGCTTCTCCGGCTATGAAGCGGAGCGCGCTTCACAGAAGGTGGGGGCCGGCTGCAGTGAGCAGCCGGGACCTCACCGGTAATGACACGCTCCAGCGATTGCGCTGCCGAGTGTCATTAACCGCTTATACGCGCGGCTGCAGCGTTTAAGTGTAAGTGACAGGGGGAGTCCCCTGTCACTTACTGATCAGGACCCCCGCAGTGTAACTGCGGGGGTCCAGATCGTTTAAACGGACCGCCGGAGGTCTCTTACCTTCCTCCGTGCGGTCCGATCAGCGATCTGCTGCACTGAGCCAGGCTCAATGAGCAGATCGCCGATAACACTGATCAATGCTAATACAATACACTACCCCAAAACCCCTCCCCCAATAAAAGTTGAAATCACCCCCCTTTCACATTATATAAATAGAACATATAAAAATAAATAAATAAACATATAATACCATAGCGTGCGTAATTGTCCGATCTATTAAAGTATAACAAGCGTCATTGCGAATGGAGGATGGCGTAGACGAAAAGAGGGAAAAAATTGCGCGGATTACCCATTTTATGTTACATTATATATATAAAAAAAAACTCATAAAAAGTGATCAAAACGTCCGATCTTCCCAAATATGGTATTAATAAAAACTAGAGATCATGGCGGGAAAAATGACCCATAGGTGAAAAAATAAAACCGTTATAAGCGTCACAATAGGCCTATTATATTATTAACTAATTGCCCAAAAAAAAGGAATTCATAAAAAAATATATAACATTAGAGAATCTGTGTAACCTGCATATGGTTGTGTTCGGTCTGACCTATAGAGTAATAGTATCATGTCGCTTTTACCGGATAGTGCATTACGTAGACACAGGAACCCCCCAAACGTTACCATTTTGCATTCTTATTTACGATTTCACCTATTTATATCTTCATAAATAATATATTTGGAATTCCATCATACATGTTATGGTAAAATGAAAGACGCCATTACAAAGTACAACTATTCCTGTAAAAAACAAGCCATTACATGGCCTGTAGATAGAAAACTGAAAGTGCTGGAGCTCTTAGAAGGGGAGGAGGGAAAAACGAGAGCGCAATGATCAAAATTTGCGCAGTCCACTGGGTCATTTTGGGCCTGGTCCTCAAAGGGTTAAAGCGTAACTGTCATTTTTTTTTTATTGCAGAAATCAGTAGTATAAGCGATTTTAAGAAACTCTGGAATAGGTTTTATCAGCCAAAAAAAGCCTCCTTCTGTACTCAAGAAGCAATTTCCCAGCCTCCCCCCCCCCCCCTGACTTCTTATCTGTGCATTATCAGGCAAACACGTCTTCATTACAGAGAAGCCAGCGAAGACTGGCTCTGCTCTCTCCATTCTGTGCCTATGAAGGGGCTGGGGGAGATGAGGGAGCAGGAAGAGGTGACTTGAAGGTCAGCTGTTTGTAGACTGTCTGGGCACCTAAAACACTGGATTCAGGGGTCAGAAAGGTCAGTGCTTATCTATTAACTTACTGAGAGAAGATTGCAGGGTGTTGTGCTTTGCAAGACTGCTCCGTGCTCAGTCACTCCTAGCAGCCCCTCCCCTCTCCCTTTATACTTAACTATGTCCTGTCCTTACAGAGATAAAGGAAGCATCCTCCATTCATGGTGCTGCCAAGAAGGATATGTGGAAAAGGAATTAACAGTAAACAAAGTAAACAATTCTGTATTTTCTGTTTGAGTCACCAGCCTTTCACCTACTCCAGTCTTGTTGGTCCCCCTTGTTTCCACCTTCATCCTGATTGTTTATGATTTCATTCATCATTGTTATAATATGTATATATTTTATTTAATAAAGTGATTCTATGTATTTGTTTTTTGGCTTGGCTTCCTACATATACCGTATTTTCCAGCGTATAAGATGACTGGGCAAATAAAACGATCCCTGATTTTGAAGAAGTTTTTCAGGGGTTTGTCTTATACCCTGGAAAATGATAACCCCTGCCTGACTGCAGCAGGGTTTACTAGTTGGAGCCCTGCTGCGGCCAGGCAGGGGTTAACTGACGTTGAATACAAAAGAACAACTATCAACTCACCTGTCGCCCGTTCCCGTCAGCTGTGCATCTCCTGTCATGTTCCCAGCACAGGCAATGTGATGCACACTGTCTGCGTCGTAGGTCCTTGAAGCTCTCCCCGCAGCTGAGCGTCCCATCTGAGAAGGTCGGAGACGGTCGGCTTCGGGAGAAGGAGAGAGGCTTCAGGGACTTCCGGCACCTCTGCCATTCTTCCGAAGCTCTCCCGGCAGTCGGTCGTCTCCGAGATTCTCTGATGATACTCTGCTACCCGCAAGTGCTTCGGGGACCACCGACACAAGAAGTGTCTCTGCATAACACTGCCTGCGCCGGAAACATGGCGGGAAACGCGGCTGCCGGGAACACGTCACAGGTGACTTGAATTGTTTTTTTGTTTTTTTTTTATTGGTCTTCGCATATGGTGGTCATGCGTGCATTTTCAAAGCTCCTCCACCCTATGCGTCACCATACCTGGTATATAAGACAACCCCCGACTTCTGAGGAGACTTTTCTCGTTTAAAAATCGTCTTATATGCCAGAAAATACGGTAGGTTTGTTTTGTACATAGCTATAGTTAAGCACCCATGAAAGTATATATGCCACTGTGATATCTCTGAATTCCTTTTAGCGCATGCGTATTTCATTTTTGCAAAGTTTCATGAATGAGAGATAAAGAATTTTGATTCAAGGGAGAAAAACCTTGTTTCCAAGGCTTAGTAAAATATTTGCTGCTTCCTTCCAGAAATAGCACCTCTCCTGCCTTTAGTGTGTGGTTTTCCAGCCGAGTTCTATTGAAGTGAAGTGAGGACCAGGGTGGTGCTGTTTTTGCAAGAAAGTAGCAGTGCTTTTTCCAACGCTGGATAACCCCTTTAAGTACAGTATAAGTAAGGTTGGGCTATTATGATTATTTGGTCTTTTCTGGTGTACACAGTTCTGGATTTGCCTAAAACTATTAAATCAAATTAAAGTGACTCTGTACCCACAAACTGACCCCTCATTCCCCCTCAAACCGCTTGTACTGTCAGTTAGCTGCTTTTTATCCAAAATCTGTCCTGGGCTCCGTTCGGTAAGTGATGCAGTTATTGTCCTAAAAAAACAACTTTTAAACTTGCAGCCCTGTGTCAAATTGGTGTGGCCTAGAGTACCCCTGCCCTAGGCTTGCACTGCCTTTCCATCCCTCTCACCCCCCCCCCCCCCCCCCCCCCCCAAATCATTAGAAATGCTCCAGGCAGGATTTCTCCTAATCACCACTTGTCTTAACACGGCACATGTGCCTTAACGATCCAGCACATGTGCAGTGTTCAAACAAGTGATGAATAGGAAAAATCCTTCTAGGAGTTCCCTGCATGTGTTACTTAGGAGTGCAGTCAGCCTGGTAGGATCCAAAGGACGGAACTGTATACTGGCAGCAGAGTTCAGCTAATCAGAGTTCAGTTTATCAGTGCTAAATCATTAAGAATTGAAGATGCAGAGCTTGTCAGATCAACTGAGCATCCCATTTTTTTTACTTACGGATTGCTGTATCAGAATTAAAGTCAGGCAACGGTCTAGATTTATCAGTGTGTAATGTCAAGTATGTTGCGATACCAGAATTTTGAGTTAAATACAGACACCAACTTTAGTATAAGGATACCAATACCATACATAATAGAGAATAAAAATGTTCTGGCTAGCGCATTTTTTACGTACTGCACACAAAAACTCCAGGCCATGCGCAAAAATTATTAATAGGAGCATAGGCCTTGATATATATTGCGCTTTACTGCCTTAAAAAGGCTAACAAATGACACCAGGCTGTAGTACTATATTTTTTGTGCAAAATAAAAAATAGTACATGGTAAATCTGACAAAAAAAAGTAGGGAATTAAATCCATACTTCCTCCAAGCCAAAATTTGAAAAAAGGCACAACTGGCATAAACTGCTCAAAAATAGTGCAAACTGCTTGATAAATGCTGCAAAATATATGTTGTGTGCAAAAACACCTTTTTTCACCAAAATAATGGTGCAAAAAGGATGACACATATGCACCAAAATGTTTATTGACCCATGAGCACCAAAATCAGTCTCATATTGCTAATGTTTAATTTTAAGTTTTATGTAAACATTTTTTTCCCCATTCCCAATCTTTCAGTCAGTAGGGCTGGGTGAGTCCTATTTTTTACACCGTAATCTGTAATTCATATCTGTACCATCAAAAAAACAGTGCAACGGCAACCCACAGATGCAAGTGCTTACCGTATATGCTCACTGGCAAACTACTTAAGCATGGCAAACTATTTAATCAGAGTGTAACATGTCACCACATTAGGGCGTCCTCAGAGACATGGGACATGGATTTGATAGAATTTTTATAGAATTTGATGTAATTTTGATGCATTATGCATCCCTTGTAATGTCAGGAGTTAGCGTGATGAGATATTTACATATTATGATTAAGTGCCCATGAGCCCTGTGCTCTCTGATCAGTCAGACATTTAATCCTGCACAGAGCTAAGAGTGCATCATTACCAAATCCCTGTATGTTAACTTTCCATCAACCTGCCTCCTGACATTACATAGAAGAATGCAGTGTTAGTTTGACAAGATGCTTCCGTTGTTATCATGCAAAGGTGACATGAGAAATTATGTGGCCTAGCCCCTCTTTTGTATCATTGTGTGCTTCTCTGGTCTCTGGGCCCTATTACATGAGACGATTATCATGCAGAAAATCGTATCGTTCAAATGTAAAAGATACTCAGGAAGATTATCATTTAAATTCGAAGAAACAAATTTTGATAGATGCCTGCTATTACGCAGGACGTGTAATAGCAGGCAACGATTGAAAAATCATTCATGTGTCGTTGATCGTTAATTTAGAGCTGACCCTAAAATTTTTGCTAATCGTCTGTAATTCCACATTCGTTTGTTGTAATTCCGCATTTGTCGTTCTCGTTGTCGTTCAGTGTTTTTCCACATCATTCCTTCTTTTGCTGGGATCAGATGGAGTAAACGATTGTTGTAACTAACGACTATTGTTCTGTGTAATATGTTGAACGATTTCAGGTTAACGATAAACAATCTAGTTTGTGATAGTTTATCGTTAATTGTTAAAAATCGCTTTTTTCTAATGGGACCCTCATTCAGTGGCTGAATCTTTGCATTACAGTGGATGCCAGTGACCACATTTCGGAAAACTCTTGTTATAATTTAAAGTTGATCTGTCATCAGGCTACGCTGCCCTATATAGGGACAACATTAGAGATGAGCGAACCTCGAGCATGCTCGAGTCGATCCGAACCTGAACTTTCGGCGTTTGATTAGCGGTGGCTGTTGAAACTTGGATAAATCCCTAAGGCTATGTGGAAAACATGGATATAGTCATTGGCTGTATCCATGTTTTCCAGACAACCTTAGAGCTTTATCCAAGTTCAGCAGCCCCCGCTAATCAAATGCCAAACGTTTGGATCGACCCGAACCTGAACCCGTTTCGCTCATCTCTAGACAACATATTATGTGGAAAGATCTGCTCTCCAATTGAGGAGTGTTTACATCAGTTATCCTCCTCTAACCCCTTAACAACATCGGGCGTAAATTTACGCCCTCGCGTCCTGGTACTTGGCGCATCAGAGCGTAAATTTAAATCATAGCAGGCCATCTTAGCTTCACGGCACGGGGGGTGGTTAACACCCCCCGTGCTTACGATCGCCGCTATAGGCTGATCAATTCAGATCAGCCAATAGCGGCGATCGGAACCTTTCCGGGTCATCGATGACCCGGAAAAAAATGGCGGTCGGTGCTGTCCGAGGACGGCACTGACCGCCATTACTGTAAAAAGTAATGGTGGTCACCGTGCCACCGGCCCGATCGCCGTGAACGGCTGTCCGCTACTGGCCGTCCGTTCACGGCGATCGGGCCGGTGGCACAGCGATCAGAGTCCCACAAAATAGTAAATACCTGCCCTGGACCCCTCAGCTAGGTAGCCGAGGGGTCCAGAGCAGGTATTTGTACATTACTCACCTGTCCCGGGCTCCTGATCGGCGTCTTCCGGGTTCGCGGCGTCCTCGTGTTCGTTTCGGTCTTCGGCTTCCTCCGTGACGTCACGTTCGGCTTCTCTCGGCTTTTTTCGGCTCCAGCGTCGGCTTTTTCCGTATTTTGCGCTCTGCTGCCCTCTAGCGGCTGATATGTGTAATACACTTATCAGCAGCTACAGGGATGTTCAGAATGTAGAAAAAGTTTTTGTTTTTTTTTTTCTATTTTTTTTTTTTCTATTTTCCGCACCCTATCGCCGCTGAGTGTTGATCAGCATCGCACGAAAGTGCGCTGCTAATCAGCAACTCCTCCTTTTTGGCGTAGGGTGTTTTTTTTTCTATATTCTACTGCCACGGTCTGCTGATAAGTGCCGCACATAAGTGCGGCATTTATCAGCAACTCCTTTGTTGGCGTAGGTTTTTTTTTTATTCTTACTGTAAAAAAAATACGTAAAAAACACTACATTACACCACACTACATTGAATAAAGTTGACACTACACCACTACATACCCCATATACTAGTCCCCGTATAAAGATGGCCCCCAGGGTGTTTTCGGCGTCAGAGGGGTACGTTATTATTGCCTCCGACACCGAAACAGCCAGTGAGGATGAATGGGGGGATCCTTCTTTCCTCCATTCATCCTCATCATCCAGTGACATGTCTAGGGAGTAGCGTAGCGTACGCTGCCCCCCAGACACGTCTTTTCCGCCAGTACCGTCCCAATAACAGATGACGGTATGGTGTGAAATTCTACAAACTGTGTGAGCGTACCTCAGGGTACTCTTACAGATTTAGGGTACGTGCACACTGCGGAATGGCAAAGGATAACCCTTCGTGCATTCCGCAGCTGGCACCCGCCGGCGGACTGATGCGGGCGCATGTCTCTACCCATGTCATAGACTCCATTCTATGCACGGGCGGAATCCGTCGTCCATCCAAAGAATGAACACGTTGGACGGAGAGCGGAATCCGCCCGTGCATAGAATGGAGTGTATGACACGTGTGGAGACGTGCGCCTGCATCAGTCAGCCGGTGGGTGCCAGCTGTGGAATAAACGAAGGGTTATCTGTCGCAATTCCGCAGTGTGCACGTACCCTTAGAGTGTATGTAGGAAGGGACACCCGAATCCAGCCCCCAGATGCCCCCTCCCCCCCCATCCTCGGAACAAGTGGGAAGATCGTCCGGGAAGTGATCTTCCCACTGCTGGATAAAGGTTACCACCTGTACGGGGATAACTTTTATACCAGCACCCCCTCTTCCGGTCCCTCGCTGCCCGAGCTACTGTAGCTTGTGGCACGATCCGAAAATATCAGAAGCAGTAATAGAGCCCTAATATTTAGCAGCCATGGAGCGGACCCAGCGCTTCTGGATATGAAGAACCCCGTATCGCACCAGGACAACATTTTCCAGGTGACGTCCCCCACACTGGAGAACGGGAGACCCCAGAAGAAGTGCAGAGTGTGGCGTAACAGGGGGATCAGGAAGGACACCATTTTCCAGTGTGACACCTGTCCTGATCCCCCTGGCCTCTGCATACTGGATCGCTTCAAGGCGTACCACACGTCATTGGGATTCTACATTATCTAAATTCTGTCCCTTATTCCTATTTCAGGGGTCACGTTGATCCGGGGATTATTCTGATTGCCATTATGGAGTCGGGAAGGAATTTTTCCCAGTGATGAGGCTACTGTCGTCTGCCTCACGAGGGTTTTTTTCCTTCCTCTGGATCAACACAGGTTGAATTTGATGGACACCTGTCATTTTCAACTTTATAAACTAATAATTGGTCTAATACCCCCAAATAAATTAGAATTGTCCCTTTTCCCCAGCTAAATAGGTATGGCCACCATTCCCATTAGAGGATGCCATGATGCAATTACAAAGCCTCTGTGCGGCCAGGACAGTAGAAACCCCCCACAAGTGACCCCATTCTGGAAACTACACCCAATAAGGAATCTAACAAGGGGGACAGCGGGGATTTGGCCCCCTGGTGACGGCCACATTTGGGACGTGAAAATGAAAAAAATTGTATTTTTTATTTTCTCGGCACATGTTATACGTAAGTGCCCGTCACCAGTGGGGTCCATATGCTCATTGCACCCCTTGTTAGATTCCTTATGGGGTGTAGTTTCCAGAATGGGGTCACTTTTCGGGGGTTTCTACTGTCCTGGCAGCACAGGAGCTTTGTAATTGCGACATGGCCTCCATCCTCCATTCCAGCCTCTAAATGGCGCTCTGTCCCTTTGGTGACTTGCCCTGTGCCCATATGGCACATTATGCCCACATGTGGGGTATTTTCGTACTCAGGGGAAACTACCCTACACGTTTTGTGTTCATTTTCTTTTTTAACCCCTTGTGGAAATGGAAAAAAATCAAGGCTAGACCAACATTTAGTGTAATTTTTGTAAAATTTTTACTCTAAATCATTAATCTTGTCATGATTTTTTCATTTTCACAAGGGGTTAAAATATATAAAAAAAACATTTAATGTGTAGCGCAATTTCCCCCTGAGTACGGAAATACCCCACATGTGTACATAAAGCGCCATGCGGGTGCAGGGTAAGCCTCTGAAGGGACAGAGCGCCATTTGGTTTTTGAAGGCTGGATTTGGATGGAATGGATTTCGAGGGGCCATGTTGCATTCAAAAGGCCCCTGTGTTGCCAAGACAGTTGAAACCCCCCACAAGTGACCCCATTATGGAAACTGCACCCCTCAAGGAATGTAACAAGGGGTGTAGTGAGCATATGGACCCCACTGGTGACGGGCACAAATGTGGAACAATGTGGCGTGAAAATGAAATATTACATTTTTTACACTATAATGTTGGTTTAGCCTTGAATTTATCATTTTCACAAGGGGTTAAAAGAGGAACAAAAAACAAAATGTGTAGAGCAATTTCCCCCGAATCCGTAAATACCCCACATGTGGACATAAAGCGCCGTGTGGGTGCAGGGCAAGCCTCCGAAGGGAAGGAGCGCCATTTGGATTTTGGAGGTTGGATTTGGCTAGAATGGATGATGAACGCCATGTCGCATTTACAGAGCCCTCGTGCTGCCAAAACACTGGAAACCCCCCACAAGTGACCCCATTCTGGAAACTGCACCCCTCAGGGAATCTAACAAGGGGTGCAGTGAGGATATGGACCCCTTGATGACCGGCACATTTGTGCCATGAAAGTGAAAAAATGAAATTTTTCCCTTTCACGTCACATTGTTCCACATTTGTGCCCGTCACCAGTGGGGTCCATATGCTCACTGAACCCCTTGTTAGATTCCTTGAGGGGTGTAGTTTCCAGAATGGGGTCACTTGTGGGGGGTTTCCAGTGTCTTGGCAGCACGAGGGCTCTGTAAATGCGACATGGCCCTTGAAATCCTTTTTAGTGAAATTCAGCTTCCAAAAGCCAATTGGCGCGCCTTCCCTTTGGAGGCTCGTCCTGCGCCCCCTTGGCACTTTATCTCCACATGTGGGGTATTTCCGTACTCGGGAGAAACTGCGCTACACATTTTGTGTCTTTTTTTGTCTCTTATCCCTTTAAGAAAATGAAAAATTGAAGGCTAGAACAACGTTTTAGTGTAAAAAATAAATTTTTCTTTTTTCACGCCATATTGTTCGGAAAATCTGTGAAGCACCTGTGGGGTCCAGATGCTCACCGCACCCCTTGTTACATTCCTTGAGGGGTGTAGTTTTCTAAATGGTGTCCCTTTAGGGGTGTTTTTTAGGTTTTGGCACCCCAGAGCCTCTGCCAACCTGAAGTGGTACAGTCAGTAATGACCAAATATAACGGAGGCGTTGAAATTCACTAGGCGCTCCTTTATATCTGAGGCTTGTGGTTGCGTTAAATAGCGCAATAGGGCCACATATGGGGTATTTCTATAAACTGCAGAAACGGGGCAATCAATATTGGGGTGCATTTCTCTGGTAATAGGTTTACAATTATGAAAAATATTGGATTACAATAAAATCTCTGCACAGAAAATTAAAATTTTCAAATTCCTTACACACTTAGCTTTTATTTCTGTGACTCCCCTAAAGGGTTAAAACACTTTCTGGATATGCTTTTGCAGAGTTTGGGGGGTGCAGTTTCTGAAATGGGGTACTTTGTGGGGCTTTCTAACATACAGGCCCCTCAAATACACTTTAAACCTGAACAGGTCCCTCAAAATATCTGATTTTGAAATTTTACTGAAAATTTGGAAATTTGCTGTTAATGTTTTAAGCTTCCTATCGTCTAAAAAAAATGAAAGATAGTTTAATAAATGCCGCCAACATAAAGTAGACATGTTGCAAATGCTATTTAATATATAATTTATGTGGTATAACCACTTTCTGTATACGCAAAAAAGTTTCAAAGTTGGAAAAATGCATTTTTTCACATTTTTTCACATTATTTGGGTTTTTTCATAAAGATTTGTTATGAGTATCGACTCCAATTTACCAGAAATGTAAAGTACAATATGTCACGAGAAAACAGTCTCAGAATCAGCCGGATAGGTAAAAGCATCCCGAAGTTATTAATGAATAAAGTGACACTGGTCATATTCATAAAATTTGTCTCTGTCATTAAGGCCATTTCAGGCTCTGTCCTTAAGGGGCTAAGGAACAATTCAGTCCAATAGTTTCTTTTTGCCATGTGAACATGTTATATGTCACAATATGATTCTTTCTTCTTTTTTTTTTTAAATGGGTGGAGAGCTTTTTTTCCCCCTTTATTTTATAGTCCCTGCATAGACTTTGCTTCCTGATCAGTGAGGCTAGACCTCCTGTCTGTGTGTACTCATAGCACCACAGTCAGTCTCACCTGACAGCTTCAGGAATCAACCATGGGAGACCATAGGAAAAGGTATGGGGTGGTGCCTGGCCTGAGTAGCACTCCCTGCTAGGCCAGGAGAGGATGACGCCGGTCAGTGCGACAAAGTGCACTGTTAGAAATTCCCCTCCTTCCCTTCTCCTGTGAGATGGTAGAACAACCAGAGAGACGTAACTGTGTACAGCCATTTTGATGAGAGTGCTGGCTGTAGCAGATGCGCTATTATGGTGTTTAGCTTGTGTTCTTCTTTTTGTTTGGTTTGATTCATTTGGACACCAAGCTGCACCCCCACTGATATTAAATTGTGAGGTGAGCTCCTTCTTTTTGGTTGTTTTTCAATATAGCAGACTGAGAGAACAGACGCCATGCACATTGAGCATTTTTCTTTTACTGCTATGGAAGGCAGCTACACTTGTCTGTGAGTCCTGTTTAGAGAGGAGAGATTTGCCGAGACAGCTTAAGAGCCATGTGGAATCCAAATGTGGAGAGAAGTGACCACCATCTTTGGTCCTGAACTTTGACAAGAAGGGCCCCCTCATTTAATATCGTTACCAGCTTTCCATCCTTTAGGACAGCGCTTCTAAAACTGTGAGGCGCTAGATCCCTGCCTGTGTCGGCACAAGGGGCGTCGCTAGGCCTAAATATCCGGGGAAGGAAGGCAAAAGGGATAGCCCCAAACACCTCTGCAGGGTGTCATCAGGGTAATCACTTTGGTGCTTATTTGGCACTGCTCTGGGATGCAATGTGCACTACATGGCAGTATTTGACATTGCATATTAGCATGTGTTCGTTGGTGAGGCATGAGCACCAATATGGATCCCCAGGTGAACAAAAAGTTTGAGAAGCACTGCTTTAGGACACCCAGGTCATTAAGCGTGCACACCACACTTTCTGGATAGATATCAGACTTATAGTTAGGGCTATTGTCTTTTACAGGACAGAATATAATGTTTAAGGAATATGACAGCAGTGATATAAATCCTCTAGATTAGCTGGAATAAATCCTTTACCTGTAATACCAGCTCAGCCATTTATTCTTTGACATTGTTTGGGGTTTGGGAATAGTTAATGAGATTTACCCATGCTCACTAGTAGGTAAATCGTATTCCCTGGAAATGTTTGAAGAATACACACACACTGTGTTAACATCTTTGGTATACACAGTTACGTGTGTTTTAGTAAAGTACAGTTTTGATTAAACTGATGTTGGAGTCACTATCCCCTCTTGTTCCCTCGCTGTATCCTGGGGAGCCCACCCCAGTACACTTCTTATAATTTGTTGTGTTGAAGTGACTATTATGGACAGGCAGTGGTGGAAAAACTCTCCCCCGATAGTAGTAGCTCGGGCTCAGGGCTCAGTTCAGAGTGTCCCAGCAAAACGAGGTCAATTTGTCCCAACATTGCTTTATCACTGGCCCTAATGCCACTGATACTACTTGCCCTTGGAATGCCAGGAGGGTGTGTAGCGCAGTTAGAATGTGTAACTTAGCACCTGAGCTGTAGGCAGAGATAGTGTTGGGGGTCCTAGAAGGTGACATTAGAAGGGACATAAGTCTAAAAGGGACACCCTGGAGAAAATATTCTGTTAGAGTGATCCCAAGGGGTGTAGGCATATATAATACATACCAAGGTAGTATTACTGCGTAGCCAGTTCTTCAACCAATCGCAACAAGATGATGAGACCTTAATGCAGTAATCCATTGCCCTACAGGAGATGTACAATAAAATACAGTGGCGAGACTACGAGTTCATCGGAGACTTCCCGAAAGTTCCTACAAGGCTAATTGTAGGAGATGACCTGGGTGACCATCGATTCTGCAGTGTCTACCCAGCTGCCGTAGAGAGAGAGAGAGAAGAAGAGCTTGCACCTATATTTATGAAGGCAGTGAGTATAACCCAAGCATCAGGGAGCGGTTTGTGTGAGGATTTAGATTCCTTAGAAGATGTGGTCCAGGCTCTGCGGACAGAATTTACAGAACGTTGGCTGGAAGTATCCCAGATAAAGGCAGGATGGCCCCAGGCTCCAGAAATAAACTTGCCACTCCACCGAGGGTGCAGGGTCCACTAAAAGGGGCTAATCTGGTGCGCAGGGGCCCAGAGGATTCCTCTGCTTTTTTGACAATATGGTTATTTCTCCAGAGAGTACAGTTTAATGCTGAACTGGTATTAAATTTCCAACCACTGCAGTAGTTTGGTGTCTGTGGTGTTATCACATAAACTAAAACTCATGCTTGAGGAGCAAGATCTATATGTAATCAGCTTCATTATGGAAGCTGTGTTGGAATGCCAAAAGGTACACTGTCTAGTCAATACAGAGTTGAGAAACCTCAGGCACATCATGAAGCCGGAAGATGAAAGAATGATGGCTGCTAATAACCGTGAGATGAAGATGCGAGGGCTAGTCTGGATGCTGGTCTAGCTGTAACTGTAGATAAAACATTGGCAAGAAAGGGATCACACTAGTGAGCCATCCGTCCCAAAGAGGAATGGGTGTGACTGTATAAATGTGCTAAGAGACCTAGATCATCAGCAGATGATGAGGAGTTGTGCAAAGTCTGCAAAAGAACCCCATGTCTGCACTGCCCATTGGATGCATAAAGGTGCCTCTGAGAATCCTGGTAAAGATTACGACAAGACAGGAACAAATATTAATGCTGGTCGGAGCTAGACAACAACTGAATGGGCTGCAGATCTTGATTGAACCTGCTTCCCTAGGAGAGTCACAGGTCTGCTGGTGCCCTTGCCACTGTCAAGAATGGGTTAGTGTCATGGACCATGAATTTACTATTCCTAGAATAACCCTGCTGGCTGAGGTTTATGTATCGGAGGGGGGGGAGAGGGAGCCTTTGACAAAGGTTCTTAACGCCTCAGCCAGATTGGAGGACTTGTGCCTTGGAGTTCCAGTAAAGGGAGGTCCAACAACAGAGTAGAAAGGGCGCGTGGTTATGGGCCTGATGGGGGTGGACTGCAAGACCCTAACTCCAGAGCAATGACAGTTGCTGGAAGACACCCTGTGGGAATTCCAGGAGTCATGATGAGGACTTTGGGTGTGCTACCACTCTTGAGCATGACATGGAAGACACGGTGGCCAGCATGTTAGAGTCAAAGTCCCTGGGCTGCTCTTGTGCTCTTAGTGTGAAAAAAAAGATTGAGCACTCCTATTCTGTGTGGATTCATGGAAAGTGAATGCCCAGACCACTGGGGATGCCTATCCTCTTCCGTAGATTGAAGAATCGCCATCTGTCATGCAAAGTTCTTCTTGACTCTTGACCTGGCCAGCAGATGCTGGCAGGTACTGGTGGTCGCAAAGGACAAGCCGAATACTGCCTTCATCCTCCCTATGGGAGTTCCATCAGATGTCATTTGACTTATCCAATGCTCTGGGGACATTCCAGTGGTTGATGGATCACTGTCTGGGGGACCTCAACTTTGAGTTAGTATTAATATTCCTAAACAATGTGGTAGTGTTCAGGAACTCCTTTAATGACCACCTCAGAAGCTGCGACAGGTTCTAGAACGGCTGCGGGACCATGGGCTGAAGATCAAGCCCAAAAGTGCCAACTGTTCCAACAATTAGTGCAAAAGAAGAACCTGTGGAGCCTCATTTAATTGTCTCCCCTTGGCTGGGTCCTTCCCGAGTGATGGCTAGTCTTGTGTTTTGAAACTCTTAAATGAGGCTCCATGAGTTCTTCTTTTGCATATTCATATTTTCCAGGGAGCAATGCACCTAGGATTTCACTGCATTGAGTGCTTTAACTAACAGCCGGTGGTGTTCTATTTGGCTGGTCTCCCTGAGATCAGCGATCTGTTTCTCTTATAACAATTAGAAAGAGTACCTTGGTCATATGATCAACCCGGAGAGGCTGCAGCCGCCTCCTAGCAAAGTGGAGGCTGTTCAGAAGTGGCCATAGCCATGTACACTACAATAGGTGCAGACATTCGTGGGACTGGTTTAATAAGGTTTAATAATGAGCAGCGCAAAGGGGCAGCAGGCCCTCTAAAACCTGATTACCACTTTGATAGTAAGACAATACCTTTTTATTATATTCTAATAGAACATTTATGAAACAAACATGAGCCCCACTATTACATCCAGCTGTAAGTAATACCACTGTGTATATATTGTTCACTAGCCAGTGCAGACTGTGACAATCAGGCCAAGATGTCACTGTTTTTTAAGTTTAACTACCAGTCTGTGCTGTTGTTAAGTGGGACAAACCTGATAGTTTGAACATATGGCCTGAAGGACTGAGAAAATTGACGCCATCCACGTAGAGCATCTATCTTCTGGGACCACCCAACTACTGTGGAAGGCAACTACACTTTTCTTTGAGTTCTGTTGAGAGTGGAGAGATTAGCTAAGACCGCTTAGGAGCTGTATCAAACCCAGTTGTGGAGAAAAGGGACCACCATCTCTGTTACAGAATGTCGACGAGGGGTCCCCTCATTCAATATTAGTTACTAGCTGTCCATCTAAAGGAGACCAGTAAGTGTGCATGCTAAATGTTTTGGGGCTGATATAAGACCTCTAGTTAGGGCTATTGTCTGTGACCGGCTGCAATATAACAAAGAGGTCAGTGCAGTCTCAAAACACTGGAATAGCCAGATATCCTGTTGCTAAGGAGTTCCACCTAGTGGAGAGATCACCAAACCACCGTGATACATAGCCCCTTAAGTCTCATTCAGTTGTGAGTATTGGGACACAAATAGGGAAATACAAGGGTGGCCTCTTTTGCGTCTAAGTGAGTTGCATTTAAAAAATTTAATTATTTAAATTTTTTAGGGGCCAGTGTATCTCCTTAAGCTCAGTGATTGTTGTGTTTTTCTGGTCAACTATTCATTGGTCCCGTTAGCCAGAATCCTACTCCACACTGATGAGGGGCAATACCCCGAAATAGCAGTCTATGGATGGATGCCTGGTTTAGCATTTCCCTTGACATGTCACAATACTTGCAACTGAGTTAGAAATAAAAATCAACTTGCAATTGAGTGGGAATTGAGGGGACATGGATCAGAGAAGTTTGGTGATCTCCTCACTAGGAGGCACCCCTTAGCAACGGGTTTCCTTCCCAGCAGGGATATCTGGCTATTCGCTTGTTTTAGGCTCGTAACTGAGGCTCCACGGACCCCATTTTTTGCATATTAAAAATTTTTAGGGGGTAATGTATCAGTGAAGACTCTTGAAGAAGTAATCCATTGATTTTTGTTCCTGTCTTTTAGGGGATTAATTAAGGTATATGGCAGTTGCCTATACGAGCCCACTAATAGGTGAAGTCACAATGTGTGTATTCTTAGAACATATTTCTGAAGAACACGCTGTGTAGCACAGCACAGGAGCTTTAATTTTGAGTTATCTGAGTTTTAGGCACCTTTGGTATACGCAATTGCGTGTTTCAGTAAAGTTCAGTTTTGGTTAAAGCAGTGTTGGAGTTCCTTTCCTCATTCGTAACTTCGTTGTATTCTGGGGAGCCCACCCCGGTACACGGCTTACGCTTCCATCAGTTATGTGCAGCACTTAAGTGGTGTAAAAGCTTTGATGGCAGCATTGTTACACTGAAGCAAAAGGGCACATGGTCATTATCCCAGCACTGATGCTACTTATGGGCCATTCCATCTAAACTGAGCCTTTCCACCATTTTTAAAAATTATTAATTTTATAACTTTACCCTCACTGATTAAAAGTTAAATCTACATATTTTTGATAGGTCATGACAGATATCTGAAGAAAAAAAAATGTAACCTGTTTTTGGGGTGTCTAAAGAGCATGACTCCACTACTCACTGTAATAGTTATTTTACTATGGTTTATTGGTCTGCGATTTGGAAGGAAAGTAGACTGAACATTGTTATAACATCTACATATTTTATCTAACTGGAAATTTTATTACTTTCTGTATTATAATTTACTAAACAACCCCATCTTGTAACACCCGTAACAAAATAGATACAAAAGTTTAAGCTGTTAGGCTAGTTATTGGCTGGATGTTTTTATTTAACATAATCACCATTCTTTTCAGCAGTGGTAATTTATAATTTTTAAAGCAAAATGTGATGGCTTTGCGCCACAACATTTTCATTCAAACCTAGCAAAATAAAACAAAAAAATCCTAAGGCTTCGCTTGTGAAAAATTATATGATAAATTGATGGTTACGCTTGCTAAGTTAAAATTTTAGGTTTCACCCTGAAGTTGGCACCTTAAGTGTTTAAAACTAGTTTAACTCTACTTTAACTTTTTTTTTTTATTGGTTTTAATTAAGTTTCAAAATGCAAAATGTAACACAGGACCTTAAAGAGATTATCCTGCGCTACAAAAACATGGCCACTTTCTTCTAGTGACAACATCGTTTTCAGTTCATGTGTGGTTTGCAATTAAGCTCCATTCACTTTAAGGGTACAAACACACTGGGCTGATCCGCAGCAGCTTCCCCCCCCCCCCCCGGAGGAAGCCGAAGCCGGGAGCAGGTGAAGTATAGGCTCCGGCGGCGGGGGGTTAACTGGGCGGCCTGCCGACATTCTCCCAGTGGGATGTACATCCTGCTGCGATAGGGCTGGGCGGTATACCATCTCTGGCGTCGGTTAACCGACCTCAACTTCGCCAGGACGGTATCTGCGGTATTTTCACTATCTCCTCGTCTGATCCCTGAGCGCTGCACATGTTGGAGGATGTCTCATATGTGCTGTCCATGCAGGGACGCACAGACAGCACATGGGAGACTTGCACTGTATGTCTGAGCGCCCCTCTTCCCCCCACCCTAATCCCCCGCCTGTCGTGTCAGAGCGCCCTCCCGCCTGCCTGTCCGTGTCAGCGGGCTCCAACCTGTCTGGCGTGTCAGACCGCCTCCCTGCCCATCCCAGCGGCCCCCAACTGCCCGGTTTGACAGACCGCCTGCCCGCCCGTCCCAGCGGCCCCCAACTGCCCAGTGTGACAGGCTGCCTCCCCGCCTGTCCCAGCGGCCCCCAACTGCTCGGTGTGACAGACCGCCTGCCCGCCCGTCCCAGCGGCCCCCAACTGCCCAGTGTGACAGGCCGCCTCCCCGCCTGTCCCAGCGGCCCCCAACTGCCCGGTGTGACAGAGCGCCTGCCTGCCCGTCCCAACGGCCCCCAACTGCCCGGTGTGACAGACCGCCTGCTGGCCCGTCCCAGCGGCCCCCAAGTGCCCGGTGTGACAGACAGCCTCCCCGTCCGTCCCAGCGGCCCCCAACTGCCCGGTGTGACAGACCGCCTGCTCGCCCGTCCCATTGGCCCCCAACTGCCCGGTGTGACAGACCGCCTCCCCGCCCGTCCCAGCGGCCCCCAACTGCCCGGTGTGACAGACCGCCTGCCCGCCCGTGCCAGCGGCCCCCAACTGCCCAGTGTGACAGACCGCCTGCACGCACGTTGCAGGGGCCCCCTGAACTGGCGGGAATGTGAGACCGCCCCCCCCCCCCCCCCCCCCCCGCCTGCCTGTTGATCCTAGCAGCCCCCCAACTGCCCGGTGTGTGAGAGTGGCAACCAACCCACCCGCCTGACATCAAAAACGCTGAGGCTCGGCTGGCATCTTAGCAAAGAATGCAAAGGTGGCCAGATATTTAAAGGGGACATGTAACTATATAGATGATTAGATTAGATTAGACAGACAGACATACAGACAGATAGATAGATAATAGGAGAGAGGGAGAGATAGATACGAGATAGATAAATAATAGAGATAGATAGATACGAGATAGATAATGATAGATAGATAGATAATAGGAGAGAGAGATAGATAGAAGATAGATAGATAATAGGAGGGAGGGAGAGATAGATAAATAATAGGAGAGAGAGATAGATAGGAGATAGATAATGATAGACAGATAGGAGATAAACAGATAGATAGGAGATAGATAGATAGATAGATAGATAGATAGATAGATAGATAGATACAGTAGATAATAGGAGATAGATAATAGGAGAGATAGATAGAGAGATAGATAGATAGAAGGTAGATGATAGATAGATATCTTCAAAGTGTGTCAGAGCGCAGTGCCATCTACAGCCCCCCTATAATGTGTTACTCATAGTGTCCCCATAACAGTGCCTTTGTACTGTCACCTATATATAATATACTCTTTACCCATCATTTATACTGTATATTCCTGCACTGTCATCTGTATATACTATATACCCATCATATATGCTCTGTGTCCTGTAGTGTGTACGTAGCTGTATACACGTCCTGTAGTGTGTATGTAGCTGTATAACTGCGTGTATACACGTCCTGTTGTTTGTACGTAGCTGTATACCTGCGTATACATGTCCTGTAGTGTGTACGTAGCTGTATACCTGCGTATACATGTCCTGTAGTGTGTACGTAGCTGTATATCTGTGTGTATACACGTCCTGTAGTGTGTACGTAGCTGTATACCTATATATACACGTCCTGTAGTGTGTACGTAGCTGTATACACGTCCTGTAGTGTGTACGTAGCTGTATACCTGTGTGTATACACGTCCTGTAGTGTATACATAGCTTGGGTTGTTGCTCATTGAGTTACTTTTTTTTTACTTTATTGAAACAAAATATCCCCAGTTCGGCACGGCCAAGTGGGTGTGGCTTGTAAATGGGACATGTCATAATTATCGTTCAATTATTGTTACCGCAGCTACTTATGCGATAAACCGTGATATTGATTTAGGCCAATATCGCCCAGCCCTACGCTGCGAGTTTGTCTGCCATAGAGGGTACAGGGCACAGATCCGCAGCGGATTTTGCTGCGTATTTGCAGCGAGAAATCCGCAGTAAGAAATCCACTGCGGATCAGCCCAGTGTGTTAGTACCCTAATAGAAATGAGTAGCAAATCCCCACCCAAACTGGAGAAAAGAGTGGTGTGGTCTCTGGAAGAAAGTGGCCATGTTTTTGTAGACAACTGTGGACAATTCCTTTAACCCCTTAACGACATCGGGCGTAAATTTACGCCCTGATGCCGGTAAGGGAGTTCAGAGCGGGGCCACGCGGCGACCCTGCTCTGAACCGCGGCGGTCCCGGGTGCCGCGTGTAGCCCGGGACCGTAGGTATTAGCGGGCACGGTCCGATCGCCGTGCCCGCTAATACAGTAATCAGATGCAGCTGTCAAACATGACAGCTGCATCCGATTACCGGATTCAGCCGTTCCCTGGTGTCTAGTGGAGGAGATCGCTCCTCCGGGATGTTATCCCGGAGGAGCGATCTCCGTTTCTGAAGCCGGCCGGGGACCGCTCCAAGATGGCGCCGTCCCCGGCTCGGCACTCGTTTACTTCCGGCTGCAGCAGCCGGAAGTAAACGAGTGCCTATCTCATGGATCTCTGCAGCATATCTATGCTGCAGAGATCTCTATGAGAGATCAAAGCACTTATACTAGAAGTCCCCTAGGGAGGCTTCTAGTATAAGTGTTAAAGTAAAAAAAAAAGTGTTGTTAATAGTAAAAAGCCCCCTCCCCTAATAAAAGTCTGAATCACCCCCCTTTTCCCAGGTTATAAATAAAAGTAAATAAATAAATAAATAAACAAACATGTTTGCTATCGCCGCGTGCGTAATCGCCCAAACTATTAATCACATTCCTGATCTCGCACGGTAAACGGCGTCAGCGTAAAAAAATCCCAAAGTGCAAAATTGCGCATTTTTGGTCGCATCAAATCCAGAAAAATTGTAATAAAAAGCTATCAAAAAGTCGTATATGCGCAATCAAGGTACCGATAGAAAGATCACATCATGGCGCAAAAAATGACAGCTCACACAGCCCCATAGACCAAAGGATAAAAGCGCTATAACCCTGGGAATGGAGCGATTTTAAGTGACGTATATTTGTTGACAATGGTTTAAATTTTTTACAGGCCATCAGATACAATATAAGTTATACATATTACATATCGTTTTAATCGTAACGACTTGAGGAACATATATAATAAGTCAGTTTTACCCCAGGGCGAATGGCGTAAAAACACATTTCCCCCAAATAAACAAAATGCTTTTTTTTTTTCAATTTCACCACACTTTGAATTTTTTTCTGGTTTCGCAGTGTACTTTATGCAAAAATTCAGCCTGTCATTGCAAAGTACAATTAGTGACGCAAAAAATAAGGGCTCATGTGGGTTTCTAGGTGGAAAAATGCAAGTGCTATGGCCAATCGAAATTGGCTCTGTCCTTAAAGGGTTAAAAGTGTAATAAACAGTAAATAAACTTTATATTGGTCCGACGCATGAAATATCTTTCAGCCCTCAGCAATTCGGCTATAGATAAATTTAATCTAATATGGAGCCCATGGGACTTGACCCACAACACACAGGAGTCACTGGAATGAGATTTTCCTTCCCCCCCCCCCTCTCTCCCCCAGCCCTTTTTCCTTTCCTATTGTGTCTTCCCTATGTTTGAAGTTTTCATGTCCAATGTTTTACGTATTTCTGTTTGTATGTGAAAAACAGTTTTTTTTCCTAGTTTCAAGTTGCTTACTATATGGGTTACTGCATAGTAGTCCGGGATATCTATAGGCACTGTATTCTTCTATCAGGATTCCCCCTATAATTCTGCCTTCTTACAGTGGGACTGATGCAAGGGAGTTGGTGTGCATGTTTCTCACTTGTTTATATTAGGGGACGCGGAAACCTGCATTTCTGTTTATTATGGGCGGATACACTGCTGAACTGTTGTATGAGACTTTTGACTGTATCATACATCTGCCATGCTTGATCTCGGGACTAATGTGTGTAATGTGTGTGTTTTTTGTTTTTCTTTGGTTGTTGTAAACCTTAAAAAACAGTTTAAAAAAACAAAAAACTTTATATTGACCATAAAATTGTTAGAATTGAAAGTCATAAAAATACAACACGACTCTTCTCTCCAGTTCAGGTGCGGTTTGCAATTAAGCTCCATTCACTTCAATGGAACTGAGCAGCAAAACCCGCCCAAGCTGGAGACAAAAGTGGGGCTGTCTCTGGAAGAAAGTGGCCTTGTTTTTGTAGCGCCGGATAACACCTTTAACTAAGGGATGTTTAGTTTTCCGTGCATGAAAAAGTTCCATTTTATTAGTGATTGACTAATCTAATGGTGGTTTTACACGGAGCGATAATTCGCCTGGTCGCAGGATTAACGATTTTGAATAAACAATGTTTTTTTTATAACGATCAGCGTTTCGACGGAGCGATACATCGTACGGAAAAATCACTATGTGATCGTTTAAGCCTATCTCACACAAAGGTGAAATCGTTGAAAGACTGTTTGCACTGAGCGATCTGCGAAGTTTTTGCAAACGATCAACGATGATTTGAGAACATGTTGAAGGATCAAAATGAACGATTTCTCGCTCGTCGCTTAATCGTTCGCGGCGTTTACGTGTACGATTATCGTTCGAATTCGAGTATTGTGCAAATTCGAACGATAAATCGTTCCGTGTAAAACCACCATAAGAGTCTGGGAGTGGCGGGAAGTTTCCATGTTTTTGCTATAGTAACCTAGCTGCCAATATTACATAACTGACCACTATTCCTGCTGGCGAGTTAATACCTGTGCGATTGAGAAAACACACAGCTAAAGCCGGGTCAGGGTCTAAACTCTTTTTGGCTATGGCTGATGTAATGTCATAGATGTCTTACCAAAAGGAGTATATAACTGGACAGAACCACCACATGTGACAGTAAGTACCTTTTTAGGTCACAACTTTGGAGATGTGAGATCGTTTGAGACATCTCCCAATGTTTAATCCCTTTAGACAAATGTTTAGTCCATCCACATGCTTCTCCCCATTCGATTACTGTATAAGTTTATGTTCACACAACGTTTTTTCAGCTCCATTTAAAATGACTTCCATTATTTTGAGTCTAAAATAACAGACGACATTTAGCAGCCTGGCCTCACCTTAGTGCAATGACTGGTGTTCAGGGCTGTGGAGTCGGTAAGCCGCAACTCCAACTCCTGAATTTTATCAGGACCGACTCCAACTCCCGACTCTGACTCCTGCTCCTTCATAAATGGCCGGTCATATACCAGGGGAGTTATTTATAACACTGGCTCAGCAGCTTCTCCCTAATGTCCTACATGTTCCTGGGGGGACTTGTGAGTGAATAAAGAAATACTGTATATAAAGCAGATTTTCCTGTGTGTGCAGTGGATGCAGCCAGTCTCCAGCCTCCATGTCCTGAACTACTCACATCTAGACTAGATGGAGCAGGTGGTCTTTTCCTGCTGACAGTCTTCTATGTTTCTAACTAAATAATTACCATACACTGCTAACAATGCCAGATCCCTGTAACATAGATGTCAGCCATAGTGATATACAGGGGGTCACACATGGTAATATAGAGAGGGGATCACACATAGTGATATAGAGAGGGGTCACACATAGTGATATAGAGGTCACACAGTGATATAGAAGGTCACTGTGGGGGCACGCTATAGCACACACACACACACACACACAGCCTGCTGCAGCCATAGCATACACACACCCACACAGCCTGCTGCAGCTATAGCACACACACACACAGCCTGCAGCAGCCATAGCACACACACACACAGCTTGCTGCAGCCATTGCGCACACCACACACACACACACTCGGCTTGCTGTGGCCATAGCACACATACACACAGCCTGCTGCAGCCATAGCACACACAGAGAACAGCACATATCTCCCCCCACACAATGGACAAGCTCAGAAACAAACTGCCAAATAGTGACTGACAACTTTTCCGTGACCACCCTTATGTAATAGGTCCAGTGTCCTATTTGAATGTTGCTCATAATAAATATTCATGAGCAAAACTTTTAAAATTATATCAAAATTCAACTCTACATTTTTTTAAGATTTTTTTTAAAGCTGGAGTCGGTACATTTTTTTCCGACTCCAGCCAAAACTAGCTCCGACTCCACAGCCCTGCTGGTGTTTGCACATTATTTTAGTTTGGGGTTACTAATTGCCCTTTGGGTGCGGCTTAATTGAAAAGTCCATTGAATTTAATAGTAAGGCTGGGTTCACACTACGTATATTTCAGTCAGTATTGTGGTCCTTATATTGCAACCAAAACCAGGAGTGGATTAAAAACACAGAAAGGCTCTGTCCACACAATGTTGAAATTGAGTGGATGGCTGCCATTTAATGGCAAATATTTGCTGTTATTTTAAAACAACGGCTGTTATATTGAATTAATGGCAGTTATTTACTATTATATGGCGGCCATCCACTCAATTTCACCATTGTGTGGACAGAGCCTTTCTGTGTTTTTAATCCACTCCTGGTTTTGGTTCCAATATGAAGACCACAATACTGACTGAAATATACGTAGTGTGAACCCAGCCTAAAAATGGAGAAAGAATGGTGACAAAAGAAACTGTGTGTGAACTACTAAAAAAATGTCCACTGTTTGCAAAAGACGTACGAAAATAATGATTATGTTCATTATTTTGACGCCTGTGGCAAAAACGTCCGTTATTCAATACGCTGTGAGCATTGGATGTCAGTCTTCCCATTGACTTCAATGCATTGCCATTGCAGTCAGTTAAATCTCGGCAAATACTGACTTTTTTTTTTATATGAAAATCGGCCGCCTTTTCAATATTTTTGACGTTGTGTGAACATAGCCTATGAGTGATGTAATTCTAATTCCCATTTATTACAGTAAGAAAGTTTATCCTCGTTATTAATCGTCATAAGTGCACCATAGAATTTAGGGATCCTTATGACATTTTTTTTTTATCCTTCTGGCCCAGTAAATGGATTTTGTATTGCCTTAACGGTAACAATTTCAAGTTATAATAAACTTCTAAATTAAAAATGTAAAAAAAATTTTTTCCCACTCCTAAATATTTTAAAAACATATAAAAGGCTTAAATGTGTCTAAAATTTAGAGTTTTACCTTTATAAATCACAGGCGACGGAAAACTTTTGTACTGTGTAACACCCGTAACATTTCATGTAAAACCCGTAACAGCCTAATTATATTTTTTGAATGGAAAATTTTAATTATAAATATTAGATATTTTTTTTAATGTAATATGTGAGCGGAAAGCGGCGGCCGGGCAGTGAGTCAGTCCCGGGATAGTTTGAAGTTCCTTCGGATCCTGGGAGAAGGAGGAGGGGGCATGATGTCGCACAGAAGCCCTTGTATGAGGAGCCACTCCGCCTCCTGCGCCCGGCGGCAGAGATGAGATAGGGATAGCTCTGGCACTACTCCCCCATCATCTGCTCATAATGGGAGTAGTAGTACAGAGCACCTGTGGTGGTGGTGGCGGCGGAGGAATGGGGCGTTCTGTTTGGTGATGGGGGATAAAAAATACAGATCTTGGATTAAAGGGGTACTCCAGCGGGGGGGGGGGGGGTGTTAGGGGGGTCATTTTCTTTGCTCGGACCAGGGAAAAGATGGCTAAGGGAAACAACGACCACTCACCTCCCCGGTTCCAGCGGCGGGTCCCGCATCGCAGTGCTCCGGTCTCCGGTTCCCGCCCTCTTCCGGTTGTCTGACGCAGGCCCAAGACGTGACGTCTCAGGTCCCCTCAGCCAGTCAGTGACGGAGGCGGGATCCGTTTCAAGTCCGCTCAGATCCCCCCTCTGTCACTGACTGGCTGAGCAGACCTTAGACGTATCGTCTCGGGCCCGCGTCAGACAGCTCAGCCACCTCCTCCCCAGTCCCAGGAAAAAAATTGCACCCCCCTCCCGCTGGAGTACCCCTTTTAAAGCAGCTATCTGACGGTACAAGCGTTTTGGGGGGGGACAGATTGTGGGTACAGAGTCGCTTTAAAGACATTAGTAAATCTTATAATGTGGTCAATAAAAGGATACATGTTTGTTTTTTATTTTACTAGACCTTTCAGGAATGAACTCCAGTATGCCATTGCATGTACCATGCATATGGAGGCTAAAAAGAACACATTGGGAGCTCTCTTGATTTGCATGGTACCTGCCAGGGAAGAAGTGATGCATAAAGGGACTGAGCCAAAAGGCACAAAGAAAAATTGTGCTATCTGGCTAATACACTAGGCTCTTTGTTATCTGTCTGATGTATTTATGAGAGCACTCCCCTAGTGAGCTCACAAATTAGTATTAAAAATAAAACTAGATGGCACTTATCTTATTATTATTTTTTTTACATAGGTTTAGCCTAAGTGAGAAATTTGAGATTAAAATTGAGAATCAAATCACCATGAAGATAAAATAATTGACATTTTAATTTTTTTTGCAATTACCCAGCCCTAAATGAATGTACAGTATGGTATTTTACGTTTGTGTGTTTCATATACTCTTTGCTTTAGGAAGCCTTTATGGATCACCCACTGCAGACAATTTCTTATACAGCTGACATTGGCAATATAGTGGTAATAATGGTGCAGAAGAAATCACCACATAGTCCAGATCAACTGTCTTTACAGAAGAGGCCACATAAAATGCTATGCCATGTCTTCCAGTCATTTGATGTGAGTCCCTGTTACTGACAGTAATTCAGAACTTTGCTGTGGATTGTCAAAATGTAATGTGCTGAAACTGACTAGTTCTAAAAAGGTGTAAACATAAGGCCCTATTACACACACAGATTTATCTGACATATTCTTTAAGTCAAAGCCAGGAATGGATTTGAAAATTTAGAAATCTCAATCATTCCTTTTATTACCTTTTCCCTGTTTTATAGTCTTTTTCTGGCTATGGCAGCAATGATTTGTCAGATAAATCTGTGTGTTTATTAGGGCCTTTAGGCTAGTCAGTTGAAGAGTGCACCAGTTTTTTTAATATGGCTTATTGTGAAAAATTAAGTTTATGTAAACCTTGTAGATGCTACAGGACTTGCATGAGCACCACAGCCCCTTCCAACAGCTGGTAAAGTGGCACTATTAGCAGGTTCTTCCCAGAGAATGCTAATATACCGCAGTAGCAGAGGCCCTTTGTAGTACATAGATGTGAATTACGTTCCTCTGCTCCACCGCATTGTTTATTAAATCACTAATTGCTCTTATGCAAATTAGTTGCTTAAGAGCATGTGGGGCGTTCCCACCTGCCCCAAGCACCACCGTGGCCCTATCCCGTCCCTCCCACTATGCATATTTATATATGCATAGTGGGCTCTATGTACGGCCGCTGTGCAGGTAAGCTGTCCCGTTGGCCGCCGCAGATCCTCCCAGAGGTCAATCGAGATGAGAGTTTAGGTGTATGCTTGTCTGTGAATATGTGTGGTTAAGGTGATTTTTTTTTTTTTTGCAAATTGTATGAATGAGAGTGAGTGGTAGTGAGTTCTTGTTGAGAGAGTGTGCATGATGAGAGTGTGGATGATGGGCAGGAGCCTTGTGTGCATGATGGGTCTACACAATGCTCACTCCCATCATCCTCACCATGCACACTCCCATCATCCACAGCATGCACACTCCCATCATCAGCATTATCTCAACAGGCACACACAACTACTCTCTCTCTCATTCATACAATTTGCAAAAAAACCTATCACTTCAACCACACACATTCATAGGCGAACATAGACTTATACTTATGTTGTGATTGACCTCCGGGAGGATCGTCGCAGGTCTGGAGGAATCGCGTCTCTGACGGGACAGCTTCCCTGCGCAGCTGCTGTACATAGAGCCCACTATGCACATATGAGTATGCATAGTGGGAGGGACGGGAGGGGGCGGGCTGGGTGAGGCGTGGTGGTGCTCGCGGCCTGCCGGCAACGTCCCAAATGCTCTTAAGTAACTAATTTGCATAAGAACAATTAGCGATTTAATAATCAATGCGGGGGGAGCAGAGGAACCTACATTGATCTACTACTGAGGTCCTCTGCTACTGCAGCATATCAGCAGGTTCTCTGGGAAGCCGCTTTAAATGTGGTTGTGGGCTAGTCAGATTTAAAAAAATTTAATATTGATGGTCTATCCTGTGGATACTTCAAGCGACTCTGTACCCACAATCTCAGCCCCCCCCCCCCCTTCCCAAACCGCTTGTACCTTCAGATAGCTGCATTTAATCCAAGATCTGTTCTGGGGTCCGTTCGTCAGGTGATGCAGTTATTGTCCTAAAAAACAACTTACAGCCTCGTGCCCAAAAGGAGTATCTGTGCCCTAACTTTGCACCGTCATCATTAGGAATGCCATTGGAACATTTACTCCTGTCTGAACATTGCACAGGTTCATTAACGATCCAGCCCATGTGCCGGGCTTACACAGGTGGGGAATAGGAGACAATCTGCCAGGAGCATTCCTGATGATGAGGAGGGCAGGGAGGAGGGACAGAGAAGTTGTGCCAGCCTAATGCATAGACAATCTAGGCCACGCCCATTGGGCACGGGGCTGCAAGTTTAAAAGTTGTTTTTTAGACCAATAACTGCATCACCTGCCGAACGGACCCTAGGATAGATCCTGGATTAAAAGCGGCTATCCGAAGGTACAAGCGCTTTGGGGGGTCAGATTGTGGGTACAGAGTCGCTTTCAAGAGGTATGACTTGACAAATTTGTTGACTACTTTAGGCTCAGCTCATTGCCCAGGCTATTGGTCAAGCTTTTAGTTTGGCTTACCAGAACTTCCTCCGCTCTGAAGGTTTGCAACCTGAACAACAAGAGAGTACACTTGTGACGGAACAACTATACAATGCAGACCTTGCCCACTTCACAAAGAAAGAAAACATTAGGAAGGTAAGTTTCTACTAAATAATAAAATGTAACTAAAGTCCAAACAATAAAACAAAAGGATAATTCTGCTGTTTTGACAGCAGCTTTATTGCTGCGGATCTTTTCAGATATTTATTGCTGCTGATCTTTTCTTTTTCTTTAAAGGGGTAGTTCAGCAAAAAAAAAAAAAAAATCTTTTATATCAACTGATGCCAGAGATTTGTAATTTACTTCTATTAGAAAATATCTGCTATAGTCTTCTAGTACTTTCAGCTGCTGCATGTCCTGCAGGAAGTGGTGTATTTTTGTCCAGTGCGGAGAGCAGGAGAGGTTTTCTATGTGGATTTGCTAATGCTCTCTGCAGTTCCTATAATGGAAGAGGTGACATCAGAGAGCATTTTGCCAGAGTGGAAAGAATACACCGCTTCCTGCAGGACACACAGCAGCCGATAAGTACTGGAAGACTGGAGATTAATAGAAGTAAATTACAAATCTCTGGCACTTTCTGACACCAGTTGATTAGATAGATAGATAGATAGATAGATAGATAGATAGATAGATAGATAGATAGATAGATCTTCCCTGCTCATTCCTTCATACTCCCTGCAGTCTCTGTCAGCCCTTGTGTTTCCCATCCTCTCCATTACTGTACAGTAACCTATAATATCACATATTCTGCTGTTTCTAATTGTTTGTTTCATTTGTTTTAAATGTTATTCAAAATAATTAAAACAAAATTCATTATTTTTGGGGTGTGGAACCAATTGTCTGCATTTGAATTATTTCTTATGGGAAAATTTGCCTTGGTTTGAGAATGATTTGGATTACAAGCATGGTCCCAAAACAAATTATGCTCGTAATCCAAAGCACCAGTGTATATTTTATTTTATTTTTTGCTGAACGTCCCCTTTAGGCTGGGTTCACACTACGTATATTTCAGTTAGTATTGTGGTCTTCATATTGCAACCAAAACCAGGAGTGGATTGAAAACACAGAAAGGATCTGTTGACACATTGTTGAAATTGAGTGGATGGCCGCCATTTAATGGCAAATATTTGCTGTTATTTTAAAACAACGGCTGTTGTATTGAAATAATGGCAGTTATTTACTGTTATATGGCGGCCATCCACTCAATTTCACCATTGTGTGAACAGATCCTTTCTGTATTTTTAATCCACTTCTGGTTTTGTTTGCAATATGAGGACCACAATACTGACTGAAATATACGTAGTGTGAACCCAGCCTTAAAGTGAATGTACCACTTTAACTACCTAATTAAGACTTCCATGTTACCTGATATGGAGAAGTCAGTTAAAGTGACTCTGTACCCACAATCTGACCCCTCCAAACCGCTTGTACTTTCAGATAGGTGCTTTTTTAATCCAAGATCTTTCCTGGGGTCCGTTCGGCAAGTGATGCAGTTATTGTCCTAAAAAACAACTTTTAAACTTGCAGCCCCGTGCCAAACAGCCGTGGACTAGATTGTGTATGCATTAGGCTGGCACAACCTCTCTGTCTCTCCTCCCCGTCCTCCTCATCATTAGGAATGCTCCTGGCAGATTGTCTCCTGTTCATCAGCTGTGTGAACACTGCACATTGGCTGGATTGTTAAGGCACCTGTGTAGTTTTCACTGCAGAGGAATAGAAAAAGGGTGAAAAGGGCCGGGAGGAGGGATGGAGGGGTGGTGCAAAGTTAGGGCACAGATACTCCAAGCCATGGTCGTTTGACACAGGGCTGCAAGTTTAAAAGTTGTTTTTTAGGACAGTAACTGCATCACCTGCCGAACAGACCCCAGGACAGATCTTTGATTAAAAGCAGCTATCTGAAGGTACAAGTGGTTTGGGGTGGGCAGATTGTGTGTATAGAGTCGCTTTAATAGCTGCAAAGGTGTTAACAAAAAACAAGTAACCAAGTGGATACTTTGATCAGGCAACAGTTTCTGTGAAATACCACAAATCGACTCAACAGACAATGTATTTGACTGATTTAGAATAATAATAATACTATTATTATTCTAAAAAAAATTTAATAATATACCGTATTTTCCAGCGTATAAGACAACTTTTTAACTCCAAAGAATCTTGTCAGGAGTCGTCTTATACGCCGGGTATGGTCGCCCCATACGGTGGGGGGGCTAAAAAATGGCCCGCATCCCTATCGTATGGGGCGACCATTTAAAAACAACAAACAGTTAACTCACCTGGGCCCGTTCCCGCCTCCACGCGTCGTCTTCTCCGCTCTCGTTTCCGACGCAGCCAGTGTAACGTACACTGACTGTGCCGGGGATGCCCGAAGCTCTCCTGAGCAGCCGAGTGTCTAATTGCGCTGAGGTTGGGAATGGGCCCAGGTGAGTTAACTGTTTGTTGTTTTATTAATTTAGCTGCAGTTGACCCCGGCCTGACCGCAGCAGGACTGCAGTCAGGCAGTGGTTTACATAGAAACTTTTACTCTCCAGTTAAAAAGTGACAGAGGAGCTTTTCCAAGCTCCTGATCTGCTGCAAGCTGGAATACCTCCCGTTTCACATATTTCTCCTGTAAACATTTTTTTTTTTTTTTTTTTTTAGATGTTATAATTCACATAACATTTCTAAGTTGAATAAAGTTTGTTTGTGGTGCGTTCACACCTACAGGATCTGCAGCTGATTTTCTGCAGCAGATTTCATTTAAATAACTGAACACAGCATCAAATCTGCTGCAGATCTGCTGCAGATCCTGTAGGTGTGAACGCATAATCTGTATTTTGTATATTTTAGAGTGCTGCTATTTCATTTAAAGTAATAATCTGAAGACAATTGTTTTCAAATCAACTGGTATCAGAAAGTTTATAAAGATTTGTAATTACTTCTATTTAAAAAAAAAGTGTTCCAGTCAACTGCTGTATGTATTTCAGGAAGTGGTGTATTATTTGTCGCTTGACATCGTGCTCTCTGCTGCCACCTCTATCTGTAACAGAGACTGTCCAGAGCAGGAGAGGTTTTCTGTGGGGATTTGCTACAGCTCTGGACAGTTCCTGTCATGAACAGAGATGGCAGCAGAGAGTACTGTGTTAAATTTAAAAGACAACACTACTTTCTGCAAGACATACAGCAACTGATAAGTATTGTAAGACTTGAGTTTTGTAAATAGAAGTAATTTACTAATCTGTGTACCTTTACGACACCAGCAGTACTTCCTCTGCAGTACACTTTTAATTCACAGGGACGCATTACACAGCGCAATATTCCAGATAAGCGCGCTCGCTTACTGGGCCTATTACATGGCTCAATAATTGTGCAGTCCTTGACTTAAAATGACACTGTCACCCCCTATTTGCATTTTGACTGCTCTCCACAGGTGTAAAGGGTAAATGTTACAGCTTTCATTACTTATTTTATATCACAGCTCGTGGTGCTTGTTCTGGTAAAAAGTCATTTTTATCACCAGTGGATTGGTATATGTGGGCGGGGCCTCACGGCCTATGACGCCATCACATATGCCCCGCCCCCTCAGTGGTCATTGGCGTGGGACAATCTAGAGGGGTGGGGCCTAGAGATTTAGGCTGGCCCTTCCAATGGCTGCTGAGGGGGTGGGGCCTATATAGAGATGATGGCACGGATTGGGGCGTGGCACATAGGCCGCTAGGCCCCACTCACACATACTAATCCCCCGGTGATAAAAAAGACTTTTTACCAGAACAAACACCATGAGTTGTGATATAAAATAAGTAATGAAAGCTGTAACATTTACCCTTTACACCTGTGGAGAGCAGTCAAAATGCATAAAGGTGGGTGACAGTGTCACTTTAAAGAGGTTGCCCCGGCAAAATTAACTTGTCCTCTATTTACAGTATAGGGGACAAGTAAGAGATCACAGGGGGTCCGACTACCTACCGATCTCAATATCAGGCCCCTGACTTCTTTGTTATAAATACAGCCTTTGTAATGGCACGTGACCAGCGGCTCTATTAATTCCTATGGAGACGCCGGAAAGAGCAGAGTAAGCTGCTACATAGGAATGAATGGAGCTGCGGGTCACATGCCATACCCATGGCTGTATTTATAACAAAGAAGCCAGGGGCCTGATATGAATATCTGTGGGGAGTATGGAGGTCGGACCCCCACAATCTCTTTAAGTGTAAAATAATAAACTTTATACATGCCTATCCACACTACCTGGTGGTGTTCTAGCTTCTGCCTGCTCCTTGCAGCTGCCACTGGAATTTCTTAGCCAGTCTCTGAGGCCAATCACTGGCCAAAACTGGCCAGTGCCATGGCCAGTGAATGGCTGAGCGGCCTACCACTTTGGAGACCAGCTCAGAAGTTCCAGCAGCAGCTGCAGGCAAAAGCAAAAAGAGCATCGGGGAGTGTGGACAGCTATGTATTAAATTTTTTTGTTTTTTTTTACATATTCATCAGCCATCAGCTCTACAACATTATTACTTGGCGCAGTCAGTTGCCAATGATTTTTCCAACGATCAAAGAAATTGATTGTTTCTTTGGCTGATTGTTGTCTTTAATAAAGGACAAATAATCTACCAAATCGGCCTGATTGTGCAGATTATAGCTCCATAATAATTTTTTAATATTTGTTCCTCTACCAACAGGTTTACATCCAGAAAGAGAGAGGGGAAATGTTGGGTGTGGCTGTGGTGGAGTCAGGATGGGGATCCTTGCTCCCTACTGTTGTCATTGCCAATTTAATGCATGGAGGACCAGCAGAGCGAAGTGGAGAACTGAGCATTGGGGATCACGTAACCAATGTTAACAGCACAAGTTTGGTCGGTCTTCCTTTTTCTACATGTCAGGGATTGATCCGGGTAAGGATATAATGGGGGTTGTCTGGTGCCTTTAAAGTGTACCTATCATTCTATGACTGTGGCAGATTACGCTTTAAAAAAAACAAAAACAACTTCATGTACAGTCTCTTCTGATGGGGGAGCCTATGGCACTTCTGGGAGTTCCATCCCCCGCTTGCATTAGAAGAGACTGCTTATCTGCAGTAATTTATCCACCTTTTTTTTCAGTGGTCAATCACTGAATTATAGCGAACACTTTAAGCGTGGTTTCACAGGGTGTGGAAAATTTACTAAAGCTAACTTTGCACTAGCCATCTTTAACCCCTTAAGGACAGAGCCTGAAATGGCCTTAATGACAGAGACAAATTTTATGAATATGACCTGTGTCACTTTAGTCATTTATAACTTCGGGATACTTTTACCTATTCGGCTGATTCTGAGATTGTTTTCTCGTGACATATTGTACTTTACATTTCTGGTAAATTGGAGTCGATACTCATAACAAATCTTTATGAAAAAATCCCAAATAATGTGAAAAAATGTGAAAAAATGCATTTTTCCAACTTTGAAACTTTTTTGCGTATACAGAAAGTGGTTATACCACATAAATTATATATTAAATAGCATTAGCAACATGTCTACTTTATGTTGGCGGCATTTATTAAACTATCTTTCATTTTTTTTAGACAATAGGGAGCTTAAAACATTAGCAGCAAATTTCCAAATTTTCAGTCAAATTTCAAAATCAGATATTTTTAGGGACCTGTTCAGGTTTAAAGTGTATTTGAGGGGCCTGTATGTTAGAAAGCCCCACAAAGCACCCCATTTCAGAAACTGCACCCCCCAAACTCTGCAAAAGCATATCCAGAAAGTGTTTTAACCCTTTAGGGGAGTCACAGAAATAAAAGCTAAGTGTGTAAGGAATTTGAAAATTTTAATTTTCTGTGCAGAGATTTTATTGTAATCCAATATTTTTCATAATTATAAACCTATTACCAGAGAAATGCACCCCAATAATTATTGTCCCGTTTCTGCAGTTTATAGAAATACCCCATATGTGACCCTATTGCGCTATTTGACGCAACCACAAGCCTCAGATATAAGGGAGCGCCTAGTGATTTTCAACGCCTCCGTTATATTTGGTCATTTTTGACTGTACCACTTCAGGTTGGCAGAGGCTCTGGGGTGCCAAAACCTAAAAAACACCCCTAAAGGGACACCATTTAGAAAACTACACCCCTCAAGGAATGTAACAAGGGGTGCGGTGAGCATCTGGACCCCATAGGTGCTTCACAGATTTTCCGAACAATATGGCGTGAAAAAATTTTTTTTTTTTTTTTTTTTACACTAAAACGTTGTTCTAGCCTTCAATTTTTCATTTTCTTAAAGGGATAAGAGGCAAAAAAAGACACAAAATGTGTAGCGCAGTTTCTCCCGAGTACGGAAATACCCCACATGTGGCGATAAAGTGCCAAGGGGGCGCAGGACGAGCCTCCAAAGGGAAGGAGCGCCAATTGGCTTTCGGAAGCTGATTTTCACTGAAAAGGATTTCAAGCGCCATGTCGCATTTACAGAGCCCTCGTGCTGCCAAGACACTGGAAACCCCCCACGAGTGACCCCATTCTGGAAACTACACCCCTCAAGGAATCTAACAAGGGGGGCAGTGAGCATATGGACCCCACTGGTGACGGGCACAAATGTGGAACAATGTGACGTAAAAGTAAAAAATTTCATTTTTTCACTTTCATGGCACAAATGTGCCCGTCATCAAGGGATCCATATCCTCACTGCACCCCTTGTTAGATTCCTTGAGGGGTGCAGTTTCCAGAATGGGGTCACTTGTGGGGGGTTTCCAGTGTTTTGGCAGCACGAGGGCTCTGTAAATGCGACATGGCTTTCATCATCCATTCTAGCCAAATCCAACCTCCAAAATCCAAATGGCGCTCCTTCCCTTGGGAGGCTTGCCCTGCGCCCACATGGCGCTTTATGTCCACATGTGGGGTATTTACGGACTCGGGGGAAATTGCTCTACACATTTTTGTTTTTTTTTCCTCTTTTAACCCCTTGTGAAAATGATAAATTCAAGGCTAAACCAACATTATAGTGTAAAAAATGTAATATTTCATTTTCACGCCACATTGTTCCACATTTGTGCCCGTCACCAGTGGGGTCCATATGCTCACTACACCCCTTGTTACATTCCCTGAGGGGTGCAGTTTCCATAATGGGGTCACTTGTGGGGGGTTTCAACTGTCTTGGCAACACAGGGGCCTTTTGAATGCAACATGGCCTCTCGAAATCCATTCCATCCAAATCCAGCCTTCAAAAACCAAATGGTGCTCCGTCCCTTCAGAGGCTTACCCTGCACCCGAATGGCGCTTTATGTACACATGTGGGGTATTTCCGTACTCAGGGGAATTTGCGCTACACATTAAATGTTTTTTTTTATCTTTTAACCCCTTGTGAAAATGAAAAAATCATGACAAGATTAATGATTTAGAGTAAAAATTTTACAAAAATTACACTAAATGTTGGTCTAGCCTTGATTTTTTTCCATTTCCACAAGGGGTTAAAAAAGAAAATGAACACAAAACGTGTAGGGTAGTTTCCCCTGAGTACGAAAATACCCCACATGTGGGCATAATGTGCCATATGGGCACAGGGCAAGTCACCAAAGGGACAGAGCGCCATTTAGAGGCTGGAATGGAAGATAGAGGCCATGTCGCAATTACAAAGCTCCTGTGCTGCCAGGACAGTAGAAACCCCCGACAAGTGACCCCATTCTGGGAACTACACCCCATAAGGAATCTAACAAGGGGTGCAGTGAGGATATGGACCCCACTGGTGACGGGCACTTACGTAGAACATGTGCCGAGAAAATAAAAAATAAAATTTTTTTCATTTTCACGTCCCAAATGTGGCCGTCACCAGGGGGCCATATCCCCGCTGCCCCCCTTGTTAGATTCCTTATCGGGTGTAGTTTCCAGAATGGGGTCACTTGTGGGGGGTTTCTACTGTCCTGGCCGCACAGAGGCTTGTAATTGCATCATGGCATCCTCTAATGGGAATGGCGGCCATACCTACTTAGCTGGGGAAAAGGGACAATTCTAATTTATTTGGGGGTATTAGGGCAATTATTAGTTTATAAGGTTGGAAAGGACAGGTGTCCATCAAATTCAACCTGTGTTGATCCAGAGGAAGGCAAAAACCCCGCGTGAGGCAGACGACAGTAGCCTCATCACAGGGGAAAAATTCCTTCCCGACTCCATAATGGCGATCAGAATAATCCCTGGACCAATGTGACCCCTGAAATAGGAATAAGGGACAGAATTTAGATAATGTAGAACCCCAGTGACGTGTGGTGCGCCTTGGAGCGATCCAGTATGCAGAGGCCGGGGGGATCAGGACAGGTGTCACACTGGTAAATGTTGTCCTTCCTGATCCCCCTGTTACGCCACACTCTGCACTTCTTCTGGGGTCTCCTGTTCTCCAGTGTGGGGGACGTCACCTGGAAAATGTTGTCCTGGTGCGATACGGGGTCCTTCATATCCAGAAGCGCTGGGTCCGCTCCATGGCTGCTAAATATTAGGGCTCTATTACGGCTTCTGATATGTTCGTATCGTGCCGCAAGCTACAGTAGCTCGGGCAGCGAGGGACCAGAAGAGGGGGTGCTGGTATAAATGTTATCCCCGTACAGGTGGTAACCTTTATCCAGCAGTGGGAAGATCAGTTCCCGGACGATCTTCCCACTTGTTCCGAGGATGGGGGGGGGCATCCGCTGCGGATATGTAACCCATAGACTTTCACATTACATGGATCCACAGCAGATTTCGCTGCAAACGTGCAGCATGAAATCTGCTGCAGAGCCGGTACATGTGAAGGCACCCTTTATGTGCCACAGTTTGGGTGCATGTGATGCCTAATTTCAGAAGCAAGAAATAGTGAAGGAAAAAGGACTATTGTGGTGAGCCCAGCATATTATACAAAAAGCAACTTTATTAGATGATCATAAAGTGCAGAGTACATAGAAAGTGCAATTATTCCATAAGTGTGCAATAGAGGTGTGAATGAGTTATTAAAAAAGGTAGGGTGCTGTCGGGTAAGATGACCCTGTTATACCCTACCTATACTAGTTGAGGGACCGCTGGGTAAGGCGTCCCTCCGCCAGACGGTTTCTGGCCCTGCACTGATTCGTCATATAGAGGTATGTAGGCTGTCAAGAATTTATATATGTCAGATCGATGACTTTAGTAAAATAGGCACCGATCGGTTGTGCAGTAAGGGGAGTTAGGAGACTAGGATGGTGTCTCAGGTCAGTACACGGCAATAATGACTCATAACATTCGTATATGCTATCGTATGTGCTATCTACAATTCCTGTGATATTAGGAGTGTGTAGCAAGTTTCCACTTCTTCCAATTACTCCGACGCGTTTCCCCTCGGTGGTGTACAGAGGTTCATCAGGGAGGTATCATGGAAGTGTTATGGTTTCGGTGGTCTGGAGGACCATCTATGTTGAATAGAGAAGAGGAAAGGAGGGGGGAGTTATAGTGTGCTCAATAATGGGGCAGCCCTCACAAGCAGATTATGGTCGATGGTAAAAGTGTACCTTAGTGTGGAAATGGTCTTGGAAGCAGTTGGTGTTCCATAGAGAATGTTGATCGGTCCTGAACCGTCTGGCGGAGGGACGCCTTACTCAGCGGTCCCTCAACTAGTATAGGTAGGGTATAACAGGGTCACCTTACCCGACAGCACCCTACCTTTTTTAATAACTCATTCACACCTCTATTGCACACTTATGGAATAATTGCACTATTCTATTCTATGTACTCTGCACTTTATGATCATCTAATAAAGTTGCTTTTTGTATAATATGCTGGGCTCACCACAATAGTCCTTTTTCCTTCACTATTTCTTGTTTGTACTACAGACTTGTGGGAGCAACATATAGAATTATTCAGCCAGGTACCATCCTTCTTTCTTACTCCTAAATTCAGAAGCAGCAGGCATAGTAAATGTGGGGGGGTGTTTTTTAAAAATACATTTTCTTCTGCATATATATATATATATATATATATATATATATATATATATATATATATATCTTCTGCAGTTTTTTTATACAGTTTTTATTCTATGTTGAAGTCTATAGAATAAATTTTTTTTATTTTTAATCTTGTTATTAATTGAAGATACCTGACCAAAAACAATGAAGAAAAATGTTGAAAAGACTTTGTGTACTTAGGATAATTTTGATTTTTAAAAATCGCAATTTTCATTAGTCTTTTGCTGTGAAATACTTCGGTCAGATTTTTTACATTTCTGTGATAAAATGTAAGTGTCACCACAAATTCTTAATTTTTTTTTTAACCCCTTTCTGTACCAGTTGCTATGTTGCTTTGTAATACCGGTAAGTGCATATAGAGGGGAGGTCACAACTAGAGATGAGCGAACCTGCCGAGGTTCGGGTTTGTATGAACCTGAACTCTCGGCTTCTGATTCCCGCTGTCTGCCCGCTCCGTGGAGAGGGTGGATACAGCCGGAGGACCGCCTGGAAAACTGGGATACAGCCATAGCCATAGGCTGTATCCCAGTTTTCCAGGCGGTCCTTCGGCTGTATCCATTCTCTCCACAGAGTCGTCAGACAGCGGCAGTCAGAAGCCGAGAGTTCAGGTTCGTACGAACCCAAACCTCAGCAGGTTCGCTCATCTCTAGTCACAACGTGACCCTTTTATTTTCCAGGCAGCCCCTGGCTTCTATCAGTAACTGGGTGTAGACGCTTGTAGCCAGCAAAGAGCACTGTTGGCTACTTAAAAGGGTTATCCAGTGACAATTTTATTTCCTTCAAATCAACTGGTTTCAGAAAGTTATATAGTTTTGTAATTTACTTCTATTTAATGTTGAGGACCAAGCCCAAAATGACACAGTGGACCGCACAGATTTTCAGTTTTGCATTTTCTTTTTCCGCCTCCCCTTCTAAGAGCTCTTTCATTTTTCTATCTTCATGGCCATGTAAGGGCTTGTTTTTTTCAGAAGTAGTTGTACTTTGTAATGGCATCTTTCATTCTATCATAACATGTATGATGTATCCTGTAAAATATTCGTTATGAAAATATAAATTAGAGAAATCGTAAAAAAGGATTCATTATGGTAACTTGTTTCTGTTTTTCACCTATGGGGCTGTATGTGGTGTCATTTTTTGCACCATTATCTCTAGTTTTTAATAATACCACATTTGTGTAGCTCGGACGTTTTGATCACTTTTTATTATTATTATTATTATATATATATATATATATATATATATATATATATATATACTAGAAAATGTACCCGGCGCTGCCCGGGTATAAAGTGTCAGTATGTTATTTAGATTTGTTCTAAGGTGCCCAGGAGGCCAAGCTAAAGGTATTGTTTCATCTAAGTTAATCAGTGGAATTAGTGTATACCTGTAGTGCATAGTTAGAGGGGTTCTGTATACCCACAATGTATAGTTTTTAGGGGTCTCGCATATCTGTAGTGCATAGTTGGGGGGGCTGTATACCTATAGTGTATAGTTTTGGGGGGTTCCTGTATACCTGTAGTGTGTAGTTGGAGGGGCTGTATACCTGTAGTGTATAGTTGAGGGAGGTCCTGTATACCTGCAGTGTACAGTTGGTGAAGGTCCTGTATACCTGTACTGTATAGTTCGGGGTCCTGTATACCTGTAGTATATAGTTGGTGCTGTATACCTGTAATGTATAGTTGGTGGAGGTCTTGTATACCTGTAGTTTATAGTTTAAGGGTCCTGGATACCTGTAGTGTATAATTGGTGGAGGTCTTGTATACCTGTAGTATATAGTTCGGGGGGTCCTGTATTTCTGTAGTGCATAGTTTGAGGGTCCTGTATAACTGTAGTATAGAGTTGGTGGAGGTCCTGTATACCTGTAGTGTATAGTTTTGGGGTCCTGTATACCTGTAGTGTCCTGTATACCTGCAGGGTCGTATTTACCATTAGGCACCCATGGTCTGGTGCGTAGGGTAGCACCTTGCAGAGGGGCAGTACCCTCCCGTTCAGACTTGCCAGAAAATCTTTGGTCAGGTCTTGTATAGCGATGTTATCCAGTCACAGTATGGCGGTATTGGTCAGGACTGGTATGGCAGTGTTATCCAGTCACAGTATGGCGGTATTGGTCAGGTCTGGTATGGCAGTGTTATTCAGTCACAGTGTGTCGGTATTGGTCATGTCTGGTATGGCAGTGTTATCCAGTCACAGTATGGCGGTATTGGTCAGGTCTGGTGTGGCGGTGTTCTCCAGTCACAGTGTGGTGGTATTGGTCAGGTCTGGTATAGTGTTGTTATCCAGTCATAGCATGGCGGTATTGGTCAGGTGTGGTATGGCAGTGTTATCCAGTTACAGTATGGCGGTATTGGTCAGGTCTGGTATAGCAGTTTTTTCCAGTCATAGTATGGTGGTATTGGTCAAGTGTGTTATGACAGTGTTATCCCGTCACAGTATGGTGGTATTGGTCAGGTCTGGTATAGCGGTGTTATCCAGTCACAGTATGGCTGTATTGGTCAGGTCTGATATGATGTGTTATCCAGTCACAGTATGGCGGTATTGGTCAGGTCTGGTGTGGCGGTGTTACCCAGTCACAGTTTGGTGGTATTGGTCAGGTCTGGTATGGCAGTGTTATCCAGTCACAGTATAGCGGTATTGGTCAGGTCTGGTATGGCAGTGTAATCCAGTCACAGTATGGTGGTACTGGTCAGGTCTGGTATGACAGTGTTATCCAGCACAGTATATGGCAGTATTGGTCAGGTCTGGTGGTGTTATCCAGTCACAGTACGACGGTATTGGTCAGGTCTGGTATGGCAGTGTTATCCAGTCACAGTATGGTGGTATTGGTCAGGTCTGGTTTGACAGTGTTATCCAGCACAGTATGGCGGTATTGGTCAGGTCTGGTGTGGCAGTGTTATCCAGTCACAGTGTGTCGGTATTTTTCAGGTCTGGTATAGCAGTGTTATCCAGTCACAGTATGGCGGTATTGGTCAGGTCTGGTGTGGCAGTGTTATCCAGTCACAGTATGGCGGTATTGGTCAGGTCTGGTGTGACAGTGTTATCCAGTCACAGTATGGTGGTATTGGTCAGGTCTGGTATGACAGTGTTATTCAGTCACAGTATGGTGGTATTGGTCAGGTCTGGTGTGGCAGTGTTACCCAGTCACAGTTTGGTATACCTGTAGTGCCCTGTAAATACATGTACTGTATAGATGGAGTAGGGGGCCCTGTATATACATGTACTGTATAGATGGAGTAGGGGGTCCTGTATATACATGTACTGTATAGATGGAGTAGGGGGTCCTGTATATACATGTACTGTATAGATGGAGTAGGGGGTCCTGTATATACATGTACTGTATAGATGGAGTAGGGGGCCCTGTATATACATATACTGTATAGATGGAGTAGGGGGTCTACCAGTTATTACTGTGGATGTTGTGAGGCAGCTTCCCTAGCAACCATTGCTCCCTGTGAAAATGAAAGATGTAATCCTATTGGTTGCTAAGGCTCCAACTGCCGTGTCTGCTGCAGCTAATTATATCACCTGTGTTTGCAGTGAGGAGATTTTCCCATTCGTCTCTATGGGGCGCCGCTCTTTCCCCTCCCCCTCCCCTCCTGTACATCTGGCGGGGACGGGACCTTCGCTAAAACCTTCCCGGGCACCCAATGTATCTGTGTGCCAAATTTGGGGTCTAACGGTTCAGGCGTTTGGAAGTCTATTTGGGACAGACAGACAGACTTTGATTTTTATTATATAGACTAGAAAATGTACCCGGCGCTGCCCGGGTATAAAGTGTCAGTGTGTATAGAGGGTCCTGTATACCTGTAGTATAGAGTTGGTGGAGGTGCTGTATACCTGTAGTATAGAGTTGGTCGAGGTCTTGTATACCTGAAGTATATAGTTTGGGGGTCCTGTATACCTGTAGTGTATAGTTTGGGGTTTTGTATACCTGTAGTATAGAGTTGGTGGAGGTGCTGTGGCAGGGTTATCCAGTCACAGTGTGGCGGTGTTGGTCAGGTCTGGTATGGAGTTGTTATCCAGTCACAGTATGGCGGTATTGGTCAGGTCTGGTATGGCGGTGTTATCCAGTCACAGTGTGGTGGTATTGGTCAGGTCTGGTGTGGCAGTGTTATCCAGTCACAGTATAGCTGTATTGGTCAGGTCTGATGTGGTGGTTTTGGTCAGGTCTGGTGTGGCGGTGTTAAATGTGACGTGTGGAGCCCTGTATATACCTGTACTGTATAGATGAAGTAGGGGGTTCTGTATACATGTATTGTATAGATGGAGTAGGGGGTCCTGTTTTTATGTACTGTATAGATGAAGTAGGGGGCCCTGTATACCTGTAGTGCCCTGTATGTACCTGTACTGTATAGATGGAGTAGGGGGTCCTTTATACATGTACTGTATAGATGGAGTAAGGGGTCCTTTATACATGTACTGTATAGATGGAGTAGGCGGCCCTGTATACCTGTAGTGCCCTGTATATACCTGTACTGTATAGATGGAGTAGGGGGTTCTGTATATACATGTACTGTATAGATGGAGTAGGGGGCCCTGTATACATGTACTGTATAGATGGAGTAGGGGGTCCTTTATACATGTACTGTATAGATGGAGTAGGGGGTCCTGTATACATGTACTGTATAGATGGAGTAGGGGGTTCTTTATACCTGTAGTGCCCTGTATATACCTGTACTGTATAGATGGAGTAGGGGGTTCTGTATATACATGTACTGTATAGATGGAGTAGGGGGCCCTGTATATACATGTACTGTATAGATGGAGTAGGGGGTCCTTTATACATGTACTGTATAGATGGAGTAGGGGGTCCTGTATACATGTACTGTATAGATGGAGTAGGGGGTTCTGTATAATACATGTACTGTATAGATGGAGTAGGGGGCCCTGTATACCTGTAGTGCCCTGTATATACCTGTACTGTATAGATGGAGTAGGGGGTCCTGTATACATGTACTGTATAGATGGAGTAGGGGGTCCTGTATACATGTACTGCATAGATTGAGTAGGGGGTCCTGTATACATGTACTGTATAGATGGAGTATGGGGTCTACCAGTTATTTCTGTGGATGTTGTGAGGCAGCTTCCCTAGCAACCGCAACTCCCTGTGAAAATGAAAGTAGTAATCCTATTGGTTGCTAAGGCTCTCAACTGCCGTTTTCTCTGGGCAGCTGCAGCTAATTATTCAATTTTCCAATTCATCTCAATGGGGGCGCCGCTCTTCCCCCTCCCCCTCCTTTCCTGTACATCTGGCAGGGACGGGACCTTCGCTAAAACCTTCCCGGGCACCCAATGTATCTGTGTGCCAAATTTGGGGTCAAACGGTTCAGGCGTTTGGAAGTCTGTATGGGACAGACAGACAGACAGACAGACAGACTTTTATTTTTATGATATATATACACATAATAAAAATTTGAAATCCTGGCACTTTTTTCCCTTTTTTCATTTACGCCATTCGCGATGGCTATATTTTAATAGATCGGACAATTACGCACGCTAAGATATATAATATGTTTATTTTTATATGTTTTATTTATATAATGGGAAAGGGGGGTGATTTTAAAAACATTTTAACTTTTTTTTTTTTAAACATTTTAAGTACCCCTGGGGGACTTTTACCTGCAATCAATAGATTGCATACACTGTACAATGCAATGCCATAGGCATGGCATTGATCAGTGTTATAGGCGCTCTGCTGAGTGAGCCTGCCTTTGGCAGACTTAACCAGCAGAGCACCGATCGGACCGCATGGAGGAAGGTAAGAGGCGGTCCGTTAAAGCGATCGGGGGTCTGCGGGGGTCCCGATCGGTAAGTGACCGGGGCTGCCCCTGTCACTTACACTTAAACGTTGCGATCGCTGCAGCCTGTCATTAACGGTGAGGGCCCGGCTGTTCATTGCTGTTCATTGCGCTTCAAAGCACCTTAGGCACTCAGGACGTACAGTTACATCCAGGGTCATCTAGGGGGTTAAAAATCTTAAGTCTTTTCATACTTATCAGCTGCTGTATGTCCTGCAGGAAATATTGTTTTCTTTTGAGTCTGACACAGCTGCTAACATCCCTGTCCGATACAGGAACTGTCCAGAGCAGGAGAGGTTTTCTATTGGGATTTGCTATTGCTCTGGACAGTTCCTGTCTCGGACAGAGATGTCAGCAGAGACATACAGCAGCCGATAAGTACGGTAAGACTGAAGATTTTTAAATAGTAGTAAATTACAAATCCACAGTGGTTTGCAATTAATTAGAATATCAACAAAAAGTTTTGTTTTTTTGTCCAGCAATTCAAAAAGTGACCTCATATATTCATTACATACAGAGTGAACTTTTTCAAGCATTAATTTCTGTTAAATATAATGATTATGGATTATATCCAAGAAAAACCCAAAGGTCAGTATTTCAGAAAATTAGAATCTATGTAATAAAAATGAAAGTCTGTCTGTCTGTCCCAAATGGACTTCCAAACGCGTGAACTGTTTGACCCCAAATTTGGCACACAGATACATTGGGTGCCCGGGAAGGTTATTGCGAAGGTCCCGTCCCTGCCAGATGTACAGGAGGGGAGGGGGAGGGGGAAGAGCGGCGCCCCATAGAGATGAATGGGAAAATCTCCACACTGCAAACACAGGTGATATAATTAGCTGCATGTCTCCAGCAGTAAACGGCAGTTGAGAGCCTTAGCAACATATAGGATTACTACTTTCATTTTCACAGGGAGCTGGAATCTGAATGGTTGCTAGGGAAGCTGTCTCACAACATCCACAGTAATAACTCGTTAACCCCCTTCTCTATCTACACAGTACATGTATACAGGGCCCCCTACTCCATCTATACAGTACATGTATACAGGACCCCCTACTCCATCTATAGAGTACATGTATACAGGACCCCCTACTCCATCTATACAGGACTTGTATACAGGACCCCCTACTCCATCTATATAGGACGTATACAGGACCCCCTACTCCATCTATATAGGACATGTATACAGGACCCCCTACTCCATCTATACAGTACAGGTATACAGGACCCCCTACTCCATCTATACAGTACATGTATACAGGACAGTATTACCAGATGCTGCTGCCCTAAGCACTAAACCTGAAGGTGCCCCATCCCCACTCACCAATTAGCATCAGGATAGGTAGGTAATAGCTCCACATGTCACATTTAACACCGCCACACCAAGCCTCACCAATACCGCTATACTGTGACTGGATAACACTGCCATACCAGACCTGACCAATACTGCCATACTGTGACTGGGTAACACTGTCATAACACACCTGACCAATACCACCATACTATGACTGGAAAAAACTGCTATAGCAGACCTGACCAATACCGCCATACTGTAACTGGATAACCCCGCCACACCAGACCTGACCAATATCACCTTACTGTGACTGGATAACACTTGTCATACCACACCTGACCAATACCGCCATACTGTGACTGGATAACACCGCTATACCAGACCTGACCAATACCACCATACCCCCCTCGAAAAGACACCAGATTTTCTGGCAAGTCTGAACGGGAGGGTTCTGCCCCTCTGCAAGGTGCTACCCTACGCACCAGACCATGGGTGCCTAATGGTAAATATGACCCTGCAGGTATACAGGACACTACAGGTATACAGGACCCCAAAACTATACACTACAGGTATACAGGACCTCCACCAACTATATACTTCAGGTATACAGGACCTCCACCAACTATATACTACAGGTATACAGGACCCCAAACTATACACTACAGGTATACAGGACCCCAAAACTATACACTACAGGTATACAGGAACTCGACCAACTATATACTACAGGTATATAGGACCCCCACCAACTCTATACTACAGGTATACAGGACCTCAAAACTATACAATACAGGTATACAGGACCCCCACCAACTCTAAACTACAGGTATACAGCACCTTTACCAACTCTATACTACAGGTATACAGGACCCCCACACTTTACACTACAGGTATAGAGGACCTCCACCAACTATATACTACAGGTATACAGGACCCCAAACTATACACTACAGGTTTACAGGAACCCAAAACTATACACTACAGGTATACAGGACCTCCACCAACTATATAATACAGGTATACAGCACCCCCACCAACTCTATACTACAGGTATACAGGACCCCAAACTATACACTACAGGTGTACAGGACCCCAAAACTATACACTACAGGTATACAGGACCTCCACCAACTCTATACTACAGTTATACAGGACCCTCAAACTATGCACTACAGGTATACAAGACTTCCACCAAGTATCCAGGACCCTCAAACTATAAACTACAGGTATACAAGACCTCCACCAACTATACATTACAGGTATATAGCACCAACTATATACTACAGGTATACAGGACCTTTGAACTATACAGTACAGGTATACAGGACCTTCACCAACTGTACACTGCAGGTATACAGGACCTCTGTCAACTATACACTACAGGTATACAGCCCCCCCAACTACACACTACAGGTATACAGGACCCCCCCAACTATACACTATAGGTATACAGCCCCCCCCAACTATGCACTACAGATATGCAAGACCCCTAAAAACTATACATTGTGGGTATACAGAACCCCTCCAACTATGCTCTACAGGTATACACTAATTCCACTGATTAACTCAGATGAAACAATACCTTTAGCTTGGCCTCCTGGGCACCTTAGATCAAATCTAATTAACACACTGAGCCGCATGAACACGCATGAAGCCGATCAGCTAAAGGCACTGCAGAGGTGTTATTGAAGCCCAGGTTGCTTTGATAGCGGCCGGCAGCTCATCTGCATGGTTGGGTCCTGGTGTCTTTCCTCTTCTTCTTGACAATACCCCATAAATTCTCTATGGGGTTAAGGTCTGGCGAGTTTGCTGGCCAATCAAGCACAGTGTTGCTGTGGTTAGTAAACCAGGTAATCTTTTCAGGACAGGGAAGCATGAAGTGCTCTAAAATTTCCTGATAGACGGTAGCGGTGACTTTGGTGTTGTTGAAACCCAGTGAACTTACACCAGCAGATGACCTGGCTTAAAGGACAAGTGCCATAAAAACTTTTTCCCTTTTTCTGCCTCCCTTCCCTGTCTTTTCCCCCCTCCACCCCCCACCAGGAAGTGTCCTAACTCACACAGACCTAATGACTGTCGTCACCGTCACCAAGCTCTTCTCTCAGCTCCTTCTCCTGTTACACTAGCCTCCCCCCTCCCCTGCCTTGTCAGGTGACTCAGCTTGCTCAGCTCCCATTGGCTGAACAACTGCAAGCCATCACATGTCACACTTGCTTATCTTCCCTCCGACTGACTCAGGCACATAGGCAGCCCCCCCCCACCTCATACCCTCTCTCCTGCTGCCGTGGACTCATTGAGTGAATGAGTCATGTCACTAGAGAAGATAAGCAAGTGACAATCGGAGCTGAGAAAGCTGAGTCACCTGACAAAGAGGGGGAGGCTGGTGTAACAGGAACTAGACCAGCCCTCCTGCTGATGACTGCTGATGATCCTCACAAGAAGGAGCTGCCTGGTGACGGTGACGACAGTAATTAGGTCTGTGTGAGTTAGGACACTTCCTGGTGGGCGGTGAAGGGGGGAAAAGACAGGGAAGGGAGGCAGATAGGTGATTAAAGCACATTACAGAGTTATATAACTTTGTAATGTGCTTCAATTACTGGGAAAAAGTTTTTCATGGCACTTGTCCTTTAAATAAGACGCTTCTGGTGTTTTTTTTATTGGTCAGGAGTGGCTTGACACATGGAATGCAACACTTGTAGCCCATGTACTGCAGACGTCTGTATGTGGTGGCTTTTGAAGCACTGATTCAAGCAGCAGTCCACTCTTTATGAATCTCTCCCAAATTTTTAAATGGCATTTATTTTACAATCCTGTTAAGACTGCAGTTCTCCTGGATGTTTTTTCACCTTTTTCTACCACACATTTTCCTTCCACTCAACTTTCTATTAATATGTTTTTATCCAGCACTCTGAGAACAGCCAGCTTCTTTAGCAATGAACTTTTGTAGCTTCCCCTCCTTGTGGAGTGTGTGAATGACTGCCTTCTGGACATCTGTCAAGTCATGATTGTGTTGCATATTGAACCAAAATAAGGAACCTTTTATAACACTGCAGGTGTTTTGAGTTAATTATTTTAATTTTATGAAATACTGACTTTTGGGTTTTTCTCGTTTGTAATCCATAATCATCAACTTTAACAGAAATGAACGCTTGAAAAAGTTCACTCTGTATATATATTTATAACCTATATATAATTTATATAGGTTCACTTTTTGAATTGAATTATTGAAAAAAAAATAACTTTTTGTTGATATTCTAATTTATTGCAAACCACTGTATATAACATACTGAAAGCAGTTGATTTGAAGGAAAAAGATTTTTGCTAGGTAACGATTTTAACCATTTAAATTTCTCTGTTGGTCTAGTAGGAGGGATCAGTCGCACACTACATGATCACAGGAAGTCGATCCATTATACTTGCCGCCCGGAGCCTCATCTGTGTCTCAGTGCGGCCCTTGGTTCGGCCATTGCTTTAGGCTTCCTTCAGCATTTGTAGCAATCGAGTGCAGATTTTATGGATCTCTATGAGCAATCATTGTGTTTTTTTTATACTTCCTACGTACCCCATCAAGCTGCACAGGTTGACAGACACTATAGAGTATTAAAAAAAAACATTCTCATATTTAAAAGACCACTGCGCTTGCATATTCTCCCCTACAGACCCACATGAGCCCTTATTTTTTGCGACACCAATTATACTTTGCAAATACAGACCTATTTTTCTATAAAGTATGCTGCAAAACCAGAAAAAAAATTATATGTGCAGTGAAATTGGAAAAAAAATTTGCAATTCCTTTTATTTTGAGGGGTTTCATGTTTACACCATTTGCCCTATGGTAAAACCGATATGTTATCTATGTTCCTCAAGTCAGTATGATTACAACAATATGTAACTTGCATGACTTTTATTTTATTTGATTACTTTTAAAAAATTAAAACCTTAAAAAAAAAGTGTTTAAAATTGCTCTATTCCCATCCTTTTAACGCTTTTATTGTTTGGTCTATGGGGCTGTGCGAGGTGTCATTTTATGTGCCATGATCTTTTCTTTCTTTTGGTACCTTGTTTGTGCATATGCAACTTTTTGATCACTTTTATTACATTTTTTCTGGATTTGATGTAAACAAAAATGCGCAACATTGCAGATTGGCGGGTTTTTGTGCTTACACCATTTACTGTGCAAGATCAGGAATGTGATAATTAATTACTCATAGTTTGGGCGATTACACATGTGGCCAGTGTCGGACTGGGATACCTGGGGCCCACCAGAGGAAAATATCCTTGGGGCCCACCAAAGAAGAATGTGTAAAAAGTGACATATTGACCTGGCCCTATCCTGGATTCATCTGGATCTGCAACAACTCCCTTGTGAATAACATGTTTTCAATCAAATTAGAACTCAGAATACCCTACACTTATGAAGGTTTAATGAAGTTTGGAGTTGTAGTTTCAGAGAGAACAAACCTTTAAGAATTGATTGTTGTGCAGAAGCTTTTGGTGACTGTAATATGTTACAACCATCAGCCCTGAAGGTCCAGCACTGTATATTTCCACAGTGGCAGCTTATATGTACTACATCTCCAAGCATATTCAGAGGGATGCAGACTATCAGTAAATGCTGGGAGTTGTAGTGCCTGCAGCTGTTGTAGTTAGAGTGTCTTGTAATTGTACATTGAATGCTTTGTGGGAGATCAGAATACATAGTTATGTGGGGGCTCAGTGTGTGGAAGTGACCCCAGAACAGTACTAATATAAATGAATATATAATCACCATACTGTACCTATCAACATACCATCACACTGTTACTGACTAAATCCAGTGCACAAAGAACAATAAAACCAGTATATAAGAAACAGAAATATTACCACACCGTAATCACAACCATTACAATCACATAGGGACTAATGCCACCATACCATTACTGAAATCCAGTATAGCAAGACCAATAATACCAGTATATAAAAAACAAATATTGTCACAACACCTTTAACACTACCATCACCATCCCCATACCATTATTAAATAACATCCACAGTACAAATACCAGTATCGTCCCCATGCACTGACCCACATAGAGCTAAATACCAGCTGTACACAGGCTCTGCACACCATAAAATTGACTACATTGTAGTCACATCCAGTGATTTACAGGTGACGTCTTCTCTGATCGCAGCCTTTTCGCTTTCTTCTCCATCTGGCCCGACCATCGTGAAGACTTTTCCTGGACACAATTTGACCCCACAGAATCTGACAGACAAACATTTTAGGCCTCTCGCTCATACAATAATAGTACTCTGTGTCCCCATATAAGTTAGTCCCCCCCTGTGCCCCATATGATAGACCCACTCTGTGCATCCATATAGTAGTTAGGTTCCCCTGCTGAGCATCCATATAGAAGTTAGACACCATCTCCCCCATCTTAGGTATCCCCAATGTAATTACTACTAGTAGTCCCCCTAATAGATACTATCCCCCATGTGGTAGGTATGCCCCTGAAGGTAACTCACTTGAGAGCCCCCCTATATATAATCCCCCATGTAGTAGGTATCCCCAGTGGTTAACCAAAAAATATGATAGTTGCCAACATTTGAAACTTTCTTTCCAGGGACACTTTAGCGTTGAAAGGGGTTTGGCTTGTTGAGGGTGTGGTCTCGGTGCGGTGTGCTCTATCGTTGTGTGTGGATTCCAAATTTTCCACAAAAGGAGCATTACACACCCGAGTGTAAGGTCCCCAGTATATTACACACCCCAGTGTTGGGTCCCCAGTATATAAAAACACCCTAGTGTCAGGTGCCCAGTATATTATACACACCAGTATTAGATCCCCAGTATATTACACACCCCAGTATCAGGTCCATAGCATATTACACACCCCAGTATATTATACACCCCACTCAGAGCAAGCTGTTGCTCAGAGATAGAACTCTACTGACAGACTGTACATACTGGTAGTTTGTGCCCATATGATGCAGCTGCACCCCATATAATCCTCCTACCCCATCATACTACTACCCCCTTCATCCTCCTGCTCCTCCATCATCATACTACTACCTCCTTCATCCTCCTGCACCACCATCATCATACTACTACCTCCTTCATCCTCTTGCACCTCCAAGATCATACTACTTTATTATCATACTACTACCCATTCATCCTTCTGCCCCTCCATCATCATACTGCTACCCCCCTTCATCCTCCTGCCCCTCCATCATATTATTACCCCTCCATCCTCCTCCTACCCCATCATACTACTACCCCCTTCATCCTCCTGCCCTTCCATCATCATAGTAGTACCCCTCTCATCCTTTTGCCTTTCATCACCATAATACTACCCACTTCATGATTCCCCTGCCCATTTATCTGTATTTAAGAAAAAAAAATAATGATCTGATGCAGTCATGTCAAACTCTGGCCCATGGTGCCATTATTTTTGGCCCACCAAGCAGTTCAGAGTTTGAATTACATCTGGCCCGCCATCGCATTAGTTTATAATATGGGTGGTCCAAACAGCTGCTCGGACCACCCATATTATAATCTTGTAGGCCACAGACAGTTTTTAGCATGTGGCCTAGGAGTGAGTGGTGTTCCGGCGTCGGTAGCACAGTGACGTCATCACATATGTCCTGCAATGGGCGCCTCCCGCGGCCTCTGGGGCCGCAGAAAAGGGTGAGTCCAAGCTGATGGGACAACCTATCACCCCTGGACGGTCCCCCCCATGCTTACATGAAAAGATGAGTGGACAGCCGTCTCCACGGCAGGCCCGGCATCATTAGCGTGATCGACAGGATGAGGCAAGTATAGGGGGCTGTATCCAGGGGTAGGGTGGGTTTGGGGGGCCGTCCACGGGTGACAGGTTCCCTTTAACAACTATTTTAGGGACTGGCTACTAAAAAACAGTCTGGCTACTATATAATGGTTTATTGGGGAGCGCTGGCTACTATATAAGAGACTATAGGGGAGGGTTGGCTACTATATGAGACTACAGGGGAGGGCTGGCTACTATATGAGACTATGGGGCAGGATTGGCTACTATATAAGAGACTACTGGGGAGGGTTGGCTACTATATGAGACTACGGGGGAGGGCTGGCTACTATATGAGACTATTAGGAAGGGCTGGTTACTATATGAGACTTGGGGAGGGCTGGTTACTATATAAGAGACTATAGGGGAGGGCTGGCTACTATATGAGACTATGGGGGAGGGCTTGCCACTATATGAGACTATTGGGGAGGTCTGACTTGTATATGGGACACTTGGGGGGCTGACTACCATTTGGGCACTATTGGGAGGGCTGGCTAATATGTGGGTCAATATTGGTTGGTTTGGCTACTACATGGGGCAATAATGGGGAAGCTAGCTATTACATGGGTTGGGGTTTAATCGTGTTATAGCAATTTATCATGTCATTTATCATAGTGCACAGCAGAGGGAGACATACACCACTGACAGTGCCAGGAACACAGCATGCTGCTCTTAACAGTGCTAGGACCGCCTCATTCGTGCTTCAATATTTATCAAAGTTGGCCCGCGATTTTTTAATTTTGGCCCACTCTGTATTTGAGTTTGACACCCCTGATCTGATGGATCATTGCTCTATTATATACACAGCACTCCCATTGAGATCAATGCTGTGTATATAATAGAGCAATGATCCATCAGATCACTGCTCTATTATACTGGTCTGCAGCAGACCAGATAGACTTATTGCCGAGTCGGGTTCAGCACGAAAAAACTGAAAAGGACAAGGCACTACTATACAAGTGAAATGGGGTGCTCAACCCAATATGACATGAAAAAAGCATGTAGATCAACAAACAAAAAAGAAAGCCATGTCACACGTACAAGGGTGGCACATCCCCAGAAAAAATGATGGAATAAACTGTATGCTCAAGTGAAAAATAATGCAAGATACCCCACGCGTTCCGTCTCTGTCACAAGACTTTCTCAAGAAAGTCTTGTGACAGAGACGGAACGCGTGGGTTTTCTTGGACTCCGACATGGATTCCCCCCTTGTTGATATTTGATTTATTTATTTGGCTCTGATTTCATTTCTTACTCTTTTTGCTATTCTTTGCTTTGTGTCCATAGAGTATAGTCATTTACATAGACTTTTATTGCTCATAGTCTTACAGCATTACATTATTCTAGTTGTGGGTCAACATTATCAGCCATAGGGGGGGTCACAATATTCATACATGTCGGTATGTCCTGGTACCATGTTTATCTGACATGGACCTCTTGCATGTTGTGGTTTTAATTGATTTTATTGAATTGAATTGATCCCCCCACTAGACACCAGGGAGAGGGGCACAGATGCAGCTGTCTGCTTCGACAGCTGCAGTTAAATAGTTAATTAGCCGGGAGCAGCCATCAGCCGCACCAGCTAATACCCGCGGTCCTCGGCTGAATATAGCAACCAGGGACTGCGGGCTGCAGAGAGGGCTCACCCCAGGAACCCTCTCTGTTTACCCTTAACGACCGCATGACAAGTGCGTTGTTAGGGGGTTAAATCTCCCCCGCTCTCGGAGATCCTAAACTACAACTACAACCCCAGAATTCTCTGATATGAAAACTGCATGAGTTAACGTTTTGCAACAGATGGAGTTAGTGATATTTTTGATCCAGGTTTTCTCATTGACATTAAAATTACTATTATAAGGGGCACCAGTGATTGGTACACTATTATAAGAGGCACCAGTGATAGGCACACTGTTATAAGGGGCACCAGTGATTGGTGCACTGTTGTAGTGGACATGAGTAATTGGTACATTATTATAAGGAGCACCAGTAATTGTCATACCATTATAAGGCGACCAGTGATTGGCTCACTATTATTGGGGGCTCCAGTGATTGGCACACTGGCATAGGGGTCACCAGTGATTGGTACAGTCTTTAGGAATCCTCCTCACCTCTAGCCATGTTGCCCTTTTATCTGTTTAATCTTTGTTGACCTAATTGGCTTGACTTGTGGATCTTTTGCACTTGCACTTTATCTGTTATTTGATGCACTTTAGGCTTGGCCATGTAGTTTATCTTTTATGTATACGGTTATGTATTTACAGATATATGTAATTATTGGCAGACATGTAGTAATGATACTATGTGTTCCCCTTTGTACCAGTAGGGGGTGAGGGGTGCTGCATTTGAGCCAGAAGTGGAGTTTTGGTATGTGTTTTAAGTGTTTTTAAGCTTTTGAATTTTTCTTTTGTATAATTGTTAATAAAGTATATTGATATTTTTACATTATTTTGGTTGTGCTGTTAATATAAACCTGCTTCCCTATTTCTTTTGGTTGTTCAGTCTTCTAGGGGACACCATACTCTGCTCCTCACTGCTGATCGCTGCTGTTCTCCCTGGAAAGCAGGAGTCAAGAGCACTCTTTTTGCCCTTTTCTCCAATGCCTGATGATTTAGCACATGGCAGGAAGAGCACAGGAACCAGCAGAGAGTAAAGGTGACTGACAGCGGTGTTGTGCTGGTGGGGAGGTGTCTGGTGTTGGGTCTAAACGCCGTGAATGGAGGGGAGAGCCTCACTAAGGAGCCGCAACGGCGGTTGGGCAGCCATGAGGACAACAGCGAGCACTTAGCAGGAAGAGCACAGATCTGGGGCGTTCCCCCCCACCTTGGTACGGTCCCTTTAAGAGCGACTTTGGTACCATTTTTTTAAGAGCTACTTTGGTACAGTAATCCGAGAAGAATGAATTAGGACGGCTCTTACCGATACAGTGTACAATCCGGCTTTTATTCAGGCATGATGATACAACGTGGGGGAGATAGCAGTCGGGTGACCTCGGTTTCGCGGCTACCGCCGCTTTGACCATCCCGTTCACGTGTCTGTGACGTCACTCCCTTTTATACATGCCACTTTATCAGTCATCTGACATACAAGCTACAATGCAACAAAGTGTCTTAAAAACAGGTTAAAAACAAAGAGTGAACTTAAGCATTATGTGATACACCATAACAAATGACGCTGTTTATTAAATAATAGTAATATTGCTCCTGGTATTTAATCTATAGCTTCATTTGTTATGGTGTATCACATAATGCTTAAGTTCACTCTTTGTTTTTAACTTGTTTTTAGGACACTTTGTTACATTGTAACTTGTATGTCAGATAACTGATAAAGTTGCATGTATAAAAGGGAGTGACGTCACGTGAACGGGATCGTCAAAGCGGCGGTAGCCGCGAAACCGAGGTCACCCGACTGCTATCTCACCCACGTTGTATCACCATGCCTGAATAAAAGCCGGATTGTACACTGTATCGGTGAGTGCCGTCTTAATTCATTCTTCTCGGATTATTTGGCACATATGCTTTTTTCCGGGGCTGAGCACCACAGAACACCTGGAGCACGGGTCTGACTGAGGACCGGAGAGTGGGGGAGCCAGGCTGTGTGCTTCTCTCTTTCACTCTTTTACAGTTCATTTAAGAGCTAACTTGGCCCTGGCCCTTTAAGAGCTAATTTGGCCCTGGCCCTTTAAGAATGACTTTGACACTGCCCCTTCATGAGCTACTTTGGTACTGCTGTATGATCATATGGTTTAATCTTGTACTCTTAATATTCACAAATAAATCGTTCCAATTTGTGTCTTCACCCCCCAAATCTCTTTTCCATGTATTGATTATTTTTAGACTTGTGAGACTCCTTAATAATTCTATAGATATTTCCAATTAACCCCTTTTTTACTTTACACACATTATCCCCATATAACTTGTGCTTCTGCGCCTTAAACAAATCTTTAACATGTGACCTTTTTACAGCATATTTTACCTGTATACTGTATATCTAAAGTATTCTGTCCTACAAAGAGCTTCATATGTCTTAATATTTTCCTTATTATCAAATAAGTGGTGAACTCTAATAATTCCCTTATTTATAAAAAAAAAAAAAAAATCTTGCAATTTACGCAACGATGGCAAATTCTCATTATTCGACAAGGGGGTAAATTCATTACTTAACCCCTTAGTGACCGCCATGCTGCCTTTTCACGGCGGCCACTAATGGGCTTTATTCCGATGTGTACGCCTTTTAACGGCGGGCGCATCGGAATAAATTACCACCCGGCGGCGGCTGCAGGACGGGTGATCAGCGGTCAGTGTGACTGCTGACACCCTCCTGTAACTGCCCGGAGTGGAGGATTCTCCGCTTCGGGCAGTTTAACTCGTTAAATGCTGCTGTCAAACCATGACAGCGGCATCTAACTGGTCCTTAACTGGTTAAAAAAAGTGAAAAAAAATGTGCACCAAACACAACACAGCGCCTCCCAGCCCCCCCAATAATAAAGATGCATTACATTCCCTATACCCAATAAAACGTGACATAAAAGTGATCAAAAACACAAATCCTATACATATTTGGTACCACCACGTCCGTAACGACCAAATCTATAAAACTAGATCAATAATTATATCGCACGACACACGCTGTAAAAAAAATAAATAAATAAAAAGTACTAGAATAGCTGTATTTTATCAATCCACTTTAGAAAATACGTCATAAAAGAGATCAAAAAGTCATATACATATAAAACTTGGTATCAATAAAACTACAGATCTTCCCACAAAAAATAAGCCCAAAACCAGGTCTGTTGCGCAAAAGATGAGAACGCTATGGATCTTGCAATGCGGCGACACTTTTTGTGGGTTTTTGCTAGGAAGATAGTTTCTATTGCGGCAAAGTGATAATAGTTAAAAAAAAACCTATACAAATGTGGTATCGCCGTAACCGTAGTGACCCAGAGAATACATGTATTATGTTATTAGTGACCGCCGATACAGATTTTTACGGCGATCACTAATGGGCTCTATTCTGCTGCCACAAGCTCTTTATGGCGATGGTGCAGAATAGTGCAGCGGCGCCGATAATGCCCGCAGCCCCCTCCTCTCAACTACCGGAGGTAGCTGAGGGGTTGGGGCAGAGTGTGGGGTCAGTCCCGGAAAGTCCCCTCACCGGCGATCGCCGTTATTATCAGTATAACGGCGGCCACCGGTAACAGACATTGCCAGCGCAGCTGAACGCTTTCATCTCTTCTCACCGTGAATCCACAGTGAGAGGAGATGAGAACATGTCCCCCCCTGTCCCCAGAATTAACCCTAGTGACCTGGTCACTGACCCTCCCCTCCCAGGGCGGCCATCTGATCCAAGATGGCCGTCGCCATCTCTGTGAACAGACTCTGTTCACAGTGATGGATTCCTAAAAATGATCAAAGCTTCATTCTCTCCACCACCGGAGGTGGCGGAGAGCATGGGGCAATGATCGGTGATCACTCGGTGTGGTTCCAGTACAAGTGATCAGCTGTATATACTATATACCACTGATTGCTTGTTCCAAATGGTGCCGGCATTTTTTTACGCCTGTCACCAAAGTCAAGTGCCCTGGATTACACGTAACCACCCTGGATTACTTTTAACCACCCCAGATTGCCCGTCACCACCCTAGATTGCCTGTAACCACCCTAGATTGCCTGTAACCACCCTAGATTGCCTGTAATCTCCCCAGATTGTCTGTAATCTCCCCAGATTGTCTGTAATCTCCCCGGATTGTCTGTAATCTCCCCAGATTGCCCGTATCCACCCCAGATAGCCCATAACCATCACAGACAGCCTGTAACCACCACAGATTGCCTGTAACCTCCCCATATTGCTCGCAACCACCCCAGATTGCCCGTCACCACCCCAGATTTCACGTCACCACCCCAGATTGCCCGTTGCAACCCCAGATAGTCAGCGAACACCACCAGATTGCCCATCACCACCCCAGATAGCCAGTAACCACCCCTAGATAGCAGTAAACACCTCAAGATTGCCCATAACCACCCCATATAGCCAGTAAACACCCCCAGATTGCCCGAAACCACCCCAGATTGCCCGTGACCACCCCAGATTCATCGTAACCACCCCAGATTGGCACAGACTGCTCGTAACCACCTCAGATTGCCCATAACCACACCAGATTGCCTGTTGCCACCTCAGATAGCCAGTAAACACCCCGAGATTGTCCATTACCACCCCAGATAACCAGTTAAGACTCACATATTGCCTGTAACTAAAATGACACTCCTTCCCTTCTGAGCCCGGCTGTGTGCCCATACAGTGGTTTATGCCCACATATGGGGTACCATTGTACTCAGGAAAACCTCCATTACAAATTTTGGGGTGCTTTTTCTCCCCTGTTCCTAGTGAAATTAAGAAATTTCAAACTAAACAAACATGTTACATGGTCTAGTTTTGAATACTTTCCTCCAATACCTGTGGGGTCAAAATGCTCACCACACCCCAAGATGAATTCCTTGAGGGGTGTACTTTCCAAAATGGGGTGACTTTTGGGGGGGTGTCTATTCTGTAGACATTACAGGGGCACTGCAAACGCACCTGGCGCTCAGAAACTTCTTCAGCAAAATCTGAACTGGAAATACTAATTGGCGCTCCTTCCCTTCTGAGCCCCGCTGTGTGCCCACACAGTGGTTTATGCCCACATATGGGGTACCGTTGTACTCAGGAGAACCTGCGTTACAAAATTTGGGGTGCATTTTCTCTCATTTTTATTATGAAAATGAGATACTTTAATCTTTACAAATATATTATTGGAAAATTTCTATTTTCCATTTTTTCCCGGCCTAATTGTGAATACTTTCCTCCAGCCCCTGTAGGGTTAAAATGCTCATTATACCCCTAAATTAAGTCTTTAAGGTGTCTAGTTTCCAAAATGGGGTCACTTATGGGGGTTTCCAGTATACAAGCCTCCTAAATAAACTTAAAAAAAGAACTGGTCCCTAAAAAAATCAGTTTTGGAAATTTCATGAAAATTTGATAACTTGCTGATACATTTCTAAGCCCCGTAACACCCTTAACCCCTTAACGACATCAGGCGTAAACTTACGCCCTCGCGCCCTGGTACTTGGCGCATCAGGGCGTAAATTTACGCCCGATGTTTCCCCGATCGCTGCGTGTTCGCACACAGCGATCGGGGAAGATGGCCTGTTATAAATCATAGCAGGCCATCATAGCTTCTCGGCACGGGGGGTGGTTAACACCCCCCGTGCTTACGATCGCCGCTATAGGCTGATCAATTCAGATCAGCCAATAGCGGCGATCGGAACCTCGGAAAAAAATGGCGGTCGGTGCTGTCCGAGGTGCTGTCCGTCTTCCGGGTTCGCGGCGTCCTCCGTCATTCCGTTCGGTCTTCGGGTCTTTCCGGCGGTCCCCGTCGTCTTCTTTCGGCTATTCGGCGTAGGTTTTTTTTTTATACTTACTGTAAAAAAAACACGTAAAAAACACTACATTACACCACACTACATTGAATAAAGTTTGACACTACACCACTACATACCGCATACACTAGTCCCCATATAAAGATGGCCCCCAGGGTGTTTTCGGTGTCAGACGCATACGTTATTATTGCCTCCGACACCGAAACAGCCAGTGAGGATGAATGGGGGGGATCCTTCTTTCCTCCATTCATCCTCATCCTCCTCATCATCCGGTGACGTGTCTGGGGGTAGCGTAGCGTACGCTGCCCCCCAGACACGTCTTTTCCGCCAGTACCGTCCCAATAAGAGATCACGGTATGGTGTGAAATTCTCCAAACTCTGTGAGAGTACCTCAGGGTACACTTACAGATATAGGGTACGTGCACACTTCGGAATGGCGAAGGATAACCCTTCGTGCATTCCGCAGCTGGCACCCGCCGGCGGACTGATGCGGGCGCATGTCTCTACCCGTGTCATAGACTCCATTCTATGCACGGGCGGATTCCGTCGTCCATCCAAAGAATGAATACGTTGGACGGAGAGCGGAATCCGCCCGTGCATAGAATGGAGTCTTTGACACGTGTGGAGACGTGCGCCTGCATCACTCCGCCGGCGGGTGCCAACTGCGGAATGCACGAAGGGTTATCTGTCGCGATTCCGCAGTGTGCACGTACCCTTAGAGTGTATGTAGGAAGGGACACCCGAATCCAGCCCCCAAATGCCCCCAGATGCCCCCCCATCCTCGGAACAAGTGGAAAGATCGTCCGGGAACTGATCTTCCCACTGCTGGATAAAGGTCACCACCTGTACGGGGATAACTTTTATACCAGCACCCCCTCTTCCGGTCCCTCGCTGCCCGAGCTACTGTAGCTTGCGGCACGATCCGAAAATATCAGAAGTAGTAATAGAGCCCTAATATTTAGCAGCCATGGAGCGGACCCAGCGCTTCTGGATATGAAGGACCCCGTATCGCACCAGGACAACATTTTCCAGGTGACGTCCCCCACACTGGAGAAAGGGAGACCCCAGAAGAAGTGCAGAGTGTGGCGTAACAGGGCGATCAGGAAGGACACCATTTACCAGTGTGACACCTGTCCTGATCACCCCGGCCTCTGCATACTGGATCGCTCCAAGGCGCACTACACGTCATTGGGGTTCTACATTATCTAAATTCTGTCCCTTATTCCTATTTCAGGGGTCACGTTGATCCAGGGATTGTTCTGATCGCCATTATGGAGTCGGGAAGGAATTTTTCCCCTGTGATGAGGCTACTGTCGTCTTCCTCACAAGGGTTTTTTGCCTTCCTCTGGATCAACACAGGTTGAATTTGATGGACACCTGTCATTTTCAACCTTATAAACTAATAATTGGCCTAATACCCCCAAATAAATTAGAATTGTCCCTTTTCCCCAGCTAAGTAGGTATGGCCGCCATTCCCATTAGAGGATGCCATGATGCAATTACAAAGCCTCTGTGCGGCCAGGACAGTAGAAACCCCCCACAAGTGACCCTTTCCATTCTGGAAACTACACCCCATAAGGAATCTAACAAGGGGGGCAGCGGGGATATGGCCCCCTGGTGACAGCCACATTTGGGACGTGAAAATTAAAAAAATGGTATTTTTTATTTTCTCGGCACATGTTCTATGTAAGTGACTGTCACCAGTGGGGTCCATATCCTCAATGCACCCCTTGTTAGATTCCTTATGGGGTGTAGTTTCCAGAATGGGGTCACTTGTCGGGGGTTTCTACTGACCTGGCAGCACAGGAGCTTTGTAATTGCGACATGGCCTCCATCCTCCATTCCAGCCTCTAAATGGCGCTCTGTCCCTTTGGTGGCTTGCCCTGTGCCCATATGGCACATTATGCCCACATATGTGGTATTTTCGTACTCAGAGGAAACTACCCTACACGTTTTGTGTTCATTTTCTTTTTTAACCCCTTGTGGAAATGGAAAAAATCAAGGCTAGACCAACATTTAGTGTAATTTTTGTAAAATTTTTACTCTAAATCATTAATCTTGTCATGATTTTTTCATTTTCACAAGGGGCTAAAAGATAAAAAAAAAACAATAAATGTGTAGAGCAATTTCCCCTGAGTACGGAAATACCCCACATGTGGACATAAAGCGCCATGCGGGTGCAGGTTAAGCCTCCGATGGGAAGGAGCGCCATTTCGTTTTTGAAGGCTGGATTTGGATGGAATGGATTTCGAGGGGCCATGTTGCATTCAAAAGGCCTCTGTGTTGCCAAGACAGTTGAAACCCCCCACAAGTGACCCCATTATGGAAACTACACTCCTCAAGGAATGTAACAAGGGGTGTAGTGAGCATATGGACCCCACTGGTGACGGGCACAAATGTGGAACAATGTGGCGTGAAAATGAAATATTACATTTTTTACACTATAATGTTGGTTTAGCCTTGAATTTATCATTTTCACAAGGGGTTAAAAGAGAAAAAAACACACAATATGTGTAGAGCAATTTCCCCCGAGTCCGTAAATACCCCACATGTGGACATAAAGCGCCGTGTGGGTGCAGGGCAAGCCTCCAAAGGGAAGGAGCGCCATTTGGATTTTGGAGGTTGGATTTGGCTAGAATGGATGATGAACGCCATGTCGCATTTACAGAGCCCTCGTGCTGCCAAAACACTGGAAACCCCCCACAAGTGACCCCATTCTGGAAACTGCACCCCTCAAGGAATCTAACAAGGGGTGCAGTGAGGATATGGACCCCTTGATGACGGGCACATTTGTGCCATGAAAGTGAAAAAATGAAATTTTTTACTTTTACGTCACATTGTTCCACATTTGTGCCCATCACCAGTGGGGTCCATATGCTCACTGTGCCCCTTGTTAGATTCTTTGAGGGGTGTAGTTTCCAGAATGGGGTCACTTGTGGGGGGTTTCCAGTGTCTTGGCAGCACGAGGGCTCTGTAAATGCGACATGGCCCTTGAAATCCTTTCCAGTGAAATTCAGCTTCCAAAAGCCAATTGGCGCTCCTTCCCTTTGGAGGCTCGTCCTGCGCCCCCTTGGCACTTTATCGCCACATGTGGGGTATTTCGGTACTCGGGAGAAACTGCGCTACACATTTTGTGTCTTTTTTTTCCTCTTATCCCTTTAAGAAAATGAAAAATTGAAGGCTAGAACAACGTTTTAGTGTAAAAAGTAAATTTTTCTTTTTTCACGCCATATTGTTCGGAAAATCTGTGAAGCACCTGTGGGGTCCAAATGCTCACCGCACCCCTTGTTACATTCATTGAGGGGTGTAGTTTTCTAAATGGTGTCCCTTTAGGGGTGTTTTTCAGGTTTTGGCACCCCAGAGCCTCTGCCAACCTGAAGTGGTACAGTCAGAAATGACCAATTATAACGGAGGCGTTGAAATTCACTAGGCGCTCCTTTGTATCTGAGGCTTGTGGTTGCGTCAAATAGCGCAATAGGGCCACATATGGGGTATTTCTATAAACTGCAGAAACGGTGCAATAATTATTGAGGTGCATTTCTCTGGTAATAGGTTTATAATAATGAAAAATATTGGATTACAATAAAATTTCTGCACAGAAAATTTAAATTTTCAAATTTCTTACACACTTAGCTTTTATTTCTGTTACTCCCCTAAAGGGTTAAAACACTTTCTGGATATGCTTTTGCAGAGTGTGGGGGGTGCAGTTTCTGAAATGGGGTGCTTTGTGGGGCTTTCTAACATACAGGCCCCTCAAATACACTTTAACCTGAACAGGTCCCTAAAAATATCTGATTTTGAAATTTTACTGAAAATTTGGAAATTTGCTGCTAATGTTTTAAGCTTCCTATTGTCTAAAAAAAATGAAAGATCATTTAATAAATGCTGCCAACATAAAGTAGACATGTTGCTAATGCTATTTAATATATAATTTATGTGGTATAACCACTTTCTGTATACGCAAAAAAGTTTCAAAGTTGGAAAAATGCAGTTTTTCACATTTTTTCACATTATTTGTTTTTTTTTCATAAAGATTCGTTATGAGTATCGACTCCAATTTACCAGAAATGTAAAGTACAATATGTCACGAGAAAACAATCTCAGAATCAGCCGGATAGGTAAAAGCATCCTGAAGTTATTAATGAATAAAGTGACACTGGTCATATTCATAAAATTTGTCTCTGTCATTAAGGCCATTTCAGGCTCTGTCCTTAAGGGGTTAAAAAGTGAAATATGTTTACTGAAGCCAGAATAAAAAGGACATATTGATAATGTGACTTACTAACTAATTTTTGTCATGTGCCTTTTTTTTTTAGAAGCAAAGAATTTCAAAGTTCGTAAATTTTTCATTATATTTTGATGTTTTTCACAAAAAACACACAAGACAGTGACCAAATTTTGCCACTAACATAAAGTACCATATGTTACGAAAAAAACTATCTCAGAATCGCTAGCATACGTTAAAGCATCACTGAGCTATAAGCGCATAAAGTGAGACAGGTCAGATTTTGAAAAATGAGCCTGGTCATTAAGGCCCAAACAGGCTTGGTCCCTAAGGGGTTAATGTAGTGCCAATTTTCCCCTAATCCCCCATCACACTTTATGTGCAAACACATTGAGAGGGCTCCTTTTATCCATGTGTGTTCTTGGCTCTAAAATTGATGGTAATTTCGGGTGCCATTTAGGGTATCTGTTCCCAATAACCTAAAAAATCGTAAATTTCACATCTGATAATATAGATCATTTGAACTACTAAGAAGTACAGTCATGGCCAAAAGTTTTGAGAATGATACAAATATTAATTTTTACAAAGTCTACTGCTTCAGTTTTAAAAAAGCAATTTGCATATACCAGAATGTTATAAAGAGTGATCAGCTTGACAGCAATTACTTGCAAAGTCAATGAACTTTATTCCCCAAAACACATTTCAACATCATTGCAGCCCTGCCTTAAAAGGACCAGCTAACATCATTTCAGTGATTGATCTCCAGCCCTGTCCTCATCAACACCCACACCTGTGTTAATGGAGCAATCTGTCATGATTAAGTAAGAATGACACCACTGGACACTTAAAAGGAGGCTGGTGCTTGGCATCATTGTTTCTCTTCTATTAACCATGGTTATCTCTTAAGAAACACATGCAGTCATCATTGCACTTTACAAAAATGGCCTCACAGGGAAGAGTATCGCAGCTAGAAAGATTGCACCTCAGTCAACAATCTATCGCATCATCAAGAACTTCAAGGAGAGAGGTTCCATTGTTGCCAAAAAGGCTCCAGGGCGCCCAAGAAAGACCAGCAAGCGCCAGGACCGTCTCATAAAAGTGTTTCAGCTGCAGGATCGGGCTACCAGCAGTGCAGGGCTTGCTCAAGAATGGCAGCAGGCAGGTGTGACTACATCTGCACGCACTGTTAGGGCGGAGACTCTTGGAGCAAGGCCTGGTCTCAAGGAGGGCAGCAAAGAAGCCACTTCTCTCCAGAAAAAACATCAGGGACAGACTAATATTCTGCAAAAGGTACACGGAGTGGACTGCTGAGGACTGGGGTAAAGTCATTATCTCTGATGAATCCCCTTTTGATTGTTTGGGACATCTGGAAAACAGCTTATTCGGAGAAGACAAGGTGATCGCTACCACCAGTCTTGTCTAATGCCAACTGTAAAGCAATCTGAAACCATTCATGTGTGGGGTTGCTTCTCAGCCAAGGGAATCGGCCCTCTCACAGTCTTGCCTAAAAACACAGCCATGAATAAAGAATGGTACCAGAATGTCCCCCAAGAGCAACTTCTCCCAACTGTCCAAGAGCAGTTTGGCGATGAACAATGCCTTTTCCAGCATGATGGACCACCTTGCCATAAAACAAAGGTGATAACTAAATGGCTCAGGGAACAAAACATAGAGATTTTGGGTCCATGGCCTGGAAACTGCCCAGATCTTAATCCCATTGAGAACTTGTGGTCAATCATCAAGAGACGGGTGGACAAACAAAAAACAACAAATTCTGACAAAATGCAAGCATTGATTGTGCAAGAATGGACTGCTATCAGTCAGGATTTGGTCCAGAAGTTGATTGAGAGCATGCCAGGGAGAATTGCAGAGGTCCTGAAGAAGGGTCAACACTAGAGATGAGCGAACCCCCAGCATGCTCGAGTCGATCCGAACCCGAACTTTTGGCATTTGATTAGCGGTGGCTGCTGAACTTGGATAAAGCCCTAAGGCTATGTGGAAAACATGGATATAGTCATTGGCTGTATCCATGTTTTCCAGACAAACTTAGAGCTTTATCCAAGTTCAGCAGCCCCCGCTAATCGACTCGAACCTGAACCCGGTTCGCTCATCTCTAGTCAACACTGCAAATATTGACTTGCTGCATTAACTCATTCTGTTAATATAAGCTTTTCCCTTACGTCCTCAGCAGCAGCACGAATGGGGAAGATTCTATCTTCCTGCAATGGTAGGACAGATGGTACTAATAAAATTGATTAGAAGACCTATAAGTAGTAGCCCTGACTCCCCCTCCTTGTGTTTTTTTCTGTCCTCCTGTGGGACAGGTGGTTGAAGAGAGAGGTGGAGGATGCGGTGATGTATTCTCTATCTTTTCTTTTCTAACTTTCTCCCCTGCGTGGTCGCGTAGGGATTGGGGAAGTTATATTGATAATATTACTGTTATTTCATGTACTTAGTATAAGGATGTATACCTTTATATATTTCTGTCTATTTCGGCGGGTTTTTCCCGGGATTCCTATGCATGTGCGATGAGGGGATGACGATGCTTGTGACATTTCCGGATGTAAGATGAACTGTCCATTTGCTCTATCTGTAAAGCTCATGAGTGTCCGGAGGAGAAAAATCTTTCTAGCAGACACATGATGTCTTGGATGAAACAATTTGTGCAGTATGGTAATTATCCTAGGAGGTTAATTTTTTTCTACAGCCTGCAGGAAAACTATTATACTAATTTGTTATTTTTCCTCACTTTTAAGCTCTGTCAAAATTTAAAGCGTAACTGTCATGTTTTTTTTATTGCAGAAATCAGTAGTATAAGCGATTTTAAGAAACTCTGTAATAGGTTTCATCAGCCAAAAAAGCCTCCTTCTGTACTCAAGAAGCAATTTCCCAGCTTCCCCCCCTGACTTCTTATCTGTGCATTATCAGGCAAACACGTCTTCATTACAGAGAAGCCAGTGAAGACGGGTTCTGCTCTCTCCATTGTAAGCCTATGAAGAGGGGAGGGGCTGAGGGAGATGAGGGAGCAGGAAGAGGTGACATGAAGGTCAGCTGTCTGTAGACTCTCTGGGCACCTAAAACGCTAAATTCAGGTGTCAGAAAGGTCAGTGCTTATCTATGAACTTACTGAGAGAAGATTGCAGGGTATTGTGCTGTGCAGAAATCCTCCGTGCTCAGTCATTCCTAACAGCCCCTCCCCTCTCCATAGCTACATAATGGAGACAGAAATCCTGCTTCATTTGATGTGAGGGGGGAGGCTGGGAGATTGCTTTTTCAGTACAGAAGGAAACTCTTTTATGGTGCGTTCACACCTACAGGATCTGCAGCTGATTTTCTGCAGCAGATTTCAGTTAAATAACTGAACACAGCATCAGATTTGATGCTGTGTTCAGTTATTTAACTGAAATCTGCTGCAGAAAATCAGCTGCAGATCCTGTAGGTGTGAACGCACCCTTAGTACATAAAACCTATTACAGAGTTTCTTAAAATCGCTTGTACTGTTGATATTTAATGTTTTCAGAAAAATGGCCCTGAAATGACAGTTACGCTTTAAGGTTTTTTTTCCCAATGAAACAAATACGGTACAGAGAGAATCACAGCCTCAAAGGAGCGCTGGAGCTGAAGCATCGCCCTCCCAGGAATCCGTCTGTATGGATGAGTTGCATGTCCTGGATGAGGTCCATTCATCTTCATCAGACAGTGAAGTGGGTCAAGATATTAATCTGTTTCCTATGGAAAAAATGCACAAATTATTCAAATCTCTGGATCCAGAGAATTGTGTACAGGATGAAACTACAGGTGATGACGGAGGGCTTAAGAAGGTGAGAGCATTTAAATGAACTGAAGTAATCAAAAGACTGATGTCGTATGAGTGGAAAACTCCAGAAAAAGGTCAGTTTTTAAATAAAAGATTTAAGACCATGTTTTCTATTGAAAGTGAGCAGAAGAAATTGTGGGGTGAACCCCCCAAGGTAGACATTGCAGTGTCCAGACTGTTTAAAAGAACTGTTGTGCCCAGCTCGGATGGATCTAATTTTGCTGATCCCATGGATCGGAAGATAGAAAGTGCCTTCAGACGAGGGTATTTATCAGCATCTTCTCAAGCTAAGACTTCCATTGCAGCGTATATTGTGGCAAAAAAACTGAGATCTTGGCTTCTCCAGATGGAGGAAGATATAGATCATGGTACATCTAGAGATGACATCCTGCAATCGTTCAAGTCAGTTGCCTTAGCCTCAGAATTTATTTGTGACGCAGCCATCCAGCAACTCAGATTGTCAGCCAGGGCCATGTCATTATCAACAGCCTTATGGATTAAGCCATGGACTGCAGACGTCCATTCTAAAAATAGTTTGTGCCATGGAATTTAAACCAAACAGATTATTTGGTCCTGAATTAGACATTCTTATGGAGAGCCTCTCAGACAAAAAAGGAAAATACTTGCCTCAGTCTTATCCAAAGAAGAAAGTTTCGTCCTTTCGTTCCTCATTTTCCAGGAAGACCAGTTCAGAGAAAAAGGAGGATACCTACTCCAAAAGAGGTCGCTCTAACCAGAGAGGTTTCAATCAGAGTAGAGGAAGAGGCTCATCCCCTGGGAACAAAAGGAATACCTTCTGATGCCAGAAGAGCCCCAGTCGGAGGCAGACTGACCCTATTTCTCTCGGCTTGGGAAAGGTACGTAAGAGACCCTTGGGTTGTTTCAATTGTAAGAGACGGTTATCGTCTAGAATGGCACAATGCACCTAGAGACAGATTTCTAAGTACTCCGGTCATGTCACAGGAAAAGCAGACCCCTCTAGAAAATATGGTTCTCGAGTTTTTACAAAAGAAGGTCTTGGAAGAGGTTCCTGTGGCAGAGAAGAATTTGGGAATATATTCCCAGGTCTTTCTTGTGCCCAAAAATACAGGAGGTTGGAGAATGATCATCGACCTACGTTTTCTGAACAGGTTTTTGACAAAGAGAAAATTCAGGATGGAAACCATCCGTTCTGCTTTTCCTCTGATCGCAGAGGGGGACTATCTAGCTACGATAGACCTCATGGATGCTTATCTGCATGTACCCATCTACCCAGGTCACAGGAAATACCTTCGCATACAGGTATTTGTCCAAGGGAGTTACCTTTTGGAATCACGTGCGCTCCATATGTCTTCACCCAAGTCATCTCGGCTAAAGTTGCCAGCCTTCGAGAATCGGGGGTTACCCTGATACCCTATCTAGACGACTGGTTGATGATAGCATCTTCAGCACATCAGCTACAGGAAGACATCAACAAAACACTAGACCATATTCAAGAATTAGGTTGGCTAGTGAACTGGGAGAAATCCCATTTATGGCCATCCCAGATAAAGTAATTTCTGGGTTTCATACTGGACACACGGTCCTTGATGTTATCCCTGCCACCCCAAAGGCTTCACTCTCTAAAACAGGGGGTATTATCCCTAAGACAACCTTTCCCAGTCTCACTCCGTCAGATGATGAGAGTGCTGGGTCTCATGACAGCAGCCGCAGATGCAATCGAGTGGGCGAAGTGGCACATAAGACACCTTCAGCAAGAGGTTCTTACCTCTTGGGACAGAAGAATAGAATCTCTGGATTCAAGGAAAATAGTCTCCACGGAAACAAGGGAATCCCTGTTATGGTGGATCTCGCCCAAGAACGGGAAATCCTTCGCGCCAGTTCAATAAGTTCAAATAACGACAGATGCCTCGAGCTCGGGCTGGGGAGCCCACATGATCGGTCAATGGGCCAAGGGAGTTTGGTCTCCAGAGGAGAGACTGATGTCCTCCAATATGAGAGAGCTGAGGGCCATCAGGCTAGCACTGACACACTTCAGTCACCAGATTCAGAAGAAATCTGTGAAAGTTTTGTCAGACACCACCTCAGTCTCATATATAAATCGCCAAGGAGGCACGAGATCCATTCCACTCCTACTAGAGGAGGAAAGGATCTTTGCATGGGCAGAGAAATCCCTATGTCAATTATCGGCAGTCCATCTGAGGGGAGTGCACAATGTATTGGCAGACAGGCTGAGCAGGGACCTTCCTCTTCCAAGGGAATGGTCTCTACATCCCTCCATCTTTCGCCAGATCACACAAACATGGGGTTATCCAGTGGTGGATCTTATGGCCACGAATCAGAACGCGAAGGTTCCCCGCTTTTGTTCTCTGTTTGCAACAGACAGGCCATGGAAGATAGATGCACTATCCTTCAAATGGGACTTCAGTCTGGGATACATCTTCCCGCCACTGCCCATGATCCCAAAAGTCTTACAAAAGATAAGACAGGCTCAAGCGTCAGTCATACTGATCGCACCATATTGGCCCAGGAGAACTTGGTTCTCTCTTCTGAGGATAATGTCCAGGGGGACATTCTGGAAGCTTCCTCAAATTCCTCACCTTCTTACACAAGGAGGCAATCATTGTCCAGACCTGGAACGTCTTCAGCTCACGGCGTGGATTTTGACAGTCCCTTACTGACAGGGAGGGGACTCTCTGAGTCAGTAATCCAAGCCCTCTTGCATTCCAGGGCCTCATCTACCAACAAAACTTACCTGAGGGTAAAGAAAGCCTTTGACAACTGGTGTATTAAAAATAAACAAAGTGCTGTTGATCCATCCATTGGTGTTATTCTCCAAATCCTGCAGGATGGGTTCCAGAAGGGTCTCAAACCAGCGACTCAGAAGGTACACGTCGCTGCCTTGTCAGCATTATTGGAAAGGAAGCTGTTCCAAGACCCTCTCATTCAGAGGTTCATCAGGGCCATTCAGAGGTTACGCCCAACTAGAGTTGAGACATTTCCCAGATGGGATTTGGGTATTGTGTTGGAGCAACTATGTAATCCACCTTTTGAACCTTTATCCTCAGCGGAAATAAAATTCATCTCTTTGAAGGTATGCTTTTTGGTGGCTATTACATCAGCTAAACGCATAAGTGAGATTCAGGCATTGGGGGTATCAGAACCCTATTTAATGTTCTTACAGGATAAAGTAGTTCTGAGAACGTTACCATCATTTAATCCTAAAGTCCCTTCATTCTCTAACATCAATCAACAGATTGAGCTGCCTGTTTTTTTACCTGACCCTTCCTGTGAAGAGGAACTTAGACTTCAGACGCTAGATGTAGGAAGAACACTGAGTATTTATGTGGAACGCACCAGGCAATTTCGGAAATCTAACCACTTGTTTTTGTCTTTCGCAGGGAAAAACGGGATGCAAGTCATCCAGAGCCTCCTTATCCAGATGGATAAAAGAGACTATCTCACTATGCTACCAGCAGGCAGGCCTGGAAGTCCCTGAAGCCATAAAAGCACATTCAACTCGTGCCATGTCAACTACGTGGGCTGAAAAGAACTGTGTACCTATAGATCACATATGTAGAACGGCCTCTTGGGCTTCATCTAATACCTTTGTAAAACATTACAGGTTGGATATCAGAGACTCAGACCAACCTTCCTTTGGTACCGCGGTTCTTATGTCCTCTGTTTGATCTCCCTCCCTATGATGTGTATAGCTTGCTATATCCCCATTCGTGCTGCTGCTGAGGACGTAAGGGAAAGGACAATTTTTTACTCACCGTAAATTTTCTTTCCTGTAGTCCGAAGCAGCAGCATGGACTACCCGCCCTGTATTATATTATAAATAATTGAATTATGCAGCATACCTTCGTTATTTTGTCAATCAAATTTATTTCCTTGAGACTGTTTTTTTTTATGCCGTTAGAATTACACAAGGAGGGGGAGTCAGGGCTACTACTTATAGGTCTTCTAATCAATTTTATTAGTACCATCTGTCCTACCATTGCAGGAAGATAGAATCTTCCCCATTCGTGCTGCTGCTTCGGACTACAGGAAAGAAAATTTACGGTGAGTAAAAAATTGTCCTTTGTTACTTATAATATGATTGCAATTATATTTCTGTATGTGATAAAAACATCTGAAAAACACACATAAAAACCAGAGGGCAGCAGATCATGTAAAAAATATAATATTTGTGTCATTCTCAAAACTTTTGGCCGTGACTGTACAATTCAAAAATTGATAAATTCACCCCACCCTTTCTAATTGGGAGACACCAGGTGTCATATCCTATCCGTACTATTTTATTCTTCCATATAATTGCATTACATACAGTATCTGATCTCAAAATCTACTCCTAATCCACATCGGGCTGTTCAATGTCACATATAGTATTTGTGAAAGCAATATCATCTTTATTAATCCATTTTGTTTAGCTATGCTCAGAGGGAGCCTGTTCCAAACCCTCACTCTGCTATAAAGCCTGTTTATTAAAGGAATTAGGTTTTACATATTGTTTTATATCCAGAGACATGTCCACTCTCAGGTATTTTATTTTATCTTCCGGCATGAATTTATCTAACTCAGTATATTTCCCCTTGTCCTGATCATGGAAGGATAATATAGATGATTTGTTCCAATTTATCGCAAATCCACTATATCTACCAAAACCCTCCACAATATCCATCATTCATTCATTTAGCTGAATTTGAGATATCAGATAAATATAATAGAATGTCGTCGGCAAATTTTTTCCAATCTCTCTGTATACAAATCCCTTAACCCTGCTATCCCTTCTTATGATCTCTGTGAGGGGTTCCACAGCAATTACAAATAAGAGGGGGCACCCTTGCCTAGTTCCTTGAGACAATTCAAAGGTTTCTGAAAGCTGGCCCTTTATCAAAACTTGTGCCCTAGGTTGGGCAAATAACAATTGTATCCATTTAATATAGGGACCCACGAACTCTTGGCTCATATTTTAGCTATCAATTTGGTGTCTGCATTAATAAGAAAAATGGGTCTGTAAAACCCTGGGTCCATTGGGTCCTTCCCCTCTTTGTGAATAGCTGCAATAACTGTTTCCTCATAGATTCTGGAATGTTACCTATTACATAGGTACCAGCCCTTTAAGAGCGACTTTGGTACCAGCTCCTTGACAGTGACATCCACAACAGCCTAATAATGGTAAAGAAAGTTGTTTGAATTGTGGAAATGTATTTGTCAGTGAGCCAAAAAGATAAGGACCTGCCATCTTCTCTTTGTCAATAGGGGACATGTGACACCATTGATGTTGTCAGGAATTGAATGAAGGATCTGTGAGTTTCTATTGGCTGCTACATTTCAGCTATTTGCATGTCTGCTGTGGTTGGCTAGTTATGGCTTTACTGTGTGAATTTCTGAATATTTCGCCAATGCTTTGCTGTGTGAGTTTCAGAATATTTCGCCAATTTCTATGGGAAATTATTGTTCTTTAACCCCTTAAGATCAAAGCCAATTTTCATTTTTGCGCTTTTGCTTTTTCCACTTGGCACTTAGCCATAGCACTTGCATTTTTTCACCTAGAGACCCACATGAGCCCTTATTTTTTGCAACACTAATTTTACTTTGCAATGACAGGCTTTACTTTCCCATAAATTATGCAGCGAAACAGGAAAAAAATGATTTGTGCTGTCAAATTAAAAATAAAAGGAATTTGTTTTCATTTCAGGGAGTTTCGTGTTTACGCCGTTCACCCTATGGTAAAACGGACATGGTATCTATGTTCATCACATCAGTACGATTACAACAATATGTAACATGTATAACTTTTATTTTTTTTGATGGCTTTTAAAAAATGAAAACCTTTTTGAAAAAAACTAAATGTGTTTAAAATTGCTCTATTCCCAGCCTTATAATGCTTTTAATTTTTTAATTAAATTTTTAATTTTATGCGACCAAAAATGCGCAATTTTGCACTTTTGGAATTTTTTTACCATTTACCGTGCGAGATCAGGAATGTGATAATTTAATAGTTCGGGCTATTACTCATGCAACGATACCAAATATGTTTATTTATTTATTTATATTTATAAAATGGGAAAAGGGGGATGATTCAGACTTTTATTAGGGGAGAGGATTATTTATTGATAAAAAACATGTTTACTTTATCTTTCACATTAACAAGAAGTCTCCCTGGGGGGACTTCTATATACACAGCATTGATCTCTCATAGAGATCAATGCTGTGTATATACACAGCAATGATCCATTGGATCGGTCATACATTGCTCTGGCCTGCTACAGACCACAGCAGTGTATTGCCGAGCCGGGATCAGCATCATTGCGATGCTGAGGCCCGTCTCGGTCAGAAGAAAGGATGCTGGATGCCTGAAGACTGGGTGCTGAAAATTTATTGTTTTTCCATGTGTGCTTCTGGTTCCGGATCTTGCAGTGCACCCATATCGGGACTGCTAGCTGGGTGAGCTGACTATTGCTGGCTTTACAAAAAATAAATAAATAAATAAATAAAGGGAACATTTAAACAACACAGTAGATCCGCAGCAGATGCGAATACGCAGCGAGAGCGGCAGCGGATCCCTGCCCAGTAAACTGTATAGACATCCCGCTGCGAGTGTGTCAGCAGCCCGCCCGGTTTACCCCCCTGGCCGACGGAGCCTATACTTAACCTGGTCTCCGCTCCGGCTTGCTTCGGGGCTCCCGGTTTCTTCACGTCCCGCTCAGCAAATCAGTGCGCTGTATCGAGGCAGTGCACTGATTGGCCGAGCGGGACATGCCGTGAACCTCTGAAGCAAGCCAGAGCGGGACCAGGTGAATCGGGGGTTAACCAGGCGGGGCTGCTGACAATCCTGCGGATGTACATCCTGCTGCGAGTTTGTCTGCCCATAGAGTTTACTGGGCAGCGATCCGCAGCGGATCTCGCTGCGAATATGCAGCGAGAAATCCACTGCGGATCCGGTACGTGTGAACGTACCCTAAATCAAAGTTCTGCAAGACAAACTCAATAAAGGAGTGGTTCTACAGGTGGGGACCACAGACCACTTCTTAGTACCTATGCTTTCTGGCTGCTGATTTGGTCACTTTTGAATGTTGGTGGTGCTTTCACACTCGTGGTAGCATGAGACGGGTTCTACAACCCACACAAGTGGTTTAGATAATGCAGCTCATCCAGGATTGCACATCAATGCGAGCTGTGGCAAGAAGGTTTGCTGTGTCTGTCAACGTAGTGTCCAGAAGCTGGAAGTGCTACCAGGAGACGTGGAGGAGGCCGTAGAAGGGCAACAACCCAGCAGCAGGATTGCTACCTACGCCTTTGTGCAAGGAGGAACAGGAGGAGCACTGCCAAAGCCCTGCAAAATGAACGGCAGCAGGCCACAAATGTGCATGTGTCTGCACAAATGGTTAGAATCCAACTCCATTAGTAAGGTAGAAGGGCCCGACCTCCACAGATGGGGGTTGTTTTCACAGCCCAACACCGCACAGGAAGCTTGGCATTTTCCAGAGAACACCAGGATTAGAAAATTCACCACTGGCACAGTTTGCTCTTCACAGATAAAAACAGGTTCACACTGAGCATATTTAACAGAGTCTGGAGACTGCCTGCAACATTTTTCAGCATGACCGGTTTGGCAATGGGTCAGTAAAGGTGTGGGGTGACATTTCTTTGGAGGGCCACACAACCCCCCATGTGCTCGCCAGAGGTTGTCTGAGCGCCATTAGCTACCGAGATGAGATCCTCAGACCCCTTGTGAGACCATATGTTGGTGCGGTCGGCCCTGGGTTCCTCCTAATGCAGGACAATGCTAGACCTCATGTGGCTGGAGTGTGTCAGCTGTTCCTGCAAGATGAAGCAATTGAAGCTATGCACTGGCCCACCTGTTCCCCAGACCTCAATCCGATTGAGCACATCTGGGACATCATGTCTCGCTCCATTGCACCACAGACTGTCCAGCTTTATTCCATGTCTGGGAAGAGATCCCTCAAGAGACCATCCGCAACCTTATGTTTATGTGGAGGCCACACACAATACTGAGCCTCTTTTTTACTTGTTTTACAGACTTAAAGGGGTAGTGCGGCGGTAAAGAATTATTCACAGACTAACACACATTACAAAGTTATACAACTTTGTAATGTATGTTATGTCTGTGAATGGCCCCCTTCCCCGTGTCCCACCACCCCCACCCGTGTACCCGGAAGTGTGGTGCGCTATACTCACCTGTCACATGCCGACACCCGGCTCCGATCTTGAGCGAGTGACGTCTTCTTCTGGCGGACGGCGAACAGCTCCGACTGTCCCGAATGCTGGCCGCCCTCTGCAGCGTCATCCGATGCTCAGCGGCTGAGCAGCTGATGACGCGGCCACGTCATCAGCCGCGATTGGCTGAGCATAACTGTGGGGCGGAGGGGGGACGGACGGCTGTCCGTCCGAATATGACGTTTGGCACAAGATGGCGGACGGCCCTCAACACGGATCAGGTAATGTATAATGCACCACACTTCTGGGTGGGGGGTGGGACACGGGGAACGGGGCGATTCACAGACATAACATACATTACAAAGTTGTATAACTTAGTAATGTGTGTTATTCTGTGAATAATTTCTGAGCGCCGCACTACCCCTTTAACATTAAAGTTGGAACAGTCTGGAATTTGTTTTTCCGCTTTAATTTTGTGTGTGATTCCAAATCCAGGCCTCCATTAGTTAATAAATTTGATTTCCATTGATGATTTTTGTGTGATTTAGATAAGGGTGGTCGGGGAGAGGTTGGTGGTCAGTTGGTGGTTTGTTTCTGAGCTGGAAGAGTCCATTTTGTGGGGGAGATCTGTGCTGTTCTCTTCCTGGATGCTGGATGACTGTATATGACCAGCAGTGTAATATGTAGATATCCTGTGTAATACAGAGAAGGAGGAGGAGGAGGAGAAGTAGCCATAAGTCAATGTGGTGGTTTCTCTCTGGGAGAAGATTGTGTGTTTTTCTTCAGTGTGCTGTCTTTACATACTGGATAAGGATCTGCTGCAAAATTTAACAGCCAAAGATACCAGCTGGATAAGGTATTGAATTAATCCCTGGACTGGTCATGAATCATTGACATGCTTTAACCCCTTAGGGACCAAGCCTGTTTGGGCCTTAATGACCAGGCTCATTTTTCAAAATCTGACCTGTCTCACTTTATGCGCTTATAGCTCAGTGATCCTTTAACGTATGCTAGCGATTCTGAGATAGTTTTTTCGTAACATATGGTACTTTGTTAGTGGCAAAATTTGGTCACTACTTTGTGTGTTTTTTGTGAAAAACATCAAAATATAATGAAAAATTTGACAATTTTGCATTTTACGAACTTTGAAATTCGTTGCTTCTAAAAAAAAAAAGGCACATGACAAAAATTAGTTAGTAAGTCACATCATCAATATGTCCTCTGTATTCTGGCTTCATTTCGTAAACATATTTCACTTTTTTAGGGTGTTACGGGGCTTTTCATGGAATTTCCCAAACTGATTTTTTTAGGGACCAGTTCTTTTTTTAAGTTGATTTAGGAGGCTTGTATACTGGAAACCCCCATAAGTAACCCCATTTTGGAAACTAGACACCTTAAAGAATTAATCTAGTGGTATAATGAGCATTTTAACCCTACAGGGGCTGGAGGAAAGTATTCACAATTAGGCCGGGAAAAAATGGAAAATAGAAATTTTCCAATAATATATTTGTTAAGATTAAAGTATCTCATTTTCATAATAAACATGAGAGAAAATGCACCCCAAATTTTGTAACGCAGGTTCTCCTGAGTACAATGGTACCCCATATGTGGGTGTAAACCACTGTATGGGCACACAGCAGGCCTCAGAAGGAAAGGAGCGCCTATTAGCATTTCCAGTTCAGATTTTGCTGAAGAAGTTTCTGAGCGCCAGGTGCGTTTGCAGAGCCCCTGTAGTGTCAGAAGAATAGAACCCCCCCAAAAGTCACCCCATTTTGGAAAGTACACCCCTCAAAGAATACATCTTGGGGTGTGGTGACCATTTTGACCCCACAGGTATTAGAGGAAAGTATTCAAAAGAAGACAGTAAAAATGAAAAAATAGAATTTTTCCAATAATATGTTTAGTTTGAAATTTCTCAATTTCACGAGAAACAAGGGAGAAAGCTCACCCCAATATATGTAACGCAGGTTCTCCTGAGTAGAACGATACCCCATATGTGGGCATAAACCACTGTGTGGGCACACAACGGGGCTCAGAATGGAAGGAGCGCCAATTAGCATTTCTAGTTCAGATTTTTCTGAAGAAGTTTCTGAGCGCCAGGTGCGTTTGCAGAGCCCCTGTAGTGTCAGCAGAATAGAACCCCCCCCAAAAGTCACCCCATTTTGGAAAGTGCACCCCTTAAAGAATTCATCTTGGGGTTTGGTGACCATTTTGACCCCACAGGTATTAGAGGACGGTATTTCAAAAGAAGACAGTAAAAATGAAAAAACTCACCCCAATATATGTAACGCAGGTACTCCTGAGTAGAACGGTACCCCATATGTGGGCATAAACCACTGTGTGGGCACACAGCGGGCCTCAGAAGGAAGGGAGCGCCAATTAGCATTTTCAGTGCATGATTTTTCTGAAGAAGTTTCTGAGCGCCAGGTGCGTTTGCAGAGCCCTGTAATGTCTACAGAATAGACCCCCCCCCCCACCCCCCAAAAGGCACCCCATTTTGAAAAGTACACCCCTCAAGGAATTCATCTTGGGGTGTGGTGAGTATTTTGACCCCATAGGTATTGGAGGAAAGTATTCAAAACTAGACCGTAAAAATGAAAAAAATTGAATTTTTCCAATAACATGTTTGTTTAGTTTGAAATTTCTCAATTTCACGAGGAACAGGGGAGAAAAAGTGCCCCAAAATTTGTAACGGAGGTTCTCCTGAGGGGAGGTACCCCATATGTGGGCATAAACCACTGTATGGGCACACAGCAGGGCTCAGAAGAGAAGGAGTGTCATTTTAGTTACAGGCAATTTGTGGGTGTTTACTGGTTATCTGGGGTGGTAATAGACAATCTCGGGGTGTTTACTGGCTATCTGAGGTGGCAACAGGCAATCTGGTGGGGTTATGGGCAATCTGGGGTGGTTACGAGCAGTCTGTGCCAATCTGGGGTGGTTACGGTCAATCTGGGGTGGTTACGGCAATCTGGTGGTGTTCACTGACTATCTGGGGTTGCAACAGGCAATCTGGGGTGGTGACGGGAAATCTGGGGTGGTGACGGGCAATCTGGGGTGGTTGCGAGCAATATGGGGTGGTTGCGAGCAATCTGGGGTGGTTGCGAGCAATCTGTGGTGGTTACAGGCAATTTGGGGTAGTTACAGGCAGTCTGTGGCAATCTGGGATGGTTATGGGCTGTCTGGGATGGTTATGGGCTGTCTGGGATGGTTATGGGCTATCTGGGGTGGATACGGGCAATCTGGGGTGGATACGGACAATCTGGGGAGATTACAGGCAATCTAGGGTGGTTACAGGCAATCTGGGGTGGTTACGGGCAATCTGGAGTGGTGATGGGCAATCTGGGGTGGTGACGGGCAATCTTGGGTGGATACAGGTAATCTGGGGTGGTTACAGGTAATCCAGGGTGGTTACGGGTAATCCAGGGTACTTGACTTTGGTGACAGGCGTAAAAAAGTGCCGGCACCATTTGGAAAAAGCGGTCAGTGGTATATTGTATATACCGCTGATCACTTGTACTGGGACCACACCGGGTGGTCACCGATCATTGCCCCATGCTCTCCGCCACCTCCGGTGGTGGAGAGAATGAAGCTTTGATCATTTTTAGGAATCCATCACTGTGAACAGAGTCTGTTCACAGTGATGGCGGCGGCCATCTTGGATCAGATGGCCGACCAGGGAGGGGAGGGTCAGGGGCCAGGTCACTAGGGTTAATTCTGGGGACAGGGGGGCGGACATGTTCTCATCTCCTCTCACTGTGGATTCACGGTGAGAAGAGATGAAAGCGTTCAGCTGCGCTGGCAATGTCTGTTACTGGTGGCCGCTGTTATACTGATAATAACGGCGATCACCGGTGAGGGGACTTGCCGGGACTGACCCCACACTCTGCTCCAACCACTCAGCTACCTCCGGTAGCTGAGAGGAAGGGGCTGCGGGCATTACCGGTGCCGCTGCACTATTCTGCACCATCGCCATAAAGAGCTGATGGCAGCAGAATAGAGCCCATTAGTGATCGCCGTAAAAATCCGTATCGGCGGTCACTAATAACATAATACATGTATTCTCTGGGTCGCTACGGTTACGGCGATACCACATTTGTATAGTTTTTTTTTAACTATTACCGCTCTGGCGCAATAGAAACCATCTTCCTAGCAAAAACCCACAAAAACTGTCGCCACATTGCAAGATCCATAGCGTTCTTATCTTTTGCGCGACAGAGCTGGTTTTGGGCTTATTTTTTGCGGGAAGATCTGTAGTTTCTATTGATACCAAGTTTTATATGTATATGACTTCTTGATCTCTTTTATGACGTATTTTCTAAAGTGGATTGATAAAATACAGCTATTCTGGTACTGTTTTTTTTATTATTTTTTTTACAGCGTGTGTCGTGCGATATAATTATTGATATAGTTTTATAGATTGGGTCATTACGGACGTAACCATACCAAATATGTATATAATTTGTGTTTTTGATCACTTTTATGTAATGTTATAGTGTTTGGGGAATGTAATGCATCTTTATTATTGGGGGGGGGGGCTATGTTGTGTTTGGTGCACATTTTTTTTCACTTTTTTTTACTTTTACACTAGTGTACATTACTGTACTCTAGTGTAAAATTCTTAGATCACTGATACAATACACTGCAGTACCTGATGTACTGCAATGTATTGTATCATGCCTCATGCTGACAGGCAATAGCCACGGCCACCCCTGTCAGCATCAGGCATCTCCATGGTGACCCCGGGGTCCTTCATTAGGACCCCAGGATCACCATGGAGACATCGGGACCCCGGACGGCGCCGCGGGACATCGCGATCGCGTAAGTGACCCGCGGCGCCGACCGGGATCCACCGGGAACAGTTATTTGCCGCTGTCATGGTTTGACAGCGTCATTTAACGGGTTAAACTGCCCGGAGCGGAGAATCCTCCGCTCCAGGCAGTTACAGGAGGGTGTCAGCGGTCACACTGACCGCTGATCACCCGGCCTGCAGCCGCCGCCGGGCGGTAATTTATTCCGATGCGCCCGCTGTTAAAAGGCGTACGCATCGGAATAAAGCCCATTAGTGGCCGCCGTGAAAAGGCAGCATGGCGATCACTAAGGGGTTAATGGCTTTAACCATTGACTAGACTAAAGGCCCTATTCCACCAACAGATCTGACGATTATCTGCCAAAGATTTGAAGCCAAACCCAGGAACAGACTATAAACATAGAAGAGGTCATAAAGGAAAGACTGGATTTCTCCTCTTTTCAAATCCACTCCTGGGTTTGGCTTCAAATCTTTGACAGATAATCTGTCGTCAGATCTGTTGGTGGAATAGGGCCTTAAGGGAGTGTTAACAATGCACAGTTTAGGGGACACAGATTCTTGACTTTGCTAGTGCTGGATGCCTACGCTCTGCCACTGATATGCAGGTTGATAATACTTTTCAGCTTCTGGGTAGACCTGGTGATTGTTCTGTGTGGCACAGAAGACACAATAGTTGGGGGGAGATTTGTATGTGGGTTGGTGGGGTTTGTGTGCCAGGGCTGCTTTTCAGTCCCAGTCCAGCCCTGGTGACCACTCCAAATCACTATGCCTGACCCCTCTATATCACAGGGATCTGGCATTGTTAGCAGTTTTTCTTTGTGTATGGTGAATATTAAGTTAGAAACATAAAAGAATGTCAGCTGGAAAAGACCACCTGCTCAATCTAGTGCAGTTCTGAGTTGTTCAGGACATGATGGCTAGAGACTAGTTGCATCTACTGCACACACACACAAGAGAATCTGCTTTATATCTTTGCCTTATTCACTCAGAAGTCAACCCAGGATCATGTAGGACATTACGAAGAAGCTGCAGAGCTAGAAAGACAGAGAGCACTGGCGGGTGCACATACATATACATACTGTATAGAAAATTAATGATAGAAAGGCACATAGATGCCGCTCACCTATGGCGGACAAGCTCCGAGCCCGACACCGCCTTGCGCAGGATAATGGATACCGTCTGCAGCCTGTTCTGGAGCTCCAGATCACGAGTAGAAGATGCAGGCTGAGGATTGCTGCGGGAGGTCCCAACAGGCAGGTTAACCAGGTAATTTAGGCGCTGACCGACTGTCCATTTTCTACTCCTAGAAAATTCTGTCCTACACTTTCTCAGACATCTTCCTTGTGAGTTGAGCTCTGAGGAAAAATCTTCCAAGTTCAACCTCTTTCTGGGTAAAAACAAATCCTTGCAAAAAGCAGCCCTTATCTCCATGGGATGGAATTTTCTAGGAGTAGCAAACAGACACCCGGTCAGCGCCTGAATTACCTGGTTACCCTGCCTGTCGGGATCTCCCGCAGCGATCCTCAGCTTGCACAGAAGCTGCAGAGCCAGATATACTATAGAAGTTGTAGTCGAAGCTGCAGCGAACAAACTCCACAGCCTTGCCACCAAGGGCTTAGAAACGTAGTTTGAACGGAGTCTGTGCGGAAAGTGGTTCGGGCTGTATTACCTACAGAAAATTAGCTGGAAAAAAAAGAACTTGATGTGCATTTCCAGGGAAATACATACAGTGCTTGAAAAGAGCGCCTCTTTAACAGTGACTTCCCATTAAGAGAAACTTTAACCCTTGATACCTTCTCTTAAAGAGCGACTTTGGTGCCAACCCTTAAAGAGAGACGTATGTACTTCCCCTTTAATAGCAAATTTGATGCCGTCCCTTTAAGAGTGACTTTGGTACTGTCCATTTTAATAGTAAGTTATGTACAGTCTCTTTAATAGCGTCTTATCTACCGCCCCTGAAAGAGCAACTTATGTACTGTCCGTTTAAGAATTCTTTGATACTGTCCCTTTAAGAGCTGCTTTAACCCAGATCTTTCCAGCATATTTTATGGAAAAATTAAGTCTGTAATTGCAAACTATAATTTGTTTAGTAAAATATTAGGGCTCATGTGGGTCTGTAGGTGAAAATATGCAAGCACTATAGCCTTTTAAATACGAGAAAAAAAACCAAAGCGCAAAAATGAAAACTGGCACCGTCCTTAAAGGGTTACACATGAATTTCTTAAAAACGACAAATCAGATCGAAACTAAAAATACTTAGCACACCTCTCACCGCCGAGGACTTTAAAACACAGTTTGAATGGAGTCTGTGCGCAAAGCCGATTGGGCTGGAAGAAGAAAAAACTAGATTTGCATTTCCAGGGATATACATAGGGGAAGACTTATCAAAAGGTGTAAAGTAGAATTGTCTTAGTTGCCTCTAGCAACCAATCAGATTAACTATGTAACTTATTCACTCAGAAGTCCCCCCAGGATCATAGAAGACATTAGGCAGAAGCTTCTGAGCCAGATCTACTTTACACTAGTTGGACAAATAAGTCTCCTAGTGTTTGACTGGCCATTTATGAAGAAGTCGGAGTTGGTCCTGATAAAGTTCAGGAGTCTGAGTTAGAGCTGCAGTTTACAGCCCTGCTAAGTGCGTAGAGATATTTCCCCCGAGTACAGAAATACTCCACACAAGTCTCTGAAGGGAAGGAGCCAGATGATGAGTTGGAGAGTAATGATGTGTTCAGACAAAGTGATAAATCGTTCAATTAATCATTTAAAGTAGAAGTCCGGCGAAAATTTTTATCCACGAAGTGAAGCCTTGATGCAGTAGTAAGTGCTGGGAAAAAAGCACTTTATAAGCATTTCCCATAATAAGTGTATATTGGTGATTTGTATAACTTTTGAGGGGACTTCTTCTTTAACAACTTGTAGGTGATTTGTTTTTTTAAACTATTGTTGTTTACACGAGACGATAAATCGTTACAAATACTTGTTTTTGAGATCGTTTGCAGATTTTCTCACACATCCATACAGCGGCAATTACACAGTCTGTGTTTGCTCAGTGAAACACGGACGACATGGTAATTGAATGCCTGTCCTGGACTGTTTCCCTGCAGTCATGGTGTATCTATATTATGCTGGGAGCAGGGAAACAGTTTGAATCTCCACAGCTGTGGGCCATTTTATTTTTACAGGGGTTCTGAATTTATAGGGGGTATGTAAATGTGTGAATATGTAGTGTAACTATATTTGTCCAAATCAAAGGTCCAGAAAGCAGCCAGGCACTGCCTCTCCATGCCATGAGTCAATCTGGTAAGGCATTTAACCTGTGCGAGACCTGTGTGAGTCTTCTCGGTAGTGCTCATTCATAATGCAATAAAGAAACGTTCTTTTCATTCCCCCCTAAAGTAAAATGAAAAAACACTACACTACACACAAAAAGTTACAATAAAGAAACATAGAAAAGAGTAGCGTTCCCATTCTTCAACAGGCCTCGTACTACTACTTGAAGGTACCCTAGACCTGTTTTAGTTGGGACAGAATGGGTTTGTAGAATGCTACACGTGGTTGATAAGATAAGTTGGGAATTCACTTTTATACCCACATTTATTTATTTTTTTAGGACCTGAAAAGTCAATCTGAGGTGATTCTAAGCATTGTACGTTGCCCCCCTGTCATTACAGCCATTATTCAGAGGCCAGATACTACTTACCAACTAGGCTTCTGTGTGGATGATGGAGTAGTAAGTATGAAGCAGCTTATAAAGCGACTCTGTATCCACAAACCCACCCCACCAAACTGCTAGTACCATCTGTTTGATGAGAGTAAATCCTTAGCAGTCATGTCTTTTAAAATGTGCCTGGTGCCTTGGTTAGAACAAAAAAATTATCTATTAATCTGTAGCAGGCAAGTCAAACTAGGGTGGCCTAGAATGTCTTTGCCCCAGGTCTCATCAAACGGATGGTACTAGCAATTTGGTGGGGTGGGTTGGTGGATACAGAGTTGCTTTAAGAACAAGCACGTTGGTTAAAAAAAAGTGTTTTGTATTAATCATATCTGCTCACACAGATCTGTAGCCTTGTACGTGGAGGCATTGCGGAACGAGGAGGTATCAGAGTGGGACATCGAATCATTGAAATAAATGGACAAAGTGTGGTAGCCACAGCCCATGAGAAAATTATACAGACACTGTTGGATGCTACAGGGAAGGTAAGAACTTGTTAGATAACTTACAGTTTATTTAATGTTTTATGAGTTCTAATCACATACATTTCCATGCAGATCCACATAAAAACCATGCCGTCCTCCACCTACAGACTGCTTACTGGACAGGAAACTCCAGTATATCTCTGAGGAGCTTCTGTGTTTTGGTTTTTACAGACTTTTCTACTGGAAAACAATCTTCATATGCCTAAGGGTGTTTTGTTCTCCACAACCACACTGTGCTTGAACTTTTTACGGTAGATGTCTACCAAGTTCTGAATTAGAATGTGTAGATGACAATATTTAATTTAAATATTAGGCTATGTCCACACAACGTACCAAGCAAAACCATGGCCGTTTTAATGTTCATGCTAAAGTACTTAGTAGGAACATAGGCTGAGGGTAGCTTCACACGTACCGGATTCACAGTGGTACAGTGAAGTTGAATGGGTCACATACCCGCAGCGGAATTTTCATTTCGCTGCCAGTATGTGACCTGCCCCCTTTAACACACACACACCCCGCATCCTGCAGCCTCTGGACCGCAACATACATTACCTGCTCTGCGCTGCGGCTGAGTGTGAGGCACCCGGCGGTCCCCATTAGCACTGATTAGCTGATAGCAGCGGGAGCCTCACACACAGCCACGGCACCGAGCAGCGGGTGGCGGCGGGTTAAAGGGGCCGGGTTACAATGCTGTAGCAGAATGAAAATTTCACTGCTGATATGTAACCCCATAGACCTTCACACTACCTGGATTCTTAGCTGATTTCGCTGCAAACTCGCAGCGAAATCCGCTGCGAATCTGGTACGTCTGAAGGTACCCTTAAGGTGTACTTGTCATCACGGCTGCTGCTTGATCAATGGTAAATTCCACTGTTCGCCTGGAAGTTTGGTTATCCATGGCTACGAACACTGCAAGAACGTAATGTGCACGACTCTCATTGGATCAGAATGGGGGCCCTACAGATGGTCTCTGCCTGTTCGTAGCCATGGATACAAGAACTTCCGGACGAAGATTAGAATTCACAGTTGATCCGGCAATGGCTGTGTCATGTACACTTTAATAATTATAATTCTATATATCGTTTCTGCCTCCGTTTTCAGCTGATAACATTGACACAGCCATACTAATCTTTGCTGTTTGAAGAAGCCCGGCTGCATAAGCAATTTTATGTAAAGAAAGGCAAGGGAGGGTTAGGTACAGCTTTACACTGGGTTCATACCTCTATATGTTTCCAGTTTGATGTATTTTTCTATGTAATAAAGCTAAACAGAAAAACAGAAGAAACCCTTTCTGTAATGTTTAAAGAGATATCCAGACTTAGAAAAACTTAGGTGCTTTCTTCCAAAAACAGCACCACATCGGCCCTAGGAGGTAATTGGAGGCCTTAATTATGGAGAAATTGCAATAAAAAAACAAAAGTATTTCTAGCTGTTAACTTTCAGTATAAGCCTTTATTGCACTGTGGATTGCACTTACTCATTTCTAATATGGTTAAATGGCTACATTGTGTATGACTTATTAAATGTTATGATATTTCCATATCCCATGTCAGAATCTTTATTTAAAGGGGAACGATTTAACCTTGTTCAATCCTCCACCCAGTGGCGGAAGTACCGCTGTAGCAACGGTAGCCGTTGCTACGGGGCCCGCTGCGTCAGGGGGCCCGGGGACCGATCCTGTAATAGACCAGACCCGGGCCCCCGGATATCCTTTTTAGCACCCGGCGGCCGAGCGGGCCGACCGGGTGCTGCTCCTTCACTGTGAGTGCTCCTGGTGAGCGCACACAGCTGCGATGTACACAGCTCCAGTGTCTGTGTAGCGCCGCCTGAGCCGGACTGAAGGGGAGCCTTCCCGGGGATCTGGCATTCAAATGCCAGATCCCTGGGCAAGCGTGACCTTTAACTGTGCGTTCGCCTTTAAGACGCACGTACAGCTAGAGGGAATGTCGCACCAGGTGACTTCCGGGCGCTGGCAGAGGGCGCCACTGGAAGCTGCTGGGATCCGGTGAGAGGTAAGTTGTTTTTTTGTTTTTTTTTTCAATACTTTCACTGGGAGAGGGGAGGCTATGCTACATGGGGGTTATACTACAGGGGGGATCTATACTACATGGGAGAGCTATACTACAGGGGGGACTATACTACAGGGGAGAGCTATACTACAGGGGGGACTATACTACAGGGGGGTTATACTACAGGGGAGAGCTATAATACAGGGGGGAGCTATACTACAGGGGAGAGCTATACTACAGGGTGGAGCTATACTACAGGGGGGAGCTATACTACAGGGGGGAGCTATACTTCAGGGGAGAGCTATACTACAGGGGGGAGCTATACTACAGGGGGGAGTCTATACTACAGGGGGAGTCTATACTACATGGGGGTTATACTACAGGAAGGAGCTATACTACAGGGGAGAGCTATACTACAGGGGGGAGGCTATACTACAGGGGGGGACTATACTACAGGGTGGAGCTATACTACAGGGGGGAGCTATACTACAGGGGGGAGCTATACTTCAGGGGAGAGCTATACTACAGGGGGGAGCTATACTACAGGGGGGAGTCTATACTACAGGGGGAGTCTATACTACATGGGGGTTATACTACAGGGAAGAGCTATACTACAGGGGGGAGCTATACTACAGGGGGGAGGCTATACTACAGGGGGGGACTATACTACAGGGTGGTATTTATTTCAAAGGGGGAGCTATACTACAGGGGGCTTTATTTCAAGGGGGGCTTTAATTCAAAGGGGGGCTATACTACGGGGGGCGCTTTATTACCAAGAGGGGGTATACTACAGGGGAGGCTTTATTACGAGGGGCATTATTACAAAGAGGGGCTATACTACAGAGGGGCCTATATTACAGAGGCTGCACAAAGGGTGGGCTAAACTTAGGACACATAGATGGACACGGAGGACCTATAGATGGGCTGCTTTGAGTGGTATATAGTTAGTACATATAGGCAAAAATGGGGCTGGCCTTACTATATGGTGACTGCATCGAGGGGCCTATTACTACATGGGAGCTGCACAGGGAGGCCTAACTACTATAGAGATCCACGGAATGGGGTCAGACTACTATACAGGGGCACAGAAGGGTCTAACTACTATATGGATACAGAACTAACCCCTATATGAGGGCACAGATGAGGCAGTATAAATATGAAGGATAATGATGGTGCATGAGTGAAGAGCCTAAAATGTTTGTCTGGCAGATCTTACGGAGATGACTTGTGACTGAGAGAAGTCGTCATGATGGCCCGGGCCGGATGGAGAGGAAGAGTCAAAGAGCAGCTCTGATTGGAGAAGACACCCCCTGTGAGTCATTGGCTGTAACTGCACTGCAATCACTTATGGTGTAGACCTGATATCTGCTGCTATAAGGTCACTGTATGAGGTGATATTGGTCTTTGTACAGTGAGTTTAATTCATTAGCAGTGGCGGTATTAGTCAGTATGTGGGGTAATACTGACTGATACTGGGGGCGGGGGGGCCCAATCAAAAGTTTGCTATGGGGCCCAGCCATTTCTAGTTACGCCCCTGCCTCCACCCATAATCTAAGCTTGTTTGTAATGGGTTTCTGTTACATGAATTGATCCGTTTGTCTGCAGCGCATCTTGACTCACACCCTGAAGCTGCTGAAAATCTTTACTTCCTGGTCCACTTTGTTTTGACTCCTTTGTCCTCCCCTCCCCCATATTAGACAAAGGTCACATGATCTCTCCCTCTTCTGTTGCCAGGCAAGTTGTAATGGCTCATCTGTAACCCCACGGGTGGGGAAACAACAGCCTCTCCTGAGTAGTATAGGGAAAGAGAAGACACTGTTGTTTCATCTTTCTGTTTTCATCGCTCTCTCTCTCCTTCTCTAATCTATCTATGTAGATAGATAGATAGATAGATAGATAGATAGATAGATACTGGGGGAGATTTATGAAAGGGTGTAAATATACACCTGGTGTAAACTGCCCACAGCAACCAATCACAGCTTAGCTTTCAGCTCTGGTAAAGTATGAGGAGCTGTGATTGGTTGCTGTGGGCAGTTTACACCAAGTGTATATTTACACCCTTTCATAAATCTCCCCCACTGTGTTTACTGTTCAAAGCAGAATCAGATTAAGCAAGTGGTGAGCAGATACAAAAAGACAGGGACCGGTACCTGGCAGTTGGTTCTAAGGTGCAGAGCATGTTAGGAGATGTTTCCCAGCCGGGTGCCATGGTGTAAAACTAAAATAATTTGTAAAAGTTTGAATCTGGGACTAGAAGCAGTGTAGACAAGTGGGGAAAGTGTTAATAAATTGGTGGGGGATCAGTGAGTGCACCTATATGCTTTTTGTACTTTTTTTTTTTTCATATTCAATTTTTATTAAAGTTTTCAGTACCCGAAAAAAGGCGACATGTAAAACAGGCTCATGATATGGAGCAAATATCAAATACAAATAATAATAAGGATGGGAAGGAAATGGATGGGAAAGGGATCTGGGAAAGTGCAATACTCAAAGTCGTAAAAACCACTTATACAGGCCTCTCCATCCGTCCATTCAGTAGCAATAAACCTTTGTAGAAAATGACAATGCCAGGGCATTGTAATCAGAGCAAGACTATCAGAATAAGAACCAAAGAACAAAGTTAAGCCATAGGTAAATGAAATACACAATAAAAGAAAACGCAAGAAGTGTCTGCTGTCTTGACCACTAGGTAAATAAAATATATCACTCTATTAATTTAGAACATGGCATCCCAGTTCAGGAGTATGGTTGCTAAGTAGACGACGGTCATAAATATCATCTCTAGAGCAGAGAAGTTGCTTATATTCCTCTGAAGCAACAAATATCATCCATCGGAACCAAGGTTTAGTATATTTTGCCAATTGTTTCTTGGAATCGACCACCAATTCCTCCATTCTGCATATATTGGAAAAGTCAGAGAGCCAAGTAGGTATAGAAGGCGATTGGGTGGTTTTCCATAATCTAGGAATCACAGAGCATGCCGCCATGAATAGAAAACATAAAGGGGTATTCCCCCCCAAGAGCTAAAAAAATGAAATGCCTCCAAACCTAGCTAGTCTTACTCACGAAGTCCCCCTGAGAATTTTGAGCCGTCTCCCGTCTTTCTAGCTGCTTCCGTTCCTGAGTTACAAGTTTTTCTAAAAGATGGTCTATATCCAAGATAGGAAACTACATTTCCCATCATGCAATGCTTATGCCTGATGATGATAATGATGATGATGTACCAGAGTTGAGAAGGTGATGGCCATGTAGCAGAGCTGAGATGTAATGGGGATGTAGCAGAGCTGAGATAGTGAGCACGATGTAGCAGAGCTGAGATAGTGAAAACGATGTAGCAGAGCTGAGATAGTGAAAACGATGTAGCAGAGCTGAGATAGTGAGAACGATGTAGCAGAGCTGAGATAGTGAGAACGATGTAGCAGAGCTGAGATAGTGAGAACGTTGTGGCAGAGCTGAGATGTGATGGGGATGTAGCAGAGCTGAGATAGTGAGAACGAGGTAGCAGAGCTGAGATGTAATGGGGATGTAGCAGAGCTGAGATGTGATGGGATGTAGCAGAGCTGAGATAGTGAGAACGATGTAGCAGAGCTGAGATAGTGAAAACGATGTAGCAGAGCTGAGATGTGATGAGGATGTAGCAGAACTGAGATAGTGAGAACGATGTAGCAGAGCAGAGATGTAATGGGGATGTAGCAGAGCTGAGATGTGAAGGGGATGTAGCAGAGCTGAGATAGTGAAAACGATGTAGCAGAGCTGAGATGTGATGGGGATGTAGCAGAGCTGAGATGTGATGGGGATGTAGCAGAGCTGAGATAGTGAGAACGATGTAGCAGAGCTGAGATGTGATGGGGATGCAGCGGAGCTGAGATAGTGAGAACGATGTAGCAGAGCTGAGATGTGATTGGGATGTAGCAGAGCTGAGATAGTGAGAACGATGTAGCAGAGCTGAGATAGTGAGAACGATGTACCAGAGCTGAGATAGTGAGAACGATGTAGCAGAGCTGAGATAGTGAGAACGATGTAGCAGAGCTGAGATGTGGATGTAGCAGAGCTGAGATAGGGAAAACGATGTAGCAGAGCTGAGATGTGATGAGGATGTAGCAGAACTGAGATAGTGGGAATGATGTAGCAGAGCTGAGATGTGATGGGGATGTAGCAGAGCTGAGATAGTGAGAACGATGTAGCTGAGATGAGATGGGGATGTAGCAGAGCTGAGATAGTGAGAACGATGTAGCAGAGCTGAGATAGTGAGAATGATGTAGCAGAGCTGAGATAGTGAGAACGATGTAGCAAAGCTGAGATGTGATGGGGATGTAGCAGAGCTGAGATAGTGAGAACGATGTAGCAGAGCTGAGATGTGACGGGGATGTAGCAGCGCTGAGATAGTGAGAACGATGTAGCAGAGCTGAGATAGTGAGAACGATGTAGCAGAGCTGAGATGTGATGAGGATGTAGCAGAGCTGAGATAGTGAGAACGATGTAGCAGAGCTGAGATAGTGAGAACGATGTAGCAGAGCTGAGATGTGACGGGGATGTAGCAGCGCTGAGATAGTGAGAACGATGTAGCAGAGCTGAGATAGTGAGAACGATGTAGCAGAGCTGAGATAGTGAGAACGATGTAGCAGAGCTGAGATGTGATGAGGATGTAGCAGAGCTGAGATAGTGAGAACGATGTAGCAAAGCTGAGATAGGGAAAACAATGTAGCAGAGCTGAGATGTCCAGGGGTGAGAAGGCTGCAGGCGGCCGCAGGTGAGAGGGCTGCGGGCGGCCGCGGGTGAAAGGGCTGCGGGCGGCCGCGGGGAGAGAGCTGTGGGCGGCCCGGGGAGAGGGCTGCGGGCGGCCGCAGGTGAGAGGGCTGCGGGCGGCCGCGGATGAGACGGCTGCGGACCGCCGCGGGTGAAAGGGCTGCGGGCGGCCGCGGGGAGAGAGCTGCGGGCGGCCCGGGGAGAGGGCTGCGGGCGGCCGCGGATGAGACGGCTGCGGGCGGCCGCGGGTGAGAGGGCTGCGGGCGGCCGCGGGTGAGAGGGCTGCGGGCGGCCGCGGGTGAGAGGGTTGCGGGCGGCCGCAGTTGAGAGGGCTGTGGGCGGCCGCGGATGAGAGGGCTGCGGGCGGCCGCAGGTGAGAGGGCTGCGGGCGTCCAGGGGTGAGCAGGCTGCGGGCGGCCGCGGATGAGGGGGCTGGGGCCGTCACACAGTTGGGGCTGCAGGCACAGGAGCGCTGCGGGCAGCCACCGGGTGAGCGGGGGTAAATGCACAGCCTGATGGAGAGCGGAGGAGTGAAGGGGTTGTGCACACAGTGTGGGGGGAGGGAGATGCATGATATGGGTGATCTCTGTGGGGGGCGCCGCTACACAGTTGCACTTATCGGAGGCTGCCAGTGGCCACCGGGAGACGGGGGGCACAGACTGTGGGTACGCTCAGGGTGGGGAGGTTACATAGAGCTGGTGACCTCCAGGGCGAGGGGCACACAGTGGGCGGTGCTGCTGTCAGAGAGGCAGACAGCTGCAGCGTCTCACTGTCCTCCCTCACTTCAGTGGACTGGGTTAGAAGCGCTAACCCAGCCCATTGAAGAGATGGAGGACACGTGATGCCGTCTCGGAGGGTCGGGGCCAGGAGCAGGGAGCGGTGTCGGAGTGGACTGAGAGCTGATGATTCTTTGCAATCCGTGGGGGTGGGGGCACCTAGATAACAGCAGAACTGTGCAGAATCTGTAATAAATTTATATTGGAAAGATGGAAAGCTACGGGTGGGCAATGTATTAATGCAAAAATAATTTTGGGGGGAATACCCCTTTAAGAGAGACTTTGACAGCTTTCTCTCCGGTAAGAGTATTACAGATAGTAAGAAAGACAAAATTTGTCAGCTCTTCTAGAACACTATTCACACTAGGCAGGAGCACGTTTCTATGGCTGAAGTTGCAAATACACAAAAACACTGAGAAATGCAACAGCTCACTGCAATGGCAAGATACAGACCTAATACAGATATGAAAATCACTAAAAGCAGCCCCCAACTGCTAAAAAAAATCTCCATAAAAATGATGAGTCTCTTGGTTCATGCCGGAATGGACCTACACTGTACTCTCCATGGCATACAGTATATTAAGCCTATGCTCTGGGCATGCAAGACCCCTCTTATACTGGTAAAAGTAATTCCACAACTGGGTGGGATGGGTGGAGTGCACTACCAAGTAGAAGCAGCCACTCCTCACGAGATAGTAGTAAAGGAGCAGGGTCATGATTCAGAAGTGAACCCATAAGTTTATGAATAAGGTCTATCACTCTAAAAATCATAAATCGACGGACATTTCCACAAAATATGTGTGAGGGACCGTTTGTCCACTCCACATCTCCAACAAATGTCAGAGAATGTCGGAAACATCTTACGGAGAACGGTCGGCACCCGATACCATCTAGTCTGAAGCTTATAATTTGTCTCTTGGGCCTTGCAAGAGATGGATGTTTTAAAGGGGAACTCCAGTTAGAGGTTAAAAGAAATGAAACTTCTGCAGAAGCATAACGCATTACTTACATATCTATCCCAGTTTTGAAACTACCAAAAATCTATTTGTTTTTTTTGTTTTTTCTGTATTGTGTTTCTGTCCTTCCTGGTTGAGCAGTTTCCATAATGCAATGCTTTCCCTCAGCTGTTCATCACAGTCCCCCACCCATCACAAACAGTTTAATTAGTGCAGCAGCTGCTTCTGGCCAGTCAGAAATGGTCGATCACTCAGGGGATTGGGGGGTCCAGCCAAGACTTCTGTGACATCACGCCCTGCCCCCTGTCTGCATCATCAGCCTGTCCTCAGCAATGTGAGACAGAGGCATGGAATATTGTCTTCTGCTCCCAAATTAGGAGACAAATGTGAATTGGCACAGAGGCCATTTTTCCTCACTTCCTGGATTTCTATCAGCTACCAGTGTGGCAGAACCGTACAGGTATGGTAATACATTATATAGACACATGTATATAACTTTTAATAAACAAGTTTTCCTTATGTGGAGTTCTTCTTTAAAGCACATGGTCAAGGATTTGGTACATACAGAAGCAGTGATTACCCTACCAAACTCCTTATGTGCATTTTATTTTTAATTGGGTTCGCTGAAGTTCCCCTTTAACATTTTAGGCTCAAAAACAGTATGCCATGGGAACATTAGGGGTGTAGAGTGGGTTCAGGGGTCCTGCCTCGCAGCTTTCTAGCCAGGCTGTAGTGAGGGGATTAAAGGGACACTTCCGTCAGATAAACATTTTTTACTCATTATTTATGGAAATCAATTTCTAGAATTTGAGTATTTTTTTTTTATTTCTCCAATTTTATGCAATTAAATATTAAACAACATTTCTATAAGCATTCAGGAGTCAGGCTTCAGTCTACTTAATTGCAGAGAAATCTATTTTACTTCTATTCTACTTCACTGCTGCTATAATGGGAAGATGTAATCTGCAATATAGTCCCGTTATAATAATGGGCGGGGATTAAAATGACAATGTCAGTGTGAATCCAGGAATTGATTTGAAAAGAGGAGAAATCCAGTCTTTCCTTTATGACCTGTTCTCTGATTATAGTCTGTTCCTGGGTTTGGCTTCAAATCTTTGGCAGATAATCTGTTGTCAGATCTGTTGGTGAAATAGGGCCCTAAGGGTACTATTACACGGAACGATAATCGGCCGAATTGGCCGAATTGTGTGTAATAGCGGTGCGTGGCCGGCGACTAACGATATACATTACCCATCCACGTTCCAGGGCTGCTCCTGCCGTCCGCTTCTCCCGGGGTCCCGCATGCGCTCTAGCTTCACAGCGGCCTGTCAGCTGATAGGCCGCGGCGGTCCCGGCCTGTGATTGGCTGAGCGGCCTAACAGCTGACAGGCCGCTGTGAAGCTAGAGAGCGCGCGGGACCTCGGGAGAAGCGGACAGCAGGAGCAGCCCTGGAACGTGGATGGGTAATGTATGCCAGTTTAGCAAGGGCTGCAAGGACATCGGTAACGATGTCCTTGCAGCTCTTGTCAAACGATTATCGGGCCGTGTAATAGGCCCAGTAAACGAGCAACGATCTAGCAGATCGCTGCTCGTTTACAGGTATTATCGGGCCCTGCTCGGCCCGTGTAATACCACCCTAAGTCTCTGAGAAAGATATTGTGCTCTTGCAAGGTTCTGGCAGAGAAGCGTAGATAATCGACAGTGATGACTCAGCAAACCACAAGTTTGCGGTTTGCTGAGCTATTACTGTCGATCACCTGCACCTCTCTGAGGAGGATATCATGCTCTTGATAGGTTCTGGCAGAGACTTACCTTCTGTTCATTGTCACTCAGACCAGTCCATTGCTGAGGATCCTCCATTGTGCTGCAGTGAACTTCTGATGCCTTTCCTAGTGTTGTGCCTACCTACACAACCTTAGAAGGTGAGTGAGTTTAGAAGCCAGGACCGGCCTTATGGGTGTGCGAGCAGTTCAGCCGCACAGGGCGCTGTGCACTCCCAGCAGGAAGGGAGCACCACTTTGCCTCTGATCTTGCTTTAATCTGTGCAGGAACTTTTTTCAGTGTAACTGCTCCTGTTGCACACAAAATCTAAGACAGCGCTCCATAGCGTAATTCAGACAGGCCTTAAGTGGTGAAAGTAAGCACAACTCTCACCTGAGCAGGTTGTGCTGGTGTAAGACACAACTCTTACTGATAACATGTGAATGAACCGCAGCCACTCCTGACTAATCCCCACAGGGATTAAAGACAGTCAGTATCCTCCTCCACTTCAAGGCGGATAAAACAGGTGCAGGTCCAAGGGGTAATAGTGATATAAAATATCATAAAATTTATTCAAAGAATTATGCCAGCGACACAATGCGTTTCGAGACCGGTCCGGTCTCTTTATCAAGTGTCTCACCACCGCTCTGAGGGACAGTGAACTGGCCCCCTGTGTAAAAAGTTTTGGGACCCCTGCTCTAGGGTATATATATATGCCTACTTGTATGTGTATATGTGAATGTATGTGTGTCTGTGTAAGCAGTATATACAGTGTGTGTCTGTATATACACTGTGTGCCTGTGTAAGCAGTATATACACAGTGTGTATGAGTGTTTGTATGTATGTATATGTACCTGAATGTATTCTGAATATATGTCTGTGTATGTTTACATATATGACTGTATGTGTGTGTATATATGTGTCTAAAAGGCCTTTTCAGCTTCCTCACAACCCCCAGACCATCACCAGCCTAGCTCTTGAAGTCTGTGTGCCATAAGATTTGATGGTGGCACACCTGTAAACTTCACAGTTTCCCTGGCGACTTCTCTTCACAGTTTCTCTGGCGATCTATCATGTCCTCTCTCCGCAGTTCTAGTGTACATCAGTAATAATTCAATATTGTAATAAAATATTATTGGGAAGGCTGGGTACTTCTTTGGGATGTGACACACAGTAGTAGCGAGTGGCTGGCAGTCTGAGGAGATTAGGATCCTATAAATGAGGTTGCCGGCTGCCCAGTAAAATTGTCAGTGTAGTTGGAGAAACTATGAAGGTTACCATACTTTTACCGCCACATCTCACAGCACATAGCTCCAAGAGATAGCCTGGGGGGAGCAGGGCGCCAAAAGAATATTCTGCACAGGGCGCCATCTACCCTAAGGCCTGCCCTGTTAGGAGCCTTTAGGGTGGCCATATTATACACAGGTTGGTACCTGGCATTATAGCACCAAGAAGCGCCCTTTTGTTTTTTTTTCTTAGAGTGGCAACTCTATTGTTCTCTGAATGAAGGGTAGATAACATGGCTGACGCAGTGTACATTCTTAAGACCCTATTCCACGGAACGATTCGTTCATGACGACTGGTCGTTACATCATTTGTCTTTCAAACATTTTGAAAGACAAACGACTGGTATAGCAGTGATCTGCTGCGGTCACCCAATGGAATAGGAGCGGCGACAGCAGACCGCCGCTATCCTCTATAGGCTGCCCGGACGATCTAGCGATCACCCAGGCAGCCCCGCGCCCCCCTCACCCGCTCACTGCTGCAGCATAGAATAGTGGCGGCAGCAAGCGGGGAACGAGGAGCGTTCGTTTGCTCCTCTAAGTTGGCCCGTGGAATAGGGCCTTTAGAGCCGAATTATACGGCCCAATCAGTAATGTAGGCAAGCACCCATCTGCTAGATTGGCAATTACTTACTAAGCCTATTACATTGCTTGATAATCATGCACAGAGTCAGTCTCAGGCCGCTCAGCCAATCACTGACTGTTTCGGTCCCTTCTCAGCCAGTGATTGGCTGAGTGGCTTGTCACTTCAGAGTCCGAAGCGAGAAGGACAACGGAGAGCGTGGAGAGGTATGTATAAACTTTTTTTTTTTTTTTTTTTTACACGGTCATCAGCCGTCTGCTGTGCATCGCTTTTACACATAGCGATGTGCATCCGGCGGCCGATGATTTTTAGGCTGGAATAAACAACAATAATAATTATAGTGCACTATATTGTAATCCGTATTCTTCTTCTTCCGCCTTTTCCAGCCTCCGTTCAAACTGCGTTTCAAAGCCCTCGGCGGTGCAAGTGTGCTATCTATTTTTGGTTCCGATCGGATTTGTAGTTTTTAAGAAATTTACGTTTAAAGACCCCTAATTTCCCATACAAACTAATGGCCCATTGGAAATAATGGCCACACTCTAAACGCTAACAGCCAATCACAGCACATATGCAAATAGCTGAAATGTAGCAGCCAATAGAAATTCTAAGGTCTTGTCCGTCAATGCCTCACAACATCCACACAGTCAAATGTCCACTATTGGCCAATAGAAGATGGAAGGTCCTTAACTATTTGGTCTCACTGACATTAGTAAGATTGTCATGGTAACCGAGCAATGATTTTTACCATTATAAGTCGCAGAGCTGCTCTTAACCCCTTAACGACAAAGGGCGTACAGTGCCTACAAGTAGTATTCAACCCCCTGCAGATTTAGCAGGTTTGATAAGTTGCAAATAAGTTAGAGCTTTCAAACTTCAAACAAGAGCAGGATTTATAAACAGATGCATAAATTTTACAAACCAAAAAGTTATATGGCTCAGTTAAATTATAATAAATTTTAAACACAACAGTGTGGGTCAATTATTATTCAACCCCTAGGTTTAATAATTTGTGGAAAAACCCTTGTTTGCAATTACAGCTAATAATTGTCTTTTCTAAGACCTGATCAGGCCGGCACAGGTCTCTGGAGTTATCTTGGCCCACTCCTCCATGCAGATCTTCTCCAAGTTATCTAGGTTCTTTGGGTGTCTCATGTGGACTTTAATCTTGAGCTCCTTCCACAAGTTTTCAATTGGGTTAAGGTCAGGAGACTGACTAGGCCACTGCAACACCTTGATTTTTTTTCCCTTTTGAACCAGGCCTTAGTTTTCTTGGCTGTGTGCTTTGGGTCGTTGTCTTGTTGGAAGATGAAATGACGACCCATCTTAAGATCCTTGATGGAGGAGCGGAGGTTCTTGGCCAAAATCTCCAGGTAGGCCCTGCTATCCATTTTCCCATGGATGCGGACCAGATCGCCAGGCCCCTTGGCTGAGAAGCAGCCCCACAGTATGATGCTGCCACCACCATGCTTGACTGTAGGGATGGTATTCTTGGGGTCGCATGCAGTGCCATCCAGTCGCCAAACGTCACATGTGTGGTTGGCACCAAAGATCTCGATCTTGGTCTTATCAGACCAGAGAACCTTGAACCAGTCTGTCTCAGAGTCCTCCAAGTGATCATGAGCAAACTGTAGACGAGCCTTGACATGACGCTTTGAAAGTAAAGGTACCTTACGGGCTCGTCTGGAACGGAGACCATTGTGGAGTACGTTACTTATGGTATTGACTGAAACCAATGTCCCCACTGGCATGAGATCTTCCCGGAGCTCCTGCCTTGTTGTCCTTGGGTCAGCCTTGACTCTTTGGACAAGCCTGGCCTCAGCATGGGAGGAAACTTTCAAAGGCGGTCCTGGCCGTGGAAGGCTAACAGTAGTTCCATAAGCCTTCCACTTCCGGATGATGCTCCCAACAGTGGAGACAGGTAGGCCCAACTCCTTGGAAAGGGTTTTGTACCCCTTGCCAGCCTTGTGACCCTCCACGATCTTGTCTCTGATGGCCTTGGAATGCTCCTTTGTCTTTCCCATGTTGACCATGTATGAGTGCTGTTCACAAGTTTGGGGAGGGTCTTAAATAGTCAGAAAAGGTGGGAAAAACAGATAATTAATCCAAACATGTGAAGCTCATAGTTCTTTGTGCCTTAACCCCTTAAGGACAGAGCCTGAAATGGCCTTAAAGAGAACCAATCATCAATGAAAATAAAAAAAATTTTTTACCCTAATTAGATGTATAAACTTATTTTATTAATATTTGTAAATATAATTTATTACTTTTTTGGCTGTGTTTTTAAAATATTTACTTTTTACTTTCCTATCTCGCGCCGGCTCTTTTCAAAAGAGCCGGCGCGAGACAGGAAGCTTCCGTCATGCAAAGCGGCAAGGCCGGGCGCCGCCATCTTGATGACGTCACTTGCGTTCCACTGCTGGAACGCAAAAGACTAAATCAAGATGGCGGCGCCGGTCTTGCTGTAGCGGACCAGAGGATCAGGTAAAGTATAAGATACAGACTGCAAAGGCAGTCTGTATCTTCATTTTGTCTATTTATTAAGATACAGACTGCCTTTGCAGTCTGTATCTTATACTTTACCTGATCCTCTTGTTCGGTGCAGGAAGGCCGCGCGCCGCCATCTTGAATACGTCACTTTGCGTTCCAGCGGTGGAACGCAAGTAGCAAAATCAAGATGGCGCCGCCGGCCTTGCTGTAGCGGACCAGAGGATCAGGTAAAGTATAAGATACAGACTGTAAAGGCAGTCTGTATCTTTCTGAAGTCTATTTATGAAGATACAGACTGCATTTGCAGTCTGTATCTTATACTTTACCTGCTCCTTTGTTCCGGTGCAGTAATGCCGGGCGCCACCATCTTGATGATGTCACGCTGGAACGCACCGCTGGAACGCACGTGATGTCATCAAGATGGCGGCGGCCGGCATTACTGCACCGGAACAAAGGAGCAGGTAAAGTATAAGATACAGACTGCAAATGTAGTCTGTATCTTCATAATTAGACTTCAGAAAGATACAGACTGCCTTTACAGTCTGTATCTTATACTTTACCTGCTCCTTTGTTCCGGTGCATTAATGCCGGCCGCCGCCATCTTGATGACGTCACGTGCGTTCCAGCGGTGCGTTCCAGCGTGACGTCATCAAGATGGCGGCGCCCAGCATTACTGCACAGAGGAAGAGGAATTAGGTAAAGAATAAGATACAGACTGCAAAGGCAGTCTGTATCTTCATAGATAGACTTAGGGAGAGAGAATCTTTGATAATAGGGATAGTAAATTTTAGGTGATTGGTTCTCTTTAAGGACAGGGACAAATTTAATGAATATGACCTGTGTCACTTTAGTCATTAATAACTTCGGGATGCTTTTACCTATCTGGCTGATTCTGAGATTGTTTTCTCGTGACATATGGTACTTTACATTTCTGGTAAAATGGAGTTGATACTCATAACGAATCTTTATGAAAAACACCAAAATAACGTGAAAAATTGTGAAAAAATGCATTTTTCAAACTTTGAAACCTTTCTGCTTATACAGAAAATGGTTATGCCACATAAATTATACATTAAATAGCATTAGCAACATGTCTACTTTATGTTGGCGGCATTTATTAAACTATATTTCTTTTTTTTTAGACAATAGAAAGCTTAAAACATTAGCAGCAATTTTCCAAATTTTCTGTAAAATTTCAAAATCAGATATTTTCAGGGACCTGTTCAGGTTTAAAGTGTATTTGAGGGGCCTGTGTGTTAGAAATCCCCACAAAGCACCCCATTTCAGAAACTGCACCCCCCACACTCTGCAAAAGCACACCCAGAAAGTGTTTTAACCCTTTAGGGGAGTCACAGAAATAAAAGCTAAGTGTGTAAGAAATTTGAAAATTTAAATTTTCTGTGCAGAGATTTTATTGTAATCCAATATTTTTCATTATTATAAACCTATTACCAGAGAAATGCACCCCAATATTGATTGCCCAGTTTCTGCAGTTTATAGAAATACCCCATATGTGGCCGTATTGCGCTATTTGACGCAACCACAAGCCTCAGATATAAAGGAGCGCCCAGTGAATTTCAACGCCTCCGTTATATTTGGTTATTTTTGACCGTACCACTTCAGGTTGGCAGAGGCTCTGGGGTGCCAAAACCTAAAAAACACCCCTAAAGGGACACCATTTAGAAAACTACACCCCTCAAGGAATGTAACAAGGGGTGCGGTGAGCATTTGGACCCCACAGGTGCTTCACAGATTTTCAGAACAATGTGGTGTAAAAAAGGAAAAATTCTATTTTTTACACTAAAATGTTGTTCTAGCCTTCATTTTTCATTTTTACAAGGGGATAAAAGAAAAAAAAAAACACCAAACGTGTAGCGCAGTTTCTCCCGAGTAAGGAAATACCCCACATGTGGACATAAAGTGCCAAGCGGGCGCAGGAAGAGCCTCCAAAGGGAAGGAGCGCCAATTGGCCTTTGCAAGCTGGATTTTACTGGAATGGATTTCAAGGGTCATGTCGCATTTACAGACCCCTCGTGCTGCCAAGACACTGGAAACCCCCCACAAGTGACCACATTTTGGAAATTACACCCTTCAAGGAATCTAACAAGGGGTGCAGTGAGCATATGGACCCCACTGGTGACTGGCACAAATGTGGAACAATGTGACGTGAAAGGGAAAATTTTAATTTTTTCACTTTCATGGCACACATGTGCCCGTCATCAAGGGGTCCATATCCCCGCTGCCCCCCTTGATAGATTCCTGAGGGGTGTAGTTTCCAGAATGGGGTCACTTGTGGGGGGTTTCCAGTGTTTTGGCAGCACGAGGGCTCTGTAAATGCGACATGGCGTTCATCATCCATTCTGGCCAAATCCAGCCTCCAAAATCCAAATGGCGCTCCTTCCCTTTGGAGGCTTGCCCTGCACCCACACGGCGCTTTATGTCCACATGTGGGGTATTTACGGACTCAGGGGGAATTGCTCTACACATTTTGTGTGTTTTTTTCTCTTTTAACCCCTTGTGAAAATGAAACATTTAAGGCTAAACCAACATTATAGTGTAAAAAATGTAATATTTAATTTTCACGCCATATTGTTCCACATTTGTGTCCGTCACCAGTGGGGTCCATATGCTCACTACACCCCTTGTTACATTCCCTGAGGGGTGTAGTTTCCATAATGGGGTCAATTGTGGGGGGGTTCAACTTTCTTGGCAACACAGGGGCCTTTTAAATGCAACATGGCCCCTCGAAATCCATTCCAGCCAAATCCAGCCTCCAAAAACCAAATGGCGCTCCTTCCCTTTGGAGGCTTACCCTGCACCCGCATGGCGTTTTATGTCCACATGTGGGGTATTTCCATAATCAGGGTAAATTGCTCTACACATTTTGTGTTTTTTTTATCTTTTAACCCCTTGAGAAAATGAAAAAATCAAGACAAGATCAATGATTTAGTGTAAAAATTAAACATTTTTTTTACACTAAATGTTGGTCTAGCCTTGATTTTTTCCTTTTCCACAAGGGGTTAAAAAAGAAAGTGAACACAAAACGTGTAGGGTAATTTCCCCTGAGTACGAAAATACCCCACAAGTGACATAATGTGCCATATTGGCACAGGGAAAGCCACCAAAGGGACAGAGCGCCATTTAGAGGCTGGAATGGAGGATGGAGGCCATGTCGCATTTACAAAGCTCCTGTGCTGCCAGGACAGTAGAAACCCCCCACAAGTGACCCCATTATGGAAACTACACCCCATAAGGAATCCAACAAGGGGTGCAGTGAGGATATGGACCCCACTGGTGATGGGCACATATGTGGAACATGTGCCGTGAAAATAAAAAATATTTTTTTTTATTTTCACGCCACAAATGTGGCCGTCACCAGGGGGCCATATCCCCGCTGCCCCCCTTGTTAGATTCCTTATGGGGTGTAGTTTCCAGAATGTGGTCACTTGTGGGGGTTTTCTTCTGTCCCGGCAGCACAGAGGCTCTGTAATTGCATCATGGCATCCTCTAATGGGAATGGCGGCCATACCTACTTAGCTGGGGAAAAGGGACAAATCTAATTTATTTGGGGGTATTAGGCCAATTATTAGTTTATAAGGTTGAAAATGACAGGTGTCCATCAAATTCAACCTGTGTTGATCCAGAGGAAGGCAAAAAACCGTCGTGAGGCAGACGACAGTAGCCTCATCACAGGGGAAAAATTCCTTCCCAACTCCATAATGGCGATCAGAATAATCCCTGGATCAACGTGACCCCTGAAATAGGAATAAGGGACAGAATTTAGAAAATGTAGAACTCCAATGACGTGTGGTGTGCCTTGGAGAGATCCAGTATGCAGAGGCCGGGGGGATCAGGACAGGCGTCAAACTGGAAAATGGTGTCCTTCCTGATCCCTCTGTTACGCCACACTTTGCACTTCTTCTGGGGTCTCCCGTTCTCCAGTGTGGGGGACGTCACCTGGAAAATGTTGTCCTGGTGCGATACGGGGTCCTTCATATCCAGAAGCGCTGGGTTCGCTCCATGGCTGCTAAATATTAGGGCTTTATTACTACTTCTGATATTTTCGTATTGTGCCGCAAGCTACAGTAGCTCGGGCAGCGAGAGACCAGAGGAGGGGGTGCTGGTATAAAAGTAATCCCCGTACAGGTGGTAACCTTTATCCAGCAGTGGGAAGATCAGTTCCCGGACGATCTCCCAACTAACTCTGAGGACGGGAGGGGGGGAGTGGGTTCATCTGGGGCTGGATTCGGGTGTCCCTTCCTTCATACACTGTAATGGTACGTGCACACTGCGGAATGGCGAAGGATAACCCTTTGTGCATTCCGCAGCTGGCACCCACCGGCGGACTGATGCAGACGTGCGTCTCCGCTCGTGTCACACTCCATTCTATGCACGGGCGGATTCCGCCCTCTGTCCAAAGAATGAACGTGTTCATTCTTTGGACGGACAACGGAATCCGCCCGTGCATAGGATGGAGTCTATGACACGGATGGAGACGCGCGCCTGCATCAGTCCGCCGGTGGGTGCGAGCTGCGGAATGCACAAAGGGTTATCCTTCGCCATTCCGCAGTGTGCACGTACCCTAAATCTGTAAGAGTACCCTGAGGTACTGTCACAGAGTTTGTAGAATTTCACGGCATACCGTGATCTCTTATTGGGACGGTACTGGCGGAAAAAGACGTGTCTGGGGGGCAGCGTACGCTACGCTACCCCCAGACACGTCACTGGATGATGATGATGATGAGGATGAATGGAGGAAAGAAGGATCCCCCCATTCATTCTCACTGGCTGTTTCGGTGTTGGAGGCAATAATAGCATATGCGTCCGACGCCGAAAACACCCTGGGGGCCATCTTTATACGGGGACTAGTATATGGAGTATGTAAATGTTTATTGTAAAACTTTATTTCATGTAGTGTAGTGTAATGTAGTGTTTTTTTGACAGTAAGAAAATAATATCCCTACGCCAAGAAAGGAGCTGCTGATAAATGCCGCACTTATGTGCGGCACTTATCAGCAGACAGTGGCGGTAGGATATAGGGGGAAAAAACGCTCCTACGCCAAAAAGGAGGAGTTGCTGATCAGTGGCGCACTTACGTGCGATGCTGATCAGTACTCAGCGGCGTTAGGGCGCAAAAAAAGTAAAAAAAAAAAAAAATCTTTTTAACCCAAAGCAACTGATCAGTGAATGATATTCACTGATCAGCCGCTAGGGGGCAGTAGAGAGAAGATTGCCGGAGATTACCGAGGCCCGCCGAACACGAGGACCCGAGTGTTTCCGAAGATTTCCGACGCTGGACGAACGAACCCGGAAGCGACGCGAAGAAGACGCGAGGACGGCGCGGATCGCAGATCTTCGCTCCGGACGGCCAGATCAGGTGAGTATGGTACACCTGCACTACACACACCTGTTCTGCACCTCTCAGCTACCTAGCTGGGGGGTGCAGAACCTGGCAAATCAGTTTTTTACAGACCGGCCGGCCTATCACGGCGATCGTGGGGGTGGCACCGCGGCCATCTTTAGTGGGGACACTAATGGCGATTGGTGCTATCTCGGACAGCACCAATCGCCATTACTTTCCGGGTCACTGATGACCCGGAAAGCTGAATTTAGCTGCTATATGCTGATCTGTATAGATCAGCATATAGCAGCGATCGTCGGCATGGGAGGGGTTAATCACCCTCCGTGCCGATGAGCAGAGATGGCCTGCTATACATTATAGCAGGCCATCTTCCCCGGCCGCTGTGTGTGAACACACAGCGATCGGCGAAACATCGGGCGTACGTATACGCCCGTTTGCGTTAAAGCCCACCCTGCGGGGGCGTATACGTACGCCCAATGTCGTTAAGGGGTTAATACTTTAGGGGAACCAAACAGAATTCTGGTGGTTTGAGGGGTTGAATAATAATTGACCCTCTGAATAAACTTTTCTCAATTTTAAAAAACAATAAACAAAGAAATAACATTCTTTTTTGCTGCAGTGCATTTCACACTTCCAGGCTGATCTACAGTCCAAATGTCACAATGCCAAGTTAATTCCGAATGTGTAAACCTGCTAAATCTGCAGGGGGTTGAATACTACTTGTAGGCACTGTATATTTACGCCCTTTGCCGGTAAGGGGCTTCAGAACGGGGCCGCGCGGCGACCCCGCTCTGAACCGCCACAATCCTGGGGGCCACATGTAGCCCGGGACCGCGGCTATTAGCGGGCATGGTCCGATCGCCGTGCCCGCTAATCAGGTAATTGGAGGCAGCTGTCAAAGTTGACAGCTGCCTCCGATTACCGGCTGCAGCACTTCCCCGGTGTCTAGTTGGGTGAGAAAACATCCCGGAGGAGCTATCTCTGTACCTGATGCCGGCCGGGGGCCTCTCCAAGAAGGCGCCGTCCCCGGCTCGGCACTCGTTTGTTTTCGGCTGCAGCAGCCGAAAGCAAACGAGTGCCGATCTCATTGATCTTTGCTGTATATCTATACAGCAAAGATCTCAATGAGAGATCAGAGTGTATATAATAGAAGTCCCCCAGGGGGGCTTCTAGTATATGTGTAAAAAAAAAAAATAAAGTGTTGTCAATAAAAAGCCCCTTCCCCTAATAAAAGTTTGAATCACCCCCCTTTTCCCAGGTTTTAAATAAAAGTAAATAAATAAATAAACATGTTTGCTATCGCCGCGTGCTTAATCGCCCAAACTATTAATTAACCCATAGCTGCACCAGGACGTTACTGAACGTCCTCGTGCCGCTATGGGAGTTCAGAGGGGGGTCGCACAGTAAACGGCGTAAGCGCAAAAAAATCCCAAAGTGCAAAATTGCGCATTTTTGGTCGCATCAAATCCAGAAAAATTGTAATAAAAAGCGATCAAAAAGTCATATATGCGCAATCAAGGTACCGATAGAAAGTAAACATCATGGCGCAAAAAATGACACCTCACACAGCCCCATAGACCAAAGGATAAAAGCGTTATAAGCATGGGAATGGAGCGATTTTAAGGAACATATATTTATTAACAATGGTTTGAATTTTTTACAGGCCATCAGATAAAAGAAAAGTTATACAGTACATGTTATATATCGTATTAATCGTAACGACTTGAGGAACATATATAACATGTCAGTTTTACCCCAGGGCGAACGGTGTAAAAACAAATACCCCCCCAAATAAACTGCTTGACACTTCAGAGGGTAAAGAGGGAGGCCGGACGTTCCCAGCGGCCGGTATGGGAGAGCCGTGACTTGCATGAGTAGCTGCACCGCGTGCCGATTGTCAGAAGAGTCTGAGTCGCTCACCCATGACAAGAATCTTTTGGGGGTGGGGGGAGAAGTGCTCGGGTCCCCAGAGTGAGAGGCAGCAGTCGGACCCTCTGTTGCTGCAGTATGTGAAAAGCGGGTTCTCATAGGCGGTAGGAGAGAAGTATTACCCCTTAATGACCGCGGCAGCTGTAAAGGATGGCTGGCGCCATCTTGTCCTGGAGGGATCTGGTCTTTCCTCGATTTATACTGCCGACGTGTTTGTTTTCTCTGCTGGTGCAGAGGGTGTAGGACAGGGTCAGCCAGAAGAGAGGGTTAGCTGTAGGCAAGATTCGGTAAAATTGCTTGAAGAAGGCTATAACAGGCAGGAGCTCTGCTAGAACACGTCTTCTCCCCGCGGCTGCAGGCTCCACCCCCCTCACTTCACTTAGTCACGTCACGGCAATTAACGAGTTAATGACACGCTGCAGCCTGTCATTAATGGTGAGGTGCCGGCTGCTCACTGCAGCCGGCCCCCACCTCCTATGAAGCGCATTCCGCTCCGGAGCATGCTTCATAGCAGGAGAAACACTCAGGACATACAGTTACGTTTAGGGTCGTCTGGTGACAGACTTCCATGGCGTAACTGTACGTCCAGGGTCGTCTAGGGGTTAAAGGAATGGGACACATGTCGCTCTTAAAGGGACGGGATCCAAGTCGCTCTTAAAGGGACCTGACCCAAGTCTCTCTTAAAGGGATGCGACCCATTTTGCTCTTAAATTGACGGGACCCATGTTGCTCTTAACTCCTTAACGACGCGTGACGGGTATACTTGTCATGCGGCCGTTAAGGGGCATCAGAGAGGGCTCCCGTCGTGAGCCCTGTCTGCAGCCCGCGGTTCCTGGTTGCTATGTGCAGCCAGGGACCGCAGGTCTTAGCCACCACAGCCGTCTAATTCACTGTTCAAATGCAGCTGTCAAAGCTGACAGCTGCATTTAAATAGTGACTGTGCCCCAGTCCCTGGTGTCTAGTGGGGGAGCTCCCCCCCCCCACAATGCAATCGCGGGGGGGAAGATCCGTTCTAATGAGCCGGCCGGGGCTCAGTGTTGGATAACGCTGATCCCGGCTCGGCAATCCATTCAGATGCTCTGCAGCAGACCATTATAATAGAGCACAGATCTATTGGATCATTGCTTTATGATATACACAGCATTATATACACAGTACTGTGTATATAGAAGTCCCCCTGAGGTCTTCTAATTATTGTATGTGAAAAAAGAATAAAGTGTTTTTATTTATAAATAATCCCCTCCCCTAATAAAAGTCCAAATTACCCGCCTTTTCCCATTTTTTAAATAAAAAATAAATAAACAAACATGTTTGGTATCGCTGCCTGCGTAATCTCCCGAAATATTAATTTAATTAATTCATGATCCTTCAAGGTAAACGGCATAAGCGCAAAGAAAAATTCCAAAGTGCAAAATTGCGCATTTTTGGTCGCATCAAATCCTGAAAAATTGTAATAAAAAGCAAAGGCACCAATAGAAAGTACAGATCATGGCACAAAAAATGACACTTCACACAGCCCCATAGACCAAAGGATAAAAGTGCTATAAGCATGGGAAATGAGCGATTTTAAGGAATGTTTATTTTCTGTAAAAGGTTTTATTTTTTTTTACGAGCCATCAATTAATATAAAAGTTATACAAGTTTCATATCGTTTTAATCGTACCGACTTGAGGAACATGTCAGTTTTTCCATAGGACACACAGCGTAAAACAAAGCCCCCCCCCCCCCCCCCCCCCCCCCAAAGAAAAAGAAATGTGTTTTAGCCTGTCATTTCAAAGTACAATTAGTGACGGAAAAAATAAGGGCTCATGTGGGTCCGTAGGTGTAAAAATGCAACTGCTATGGCCTTATATACACGAGGAGGAAAAAAACGAAAATTAGCCAGGTCCTTAAGGGGTTAAAGAGACGGGATGAAAGCCTCTCTTAAAGGGGAACTCCAGGTAGAGGTTAAAAAAAATGAAACTTCTGCAGAAGCATAACGCATTACTTACCTGTCTATCCCAGTTTTCAAACTACCAAAAAAAACATTTGTTTGGGGGGGGGGGGGGTTGCTCTGTTTTGTGTTTTTGTCCTTCCTGGTTTAGCATTTCTCAGAATGCAATGCTTTCCCTCATGTGATCATCACAGCCCCCACCCATTGCAATCAGTAAAATTAGTGCAGCAGCTGCTTCTGGCCCAACAGAGATGGTGAATCACTCAGGAAATTGGCGGATCCAGCCAAGCCTCCTGTGAGATCACGCCCTGCCGCCTGTCTGCATCATCAGTAAACACACATTGTGTGGAATATTTGTCTCCTAAGGGGGGATAGCAGAAGGAGCAGGAGACAATGTGAATTGGCACAGGGGCCTTTTTTTTTTTTACTTCCTGGACTTCTATAAGCTATCAGTGTGGCAGAACTGTACAGATACAGTAATACATTGTATAGACACATCTATATAACTTTTAATGTACTTTTAATAGAAAAAAAAGTTTTTCTTATCTGGAGTTCCCCTTTAAAGGGACAGGTCCCATGTCATTCTTAAAGGGACGAGACCCAGGGTTAAAGTTTTTCTTAAAAGGAAGTCACTGTTAAAGGGGTGCTCTTTTCAAGCACTGTGAGGGAGATTTATCACAGGGTGTAAAATTTAGACTGGTGCAAACTGGCCACAGCAACCAATTACAGCTCATTTTTTCTTTCACCAGAGCTGGAAGATGAGCTGTAATTGGTTGCTGTGGCCAGTTTGCACCAGTCTACATTTTACACCCTTTGATAAATCTCCCCCTATGTATTTCCCTGGAAATGCAAATCTAGTATTAGAAGAAGTTGTTCCGTGCGGAATCTCTGTGCCGATTCCTTAGTGTGAACGAGGCCTAATAATAGAAACAATAACTGCTAAGCACTATTTGCAGAATAATCTGCCCCAATTTATTTCAATAACCTGGGCAGGCAACACACACAATAAAACAAACATTCACGGACTGCTTCTGCTGTATTCGCATAAGACTGAAACAGAAGGGAACATCAATACTACATCTTGGGCATAGAGGGGGGCCTGTTATATGGCAGCACATAGGTAAAATATACACTAAATTAGGGGTATAGAGGGGGCCTACTACGTAGCGGCACTAAGGGACATATATACTACATTAGTGGCATTGAAGGGGACTACTATATGGCGGCGCATAAGAGAACATATTAACTACAGGGGTGCATAGAGAGGGCATGTTATATGGTGGCATATAGGGGACATATATACTACATGAGGGGGTCTACTATATGGCGGCACAAAGGGACACATATATACATTTGTGGCATAAAGGGGCCTATTATATGGCGGCACTAAGAAAACAAATGTACTACATTAGGGCCATAGAGGTGGACTGAGCAATATCTGCACCAATCTGTTTAAAAGTAACTAACAGCCCCATTAACCCCAGCACACTGATTGGCTGATAGAAACCAACAGGAATCAACCCACAGCGGATTGCGCTGCAAATTTGCAGCGAGAAATCCGCTGCGGATCCGGTACATGTGTTTGTACCCTAAAGCTATAAATAAATAGATACAAAACAAAAAAGTCACGGCACTCAGTTATTTGTGCATGCCAGGACCCAAGGTGTGAACTGCATACAAAGTTTCAAAAATCTGCAGCACTCGTACAGCATTCCGTGGCTTTATTATCCCATGTGCAAAAAGGAAAGCAACGTTTCTGTTTGCTCTATGCAAACAGTTTTTAAGCTGTGAGGATATACATGCCCCTTCTGGGGAGTTTATACACTGCAATACAGGTGCTCATAATCAATCAGTGTCAAAACACTCATCAGTCTTTGTAGACTGAGGGTACAAACACACTGGGCGGATCCTCAGTGGATTTCTCGCTGTGGATTCCTGCCGAGCACACTCATGGCCAAACAAACTTGCAGCGGGATGCACATCCCACTGTATGTCAGCAGCCCGCCCCATTCACCCTCCCCCCCGCGGGCCGCGGACATACTCATAGAGGGATGTCCATGTGTGCGTGTGTGTGTGTGTGTGTGTGTACAGTGCTTTATAAGTCTCGTCCCTATACTCAAATTTTAATTGTAATCAAAACCTTACAGCTTCCCCTACACTGCAATCTGGTCATCATGTCTATGGAGTGCGATGCCCTGGCCCCTGGGGGCCACTTCCGCAGTACTGTTGTTATGAGCGGGCAACAACCGGGGCAGCTGCAGGGTGTATACTTGTCACGGTATAGGCCTGAGGGCGGCACAGCTGTAGGGCCAGTCTGTGGAATCTGCGGGTGATGATGGGCATGCGATTCCTCGCTGCACCTAGTCAGGGCACCAGTTAGTGGACACCAATGCTGGGGTTCAGTAACAGCGGTTTTATTATAGATGAGGTAACTAGTAGCAACAGTTCTGTCCAGTTGCAACCGGGTATATAGCAGGCTTTGACAAATAAGGCAGGAGTGATGCATAGGCTGGGAGAACACGTGCCGGATGATGGGAGTAGGAGTATGAGAGAAAGTAGCGTTGCTGGGTGGATTAGCTTGAGAATAATACTTGCTGTGAATACTTGAAACGATGATGAGAAATAACGGAATGACACCCAGATGAGAGAAGGAACTCCGGACACTTGAGCAGGAAGATACAGCCGAAGACTTGAATACAGCAGAGCACCTGATCCACACTTCGAGAGGTGAAGTGGGACCTGCGACATGTCCAACTCCTCTGAGGCAGGAGAGAGACGACACACACCCTCCTTGCTTGGAAGCAGGGGGAAGACTCACTCCTCAGGAGGAAGTGGGAGATCACATGGTTGCCCCTGGCCAGAGCTAGTTGGCCATTGGAGGAACCATGGTTACAGGGCACTGGCACGGTGACGTGATCAGCAGCCTTGCATACCACTGTACAATGTAATAATACACAGGAATATATAAGAATATGCATGAGAATACACATAACCAGAGAATACCAGGGGAATACTAGCAGCAGTTGCAGTGCAAACAATTACCAGAACAGGCATTGACATAGCAATAGAAATGAGCATAATAGGAGTAGTAGTCTGCATGTTCTGGGACACTGCAGGAGACTCAACTTAGGTCACAAACGGAGTGTGAAAATACTATTTACTGCAGATCAATATGCCTAACCAATTAACTCCAGCCACAAGTGGAATGCACTCTGACAGGGTCTCCCGGCTGAGGAATTCAATCCCTCCAGTGGGCGGTGGAGGCAGCACAAGGTCTTGTTACTGTGCAAAACTCAGTGACCATGTGCAATAGATGAATGTGAACTGTGTCCAAGTGACATACTGGGTCCGGCTGTTCTGCTGTGAGTTGTGTTGCTGTGTTCTAGGCGGAGACCGAATAGGTAAGTGAATATTAAATGAATAAATGGACAAATAAATGTATCATTTGGATATGTATATACATCTCCTATGGAAGTGTCCAGCACGACCAGACTGCAATCTATGGACCGACAGGGGCTAAGCATATCACACCCCCCTTATCTACAATCGGTATATGATGTAACAGAAATCGTATATATATAATATTGGGATGATGCACTAATGTCGATACCTGTGTATAATCTACTAAGAAGTACCGTTCTCAGTCTTCACTTAATTGCCATATAATCAGGGGTGTAACTAAAAATGGCTGGTCCCCATAGCATACCAGACCTGAACAATACCACCATACTGTGACTGGATACCAACATCATACCAGACCTGAACAATACCACCATACTGTGACTGGATACCAACATCATACCAGACCTGAACAATACCGCCATACTGTGACTGGATACCAACATCATACCAGACCTGAACAATACCACCATATTGTGACTGAATAACACTGCCATACCAGACCTGATACCACCATAAACACAGAAAAATGCAACAGCTCACTGCAACAGCAAGATACAGACCCACCATAGATATGAAAATAATTAAAAGCAGCCCCCCCAACTGCCCAAAAAATTCCCACAAAAATAATGAGTCTCTTGGTTACTATTTGCAAACAGCGTAAACTGCCTCACCACGATAAGGTGGACTCATATCGAGGCAGACCCAGAGCCTACCAGTCTGCTACTGCATGTACTGTGTGTGTGTGTGTGTGTGTGTGTGTTTATATATATATATATATATATATATATATATATATATATATATAATACATCCAGCCTGGCACTGCATATGTGATATGCAGTGAGATTGTGAAGAACAAGAAGAAAGAAGGAGAGAGTGTTAAAGCGACTCTGTACCCACAATCTGACCCCCCAAACCACTTGTACCTTCGGATAGCTGCTTTTAATCCAAGATCTGTCCTGGGGTCCGGTTTTAGATTATGTCAAAAAAGAGACTAATTTTCTTCTATAGTTGTCCCATTCGAAGTAAAGTTCTGTTTCCCTCTGCCCCCCCCCTTAAAATCCTCCCATTCCCTTCCCACGCCTGCAGCTCAACCCCCCCTAGGGCCTATGTGCCGATGACGCCACGGAGGGGCGGGGCTAAGTGGTGCTGTTACCCTGAAGCCCCGCCCACTTAGCACAATCTGCAGTTGATAAAAAAATCACTTTTTACTTGAACAAGTACCATGGCGTATGATGTAAAATAAGATATGAAAACTGCTAAATTTACCCACTACACCTGTGTAGTGAAGTCATAATGCAAAAAGGGGGTGACAGTGTCACTTTAAAAGTCCACATTCAGACCATGTGGTTTCAAGGTGTTCAATCTGAAAATCCACTGCAACTTCTTAAGCTTCAGAATAGCCTGTCTATCACCACCCATTTTTGGGGGAGGAATGTGATCCAATAGCAAGAATGTTTAGCCTCGGTAAAGTTTTTGAAAACCGGTAAATTGAGTCGCCCTTTTGTATATGTTCAATGTTACTGGTCAACTCTTTGGAGCATGCCCAGAGGGATGGTCAAGCTCACTATAAATAAAGTGGACTTACTCCACCATGTAGTGAGGCATTTGCATACCACTGGTGTATGACTGTCTACTCATTGGCCAGACATTATTCCCTTCCCCCATATCAGGGAAATTCGCAATTTGAAGCACACAGACAAAGTAACCTGGGAGATCCATTTTGAGGTCTCAGTCAAAATTGCTCTAACATTTTGGAGGGGGCACCCGGATATTCCAATAGCGTACCTGAAGACGATCACAGACGGAGCCCTGATATAGACAACCGGTGACCCACCGATGACCCACCGATAAGACCGCGAGACTCCGAACCCGGAAGACAGAGTCCGGAGCCTGGGCGTGGGACGGCAGGATAGCCTACTGTGGCCAAAGCCCAGAACTGAAGAGACTGTGGGGTAATATCGAGAGCCTGGGAGGATGAGTGAGAAGGACTGCTTTGCACCAGCCTTGATTATGTGCTGCCTGGGGGATTGGTGTTGTCGACCCCCCGCTCTGCCCCTGTTCTTCTGCCCTTTGGGCGGCGGGCGGTGGGGCCGCTACGGCGTCCCGGCTGCTTGCGGTCCAGGGGCAGTCTGGTAGGGGGGCGGCCCCCTCCCCCTCTCTAGCCTGGAGGCGTCGCCGGTTAAACTATCAACGCAGGCCTGCTTTTAACAATCTGCTATGCTTATTACCCCAGTTGTGGCCTTGAACAGAGGAAGTAGGCTAAGGGTACTATTACACCAACAGATCTGATGACAGATTATCTGCCAAAGCTTTGAAGCCAAACCCAGGAACAGACTATAAACAGAGAACAGGTCATAAAGGAAAGACTGGATTTCTCCTCTTTTCACATCCACTCCTGGGTTTGGCAGATAATCTTTGGCAGATAATCTGTCGTCAGATCTGTTGGTGTAATAGTACCCTAATACACCCTGGAAGCTCCATTGTGAACTGTGTTACCTGCTTATTGAAGTTATTATCCAGATGTGAATATTGGAATTAGGATACGATCACTATGTGACATTTAAAACCCCTCCTTTTCTTGCAGAAATTAGTCCTGGAGGAAACTGCTAACAGTGTCCCGGCGATCAGAAGGTCTGGTGCAGATTCAGCTAAGGTTGGACTGTTTATATTTCTCAAACCTCCTGCTAAGTGGACCAATGTAAGTTAATCCATTCATTATCCTGCGGTGAATACTTACACACTATGGTCTACTTCTTTTTAGAGTAATCAACTCCACCGTAAAACTGTCACTAAGTAAAATAATGCCTCCAAAAACTCAGCAAAGACGTTCAGGGGGGATATCTCCCCAAAAAGATAATAACAAAAACTCTAGAATAGAGAAATACTCGAAATCGCCAGTGGCTACAACTAAAAGCTGGGTCGGTAGTGAGAGGTGGAGAGGAGAGTGGGGGCTCAAGATCCGCAACATTACAAGACTCGGAGGATAATGAGGAAGGAACTGGGCCCACAGAAATAACAAATAAAGTGGTAGAATCAATCCTCAAAGAATTACAAGTTTTTAACAAATCAATCACGGCCCTTTCCGGTCAGGTGGGGTCAGTATCTTCCGATTTTATGCTTTTACGGGCAGATATGAATGGTATTCGGGATAGGATGGTCGAGGTTGAGAAAGCCTTGCTACGACTGGAAGGTACTTTGACCTCCTTTAATAATAGCACTGAGGACCTCCAGAAGGATGTTAACTCTATGTGTAATAGACTATGTGAGATGGAGGATAGATCAAGGAGGTCAAACATAAGAATGATTGGATTCCCTGAGGGTTCGGAAGCCGGAGACCCGATTAAATTTTGTACTGCATGGATAAAAGAGAATTTTGATTTATCAGATTTTTCACCCTTTTTCTCTCTGGAACGTGCTCATCGAGTTCCTTTTAGGGCCCCCCCCCAGGGAGCTCCCCAAGGACTATGATAATAAAAACCCTATGCTCTGGTGACCGTGATTTGATCCTAAAACAGGCGACACTAAAAGACTCACTCAGCTATAATGGAACAAAAATCTCGGTGTACCCGGACTATTCCAGGGAGACGCAAAGGAGGAGAGGCTCGTTTAGAGAAATTAAAAAGAGACTGCTGCTGGCATTTCCTTTTCACAATTTTTTCCCTCTAAATTAAGAAGGACAGAACCTACTTTTTTACTGAGGCCAAGGAAGCTTTAAAATGGCTTGATTCGGAAGGAGTGATTCGGAAGGATGGGGGGGGGGGGGGTTGGGTATGGAAGAAATACACAGAATTTTTATTTTTATTTTTTTCTTAATTAAATATGAGTTTTAGGGTCTTTTGTTGGAACCTGAGAGGAATGGCCGAAAGGACTAAGAGAGTAGCTGCCTTTGATCTTATTAGCCGTCACCTCCCTGCAGTAGTGGCCCTTTTGGAGACGCACGGTATGGAGGAGACGAGGGCTAGGATGAGTCGCAGATGGGCATGTGCGGAGTATCACTCGGTCGTGTCAGCCTACTCAGCAGGTGTATCGGTGTACATACACCATAAAATCCCATATCAAGCCATCTCATCTAAAATAGATAATAGAGGCAGGTATGTCCTGCTCCACTGTAAGATCTTCGCTAGTGAAGTACTGCTTGCTTTTATTTATATTCCTCCACCATTTTCCTCTCAGGTTCTACGAGAAATAATTAGATGGTTTGATAAGAAGGCCGATTTACCAATGTTTTTGTTTGGGGACCTAAACTGTATTATAGATAGAGAATTAGATAGAAAGGGGCCACAAATTAAGAACAGTAATTGGTCCTCGCCTTTAAAAAAGCTTCTGAGTGAGATCGGATGGCATGATGTATGGAGACGGTTGTATAGGAACCGGAAGGGATTTTCATGTTTCAGTTCGACCTATGGTACCGCCTCTCGTATTGACTTAGCACTTTGTAATAGTAGGGCTTTATACTCTTAAAAAAAATGGTTTATAAAGTAAGGGCATTGTCGGAATGAAATCCTCATTGAACCAGATGTGCAAACTAATATCAGGAGTTTTATGTTCAACTCCCATTGGTTGGCGTTGTTCGACAATAAAGATATAATCCGTAAAGAATTAAAAGAATTCTGGGATATAAATGTGGGTTCAGCAGACTTACATACGATCTGGGATACGCTTAAGGCCTATCTTAGAGGCATCTTGAGTAGGGAAATCATTAAAAAGAAAAAACTGTTTAATAAACAAGAAGCTCAATTAATTGAGGCTTTACGCTTAGCGGAAAGTCAGCACGCGCAGAATAGTGTAGGGTCCTCTGTAGATAATTTAAAGGAAGCACAGAATAACTATAGAGACTACCTTACTTAAAAAGCACAGCATAACATTTTTTTTAGAGGTAGTCAAAGATTTGTAGAAGCAGGGAAGTCGGGTAAATTACTCGGTGAGGTTCTGAAGGCCCAAGGAGAGAATAAATATATAGCAGCCCTAAGGGACGAGTCAGGTAAGATCATACATAAACAGGAGGAAATACGGGGCAGGTTTTGGAATTTTTTTCAGCAGTTATATAGATCAGAAGAGGATTTGACGGAATCTAAATATGATAACTTTCTGTCTAGGATCCAGCTGCCTAAGGTAAATGAGGAACAGAATAGGCAATAAGAAAGACCAGTGGATCTGAAAGATCTGTGGGATGCCCTTAACAGTTTTCAGGGGTCTTCAACCCCGGGGTTGGACGGGCTACCCTTTGAAATATATCGGGAATTTGGGAATGTCCTATTACCCTGTTTTTTAGCTATTTTGAATGACTCCTATAGAAAGGGCATCCTCCCCGAATCAATGAGGGTTGCTAATATTGTTTTAATCACCAAGAAAAACAAAGATCTTTTGGAGCCAGAGGCCTACTGTCCAATCTCCCTGCTCAACACCGAATGCAAGATATTTGCTAAGGTGTTAGCACGGAGATTGGCGGAGGTTTTGCCAGGCTTGGTGGTCCCTGAGCAGGTGGGGTTTGTACCTAGGAGGTCAATTTTCGAGAATATATCCAGAGCCTATATGAATATTCAGTTGGAAAATGGAGGGCCCTCCTCCATCCTGTCGTTGGATGCTGTGAAGGCCTTCGACAGGGTGGAGTGGGGATTCCTCTGGAAAGTGCTGGAGAGGTTTGGAGTGGGTCCCGAATGCATCTCTCTTATAAAATTGCTCTATTCATCACCAAGAGCTCAATTATTAGTGAATGGTATATCTACGCAGGGATTTGACCTGAGGAGAGGGACACTCCAGGGGTGCCCCTTCTCTCCACTTCTATTTGATCTGTATATGGAACCCCTGGCGGAATATATAAGAAGTGATGGGGGTATTGAGGGTTTCTGCATTGGAAGAGGGGGTAGTCCTGATAGGATCCTATTATATGCGGATGATGTATTGTTATTCATTAAAAACCCACCAGAGAAGTTTATGTCAATAATAGATGATTTTGGACGAATCTCTGGATTTAAAGTTAACTGGGGGAAGTCCTCTCTTCTCCAAATGGGGAATTGTGGTGGGGATGAAATAGATCTGCACCTCCCAGTTATAGGACAACTCTGGCGGGACCCCCCCCCCCCCCAAAAAAAAAACCACAGACACCATACTCACCATCCCTCCGGTGACGATCGCCACTCCATTCGCCCGCTGTATGCCTCACCGTCACCTGCGTCCGCCGTCCAGCGATGCCTCTTACTTCGGGTCCATGGGAGAGAAAAGGCTGCCAGTGCGCTTGCGCACCGGCAGCCTTTTCATTGGCTGGAGCGCATCACATGGCTTCCAGCAAGCTCAGCCATCAGGGCTGAGCAAGCTGAAAGCCATGTGATACGCTCCAGCCAATGAAAAGGCTGCTGGTGCGCATGTGCACCAGCAGCCTTTTCTCTCCCATTCACTTTCAATAAAGACGCTGAGGAGGAAGAAGACCCGGACCGCCTCTGGCTCTGACGTCGTCGTCACCAGATGCCGCCTGGGAGAAGAGGACCGTGACTATCGTAATAGGTAATGTATACATTCTTTAACTTCCGGGGGGGGGGGGGGGGGGTCGGGGGTTGGAAAGTGGGGGAAGGGGGCCAGACCGGGCATTTAACCACATTACAAAGTTATAAAAGTGTTAAAAAAGCCCAAAATTTTTCGTGGGAGTTGTCCTTTAAGTATGTAAATAAAATAGATTATCTAGGGGTACAGATAAGTGCCGACATTAAAAAATATCTAGAGCTGAATCTCAGTCCATTACTAATTAGAATTTAAAAAAAGGTAGATACCTGGCTTAAACTTCCCCTTGCAAGGTAGAGAGGATAGCTACTCTTAAAATGGTTATTCTTCCTCAAGTCCTATATTATTTGAATGCATCCCCTATATGGATCCCCGATTTCTGGTTTAAGAGGTTAACATCTGTCCTCAACCGGCTGATATGGGGCCGTAAAAAAGTTAGAATGAAATATGAGGGTATGACCAAGGTAGAGGGAGACGGGTCTGGGTCTGGGTCTGCCTGACTTCCGACTTTACTTTTTGGCTGGAGTTGCCCATAGGTTGGCTCGTTGGAAAGAATCCCCAATTATTCTTTTTTTACTGGATAAACACTATAATCAGGTGGAGGATTTTTTTTGTTTGGCTGGAGGCAGGTCACTGTAATCTTAAGAGTTTAGGACACTACACATTTATTGGCTTATATGAGAAATCATGGAAGGCCCTTAAAAATATTTGTAAAATTAAAGGTAGCTTAGATTTCACCACTATTTGGGACAACAAGAATTTTAAGGATGTATTAGTTAATAAAGAATTGGCACAATTTTGGGTGAATAAAGGGATAACAAAGATATCTCAAATCTGTAAAGACGGGATGGCCTTGACTTTCGAGGAGTTACAGGGAAGAAATAATTTATTAGATGCACAAAGGTTTTTTTTTATTTACAAATGCAATCTGTTACACGTAAAATTAGGAACACAGAATGGAAAAATGTTGATACACATGAGTTAATAGAGTTGATGCACAATGGAATAGAAGGCAAAAGTAGAGGAGTACTGCCTTAAATTTATAGGTTATTGTTGAAGGAGAGGCATAGTTCACAGTTACAGAAGGTGAGGGGTAGATGGGAATCTGCACTAGGGGATATTCATGACATTTTATGGGGAACTATACTAAAGAATTTAAAAAACTGCTCGAAGAGCCCTTCCCACAGACTGATTCATTTTAAGTTATTTTACTGGCTTTACATAACTCCTAAAAGATTGATGACATACGGAAAAGATGAAGTAAGGTGTAAGAAATGTCAGGAGGTGGGTGTAGATCTATCACACTGTGGGATAGGGCTTTGGAGCATATTGATCATACACTCCGAACTAAGTTAAAATCTAGTCTATCCGTGGTGGAATGTATTTTGGGAGGACTGGTGGATGATGGGGCATGTAATACGTTAATCAATAGGTTGTTGGGGTGTGTAAGGGTATTCATTGTAAAGAAATGGATCGATGATAAGCCCCCTGCCGTGGAAGAGTGGCTGTCCCTGACCTACAAGGTCAAAGAATATGAACGACTGCTGGCTTCTAAGTCATCTAAAATAACCTTGCGTTGGAATAAGATATGGGGAAAATGGATTTAAGTTTCATGGTCCACCACCCACCCCCCCCACCCGTGTATTTCTTTCACTGGGGTGGGAGATAGAGGGGGGATGGGTGGGACATAGAGGAGGGATGGAGGGGGGGGGGGGGGGTTGGGGTGAAAAGGATTAGGCATTGGTTTTATAGTTGTTGTAATGGTGGATTTGTGTCGTTAAATATGTTCATTGCTTTTTCTTTAAAAAGAAAAATAAAATAATTAAAAAAAAAGTATGAATAGATGTAAAAGTGGGCAGTAACAAGGAGTAGAGAATAGAAGGACACAGATAAGTTAGTTGGAAATTATTGGTACGTTAGATAGTGTATAGATAAGTTTGGTAAAAGTCCACAACACATTGGGTTGGTGAGATAGAAGGCCAGCACAGTGGGGATATTTATAAAAAGAACTAGAAACCGCTGGGCTTAGCCAGCGCAAAGCATTAGCTTTGAGGTACGTAGCCTGATACGGTTACAGGGGTAGTCTTTACGTGAAGTTACATGATATTACGTAAGTTTTACAAGGGAGGTTACCGGATTTTAAGGGGCTTGATCAACCTCTTTATAGTTAACTATGGGCGCACATAGTTACACGGGTGTCCAATATGGACAGGCCATCCTCAAGGAAGGATGGGGTTTGACTGCAGCTGAGGTAGTATTGAAGGAAATTGGAGAATGGGCAGTAAAAGATAAAAAATGGGCAGTGGAAAGATTACAACAAAGCAAAACAACCAAAAGAAAGACGTTAGACATAGAACTGTGCAAGAATTTCAGTGATGAGAATGTGACTGATGTGGGGTGTCAGCAGGAAGACGTAGTGGTGATTTCTGCTCGACAAGACTCCATAGACAGGTCTTTTCAGAAACAAACCCTGCACATCAAGGAAGCCAGCTTAACCTCTTAAGGACATAGGACGTATGCGTACGTCATATGTCCTCACTTGCACTTCAAAGCGGGGCCGCGCGGCGGCCCCGCTTTGAAGTGCCGCGATCCCGGGTGCCGCGAGTAGCCCGGGACCGCTGCTATTAGCGGGCACGGTCTGATCGCCGTGCCCGCTAATTAGCTAATCGGAGGCAGCTGTCAAAGTTGACAGCTGCCTCCGATTACCGGAGGCAACGTTTCCCTGGTGTCTAGTGGGGGAGATCGCCGTTACTGATCTCCGTTACTGATGCCGGCCGGGGACGCGTCCAAGATGGCGCCGTCCTCGGCTCGGCACTCGTTCGTTTTCGGCTGCAGCAGCCGAAAGCAAACGAGTGCCGATCTCATGGATCTCTGCAGCATATCTATGCTGCAGAGATCTCAATGAGAGATCCAAGTGTATATACTAGAAGTCCCCTAGGGGGGCTTCTAGTATATGTGTAAAAAAAAAAAAAAAAAGTGTTGTTAATAGTAAAAAGCCCCCTCCCCTAATAAAAGTCTGAATCACCCCCCTTTTCCCAGGTTTTAAATAAAAGTAAACAAATAAATAAATAAATAAACATGTTTGCTATCGCCGCGTGCGTAATCGCCCGAACTATTAATTAATCACATTCCTGATCTCGTACGGTAAACGGCGTCAGCGCCAAAAAATCCCAAAGTGCAAAATTGCGCATTTTTGGTCGCATCAAATCCAGAAAAAATGTAATATAAAGCGATCAAAAAGTCGTATATGCGCAATCAAGGTACCGATAGAAAGATCACATCATGGCGCAAAAAATGACCCCTCGCACAGCCCCATAGACCAAAGGATAAAAGTGCTATAAGCCTGGGAATGGAGCGATTTTAAGGAACGTATATTGGTTAACAACGGTTTGAATTTTTTACAGGCCATCAGATACAATATAAGTTATACATGTTATATATCGTTTTAATCGTGACTTGAGGAACATGCATAACAAGTCAGTTTTACCCCAGGGCGAATGGCGTAAAAACACATTTCCCCCAAATAAAAGAAATGCGTTTTTTTTTTCAATTTCACCACACTTTGAATTTTTTTCTGGTTTCGCAGTGTACTTTATGCAAAAATTCAGCCTGTAATTGCAAAGTACAATTAGTGACGCAAAAAATAAGGGGTCATGTGGGTTTCTAGGTGGAAAAATGCAAGTGCTATGACCTTTTAAACACAAGGAGGAAAAACCGAAAACGTAAAAACGAAAATGGGCCATGTCCTTAAAGGGTTAAAGTGTCACTGTCGTGAAATTTTTTTTTGCAGAAATCAATAGTCCAGGCGATTTTAAGAAACTTTGTAATTGGGTTTATTATCCGAAAAATGCATTTTTATCATGAAAAAGCAGTTCGAAGCTCTCCCCCCTGTCTTCATTGTTCTCCTATGGAGAGAGCTAAAGAAAAGACCAAAACAGGACAACAAAGAGTTAATCAACAAATCCCTCACGGGATATCTCCTGTGACAGTCACCAGTGACCTGTCTGGGCTCGGATTACAGCTGTCACCCAGCTCTGTGCCTGTAATCCTCTGTTATCTGCTTTCTGCTGCCGGCTAACTCCCTCCTTCCTCCTCCCCCCTCCCCTCTCCCTAGAACAGACAGGGTACGACTCCTGCAACAAGTCACAATTTTCAGATTTTTCAGAGTGGATGAAAAAGAGGAAGGAGGGGGGGACCTGGGAAAAGGCTTTTTACATGCAGATAATAGCAGATTTGGCTAATAAACCCAATTACAAAGTTTCTTAAAATCGCCTGGACTATTAATTTCTCCCAAAAAAAAAAAAAAAAATACGACAGTGACTCTTTAAAGATGAAGGTACAAAGCTAGTGTTACTGACACTGTTCCAAAGATAGACAGTGTTACATAGTTTCAGTGATAGTGATGGATGGATGAGAGGGATGTGTGTCTCTGCTGCTGTGGGGATTGGAACCAGATGCTAAGTACCGTATGAATGGAATGTGCTGGTTTCCTGTTCTCCACTTGGGAAAGTTGTGTTGGTCTTTGTTTGTTAGCAGTGATGGTTTGGTTTGAGTAGATGACTGAAGCTTCATGTATCTTAAGATTCTTTTAAATTGGTTTATATCAAAAGAAATCCAGGTGGTATTAGGTGTACACACATTAGTTGGGTTTAACAAATTGAATAATTCTAATCAAACAATGATGAGTTTTGTTTTTTATTACAGTTATATGACATTGAGAAAGCCTTGTAAGGAGAAATGTCATTAACTATCTGCTTATATCTTAGGAATAAGAAAAAGGAAAATTTGGCCAGGAAAATAGAATATGGTATAACTGTATAGTTGATAAAACAATTTCGGTTTGGTAAATGACACTTTTTTTTAAAAATCTTTTTATTAATTTTTTCAATAAAAATAATACAAAACAGTCTAGGTCAGCAGTTTGGACATATTCACATCATAAGTCCAAACATCAAGGTACATATTACAAAAAAAACAAGACGAAAAACCATATTTCCACAACAAAAACTCCCCCCCCCTCCCCCCTCCCTCTCCGCAGGTGCAACAGCATACCACAAGTGTTAGTTAAAGGAGCCAGCTAACCAATGCGGTTCCATAACAATGTCTATCTTCAAGTATCCATAGCTTTCAACCGGCCTAGAGACCCCGCCAACTCTGACGTCAGTTACCATTTCGTGCCCACGAATGGTGCCATCAGCTCTTTTATCTCAAGGTCATTTTGCGGTGTTCATTTCTTTCATCAGAAGATTCCAGAATTTTTGGGTATGTTGACACGTCCATATGCCATGAGTCAGGTCAGTAGAAGTCTGCTGGCATTCTGGGCATGCCAGTAATCTGTCAGGCGCCAGGGGATGGGGAGATATATTAAATCCATAGATGGCTCTATGCATTCATTTATACTGAGTTTCTCGCCACCGTTCACTAGAGACCACTTTTCGCACCGCCGCCCATCCATCTAGAATTTTTTTTGGCATGTCATTATCATTGAAGATGGTTGCCCATTTGTTAAACATGTTCATACTTAGAGAATCGTTGGACCGAGTCCCCAGCTTGTAGTAGAGATAGGATAGTGACAGGTTGGTTGGGGGATCATTAACCATTGCGTCCATTTCAGTTGATTTGGTTAGGGAGGATATATCCCGTAGTCGTGAGGTCATGAACCCCATGACCTGAGAATAGACCAAGAACTGAGATGGATGCAGTGAGAATTTAGCACAGAATTCTGGGAAGGTGAGGAATCTGTGTTCCTGGTGATGGAACATCTGATGCAAGAAATGAATTCCAGATAGTCTCCACTTCCTGAACATCAGATTTTCTCCACCTTGTCTGAATTCAGGGTGTCCCCACAGGAGAAGATATCTAGACAGTAATTGTGGTAAACTGTACATCTTTCTCACGATTTTCCAGGTCGCTATAGTGTCTTTTAGAATAAGATGTTGTTTAACAGCAGAGGGTAGTGCCGAATATTTAGTGTGTAACAGTGCCGTCAATGACCAGGGGGCGGCAAGCGCCGTTTCTAAGGTGGCATTAGAATAAAAATTAGATTCCTGTATGCAATCAATGCAGTGTCTTAGTAAGCAAGCAATATTATATCTCCTCATCCGGGAAGTTTAATCCCCCCCTAGTCCTGGGGAGCTGTAACTTGGTCAGTGCTATCCGGGGTCTCTTACCTGACCAGATGTATCTCGAGAAGGCAGACTGAACCCTTATAACATCCTGATGTCGCAGCAGTAGTGGTATGGTTTGGAGATGATATAGTATTTTGGAGAAGCTTAACATTCTGATCAAGTGGCACCTGCCCAGGAACGAAAGGGGAAGTCCCTCCCATCTCCTCAGCTCAGCTATTATTTTCTGGAATAGCGGAGGGTAATTTAGATGATACAGAGATTCTGGGGTACGGCCAATAAGTATTCCTAGGTACTTAATCGATTTGGTGGTTACTTTAATCGGTGTGTCTGTAGATAACTGGGAACGAAGAGATTGGGAGGCAGACAGGTCTAGTAATTCACTTTTTGATAAGTTGATTTTAAACCCAGAAAATTCCCCAAACGCCTCCACCATCTGGTATTTAACTGGTGGATCTGTTTGTGGGGAGGACAAGAATAGCATTAGGTCGTCAGCGAATGCCGTTATTTTCGTCTCCACATGACCCACCTTAATTCCCCGTGCCAAAATGACACATCTTGAGTATAATAATGTGCATTGTGATTTCATTTTTTTTTTTAAATGAGCTCTTTATATATGTTGTTTTTGTGTGTAGATGATGTGATGGGCCCTTGTGTGTTTTGTCTTTGTTCTTGTGTATCGTTTTATGTCTGTCTGTGTAATAAACTTCAGCAGCAGCTAAGATGACCAGTCAACACTTCAATGGCCAATAAGTGACTGGACAGAAGACCACTGTACAATTTAGCCAGATCAGGGGGCAGTGACATAGAGAGTTGGGAGGAGAAAGGTGAGATGGAAGGGAGAGTGACAGCCCCTTTACCCATCGCGGACAGAGACAGTGTGACGTTACTTGGAGAGAAACAAACAGAACTCTGACTGACTTGTCTATGGACATATGTTCTTGGTGCATATACAAACAGTGTACTTCATATGTTGATATGTTGCATTTATTTGGGTAACAATAATTTGAGATACTAATAGGATGATATATGCATTTTTATATTACAAGATCAATTTGAATACATAACAATCTGAACCTCCATCTTATTAGGTGTGCTATCCTCAGATCATGTATGTGTTAATCGTATGAAGCTAAGAGTACATGAATTAGCTAATAATGGTGGAATCATTACTAATGCAGATTTTTGATTGTTCCAGTTTTATAAAGATGGATGATACAAGACAAGATATGCTGTGACTATGGAGAATGAAGTGATGCCACACCAACCACTCCCATCTGACATTGGAGATGAAGGTACTCTCTGAGATGTGTAAAATGGCTGAAGACTTTAAAGGTCTATACAGAGTACAGGTACACATTTTGAGATTGTCCACAGTTATGGGACTATTTGGCAGAGTAGAGACTTTGTTGAGTCCTTGGGTGAATTAACCAAAGTGCAGAGTTATATTTCATCTATTTAAAGTGACATTGTCACCTCCTTTTTTGCATTCTGACATCTCTACACAGGTTTAAAGGGTAAATTTAGCGGTTTTCATACCTTATTTTATATTATACGTTATGGTGCTTGTTCAAGTAAAAAGTCATCTTTTATCAACTGCAGATTGTGTTAAGTGGGCGGGGCCTCGCGGCATTAGCGCCACTAAGCCCCGCCTCTCGACAGCCATTGGAACAGGCTGGCCAAAGGTCTAGACTCCACCCCTTTACGTCTGCCAACCAATGGGCGCAAGGGGGCGGTGCCGACGGTGCTGTTGTGGGCGGGGCTAAGTGGTGCTAATGCCACTGTTGATAAAAGGACACTTTTTACTTGAACAAGCACCATGACAAATGGTATGAAAACCGCTAAATTTACCCCTTACACCTGTGTAGAGATGTCAGAATGCACAAAGAGGTGGCTGCAGTGTCCTGCCCCTCCCTGTGGTGGCACTATAAGGTGTACAGGTGGATTGGGGGGGGGGGTGCAAATGTCTCTGGAAATGGTATAAGTCTTTTGCAGAAAGAAGCACAATAAGCTGAGAGACCAATGGAAGAAGAAGGAGGTGGTACAGGGTGAGGACGGCATCTAGAGAGGTGGTAAGATCCTGGATTCTGCTAACAGCCTTGTACCCCATGATGACTCAGTATATGGCATCACACGTTCAGCACATGAAGTTGTGTATAGTATAGTATCCTTACATTGGTGGCCCCAGAATTCAACAATGATGAAATAAAGTGTGCACAGATGTGTATCATCTATTCTTATAGCTTATATAAAACAGTAATGGTACCTGTGTAAAGGCCTATGACTATCTTACCCATTCCAGAGACTATGAGTAGACTTCACAATGGGTCACTATGAGAATGTCCGGGTCTGTACTAATCTCTTTTTAGCTACAGGAAGTAATATGGCCAAGGAACAATTGTCTGAAGTGACTATGTGATAAGATGTCCCTGAGATCTGGCTCAGTAGCTGGTATCGTCCATCACGCCTGGTGACTATGTGATAAGATGTCCCTGAGATCTGGCTCTGTAGCTGGTACCTTCCATCACGCCTGGTGACTATGTGAAGAAGCATGTGAGGAGAAGTTTCCAGATATGTTGGTCACCTTCAGAAGTATTTAACAACTCCACTATGGATAAAGCTAGAAGGCACTATGATCTGCAAGTGTATTTCTAAAGGAACTGTTATATGACTCTTCACGGATCTTCAGTGTCTACAACTAAAGCCATCATGAAGTTACTGCAACAATGATAATTTATCAGATCATCCAATGTGTATACATTCTCTGATAGCCGCATAGTCTATGCTGTACATTGTTACACATGCTTTTACATTGTTACATTGTTGTTTGTCTTCCAAGAGGAGAAGCTGATGATGTCAGATTACTGAGATATAACACTGTATGGAGAGAATCAGAATCAGTGTTAAGGTGCCAATAATAGAGGAGGTTAATGCCCCATATAGAGTGAAAAACATCACAAGAGAGGGAAATCCTAGGTTGAGAGATTACAGTAAGGCCTGGTCACTGGGAATGTAAACTCCCTTATGGTAGGGGATGTTTAGGATTAAAGGTGAAATGCAGTTTCGATGGGTAATAGAAGTTGTAGTCTCTATAGGTTGTTGGAGTTGTATGATACATAACCCCAGTTGGAATTGATGATATAGAAGAAAATGAGGCCAATACTAGGAATAAAGGGATGGAGATACAATGGCCATTCTATTGATAGTTGTGACACTAGATGGTACCATAGCCCAATTGAAAGTCAGGTGAACAGTAGTGTGTGATGTATGACCCCGTATGGTTACTGGATATGACACATGTAATAGGTCACTATAGAAGTAGTGTTATAAGTTACTGTCTCATCTGATCATTGTTTGTACTTAGTTTGTTGAATCCAGCTGGTTGGTTTAATACGTTTCAGAAGTTTGCATTGTCATCTATGTGATGCTGGGAGGATCAGTTTTTATTCCATTGATAGAGATTAGGTACGATTCAGAAATTTACACTAACACCATATTAGGAAGTTTCTACACAGTGCAGGTACAGGTATACATCTATCAGACATTACACATCTCTTGCTTTTGCCTTTTCTGGTGAATGATTGTGCCCTGCTCTTCAGAACGGTATAGTAGCTGGAGAAGGTGAAGCTTAGAGGTGTGAAGTGAAATTATGGTTAAAGGAGAAGTCCGGCCAAAATTATTTTTTGATATTTTATTACTTATGGAAAGTTAGACAAATTACTAATGAACATTAATTATGGGAAATGCACATATAGGGCTATTTCCCTTAATTTAGTGATTTAGTAATTTGAGTGATAGTCTGGGACTTTAGTGCTTCCACTCTCCGGATATGTAGTCCGTTTGGTTATAAATACAGTCTCATTACAACTAACTCTGTGTTGCATACATGTTGCGATTCCACATCAGTTCATTAATAAAATTCATAAGTAGGAGATCAACAATAGTAATGAGCTGCGATGTAGTGGCGTTTGTAACGCCTCTCACCCGTCCTGGAGCGGCTGTTAGTGAGGCACTTCCTCTACTGGTCTCCCTTGTGAAGAGGCCGGTTGGTGATCACGGCTTCAGGCTGGAGCGGTCCTGCAGCGCGTCCTCGTGTCTTCTGCAGTTTGATTCGTGCGCAGTGTCACAGCCGCGCTCTCATTCCTAACCTCTCCGTCCTGAGACAGATCACTTTTACTAACAAGAAAACACAACACAACCTCAGTTTTAGGGAAAGACAGGCCATTAAGGAACTCCAGACAAATGCAAATATTATCATCCGCCCTGCAGATAAGGGGGGAGCTATAGTCATTCAGAATATTGAAGACTATAACCATGAATGTTTCAGACAATTAGCCGATCAAGCCACCTACACCAAACTTCGGTCTGACCTCCACAGCAGTTTATCAATCATCAATTATCAAGTTTGAGATAGAGGCTAAACAATTAACAGCACGGTTCCAAGAGAAAAAATAACCAAGCAACTATCATCCAGAATTCATTGGCCAAAGTTAGGGAATTAGAACGTCTATCTTTCTTTAACACAACTGACAAAACCTCCACAAAGAGAACAGAATCCATCATTCTCCCTTTCAATATTGAGCATAAAAAAGTAGAGAAACTCATCACTAAAAACTGGCATCTGATACAAAGGGATAGAGAAGTGGGACCTCTTCTCCCCCAAAGACCCCCAATTGTGTACACCAGGGCCCCAAACTTGGGAATCCAAATAGCCCCTACTGTACCAAGAAAATCACAGCGCACCACCAATCAATCTTGGCTAGAGATTCCGGGGGTTCCACAGATGTGGTAGTTGCCTGGGATGCAAAAGCACCCCCACCCCGAGAGATAACCTAAGCGTATCCTCCATTTCTAATAATTTTAAAATGGACATAAAAGAACTACTCACATGTAACACAAAGGGAGCGATATATGTAATCCAGTGTAGTTGCCCCAAACAGTATGTGGGGCAAACTAAAAGACAACTGAAAGTTCGGATCACCGAACATATAAAAAGGAGAGCTAACTCACCCCCTATCATCTCACTTTAAAGAAATACATGGCTGTGACCCCTCCCAACTGACATTTACAGCTATACAGAGTGTCCAGAAAGATTGAAGAGGGGGCGACTATATAAGTAAGATGTCCAGAATTGAGTCTCAGAGAATATTTGAGTTTGATAGCCTCGAGCCCATGGGCTTGAATGCAGACATGGAAGTGTTTGGTTTTTTGTAAGAAAATCCCTCGGTCCTAGTGACCTCTGTGCCACGGGCGATTCCGTGCTTGGCCGTCTTACACGGCACCGGAGCCGCCCCTGCCACCTTGGTTGCGTGTCATGACCATTTAGTATTATATCTGTACAACACACACAATTTATATAATCCTTGCAAGTTTATTATATATTATAATCGGAGATATAACTGATCTATTGTAAACAATATTAATTAAAACTATATCACCTATGCAATTTACTATATTCATCCTAATCTTTTAGTATCCTATTCACATTATGCGGTTATAATGCGTTTTTGAAGTCTGTCCAATATGACAATTGCTCTCTTATAGCATACATATTTTTGGTTCTAGAAGAATATATTGATAATTTCTTTCTACTAATGAGCATATGTACATGTCAATTTTTGAAACATCCGAATGCAGCAAACACTAAACTATGTCCTGGAACACCTTGGTCCGGTCCACATTTTCCTTTGAACACAGGACCAATAAGAGGACTAGTTATAAATACCCTCCACAGAGGAGGACAATACCGAATATTATCATTGCCACTGATGAAGGGGTTAATTTTTAAAGAACCTTGAAACGCGTTTGAAACACATTTTTGAGGACTAATACCATATAGGATTAGCCACTTTAGATTGAGACTGTCATTTTTAATTTTAATTTTTATTATTCCTTTTTACTTTTTATATTTTTTTCATTTTAATTTGTACTCTTCTAATCTACCTCCTATTGTGCAATTTCGCTCTTTTTTTGGGGGCCCCCCCTAGTGTATTCCAGTATCCCCTACATCCATAGCCACTATCTATAATTCAAATTCACATCCACATCTCCATCACCCCGGACGGAGAGGTTAGGAATGAGAGCGAGGCTGGGACACTGCGCGCGAATCTAACTGCAGAAGACAAGAGGACGCGCTGCAGGACCACTCCAGCCTGAAGCTGTGATCACCAACCGGCCTTCTCACAAGGGAGACCAGCAGAGGAAGCGCCTCACTACCAGCCGCTCCAGGACGGGCGTTATAAACGCCGCTACATCGCAGCTCATTACTATTGTTGATCTCCTACTTATGAATTTTATTAATGAACTGATGTGGAGTCGCAACATGTATGCAACACAGAGTTAGTTGTAATGAGACTGTATATATAACCAAACGGACTACATATCAGGAGAGTGGAAGGACTAAAGTCCCAGACTATCACTCAATCATCTACTATCATTTACTTTGTTCTGAATGAGCACAAACTACATTGTGCCTTCTTTGAAACAGTGACTTACAAGAGATGAATCCAGGGGTTTAATATTACACTATTTTTATATACGACTATATACCTGGCCAGCACCTAGCGGTACCGCAATATATAGAGACTATTTTTCTTTTTCTTTCTTGCCTCCTCTTTTTTATGCAATATTTTTTATGCAATATTTACTATTTTTATGATATTCATTGTGTATTCCATGTGTTGATTTTACTTTTCTTATATCACACAATCATGTTTACTACAAGTACTGCTTATTGAATCACATTAAATTTATATCTACTGTATGAAGTAGGGCTGATCTTTGTTCTTGAGGACTATACACTATTTTCATTATCCTATTCCATAAATGAATTCAATCAGTACATAAGAAGGGCACCGAGCAGGGAGGGAGAGACGTCCCGTTGCATCTACCTCCCCCTCCCTCCCTGCTCGGTGCTGCCGCCGCCACATATTCGCAGTACTATTGCCCCATCATCTGTTCATAGTATGAGCAGATGATGGGGTAATAGTACCATGGCCGATCTCCATCATTGCCGATCTATCATCGTCGATCCGCCACCGCCACACTGGACTGGACTATATACACTGAACTACTGCTCCCATCATCTGCTCATAATATGAGCAGGTGATGGGAGCAGTAGCTGGATTATCGCTATCACTTGCCTGATGCCGCTTTGCGCTCCCCCATGCTCCTTCTTCCGGGGTCCGGTAAACTTCCCCCTATCCCACTGCTGACTCCCCGCCTGGCCGCCGCTCTCCACTCTCCGCTCTCACATACAGGCTCCCGGTGCCCGCACTGACCATCTTCTCCCACATGTGCTGGCCAGGAAGTATCGGGAGCCTGTATGTGAGAGCGGCGGCCAGGCGGGGAGTCAGCAGTAGGATAGGAGGAAGTTTACTGGACCCCGGAAGAAGGAGCAGGGGGGAGCGCAGGGCATGATCGCTCCTGTGTGATGAGCGGCTACCCCTGCGCCCGGCGGCATCAGGCAAGTGATAGCGATAATCCAGCTACTGCTCCCATCACCTGCTCATATTATGAGCTGATAATGGGAACAGTAGTTCAGTGTATATAGTCCAGTCCAGTGTGGCGGTGGCGGATCTTTGGGCGGGCGGCGGCGAATCGGCGTTGATGGATCGGCAATGTTGGAGATCGGCCCTGGTACTATTACCCCATCATCTGCTCATACTATGAGCAGATGATGGGGGAATAGTACTGCGTACATGTGGTGGCGGCAGCACCGAGCAGAGAGGGAGGGGGGAGGTAGATGCACCGGGACGTCTCTCCCTCCCTGCTTGGTGCCCTTCTAATGTACTGATTGAATTCATTTATGGAATACTTTTGGGAGCAAGGACACTTGCTCCCCAAAGTATTCCATAGATGTATTCATTCAATAAAGCATACTGTACACTATATTACATTACTTTACATAGACACCCATAGAAACAATAAAGTCCCATAGACTTCTACGTATAGAGCGCCCCCTGCTGGACACTCCATAGTAATTACACCGTTCGGCGTGACGTCACTGTTTCTGAGAGAATTCTAACACTCCATGATCTACTAAATTAAGGGAAATAGCCCTATATGTGCATTTCCCATAATTAATGTACATTAGAAATTTGTCTAACTTTCCCTAAGTAATAACATATCAAAAAATAATTTTGCCCGGACTTCTCCTTTAAGAGGAGGAAAATGATGGAGTAATTTATATGTAACATCTTTATATGATTAACCAATAATTTCACTAATACATCTGATATAGGACAGCATGGAGAGGGGGTCTTGGTTACAGTATGCACACAACACCAGTTTTCTCACTCACTAGGATCAGCATATGTCTTAGGCTAAAGCATGCTTCCTAACAAGGATATAAGATACTATGCCATCTGCTAAAACCCATTACTATGTGCAACTACGTGCAAGTCCTTGTCTACCATATTAGGCATTACCTTACCTTGTCTTCTTTTAAACTATCTATGTATATGTTAAATGTTAGAGAGAGTTGGTCAAGCTTGCTCACCATGGAGTGAGGCATTTGCATACCACTGGTGTATGATTGTCTACTCATCTGGCCAGACATTCTTCCCTTCCCCATACTAGGGAAGTTTGCAATTTGAAGCTCACAAAGTAACCTGGGAGATCCATTTTGAGGTCTCAGTTGAAGCGAGTAGTATGATGGAGGGGCAGGAGAAAGAAGGGGGGTAGTATGATGATGGAAGGGCAGGAGGATGAAGGGGGTAGTAGTATGATGAGAATTTATTGCTCTTTGTGTACTGGATTTGGTAACAGTGTGATGGTATGTTGATAGGTACAGTATGGTTTATATATATATATATATATATATATATATATATATATATATATATATATACTTACTATTTGTTAGTTCTGTTCTAGGGTCACTTCCACACACTGAGCCCCCACATAACTATGTATTCTGATCTCCCACAAAGCATCCAGTGTACAATGTACCTAAGACGCTCCAACTACAACAGCTCCAGACACTACAACTTCCAGCATTTACTGATAGTCTGCATCCCTCAGGATATGCTTGGAGTTGTAGTACATATTAGCTGCCACTGTAGAAAGATATAGTGCTGGACCTTCAGGGCTGATGGTTGTAACAGATTACAGCCACCAGAAGCTTCTGCACAACAATCAATTGTTAAAGGGGTTATCCAGCACTACAAAAACATGGCCACTTTTCCCCCTACTGTTGTCTCCAGTTCAGGTGTGGTTTGTAATTAAGCTCCATTTACTTCAATGGAACTGAGTTTCAAAACCCCACCCAAACTGGAGACAACAGTAGGGGGAAAGTGGCCATGTTTTTGTAGCGCTGGATAACCCCTTTAAAGGTTTGTTCTCTCTGAAACTACAACTCCCAACATACCCTTTATTAACCCTTTGAGGACCAGGCCCAAAATGACCCAGTGGACTGCACAAATTTTGATCTTTGCGCTTTCGTTTTTCCCTCCTCCCCTTCTAAGAGCTCTAGCACTTTCAGTATTCTATCTACAAGGCCATGTAATGGCTTGTTTGTTGCAGGAATAGTTGTACTTTGTAATGGCGTCTTTCATTTTACCATAACATGTATGACAGAATCCCAAACATATTATTTATGAAGATATAAATAGGTGAAATCGTAAAAAAGAATGCAATATGGTAACGTTTGAGGGGTTCCTGTGTCTATGTAATGCACTATATGGTAAAAGCGACATGACACTATTATTCTATAGGTCAGTCCGAACACAACCATATGCAGGTTACACAGATTTTCTAATGTTATATACAGTATATATTTTTTTTATGAAATCCTTTTTTTTGGCAATTAATTATTAATAAAATGGGACCCTATTGTGACGCTTATAACGGTTTTATTTTTTCACCTATGGGGCTGTATGGGGTGTCATTTTTTTCCGCCATGATCTCTAGTTTTTATTAATACCATATTTGTGAAGATCGGACGTTTTGATCACTTTTTATTAATTTTTTTTTATACATAATGTAACATAAAATTGGTAATCCGCACACTTTTTTCCCTCTTTTCGTCTATGCCGTTCACCATTCACAATAACGCTTGTTATACTTTAATAGATCGGACAATTACGCATGCTACGGTATATTATATGTTTATTTCTTTTTAGATGTTTTATTTATATAATGGGAAAGGGGGGTGATTTAAACTTTTATTGGGGGAGGGGTTTTGGGGTAGTGTGATAGTGATTTTAACTTTTTTTTTTATACATTTTAAGTCCCTTTGGGGGACTTGTACACTCATTACTTTCATTTTATACACTGATCATTGCTATGCCATAGGCATAGCATTGATCAGTGTTATCGGTGCTCTGCTCATTTTGGCTTGTGCAGGCTCAGTGAACATATCGCCGATCGTACTGCGCAGAGGCAGGTGAGAGACCTCCAGCCTATAGAGAGACCTCTATAGACCAGACTGGGTATGTCTGATGCAACAAGTCACAATTTCCTGATTTTGTGCAGTGGATGGAAATGAGGAGGGAGGGGGGACCTGGGTAAAGGCTTTTTAAACGCAGATAATGGCATATTTGGCTAATAAACCCAATTACAACGTTTCTTAAAATAGCGTGGACTATTGATTTCTGCAAAAAAATAAAATAGGACAGTGACTCTTTAACCCCTTAACCCTTTGAGGACCAGACCCAAAATGACCCAGTGGACCGCGCAAATTTTGATCTTAGTGTTTCCGTTTTTCCCTCCTCCCCTTCTAAGAGCTCTAGCACTCTCAGTTTTTTATCTACAAGGCCATGTAATGGCTTGCTTGTTACAGGAATAGTTGTACTTTGTAATGGCGTCATTCATTTTACCATAACATGTATGATGGAATTCCAAATATATTATTTATGAAGATATAAATTGGTGAAATCGCAAAAAAGAATGCAATATGGTAACGTTTGGGGGGTTCCTGTGTCTACGTAATGTACTATATGGTAACAGCGACATGATACTATTATTCTATAGGTCAGTCCGAACACAACCATATGCAGGTTACACAGATTCTCTAATGTTATATATTTTTTTTAAATGAAATCCTTTTTTTGGCAATTAATTATAAATAAAATGGGACTATTGTGACGCTTATAACGGTTTTATTTTTTCACCTACGGGGCTGTATGGGGTGTCATTTTTTCCGCCATGATCTCTAGTTTTTATTAATACCATATTTGTGAAGATCGGACGTTTTGATCACTTTTTATTAATTTTTTTATATATATAATGTAACATAAAATCGGTAATCCGCGCACTTTTTTCCCTCTTTTCGTGTACGCCGTTTACCGTTCGCAATGACGCTTGTTATATTTTAATAGATCGGACAATTACACACGCTACGGTATATTATATGTTTATCTATTTATTTATTTTTATATGTTTTATTTATATAATGGGAAAGGGGGGTGATTTCAACTTTATTGGGGGAGGGGTTTTGGGGTAGTGTGTTAGTGTTTTTAACTTTTTTTTTTTTTACACATTTGAAGTCCCTTTGGGGGACTTTTACATAGATTACTTTGATTTCTACACTGATGAATGCTATGCCATAGGCATAGCATTGATCAGTGTTATCGGCGATCTGCTCATTGAGCCTGCCTGTGCAGGCTCAGTGTAGCAGATCGCCGATCGGACCGCACGGAGGCAGGTGAGAGACCTCCGGCAGTCCGTTTTACCGATCAGGACTGCGACTGCGTGAGTGTGACTGCGAGGAGTGTGACTGCGGGGGTCCCGATCGGTAAGTGACAGGGGACTCCCCCTGTCACTTACACTTAAACGCCGTTTAAGGAGTTAATGACACGCGGCAGCGCGATCGCTGCAGTGTGTCATTGCCGGTGAGGTCCCGGCTGCTGATTGCAGCCGGCCCCCACCTGCTGTGAAGCGCGCTCCGCTCCGGAGCACGCTTCATAGCGGGAGAAACACCCAGGGCGTACAGTTACGCCCTAGGTCGTCTGGGGACAGACTTCCATGGCGTAACTATACGCCCTGGGTCGTCTAGGGGTTAAGGACCGGGCCTGAAATGGCCTTAAGGACCGGAGTAAATTTTATGAATATGACCAGTGTCACTTTATTCATTAATAACTTCCGGATGCTTTTACCTATCCGGCTGATTCTGAGATTGTTTTCTCGTGACATATTGTACTTCCCATTTCTAGTAAATTGGAGTCGATACTTATAACAAATCTTAATGAAAAAAAACAAAATAGCGTGAAAAATTGTGAAAAAATGCATTTTTCCAACTTTAAAACTTTTTTGCGTATACAGAAAGTGGTTATATCACAAATTATATCAGCAAATTTCCAAATTTTCAGTAAAATTTCTAAATCAGATATTTTTAGGGACCTGTTCAGGTTTAAAGTGTATTTGAGGGGCCTGTATGTTAGAAAGCCCCACAAAGCACCCCATTTCAGAAACTGCACCCCCCAAACTCTGCAAAAGCATATCCAGAAAGTGTTTTAACCCTTTAGGGGAGTCACAGAAATAAAAGCTAAGTGTGTAAGAAATTTGAAAATTTTAATTTTCTGTGCAGAGATTTTATTGTAATCCAATATTTTACATAATTATGAACCTATTACCAGAGAAATGCACCCCAATAATTATTGCCCCGTTTCTGCAGTTTATAGAAATACCCCATATGTGGCCGTATTGCGCTATTTGACGCAACCACAAGCCTCAGATACAAAGGAGCGCCTAGTGCATTTCAATGGCTCCGTTATATTTGGTCATTTCTGACTGTACCACTTCAGGTTTGCAGAGGCTCTGGGGTGCCAAAACCTAAAAAACACCCCTAAAGGAACACCATTTAGAAAACTACACCCCTCAAGGAATGTAACAAGGGATGCGGTGAGCATCTGGACCCCACAGGTGCGCCACAGATTTTCCGAACAATGTGGTGTGAAAAAAGACAAAAGTATTTTTTACACTAAAACGTTGTTCTAGCCTTCAATTTTTCATTTTCACAAAGGGATAAAAGGAAAAAAAAAGACACAAAATGTGTAGCGCAGTTTCTCCCGAGTACGGAAATACCCCACATGTGGACATAAAGTGCCAAGGGGGCGCAGGACGAGCCTCCAAAGGGAAGGAGCATTTGGAAGCTGGATTTCACTGGAATGGATTTCAAGGGCCACGTCGCATTTACAGAGCCCTCGTGCTGCCAAAACACTGGAAACCCCCCACAAGTGACCCCATTCTGGAAACTACACCCCTCAAGGAATCTAACAAGGGGTGCAGTGAGCATATGGACCCCACTGGTGACGGGCACAAATGTGGAACAATGTGACGTGAAAATGAAAAATTTCATTTTTTCACTTTTACGGCACAAATGTGCCCGTCATCAAGGGGTCCATATCCTCACTGCACCCCTTGTTAGATTCCCTGAGGGGTGCAGTTTCCATAATGGGGTCACTTGTGGGGGGTTTCCACTGTCTTGGCAGCACGAGGGCTCTGTAAATGCGATATGGCGTTCATAATCCATTCTAGCCAAATCCAACCTCCAAAATCCAAATGGCGCTCCTTCCCTTCGGAGGCTTGCCCTGCGCCCACATGGCGCTTTATGTCCACATGTGGGGTATTTACGGACTCGGGGGAAATTGCTCTACACATTTTGTGTTTTTTTTTCTCTTTTAACCCCTAGTGAAAATGATAAATTCAAGGCTAAACCAACATTATAGTGTAAAAAATTTAATATTTCATTTTCACACCACATTGTTCCACATTTGTGCCCGTCACCAGTGGGGTCCATATGCTCACTACACCCCTTGTTACATTCCTTGAGGGGTGTAGTTTCCATAATGGGGTCACTTGTGGGGGGTTTCAACTGTCTTGGCAACACAGGGGCCTTTTAAATGCAACATGGCCCCTCGAAATCCAATCCAGCCAAATCCAGCCTCAAAAAACCAAATGGCGCTCCTTCCCTTTGGAGGCTTACCCTGCACCCGCATGGCGCTTTATGTCCACATGTGGGGTATTTCCGTACTCAGGAGAAATTGCGCTACACATTTAGTGTTTTTTTTTACCTTTTAGCCCCTTGTGAAAATGAAAAAATCATGACAAGATTAATGATTTAGAGTAAAAATTTTAAAAAAATTACACTAAATGTTGGTCTAGCCTTGATTTTTTTCAATTTCCACAAGGGGTTAAAAAAGAAAATAAACGCAAAACGTGTAGGGTAATTTCCCCTGAGTACGAAAATACCCCACATGTGGACATAATGTGCCTTATGGGCACAGGGCAAGCCACCAAAGGGACAGAGCGCCATTTAGAGGCTGGAATGGAGGATGGAGGCCATGTCGCAATTACAAAGCTCCTGTGCTGCCAGGACAGAAGAAACCCCCGACAAGTGACCCCATTCTGGAAATTACACCCCATAAGGAATCTAACAAGGGGGGCAGTGAGCATATGGACCCCACTGGTGACGGGCACATGTGTAGAACATGTGCCGTGAAAATAAAAAATACAATTTTTTTCATTTTCACGTCCCAAATGTGGCCGTCACCAGGGGGCCATATCCCCGCTGGCCCCCTTGTTAGATTCCTTATGGGGTGTAGTTTCCAGAATGTGGTCACTTGTGGGGGGTTTCTACTGTCCTGGCTGCACAGAGGCTTTGTAATTGCATCATGGCCTCCTCTAATGGGAATGACAGCCATACCTACTTAGCTGGGGAAAAGGGACAATTCTAATTTATTTGGGGGTATTAGGCCAATTATTAGTTTATAAGGTTGAAAATGACAGGTGTCCATCAAATTCAACCTGTGCTGATCCAGAGGAAGGCAAAAAAACCCTCGTAAGGCAGACGACAGTAGCCTCATCACAGGGGAAAAATTCCTTCCCGACTCCATAATGGCGATCAGAATAATCCCTGGTTCAACGTGACCCCTGAAATAGGAATAAGGGACAGAATTTAGATAATGTAGAACCCCAATGACGTGTGGTGCGCCTTGGAGCGATCCAGTATTCAGAGGCCGGGGTGATCAGGACAGGTGTCACACTGGAAAATGGCGTCCTTCCTGATCCCCCTGTTACACCACACTCTGCACTTCTTCTGGGGTCTCCTGTTCTCCAGTGTGGGGGACGTCACCTGGAAAATGTTGCCCTGGTGCGATACGGGGTCCTTCATATCCAGAAGCGCTGGGTCCGCTCCATGGCTGCTAAATATTAGGGCGCTATTACAGCTTCTGATATGTTCGTATCGTGCCGCAAGCTACAGGGCAGCGAGGGACCAGAAGAGGGGGTGCTGGTATAAAAGTTATCCCCGTACAGGTGGTGACCTTTATCCAGCAGTGGGAAGATCAGTTCCCGAACGACCTTCCCACTAACTCGGAGGATTGGGGGGGGAGGGGACATCTGGGGGCATCTGGGGCTGGATTCGGGTGTCCCTTCCTTCATACACTCTAAGGGTACGTGCACACTGCGGAATGGCGAAGGATAACCCTTTGTGCATTCCGCAGTTGGCACCCACCGGCGGACTGATGCGGGCGCCTGTCTCCACCCGTGTCATAGACTCCATTCTATGCACGGGCGGATTCCGCTCTCTGTCCAACGTATTCATTCTTTGGATGGACGACGGAATCCACCCGTGCATAGAATGGAGTCTATGACACGGACGGAGACGCGCGCCCGCATCAGTCCGCCGGTGGGTGCCAACTGCGGAATGCACAAAGGGTTATCCTTCGCCATTCCGCAGTGTGCACGTACCCTATATCTGTAAGTGTACCCTGAGGTACTCTCACAGAGTTTGTAGAATTTTACGCCATACCGTCATCTCTTATTGGGACGGTACTGGCGGAAAAGACGTGTCCGGGGGGCAGCGTACGCTACGCTACCCCCAGATACGTCATTGGATGATGAGGATGAGGATGAATGGAGGAATAAAGGATCCCCCCATTCATCCTCACTGGCTGTTTCGGTGTCGGAGGCAATAATAACGTATCCCTCTGACGCTGAAAACACCCTGGGGGCCACTTTTACATAGGGATTGGTATATGGGGTATGTAGTGGTGTAGTGTCAAACTTTATTCAATGTAGTGTGGTGTAATGTAGTGTTTTTTACGTGTTTTTTTACAGTAAGTATAAAAAAAAAAACTACGGCAAAAATGGTGTTGCTGATAAATGCCGCACTTATGTGCGGCACTTATCAGCAGACCGTGGCAGTAGGATATAGAAAAAAAACACCCTACGCCAAAAAGGAGGAGTTGCTGATTAGCAGCACACTTTCGTGCGATGCTGATCAACAATCAGCGGCGATAGGGTGCGGAAAATAGAAAAAAAAAAATTTGAAAAAAAAAAACAAACAAAAAAAACTTTTATTACATACTGAACATCCCTGTAGCTGCTGATAAGTGTATTACACATATCAGCCGCTAGAGGGCAGCAGAGCGGAAAATCCCGAAAACCCGACGCTGGAGCCGAAAATAGCCGAACGTGACGTCACGGAAGAAGCCGAAGACCCGAACGACAACACGAGGACGCCGCGAACCCGGAAGACGCCGATCAGGAGCCCGGGACAGGTGAGTAATGTACGAATACCTGCTCTGGACCCCTCAGCTACCTAGCTGAGGGGTCCGGAGCAGGTATTTATAACTTTTGGGGACTTTGATCGCCGTGAACGGCCGGCCGATAGCGGCCGGCCGTTCACGGCGATCGGGCCGGTGGCACCTGGCCACCATTACTTTTTACAGTAATGGCGGTCAGTGCCGTCCTCGGACAGCACCGACCGCCATTTTTTCCGGGTCATCGGGTTACCGATGACCCGGAAATGTTCCGATCGCCGCTATTGGCTGATCTGAACTGATAAGCCAATAGCGGCGATCGTCGGCATGGGGGGGGTTAACAACCCCCCATGCCGACAGGGAGAGATGGCCTGCAGTGTATTTCTGCAGGCCATCTCTCCCGATCGCATGCGGCCGGTCCGCGGCGCCCTCTTAAAGGACCCGCGTACCGGTACGTCATGGGTCCTTAAGTGACAGTGATCCATGACGCGCCGGTACGTCATGGGTCCTTAAGAGGTTAAAGCTTTGATAAGGCTAGGTAACGTGATTTTACCTACTTGCACCGTACCTATATGACTACACCTATATATACTGCCCTCTGAATTAGGAGATGATCAGAGCGTGATAGAGAGATGGTCTTGAAGAAGGAAAGGAATGCTGGCAGCACGTCAATGAGCACAGCTCCTTGAAAGTTATCATCTGTAGTCACAACACACAAGGAGAAGAGAGCCAGTAATCTATAAACAATTTATGGAAAATAACACGTTGTGCTAGCTTGACTGCGCAGTACAGGAAACTGCTACCATTTATGGACTGGCCTACCAGAGTGTGACATGTATGTGTCTTGTGACTTGGAACCCCGCCTGTATTAGATGTATACATATCTCATATGAATACACTGTGCATGAGTAGTACCGCCCCATATTCTGACTATCAAATGTGATTACCATAATAAAACTTAGCCATTATTATTCAGGCTAAGGGCCCATTTACACAGAAAGATTATCTGACAGAATATCCGCCAAAGATTTGAAGCCAAAGCCAGGAATGGATTTGAAAAGAGGAAAAATCTCAGGCTTTCCTTTATGACCTGACCTTTCTGTGTAAATGGACCCTTATAATCCTGATACATTGTCTTATCTGTGTCGGTGATTTATAAGTTCAGATATTAGGAAGAGCCCGGCACTCACCAAGTAGATTATGCTTCTTTATTGTAGTGTAGCAAACATATGGTACAAGGACGCGTTTCGGCCAAGCATGGCCTTCATCAGCTTAGGGCTGTACACCCCTAAGCTGATGAAGGCCATGCTTGGCCGAAACGCGTCCTTGTACCATATGTTTGCTACACTACAATAAAGAAGCATAATCTACTTGGTGAGTGCCGGGCTCTTCCTAATATCTGAACATTTTTCTCACCTCGAGCACCACCGCCACGGAAGTGCCGTCTTTTACATATTTCTACGGTGATTTATAAGTGACGAGTTGGTAATACTGTAGGTTACAGCTCTAGATAAACTTGAAACCATCCTTTACCTGGGTTGTTGACTTTTCTCCATAGAGACGGGTCAAAATCTAAATTTAGACTTATCATTTTGGCGCTCGATGGCAGGGACTCCATCAGCCTCTTGCAAACCAGAACGCAGATGTGACGGGATGTGATTTATCCGTCATCGGAAGCACAGATATATCTGTGCCTCAGGGGAGTGGATCTAATTAGATTCCTGTCACCTGCATTCTCTATATGTCTGTAATGCCGGGTCTAATTTGTTAGACAAAGAACTCTGTAACCCAGGATAGGACAAGGTTAAAGTGTTGCATTGCCGTCGCAAACTTGTGTGTTTGAGATAAGCTGTTGCTATATTTATGCTGAATTAAGGAAAGGGATTTGTTAGGAATGTGACTTTGCGCTCCTCGGTCCGTGCTGGGCGGCCGAGGAAGCGCTGAATTTCTGTCTGTGTTTGCACTGAATGAATTGTCTCTGAATTGTGTTTTACGTTTCAGCCACACCTGCCTTGCCTGTGAGACTTCTGGCAGTGCAGGGGTTACTGCACTGCTAGGTCTGTTCAGCTGAGCTTGGTGCTGGGATCAAGGCTGCTCCAATCAGCTGCTGGACCTAGTCTCATCCTGGATAAAAGGCAGCCAGCTCCTCATTTCCTTGCTGGCTATTAGAGTAATCTAGTCCCAGCTCCCCTTATCCCTGTCCTGTGTACCCTGTCCTATCTACCCGCTGTTGTTACCCTGTTACCTGACCTCCTGCCTGTTACCGACTATCCGCTATCTTCCTGATTTTGTACTTCGCTACCCGTGTATTGCTGACTTGGCTCATTTGACTCCGCTCTATTGTGTTTGTTCGTCTGCCTGCGTTTTGTGTTTCACTTACATCAGTATAGGGAGCGGCACCGTGGTTGTCCACGACCGCTTAGGGTCGTTTGCGGCAAGTAGGTAGGGTCAGAGGGTGGGTCTAGCTTCAGGGCTCACTGTCTCGTACTGTTTCTGCCTACCGAGTATGACAGGATTGCCGAACTTACTCACTTCTACGTCCCTACGGGGAGGCTGTGATTAATGCTTAACCCTTGTAGTACAGCATAGCATCAAGAGCAGCTGCAAGGTCACAGACAGAAGCAGGGGCTGTCTGGCAAATTTTAGCCTGGGGGGCAAGCACACAGCACTGGCCCATGAGTAGCCAGCTAGCGGCCCATCCTTCAAGGAACACTCTTCCCTGCATCAGTGCGGGGAAGGTAGATGGCCACCCACTCTCATACTTCTTTCAGCTGCGATGTTCCAACAGTAACATCTTCAGCCCTTCCAGTCATTTGTGAATAGTGAATTCTCACTTTCCTGTATAAATATATCGGACAGCTCATCAATGACACAGAACCGTCCCATAGACTTACATTGACAAAGTGACTTCTGTCCCCTTCACACAGAGCAGTAGGAATTCTCTGGTCACAAATGACAGGAAGGGCTGGAGACATTATCCAAACTGTCGGAACACTGCCGCTAGCAGAAGTACAGGACCGGGGTGCCATATACTGACCCTGCACTGATGTGGGGAGCAGGGGCGTTGCTAACGTCTCATGGGCCCTGGTGCAAGAGGTCAACTTGGGCCCCCCCCCCCTTTCACGACCAAGTGATGCTACTGGTAGGTGTATGTGTGTGTATGTAAATATATATATATATATATATATATATATATATACACACACTCCAAGACAGATATTACCAATAACACCAGCATATAGGAAGTGAAAATATTATCACCATATATATTACCGCCATACTGTTACTGTATACTGAGACCAATATTGCCAATAATACAAGTATACAAGGGGCAAATATTAACGCCACACCACAACCATCACCACCATATTGTTACTGACCAAAACCAGTATACTGAGACCAATAAAACACAGTACCAGATAACAAGTAACAAATAACACCACCACATACTGACTAACACCACTGCTGCTACTGAATAAGATCCACTGTACACAGATCACTATCACCTCACACACTCATATAGAGGTGGAAGCAGCTCCACACAGGTTGTATACACCATATACATTACAGCGCAGATATATCAGGTGACTCACAGGGGACGTCTTCTCTGATCGGAGTTCTTTCCTTTTCATCTTCTTCTCCATCTGCCCTGGGCCGTTATGAGAATTTCTCCGAGCCACAAATCCACAGAATCTGCCAGACAGACATATTAGTCTTCTCACACTGACACCACCCTCATCTCTCTACACACTGCACATCTGTACTGTCCCCTTTACACCCTCATTTAGTAGGTATAGTATATATAGATGGCCCCCACTGCATGTTGCACCCCCCTTCCCTTATAGATGGCCCCCTCTCCCCCTCCCCTTATAGATGACCCCCTCTACCCCCATTATAGATGCCCCCTCTCCCCCCCCCATTATAGATGCCCCCCTCCCCTTATAGATGACCCCCTCTACCCCCATTATAGATGCCCCCCTCCCCTTATAGATGGCCCCCACTCCCCCCCTTGAAGATGGCCCCCTCTTCTCCCCCCCTTATATATACCCCCTACCCTTATAGATGGCCACCTCTCCCCCCCTTGAAGATGGCCCCTCTTCTCCCCCCTTATAGATGCCCCCCTCTCCCCCCCCTTGAAGATGGCCCCTCTTCTCCCCCCATTATAGATGCCCCCCTCTCCCCCATTATAGATGCCCCCTCTTCTCTTCCCCCCTTATAGATGCCCCCCTCTCCCCCATTATAGATGCCCCCCCTCTCCCCCCATATAGATGTCCCCCTGTTCTCTTTCCCCCCTTATAGATGCCCCCATCTCCCCCATTATAGATGCCCCCCTCCCCTTATAGATGACCCCCTCTACCCCCATTATAGATGCCCCCCTCCCCTTATAGATGGCCCCCACTCCCCCCCTTGAAGATGGCCCCCTCTTCTCCCCCCCTTATAGATACCCCCTACCCTTATAGATGGCCACCTCTCCACCCCTTGAAGATGGCCCCTCTTCTCCCCCCCTTATAGATGCCCCCCTCTCCCCCCATTATAGATGCCCCCCTGTTCTCTTTCCCCCCTTATAGATGCCCCCCTCTCCCCCCATTATAGATGCCCCCCTGTTCTCTTTCCCCCCTTATAGATGTCCCCCTCTCCCCCATTATAGATGCCCCCCTCTCCACCCATTATAGATGCCCCCCTGTTCTCTTTCCCCCATTATAGATGCCCCCCTTCTCTTCCCCCCATTATAGATGCCCCCCTTCTCTTCCCCCCATTATAGATGCCCCCCTGTTCTCTTTCCCCCCTTATAGATGCCCCCCTCTCCCCCATTATAGATGCCCCCCCTCTCCCCCCATTATAGATGCCCCCCTGTTCTCTTTCCCCCATTATAGATGCCCCCCTTCTCTTCCCCCCATTATAGATGCCCCCCTCTCCCCCCATTATAGATGCCCCCCTGTTCTCTTTCCCCCTTATAGATGCCCCCCCTCTCCCCCCATTATAGATGCCCCCCTGTTCTCTTCCCCCCTTATAGATGCCCCCTCTCCACCATTATAGATGCCCCCCCTTCTCTTCCCCCCATTATAGATGCCCCCCTTCTCTTCCCCCTATTATAAATGCCCCCCCCCCTTTCCTCTATGCTAAGCAGTATTAAAAAAAACAAACACACAAACTCACCTGACAACCCGCTCCCCCGGCGATCCTCTTCTTCTTCAGGCGCTGTCCCCGGCTGATGCGCGGCTGCCGGGGGTGTCCCGTCCTCCCTGTACGCTGGGGCTGGGACTTCTGACACAGGAAGCGTCTCTGACGTGCGCTTCCTGTGCCGGAAGTCAGGGCCCCAAGCAGCTCACTGATGCGCCGCGCTGCCGGGGATAGGACGGGACACCCCCGGCAGCCGCGCATCAGCTGGGGGCCTGGGCGAGCACGCTCTTGTGACCGCAAGCAAATCAATGCTTGCGGTCACAAGAGTAATTTAAGGGGTGAGCAGTGCAGTGGCAAGGGGGCCGGGTCGCAGTGGCGACCGCTGCGACCCTGGTAGCTACACCACTGGTGGGGAGGGTAATGATAGGTAAGGGCTGGAGTGGTCCCAATTAGAAAGATTGTGCTGGTATGGTTTTTAGCTGCACAGTATAGATTTACTGTCCAGCTCCCAGAGACTACCGGCCACTGAGTATAAGATGCCGGCAAAGCTGGGTGACCATATCATACTGAGTATAAGATGGTGGGAAAGCTAGTAGACCACATCACACTGAGTACAAGATGCTGAGAAAGCTGGGTGACTTCCATCATACTTAGTATAAGATGGTGGGAAAGCTGGGTGACCGCATCATACTAAATAAATGATAGTTTGAAAGCTGGGTGACCCCCATCATACTGAGTATAAGATGGTGGGAAAACTGGGTGACCTCCATCATACTGACTACAAGATGCTGGGAAAGCTGGGTGACCTACATCATACTGAGTACAAGATGCTGGGAAAGCTGGGTGATCCCCATCATACTGACTACAAGATGGTGGGAAAGCTGGGTGACCCCCATCATACTGACTACAAGATGCTGGAAAGCTGGGTGACCTCCATCATACTGACTACAAGATGCTGGAAAAGCTTGGTGACCTCCATCATACTGAGTATAGGATACTGGAAAAGCTTGGTGACCTCCATCATACAGACTACAAGATGCTGGGTGACCTCCATCATACTGTGTACAAGATGCTGGGAAAGCTGGGTGACCCCAATCATGCAGACTACAAGATGCTGGAAAGCTGGGTGACCTAAATCATACTGACTACAAGATGCTGGAAAAGCTTGGTGACCTCCATCATACTGAGTATAGGATGCTGGAAAAGCTGGGTGACCTCTATCATACTGACTACAAGATGCTGGGAAAGCTGGGTGACCTCTAGCATACAGATTACAGGATCCTCGAGAAGGTGGGTGACCTCCATCATACTCACTACAAGATGCTGAAAAAGCTGGGTGACCTCCATCATACTCCCTACAAGATGCTGGAAAAGCTGGGTGACCTCCATCATATTCACTACAAGATGCTGGAAAAGCTGGGTGAAAACTGGGTGAGCTCCATCATACTGAGTACAGGATGCTGGAAAAGCTGGGTGACCTCCATCAAACTGAGTATAAGATGCTGGGAAAGTTGGGTGATTTTCATTATACTGACTACAATATGCTGGGAAAGCTGGGTGACCACATTATACTGAGTATCAGATGGAGAGAAAGATGGATGACCTCCGTCATACTGACTACAAGATGCTGGGAAACTGGGGTTTCTCTTTTTTCACCATAGCTTTTACCATTCTTGCTCTCAACCCCCCCCCCCCCCCCCAGGCAATCCCCCACCCATGGTTTATCCCGCCTTAAAGGGGTACTCCAGGCCAGGGTTATTTTTATTGTATGGCCGGGGGGGGGGGGTATTTTATTATATGGCCGGTCACTTACCTCCCCGGATTGTGACGCCCCTTGTCCCGTCTGGCCACCGCTTCCTGGACTGTGCTGCCGCTTCAGACGTGACGTCTCAAGCCGCAGCTCAGACCAGGAGGTGGCAGCGGGACAGGCTAACGGTGCGGCGCGATCCGGGACACGGCGCTGGAACCAGGGAGGTAAGTGACCGGCCATATAATAAAATACACCCCCCCCCCCCCCCGGGCATACAATAAAAATGCTTGGGTACCCCTTTAAAATGCCTCACATTGGCACCCCTATTAGTAAAAATAATAACAAAACAAAAAAACTAACACACATACTTATATGTATCCTCTATTTACTCCTGTAGATATATATATGTAGATATGTATATATATTCTCAATATCTATCCTGTATGTACTGCTGTATATATGTCTCCTGTGTGGGTCTCCTCCTGTATATATGTATCCTCTATGTCAGTGGTAGGGAACCTTGGCTCTTAAGCTGTTGCAAAACTACAACTCCCATCATGTATGAACAGCTAATGGCTGTCCAGACATGATGGGAGTTGTAGTTTTGCAAGAGCTGGAGAGCCAAGGATCCCTACCCCTGCTTTATGTCCTGCTGTGTAGGCCTGCTCTTGTATAGGTACCTTGCTTTCTGCAGAACACCATCTTTTCTGTAATCAAGCTCTCTAGCTAAGAGGCAGGAGTGACAGCTGGGAGGAGAGCGACCTCTAGTGGCCGAAGGAAGAACACTGCCTGCAGCCAAAACACTGACTTGCAGAGCAGTGTTCTGTTAACTATACACCCCATAGGTTTATAGTTCGTACAGGGGGCGGGGCTTCATCGGCCACCAGCAGCCCTCTTCGGGTGATGAGAACAGGAGAGGGCTGGTGCGGTAAGCGGCCACAGCAAGACCCTGAGTCTGTAAACGAACTGTCAGAGGCCACAGTGCGGCCCTATAATGTACTGGGGGCAGACCAGCCCGAGAGGCAAATGCCCCCCTGACCCCCGGCCCAGCCCGCCCCTGGACAGAAGGCACATAGACACTCTCTATGAACGGGTTCCTGAAGTGAAAACAATCTGTTTGGTGACCGGTGGAAATAGTACTTGTACTATTACTCCTTACTTGTGCCCTGACGGTTCGGTACAAGATGTAGGTGCCATGGATCAGTAGACCCATGGATTATTCTCGCCGCTTAGGAGGACAGCAAAGAGGGAAGGCTTCCTGCCCGCACAAGCAGGAGCCTACTATAAGACCTAGATAGGTCTGGACAATCCCCTATAAGCTACCTAGGGCTGGGTGCGAGAATGGGACAGATGTTCACTAAAAAGAGGAACCCATCATCTTTATGGGAGAGCTATGAGAAATTGAATAGCTAAGATATAGTTAGCGACGGGCATGAGAAGATGCGGTGCAAGACCTAGAACAGATCTTGAGGAGGTTTGATTTAAAGGCAGACACATGCCTTAGCCCAACCAGCCTCTGTCTCTCTGACCAATACCTGGGAAACTCTTTACACTCCTGTGCACACTTATTTTTGCCTTGTGGGTAGGTAACCAGGCCTATATGTAGCATGCAGGGCAAAATAGGTCCTTGGAATTTCCAGAAACCTTAGGGGTTAATCAGAGTTCTATCCCTAGTGGGGTAGAAGATGTTAGACAACTAAGGGGGAATCTAGGATTAGAGTTCTAAGAGGGGAGGGTGTGGAGTAGATAGAGAGATGAGAGACAGAGGGTCAGACAGAAGGAAAACAGGATAGGATAATGGGTGGGAAGCACAGGTCCAGCTGGGTGGACATGTGCGGGTGACCAACAAAATCTAGATAGAGACAGAATATTTACACACAAGGTTTGAGATAAGGGGAACGGGGTAATCTCACAACTCAGGCTGCAGTACCACTCTGCGCCACCAGATGTCCCCTTATCGAAAAAACAACCCGCACTAAAATTTATACAAACAACCACTGGGTTTTAGTTTAAAAATATATATATGATTTTTATTATGTATACATTGGTACCAAATACAAAATGTTTCTCATAAGAAAAAGGTTTAAAAATGACCACAATAAAAAAAGTGCAATACCATAAAAAGCTGGTGTTAGCAGATATACATCATCATGGAAGGTGCATCTATAATAGTCTCTTTTAATTCTAGTCCTCTGCCTCACTATGTCACACAGGGGTATATATGTATCTAGGGACTTAATGATCTCCTAGTCTCCCATATGCTTACATATAATTGCAAGAGGTATACAATCAGCTATTATTATCTTCTAATCCTATTGCACTCACCCATGCTGCCAGAACACCAAAGAGAGCCGTCCCTACGTACGTTTCGTTATCTTCCTCAGGGAACTGCCCCTATCTATTCCTTACCCCCTTATATATGTCTGGATCCTAATTAGTTTGCCCGTATTTCCGGGATTGCAGCGCGCCGAGCCGGAAGCGGAGGCCACGTCACATCCGGGCAGGCAGCTCACTCCTAGTGCGCATGACCGCAACATAACGTCACGGACATGCGCACATCGGACACTGAGGCCCCCCGGATACGACGTCGGCGTCAACAACCGTCTCAGCGCGCACGCCCAGAGTTGCCGGGTCACGTGTCTAAATCGTCCAATCAAAGTATGCTCTATCTATGCCATTGCAGATGTATATCTAAACACCACCCTATCCAAATACGCTGACCAGTGCTGAATGATCTTAATGTAGCAGGGATGTTTGCTCTCTGCCTGTAAATCCCATTATGTGAATACAATTTAAATCTACCTATTGTTTTAAAAATATATACATGTACATGATTATAAAGAGAAAAAAGTGAAATATCAATACGTAATCACATTATAAAGTGCAAGTGTGCAAAAATTGTAATTAATGCAAAATATACATTAATTAATACTACAATAAAAATCAAATCCATATACAGTGTAGAAATGAATAGAATATAATTATTCTATTATTATCATAAAGTGCTAGTGAAAAAAGTGCAATAAATACATGAATGAAACTGTGCAAAAATCCTGTGACAAAAATATATAGGGGGCTCGAATGAACCCCATATTGTGGGTCAAATGACACAACATATATCACTATATCCTATATTGATATCACTATAGTCCCGCCGGCTTCCCCATATTTCAGCACTGCCGTCTTCCCCATTTCCATGGTGTACTTCAAAAACCATCTTGCAAGGCACAAGGTTCACCCTAACTTGATCCAAGAGAGATCCTAAAATAGTCAAGAAACCTGAAAAAAATATATTAATGCAGATAGAGAAGAGTAAAGAAATGAAAAAAGACAGAAATAACAAGAAAAACAGTATAAGTATGGGTTCAAAGAAAAGAAACAAAGCTACAATTCTCATTTAGGCCACTTGGGGCCAAAGTACCTAAAATAGTGATCCACCGACACTCCTTTTGTGCTAAAATCTTCCGAACATTGCCTCTTCTGATTCCAACCTTGACTTTCTCAATGCCTCTCACCATAAAACTTTTAGGGTCACTGCCATGAAAGAGTTTAAAATGTTTAGGTATTGTTTTAAGAGTGTCAATCTCATCAATCTTTTTAGCTGCCAGGATCCCCCTTACGTGTTCCCGCACTCTAACTTTTAGCTCCCGTGCGGTCAGCCCCACATATATCTTACCACAGCCACACGTGGCATAATATACCACATGTGTGCTGCTACAAGATATATAATCCCGTATTTTATAGTCTCTCTCCCCATGAACTGAGGAGAAAGAGTCAGTTCTCAACACATTGGGGCAGGCAACACAGTTGCCACACGGGTAACATCCTGTTCTCATATGAGTTATCCCAAATGGATTCTCTGGTTTTGCCACGTAGTGGCTCTTAACCAGAAGATCCTTGAGATTTTTACCTCTTCTGGCTGTCATGGATGGAATATTAGGTAGTTTTGTTGCTAGCACTGGGTCTGTTTGTAAGACCGACCAGTGTTTCTGGAGAATACTCCTCATTGTCTCCCACTTACAGTTATATGTCGAGACAAATCTCACAGTATTGTCATTTTTCTTTCTCCTCATGTTGTCACCCGTCTGTAAAATATCTTCTCTCTTAGTTGTTTTCGCCCTTCTAAAGCCCCTCTCTATTACCCTATTACTATAGCCCCTATCCCTGAAGCGACCTTTAAGGTCCTCCGCTTGGGCCATAAATCTGGTCTCAGAGGAGCATATCCGCCTCATACGAAGGAACTGACCTGTAGGTACAGCTCTGATGGTGGCCGGTGTGTGTGCAGAGGTGGCGTGCAGCAGAGAATTAGTTGCTGTTGCTTTCCGAAATACGTCTGTCTGCAACAATCCATCGCTGCCACACTCAATTTGGATGTCAAGAAATTCTATCTTTTTCAGATCACTTTTATAGGTTAGTCTAATGTTGACATCATTTAGGTTCAATTCCTCCATGAAGTCCTTCAATTGGGACTCCGACCCCTGCCAAACAAACAGAACATCATCAATATACCGTAGCCAACACTGCACATGGGGTGCAGCCTGGGCGCCCCCACACTGAAAAACCCCCCTCTCCCAAAATCCAAGGAAGAGGTTGGCGTATGAAGGCGCACAGGCCGCCCCCATGGCAGTGCCCCGCGACTGTAAATAAAAACTATCCTTAAATACAAAGAAATTATGTGTCAAAATAAATTTTAATAGTTCTAATATTAGTCGGCAGGTGTCGGAGTCCCAATGGCTTGCATCGAGAAAGAACTTCACGGCTCGTAGGCCATCATCATGGCGAATACAGGTGTACAGGGACTCTACGTCTGCTGCCACCAATAACATGTCTGGATCCACAAAGATCCCATCAACCCTTGCCAGTGCGTCCGAGGTGTCCCTAATATATGAGGGCAATGTACTTACTAGAGGTTTTAAATAAAACTCAATGAATTTACATACTGGGTCACATAAACCATCTATCCCGGACACTATCGGACGGCCTGGCGGGTTAATGGGATCTTTGTGGATCTTGGGGAGAAGATAAAAAGTCGGTATTTGGGGATAATCTTTTATTAGTCCATCATAGACTTTTTTCGGGATAATTCCCTCCTCTACTGCTCGTTCTAAGATTTTTTGCAGTTCTAGGGTAAAGGGTATTACAGGATTAGATGGTAATTTTATATATGTATTTTTATCTCTCAATTGTTTAAAGGCCTCCCGTTCATATTTCTTCGTGGGCCAAACCACAACATTCCCCCCCTTGTCCGCTGCCTTGAAGACAACGTCGTCTAATTCACGCAGATCTTTTATTGCCATACGTTGATTTTTTGTGAGGTTATCCCCTGTTATAAATGAGGAAATCTCTCTTAATTCTTTTTCTACTAATTTAGTAAAGATCTCAATCTGCGGGCATAACGAAAAGGGGGGGAATGTTTTAGATCGGGGTACCACATTTGAGGGGAACCTACCTGGTCCCTGCCCATCTTGTTCCTGTAAAAGTTCCTCCAAGGTACGTATTGCCTCCATCTCCTCTGTAGTAAAATTATTTATATCTCCCTCTTTTTTGGAATGTAGTTTCATTAGCATTAATTTTCGGGAAAATAATTGGAGGTCCTTTAATGCTGTAAAGGAATCAAAATGATTACTTGGAGAAAAGGTTAAACCCATTGATAAAACGTCAAGCTGGATATCAGTGAGGCAATGTGAGGAGAGATTTATTACCTCAAGCCCTTGTCTTGGTTTTTTTCCATAATGGACTGTGCTGGGGGATTTTCTCTTTGTTCCCCCTCCTCGCTCTGTTCTGGTATAACTGAGGTCACGTGTAGCATCAATACGTGTGTTGTCTCTTACTGTGTCCCTCATTCTGGGACGTGTATCTACCGAGACTCTTGAGGACACCGAACTTGAACGAGACCTTGATATTGATCTAGACCGTGCTCTTATCCCATTCTGTCTCCATCTATATACTCTATTATTTTGCACGTCAGATAGGTCTCGTTGAAATTTCTTTGTCTTAATTCCACATATATCTTTTTCCCATTTAATAAAATCACTGTTCAGTTCCTCATTCATTTTTTCTAAGATATCTTTTGGGAGAGTATTACTAATCTTGGTCTGAATTTCATCGGCCTCCTCCTCCAACTGTAAAAGGGTTTTACTATTTAATTGTATTAATAACTCCATAAAACCCCGTGCACACTTATTGGAGTGGTCTTCCCATTTTGCTCTAAATTCTGTATCCTCCACTGGGAATGAAGGGAAAACCTGAACTCTTAGGCCTCTTGGAATCAAACCTTTAGATATATATTTCTCAAGGAAAGCTTTGTTCCACCATAATTTTGTTCTTTTATTTAAGATCTCTTTAAGTTCCTTAATGGAGTCTTTCATTGTATGATCATCAGATCCGGAACCCATACTAGGGTCATCTTTAAATACTTCATCCAGTTGCAATAACCATGACCGATCACGTGTCTTATAGTCCATGTTGGACAACAAACCACAAGCTGTGAAAACACACAGAAATAAATAATTACACACAAGGTTTGAGATAAGGGGAACGGGGTAATCTCACAACTCAGGCTGCAGTACCACTCTGCGCCACCAGATGTCCCCTTATCGAAAAAACAACCCGCACTAAAATTTATACAAACAACCACTGGGTTTTAGTTTAAAAATATATATATGATTTTTATTATGTATACATTGGTACCAAATACAAAATGTTTCTCATAAGAAAAAGGTTTAAAAATGACCACAATAAAAAAAGTGCAATACCATAAAAAGCTGGTGTTAGCAGATATACATCATCATGGAAGGTGCATCTATAATAGTCTCTTTTAATTCTAGTCCTCTGCCTCACTATGTCACACAGGGGTATATATGTATCTAGGGACTTAATGATCTCCTAGTCTCCCATATGCTTACATATAATTGCAAGAGGTATACAATCAGCTATTATTATCTTCTAATCCTATTGCACTCACCCATGCTGCCAGAACACCAAAGAGAGCCGTCCCTACGTACGTTTCGTTATCTTCCTCAGGGAACTGCCCCTATCTATTCCTTACCCCCTTATATATGTCTGGATCCTAATTAGTTTGCCCGTATTTCCGGGATTGCAGCGCGCCGAGCCGGAAGCGGAGGCCACGTCACATCCGGGCAGGCAGCTCACTCCTAGTGCGCATGACCGCAACATAACGTCACGGACATGCGCACATCGGACACTGAGGCCCCCCGGATACGACGTCGGCGTCAACAACCGTCTCAGCGCGCACGCCCAGAGTTGCCGGGTCACGTGTCTAAATCGTCCAATCAAAGTAGTATGCTCTATCTATGCCATTGCAGATGTATATCTAAACACCACCCTATCCAAATACGCTGACCAGTGCTGAATGATCTTAATGTAGCAGGGATGTTTGCTCTCTGCCTGTAAATCCCATTATGTGAATACAATTTAAATCTACCTATTGTTTTAAAAATATATACATGTACATGATTATAAAGAGAAAAAAGTGAAATATCAATACGTAATCACATTATAAAGTGCAAGTGTGCAAAAATTGTAATTAATGCAAAATATACATTAATTAATACTACAATAAAAATCAAATCCATATACAGTGTAAAAATGAATAGAATATAATTATTCTATTATTATCATAAAGTGCTAGTGAAAAAAGTGCAATAAATACATGAATGAAACTGTGCAAAAATCCTGTGACAAAAATATATAGGGGGCTCGAATGAACCCCATATTGTGGGTCAAATGACACAACATATATCACTATATCCTATATTGATATCACTATAGTCCCGCCGGCTTCCCCATATTTCAGCACTGCTGTCTTCCCCATTTCCATGGTGTACTTCAAAAACCATCTTGCAAGGCACAAGGTTCACCCTAACTTGATCCAAGAGAGATCCTAAAATAGTCAAGAAACCTGAAAAAAATATATTAATGCAGATAGAGAAGAGTAAAGAAATGAAAAAAGACAGAAATAACATGAGAAGATGCGGTGCAAGACCTAGAACAGATCTTGAGGAGGTTTGATTTGAAGGCAGACACATGCCTTAGCCCAACCAGCCTCTGTCTCTCTGACCAATACCTGGGAAACTCTTTACACTCCTGTGCACACTTATTTTTGCCTTGTGGGTAGGTAACCAGGCCTATATGTAGCATGCAGGGCAAAATAGGTCCTTGGAATTTCCAGAAACCTTAGGGGTTAATCAGAGTTCTATCCCTAGTGGGGTAGAAGATGTTAGGCAACTAAGGGGGAATCTAGGATTAGAGTTCTAAGAGGGGAGGGTGTGGAGTAGATAGAGAGATGAGAGCCAGAGGGTCAGACAGAAGGAAAACAGGATAGGATAATGGGTGGGAAGCACAGGTCCAGCTGGGTGGACATGTGCGGGTGACCAACAAAATCTAGATAGAGACAGAATATTGTAGTGTGTGGGGCAAACCCAAGCCACATAATTATGTTACACCTCTGTACCCATTTTATATCTGTATACAAACCCCAGACCCTGCAAAAAGCCAACCTACCTCCAATGGTGGCGTATATACCCTATGTTCTGCAGAAATCTTCCCCTTGGTCAGCTGTTGAAGTAGTTACTTTGATTCAAAGTGCCCCTGACCGATAGTAAGACCAATGCCTTTTGGAAGTGGGCAGCCTAAATTCAAATAGTGTACATTGCCATATAAGTGGAGATGGACAAGGAGAACAGTCCAGCTCATTGCTAGATATAGTACCAAGAGAGCTGAATAGGTTAATGAATATGCTGGAGGAGTTTAGCAGCATACAATGATTTGGCACATAATCAGCCTCACAAAAGTTTTTTGTTTGTGTTATTTGTTTTGATTTTTGTACAAGGTCATCAACCAATGGGCTGCAGATCACATGCAAGCAGAGTTAGAGAAAAAGAAAAAAAAAATCAGAGCTGTTAATGTAATCCCCTAAACTATATACTGTTATATTGCAGCCAGTTTTACAAAACTGGTGTTTCCCCTTTAGAAGTAGTTATGTTACTTTTTACAAAATGTTGATCATTTTCTGTTGTCCCGATCATAAAACATGTACTTATTTATGTACGCCACTTTTCTGTAATCAGCCCTCAAAGATGGCGACTGAGCCAACCACTCCCCCATATCATTCACGTCTGTATTATAATTGTGACGTCTCAAAACCACGCCCTAAGCCAACACCCCTACATCCGGTTATCTAGTCCGGTGGCCATTTTAACTCCTGGCATTTCTGTCCCCCGCTCATACTGCTTAGTGTCACTGAGGGGGGCGGGCACAGGACTCTCCGATTAAAAACTGTTTTGCACATTTATTAATGAATGTTATTACCTGATGGTTAGGAAAGTTAGATAAAGGTTTGTTCAAAGGAAAAGCAATAAGACAGTTTGAAGGAGCAAGGTCTATTAGACCTATTAGTGTATAAGATTGTTGTACGGAAGTGTCAGTAGGAGTCAGAGATAAAAAGCAAGTTTTATTAGGAATGTCAAGAGAAAAGTAATAATTGGTAAAGATCAAACGCAGAATTTTGTGCACTTATTAAGAACCCGATGGTATAAGAGCCCGTAGTAACTTATTACTGTAAAAAAAAACTACAATATTTTTTTTTTTTAGATATATCTATCCCAATATTGCAAGCAGATTTTCTTTAAGTGTGTGTCCCCAACGTATGATACTTCTAAGAAGTTTTTCACTCTTGTAATCTATGATTTTACTGCTCACTGCTCAAGGTTAGAAGTGAGGCACATAGCATTCTGCTTACTGATAAGAGCAGTGTATTGAAGGAATGGATTAATTTGAGCTAATAATAGTACAAATTAAGCTGAAGCTTCTGACACTTATAAAAAGAATATTCTATATACTCTATGTTTTACATTTCATCTTTAAAGCGACTCTGTACCCACAATCTGTCCCCCACAAACCACTTGTACCTTCGGATAGCTGCTTTTAATCCAAGAACTGTCCTGGGGTCCGTTCGGAAGGGGATGCAGTTATTGTCATAAAAAAACAACTTTTAATCCTGCAGCGCTGTGTCTAACGGCCGGGCCTTACATTTGTATATGCATTAGGTTGGCACCACCTCTCTGTCCTTCCTCCCCACCCTCCTCATAATTAGGAATGATCCAGGAACATTTACTGCTGTTTGAGCTTTGCACAGGTGTATTAATGATGCAGCCCATGTTCATTATACACACAGCCTGGGAATTGGAAGCAATCTGCCTGGAGCATTCCTAATGATGAGGAGGGTGGGGAGGAAGGACAGAGAGGTTGTGCCAGCCTAATGCATATACAAATGTAAGCCCCGGACGTTAGACACAACGCTGCCGGATTAAAAGTTGTTTTTATGACAATAACTGCATCCCCTGCCGAACGGACCCCAGGACAGATCTTGGATTAAAAGCAGCTATCTGAAGGTACAATTGTTTTTTTTTTTTGGGGGGGGGGGGGGGGGGTCAGATTGTGGGTCCAGAGTCGCTTTAAGGTGTGTTTTATTTGATCTATAGCAAAAGAAGGTTAAATGAAACTAGCTGAGTGTAAAATGATTTATTATTTTTTATTTTATTTTTTTATTTTTAGGGTTAATAGTTTTGTGATGATTAGAGCAAACTAGCTCATGACTTTATAAACCTATCCCTAGTAAAGCCAAACCCATATCCATGGCTCCAGTCTGCTCTCCTTATGGCCCCCAATATATATATATATATATATATATATATATATATATATATATTATTTTTTTTTTGCTTAGTGCATTGAATCCATCATCTCTGTTGCCTCCTGATGTAGATTTAAATGGGGGAGGGGATTGAGGTAAATGGGAGTAGCCCATTTAGATTTTTTTTATTTTTCAATTTTTTAAACACAGTATAAACTTTTTATTTTTAAATAAAGATGTTTTCGTTACTTATTGTGTTTGATATTTTAAATCTGAATGATGAAAATGTAATTGAAAGCCCAAATATTAATGAAAGTTTAAAAGTTTTCATTGTAGATTATCCCAGACTTTTCAAAGATGAATGACACAAGACGCAAGGATATATGTTGACCGCCATGCACCGTGACGTTCCACTGCAGAAACCGCTCCTGCCATAAGCTGGAGGTGAGGACAATCACTGAGACATGTCAGATGGTTGGAGGTAACGTTGCAGATGTCTATGAAGCCCACCATTATGGGTTAATTGGCAAATGAGAGATTTGTTTGGTCCCTGGGCAGGCCAATAACTAACCAATAAAAAAAAAACCTGTTCAAAGAAGAAAAGCTGCCATAGAGAGGTTCACACAGTCAACTCCAGAGATGGATGATGGATGAAGCTGCCGATGCTGTGGTTTCTGTGCCCTTCCCAAGGTAACCGTACATAGTGTCCAAGGGAATAGGGAGATGCTTCCGGTCTCTTCCTAATTTAACTGTACATAGTGTACAGGTGGATGGGGAGATGTGGATCTGTTTTTTAAGTCTTTTCCACAGACCAGCAGCGAGAATCTGAGAGACCAGCGGATGGAGAGGAGGTACAGGGTGTGTTTGCCAACCGCCTTGTATCTTACTATAAGTTATCTGACAGAACCAGCAGAAGGAAGCCATGTGTAATGTGGTGTAGTATATTCACATTGGGCGGCCCAGGGGTCAACAAATATAGCAAAGAGGGTTGTGTAGGTCTGTATTATCTACACCTGTCATAAACTACTGTAAGTAACACCGTAAAGTGACTGTCTGCATAGTCTGTCATCTTCCTGCCTGTTTCAGGGAATGTAAGTGGACGTCATCCAACTGCCACAGGTGGTCTATATAGGTATGTCCTTGTCTGTACTGATGTCTTCTTTACAGGTCAGCCAAAGCTATGGGAGAGAACAAAGCCAATGTCTGAGGTGATACTAGTGGCCTTAAAAAAAAGCTATATAACTGAGGCCAAGAGTCCAAGCATCTGTAAAGAGGCCTGTCAGTCAAAAGATAGGTTTAAGTTTAAAGATCCATACCAATGTTATTAACCATTACAAAAAGATCATATGGTATATTATTATTATTAAAAAAAAAGATTGAAACCTTAGATGATGTATAGTATATACTTTGCTTTTATTTCTATGGTGGTTATTTTATGTGTAATATGTGATGATCTCAGTGAAACAAGAGACAATTCAGTATGATCCAAATATTATATCGGTAACAAGCGCCCAGTTACTTCCTATTATTGGTATTACAGTACATTACAGTATATGATTATTTACAGGAAGAGATGTGACCAGTCATAAGACCTGTATGATCTAATCATAAAGACGTTTTCTAGGTACAAAATGAATTAAATAAAAGACTAAAAAGAATTGGAAATTTTGAGAATCCCTTACTGAAGATTGTGAATAGGTTATTATAAGTGAATCTAATGTTACATAGTAGGTCACATTGTAGAGATTTTATTGCATTTATCTGTTATGCTGTTATTGGTTTATGTATCAATCAACTTTTTATTTTGCTTTTGCCATGAGATAAGATTTGCTCACATCTAAACTTTTCCTTTTAGAGCCTGTTTGTGCTGTCCTCTGAAGGGAGTAGTACACACCGTTGAAGGAAAGCTAAAATTATTATGTTAATTTGTTTTCCCTGAGACCCATTGGCATCACAACATATGGGGTAAATTCGCCCCTGCGACGAAGGAATATTTAATAAAAAAAATAACAATTAAATTTTAATCCCCTCCTCCATGAGGTATAAATAGGCTCCACCTCCCCCTAGACCTCAGTCTAATTATAAAGAAACATAAAACACAGGGAGGGAGTCTTGTGATGCCAATGGGTCTCAGGGAAAACAAATTAACATAATAATTTTAGCTTCCCTTACGTCCCATTGGCATCACAACATATGGGGAATTAGCAAGCATTATCCCCAATGGGCGGGTTATTTATTACGTCCGCATTAAGAACAGATCTTGCAAAGGTTGTTCTTGACAAGAAAGAAGTATCTAGCCTGTGATATCTCACAAAGGTAGTCAAAGACGACCAGGTAGCTGCCTGGCATATGTCCTCAAGTGGCACAGCGGCACGCTCTGCCCAAGTGGAGGCCACAGCTCTAGAAGAGTGAGCCCTGGTAAATTCTGGTGGATCCAGATCAGCAGAGGAGTAACATAAGGCAATGGAGTCACAGATCCATCTGAATATTGAAGGTTTTGAAGCCTTTCTCCCCTTGTTCTTTCCTGCGAAAGGGATAAAGAAATTCTCGTCTTTACGAAAATCACCCACTCTATGCAGATAGATCTTGATAGCTCTGGATACGTCCAATAAAGAAAGATTCAAGTCTTCTTTAGATGATCCAGTAGGAGAAAATACAGGCAATACTATTGGCTGGTTGATGTTGGCAAATGAAGCCACCATAGGCAGGAATCCTGGAAGGAACCCAAGGATAACCTTGTCTTGGGGAAAAAATCACGTATGGAGGTGCGGAGTCAAGGGCTTGAAGTTCTCCAACTCTCTTAGCAGAGGTAATGGCTAGTAAAAGAGAAACTTTCAATGTTAACTTGAAGTCTACTTCCTCCCAAGGCTTAAAGGGAGGAAGACACAGGCGTCTCAACACAAAGGATAAGTCCCATGGGTCTACCAGGTTAGGCCTAGTCTAGCCTTAACAAAATTCTTTACCTCCAAGATCTGAAAGAAACGTGAGTTTAGGTGTGCAGAGAGGGCTGCTATCTGCACCTTGATGGAACTAGGTTTTAATCCTTTTTAGAAGCCTTCCTGTAAAAACTCCAATGACTGTGGAGTAGAAGGTTTAAGTCCATCAATACTCCTGCTTGCACATCAATCTTGAAAATTTTCCAAATACGTGCATAAGATTTATTTGTAGTGCTACTACGAGCGTGAGAAAGGGTATACTATACCTTCTCAGAAAAACTAGAGTCTAATACGGTCCTCTCAGTCTCCAAGCTGTCAAGCTGAGGCTGGAAAGATTCCTGCACAGGTGCTGACCCTGGAATATTAGATCCGGATGCAGAGGTAATCTCCAAAATTCCCCTCTGCTCATATTCATGGGCAGGGTGAACCATGACCCCTTCGGCCAGAAGGGAGTTATTATTACTGACGACTGATCTAGACTGATCAAACTCTGGGAATCATGGCTATGGGAGGAAAGATATACGCCAGCTGGTATGTCCATGGTATTGTCATTGAGTCCACTACCGTGGGATTGTCTGCCCTGTAAAGGGAACAGAAATTCCTCAATTTGGCATTGCTTGCTGATGCCATGAGGTCTTTCTGAGGAAGCCCCCACCTCTGGGTTAACTGAATGAACACTCTCCTTGAGAGAGACCATTCCCCCGGTAATGTCAGGCCTCGACTCAGTCAATCCGCCAATATATTGTCGACACCCCTGATTTAAATCGCAGAGAGTCTGGTTATTCTGGTTTCTGCCCAACAGAAAAATCTTCTCTACTTCCCTGAGGAGAGAAGGGGATCTGGTACCTCCCTGTTTAGGTACGCCACACAGGTCATGTCGTTCATCCGGATTCTGACTGCTCTCTGTAAAATAGGAGGAGAAAAATGAAGAAGAGCTAGGTAAATCGCTCTGAGCTCCCCCACGTTGGAGGGCAGAGCGGATTCCTGTTGACTCCAAGATCCTGCAGTCGTGATGACTGTCAGATGAGCTCCCCAATCTGTTCCTGAAGCATCTGTCGTGATGGTTATCCAGTGTGGTTCTGAAAATAAAACTCCATGTTTGACTTGTCTCCACCACATTAGAGAATGTCTTGTTTGAGTCGATAGAACATGCATCGCATCCAAGCCATTCAGTCCTCGGTTCCATACTGTTAGTGCTTCTCTCTGAAGAAATCTCATGTGCCATAACGCCCATGGCACCGCGTCCGCAGCTGAGGCAAGGAGCCCTAGAAAGCGCATTTATGTTCTTATGGATACCTGACGAGGAGGAATTAGGAATTAAGTCTGATTTCTCTATGTTGATAAGCCAACCTAATTGTTGAAGTATGTCCTGGACATAGTTCAACTGAACTCTCAGAAGATCCTGAGTCTGAGTCATAATCAACCAATCGTCCAGGTAAGGGATAACTTTATCCCCTGTAAACGGAAGCGAACCATCATGGTGACACTACCTTTGTGAAAACAAAGGGTGCGGAGGTATTCCGGATGGAAGGACTTTGAATTGTAAGTGTCTTACCTTCCCCTGGATTTGGATGGCGAAGGCTCTCCTGTGAGCCTTCAGAATCGGTACATGAAGATATGCATCCGGTAGATCTATGGTGACCATAAAATCTCCCTCCTGGAGGATAGATTTTACCGATTTTATGTTCTCCATGTGGAACGTCTTCTTTACGATGCACCTGTTGAGATATCGCAAATCTATAATAAGCCTCCAATTTCCGGATGGCTTCAGCACTAGTAACACTGGGGAGTAAACTCCCTGACAGATCTCAGATAGAGGAACACCCTTTAGAGCCTCAATGGAAAGGAGGTAAAGAATTTCTGTCTCTAGGACTAAGTGTCTTTCTGGCTTAAGATTTCTTGACAGAAGAAATCTTGGAAGAGGAAGAGATGATAAATGAAGGACATAACCATTTTGAATAATATTTAACACCCAGTGATCTTTTCTTAATTCTTCCCAGGCAGGGAGAAACAAACTCAGAAGTCTGTTTTCTTGTTGGTGTCCTTATTCTGCTGCTTCCCGAACCTCTTCTGGATTAGTTTCTTCCTCAACCTCTGTACTGGTATCTCCCTTTGCCTCGCTGAGGAGATTTTGCTCTGTGAAAGGAATCACCGCTCTTATAGGACAATGGTAGGGACTTCCCCTCCTTGTCAGACAATTCCTCCATTAATTTATCCAGCTCAGAGGCAAACAGCCTACCTGGCTGGAACTCCATATTACAGAGCTGAATTTTGGAGTTAGCATCTCCAACCCAGGGTTTTAACCATAGCGCCCTTCGGCAGCGGTCGAGAGCTTACTAGTTTTTTTACGCTAACCTGGTTCCCTGAGATGCATCATCGCAGAGGAAGTCAATGGCCATAATGACCTTTTTTAAGGAGCGAAGGACCTTGTCCCTGCTAGCTCTACCTTCCAAATTTTCCTGGACCTTGGCCAGCCATCTTCTTAGGCTTCTAGAAACCTCAAAGAAGAAATGGAGACTGCCCCTTGGGCTGCCGCTGCCGTATATGATGTCTTGAGGGCTACCTCCACCCTTCTATCCATCGGATCCTTAAGATTGGATCCGTCCTCCGCAGGCAGCACAGTACATTTCGACAGTTTGGCTATGGCCGGGTCCACCTTTGGAGGCTCAATCCAGTCCTTACATTGTTCTTCCTTGAGAACATATAAGGTCTTAAACCTCTTGCTCAAACCCGGAGCCTTTTCCGGTTCCTTCCATTCCGCCTGTAACATAGACAATGAAGTCTTACCCACAGAAAAAGCCCTAGGCTTTTTTGAGGAGGACCAATCCTATCCTCTTCTATTTCCTCAGGGTGTATTTCAGCTTGCACAGCTTAGCAGAGCTTGTGAATTCTATCAGCTGTGAAATACCCCCTGAATAATTCTTTCCCATCTTCAGAAGTAGAAGAGGTTTCAGAAGAAGATGACTTAACTTCATCAATCACAGTAAAACTGAAAATGACCATAATCCTACAGCCATAAAGTAATATACTCAAAGGCTGGGAGTAGAGAGAGAAATACTCCATTTGGTCTTTAACTTAGGACACAGGCGGCGATTCTCATTAGCCGCTAAAGTCTTTTGCACATAGTCCTTGACCCATACAACTACATCCTGAACATCAGGCTCCTCATAGGTTTAGGTCTGCATGAAGGACAGCGTACTTAGGCATTATAAATATTTTTAGGCATTCATAAATATTTTTATGAAAGAAAGGATGAATCTTATCTGGAAAAAATGATCCTCCTACGGTATCCATAGCCGTCAGGTAGTGGAGTCTCACACTCGGCACATGAAGTGCTTCCTTAGAAGGTCTTTTGCCAGCAGCAGGACTGGTCTCCATTTCAGACATCTGCAAATAATTAATGTATTACAATACATATAAACCACTAGCCTGGCTAGAGTAATATCGGAAAGAGACACTAGGTGGCAGCAACACTTACTTTTAAGTATATAGAAGAGAGATCACAGCACTTTGCACTCAGATGTTTTCTATTAGATCCAAATGAGCCACAGAAAATCCTTCCAGAGGAAGACAGCCAGACCTAGAGGTAGCAACAGCTTACCTTCTGCCTTAAAAACACACAGCTAATCCGGCATGCAGAGAGCGCGCCGCTGCCGGCCCCCGGAAGTGACATGACGCCGACGCCACAGTGCTGAGACGCACGCAGCGCCAATGCGTTCCACAGTCGAACGCGACTGGAAGAAAAGCTAGCGGCTCGGGTGACACGCAGAGTGCATTCCAAGACGCACTAGGTAAGAAAAACTTAAAAGCTAAGATCTGCAGAAGCAAATATCAGGATACTACCTGGACACCGGCTCCAGCGGCATCCGAGCAATCATTACCTGGAGAGAAAACCTGAATGCAACAGGTTAACAAAGCATAAAAACGGAGGAGGGACAAAGTCCCCTAGGGCTAACAGCAACGAAGTAAAAAAAGACTGAGGTCTAGGGGGAGGTGGAGCCTATTTATACCTCATGGAGGAGGGGATTAAAATTTAATTGTTATTTTTTCATTAAATATTCCTTCGTCCCAGGGGCTTGCAGGGGCAAATTTACCCCATATGTTGTGATGCCAATGGGACGTAAGGGAATCTTCAATTTCTTAGCAATTTCTCACATGGAATAGCCTTTATTTCTAAGAACAAGAATAGACTGTCGAGTTTCAGATGAAAGTTCTCTTTTTCTGGCCATTTTGAGCACTTAATTGACCCCACAAATGTGATGCTCCAGAAACTCAATCTGCTTAAAGGAATGTCAGTTTTGTAGCTTCGGTAACGAGCTAGACTGTTTTCAGATGTGTGAACATGATTGCACAAGGGTTTTCTAATCATCAATTAGCCTTCTGAGCCAATGAGCAAACACATTGTACCATTAGAACACTGAAGTGATAGTTTCTGGAAATGGGCCTCTATACACCTATGTAGATATTGCACCAAAAAACAGACATTTGCAGCTAGAATAGTCATTTACCACATTAGCAATGTATAGAGTGTATTTCTTTAAAGTTAGGACTAGTTTAAAGTTATCTTCATTGAAAAGTACAGTGCTTTTCCTTCAAAAATAAGGACATTTCAATGTGACCCCAAACTTTTGAACGGTAGTGTATATATAGGTTTGGGTATTGATAATAAGCTTTTATTTGTTTTGTTGTAACTGAGCTGTATATTGGCATATACTGTACAGACTCACCCATTGTTTAGTATTTTCTTTCGGTTATTGCAGATCTATCTACCACATCTGCAGAAAGTTTGTTTCTATAACTTTCAATAAAACATATAGTACTATTTTTGTCTATCCTATGGTGATGCCCATAAACTAATGGGAGTCCTTCAGGGTCTTATGCATGATACTGATCTGTTTGCCAGTAAAAATGTTTGTGTATTCTCTCTTGTATAAAACCTCGACAAACAAAAAGAAGGTCTACCATCATATAGGTGACTAACGTGATTATGTTTCTTTCTCTTATCGGTTCTCTTGAATCTGTGTCGCCTGGACATTTCTGGAGGTTGGATGCTAGAGTATTACTTGGAGGATGGGTCCACCCCTGGAGAAGATGTGGCCCCTCAAGCAACACTCGCCGGCTTGGGAGAGCATCTGAGGAACCATCTGGCTATTCACCAACTCCAGTGATCCCAGTCCAAGCTTCACGGATGTCAAATGGGGGACTGATAAGGCTAGGTGACGTGATTTTACCTACTTGCACCGTACCTATATGACTACACCTATATATACTGCCCTCTGAATTAGGACATGATCAGAGCGTGATCAGAGCGTGATCAGAGGGTGACAGAGAGATGGTCTTGAAGAAGGAAAGGAATGCTGGCAGCACGTCAATGAGCACAGCTCCTTGAAAGTTATCATTTGTAGTCACAACACACAAGGAGAAGAGAGCCAGTAATCAATAAACAATATATGGAAAATAACACGTTGTGCTAGCTTGACTGCGCAGTACAGGATGCTACTGACCATTTATGGACTGGCCTACCAGAGTGTGACATGTATGTGTCTTGTGACTTGGAACCCCGCCTGTATTAGATGTTTACATATCTCATATGAATACACTGTGCATGAGTAGTACCGCCCCATAATCAAATGTGATTTCCATAATAAAACTTAGCTATTATTATCCAGGTTTATAATCCTGATACATTGTCTTATCTGTGTCTGTGATTTATAATTGACGAGTTGGTAATACTGCAGGTTACAGCTCTAGATAAACTTGAAACCATCCTTTACCTGGGTTGTTGACTTTTCTCCATAGAGACAGGTCAAAATCTAAATTTATACTAATCAGCTTCATAAGTATAGGGTATTCTGAGAGTTATAGTTCGACTGAAAACATGTCATTCACAAGTGAGTTTTCGCAGATCCAGATGAATCCAGGATAGGGCCCGGGTCAGCATGTTGCTTTTTACCGATTCTTCTTTGGTGGGCCCCAAGGATCATTTCCTCTGGTGGGCCCCAGGTATCCCAGTCCGACACTGTGTCCATCTCTACTTTCTCCTTGTAGTTATCCATTTGAAAAAATGCCCAGACCTTGAAACTAAGCTATTTCAATAAAACAAGTTTAAAAGAGCAATCTTCAGCAAAATATGAAAAGAGAGCGGGAGTCTTTTTCCCCAAAGCTGTCTGCAGAATATTACACCAAGGACATACATGTTTCACTATTAGAGTATAGAATAGAGGAACACAGACAAAATGGAAGTCTCTAAACTCCACAGGGATGGTACATACAGGGCCGGATTAGGGTTGGTGGAGGCCCTGGGCAACAATTTTGTTGGGGCCCCCCCATTTCCTTCCCCCTAAAATAAACCATACAGCAATCTATACAGGTGGCTGATTACTGTAGGGGACTTACAGTAAGACAGGATGGGGGAGGGGTGTGCATCGCGGAGTGTTCCCACTTAATTCAATGCGAGAACACAGCACTTTAGCACTTTCTGTGCTCTCTTGCCCACTGTGTTAGCCACCACAGATAGCATATGCAGTTGTGAATCGCAGGCAGAACCTGGATTTGCAAGTCTAGGTCCAATCTTCAGTTCCCAACCATATAAACTACCTGAAGCATTAAAAAGCACCTAGAAAGTACTTAAAGGCTGTGTATAATCTATAGCGGCATATATAGCTGCACACAGGCTACATGTCATATGCTGCACACAGGCTATATATACCTTATGCTGCACACAGGCTATATATACACCATATGCTGCACACAGGCTACATGTCATATGCTGCACACAGGCTATATATACCATATGCTGCACACAGGTTATATATACACCATATGCTGCACACAGGCTACATGTCATATGCTGCACACAGGCTATATATAGTTAATACGGTTGAAAAAAGACACATGTCCATCAAGTTCAACCAAGGAGGGGATGGATACAGGGAAGGGGGAGGGACAGCGGCATAGCCACCGTGGTCGCAGGGGTCGCCGCTGCGACCTGGCCCGGCGTCAAGGGGGGCCCGCGCCCAACAATCTATCCCCTGCTCCCGGCCGTCCACCGCCGCGGGTTCCCGTCGCACTGATCACTCTTGTGACCGCAAGCATTCTTTCGCTTGCGGTCATAAGAGTCAGTGTCGGACGGGCCCCCGGCGATGCTCAGCTTCCCAGTGGTGTCCCCGGCATTCCCGGGCAGCATAGGCACCAGGGAGCTGTGTGCACCGGAGTTGTTACTTCCGGGTCAGGGAGCGCGTCGCTCCCTGACCCGGAAGTAGCAGCCCCGGCAGCGCACACTGAGCTCTCTTGTGCATATGCTGCCTGGGAATGCCGGGGACACCACTGGGAAGCTGAGCATCACCGACACCTCAGAAGAATAAAAGAGAAGGGAGCTGCGACGGGGGGAGCGAGGTGTTAGGTGAGTTTTTTTTTCTTTGTTTTTATCTGCTTTTCAGGTGACAAATATAAAAGGACAACACAGGCAATCTACAAGGGGGGTGGCAACAAAAGGGGGGCATGTATAGGGGAACAACACAGTGGGGGCATCTACATGGGGGGCAACAGAGAGGGGCCATCTATAAGGGGGGGCATCAATATGGGGGACAACATAAGGAGGACAACATAGAAGAGCCATCTGTAAGGGGGGCAACACAGGGGGCTATCTAAAAGGGAGGGGGGCAACATAAGTGGTCCATCTACAAGGGGGGGCAACATAAGGGGGCCATCTATAAGGGGAGGCCTTGTAAGGAGGGCATCTATAAGGGTGACATCACAGGGGGCCATCTAAAATGGGGGCAGAGGGGGACAACACAGGGGGCATCTTTAAGGGGGAATACACAGAAATGGTCAATCTGTAAGGGACACTACACAGAGGGGGGCATCTATAAGGGGGACTACACAGGGGGGGTGTATACTATAGGGGATACAGAGGGGACCATCTATAAGGGAGACTTCAAAGGAGCCATCTATAAGGGGGACTAAACGAGGGGGAATCTACTATAGGGGGACTACACAGAGAGGGGCTGCACAAAGGAGATGCACAAGGGGCCATCTATATGGAAGACTGAGCTAGGGACCATCTACACAGAGGGGGGCATATACTATCATGAGAATGACATAGTCAGCCTACCCACTTAAAGTGACTGTACCACCAGGCCCAGACTGAAGCACTGGAGGCGACCGACCCACCCCCAGTGGGAAGAAACCCTAGCCCCTCTATGACGTGTCTCCATTAGAATCAATGGATCCCTATCATAGAGGTGCGGGGGTTTCCTCCCACTAAGGGTGGGTCGGCCGCCTCCAGTGCTTTAGCCTGGGCCTGGTGGTACAGTCACTTTAATGAGGGAGTAAAGGGGCCAATACAGATGTGCAGTGTGTATAGAGATGAGGATGGTGCCAGTATGAGGAGCCTAATATGTTTGTCTGTCAGATTCTGTGGATTCGTGGCTCGGAGAAGTTCTCATGACGGCCCAGGACAGATGGAGAAGAAGATGAAAAGGAAAGAACTCCAATTAGAGAAGACGTCCAATGTGAGTTACTTGATATAACTGCACTGTAATGTATATGGTATACAGAGCCTGTGTAGAGATGGGGCTGCCTCTATATGACTGGATGAGGTGATGGTGATCTGTGTACAGTGGATGTTAGTCAGTATGCGGTGGTGTTAGTCAGTATGTGGTGGTATTTGTTACTTGTAATCTGGTACAGTGTTTTATTGGTCTTAGTATACTAGATTTGGTCAGTAACAATATGGTGGTGATGGTAGTGGTTGTGGTGGTAATATTTCCCCCTTGTATACTGGTATTATTGGTAATATCAGTCTCAGTTTACAGGATTTGGTTAGTAAAAGTATGGCGGTAATATGTATGGTGATAATATTTCCTATATACTGGTATTATTGGTAATATCTGCCTCTAGCTATTATCTATGTATCGCAACGCTTGGTCGAGGAACGGGGGGGGGGCCCAAGTTGAACTCTTGCACCAGGGCCCAAGGGACATTAGCTACGCCCCTGGGGAGGGATGATAAGTTCTATACATATGCATTTATATTATTTTGGTCTAAGAACTTGTCTAGCCCTGTTTTGAAGCCCTCTACTGTTTTTGCTGTGACCAGATCCTGTGGTAGACTGTTCCACAGATTCACAGTTCTCATGGTAAAGAAGGCTTGTCGCCTCCGGAGGTTGAACCTTTTTTTCTCCAGGCAGAGGCAGTGCCCTCTTGTCCTTTAAAGGGGGTTTTACCTGGAATATCATAGGTTGCACAAAGACTATATATCATAGGCTGCACAAAGACTATATATCATAGGCTGCACACAGGCTATATATCATAGGCTGCACACAGACTATATATCATAGGCTGCACACAGGCTGTATATCATAAGCTACACGCAGGCTATATACCATACACTGCACACAGGCTATATACCATACACAGCACACAGGCAGTGGTTTTGGCTTATAAAATCTGTAAGATAACTCTGTGTAAAGGCGAGTTAAGCGCAGTGATGTAGCAGAGCCGAAATTCAACACACAAATACAGTAGCAGAGCTGAATTTCAGTACAGATGTAGCAGAAGTGAATTTCCTTTAGGTAATATGATGTTTTTCACTGTAATGTCCCTGCAATGTCCCCTAACATCAAGTCCCTTCTGTGAAGTAGCTTTTACTTGTGCAGTCCCATGCAAAATATAGGGGGGCTGGCCTGTCCACTCTTTTGGTTCATCCTGCCTGAAGGATTTGGACCGGAGCCAGAGCACACTGGAGAACTAAACATGTCTTGTCTCCTTGTCTGGCGTCCTGTGACTGGCGGCTGGAGTGTCCGTGTGGTGCAGCTGACCTGAGGAAACTGGTGAGAGAGGAATGGGATTGGTGAATGTGGCGGTGAGAATGGAAATGGCCCAATTCATGGTTGGTAGGAGCAGAGGTTGGGAGCGGGGCCACAGTTTTACACTGGGGTACCTTGGGCCCACCAGGGAAAGTGACTCTAGGGTTCCACCCTACATAAACAGATTTCACCAGCAGCAGCAAACCATTCACATTAGCACAGTGACTTTGCATATAGCCATGTATGTGACCAGTGATGCTAGCACACGGCCAGTCACATTAGCAAAGCGACTTTGCATATAGCCATGTATGTGACCAGTGATGCTAGCACATGGCCAGTCACTGGTACAATTGTTTCTGTAGCACCATATGTACACAGCACAGAGTGCCTGCCACATACATTTTTGGTTCCTGGTCCAGTTAGGAAAACATTAAAGGGGTATTCTCACCTGCTAAGTGAAGGGGGGACTCCTTCCTGACAGGAATTCCTTTTTCTTGTAGTAAACTACTGGGTGTAGAGAATTCTCCTAGTACTTATCCTGTATTCACAAATAGAATTATTTTCTCATGCAGTTTTGCCACAATTTCCGCTGATACAGTAAAACTCTGCTATGAAAAAGCAGCGTGTGTATTATAGCAAAGAGCAACGTTTCCCTTTTCACTTCAGGGCACCCTACCAAATAGTTTTCTACAAAAAAACAAAACAACTTAATTCAGTGACTAACAGGTGACGTCTTCTTTTATCTGAGGCGTCACTTTCCTTTTCCTCTCCATCTGGCCCGGGCCATAATGATGATTTCTTGCAGCTACAATTCTTCTCTTCAGAACCTGCCAGACAAACATCTCAGGCTCCGCAGCAACTTCCTTCCCTTTCTCCTTCCTACCTATAGGCTCCCAAACTGTAGTAATTCTGCTGCTTGGTGTCATGTGCAGTAAAGTGAGTAGGAATGTGGGTTACCCCCTGTATGTAGGATCCTCTGCTATGTCCTCCATATAGTAATATAGTATATACCCCTGCTCTGATATATGCCCCAATAGTATATACCCCTGCTCTGATATATGCCCCTATAGTATATACCCCTGCTCTTATATATGCCCCTATAGTATATACCCCTGCTCTGATATATGCCCCTATAGTATATACCCCTGCTCTGATATATGCCCCTATAGTATATACCCCTGCTCTGATATTTTCCCCCATAGTATATACCCCAGCTCTGATAAATGCCCATATAGTATATACCGCTGCTCTAATATATGCCCCTATAGTACATACCCCTGCTCTGATTGTGCCAATACAAAACAAAACCTCATACTCACCTGATCTGGGCAGATGACAGGTCTTCTCTCTTCTGGCTCTTCTCTGTTCCTTCAGCCTGTCAGCCGCTGTGACAGATCCTCCAGAAGGCTCTATGATGTCACATCCCTGCTGGAGAGATCAGGTTTCTTTGCTGAGGTCCCGCAGTGTCCTCTTCTCAGTGAGGGGGAGGGGCGAGGGGGGAGTGAGGACCTCGGCAGGAGACAGGCACCCAGAAGCTTGCCAGGAAGAATCCATTCAAAGATGCTTACACAGGATTAACCCTACACCTCCCTCCCTCCATGGACAGCATGCAGTGTGGCCAGTGCTGTGTCCAGGTAGGGTTTCCACATGCTTTTTGCGCGTGGGACTAGCTCCCAGACACCACTTCCGTGTTTGGGCTAGTGGGGGCCCCCTAGTGGTGGAGGCCCCTGGGCAAGTGCCCCTGGTGCCCTCCCTTTAATCCAGCCCTGGGTAGATAAGTCTCTCTTAAAGGGGTTATCCAGCGCTACAAAAACATGGTCACTTTTCCCCCTCTCTTGTCTCCAGTTCAGGTGTGGTTTGCAATTAAGCTCCATTTACTTCAATGATACTGAGTTTGAAACCCCACACAATCTGGAGACAAGAGAGGGAGGAAAAGTGGCCATGTTTTGTAGCGCTGGATAACTCCTTTAAGTGACTTTCAAAGGGTCGGTATCAAAGTCGTTCTTAAAGAGCCGGGGCCAAATTCGCTCTTAAAGAAACACTACACACAGTAAGTCGCTCTTAAAAGGGACAGTACATAAGTCTCTTTTAAAGGGACAGTACCAAAATCGCTCTTAAAGCAACAGTATAAAAGTCGCTCTTAAAGGGACAGGGCCAAATTAGCTCTTAAAGGGTCGATGCCAAATAAGCTCTTAAAGTGATGGTACCTAAATCGCTCTTAAAGGGGCGGTACCAAAGTCGCTCTTAAGGGGGCGATACCAAAGTCGCTCTCAAAGAGATACAGATTCCACTTTTAATTCCTCACAGAGTCTTTGAAAAATGAAAGGTGGAATCTGATTGGTTGCTATGGGCAACTAAGACAATTCTACTTCACACCAGTTTGATAATTCTCCCCCTGTATATTTCCCTGGAAATGCAAATCTAGTTAATTATTATTATCGCAGTTACTGCTGCTTTTATTAGATTTTTTATTACACAATTTATCTTACACAATCTTCTGCTTATAATTGTTCAATGCTTCTCCACTACCTTCTTGTTTAAGTAGTCTGAATGTTGTTTTTTTCATCTATTTCATCACTAACAGCTGTAGTATGTAGTATTTAAGGTGGCCCAGGACTGACAATAGGAGAAGAGACATTTGAAGGGTGGAACTGAACCAAGGGGACAGTAGTTGAATTGATTTTAGCTGGTTTATATTTCATTCTAGGCTTTTATTTTTATTACTGCAAGCACCTGCTCTGGTTGTAATAACATAAGGAATGCTGAATCTTCAATGAGCAAAAAGACGTCTAAGTGCAGCACCCAGGGCCGTATTAATAGCTGCTGCCCTAGGCACTAAACCTGAAGACACCCCATTTTCATGCAGCGATTGGCATCAGGATTTTCTAGTTTCTGAACATCATATTGATATCTGATCAATCTTAGGCCACATTCCCACATTTACTGTACGTCACCACAGGATTTGTAGGCAATAGTTCCAGGCATCACATTTAACAACGTCACTCCAGACCTGACCAATACCACTATAGCGCCCCCCCCCCCCCCTCAAAAAGACACCAGATTTACTGGCAGGTCTGAATGGGAGGTGGGAGACTAAAAAATTAAAAACCAAAAAAAAAGTAGGTTTCTTCCCCCTGCAAGGTGCTGCCCCAGGCACCGTACCACGGGTGCCTAGTAGTAAATAAAGCCCTGACAACACCAACAAAATGTCCATTGCTCCTGATGTGAACTGAAGTGTCACCCAAGAAATTTGCTGCCTTAGATATCACTGGTAAGTACTCAAGGGTTTTCTCACAGGCTGGTTCTTTTGCCATATAAGACCTGAGGTCCAAGAGCCACACCCTGAGGGAGCCAGCTACACATGTTGCAGCTATACCAGTCCTTATTGAACTAGTTGCTTAATCCAAGATCTTTTTGGTCTAAAAATTGTCCTTCCTGTTCATGGGATTTGGCAGGAATCCTAGATCTTTAAATGGTAAGCTATTCCTTTTTTGCAATCTTTGTTACTGGGGCATGGGCTGTGGGGGCCTTATTCCACCCCATAGGGCCCTATTACACAGGGCAGATATTGTTACATGTAATAAAAACAACAATCACCCGAGTAGCCTATTACCGGCTGATCATTGTCTTTTAACATTTGCAAAAAGCATTGGCAGCCGACCGCGCATCGCTATGTATGATAGTTATGTGCGGCTGATGGCTGATGACAGTGTAAAGAAAATGAGATTATACTTACCTGTCCAGGCTCCCCCGCTGTCGTGCTGCCTTTTCCCTGCAGCCACGGCTAAAGCTTATGAAGCCATTTCTTAAAGCGATATTGTATCAACCAATTCACCCCCCCCCCCCCCAAACCAATAGTACCATCCGTTTGATAAGAATCGTTCCCATTCTTGTCTTTTAAAATGTGTCCAGTGCCTGGGTTAGGGTAAAAAGAAATCCTACTCAGGGGTGTTCCTAATGACAAGGCGGGTGGGGAGGAAGAAAAGAGAGGCATCACAGGCCTAGGCCAGCGCTTCTCAAACTTTTTCTACTGGAGCCTCACCCAACAGACCAAAGCAATGCCTGGGCCTCACCAGACTATCAAAGAGGGTGCCTGGGCCTCACCATCTGTGGTGAAAATCCATTTAAAAGCTGAAAATAATGCTAGGGCTGGCTTTCACCCATCTCTCAAGCACCTCTTCAGCTGGGTCTCACCAACAACTAGGGGGTGCCTCACTGGTAAGGCCCGCCTCACAGTTTGAGAAGCACTGCTCTAGGCCATGCCTCATTAACTCGGTTGCTGCAGATTATGGTTATGTTCACACGGCGTATAAGACCGGCCGTTCCGGTCTCTGCAGTACCGGACGGATGATCTTTCCAGCCGCAATGTTCTGATGCGGGCGCATCAGCGCGTGCCTGCATTAGAACTCTCATAGCACACAATGAAGCAAGCGTCCGGACATGTCAGTTCTTTGAGGCCCCGCATGGGATCCCAGCCAGAGCGTATCCCATAGAAGAATAGGCAGTGTTCCACACCGTACAAAGTACGGCCATTGTTGCAGATGGCATTTTAAAAGACATAACTGGGAAGGATTTAATCTCAAAGAATCACAGCCGCTGCACCTTTGTGCACACTGGGTGAGCCATGTCAGATATAGGGGTCGCTTCACACCTCTGATATATCACAATCAAGAAAAAATTTACTGACACGACAGTTTTGCTCTTATTTCTTTCTGTATTCATTTTTTCAGCAAAAAAGCAAATTTTACATACTTTTCAAGACTTTGCATAAAATACCCATGTGCAAAAAAATGGATACTTAATGGAACTCCGTCTTGGCGTCCAGCTCAGGGCGCTGTTGAAGTCCACATAACAGTTGTCCAGCAGAGACCTCCAAAGCCGGTGGGAGGCTCAATCATGGCGTCTTCACATAGCACGCGTACTGTATAAGGATTTAATCTCATCAAATGGACATTACCAGCAGTTTGGAGAAGTTGGTTGGCGTCATTAAGTGACAGGTCATTCAGCCAGTCACTGGCAATGTCCTGTCTTGGCCAGTGATAGGCTGAGTGGCCTGTCACTTTAGAGACTGCTTCAGAAGCTTCAGCAATGGCTGTGGTGAGTGAGGAAAAGGCAGCAGGATGCTGGGGGAGCCTGGACAGGTAAGAATAATTTGATTATTTTCTGTATAAAGCAAGCCTGTACAGACATAGCTAACGATGCCTATGCAGTCACTGCCCCATAATTATGGAGCCACCCTTAGTGTCTGTCTCTTCAAATTGGTACTTTCTTGTAAAAAATCTGGACACAAAATAATTCTTAGCAAGGTTTTCCCATCAAGACCTTCATATAAGGCATCTTCTGCTGAATGGGGGGACACGCTAATTGCCTTGATAAGATGATAAGCTGATCTGTATCCTCCCCTCAAAATAACTGGCTAGTGGAAATCCTTAATGCCTCAAGGCTGTAAACACTGTGCATCTTTAAGAGGACGCTCTGCAGGGACCAGAGAGGGTGCACACAGACCTCCCTCTTCTTATGCCTGCCATACTACAGCACAATGCCAGAGGGACTACTACAGATACAAATGTGAACAGCGCTCCATAGTGTGATTTTTAAATTACAAGTGGTAGGAGAGAAATTGGAGACTCTGAATTAGACCAGAATTAGTTGTGCAAATGTAAGGCAAAACCCTCAGTGGTAGTAGGTTGGTAAATGAACCGCAACCACTCCCAGGAACCAACTGGTTACTAAAAGCAAAATATTCCTCCACTCCAAACCTTGGGTAGCATCGGGCACAGGTCCAAGATAAGCATAAAGTCTTAACTCATAAGTTGCAGGCTGGACTGGACAGAGCCTCCATAAACTTACCGAAGGCAGGGCCGCCCAATAGCTTGTTTACAGACAGGTAAAGTGTCCTTAGGGTCTGCTTTTTCTGTATTAGAGATGCCAGCTGGATGCAGGAAGACTGTGATAGACCAGTATTAGTCAACCTTAGGTTTCAGGCTGACACAGCTAAATAGTGTGGATGTATCCATAGCTCTGAAACAAGTGAAGCTGATAATTTGTATATGTAAAGCAGTTGGGCATTCCAGTCGCCGCGTGTTCATTCACCACTGCTAGTCCTTCAGGCCTTCGGGCCTAGCCACATGTGTCCCTTGCATGTACTATAGATCTGGCCACCATCTGATCTGGTGACCGGATCTATACTACATGCAAGCGGCGTGTGGAATGCACGACTGCCGTTACATATACAAATTGTCAGCTTCACTTGCTTCTGAGCTATGGATACATCCACACTATCTAGCTGTGTCAGCCTGAAACCTAAGGTTGACTAATACTCGTCTATCAGAATCTTCCTGCATCCAGCTGGCATCGCTAATACAGAAAAAGCAGACCCTAAGGACACTTTACCTGTCTGTAAACATCGTGCGGCCCTGGCTTCGGTGAGTTTATGGAGGCTCTGTCCAGTCCAGCCTGCAACTTATATGAGTTAAGACTTTTTATGCTTATCTTGGACCTGCGCCCGATGCTACCCAAGGTTTGGAGTGGAGGAATTTTTTGCTTTTAGAGGGACTACTAGGAACAGAAGCTTTGGGCAGCAGAAGATCCAGGCTGCATCTGGAGAACCCCCCAGCAGACTTCCAGCTGCTCCCCACAAGGAGACTGCACTGCCAGGGAGCCCCAAAAAGCAAGTGCTGATGGGGGACCTGCAGCCTTTGAGGAGCAGTGAATCTTCTTCTCCTGAAATACACTGTACAGAAGCGCTCTTTTCAGGCCTCAAATCCACAGAACAGGAAACTTAAACTGAGGGGTGAAGAGGTGTTTCAGATTTTTATATTCTCAGGTTTCCTGAGAGGTGGGAGGTCCTCTCCAGGGGTGCTGTCATGTGAGTTAGGGTAAAAGTTTATTATTGAAAATATGCTAAGCACCTTTTACACAGAAGTATGCAAAGGATCATGAAAATCATCCATAGATCAAAATGAAATACAGTCTGCTTTGAAACTTCATGTCTCATCTATTTATGCCATCAGGTCTACAACCACACATAAAAATAGGGCAGTGAATAAAAAAAGAAGATGAGAGAGAGAGAGAGAGAGAGAGAGAGAGAGAGAGAGAGATCAATTCTAAATCCTGATCACTTAAAGGGGTTGTCCGGTGATAAAAAATTATTCACAGAATAACACACATTACAAAGTTATACAACTTTGTAATGTATGTTATGTCTGTGAATGGCCCCCTTCCCCGTGTTTCCCCCCACCCACGCTAGACCCGGAAGTGTGGTGCATTATACTCACCGCATATCGTGTCGTCCACGGTCTCCGATCGTCAGCAGTGACGTCTTCTTCGGGAGGCCGGCGGATCTTCCCGAGTGCCGGCAACCCTCTGCAGCGTCATCCGAAGCTCAGCCGCGATTGGCTGAGCATAACTGTGCTCAGCCAATCGCGGCTGAGCGGCTGATGACGCGGCCACGTCATCAGCTGCTCAGCCGCGATTGGCTGAGCACAGTTATGCTCAGCCAATCGCGGCTGAGCTTCGGATGACGCTGCAGAGGGCGGCCGGCACTCGGGAAGATCCGCTGGCCTCCCGAAGAAGACGTCACTGCTGAGGATCGGAGACCGTGGTCGGCACGTGACAGGTAATGTATAGCGCACCACACTTCCGGGTACACGGGTGGGGGTGGTGGGACACGGGGAAGGGGGCCATTCACAGACATAACATACATTACAAAGTTGTATAACTTTGTAATGTGTGTTATTCTGTGAATAATTTTTTATCGCCGGACAACCCCTTTAACTAGTCCTACAATGTAAACAGAAACAGTTGAATTAAAAGTAATATGCAGATAGTTGACTCCACACAATATATATACTACAGGATAAAAAGGATTAAATATCAAAATATACAGAACAAAGGGAATTGTTATAATAAAACCTGGCCAGAGATGCAGCATAAGAGGTTTAACCAGGTAAATAAAATTTATAGTGTATTTTTCAACATCACTAGAACTGCTAAACTGAAGAGTACATCATAGACCTTGCATACATTCCGCTTCCTAAACAGTTCAGCATTCCCATGAGAGATGCTGAGAAAGAACTTATGTAGCTACTGAAGGTCAGAACAGACAGGCATCTGGCAAAGAAATTAAATTCACAAAGAAGACAAAAAAAAAAACAAAAGGGAACATTTGGCAAAGCACACATCAAGGAAGGGATACTATTAAAAATACACATAACAGAACTGTAGGAGTCTTGTAACCGATCACATCTTTTTATCCATCGTTGATCCACCCCTTTTATAGCTTGTTTCTGAGTCTGGATGAAGGGGCACAAAATGTATCCACGGTTTCTTTTCTCAGGTATATGCATAGTAATTACTGGAAGCAGAAAAAAAAAATATTTGCAGGCTTAGGAAGGTTAGCAATTTGGTGATAAAAATACATGTAGACTTAAAAAAGAAATGTGTAGAAACGAACAAATATAAAAATACATAGAAAAAGAATTTTCTTATTCCTCTGCAACATTTCCCATGATATTTTTTTTGCTTATCTGGTAGACTAAAAAGTATATTGTCATTGTATATCATTTAAAAACAAAGTCTCTGTATATGGGCTACGTATTACGTGGATTGTGAATACACCATTTTACATATGGGCTTATACTGTTAGGGTGTTATTACACGGGCCGTTGAAGGCTCGATAAAAACTGTAAACGAGTGCCGATCTGCTAGATTGGCGCTCGTTTACTGGGCCTATTACATGGCCCGATTATCATTTAACAAGGGCTGCAGGGACATCGTCTGACAGGCCGCTCAGCCAATCACCGGCCGTGGCGGTCCCGGCCAGTGATTGGCTGAGCGGCCTGTCAGCTCAGACAGGCCGCTCTGAAGCTGGATCGCGCGGGACCCGAGGAGAAGACCGCAAGAGGAGCCCTGGATAGGTAATGTATATCATCAGTTGCCATCCGCGCACCGCTATTTACACGTAGAGATGCGCGGTTGGCACCCGACAATTGTAGGTTCAAACCTATATCAATCGTTGTCATCGGCTGATTGTTGTATTTATTACATGAAGCGATAATCGGACGAATCAGGCCGATTCGGACGATTATCGTTCCGTGTAATAGTACCCTTTAACTGTAGAATGTAGCAAAGTCTGCAGTTTTAAAGGAAAACTATCAGCTCTTTGTCGCCCCTTTCCTCCTCTTCCTGTTGCTTGTAAGTCCCACCATTTCCCCCAACTTTAATCCTAAACAAATATGTAAATTAGTACATAAGGAGTACTGGGGGTGTTCCTTGGCCTCCCAGAGCATCGTTCATCCCCCCATGTCTCCTACATTTATGCCTACTTATGCATTTTCAAGTATGCATAAGCAGGATGGTCTTAAGTACACATGAATGTAGAAGAAAACAGGCAGGGGGAACAGTGCTTTGGGGGGCAAAGGAACACCCCCAGTGCTCCTAACAAACTTATTGACATATTTCTTAAGGATTAAAGTTCATGAAAACAGCAGGATTTACAAGAGGAGCGGCAACAGGAAGCTATCAGCAGGTTTATTTGAATTAACTATTCTTCTTCTATTCCCATTGCTTTCAGAGGAGACTATGGTGAAAAAACTAAATTTTGAGATTAAAAAAAATATGGCAATATTTTCACTTTTATAATGTGCTTCATTGGAGTAATGGGAAATTGGACGGCAGTGCACACACAGTTGCTTTTGCAAAATATGACCATTATTTTACTGTGTGTGACCCTAGCCTAAAGATGGCCATAAATCTTTAAAGTCACTGTACCACCAGGCCCAGGCTGAAGCACTGGAGGCGGGCCGACCCACCCTTAGTGGGAAGAAACTCCAGCCCCTCCATGACGTGACTCCATTAGAATCAATGGAACCCTATCATAGAGGGGCTAGGTTTTCCTCCCAGTAAGGGTGGGTCGGCCCGTCTCCAGTGCTTTAGCCAGGGCCTGGTGGTACAGTCACTTTAATAACAGACAGCTGAATAATCGCTCAATCGCCAGTTATCTCACCTGACAATCACAATGGCCAGTGTTCTTTATGGGGAAAAATGTGTTTTTTTTAAAAAAAATGAAAGGTGGAATCTGATTCAATTCTACTTTACACCAGTTTGATAAATCTCCCCCTAAATATTTCCCTGGAAAAACAAATCTAGTGAACTATTATTATTGCAATTTCTGCTTCTTTTATTAGTGTTTTTTTTTACACAATTTATTCTTCTGCTTATAATTGTTCAATGCGTCTCCACTACCTTCTTGTTTCAGTAGTCTGAATGTTGTTTTTGATTATCTATTACATCACTAACATGCAGTATTATGCAGTATGTAAGGTGCCCCAGGACTGAGAATAGCATTTTCTGAAGATTAGGAATAAGTTTGCAAATGACTAGAACTTGTTTCACTGATGGGAGAAGAGACATTTGAAGGGTGGAAATGAAGAGAATGCCTAGGAAGATGCAACAAAGGGGACAGTAGTAGAATTGACTTTAGCTGGTTTATATTCCATTCTAGGCCCCCCGGACTCATCACATAAACTGCGCTTCTGGCACCGCATCAAGAGAATGCCACCCACCAGGCCCCCTTCCCAATCTCCTCCCTCCCTGAGGCCACCGGACTCCACAGACTTATGAGGTGATGTGTGCACGCACTAGCCGGCACGACGTACCGGACGCTGGGGACACGCTTCCCCAGTGACGTCACCAGGCACTTCATACATTGGACGGCCAGACCTGCTGCAGAGGCCACGCTTCTGCGGCACCTCTCTCCTGCTTCTTCTGCCTCATGTCACCTGGCAGTTCAAGCTTAGATAGCGAGTGAGTATTGTAACTGGGGTTATGGGGGAAATGGCGGCCGCCGGGTAGTGTGTATGGGGGGATCGCGGCCAGTGCAGGCATTGTTAGTGTGTGTGTCTGTTGAGATGGCGGCCGGGTGGGGTATTGTATGTAGGGGGGTCAAGTACTTTCCCAGCATCCTGTATGTCAGTGTATGTCACTATGTAAATGGATAATCAGATACCAGGGGAGTTATTTATCACACTGGCTCAGCAGCTTCTCCCTAATGTCCTACATGATCCTGGGGCGACTTCTAAGGGAATGAGGAAAGATATAAAGCAGCTTCTCCTGTGTGTGTGCAGTGGATGCAGCCAATCTCCAGCCTTCACTTCCTCAACTACTCAGAAGCAGCCTAGATGGAGCAGGTCATCTTTTCTGCAGACAAACTTCTATGTTTCTAACTATATATTAACCATACACAAAGAAACACTGCTAACAATGCCAGATCCCTATAATATAGAGGTCAGCCATAGTGATATAGAGGGGGTCACACATAATGATATAGAGGGGTCAGCCATAGTGATATAGAGGGGTCATCCATAGGCCTATATGTATCTGCTCTCTGTCAGTGTCCGCGCTCCTGTATCATCGCGGAACCACAGAAACTACTCGTTTAGCCAGTCAGTGACTACAACTTGGCCCCGCCTCAGTCCCTGATTGGCTGAGTGAGTATTTCTCAGTGGGGCTGTTATTTCACAGGATTGGGAGTGCATTGCACTGTGGGGGCATGGGGACGGGTAAAAACCAACCACCCCCTGTCCCCCCTGGATTTTTTACTGTTGCCCAGAATACCCTTTTAATTTCTGCCTCTCTCTCTCTCACACACACACAGCCTGCGGCAGCAATAGCACGTGCAAGCACACACATGCACAGCCTGCTGCAGCCATAGCAGACGCACAGCCTGCTGCAGCCATAGCAGACACACAGCCTGCTGCAGCCATAGCACACACAGCAAAACTTCATTTCAAAATTCATATCAAAACTCAATTCTAAATAGTTTTAGGATTTTTTCCGACTCTAACTCCAAAACTAGCTCTGACTCCACAGCCCTGGTTGCAGTGACATAAGGAATGTTGAATCTTCAATTTGCTGCCTTAGATATCACTGATAAGTACTCAAGGGTTTTTTCACAGGCTGGTAGGAATTGCCAAATAAGACCTGAGGTCCAAGAGCCACACCCTGAGGGACCCAGCTACACATGTGGCAGCTATACCAGTCCTTATTGAACTAGTTGCTGAATTCTAGATCTTTTTTTGTATAAAAATTGTCCTTCCTGTCCATGGGGTCTGGAAGGAAGCCTAGATCTTTAAAGGGGTTATCCAGCGCTACAAAAACATGGCCACTTTCCCCCTACTGTTGTCTCCAGTTTGGGTGGGGTTTTGAAACTCAGTTCCATTAAAGTAAAAGGGGCTTAATTGCAAACTGCACCTGAACTGGAGACAACAGTAAGGGGAAAAGTGGCCATGTTTTTGTAGCGCTGGATAACCCCTTTAAATGGTAAGCTATTCCTTTTAAGCTATTCCTTTTTTAGGAAACAGGTAGGGTGAACAGTGCTCTGGGGGGCCGAGGAACACCCCCAGCTCTCCTAACAAACTAACTGACATATTTCTCGTTCAATACTTTTTATTAGATTTTCTCTAACAATTTTTTTCTGATACAAAATCAAATTGGTATCAAATTAGTTTAAAAAACAAAGCACTATAGTGCCAAGGTAACAGCAATAAGTAAATGATACAAACATTCATGAATACAAAATATTCATAATAACAAAAAAAGAACTTTGGGTGTATATGCTCTCCAAAAGATTATCAAAAGGGTATAGAAATGTCAATCATTAAGGGAAATGCATAACATGTAGGTATGATAGATGTTATATTGTTAGGACTAGGATCATGCGTTCGGCTCCTAGCGATGCCGATGCGTGCGGTCAAAGAATACATAACAACCGCTCAGGCTGGTTGCTGGGGGCGTGACGACGGCGTCCATAGCAGCCGGACTGCTTTTTATGTTTTTCACTAACTCTGCTCTGCTACTCTGTTGTAGCAGTGGCCAGGGTGCTCTCCCCTGGCTGATCAGCATAAGCTGTAGTAGGTTTCACTAATGGTTGATTGACAGTTAACAAACCAGTCAGCTGTCAGTACCTGGTCAGTACCTGGGCAGCCCCTATCACGCCTGGGGCTGGGACTACAGGTTGCATAAATATCCTCCTCTGTCTTCCACCCCTTGCCTGTGAAAGTGCCTAGTTCGCTAGTGTATCTGGATCAAGTGTTTTTCCCTGCTTTGTATTTCTGGTATCTTGACTTCTGGCTTCTGACTAATCGACTACCCCTTGGACACGTTTTTGTACTGCACTGCTTGACTGTTACTGACTCGGATTCCTGACCTTGCTCTCATTGTGTTTTGTCTGTCTTGTTTCGTTCAGTGTTGCACTTAGTAGGTTAGGGTCTGCCGTCCAGTTGTCCGTTTGCCACCTAGGGCATCTGAGGCAAGCAGGTAGGGATAGCGGGGCGGGTGCCAGCTTCAGGGCTCACCTGTCCTTGTGTCTCCCTGTCCCTATCCTAACATATATAGTGATATGTAGCCAAGGGGCTCAACAACTCAAGCAATTTTCATAAGAGGAAGAGGAAACCTGGAAATTTTTGATATTCCATATGATTGTCAGGACTGACTGTTAGAAGGAAATACATAAAGGAGAATTATACCAGGGTTCCCATATACTTTTGAAGCGGGCAAAGGACTGGGATATTACGTTCTCATATATGAAAGTAGTGTTAATAGCTGCAATTACTTTCTGTTTTGTTGGAAGATTATCAGGCTTCCAGAACCTTGTTAGGATAATTTTGAACAGAATAAATAGTTTGCATGCTAACATTGGGAGGGCTGGGTGTATATCTTTTATACCAATGAACAAAAGCACTAATTGGGGATTCCATTCATTTAAAGGGAACCTGTCACCCCCCGTGCCGGGGTGACAGGCTCCCGACCCCGTAAGAGCCCTCTATACTCACCTAATCCCTGCCGGGTCCCGCTTCTGGAGGACTCTCCTGTCATTCTCTATGAGAGTTGGACTCATCTCTCAGCGCGCGCCGGGCTGCAGCGGCTGAGATCTCAGTCACCCGACCACCTCCAGAAGCGGGACCCGGCGGGATTAGGTGAGTATAGGGGGCTCTAACGGGGGGTCGGGAGCCTGTCACCCTGGCACGGGGGGTGACAGGTTCCCTTTAATGAAGGGTATATTGTAAAATATAGGTTTTTGCACTCTTGCCAGTATGGGTGAGTTTGGGGACATTTCCACAATATATGAAACAAAGAACCCGTGTTCTTGCAATTCCTCCAACACAGATTGGGTACATTAGGGAACATAGAGGCTAGGCGATCAGAAGTGTAATACCACCTTAGTATAGACTTGAGTGTTGATTCTATATGTGCACTACATGAGAAAGCTTTATGTATTGCTTTAAAGGAACATGACCAATCTGAGAGGGAAAATTGCTGGTTAAGTTCCCCTTTCTACATTTTAAGGGGGTGAGTTTTAGTACATTGATAATATGAGTCCATAGATTCATAAAACGGTTTTAGTCCCTTCTTTATACCTGTTAGTAATCTTAGAGCATTAAAATTAATATTCAGATCTGAAGGTGATAGATCATTGATGATGTGTCTTATTTGGAGGTAAACATGGAATTCACTTGAAGGGAGTGAAAATGTATCTTTCAGAGCTTGAAATGTCATTAGAACCCCATTTTGTCTGATTTGTTCTAAGGATAAAATATCTAATGAGGGGTGTGACGTAGAGTCACTTGATTTGTGAAACCTTATCCATGCTTGGGTAGACGCTATTATTATGGGATTGTGTGTTGGAATGGTATATATTCTCCAAAATGGGGTAATTAGGGTGTCTTTTAAGGATCAGGGTGAACAGTGATGAGTTTCTATTTGCGCCCAAGGGTAGATCTAATGTTGAGTCCCACCATCCTTTTAAGAAAGAGAGCAAAGTATCAATATAATAATTTTTCCGATTGGGAATGCCCATACCTCCAACGTACCTATGTTTTGACAAATTATTGAAGGCAACACGGGGTTTCTTGTATTGCCAAATGAACCGAGACATCACAGATTGGAGTTTTTTTTTTTTAAACTTATAGATATAATATTTTTGGTAGATAAAACATTTTAAAGTTGCTACCCTTCTTATCCATGATAACTCAAATTTAGATGTGTTTCTACATTCCTTATCAAGGGTTGCAAGAAATGGAACGTAAATCTGGGCATAAATAGATTTGATGGGGTAAGATGGGGTAAGGTTAGTTCCTAAGTAGTTGACAGAAAGTTTCTGCCAACCAAATGGAAATGATTCACGAAGGTTAACATGATCAGGGAGGCTCATTGGCAGGATTTGGGACTTGAGTTTGTTCAAGTGATAGTAAGAAATGTGTCCGAAAGATTTAATCAAAGACATGACATGGGGAAGAGAGGTTTCTGGGTTAGTGATTGTAAAAATTATATCATCGGCATATAAGGAGAAAAAAGCGACTCTGTACCAACAATCTGACCCCCATCCCCCCCAAACCACTTGTACCTTCAGATAGCTGCTTTTAATCCAAGATCTGACCTGGGGTCCGTTCGGCAGGGGAGGCAGTTGTTGTCATAAAAGCTTTGCACAGGTGTATTAACGATCCAGCCCATGTTTATTATACACACAGGTGGGGAATAGGAGGCAATCTGCCTGGAGCATTCCTAATGATGAGGAGGGTAGGGAGGAAGGACAGAGAGGTTGTGCCAGCCTAATGCATAAACAAATGTAAGCCCCGGGCCGTTAGACACAGCTCTGCCGGATTAAAAGTTGTTTTTATGACAATAACTGCATCCCCTGCCGAACGGACTACAGGACAGATCTTGGATTAAAAGCAGCTATCTGAGAGGGGAGCGGCGCGCAGACATAATGCCTCACACAAAACATGAGGAGAGAGGAGGCAAGATGGCGTCTGTGACACAGTCAGATGAGAAACTGCCACCAAACACTGCAGCACAGCTACCCAGACACAGACCCAGATGACAATATAATACCTGGGCTTAACATTTCATGTAAAACACTGGCTATTGAAGTAGCAAAAATACTGGCACCAGATATTAAAGCTTCTGTGGAAAACACCATAGCTGCCAGTTTTCATCAAATACAGACAGAACTCTCCATTCAGACTGCACGTATTACAGAGGTTGAGTCTAGGTACAACACAACTGAAAGTGAAATTTCTGTCATGAAATCTCAAATACAACAGCTCTCACTATCCAACCAATTCCTGAAAATTAAAACTGAGGACATAGAGAACCGCTCCATAACCAGCTAATGAAAATCTTTTCAGACGAATTACCTCAGGCATTAAATTTGACAGGACAATTCATTATTGAGAGAGCTCATAGAATTGGCCCGCCGCCATTTAGTGGCCAGTCAGGAAAATCACAGACCAATATACGTCCTAGACAGCTAATCGCTAAGTTCTTGAATTTTGCTGACAAGCAACTAATATTACAAACTTTCAAGAAAGCTAAAACAGAAATAACCATACGTGGACACAGAATCCTCCTATTCAATGACTTCTCTGCAGAGGTAGCAAAGCAACGCAAAACATTTGCACCTATTTGCTCCATGCTAGTTAAAGCACAAATTAAATTCGCTTTGCAGTTCCCAGCAACACTAAGGATCTTTGATGCGAATGGCGCATCCACCACTTTCACTAGGGTTGAAGATGCAAATACTTTTCTTTCCACTGTACAACTCACAGAAGTCTTGCTACAAGACACGGCCAAGCGAAGGAGACTAAACAACCCGTCTTCTCCTACAATGGATCCCATGAAAGGATAAACATCATCTCTCCCTTGGTTTCATGTGATTCACTTTAGTGAATATAGTCTTTTATATACTATCAGTATATTTCACCATCTTAATAGGCAGAATTACTATATCCACATATTTCACCTGTTGGATGCACAAGATGATATAATAGCTGTTGATATAATGCATAATTATCGTATACTGTATCTTGTTGTTATCTTACGGAATATACACAGTCAACGCATTTCTTATATTTTCATATTCCTATTGAAAATCTAGTCTGGCTGTAACAGATAGCCATTCTGGGTATACATCTATATATGCCAGTATTCATATGAATCCAATCTGTATATATACTTCTATACTCTTCTTTATCTTTTTCTTTTAATCTCTAAATAGTACTGAAATGTACAATTTAATACTCTAAATATATAATTTATATAACTAGATTCCTATCTGATGACATGGTTTCTCTCAAGTGCTATCTCTTATTTCCTTTTCTTATTCATAGTTTTACTAGTTCTAAGTGAGTAAATAAATGATGCACGTACTTACTAACATATCCTCTCCACCTCTCCTCTATATTTAAATCTTATATTCTTAATAATATTTTACAAGTGTGATATATTAATAATAATATTTAGTCCGGTGACAGGATTCTCCTCTTTGTGATTCAGTGTTAGATGACACTATGTTTTAGGCCTCATTTTGGGTGTGGGATGCGAGACCCACATATAATACAGTACGTGAAAAAAGTGAAGTCAACTACTTTTCTTTCTCTCGCATTGTAGAGTTAAGTACTTTCTATGTAATTTTCTTTCTCTATATCTTATTTTTTTGTGTAAATGTGTGTCTCTGTTATGTCCTTCGCACGACCGGCCCGCCCAGCCTCCATCATTCAGGTAACTTTATTGCTCTTTATTATCTGATACTGGTATTGTCATGGTGAAAATTATTTCATGGAATGTAAAAGGTCTCCTTTCTCCCACTAAACGTTTTATGGTTCTTCGCCACCTAAAAAAACTTAAATGTGACATTGCTTTATTACAAGAAAAGGACTTTTCTAGAATGCAAAAATTATGGGTAGGAAGGGTCATAGGTTCATCAGCTTCCCAGAGAAAAGCAGGAGTTCTCATACTTATCCACAAAAACCTATCCCAAAATGTCATAGATACTAAATCAGATGAAGAGGGAAGATTTGTCAGACTTTTAATGGACTCTCCCGCAGGGCGTCTCTGTATTTATAATCTATATGGCCCCAATACCAAACGAAAACCCTTTTTTCGTATAATAGAAAACTCTTTATTGCAGAAAAAAGAAAACAATATACTGGTGGGAGGGGACTTAAACGTGGTACATGAGATGCAGGAGGACAGAAAGAGAAATAATCCTTCTTCTAAATTTCCTACTTCTTTTCCTTCCAATCTTAAATCTTTCCTTCCTTCTTCTAAACTAACCGATATATGGAGACATCATAATCCAGAGAGTACACTCATTTTTCACACTCACAAAATTCATGGTCTACAATTGATTATTTTTTGTTATGTCCCTCACTAGTCCAGAAAGCCTCAGAATCCAAGATATTAGATATGGTCATATCTGACCACTCTCCTATTAGCATAGATTTAACTAATGATTTTCCAAGGGGTTCGGATATATTGTGGAGATTCCCTACATACTTAGCCAATAACTCAGATTTTCCTCAATTCTTGAAGGAATGGTGGTCTGAATATTGACTCAACAACAAAGAACATAAACAAAATCCTGTATTATTTCGGGAAGCCTCTAAAACTGTCATAAGAGGTAGAATTATATCCCACTTTCAGGGACTAAAAAGAAAGGCAAAAGAAAAACATGTCAAAACTTCTGCCTCTTTAAAAAATGCTTATTCAGACTTCCTATCCTCACCTTCCACCTCAAACCACTCAATTTGGGAATCCGCCAAAAAAGAATATGATTCTGCCATTGAACAGATAGAAAATTTTAAACTTGACCTACGATCGGGAGAATTCTATAAATTTGGGAACAAATCCGGAAAACTACTAGCGAATTTTGCCAGAGGTAGACGATGCCCAGAACATATAAAAACTCTCACTGACGAAACAGGTACCTTACACTCTAACCCTAAAACTATAAATACTATTTTGGAAAAATTCTACAGAAAACTATATTGTAATGAAGATTTAAATATTACTGAAGGTCATAAATTTTTAGATAAAATCACAATGCCCAAAATCACTGAAACCGACAAAACTTTTTTAAACAAACCAATTTCATTAAAAGAAATAGAACATACAATCTCTAAACTTAAAAATGGTAAAGCCCCAGGCCCAGACGGCTTCTCTGGAGAGTACTATAAAGCACTTCTACCTGAAATTACTCCCACCCTTATGGAGGTTTTTAATCATATCTTATCCAACAAATCCTTGCCTGCGTTGAGTAATATTGCTTTTATTAAACTATTGCATAAATCTTCTAAAGATCCCACTCTACCGGGCTCCTACAGACCTATATCTCTTATAGATCAAGATATGAAAATTTTATCTAAAATATTCGCAGACAGATTATCCACTATCTTACACAAAATTATTGGTGAACATCAGATGGGATTCATGAAAAAACGTGCAGCTGTTACTAACATACGAACGGTATTAGCTGTACAGGACGCAATCTCTGGCCGCAAACTAGCTACATCTTTCCCTGCTTTATTCTCTATTATTGCCGAAAAGGCTTTCGATAACGTTGACTGGAGATGGTTGGAAATGGTGCTAGATAGAGTGGGTATCACAGGCACTTTCAAGGAATACATACTATCTATGACAAACCTAAAGCAAAAATTCATACTCCAGGATTTCTTTCCTCTAGCTTCCCCCTACAAAAGGGCACACGACAGGGTTGCCCTCTCTCTCCCTTACTTTTTAATATCGCCCTAGAACCGTTGGCCCGTTTTCTCATTTCCTCTAATACATATGATGGTATTACAGTGGGAAAAAAAAGAGATAAAGTTAACCTGTTTTGCAGATGACATGCTTTTATTCTTACGTTCTCCCAAATCCCATCTACATAATATCTTGGATTCCCTGATATCTTGGATTCCCTTGGCTCCTTTTCTGGATACAAAATTAATATCTCAAAATGTCAATTACTTCCGTTACATAGAGGCTCTCCAGATTATACTTCTGAAGGTATGCCTGTAGAAATAGCTAAATCATATATAACGTATTTGGGGGTCCATATAGGTCGTTCTCCTATCGCACTCTATAAACAAAACTATAAACCACTTATTCTTAAAATTTGCTAAAATGATGTCATTTCCTAAACTACTTTATCCTATCCAAACAATACCTCTGCTACTCCACCATACTGATATTTCTCGTCTACACTCTATATTTATAAAATTCCTGTGGAATGGTAAAAAGGCAAGAATTGCTTGGGATAAACTTTGCCTTCCAAAAAATAATGGAGGCTTACAATAACCTGATATACGCCTATATAACCTAGCAGCATTGTTCCGCCACGCCAAGGACTGGCTTCAAGCATCTTCTCACTTTTCTTCTATTTCTTTAGATTCTCAACTTGTTTCTCCTCTATCTCTTTCTGGCCTCCTGCACTCCATACTCCCTCATATACCTTCTAAAGTTAAAAAACCTCTTCTCATTAACCCCTTAAGGACCGGGCCTGAAATGGCCTTAAGGACCGGAGCAAATTTTATGAATATGACCTCTGTCACTTTATTCATTAATCACTTCGGGATGCTTTTACCTATCGGGCTGATTCTGAGATTGTTTTCTCGTGACATAGTGTACTTCACATTTTTTGTAAATTGGAGTCGATACTTTTAACGAATCTTCATGAAAAAAAACAAAATAACATGAAAAATTGTGAAAAAGTGCATTTTTCCAACTTTAAAACTTTTTTGCTTATACAGAAAATGGTTAGACCACATAAATTATATATTAAATACCATTAGCAACATGTCTACTTTATGTTGGCGGCATTTATTAAACTATATTTCATTTTTTTTAGACAATAGAAAGCGTAAAACATTAGCAGCGAATTGCCAAATTTTTTTGTAAAATTTCAAAATCAGATATTTTTAGGGACCTGTTCAGGTTCAAAGTGTATTTGAGGGGACTGTATGTTAGAAAGCCCCACAAAGCACTCCATTTTAGAAACTGCACCCCCAAAACTCTGCAAAAGCACATCCAGAAAGTTTTTTAACCCTTTAGGGGAGTCACAGAAATAAAAGCTAAGTGTGTAAGAAATTTGAAAATTTTAATTTTCTGTGCAGAGATTTTATTGTAATCCAATATTTTTCATAATTATAAACCTATTACCAGAGAAATGCACCCCAATATTTATTGCCCCGTTTCTGCAGTTTATAGAAATACCCCATATGTGGCCCTATTGCGCTATTTCACGCAACCACAAGCCTCAGATATAAAGGAGCGCCTAGTGAATTTTAATGGCTCCGTTATATTTGGTCATTTCTGACTGTACCACTTCAGCTTGGCAGAGGCTCTGGGGTGCCAAAACCTAAAAAAACACCCCTAAAGGGACACCATTTAGAAAACTACACCCCTCAAGGAATGTAACAAGGGGTGCGGTGAGCATCTGGACCCAACAGGTGCTTTACAGATTTTCCAAACAATATGGCGTGAAAAAAGACAAAAGTATTTTTTAAACTAAAACGTTGTTCTAGCCTTCAATTTTTCATTTTCACAAAGGGATAAAAGGAAAAAAAAACAAAAAACATGTAGCACAGTTTCTCCCGAGTACGGAAATACCCCACATGTGGACATAAAGTGCCAAGCGGGCGCAGGACGAGCCTCCAAAGGGAAGGAGCGCCAATTGGCTTTTTGAAGCTGGATTTCACTGGAATGGATTTCAAGGGCCACGTCGCATTTACAGAGCGCTCGTGCTGCCAAATCACTGGAAATCCCCCACAAGTGACCCCATTCTGGAAACTACACCCCTCAAGGAATCTAACAAGGGGTGCAGTGAGCATATGAACCCCACTGGTGATGGGCACAAATGTGGAAAAATGTGATGTGAAAGTGAAAATTTTTATTTTTTCACTTTTACGGCACAAATGTGCCCGTCATCAAGGGGTCCATATCCTCATTGCACCCCTTGTTAGATTCCTTGAGGGGTGTAGTTTCCAGAATAGGGTCACTTGTTGGGGGTTTCCACTGTCTTGGCAGCACGAGGGCTCTGTAAATGCGACATGGCGTTCATCATCCATTCTAGCCAAATCCAACCTCCAAAATCCAAATGGCACTCCTTCCCTTTGCAGGCTTACCCTGCACCCGCATGGCGCTTTATGTCCACATGTGGGGTACTTCCGTACTCAGGGGGAATTGCTCTACACATTATGGTTTTTTTTTATCTTTTAACCCCTTGTGAAAATGAAAAAATCAAGACAAGATCAATGATTTAGAGTAAAAATTTTTAAAAAATTACACAAAATGTTGGTCTAGCCTTGATTTTTTTCCATTTCCACAAGGGGTTAAAAAAGAAAATAAACGCAAAGCGTGTAGGGTAATTTCCCCTGAGTACGAAAATACCACACATGTGGACATAATGTGCCATATGGGCACAGGGCAAGCCACCAAAGGGACAGAGCGCCATTTAGAGGCTGGAATGGAGGATGGAGGCCATGTCGCAATTACAAAGCTCCTGTTCTGCCAAGACAGTAGAAACCCCCCACAAGTGACCCCATTCTGGAAATTACACCCCATAAGGAATCTAACAAGGGGTACAGTGAGCATATGGACCCCACTGGTAACAGGCACATATGTAGAACATGTGCCGTGAAAACAAGAAAATGTAATTTTTTTCATTTTCACGTCCCAAATGTGGCCGTCACCAGGGGGCCATATCCCTTGTTAGATTCCTTAGTTAGTTTCCAGAATGGGGTCACTTGTGGGGGGTTTCTACTGTCCTGGCCGCACAGGGGCTTTCTAATTGCATTATGGCATCCTCTAATGGGAATGGCGGCCATATCTTTTTAGCTGGGGAAAAGGGACCATTCTAATTTATTTGGGGGTATTAGACCAATTATTAGTTTATAAGGTTGAAAATGACAGGTGTCCATCAAATTCAACCTGTGTTGATCCAGAGGAAGGCAAAAAACCCTCGTAAGGCAGACGACAGTAGCCTCATCACAAGGGAAAAATTCCTTTCCGACTCCATAATAGCAATCAGAATAATCCCTGGATCAACGTGACCCCTGAAATATGAATAAGGGACAGAATATTGAAAATGTAGAACTCCAATGACGTGTGGTACGCCTTGAAGCGATCCAGTATGCAGAGGCCGAGGTGATCAGGACAGGCGTCACACTGTAAAATGGCGTCCTTCCTGATCCCCCTGTTACACCACACTCTGCACTTCTTCTGGGGTCTCCTGTTTTCCAGTGTGGGGGACGTCACCTGGAAAATGTTGTCCTGGTGCGATACGGGGTCCTTCATATCCAGAAGCGCTGGGTCCGCTCCATGGCTGCTAAATATTAGGGCTGTTATTACGGCTTCTGATATTTTCGGATCGTGCCGCAAGCTACAGTAGCTCGGGCAGCGAGGGACCGGAAGAGGGGGTGCTGGTATAAAAGTCATCCCCGTACCGGTGGTAACCTTAATCCAGCGGTGGGAAGATCAGTTCGCAAACAATCTCCCCACTAACTTCGAGGATGGGGGGGTGGCATCTGGGGGCTGGATTCAGGTGTCCCTTCCTACATACACTCTAAGGGTACGTGCACACTGCGGAATGGCGAAGGATTACCCTTTGTGCATTCCGCAGCTGGCACCCACCGGCAGACTGATGCGGGCGCGCGTCTCCGTCCGTGTCATAGGCTCCATTCTATGCACGGGCAGATTCCACTCTCCGTCCAATGTGTTCATTCTTTAGACAGACGATGGAATCCGCCCATGCATAGGATGGAGTCTATGACACGGGCGGAGACGCAAGCCTGAATCAGTCCGCCAGCGGGTGCCAGCTACGGAAAGCACAAAGGGTTATCCTTCGCCATTCCGCAGTGTGCACGTACCCTAAATCTGTAAGTGTACCCTGAGGTACTCTCAGAGAGTTTGTAGAATTTCACGCCATACCGTCATCTCTTATTGGGACGGTACTGGCGGAAAAGAAGTGTCTGGGGGGCAGCGTACGCTACGCTACCCCCAGACACGTCACTGGATGATGAGGATGAGGATGAATGGGGGAAAGAAGGATCCCCCCATTCATCCTCACTGGCTGTTTGGGTGTCGGAGGCAATAATAGCGTGTGCGTTCGACACCGAAAACGTCCTGGTGGCCATCTTTATACGGGGATTGGTATATGGGGTATGTAAATGTGTAGTGGTGTAGTGTAAAACTTTATTTCGTGTAGTGTAATGGTGTTTTTTACATGTTTTTTTTAACATTAAGTGTAAAAAAAAACCTACGCCAAAAATGGTGTTGCCGATAAATGCCGCACTTATGTGCGGCACTTATAAGCAGACCGTGGCTGTAGGATATAGAAAAAAAAACACCCTACGCCAAAAAGGAGGAGTTGCTGATCAGCGGCGCACTTACGTGCGATGCTGATCAGCACTCAGCGGCGATAGTGTGCAGAAAATAAAAAAATAAAAAAATTGGAAAAAAAAACAAAAACCTTTCTTCAACACTATAGCTACTGATATGTGTATATTATATACACTTATCAGCCGCTAGGGGGCAGTAGAACGCAAATTCCGGAAAAAGCCGAAGTTTGACGACGCTGGAGCCGATTATTGTCGATGGGGACCGCTGGAAAAAGACGACGACGCCGACGAGGACGTGATCGGAACCCGGAAGATGCGATCGGGACGTTGGATCAGGTGAGTATGGGTCAATACCCGCTCTGGACACCTCAGCTACCTAGCTGAGGTGTCCAAAGCAGGTATTTAACCCTTTCATGGGGTACTTATATCGCCGTGATCGGCCGGCCGGTCGGTGCTGTTCTCGGACAGCACCGACCGCCATTGCTTTCCGGGCCATCGGGTCACCGATGACCCGGAAAGCTGCAGATCGCCGCCATTGGCTGATCTGAATTGATCAGCCAATAGCGGCGATCGTCAGCACGGGAGGGGTTAATCACCCCCCGTGCCGACAAGCAGGGATGGCCTGCTATACATTATAGCAGGCCATCTTCCCCGATCGCTGCGTGTGTACACGCAGCGCTCGGGGAAACCGCGGGTGTAAATGTACGCCCGTTTGCATTAAGGCACGGGTTTTGGGGGCGTACACTTATGCCCGCGGTCGTTAAGGGGTTAAAGATACGATTGCCTCCCAATCTCCCAATGCTTGTTTCTACAATGCTTCCCCTATGAGAAACAAGTTCTTTCCCCCTGGGCTACTCGAGCAACTTATTCCAAATTTGGAAACAACAAGGAATCATGCACTTGGGAGACATCTTAAGAAAAGATCATTACAATTTAATGTCATGGGGGGAAATTTGCAGTAAATTTTCCCTACCCACATCCGAAGAAGCTCAATACAAACATATTAAATCCTTTTACATGTCTCATACTATAGGAGACCATAACACTCTCTCTTCCGATACTTTTCATAAACTTCTACCGTCTGACAAGTCTCACCTTCCATTACGGGACATATATGATATTTTCAAAAACCACACTCAAATGAACAATAAACTAAAGGTTTTTAAATCATGGGAAGCAGACTTTCCTATCCCTCAACTACAAAACAAACTTCTAGCAGGCCTGAAAGCAGTTAGAGCTTCTATAATAAATGAACAATGGAGGGAAATGCACCTAAAAATTCTACACAAGGCCACATACGCGTTTGACCGGTCTTGGAAAAATGCACCCGAACATTTTCTGAAACAATGCCCTAAGTGTAGTCTTCACAAAGCTGATCTCCTTCATGGGCTTTGGCATTGTCCAAAACTACATAAATATTGGACAGAGATCAGGGAACTAATAGACTCCATTTGGTGTATTGCGCTACCCAACGATCCACCCCCATGTATTTTTCATTATCATTCAGTGAATTTGGATGGTGTAGAAACCCGCATATTTTTACTGCAGGGAATCCATGTTGTTTTACTTGTTACTATGAAATGTATATTACTGGACACTGGATAAAGGATTCTATTCCCACTATTTTTGAAGTCAAAGATACTGTCATACATCTCCTCCATTTGGAGAAAATCAATGCATTACATAGTCCGAATCCATCTCTAAAGAATTTTTTCAAAAAATGGAGGTTAATAATAGCTGAACTATTATCTCCTACTGAAATCATCACCTTCATGTCCTGTTTTAAAAATACAAAATGGTATATGGAAGCTGATGCCGCCAATAAACTAGGAAAACTCAAAATTCATGCTTCCACTAATTGAAAATATGTTATTTATTGAGCACCTATCTCTGACTTCAGACGGGGGAGCGGCGGGCTGGTCGTGTGTCTTGTGTTGTGTATGTCTTGTGCTTTATGTTATGTCCTTCGTAAGTTTTACTCTTTATTTTATATCATTTATCTGTCTTGTCTAGTTCCTCAATCTTGTCTCTTTTCAAGGTATTCTGGTATTAGGTACGAGTAAGAAACTGTTCTACTATTGGATAATATATCCCCCTTTTGTTAACAGCATTCTAACAACATAACTTATATGCATCTGGTAATGTACTCCGACTACGGACTACAATTTTCCCACTTCTCAAACTCTACAGAACATACTAAGGGACTCTTTTTGGGACATTTTATGTCTGACTTTTACACTAAAGAAATGTAATATTTTTCTTTTGTCTTATGTTGTTAAGTAACTAACATCCTCTCATAATGTGATGAATGAGATACTGTACAATATATAAATTTTTGTTACAATGCCGAAAACTAATAAAATAAAAAAAAAACAAAAAAAAAAAACAGCTATCTGAATGTACAAGTGGTTTGGGGGTGTCAGATTGTGGGTACAGAGTCGCTTTAAGTGAGAGTGTGGGCCTATTGGAATGCCAGTGATGTTAGGGTGGGATCTAAGGGCCTGAGCTAAAGGTTGAAGGGATAGGATGAAAATTTTATGGGGAAAGGGGGCAGCCCTGCCTGGTTCCATTACTTATAGGGAAAGATTCAGATAGGGATACGTTTGAGAAGCTCGTGGAGGGGGAGGAGTAAAGGGCAGTTATGGCTGATAATAATTTGCCTTCAAATACCATGGCCCTCAATGCCCAAAACGCAGTTAATGCAATCAAACTTTTTTGGGCATCAAGGGCCAGGGTCAAAGCGGGGATGTTATAATGTTGGATATGGTGAAAAATGTTCAACATACATCTTGAGTTGTCGCAACCCTGTTGGCCCTTTACAAAACCGGTCTGATTTGTATTAATTAACCCCTTAAGGACAGAGCCTGAAATGGCCTTAATGACAGAGACAAATTTTATGAATATGACCTGTGTCACTTTAGTCATTAATAACTTCGGGATGCTTTTACCTATCCGGCTGATTCTGAGATTGTTTTCTCGTGACATATTGTACTTTACATTTCTGGTAAATTGGAGTCGATACTCATAACAAATCTTTATGAAAAAATCCCAAATAATGTGAAAAAATTTGAAAAAATGCATTTTTCCAACTTTGAAACTTTTTTGCGTATACAGAAAGTGGTTATACCACATAAATTATATATTAAATAGCATTAGCAACATGTCTACTTTATGTTGGCGGCATTTATTAAACTATCTTTCATTTTTTTTTAGACAATAGGGAGCTTAAAACATTAGCAGCAAATTTCAAAATTTTCAGTAAAATTTCAAAATCAGATATTTTTAGGGACCTGTTCAGGTTAAAAGTGTATTTGAGGGGCCTGTATGTTAGAAAGCCCCACAAAGCACCCCATTTCAGAAACTGCACCCCCCAAACTCTGCAAAAGCATATCCAGAAAGTGTTTTAACCCTTTAGGGGAGTCACAGAAATAAAAGCTAAGTGTGTAAGGAATTTGAAAATTTTAATTTTCTGTGCAGAGATTTTATTGTAATCCAATATTTTTTATAATTATAAACCTATTACCAGAGAAATGCACCCCAATAATTATTGTCCCGTTTCTGCAGTTTATAGAAATACCCCATATGTGACCCTATTGCGCTATTTGACGCAACCACAAGCCTCAGATATAAGGGAGCGCCTAGTGATTTTCAACGCCTCCGTTATATTTGGTCATTTTTGACTGTACCACTTCAGGTTGGCAGAGGCTCTGGGGTGCCAAAACCTAAAAAACACCCCTAAAGGGGCACCATTTAGAAAACTACACCCCTCAAGGAATGTAACAAGGGGTGCGGTGAGCATCTGGACCCCATAGGTGCTTCACAGATTTTCCGAACAATATGGCGTGAAAAAAAATATATATATATTTTTTACACTAAAACGTTGTTCTAGCCTTCAATTTTTCATTTTCTTAAAGGGATAAGAGGCAAAAAAAGACACAAAATGTGTAGCGCAGTTTCTCCCGAGTACGGAAATACCCCACATGTGGCGATAAAGTGCCAAGGGGGTGCAGGACGAGCCTCCAAAGGGAAGGAGCGCCAATTGGCTTTTGGAAGCTGAATTTCACTGAAAAGGATTTCAAGCGCCATGTCGCATTTACAGAGCCCTCGTGCTGCCAAGACACTAGAAACCCCCCACAAGTGACCCCATTCTGGAAACTACACCCCTCAAGGAATCTAACAAGGGGGGCAGTGAGCATATGGACCCCACTGGTGACGGGCACAAATGTGGAACAATGTGACGTAAAAGTAAAAAATTTCATTTTTTCACTTTCATGGCACAAATGTGCCCGTCATCAAGGGGTATATATCCTCACTGCACCCCTTGTTAGATTCCTTGAGGGGTGCAGTTTCCAGAATGGGGTCACTTTTGGGGGGTTTCCAGTGTTTTGGCAGCACGAGGGTTCTGTAAATGCGACATGGCTTTCATCATCCATTCTAGCCAAATCCAACCTCCAAAATCCAAATGGCGCTCCTTCCCTTCGGAGGCTTGCCCTGCGCCCACATGGCGCTTTATGTCCACATGTGGGGTATTTACGGACTCGGGGGAAATTGCTCTACACATTTTGTTTTTTTTTTCCTCTTTTAACCCCTTGTGAAAATGATAAATTCAAGGCTAAACCAACATTATAGTGTAAAAAATGTAATATTTCATTTTCACGCCACATTGTTCCACATTTGTGCCCATCACCAGTGGGGTCCATATGTTCACTACACCCCTTGTTACATTCCCTGAGGGGTGCAGTTTCCATAATGGGGTCACTTGTGGGGGGTTTCAACTGTCTTGGCAACACAGGGGCCTTTTGAATGCAACATGGCCCCTCGAAATCCATTCCATCCAAATCCAGCCTTCAAAAACCAAATGGCGCTCCGTCCCTTCGGAGGCTTACCCTGCACCCGAATGGCACTTTATGTACACATGTGGGGTATTTCCGTACTCAGGGGAAATTGCGCTACACATTAAATGTTTTTTTTTTATCTTTTAACCCCTTGTGAAAATGAAAAAATCATGACAAGGTTAATGATTTAGAGTAAAAATTTTACAAAAATTACACTAAATGTTGGTCTAGCCTTGATTTTTTTCCATTTCCACAAGGGGTTAAAAAAGAAAATGAACACAAAACGTGTAGGGTAGTGTCCCCTGAGTACGAAAATACCCCACATGTGGGCATAATGTGCCATATGGGCACAGGGCAAGTCACCAAAGGGACAGAGCGCCATTTAGAGGCTGGAATGGAGGATAGAGGCCATGTCGCAATTACAAAGCTCCTGTGCTGCCAGGACAGTAGAAACCCCCGACAAATGACCCCATTCTGGGAACTACACCCCATAAGGAATCTAACAAGGGGTGAAGTGAGGATATGGACCCCACTGGTGACGGGCACTTATGTAGAACATGTGCCGAGAAAATAAAAAATACCATTTTTTTCATTTTCACGTCCCAAATTTGGCTGTCACCAGGGGGCCATATCCCCGCTGCCCCCCTTGTTAGATTCCTTATGGGGTGTAGTTTCCAGAATGGGGTCACTTGTGGAGGGTTTCTACTGTCCTGGCCGCACAGAGGCTTTGTAATTGCATCATGGCATCCTCTAATGGGAATGGTGGCCATACCTACTTAGCTGGGGAAAAGGGACAATTCTAATTTATTTGGGGGTATTAGGGCAATTATTAGTTTATAAGGTTGGAAAGGACAGGTGTCCATCAAATTTAACCTGTGTTGATCCAGAGGAAGGCAAAAAAAAACCCCTCATAAGGCAGACGACAGTAGCCTCATCACAGGGGAAAAATTCCTTCCCGACTCCATAATGGCGATCAGAATAATCCCTGGATCAACGTGACCCCTGAAATCGGAATAAGGGAGAGAATTTAGATAATGTAGAACCCCAGTGACGTGTGGTGCGCCTTGAAGCGATCCAGTATGCAGAGGCCGGGGTGATCAGGACAGGTGTCACACTGGTAAATGGTTTCCTTCCTGATCCCCCTGTTACCCCACACTCTGCACTTCTTCTGGGGTCTCCCTTTCTCCAGTGTGGGGGACGTCACCTGGAAAATGTTGTCCTGGTGGGATACGGGGTCCTTCATATCCAGAAGCGCTGGGTCCGCTCCATGGCTGCTAAATATTAGGGCACTATTACGTCTTCTGATATGTTCGGATCGTGCCGCAAGCTACAGGGCAGCGAGGGACCGGAAGAGGGGGTGCTGGTATAAAAGTTATCCCCGTACAGGTGGTGACCTTTATCCAGCAGAGGGAAGATCAGTTCCCGAACGATCTTCCCACTTGTTCCGAGGATGGGAGGGGAGGGGGCATCTGGGGGCATCTGGGGCTGGATTCGGGTGTCCCTTCCTACATACACTCTAAGGGTACGTGCACACTGCGGAATCGCGACAGCTAACCCTTCGTGCATTCCGCAGTTGGCACCCGCCGGCGGACTGATGCAGGCGCACGTCTCCGTCCGTGTCAGACTCCATTCTATGCACGGGCGGATTCCGCTCTCCTTTCAACGTGTTCATTCTTTGGACGGACGATGGAATCCGCCCATGCATAACATGGAGTCTATGACACGGGTAGAGACATGCGCCCGCATCAGTCCGCCGGCGGGTGCCAGCTGCGGAATGCACAAAGGGTTATCCTTTGCCATTCCGCAGTGTGCACGTACCCTAAATCTGTAAGTGTACCCTAAGGTACGCTCACACAGTTTGTAGAATTTCACACCATACCGTCATCTCTTATTGGGACGGTACTGGCGGAAAAGACGTGTCTGGGGGGCAGCGTACGCTACGCTACCCCCAAACACGTCACTGGATGATGAGGATGATGAGGATGAATGGAGGAAAGAAGGATCCCCCCCATTCATCCTTACTGGCTGTTTCGGTGTCGGAGGCAATAACGTATGCGTCCGACACCGAAAACACCCTGGGGGCCATTTGTATACGGGGATTGGTATATGGGGTATGTAGTGGTGTAGTGTCAAACTTTATTCAATGTAGTGTGGTGTAATGTAGTGTTTTTTTACGTGTTTTTTTACAGTAAGTATAAAAAAAAAAACTACGCCAACAAAGGAGTTGCTGATAAATGCCGCACTTATGTGCGGCACTTATCAGCAGACCGTGGCAGTAGAATATAGAAAAAAAACACCCTACGCCAAAAAGGAGGAGTTGCTGATTAGCAGCGCACTTTCGTGCGATGCTGATCAACACTCAGCGGCGATAGGGTGCGGAAAATAGAAAAAAAAAAATTTGAAAAAAAAAACAAAAAACTTTTTCTACATTCTGAACATCCCTGTAGCTGCTGATAAGTGTATTACACATATCAGCCGCTAGAGGGCAGCAGAGCGCAAAATACGGAAGAAGCCGACGCTGGAGCCGAAAATAGCCGAGAGAAGCCGAACGTGACGTCACGGAGGAAGCCGAAGACCCGAACGAAAACGAGGACGCCGCGAACCCGGAAGACGCCGATCAGGAGCCCGGGACAGGTGAGTAATGTACAAATACCTGCTCTGGACCCCTCGGCTACCTAGCTGAGGGGTCCAGGGCAGGTATTTACTATATTGTGGGACTCTGATCGCCGTGCCACTGGCCCGATCGCCGTGAACGGCCGGCCGGCCGTTCACGGCGATCGGGCCGGTGGCACGGTGACCACCATTACTTTTTACAGTAATGGCGGTCGGTGCCGTCCTCGGACAGCACCGACCGCCATTTTTTTCCGGGTCATCGGGTCACCGATGACCCGGAAAGGTTCCGATCGCCGCTATTGGCTGATCTGAATTGATCAGCCTATAGCGGCGATCGTAAGCACGGGGGGTGTTAACCACCCCCCGTGCCGTGAAGCTAAGATGGCCTGCTATGATTTATACCTATACGCCCGTTTGCGTTAAAGCCCAGGCAACGGGGGCGTATGGGTACGCCCGATGTCGTTAAGGGGTTAAAGAGGGTAAAAAAGGGGCAATTCTAAGGGCTAATAATTTGGCATACGACATATTTCTTTAGGATTTCAATCGTCAGTTGTCTCATCTGACTGCCTCCATTCAGAATGGCCGGTGTTCCTTATGGGGATGGGAGAGATAAGCTGCAATAAGAGAGCTCTAGCTCTCTTTAAAAACAAAGGTGTCAAGCAGTGGTTTACCATCATGTGAGCGCCGGATAAGGCCTTCTAAATCTAAAGGACCTTTTACATGAGCCAGTTATCGTGCAATAAGTCCTTAAAGTGACACTGTCACCCTTTTTTGCATTATGACTGCTCTACACAGGTGTAAAGGTTAAATTTAGCAGTCTTCATACCTCATTTTCTATCATACCTCATGATGCTTGCTCCAGTAAAAAGTGATATTTTATCATCTGGGATTGGGATACCTGGGCGGGGCTTCACGGCAGAAGCGTTACATAGCCATAGGCCATGCCCCCTCAGCGGCCATTGGTGTGGGCCAATGTAGTGGGGGTGGGGCCTAGACCTTTAGGCCGACCCTTCCAATGGCTGCTGAGGGGGCAGGGCCTATTCTTTGATGACGACAAAGAGGGGCGTTGCTAAGTTGCGCTGGGGGCGTGGCTAAGTAATGCTTTGCCCGTGAAGCCTCAATTCTGCAAATCATTGCTCTGTGTAATAAAAACAGAAGAAATGATCATCTGCTGATTGTTTTCTTTCAACTTGTTGAAAAATCATTGGCCGTCTACAACACATCACTATATATTATAGTAGTGTGCGTCTGACGGCTGATGAATGTGTAAAAAATGTATAAACTTTATACATGGTGTTCTTATCTCCTCTGCCCGCAGCTGCCACAGGCTGGCCGCAGTGCTGTCCAATCTCGACCAGTAATTGACTGAGCGGCCTGTCACTCCAGAGACCAGCACAGAAGTTCAAGCGGCAGCTGCGGGAAGCGAGTAGAAGCAAGAAGAACACTGGGGAGTGTGGACATGCATGTATAAAGTTTTTATTTTAGTTAAGGCAAGGGCTGCACAGACATCTCTAACAATGTCAATGCAGCACTTGCCTGACGATTATAGAGCCATGAAATAGGCTTAGTAAGCGAGCACCAATCTTGAAATCAGCACAAGCATGATATGTCAGCTGTACTCCACGAAATTCAAGAGGGGCGCAAACAATTTTGTAGGGCCATTGCAAACCTAGGGCATGGGAAACCCTAAGTACATCCTCTAGGACACTATCCTGGAAAGATTAAATCTTTTTTTTTTTTTTTTACCAAAATGTAGCCAGTGATTGGCTGAGCTGGCAGTCACTTCAAAAACAGGTTTGGAAGTGCTGGAGGTGGCTACGGTGAGCAGGGAACACGGGTACAAGACAGGTAAGTATAAACTTTTTTTTTTTTTTTTTTTTTTTTTAATCCTAGTATCAGTCATCGGCCATACATTGCTATTGCACGTAGCAATGCATGGTCGGCAGACGGCGATTGTTAAACATGCTAAAAGACAGTCATCAGCAATTTCTTTGGCTGATCCTTGCCTGTATTACACAGAACGATATCTGCCTGAAGCGGCAGATTATTTCTCCATGTAACAGGGCCCTAAGAGCAACCTTAGGTGCAGATTACAGTATTAGCTGTAAATAATATTTACACAGGATATTCGCATAGAGGTTTATAAGCCATGAAAATAACATAAGAGCAGATATCTCTCAGGACTTTATTAAAGAGGCACCACAAATTTTTAGTGGTGGGAGTGCATAGAAAATAATAAACATCCTATTCTCACCTAACCACACTCCCCTGGGATCCTCTTATGTCATCTTTAGGTCCCTCGCTGAAAGCTCTGGACATGACTTCCAAGACGTCCCCCGGTGGAGTGTGGTTAAGTGGTGGTCGGGGGAAAGGGGTGACATTCTGGTTTTTCAGGAGACTACTCTCTGGTCTTCTCCCAGTGTTTACTGAATCAGCAAATCAGCAGCTGAGGCAGGACTCCGCTGCAGCCACTGATTGGCTGAGCAGAGACTAGTGCAGTCTGAGCTCAACCAATCAGCCTGCAGCAATGTCCCTACTCTGCTGTTGATTGGCTGAGATTTGAAAATCCAAAGCCTGGCAAACTTCAACCTCAGTGTGACGGGCTGTGGTGAAAAGAGAAGACATCGGAGGTGAGTGTGGATGTTGTACTTCACTTCCTTGCTGGAATGGTTGCAGTGTGAGATCAGTCTGGCTCCCAAAGGGTTAAGTGGGGATCTAATGCGTCCTCACTTAACCTCATCCTTTTTTTAAATTGCCACTGGCTCTAAACTAAGGGTGAAAAGCTAGGGGGAGAGAGGGCACCCCTGACGCGTGCCTCTACTTAAAGTAAAAGAATCAGACAAGCTTCCATTCACACTGATCAAGGCACACACACCCTTGTACAACAGTTTTAACATTTCAATAAAGTTCTGGCCTATTCCGAATTGTCTCATTGCTACCCATAAATACTCCCACTCCACCCTGTCAAAAGCCTTAGTCACATCTAGCGACAGGATAGAGTTAGAGTCGGGCCCTCAAGTCCCCTTCATATTCTCCCACAGTCTTCTAACATTGTGTTTAGACATTTGGCCAGGGACAAAACCGCACTGGTCTGGATGTATTATCTCCCCCAAGACACTGGCCAGTCTATTAGCTAATACCTTGGCGAAAATTTTTGTAACAACATTTATGATAGATATGGGCCGGTATGATTCTACCTCCAATTTGTCTTTCTCCTCTTTCGGAATTAGAATGATAATGGCCGCACATTGATTCTGGAAGTTACCCTGTGGTCATTGAGTGATTTAGGACCTGCTGCAAAGCTGGAAGCAACACCTCTCTATGTTCTTTATAAATAGCCACCGGGAGCCTGTCACCACCCGGGGCCAATGAACCCTTTAATGCATCCAGTGCTGAACTAAGCTCCTGCAAAGTAATGGGAGAATCCAACATTATTTTATGTTCAGGGCCAATACACGGAACCTCAATGCTCTGAAAAAACTGAGCCACCTCCTCCTCAATTGTAGGTAACCTCAGACATATATAGCCTAGCAAAACATTCCCTGAAGACACCACTAATTATGGCATCTTGGCTTGGTATCTGGCCGTTTTCCAATCTAATTAGAGTGCTTGAAAACCACTATATTGTAATCCGTATTCTTCCGTTTCTTCTTCTTCCAGCCATTTTTCTGCGCGTAAAACAGCCCGAGCCGTTTTGCGCACAGACTCAGTTCAAACTGCGTTTCGAAGCCCTCGGCGGTGTGAGGTGTGCTATCTATTTTTCGTTTCGATCGAATTTTTCGTTTTTAAGAAATTTACGTTTAAAGACCCCTAATTTCCCATAGAAAATAATGGCCCATTTCAAATAATGGCCACACTCTAACCGCTAACAGCCAATCACAGCACATATGCAAATAGCTGCAAATAGCAGCCAATAGGAATTCTAAGGTCTTGTCAGGCAATGTATCACAACATCCACAGTAACATGTCCACTATTGGCCAATAAAAGATGTAATATATGGAAGGTCCTTAACCATTTTGTCTCACTGACATGAGTAAGATTGTCATGGTAACCGAGCAATGATCTTTACCATTATAAGTAGCAGAGTTCAGTCAGTAAAATAGCAGAGCTGGGGCAGCCATGTGGGAACGGTACCCAAGCCACTCTTAAAGGGATGGTACCCAAGCCACTCTTAAAGGGACGGTACCCAAGCCGCTCTTAAAGAGACGTACCCAAGCCGCTCTTAAAGGGGCGGTACCCTAGCAGCTCTTAAAGGGACGGTACTCAAGCCGCTCTTAAAGGGACAGTACCCAAGCTGTTCTTAAAGAGACGGTACCCAAGTTGCTGTGTAAGGGGAATTACATAAGTCGCTCTTACAGGGACAGTACCCAAGCCACTCTTAAAGGGATGGTAACCAAGCCGCTCTTAAAGGGATGGTGCCCAAACCGCTCTTAAAGGAACAGTACCCAAGTCGCTTTTAAAGGGACTGTATCCAAGTTGCCCTTAAAGGGACGGTAACCAAGTCGCTCTTAAAGGGACCTAAATGGGTCCCTTTAAGAGCAACCTGGGTCCCTTTAAGAGCGACCCGGGTCCCTTTAAGAGCGACCTGGGTCCCTTTAAGAGCGAAATGGGTCCCTTTAAGAGCGACCTTGGTCCCTTTAAGAGCAACCTGGGTCCCTTTAATGCCTTAGCGATCCATGACGTATCTGATACGTCATGGTGCCGCGGGGGTGTTCAGAGCGCTGATCCCGGCTGACATGTGCAACCGGGCAGTGCCTCTATTAACCGCGATCGGAGATCCGTTCTTCTGCCCATGTCGGGCCTCAGCGTCGGAATGACACTGATCCCGGCTCGGCAATAGATTGCTATGGCCTGCAGCAGGCCATAGCAATCTATGACAGATCTGATGGATCTTTGCTGTGTATATACACAGCATTGATCCCTATGAGAGATCAGTGCTGTTTATATACAAGTCCCCCAGGGGGACTTCTAGTTAAAGTAAAAATAAAAGTAAAAATGTTTTTTTATTAATAAAAAATCCCCTCCCCCATTAAAAGTCCAAATCACCCCCCTTTTCCCATTTTATAAATATAAATAAATAAATAAACAAATAAATAAACATATTTAGTATCGCCGCGCGCGTAATCGCCCGAACTATTAATTAATCACATTCCTGATCTCGCACGGTAAACGGCGTAAGCGCAAACAAATTCCAGGGTGCAAAATTGCGCATTTTTTGACGCATCAAATCCAGAAAAAAATTAATAAAAAGTGATCAAAAAGTCATATATGCGCAATCAAGGTACCGATAGAAAGTAAACATCATGGCGCAAAAAATTACACCTCAAACAGCCCCATAGACCAAAGGATAAAAGTGCTATAAGCCTGGGAATAGAGCGATTTTAAGGAACATATATTTGTTAACAATGGTTTGAATTTTTTACAAGCCATCAGATACAAGAAAAGTTATACATGTAACATATTGTTGTAATCGTAACGACTTGAGGAACATGCATAACAAGTCAGTTTTACTATAGGGTGAACGGAGTAAATGCAAAACTCCCCGAAATCAAAACAAATTCCTTTTTTTTTTTCAATTTGACAGCGCAAATTATTTTTTTCCAGTTTCGCAGCATATGTTATCGAAAAATAATGCCTGTCATTGCAAAGTACAATTGGTTTCGCAAAAAATAAGGGCTCTGCAAGCGCTATGGCCTTTTAAACATAAAGTGGAAAAAGCAAAAGTGCAAAAACGAAAATTAGCATTGACCTTAAGGGGTTAAGAGCGAACTGGGTCCCTTTAAGAGCGAAATATGTCCCTTTAAGAGCAAAATGGGTCCCTTTAAGAGCGAACTGGGTTCCTTTAAGAGCGACCTTGGTCCCTTTAAGAGCAAAATGGGTCCTTTTAAGAGCGACCTTGGTCCCTTTAAGAGCGACCTTGGTCCCTTTAAGAGCGACCTTGGTCCCTTTAAGAGCAACCTGGGTCCCTTTAAGAGCGAACTGGGTCCCTTTAAGAGCGAAATATGTCCCTTTAAGAGCAAAACTTAATGTTAAAAAACAAGTAAATTACACTACACGGAATAAAGTTTTACACTACACATTTACATACCCCATATACCAATCCCCATATAAAAATGGCCCCAGGGTGTTTTCGGCATCAGACGCATACATTATTATTGCCTCTGACACCAAAACAGCCAGTGAGGATGAAGTGAATGGGGGGGATCCTTTTTTCCTCCATTTATCCTCATCATCCAGTGACGTGTCTGGGGGTTGCATGGGGTACGCTGCCCCCCAGACACGTCTTTTCCGCCAGTACCGTCCCAATAAGAGATGACGTTATACATGTAACATATTGTTGTAATCGTAACGACTTGATGAACATGCATAACAAGTCAGTTTTACTATAGGGTGAACGGAGTAAATGCAAAACTCCCCGAAATCAAAACAAATTCCTTTTTTTTTTCTCAATTTGACAGCGCAAATGATTTTTTTCCAGTTTCGCAGCATATGTTATGGAAAAATAATGCTTGTCATTGCAAAGTACAATTGGTTTCGCAAAAAATAAGGGCTCATGTGGGTCTCTAGGTGAAAAAATGCAAGCGCTATGGCCTTTTAAACATAAAGTGGAAAAAGCAAAAGTGCAAAAACAAAAATTAGCTTTGACCTTAAGGGGTTAAGAGCGAACTGGGTCCCTTTAAGAGCGAAATATTTCCCTTTAAGAGCAAAATGGGTCCCTTTAAGAGCGACCTGGGTCCCTTTAAGAGCGACCTGGGTTCCTTTAAGAGCGACCTTGGTCCCTTTAAGAGCAAAATGGGTCCTTTTAAAAGCGACCTTGGTCCCTTTAAGAGCGACCTTGGTCCCTTTAAGAGCGACCTTGGTCCCTTTAAGAGCGACCTTGGTCCCTTTAAGAGCGAAATGGGTCCCTTTAAGAGCAACCTGGGTCTCTTTAAGAGCGACCTTGGTCCCTTTAAGAGCAACCTGGGTCCCTTTAAGAGCAACCTGGGTCCCTTTAAGAGCGAACTGGGTCCCTTTAAGAGCGAAATATGTCCCTTTAAGAGCAAAACTTAATGTTAAAAAACATGTAAATTACAATACACGGAATAAAGTTTTACACTACACATTTACATACCCCATATACCAATCCCCATATAAAAATGGCCCCAGGGTGTTTTCGGCATCAGACGCATACGTTATTATTGCCTCTGACACCAAAACAGCCAGTCAGGATGAATGGGGGGGATCCTTTTTTCCTCCATTTATCCTCATCATCCAGTGACGTGTCTGGGGGTTGCATGGGGTACGCTGCCCCCCAGACACGTCTTTTCCGCCAGTACCGTCCCAATAAGAGATGACGGTGTGGCGTGAAATTCTACAAACTCTGTGAGAGTACCTCAGGGTACACTTACAGATTTAGGGTACGTGCACACTGCGGAATGGCGAAGGATAACCCTTTGTGCATTCCTCAGCTGGCACCCGCCGGTGGACTGATGCGGGCGTGCACGTCTCCGCACATGTCATAGACTCCATTCTATGCACGGGCAGATTCCATCGTCCATCCAAAGAATGAACACGTTTTTTTCCAGTGTGACACCTGTCCTGATCACCCCGGCCTCTGCATACTGGATCGCTTCAAGGCATACCACACGTCATTGGAGATCTACATTTTCTAAATTCCTTCCCTTATTCCTATTTCAGGGGTCATGTTGGTCCAGGGATTATTTTGATTGCTATTATGGAGTCAGGAATGAAATTTTTCCCTGTGATGAAGCTATTGTCGTCTGCCTTACAAGGGTTTTTTGCCTTCCTCTGGATCAACACAGGTTGAATTTGATGGACACCTGTCCTTTTCAACCTTATAAACTAATAATTGGCCTAATACCCCCAAATAGGCATGGCCGTCATTCCCATTAGAGACTTGCCATAATGCAATTACAAAGCTCCTGTGCGGCCAGGAAAGTAGAAACCCCCCACAAGTGACCCCATTCTAGAAAACTACACCCCATAAGGAATCAAACAAGGGGGGCAGCCGGGATATGGGCCCCTGGTGACGGATACATTTGTGCCATGAAAATGAAAAAAAAAAGGGATTTTTTATTTTCACACCACATGTCCTACATATGTGCCAGTCACCAGTGGGATCCATATGCTGACTGCACCCCTTGTTAGATTACTTGAGGGGTGTAGTTTCCAGAATGGGGTCACTTGTGGGGGGTTTCTACTGTCCTGGCAGCACAGGAGCTTTGTAATTGCGACATGGCCTCCATCCTCCATTTCAGCCTCTAAATGGCGCTCTGTCCGTTTGGTGGCTTGCCCTGTGCCCATATGGCACATTATGTCCACATGTAGGGTATTTTCGTACTCAGGGGAAATTACCCTACACGTTTTGCGTTCATTTCCTTTTTTAACCCCTTGTGGAAAGGGAAAAAATCAAGGCTAGACCAACAGAGTAAAAAAAAAATTTATTTTTATACTAAATCATTGATCTTGTCTTGATTCTTTCATTCTTAACAAGGAGTTAAAAGATTAAAAAAAAAAAAAAACACAAAATGTGTAGAGCAATTTCCCCTGAGTACGGAAATACCCCACATGTAGACTTAAGGCGACATGCGGGTGCAGGGTAAGCCTCCAAAGGGAAGGAGAGCCATTTGGCTTTTGGAGGCTGGATTTGGCTGGAATGGATTTCGAGGGCCATGTTGCAATTAAAAGGCCCCTGTGTTGCCAAGACAGTTGAAACCCCCCACAAGTGACCCCATTATGGAAACTACACCCCTCAAGGAATGTAACAAGGGGTGTAGTGAGCATATGGACCCCACTGGTGACAAGCTAAAATGTGAAACAATGTGGCGTGAAAATGAAATATTAAATTTTTTACACTATAATGTTTGTCTAGCCTTGAATTTTTCATTTTCACAAGGGGTTAAAAGATAAAAAACACACAAAATGTGTAGCGCAATATTCCCCCGAGTCCTTAAATACCCCACATGTAGACATAAAGCGCCATGTGGGCGCAGGGCAAGCCTCCGAAGGGAAGGAGTGCCATTTGGATTTTGGAGGCTGGATTTGGCTAGAATGGATGATGAACGCCATGTCGCATTTACAGAGCCCTCGTGCTGCCAAAACACTGGAAACCCCCAAAAGTGACCCCATTCTGGAAACTACACCCCTCAAGGAATCTAACAAGGGATGCAATGAGGATATGGATGAAAAATGAAAATTTTCCCTTTCACGTCACATTGTTCCACATTTGTGCCCGTCACCAGTGGGGTCCATTTGCTCACTGCACCCCTTGTTAGATTCCTTGAGGGGTGTAGTTTCCAGAATGGGGTCACTTGTGGGGGGTTTCCAGTGTTTTGGCAGCACAAGGGCTCTGTAAATGCGACATGACCCTTGAAATTTATTCCAGTAAAATCCAGCTTGCAAAGGTCAATTGGCGCTCCTTCCCTTTGGAGGCTCGTCCTGCGCCAACTTGGTACTTTATGTCCACATGTGGGGTATTTCGTACTCGGGAGAAACTGCGCTACACGTTTTTTGGGTTTTTATTCCTTTTATCCCTTTGTGAAAATGAAAAATTGAAGGCTAGAACGTTTTAGTGTAAAAAATAAATTTCTTTTTTCACGCCACATTGTTCTGAAAATCTGTGAAGCACCTGTGGGGTCCAAATGCTCACCGCACCCCTTGTTACATTCCTTGAGGGGTGTAGTTTTCTAAATGGTGTCCCTTTAGGTGTATTTTTTATGTTTTGGCACCCCAGAGCCTCTGCCAACCTGAAGTGGTACAGTCAAAAATTACCAAATATAATGGAGGCGTAGAAATTCATTAGGCGCTCCTTTATATCTAAGGCTTGTGGTTACGTCAAATAGCGCAATAGGGCCACATATGGGGTATTTCTATAAACTGCAGAAACGGGAAATCAATATTGGGGTGCATTTTTCTGGTAATAGGTTTATCATTATGAAAGATATTGGATTACACTAAAATCTCTGCACAGAAAATTAAAATTTTCTAATTTCTTACACACTTACCGTGCTGGAGGACAATAACCCCCATCCTGGACTGATAAACAGGGCTCCAGTGGTGTGGAGGAACGGAGTGATCCTTCTGGTGTGTGGCGTCATCACGTCTTGAGCATGTTGCATTGGTGTAGAGATACGGTATTCCTGAAAGCTTGGAGTAGTGTAGTGGTACGTGAAAAGTCACTAGTAGAAGTTCTGGTGCATTTCAAAAGGGAATTTTTGTAAGTAAGAGACATTAGCAAGGTTATAGCCACTGTATATATATGATATGAAACAGTTTGTGTATAAAAAATCTAGTTTTAATTAAAATTCGAGCTAAAAACGAGAAAGAGTCATATATTAGAGCGCTGGTGCCATCTAGTGGGCAAAAGTGGTAATGCGTTCCTATATATGTTCAATGCACTCATTTAAACCTTCAGGTATCAATGTCTGCAATTTGTATATCCAATACGACTTACGTTTACATAAATTGGACCAGCGGTCTGTGTTTTCTTGTGAAATCTGTTCAATGGGACAAATAGATACAACATCAAAGGAGCGATTATGTACTTCTGTTAGATGTTTTGATACGCTCTGTTTAAGGAAGCCCCTATGTAAGATCTATGGCCATTTATCCTCTTGTGGAAAGCTTGTTTCGTTCTGCCCACATATTGTATGCCACAGATACAAGTCAATAAATAAATAACGTATGTAGAAGAGCAATTCATATGTTGTTTAATAGGAAATGTTTGGCCGGTACTATGAGATTTGAAAGAAGTGGTTCCATGTGCAACACAAGCAGTTAGGTCTCTCGCATCTAAATGCACCTTTTTTCTGTGATGATGCTGTTTCATTTTCTTTTAAAAAATAGCAAATATTTAAAAAAAATAGCGAAGCATTACCACTTTTGCCCACTAGATGGCACCAGCGCTCTAATATATGATTCTTTCTCGTTTTTAGCTCGAATTTTAATTAAAACTAGATTTTTTTTATACACAATCTGTTCCATATCATATATACAGTTGCTATAACCTTGCTAATGTCTCTTATTTACAAAAATTCCCTTTTGAAATGCACCAGAACTTCTACTAGTGACTTTTCACTTACCACTACACTACTCCAGCTTTCAGGAATACCATATCTTTACACCAACGTAACGTGCTCTGACGTGATGACGTCAAACACTAGAAGGATCACTCCGTTCCCCCACACCACTGGAGCCCTGTTTATCAGTCCAGGATGGGGGTTATTGTCCTCCAGCACGGTAAGCAATGAATTCTACCTATATATGAACACAATCATGTTTATCTAAACAGACCATGCACTTTAGTGACTACATACACTTTATGATTAATCTGTACAATCATTTCTTTGCATGGATTAACCTCTTTATTTATGTGGAGATATACGGTTGGTTGGTTGGTTGTTTATTTATCTATTGATTTACTGGTAAGAACTGGTTATGAATTCATGGACTTATGATTTATGAACTTTTGAACTTCGGAACCCCATGGACTTATGGGCTGATGAACTTTGCATATGTTATTTGCCCTTTGTTTACACAGTGACAACCTGCCATGTGCATATATTTCTTTACCTCTGTCCCAGGACTTCCTGAGGTCACCGACCCGGAAGCCCAATACGATGTCATTAGGATGTGCCTATATATTGCTCATGTAGTGTCTGCTCTGTATGCTTGATAAAGGCCCATGTTAGACAATATAGGGCCGAAACGCGTTGCAATAAAGAGTATATGTTTACTATGCCATCTACCTCTGGATGATCCCTGGTTGCACCGCTGTGTGCAAATCTGAATACTCCTGCGCTTATTATACCTGGTGTGGATTCGACTCTTGGTCCTGTAATCGGCTGATTACACATCTGCATTAGGGAAAACATGGCAGTTTATAAAAAAATGTGCTGAGCTTAAACTTAAGTCGGTCTTCGAGTTTACTCTGATATGGGGGAATACTAGGTTTGAGGAACTGAGGAGGATTGGAGTGATAAGAAGCCTGGAGAATAGAGGTATTATGAACTTGGGTAATGTGTATAACAGAGGGCAGGTTAAGAACTGGGAGGTAATTAAGACAGGGCCGGCTCCCTAGGACGCAAGGGTCCCCGGGCAGCCGCCTCCCATGCCCAATGGGTAAGACGGCCCTGCGCGCCCCCCCTTCCCCTTCTCTTGCGACCGCAAGCACTTTCTTGCTTGCGGTCGCTAGAGGAAATCCGGCCCCGGCTGATGCGTCGCTCCCCGGGGGATTCTCCGGGAGCGCACGCATCAGGAACCTCAGTGCGCGTCGCTGGGGCTTCCTGTACTGGAAGTCCTGGCCTGGGCGCACAGTGAGCTTCCGGATGTGTGCGCTCCCGGAGAATCCACCGGGGAGCGACGCATCAGCCGGGGAAAGAAGAGGAGAGGAAGCAGCGACGGGGGAGCGCTGGTAGGTGAGTTGGGTGTTTGTTTTTTTTATCTGCTGTGCAGGGGGGAGCCATCTATAAGGGGGGAATACAGGGGAGCCATCTATACGGGGGGGATACAGGGGGGAGCCATCTATAAGGGGGGAATACGGGGGAGCCATCTATAGGGGGGGATACAGGGGGGAGCCATCTATAGGGGGGATACAGGGGGAGCCATCTATAGGGGGGATACAGGGGGGAGCCATCTATAGGGGGGATACATGGGGAGCCATCTATAGGGGGGATACAGGGGGAGCCATCTATAAGGGGGGAATACGGGGGAGCCATCTATAGGGGGGATACAGGGGGGAGCCATCTATAGGGAGGGATACAGGGGGAGCCATCTATAGGGGGGATACAGGGGGAGCCATCTATAGGAAGGGATACAGGGGGGAGCCATCTATAGGGGGGATACAGGGGGAGCCATCTATAGGGGGATACAGGGGGGAGCCATCTATAGGGGGGATACAGGGGGGAGCCATCTATAGGGGGATACAGGGGGGAGCCATCTATAGGGGGGGATACAGGGGGGAGCCATCTATAGGGGGGGATACAGGGGGCAGCCATCTATAGGGGGGATACAGGGGGAGCCATCTATAGGGGGGATACAGGGGGGAGCCATCTATAGGGGGGATACAGGAGGGAGCCATCTATAGGGGGGATATAGGGGGGAGCCATCTATAGGGGGGGATACAGGGGGGAGCCATCTATACGAGGGGGGGGGGGATACAGGGGGAGCCATCTATAGGGGGGATACGGGGGGAGCCATCTATACGAGAGGGGGGGATACAGGGGGGAGCCATCTATACGAGGGGGGGATACTGGGGGGAGCCATCTATAAGAGGGGATACAGGTGGGAGCCATCTATATGAGGGGGGGGGATACGGGGGGATACAGGGGGGAACCATCTATAGAGGGGATACAGGGGAGAGCCATCTATAGGGGGGATACAGGGGGGAGCCAGCTATATGGGGGGAATACGGGGGAGCCATCTATAGGGGGGATACAGGGGGGAGCCATCTATAAGGGGGGAAAACGGGGGAGCCATCTATACGGGGGATACAGGGGGGAGCCATCTATACGGGGGGGATACAGGGGGGAGCCATCTATCCGGGGGGGGGGATACAGGGGGGAGCCATCTATAAGGGGGTAATACAGGGGGGAGCCATCTATAAGGGGGTAATACAGGGGGAGCCATCTATACGGGGGGATACAGGGGGAGCCATCTATAAGGGGGGGATACAGGGGGGAGCCATCTATAAGGGGGGGGGGATACAGGGGGAAGCCATCTATAAGGGGGTAATACAGGGGGAGCTATCTATAAGGGGCCAATACAGATGTGCAGTGTGTAGAGAGATGAGGATGGTGACAGAGTGTGGAGCCTAATATGTCTGTCTGGCAGATTCTGTGGATTTGTGGCTCGGAGAAGTTCTCATAACGGCACAGGGCAAATGTAAAAGAAGATGAAAAGGGAAGAACTCTGATCAGAGAAGATGTCCCATGTGAGTCACTTGATGTATCTGCACTGTAATGTATATGGTGTACAGAACCTGTGTAGAGCTGGGTACCTCTATATGACTGGATGAGGTGATAGTGATCTGTGTACAGTGGATTAGTCAGTATGCGGTGGTAATATTTGTTGCTTGTTATCTGGCATATATATAGAGAAGGGCAAAACAACATGTCTCATATAGACAGAGGAGCAACAACATGACTATTATATTATATATGAACCATGTTGTTTCCCTGTATTCTGTATACAGGGAAACAACATGGTTTATATATAATATAATAGTCATGTTGTTGCCCCTCTGTATATATGAGACATGTTGTTTTGCCCGTCTCTATATATAAGCCATGTTGTTTCCCTGTATATTGTATTATACAGTATACATACAGGGAGACAACATGGTTCTCATATATAATAGTCATGTTGTTGCCCCTCTGTATATGTGAGATATGTTGCAGATTGCTGTTGGAAGTGCTGTCTCCATTGCGTTTTTTGGATACTTTGAAGCCAACCTGGTCTGGTTTGGTGCGGCACGCACGGTTATTTTTTGTTTTTGTGCTGCTGAAAGACTGTGTTGTGAATTAAAGTTTATGTTAACAATAATTTGTATTTTTTATTGTACGTAATTGTACTGGCTAGGGGCGGGGTTGCAAAGATGGGGGGTTTTGATGGCGGCGGCCGCGGGGGGTGGGGCCCAATTCGCACCTCTGCCCAGGGGCCCATAATGCTGTTAAGATGGCCCTGAATTAACCCTTAGACGACCCAGGGCGTATAGTTACGCCATGGAAGTCTGTCCCCAGACGAACTAGGGCGTAACTGTACGCCCTGGGTGTTTTTCCCGCTATGAAGCGTGCTCCGGAGCGGAGCGCGCTTCTTAGCAGGTGGGGGCCGGCTGCAATCAGCAGCCGGAACCTCACCGGTAATGACACGCTGCAGCGATCGCGCTGCCGCGTGTCATTAACTCCTTAAACGCCGCGGTCGCCGAGTCCCCTGTCACTTACCGATCGGGACCCCCGCAGTGTGACTGCGGGGGTCCCGATCGGTAAAACGGACTGCCGGAGGTCTCTTACCTGCCTCCCTGCGGTCCGATCGGCGATCTGCTGCACTGAGCCTGCACAGGCAGGCTCAATGAGCAGATCGCCGATAACACTGATCAATGCTATGCCTATGGCCACAGGCAGGCTCAATGAGCAGATCGCCGATAACACTGATCAATGCTATGCCTATGGCATAGCATTCATCAGTGTAGAAATCAAACTAATGTATGTAAAAGTCCCCCAAAGGGACTTCAAATGTGTAAAAAAAAAAAAGTTAAAAACACTAATACACTACCCCAAAGCCCTTCCCCCAATAAAAGTTGAAATCACCCCCCTTTCCCATTATATAAATAAAACATATAAAAATAAATAAACAAATAAACATATAATATACCGTAGCGTGCGTAATTGTCCGATCTATTAAAATATAACAAGCGTCATTGCAAACGGTAAACGGCGTACACGAAAAGAGGGAAAAAAGTGCGCGGATTACCGATTTTATGTTACATTATATATAAAAAAAAATTAATAAAAAGTGATCAAAACGTCCGATCTTCACAAATATCGTATTAATAAAAACTAGAGATCATGGCGGAAAAAATGACACCCCATACAGCCCCATAGGTGAAAAAATAAAACCGTTATAAGCGTCACAATAGTCCCATTTTATTTATAATTAATTGCCAAAAAAAAGGATTTCATTTAAAAAAAATATATAACATTAGAGAATCTGTGTAACCTGCATATGGTTGTGTTCGGGCTGACCTATAGAATAATTGCATTATGTCGCTTTTACCATATAGTGCATTACGTAGACACAGGAACCCCCCAAACGTTACCATATTGCATTCTTTTTTATGATTTCACCTATTTATATCTTCATAAATAATATATTTGGAATTCCATCATACATGTTATGGTAAAATGAATGACGCCATTACAAAGTACAACTATTCCTGTAACAAATAAGCCCTTACATGGCCTTGTAGATAAAAACTGAAAGTGCTAGAGCTCTTAGAAGGGGAGGAGGGAAAAACGGAAACACTAAGATCAAAATTTGCGCGGTCCACTGGGTCATTTTGGGCCTGGTCCTCAAAGGGTAAAGAGTGAATATGATCTTCCTGAGGCACTATGATTTGATTATTTTCGTTTAAGGACTGCGTTAAAGAAGCTAGCAATTTTGAAGAATGGGTTATTTGATTATGATTTTTTGGTCGATCGTATTATGAGACAAGATATAGGGAAAAAGGTGATAGCACATATATACGCCCAATTGAAAAGTAGAGGTGAAAATAAGAAGTAAGGAAAAATGGGAGGAAGAGATTGGGAGGTTAACAGACAGCCAATGGCTCAAAATACTCTCTGGAATAAACTTGGCATCTAAATCCGGAAATCATAGAATTGTAAAGTTTAATATTGTACATAGAATTTATTTTACTCCTGTCCTCTTAAAGAAAATAAAGAAATGGCTGGACAGTAACTGTCCCATGTGTGCGTTACCCCATACAGCCCAGCTATGGCCATATTAGGGAAGGATACAGGATTGAAAGCAAGTAAAAAAGACTGTAGAAAGACCTTGAGATTATTATTTCTTGCCCGTTTGGTAATTTCCCGAAACCTGATAAGTGCTACCCCTCCTAGAAAGGAGATGTGGGAAGGATGTGTTAGAAAGTTTGAGCCTATGTACTGGTGATGGATCAGTGTCTGCACAAAGGAGGGGAAAAAAATTAAAATGGAGTGGTTATTGCATGGTTTTTTTTTTTTTTCTCCACCCCATGGCAGAGGGAGAGGGAGGGAAGGGGAGTGAACTGTAATATTTAAGTAATGTGAAATGGAATCTGTCAGTTGTCTACTGTTTAAGGCTATGTTCACACTGCGTATGAATCCGTCTGTAGTGCGAACCGCGAATATACGCACATAGTTTTGAGGTTGATGCGTTCGCTTGAAAGTATACGATATACGCCCGCACAGTGCACACTACGTATGAGCTTATAGCCGGATCGTATACGGCGCTGTGAGAAATTGTTTGAGAACGGAAATGTTGAAACTCACGGCCGTGGATTTCCATGCGGTCCAGTACGAAGTACTTATTTCAGCCAAATTGAACTTGATTTTTCGATCCAAAAGGTTCTGCGTGGTTGATGGGGCTGGGCGAAGATTTCCAAGTAAATGACCTGCCTCAGATCGCTTTGAAACAAGCTAGGGAAACATAACTGTACTGCGGGCGTATGTTCGCGGTTCGTACGCATCCGGCCGCATGTCTATTTTTCCCACGCCCATAGTTTCAGCCGCACTATACGGCGGCGTATGATCTACGGACGGATTCATAAGCAGTGTGAACATAGCCTAAATATGAAAAATAATAAAAGAAAGGTAAACAATGGGAAAAAAAAAAATCAATGCACAATTCCTAATGTGCATTAATTATAGGAAATGCACATATAGGGCTATTTCCCTTTACTTAGTAGATCATGGAGTGTTTAAATTCTCTCAAAAACCGTGACGTCACAAATCAGGTGTAATTCCTATGGAGTGTTCAGCAGGGGGCCCACTATATGTAGAATGTCGATGGACTGTATTGAAGTATATAGAAGAGTATGTAACGTCATGTAAAAACTACACTTTATTAATGGACTATGTATATGGAATAATTTGGGGAGCAAGAACACTTGCCTCCCAAATGGAGGGCACCGAGCAGGGAGGGAGAGAGGTTTTGGTGCATCTAACTACCTCCTCCCTCCCTGCTTGGTGCAGTGGGACAGAAAGACACTACTACTTCTCCCATCATCTGCTCATAGTAAATCCCCAGCACCAAGCCCGCCCCTCAGCCGATATAGCCCCCACCCACCCCACACCCGCTGCACTTACTATGAGCAGATGATGGGAGGAGTAGTAGTGTCTTTCTGTCCCACTGCAACAGGGAGGGAGGGAGGAGGAAGTTAGATGCACTGGCACCTCTCTCCCTTCTTGCTCAGCGCCCTCCATTTGGGGAGCAAGCAGGGCTGGACTGGGACTGAAAAGCAGCCCTGGCACACACACCCCACCAGCCCACATACAAGTCTCCCTGCACCCATTGCACCAACTGTGCCACGTAGAAAATTTTTCAGATATAATCAGATACCAGGTGTGCGCAGTATTATCACCCTGCAGACTATATAAGAGTATACAGATGTGATCAGAAACAAAATACTGAACAATTATAGATTATCTGTTTGCTCTCCTGTCATCTGTCTTATGATTCATACTAATAAAAGCCACAGTATTCTGCCCTGTAAACTATTCTTCAGGAAAAGCAGAGCCCCAGGAGAGCTTCATCTTATGGCCATGTTCACGCAACGTATGTTTAGCATAAATCACAAATTGCAACAACGGCCGTGATTTATGCGAAAACATACTTTGTGTTGGAATGAATAGAATGCTGGCCGGAGCATATACACACATTGAATAGCGGCCACATGCCAGTTCACACAATGGAGCGTGCGGCTCTGGCTGCATGCTTCATTGTGTGCAGCGGTGAATTGGGATGTGGGGCACATGGGTGCCCCCGCATCTGAATTCACCAGAAATGAAGATCAGCAGTAACACCGGCCGTTCTGTGACCCGCCCAGGTCACAGAATGGCAGGTGTTATACCATGTGTGAACATGGCCTAAAGTTACACTACTGAAATAATTCAGGGGCATCTTTCCTCCCTACCTTTGTATTGTGCAGTTCCCCTGTTATTCTTCCTGGAAATTGTTCCCTGGTCCCTATACACTGACCCATCCAATCATCACTGACAGTATCAGACTGTGGGGACACATCTTATTAAACAGAGGATGGGTAACAACCAGATGTCAGTCAGGCCTGGGATACATAGAGTGTTATAGAATGTTCTATTCTTGTGTCACTCTCCATGTAGACCAGGCCTGAGAGAACAACACCAAGCTCTAATGTAGGATTCTCCAGAATTGTTACCTCATGGGGGGCACAGATATTCCCTATAACAGAGGTCAGGAGAGCGGATAGTGACGGCCGGGGACTCACAGGTGACGCCTTCTCTCATCCGAGTCACTCTCCTATCCCAGATCATTAAGGAATGACCCCAGACCCCTAAAAAAATGAATATTGGCTGGTGTAAACTGCCCACAGCAACCAATCACAGCTCCTCTTACATTGTACCAGAGTTGAAAGCTGAGCTGTGATTGGCTGTTATGGGCAGTTTACACCAGTTGTATATTTACACCCTTTCATAAATCTTCCCCAATAACTATACAGTTTAACACCTCTTAACCCTATTCTTTATAGTGCACCAACTCCCTACCTGAGGTTGAAATGCACTATAAAGGATGGGGGGGGAGCAAATAACACCGCCATACCATGACCTCATATTACCACCACCTAATGACTAACAGTTATACACTGTATGCAGACCATGTATACCTCCATACAGTCAGCATATTACAGCACAGTTACAGTACACTCAGTGACTCACATGTGAAGTCTTCCCTTATTGGCGTCTTCCTCTTTGGTTGTTTTCCCCACTTGGCCCCGGCTGTCATGATGACGTCTTCTGGTCACCACTCATCTCCACAGAATCTGTCAGACACATTAGGCTCTGTTCATGACACCACCTACCTACCTCTATACAAGCTGCCCATCCATAGTGCCCCAAATGGTTATAACGCCCCCTTCTGTTGCCCATGCAGTATTAAATCAACCTTAATTCCAGAGTGCTACTATAATAGTGTCCCAAATAGTATATCCCCCAATAGTGCCCCCTATAGTAGGTAATCCCCCCATATACTAGTTAAAGCCTCTTACCTGATGCTTGTACATCACATTGCTAAAGAAATCTGTACATTAGTATGTTAGGAGCCCTGTGGGCGTTCCTGGGCCCCACTGCACCATTTGCCCCTGCATGTTGTCTCCTACACTCATACGTAAGACTAATTTACAGATTAGGATTAAAGTTCAAAAAAACATTGTGATTTATCCAAGCATCGGAGGAGCGAAGCTGGGAAGAGGAGGTAAGGGGCTACCAGGAGCCATCAGCAGCTTCAATTATAGCAGTTTTCCTTTCATTTCAACTGGGCCTCTTATAATAGTTTCCCCAATAGTAGGTAACTCCTCCTTGTACTGCCAGATATACTATTTACTCCCCCCAATAGTGCCCCTATAGTAGGTAACTTCCTCCCATCCTCTCTGACAGGGGCGTAACTAGGATTCATGGGGCCCCATAGCAAAAAAAAATATATGGGGGCCCCCCCAACATGCTCACCAGTCCCGGCAATATGGTGCTGTCCCTCTTCGGCAGCTCTGAGACGCTGTCCCCTAGGATGGGGCTGGGTGAGGAGTAGCAGGTTAGGGTGAGTCCCTGCAGGTGTGGGGACCACTTTGAGACCGGCGGGGGTGGGGGGTGTTTGACACTGGGGGCCGCTCATTATACCAACTACTATACAGGATGCTAGGAAAACTGAGAGACCCCATTATACAGGATGCCAGGGAAGCTGAGTGACCCCATTATACAGGATGCCAGGGAGGCTGAGAGACCCCATTATACAGGATGCTGGGAAAGCTGGGTGACCCCATTATATAGGATGCCAGGGGAGCTGAGTGACCCCATTATACAGGATGCAAGGGAAGCTGGTGACCCCCATTATACAGGATGCCAGGGAAGCTGAGTGACCTCATTATACAGGATGCTAGAGAAGCTGAGTGACCCCATTATACAGGATGCCAGGGAAGCTGGTGACCCCCATTATACAGGATGCCAGGGAAGCTGAGTGACCCCATTATACAGGATGCTAGGGAAGCTGAGTGACCACATTATACAGAATGCCTGGGAAGCTGAGTGACCCCACTATACAGGATGCCAGGGAAGCTGAGTGACCCCATTATACAGGATGCCAGGGAGGCTGAGAGACCCCATTATACAGGATGCCAGGGAAGCAGGGTGACCCCATTATACAGGATGCTGGGAAGCTGAGTGACCCCCATTATACAGGATGCCAGGGAAGCTGGTGACCCCATTATACAGGATGTCAGGGAGGCTGAGTGACCCCATTATACATCATACTAGGGAGGCTGGTGACCCCATTATACATCATACTAGGGAGGCTGGTGACCTCATTATACATCATACTAGGGAGGCTGGTGACCCCATTATACATCATACTAGGGAGGCTGGTGACCCCATTATACATCATACTAGGGAGGCTGGTGACCTCATTATACATCATACTAGGGAGGCTGGTGACCCCATTATACATCATACTAGGGAGGCTGGTGACCCCATTATACATCATACTAGGGAGGCTGAGTGACCCCATTATACTTACCACCCTTCCAGTTGTCCATGGCATCTTTCCTCCTCTGGCTCTGTGTACTCTGCTGGTGGGCATCGGGGGCGGAGCTTACCGCGGAGGGGGCGGGGCTTACCGGACATACCCGGGAGTCGGTACTATTGGCAACTATGGAGAGGGGTCGGGGACATGGCTCCCAGGCTGTCGCTCTCCTCTGGCTTAAATATGCGCCCGATGCATGACGTCACTTGCCTGTGCCGGCCCGGGATGCTACTTTTCTCTCAGCACAGGGGGCCCTGTATGTATTCCCAGAGCGAGGCTGGGCCCAGCAGACAGCGCCACCCACTGCACACACAGAAGTGCAGTGATAAGTGTGTGACAGTTTGGCCCTGACTCCGGCAACAGCCCGAAGAAGCTACTTAAGCAGCACCATTGCGGCGGCTTAATCAGCTGCTTTGGGCCGCTGTCGGACACCAAACTGTCACACACTGTCAAAGCCCCGCGGCCCACAGACTGACAATCTGGGCAGCCCAGCGGGCATTTGCCCGATCTGCCAGATTGCCAGTCCGGGCCTGGGAGCAAGTGTCCTTGCTCCCCAAATTATTCCATACACATAGTCCATTAGTAAAGTGTTGGGTTTTTTTTACATTACATACTCTTATAGTATATAGTCTATATACTTTAATACAGTCCATAGACTTCTACATATAGTGCGTCCCCTGCTGGACACTCCATAGGAATTACATCTGATTCGTTACATCACGGTATTTGAGAGAATTTAAACACTCCATGATCTACTAAATTAAGGGAAAAAGCCCTATATGTGCATTTCCCATAATTATTGTACATTAGGAATTTGTCTAACTTTCCATAAGTAATAACATATTAAAAAATACTTTTGGCCGGAGTTGTCCTTTAATTTCTAGGATGGATACCTTTATGGATTTATGGATCTTAATGTTTTTAAGGTGTCACCTCACTTCTTGTTGTGTTAGGCAGGTGAGATTTATGGAAGGATTTACATCATCACTAGTCATGTTATGTTATAGGATTCTCCCCGTGAATGCAGTAGAGAAGAATGTATTTAGTAGACCAGGCTTTTCCTCATCCCCCTCCACCAGAACACCCAACATTTTCAGTTTTAAGTCTCCTATTATTTATATGGGGAAGAACATTTTGGGATTCTTACTTTCTGTAGTAATTCTTTCTGTTGCAATTTTTACTTCTTTTATTTTACAATATATTCTTCTACCTATAATTGTTCAAGTTACACTTGTTTTAGTAGTCTTTTTTTTTATTTATTCATTTATTGCATCCCTAAAAACTGTAGTTAACCACATTGGTTATCTCCTATTTCTATTACATTTATTCCCACAGGCTTAAATTATAATCCAAATCTACACCTGCTGGAAGCAAGTGTAGATTTAGTACACTAGGCACAGGCTCGGGCGCCCGGCTGGTCGAATACACTAAGAGGCGTGTGCTTCTTAGTGAATCCTGCCGGGGGGGACGGGGGCTGAGCCTTATATAAGAGCGGCATACTTGTACACCGGTTTTCATAAATTCCCCCATTGTGTTGTTGTCACTATTACCTAGGTGACCCCCACTTCTACCTTTCTGGCCTATTGGTTAAAATCAGGTCCAGAATTGCCCCTTCCTTTTGTTTGTTCCTGCACTATTTGGGAAAGGTAACTTTATTTTAATATTTCCAAAAACCTGCTTCCTTTGCAGTAGCTGCAGGTTTCTGCTTTCCAGATTATATTGGTGTAGTTAAAGTCTCCCATAATAATGCTTCCTCATTTGTCTCATTAGGAGATTTTCTGCCTTTTCCCCTATACTTGGAGACTTATAACTCATTCCTATAAGGATTTTATTATGCTTCCTTTCTCCCCTTATTTCCACCCAAAGATACTCCACATTATCAACACATAAATGCTTCCACCCTCCTGCAGAATGGGCAGGATTTAACATACTGTATAGGCAGACCCCTCCCCCTTTCTTATTTGTACAGTCATTTCTGAACAGGCTTTGACCCTGCAGATTAACCTCCCAGTCATAGCTATCATCCAGCCATGTCTTGCTTATCCCCACTATATTGTATTCCTCTTCCAACATTATCAGTTCTAATTCCTGAGCTTTATTAGTGAGGCTTCTAGCATTTGTATACTTATGTTTATCCATAAGTATAAACATATACATATAATGCACGCGGTCCCTGGCTGTACAAAACAGCAGCGGGAGCCCTCTCTGCATCTCCTTAACGGCGGCATGACGGGTATACCCAACATGCGTTGTTAAAGGGTTAAACTGATAAGAACAGATACTACACTGATCTTAGCCAAAAGGCCGAGAAGCCATATAACAAGTTTTATTTGTGGATAACACATTTCAAGGTCGTTCTCTTTGTCAGATCCATAAAACATATACAGACAGTGAAAGGATTTATAGGTTAAAATCGGAGAATGAATTTTGAAACTCCCGAGAAAAATTTCTCATTGGTTCTTACATAAAAATATAAACAATATAAATATAAAATATAAAAAAATATAAACAATAGGGGAGATTTATCAAACTGGTGTAATGTAGAATTGTTTTAGTTGCTCCTAGCAACCAGATTTTACTTTTCATTTCTCACAGGTTTTTAAAAAAAATAAAAGGTGGAATCTGGTTGCTGGGGGCAACTAAGACAATTCTACTTTACACCAGTTTGATAAATCTCCCCCAATGTCTTAAAGTTTTATAATTTACAGTGGTACCTTGGTTTAAGAGCATTTTGGTTTAAGAGCTCACAGTTTTTCAAAATTGTGACTTGGTTTAAGAGCATTGTTTTGGTTTAAGAGCTCCCTGTACTGGGTGGGAGCGTGAGTGGAGGAGGGTCATGGTCTGCATAGTGTGGTCTACAGCCCTGTACTCTGACCCTGGAAGTCTCCCTCACCTTCCAAATCATAGCAGATCCACTTCAGGCTGAGGCTTGCATCAGGGGACAGGACTGTGGAGATAATCTCTTCATAGCTGTAACCCCCTCTCTCTCTCTGGACAGAGAGTGCTGCATATGTGCCCACATCTGCCCTGTTCATTCCTTCATGCTCCCTGCAATCTCTGTCCTTGTGTTTCCCATCCTCTGCATTACTGTACAGTAACTTATAATATCACATATTCTGCTGAATGTTTGTTTCATTTGTTTTACATGTTATTCAGAATAATAAATCCTTATTTTTGGGGTGTGGAACCAATTGTCTTCATTTCTATGATTTCTTATGGGAAAATTTGCTTTGGTTTAAGAGTGGATTTGGATTACAAGGTCCTGGAACAAATTATGCTCGTAATCCAAGGCACCACTGTATAGCCTAAAAAACACAGACTTCTCATACTATCACCTAACATCACAATAAAAATGTCATTTTAACAAAAATAAACTCGAAGCACGACAGAGGTAAGTGGCTAAGTTAACCATTTTATTTATCACTATTGCTTGCAGTCTCACGCTATGTGCGCCTGTTGGTGCTCTCTATTTTTCTAGTGAGTTGGTGCCAATGTGCACTATGACCGCTGGGTCTTCACCAGCCCCTCCCAGTAATCTGTCAACCCGATCAGCAATGTGACAAACTACAGTACCAGGTATATTGTACTTTTTACAGAATAGACAGCCAGTGTAGTGACTAGCACAGGGAAGAGGCATTAGTTTATCAGCTGGACAGGGAGATAAGTCTGGTAGCTGCATTTAGAATGGACTGAAGGGGGGTGGCTGGATGCTGTGTTGAGCAGCGTGTGCTGCTAAGCTCCATACAGAGAACTGGGGTATAACTTCATATAGTGACACTCCCACAACTCTCACTGCTGCCTGACTGGTTTCTTAAAGAGTAAGATAGTTAAGGTTGAAAAAATATTCCATCAAAGAGTCCATCAACATATGAGTCAATGACACCTGGAATTTCTAGCCAGTTTTCCATGTCAGTACTTGCCGGGCGTTAAGCCGCGTAGCAGTCTGCAATTTGACGAGGGCAAGCACCTTCAGCTTAGAATGGCCATTGACACAGAAGAAGGGCCTCATATGAGGAAGAATTCTGAACTGATACTTGCCCAGTCTGCATCTTTGTGGTCCTCCCAGTCCTTTAGTTCTAATGTGGATAACATTAACTCCTTGATGAACCTCTCTCTGCATAAGTACCTACAAATAGCTACTAAGGTGTGCTATGGGCCAAAATCACAGACGTCGCGTACTTTATCGTTATGATGCTGAGCTCTGAAACAGTTTAATTGTTCATGCTACTGTACGGATACAGCCGTGTGGTTCAGACCTTGGAGGAGGACCAGGATTCCACTCAGGCTTATGTAGCTTATTAGAGAAAGAGCCAGATTGCAATGGGTTAAACATAATCCCTTGCAGACAGCAAATGGCTACAAGGGCCCTCTCCCTGCAATCAATCTCTCTCTCTCTCTCTCTATATATATATTTATATATATATATATTTGCATGTCAGCTCCTGTGCAGTGAACTGAACATTTACATTTATACTAGCTAGAGAGAGATAGCTAGAGGCAGAGAGAGACAGGTTTAGAGAGGGTTATAGAAGGTTGAACCATGTCTGGAAGAGGATGAAGTGCCTTGGTCAATGACACAATTATTCTGCTGCTAGACACAGTGTTAGAACAGGTCACCTGAGGTAATCTGACAGGTGACTCGCTGGCTTAATTTAACTGAAGAGAGCTGTGGACAGCATGTTGATCACAATGACTCATTATACATGAGTGATTCTCCAACATCCACAGCTCTCCTGTGTGAAATCAACCCAGTTATTAAGGAGGTATTTTTCTATAACTCTCTCTCCTGGGAAGATCGACCACAGACGTTAAAGAAGGGCTGCCCCCAAGTATTGGCGGTATTGATGGATCTTGTAGTTTTCCCAGGGTCCAGCTTCCTAATACTGTTGTCTAAAGTTATCTCAGTGACATCCTTGGTGTTGCTGAGGTGCAGTAGAAATCAGCCTACAATGAGTTGAGCTATTATGGTTCAACAGTTAATTTACTCAAACTTCTGTTACAACTGGTAGAAGTCTTATCTGTGGAGTACCTTCGAAACCACCACCAGACAGAAATCTATCGACTGCAGATTTCTTTCTCAAATACAACGCTTATACCTTCTATGAAATATAACAACACAATATTCACAAATAAAGTGCAATAGGCATAAATATTATGATAAATAGAAACATAAGTTATAAAGTGGAATGGTCTTCTGCTCAATGAGAAACACTCTTAAAGTCCTTGGTAAGCCACTTGTAGTCAGCATCCATTCTGGTTCAGAGTACCCCTTTGACTTTTAAAGTCACTTGACACAGAGCCCATATTACAGTTATCCTGTAAATACCTGTAAACTAGAGTCTGGTGACTGCTGTAGTGGTGACGAGATAAAAGAAGAGTTCTGGCATTGTAAATCTATATAGTGTCCTTTGAACAAGAAGTCCCTAGAAAGACGTCCTCTAGATAGAACATAGGAAGTAGTATCCAATACATTTTCTGCATAAAATTGTCACTAAACATGATCCTTTATAAAAGACAACAGTAGCAATCACAATAGTGGTGTGTTTTTAATACACTAAACCCCAACAAAACTAACCACCTCCCTCTATAACAATAGGCAGTTTTACTGCAAAATACATGATGTAATTACCAGGAACATTTCTTAAATATTAATGTGGCCAACATGGCACAACTTTCAACCTGTGACCAATTTGGCATACATAGCTGTATTGCCTACACAATGCATAACAGACTCTCTAAATGTCCCTACTGAGCACCTCGCTTATGCAAGGCCAAGAGACCACAATCTGTGGACCCTGAAACATCTGAGTACACATATTTGGCATTCTTTGGGACTTGGGGAATTCTCTTAAAGCAGAAGGTGAGATGGTGTGTTCTGACTTTGGCACTGCCCCTAAAACAGATAATCGGGGATAATCTACAGGTCTTTGACAGCGCATTATATAATCTCCTATAATCAAACCAAAGATTATTGGGTTAACTAAATTTGATCCTGACCACCTATTTTTTTTACAGATCTCCTGTACTATTAGGTCACTTTACTTTACTATCCCGGCCTTTACTAGCCCCTCCACTACCCCTAATTGCTTAACTTCATCTAAGTTTAGAGTTATATCCAAGTACTCTTCTATTCTTAACTAGAACTAGATAGCTTAACTAGAGCTTTTACCATAGGCCCTTTACCTCATATTCCAGATTCCAACACATCCGCCACTAATTGTTGAAAAATATCATATATTAGGGACCCTGTCTTTTCTCTTTTGCCAGTAATTTACCAAATATATTAAAGAGGCAAGGTAAAATCCCTTAAAATCTGAAAGCCCCAATCCTCTTTCCCCCTTTTCTACTGTTAAGATATCTAGTTTCAGTCTCATAATTTTTCGGCCCCATATCAGGGCATTTATCATTGACCTAATTCTCCTTAATATTTTATCCCCTATCCACATTGGGTTAGCTCTAAAGACATAAAGGAGTTTTGGCAAACAGATATATCTCAATAGAACCATTCTATCCACTTTTGAAATAGCTAATCTTTGCCAGATTTCCACTTTCTGCTGTTCATCTATGACCCTATCATTCAATTCATTATACTCCTCTAAGCTTTAAATCTTCCTCCTACTTCGAAAGTCTCCAACGGGGGAATCTAAGATCCAGATTATCAGCCGGGTCATTAATATAGATTTAGACCAGTTTATTTGAAGTCCTGGGAATACGCCTATCTGATCTATAAGATGTATTACTCTAGGTACAACCAGCTGGGGATTCTTCAGGAACATTAATACATCATCAGCATAGAGAGACACCCTGTCCCCTCCACCCCTCGCCGATCAATTACTAAATGATCACAAAACAAACTAGCCATGAGTGCAATACAAAGTGCGAAGAGCAAAAGGAAGAGGGGGAACCCCTGCCTCGACTAAGGGGAAAAGGCTCAGACACCGACCCATTAACCAATACTGCTGCTGTAACATTTGTGTATAATAATTTTATCATTCCAACAAATCTCTGACCAAAGCCAAACTTGTTCAAAAGTCCCCACAAGAACTCCCACTCCACCCTGTCTAATGTCTAAGTAGCATCAAAAGACAGGTTGGAATGGGAGTCAGGAACCTGGGCAAACTGCAAATTTTCAAATAATCTTCTAATATGATGACCGTATGTCCTGGAATAAGCCCAAATTGATCTTCATAAATAATACCATTAATAACTTTATTCAATCTATCAGCCAGCACCCTTGTGAATATCTTAACATGAGTGTTTATTAACAAAATGGGCCTGTTAGATTCTACCTCCAAACTATGTTTTTTTTGTTTCTTTTCTTTAGCCTCTCTCATTGAAGGAGGTAACTGTCCAGTTTCAATTGACTGAGGCAGGACTTCCAGGAGAGCTGGTAAAATAATATCCCTGTGGATTTCGCATAACTCAAAAGAAAGTCCGTCCATCCAAGCCGAGTAAAGAATTCCCAGGAGTGGAATCTTGTGCTTCCAAAGAAATGGGGGCTTCCAGTTCTTCCCTTTGTTCCTGACTTCTTTCTTTAAATGTATCCTTTCCAAAAAATGTATGCTCTTCCTCAGTATATTTACATTCAGTGGAATATACCCCCTTAAAAACTCTCTAATTTGGGTCACAATCTGTTCTATTTGGTTTATTATACCTCACTTCAGCTGTTCCCAAAGCTTGAATTTTCCTGGATTCTTCCTAATTCTTAATTAAAGCCACAATTTGGACTCCTGACCCCCTGATATTTCTTTCTTGCCACAAATGCTACTTGATTGTTAGCCTTTTCTACTAGATATGAATTTAATTCCTTCTGAGAGGATCTCAACCTTTCAACTGATTTTTGTGTGCGTGTCTCTTTGTATTCTTTTTCATGCTCCCCCACCTTTCATTTAGAGAAGTTTCTTTAATTTTAAAACCCTTTTTTTAAGTAATGACTCTAAAATTCCCCCCTCTAATAACTGATTTCATGCAATCCCATGAAGCTGGGTTCAAATTTATTTTCCATATATCTTCTATATCTTTCCCTATTACCTCTTTTTGATCAATAAGCTCAAACCATTGTGGGTGAATAGTGCAAACAATAATATTCAGTGAAGTGTCTATCTCTACCAATATTGGACTATGGCCAGAAATAGTTTTTGTCAAGTATTTCACCTTCTTAATCTTGTGTGACATATTGTCATTTGTAAGCATCACATATATTCTAGAAAACGTTTTACTAGTTGGGTGCCTTTATCTTCAGACATCTCTGAATCTATATTCCTTAGCTAATCTCTCTAAATGTGGAACACCAGGAGGCCTCTTCAATTCCTTTTTCCCCAATGTACCTAAGTTTTCACCTTATACCTAAGCCTAAGAAATCCTTTGCATATTCAAATAAGAGATCCAATACAGTATACAGGGACAGAATATATATGAAAACCAGAATACACTCAAGACCCTTAACCACAGCATGAAAAAAAACATAGCATCCTTTGATCCCTTCACCTCTACTCTATCTTCTTGTGGATTAACACAGTAAAGCCGATTGAATAATATGAATAAAAGGAGTGGTACCAGAGTTAAAAAGTGTTTTTGGTTAGATGTGTTTCTTTAAGACTCACAATTGCTGGGAGATAATTCTTCAAGTAGCCCCAGATAACTGTTCTTTTGATTAATTATATTCCATGATATGATCCTGAAAACCATTTAGATAAAATTAGTATTACAATCAGAGGATCCGGTCTACTTACTTATGATCTTCAGTGTGTGTGTGTGGGGGGGGGGGGGGGGGTAAATTCTCGCCTCAGGCAGCAAAAAAGGTAAAATCGCCTTGATTACAATACAACTTATAAACAAACAAAAAAAACTATAACCCCTTCCCTCAGCATCCCTTACCTCCCCTCCCCCATTCTTCTATTTTGACCAGGTTAACAAACCTAGTCCCTAAACCTGAGCAATTCAGACTAAACCTCCTAGAAATACATCTGACCCTGTCACTTCAGACCCTTTTGATCATACCAATTAACGGCTTCTTGGGGGGGGGGGGGGATTTAAAAAAAAGTGTCTTCTCTTAAAATATAACCCTTGTAGTTGTTTTTTGACCAGTACAAAGGCCACTCTTTTCTTCTGTGTATTTTGGGCATAATCAGGAAATAGGTATCCTACAAAGAAGGGCTACAACACTTATATAATCCAAATACAATGCTTTATTAAATAATCAACTACATAATAAAATTCACACAGAATGGAGTAAAATAATTCTTCACACAGGATCCAACATCACAGCCACATGATTATAACATAGGAGGGCGCATATACAAGGCAGATGCCAAATCACAAACCACAATGGGAAAACAATGTTAAGACTCCAATGTCTATTGCACTGCCCTTCGCCAAAGTGCTAACTAACCTCCATACACCACTACAATCCTAAAGTGCAAGTGCCCAGATAGTACAACATTATATAAAGAGAATTGAAAAGTATAAGCTAGTGATATTACCTGTCACACTGTTTGTAGATTAACTCCTAACACGCTTTTTGCGTCCGGCTTGATCACAGAGGCCATACTTCCTTGGCCTAACCACTCCTTTTTATATGCCAGGTACTGGGCTGCTGGCGTATCGACGCTTCCCCATGTGAGTCACATTACGCTGCGACCCGACGTCAGACGCACCAGCCGGGAGGTCAAGGGCGTCCGACGCAGCGGTCGCGTTGCCATGGGACCACGGACGCGCTCACACTGAGTACGGCGTTGGACATATTGGTTCCCTATCTAAGGAGATTGCTGCAAATACCCATAAATAGATCCAGCGCTGGGACTGCGAATAGCCAGAATGCCACATGTCCAAACTAATAATAATAGAAATTAATGAGTTATATCTTCTACATTATATTCTACATGATTATCCTATAAAAGTGTAAGTGCAATGTGATACCTTATAGTCATGAAACATAAGTGTAATTACATCAATAATCTAAAATTTCATTCAATTCAACATATATCACTAAAATATAAGATATTATATTTGTAATAATATTTTAAGAATAAATATACAAATACCATGAAATCTAAATCCATATGCATATGATAAACATGATTAGATGGTGATCAAAAAATGAAATCATTTAAAAAATATATATACATAAAAAATATTCCTAAATATATATCTCTTAAGGTGTTAAAGGTAAAAAAAAAAAAATTAAAAATTCTGAAAATATAAAATATTTTTTTAGAAAAAATATAAATATATATTACGGTGTATAATGTACAAATGGAAATATGTGTAATCGTGTACGCTAGTGACTACTCTAAATATACAAACACCGACGAACATAACAATGTGCAAACACACAAAAGATGACCAATCCTTATTATGGATACAACAATGTGATGAAAAGGTGCATAGTGCTAAAATTATTGGCAACAAATATTTAATCTATATTGCGTAAACCCCAAATATATAAAAGAACCTGGCTCTCTATTATAGGAGAGGGGGGGATTAGAAAAAGACCTTGGCACAATTAGAAGCTCGATGGATAACTAAAGTGGATTGTGTGAGCCCGAAGGGCCTTAATGAGGTTCTGAGCTTTGCCCCATTCTTGTAATTCTGAGGTAATGATAGGGATGATCATTCTTGCAATTTAGAGCTAGCTATCGATAGGGATGATCAAATATGTGTGTAGCATGGGGTCCCTGTTGATCAGATTGTTTTTATGTGATATTAATGTTTTTATGTTTTTTATTTATAGATACCACCTAATCGCTCCTTGTAGCTGGGCCATCTGAGGATTCCTGTGAAGAAGATTTGGCACATACAATTACATTATAAGTTGGGACATCATCATATTTGTATTACGGACATAATGGACATCGCATGGGTTCTTTTATATATTTAGGAGTACGCAATATAGATTAAATATTTGTTGCCAATAATTTTAGCACTATGAACCTTTTCGTCACATTGTTGTATCCATAATAAGGATTAGTCATCTTTTGTGTGTTTGCACATTGTTGTGTTCGTCGTTTTTTGTATATTTAGAGTAGTCACTAGCGTACACGGTTACACATATTTCTGTTTGTACATTATACACCGTAATATATATATATATTTTTTTTATTTTTTATTTAGTAATATTTTTTTATGTATATATATTTTTTAATGATTTCATTTTTTGATCACCATCTAATCATGTTTATCATGATGTACACAATATGGATTTAGATTTCATGTTATTTTATATATTTATTTACAAAATATTATTACAAATATAATATCTTATTTAGTGATATATGTTGGATTGAATGAAATTATAGATTATTGATGTAATTACACTTATGTTTCATGACTATAAGGTATCACATTGACCTTGCACTTTATTAGGATAATCATGTAGAATATAATGTAGAAGATATAACTCATTAATTTGTATTATTATTAGTTTGGACATGTCAAGCAGGTTATATGCAGTCCTAGCGCTGTTTCATTTTAATGCTATTTGCAGTCCCAGCGCTGGATCTATTTATGGGTATTTGCAGCAGTGGCGTCGCTAGGCATAATCATTCGGGGGCCCAAGCCCTGAAAGAATTTAGCCAACCCCCGAAAGTTTTTTTGACCCCACTCCCGCGGTCCGCCGGTGCCGAAATCACTGCACCTGCTGCCTCTAGTAGTGACGCCTTGCCGGCACCGTGTATCGCCTGCCCGACGAGTGCCCGGACGCCACTCCACTTGTGACGTCACCACGCTATTTATTGGACAGCGGGCTGCAGTGGATGGCCACGCGCTCCAGCCCCACCTCTCTCCTGGCTCCGCAGGCATGCTCCAGTTTGTCAGCCGGCGTCCACTGTTATGCTACAGCCGTGTGCCCTGCCGCACTCCGCCACCTCCTGCTGCTGCACATTGGTGAGAATTGTAACCCCGGGGGAGGGAGGTTAGTGTGTGTGTGTGTTTGGGGCGTGGGGGATGGCGGTCTGCTGGTGTAGTGTGTGTGTGTGGGCGGCTCAGGTGGGGTAGAATAAGGGCCGCTTTAACCACAGGGCACGTGTCCACTGGTTAAAGTCACATGACAGGGGCCCCCATGAGCAGGACCCTATTTGCCACTAGGCACCTTTCCACCTATCTAATCCGCCGCCTGCCGCTTTTGGCCGCGTCTTACTGTGGCGCTGCATCTGTCTGTTATTCAGCCCACTTAATTCGGTGTGGTAACTCGGAGAACGCACAGACAGTAAAGCAGCAGAGCACAAGCAGCTCTCCTACTCCACCAATGAAGGAAGCAGCTATTTGTCAGGACTGCCCACCAATGGGCCGGAGAGGAGATGAATTGTCCCCTCCTCCTGCCAGACTGACTGCATCACAGCCCAGCATAAGAAGACCTGTGGACAAGGTGGTTGATCTAATAATCTAAGCGCTTTTACCAGGGCCACATCTGCCTCTCACCCTTTCCCTGTGCCATACATCCGCCTCCGCCGCCGCAGGGGCCTGGTGTGCTGTGGGCTTCTTGCTGATTGAATACCCATTGTATGCCGCTGGACTATCTGCTTACCTAGTTGTTGTCTCCCCCTTCCCAGCAAGTGTAGTTTAGGCTGCTGATAAGAGTGTCGGACATGCTCCAGGTCAGAGGCTGCAGAAGAACATAAGCACTAATAAGACTGGATTCTCTTTTTCTGCCACAATAAGAGGGGGACAGTTGGTAACAGGCTGCTTTGTGATTGTATCGTTTTCGGTTTGGCCATGTGCTTTAAAGGCTAGCCCTAGAACCTCTCTCCTGTTATCATCCAGCTTTTCCTGATAACAGAATGACAGATAGCTAAGTAATGCAATGTCTGCTTCACCTTCCCCCTATCTTTATAACTAGATGGGTATACCATTCAGAAGCATGGAAAAAATGAAGTTGTAATGTTAATGACTTTAGCTACCTGTCAGATGGCAGCCTGTATCACTCGGCTTTCCCAGGTGCCTGAGTGACCAATCTGGGGCAGCCACCACTGCTCCTTTATCACTGATAATCCAGTCCTGTCAGGTCCTCATCTGTGTGTCTGGACTTTAAATTTACCACTGCTCTGCATAACTTATAGTTAAATATGGTTACCATTTCAGCCCCATCTTTCTCAGGCTTCTGAATTGATCAGAACCAGGAGAGTTTAACTATAAAGCATTGTGAGGGATAAGTTGATGAAGTGGGACCCATGCTTTTATACTTCGTCACCATTACACCTTCCCGTCCTTTATAGGTTATCATTAGTGATAAGCAAGTACTAAAATGCTGGGGTGCTTTTTACTCAAGATGGAAATCTCCCGATACTCAAGTGCTCATTTCGAGTAACGAACCCCATTGAAGTCAATGGAAAACTCAAGCATTTTTGCAGGGGACCCAAGTTCGGTAGAGGGAAGGTCGTTTGAAAACCTGTCAACCTCAGAAAATGATGGAAACACAACGGAAATGCACAGGAAACAGCAGAAGCAGCATGCATGGATGCCTCTGAGGCTGCCTAATTGCACCATTATGCCAAATTCTGGGCAACAGCCTGGTTAAAACAGAGGTAGGCATATAAACCACCCAAAAACTTTGCCAGACATAGCATGGCGGTGAGGACACAGAGAACCATTAAAAACAGAGATACAGTAGCATATGAACCACCCCAACCATCTTGCCTGACACAGCATAGGGGTGAAGACAGAGTGACCAAGGTAGAAGCGGTAGCCAGTGAGCCTCCCAAAAATTAGGCCAGACACCGCATGGCAGTGAGCACACAGAGAACCATCAAAAGTGAGTGAGAAAGCAAGTGAGCCTCCCAAAAAATTGGAGTGAGGCCAGGGGCTGGGATTTATAGTGAACACAAACCTAGGTGCTGACAGCTAACTGGCTAGGCCAGCTGTCAGTCACCATCAAGGGTACACCTGATGCCAATCGACCGGGGTTGGTGAGGCCCTGGCCACGGCTACACAAAAAAAAAAGATAACACAGCTGTCTGGTTGCCAGGGACGCGATCAGCAGGCCCCCAGCAACCAGTCCTGCTCCACCGCAGACGTACTGTAGTGACGTCAGAGCATGGCAGTCAGGACACAGATAACCATTAAAAGTGAGTGAGGTAGCAAGTGAACCTCCTAAAAATTAGGCCAGACACAGCATGGCAGTGAGCACACAGAGAACCATTAAAAGTGAGTGAGGAAGCAAGTGAGCCTCCCAAAAATTAGGCCAGACAGCATGGCGGAAGAAGACTTGGCTGTTGGTTGAGAATTGAAGGAGGTGGAGGAGAGGAGATTCCAAGAATCTGGCTACGTGGAAGACTGGGTGGTGGATAAGTTACTGGACACATTATCCGCGTGATCCTCTGTTAACACTGCTGCGGTTTCAATATTGGTCTACCATGAGACCCCGTAAGTTGGGCAAAGAAGCTAGGAAGTGAACACCACTGCTCCCTCCTCAACAGGTGCTGCTGTGTAACCCTGCCCTGAACCAGGGCCTCTGCCAACTGCATAGCTTGGAACCCCATGCCCTTGTCCTCGACCCTTACCCCTGGGGTTTACCATTTTATGGACACTGCACAGTATGGAGCTTAGATACAGTATGCCTTGAGTAAGAAATACAGAAATAAAAAATATACTAGTGTTCCCACTAATTTTTGGGGGGCTGTGGGATACAATCTGTTGGTGGCTGCACCTACAGTATACACACTCTGTGACACCCCCTTTACACTCTCCAAGCAGTAGTGAACTTAGATATGGCTTGAGTAAGAAAGACAGAAATCTGGAAATATACTAGTGGTCCCACCAGTTTTTGGGGGACTGTGGGATACAATCTAGTGGTGGCTGCACCAATACACTCTGTGACACCCCCTTTACATTTTGCAAGCAGTAGTGAACTTAGATATGCCTTGTGTAAGAAATACAGAAATCAGAAAATATAGTAGAGGGCCCACTAGTTTTTAGGGGGCTGTGAAATACAATCTGGTGGTGGCTGCACCAATACACTCTGTGACACTCCCTTTACACTCTGCAAGCAGTAGTGAACTTAAATATGGCTTGAGTAAGAAAGACAGAATTCTGGAAATATACTAGTGGTCCCACTAGTTTTTGAGGGGCTGTGAGATACAATCAGGTGGTGGATGCACCAATACACTCTTTGACACCCCTTTACAATGAGCAGTGAGGTTCTATGCTGGTGTACTACAAATCACAGCAATACAATGTACTACAGCAGCACCACCAACCAAAAAAATAATAAAAGAGTACTGAGCACTTCTTAGGGGTCTGTATGCAACACATAATGTCCCCTTTCTGCCAGCAGCCGATCACCACACTGTTGCTGCTGAAATCGTGGTAGCAGCACTGCAAGTCCCAGCCAGCAGTCTGTAGTAATATAATTTAAAAACTATTTGAAGCCCTTACAAGGGCTGTTTGGTTGTTTCGCTAGTATTCCCTGCCTAGTGGAACCAGGGCCATTTTAATACATTGGTGGGCCCAGTGCACAGCCCTCAAGAGTGGGCCCCCCCCTTCCCTTTCGGCACATTGTATAATGTACTGAATTTGCCCCCACACTGTATCAAGAGCCCCAATACATACAGTAGTTACCTTATAACACTATTTCCACCATACAGTGATTACATATTACATAAAAACTGCACTGAACAAAACAGAAAGATATCACCAATGATACCATTACCTAATACTGCCACATCATGACCCCTAACACTACAACCCTATAACAGAGTGCAATTACATCCAGTGACTCACCGGGGGCGTCTTCTCTGATCAGAGTCTGTCAACTTTTCTTTTTCTCTCCATCCAGCCTGGGCCACCTTGAAGTCTTCTCCTGGCTGTGAATCTTCTCTCCAGAATCTGCCAGACAAATATTTTAGGCTCCAACACAAACAGTAGTTAGGTCCCTTGTACCCCTATACAGTAGTTACACCCCTCTGTGCCTCCATAGTTTTAAGGTGTCCCTGTAGTATATAGCCCCTCATGTGCTCCTCCAGTTATATACAGCCCTCCTGTGCGCTCCCCCATTAGTATATAGCCCCCCTGTGCACTCTCCCCAGTAGTATATATCCCCCCTGTGCTCTCCCACAATAGTATATAGCCCCCCTGTGCTCTCCAATAATATATAGACCCCTATGCTCTGCCCCATAGTATATAGACCCCTGTGCTCCCCAATAGTATATAGCTCCCTGTGCTCCCCCCAATAGTATATAGCCCTCCTGTGCTCTCCCCAATAGCATATAACCCCCCTGTGCTCTCCATAATATATAGCCCCCTGTGCTCCCCAATAGTATATAGCTCCCCTGTGCTCCCCCATAGTATATAGCCCCCTGTGCTCCCCCATAGTATATAGCCCCCTGTGCTCCCCAGTAGTATATAGCCCCCTGTGCTTCCCAGTAGTATATAGCTCCCCTGTGCTCCCCAGTAGTATATAGCTCCCCTGTGCTCCCCAGTAGTATATAGCTCCCCTGTGCTCCCCATAGTATATAGCTCCCCTGTGCTCCCCCATAGTATATAGCTCCCCTTTGCTCCCCCATAGTATATAGCTCCCCTGTGCTCCCCCATAGTATATAGCTCCCCTGTGCTCCCCCATAGTATATAGCTCCCCTGTGCTCCCCTATAGTATATAGCTCCCCTGTGCTCCCCTATAGTATATAGCTCCCCTGTGCTCCCCCATAGTATATAGCCCCCTGTGCTCCCCCATAGTATATAGCCCCCTGTGCTCCCCCATAGTATATAGCCCCCTGTGCCCCCCATAGTATATAGCTCCCCTGTGCTCCCTTATAGTATATAGCTCCCCTGTGCTCCCCCATAGTATATAGCCCCCTGTGCTCCCCCATAGTATATAGCCCCCTGTGCTCCCCAGTATTATATAGCCCCCTGTGCTTCCCAGTAGTATATAGCTCCCCTGTGCTCCCCAGTAGTATATAGCTCCCCTGTGCTCCCCAGTAGTATATAGCTCCCCTGTGCTCCCCAGTAGTATATAGCTCCCCTGTGCTCCCCATAGTATATAGCTCCCCTGTGCTCCCCCATAGTATATAGCTCCCCTTTGCTCCCCCATAGTATATAGCTCCCCTGTGCTCCCCCATAGTGTATAGCTCCCCTGTGCTCCCCCATAGTATATAGCTCCCCTGTGCTCCCCTATAGTATATAGCTCCCCTGTGCTCCCCTATAGTATATAGCTCCCCTGTGCTCCCCCATAGTATATAGCCCCCTGTGCTCCCCCATAGTATATAGCCCCCTGTGCTCCCCCATAGTATATAGCCCCCTGTGCCCCCCATAGTATATAGCTCCCCTGTGCTCCCTTATAGTATATAGCTCCCCTGTGCTCCCCCATAGTATATAGCCCCCTGTGCTCCCCCATAGTATATAGCCCCCTGTGCTCCCCAGTATTATATAGCCCCCTGTGCTTCCCAGTAGTATATAGCTCCCCTGTGCTCCCCAGTAGTATATAGCTCCCCTGTGCTCCCCAGTAGTATATAGCTCCCCTGTGCTCCCCATAGTATATAGACCCCTGTGCTCCCCATAGTATATAGACCCCTGTGCTCCCCCATAGTATATAGCTCCCCTGTGCTCCCCATAGTATATAGACCCCTGTGCTCCCCATAGTATATAGACCCCTGTGCTCCCCAGTAGTATATAGTCCTCTGTGCTCCCCCATAGTATATAGCTCCCCTGTGCTCCCCCATAGTATATAGCTCCCCTGTGCTCCCCCATAGTATATAGCTCCCCTGTGCTCCCCCATAGTATATAGCTCCCCTGTGCTCCCCAGTAGTATATAGCTCCCCTGTGCTCCCCATAGTATATAGCTCCCCTGTGCTCCCCCATAGTATATAGCTCCCTGTGCTCCCCCATAGTATATAGCCCCCTGTGCTCCCCAGTATTATATAGCCCCCTGTGCTTCCCAGTAGTATATAGCTCCCCTGTGCTCCCCAGTAGTATATAGCTCCCCTGTGCTCCCCAGTAGTATATAGCTCCCCTGTGCTCCCCATAGTATATAGACCCCTGTGCTCCCCATAGTATATAGACCCCTGTGCTCCCCCATAGTATATAGCTCCCCTGTGCTCCCCATAGTATATAGACCCCTGTGCTCCCCATAGTATATAGACCCCTGTGCTCCCCAGTAGTATATAGTCCTCTGTGCTCCCCCATAGTATATAGCTCCCCTGTGCTCCCCCATAGTATATAGCTCCCCTGTGCTCCCCTATAGTATATAGCTCCCCTGTGCTCCCCCATAGTATATAGCCCCCTGTGCTCCCCCATAGTATATAGCCCCCTGTGCCCCCCATAGTATATAGCTCCCCTGTGCTCCCTTATAGTATATAGCTCCCCTGTGCTCCCCCATAGTATATAGCCCCCTGTGCTCCCCCATAGTATATAGCCCCCTGTGCTCCCCAGTATTATATAGCCCCCTGTGCTTCCCAGTAGTATATAGCTCCCCTGTGCTCCCCAGTAGTATATAGCTCCCCTGTGCTCCCCCGTAGTATATAGCTCCCCTGTGCTCCCCATAGTATATAGACCCCTGTGCTCCCCATAGTATATAGACCCCTGTGCTCCCCCATAGTATATAGCTCCCCTGTGCTCCCCATAGTATATAGACCCCTGTGCTCCCCATAGTATATAGACCCCTGTGCTCCCCAGTAGTATATAGTCCTCTGTGCTCCCCCATAGTATATAGCTCCCCTGTGCTCCCCCATAGTATATAGCTCCCCTGTGCTCCCCCATAGTATATAGCTCCCCTGTGCTCCCCCATAGTATATAGCTCCCCTGTGCTCCCCCATAGTATATAGCTCCCCTTAGCTCCCCCATAGTATATAGCTCCCCTGTGCTCCCCCATAGTATATAGCTCCCCTGTGCTCCCCTATAGTATATAGCTCCCCTGTGCTCCCCCATAGTATATAGCCCCCTGTGCTCCCCCATAGTATATAGCCCCCTGTGCCCCCCATAGTATATAGCTCCCCTGTGCTCCATTATAGTATATAGCTCCCCTGTGCTCCCCCATAGTATATAGCCCCCTGTGCTCCCCCATAGTATATAGCTCCCCTGTGCTCCCCCATAGTATATAGCCCCCTGTGCTCCCCAATAGTATATAGCTCCCCCTCCGATATAACATTGAAAAAAACAAACACTGTTACTCACCTAGGTCCACGCGTTCCTCTTCTCTTCCCTCTTGTGGCCGCACTTGCTGCAGTCACAAGAGGCTGCACTCCCCTTACCCTCGCGCCGATGCTCCAGTGACGTCGGGCGCTAGAGGGAGAGTGCGGTCTCTTGTGACCGCAGGAAGTGCGGCCACAAGAGTGACTGACAGGGAGGGAGCCAATGGTTCTCTCTCTGTCAGTGTCGCTGCTGCAGCGCTGAAGCGCCGCAGCAGCAGCGGCGAACGGCGGGGCCCTGAAGGGGCCCCATGGAGGGGTAAGTAGATTACCCATCCATGGCGCTCCCCCCAGACAGGCTGGTGGCCGGAGCCCTTTGCGACCGCACTGGTCGCACATAGCAACGTCCGGCCTGCTCGGGGGGCCCCTTTAACCGGTGGGCCCTCTGGTTAAAGCGGCCCTGAGTGGAACGCTTATTCCCTCCCTAACACTCTCTCTGACCAGCAGCAGCTCTGTCCCTGATCTCTTTCAGCATACATGTGAGCCGAGCCTTGCCGGCCGCGCTTTTTATATGGCAGGGTCATCTGATTTGGCCAACCAATCGCTGCTATCGACATGTATGGGTCCCACGTGATCGGAGGATGTACCAAAGAGTCTCCTGCATGTTTATTGGCTGAGAAATAGCGCCCAAACTTACAGGAAACAGATGATGAGATTTTCTCGAGTATCGCGAGATGCTCGCACCCATAAAGTGCAGAAACATCTAGGTTACATCTAGGCACTTTGAATTCACTTCTGTTAAAAACGCACCATATTGCGTTTTTAACATAAGTGCAATGTGGTAACATAGCTTAACACTCATCCCACTCCGCTTCTAGGGACGTTCCGCATTCAAAGTGCCTAGATGTAACTGCATTCTGTTATAGGGTTGTTAGGATAGTGGTCATAGTGTGGCGGTATTATGTAATGGTATCATTAGTAATCTCTTTCTGTTTTGTTCAGAGCAGTTTTAGGGCAATATGTTATTACTGTATGGTGGAAATAGTGTTATAAGATAACTACCGTATGTACTCGGGTTCTTAATACAGTGTCTGGGCATTTTCTGGACTATTCACTGTTTGTGGAGCACCGATTCTGAAAACGCTGGGTTTGGTGGTGGGGTGGGGGTTGTGGAGTGCCAAAAGGAAAGGGCCCACTGTTGAGGCCTTTGCACCGGGCCCACCTTAAAACGGCCCTGGTTAGAATGTGTGTGTGTGTGTGGGGGGGGGGGGTCAGGTCTATAAATAACACCTAAAAAGTAGCTCAAGATTCGTAAAGAGTACCAAAACATATACCATCCGAAGAGCTCTGTACTATCCCGGTACACTAGCACCTAAACCCAGTGTACCGGGATAGTACAGAGCTCTTTGGATGGTATATGTTGTGGTACTCTTTACAAATCTTGAGCTACTTTTTAGGTGTTATTTATAGACCTTAATGCAGGGGTCTCAAACTTGCGGCCCTCGGGACACTAGTTTGCGGCCCCCACCTCAATGGTAACTTTCATGTAAGTGCGGCTCTCATCAGCTTCTCAGCCGCGATTGGCTGAGCTTAACTTTATGCTCAGCCAATCGCGGCTGAGCAGCTGATGACGCGGCAGAGGGGGGCCGGCATCAGGGACGGCTGCAGCTGTTCGCCAGCCTCCCGAAGACGACGGAGAGGTGGGCGGCGGCGGCAGTGGTGGGAGGGGAGGTGTGCGGCGGCGGTGCGGGGCAGGTGAGCAGTGCAGGGGCCTACAGCCGCCTAGCAGAGCCGCCGCCCCATAGCGTCCCTGCCGCACATGCAGCTCCCCGGTCTCTGGAGGAGGAGGCCGCGGGGACTGCAAGGTGATCGCATCGCTGCAAGTCCTGGGGCTGTTTAGCAGGATCGGGGGATGCAGTGCAGACGATCACCTCACCCTGCAGTGCCCGCGGCCTCCTCCTCCGGAGATCAAGGAGCTGCATGTGCAGCTGAGAGGAGAGTGCCGGTGCCGGGGGGTGAGAGGAGGAGGAGGAGGGGTGTGTGCCCAGCTCCCCCCAGTCCCCTCTCAGTGACCCCCAGCTCCCCCCCAGTCCCCTGTGTCACCCCCCAGCCCCCTCTCAGAAACTCCCAGTCCCCTGTGTCACCCCCAGCCCCCTCTCAGAGACCCCCAGTCCCCTGTGTCACCCCCTGCTCCCCCCAGTCCCCTGTGTCACCCCCTGCTTCCCCCAGTCCCCTCTCAGAGACCCCCAGTCCCCTTTGTCATCCCCAGTCCCCTGTGTCACCCCCTGCTCCCCCAGTCCCCTGTGTAACCTCCCAGCTCCCCTGTGTCACCCCCTGCTCCCCCCAGTCCCCTGTGTCACCCCCTGCTCCCCCCAGTCCCCTGTGTCACCCCCCTGCTCCCCCCAGTCCCCTGTGTCACCCCCTGCTCCCCCCAGTCCCCTGTGTCACCCCCAGTTTCCCTCTAAGAGACCCCCAGTCCCCTCTGTCCCCCCCAGTCCCCTGTGTCACCCCCCTGCTCCCCCCCAGTCCCCTGTGTCACCCTCTCCTCCCCCCAGTCCCCTGTGTCACCCCCCAGTCCCCTGTTTCACCCCCCAGCTCCCCCAGTCCCCTGTGTCAACCCCCAGTCCACTTCTTGTGGAAAACCTGATGCGGCCCAGCCTCACCCGGACTCTACCTCCAGCGGCCCCCAGGTAAATTGAGTTTGAGACCCATGCCTTAATGCATTTTTTTAATTTGTGACATATTGATCTTACTATGTAGTACCCTATCCTATTTTTTCCTTTCTGTGTACCATTATCATCTCCCTCTCCCGGTACTATGATGTTACCCCAATGATTGTGGGGGTCACCAGTATTCATATATGACCTCTGTGGTCATGTTTTAAGTCTTTTTGTGGTGTGGTTTTTGTATTCAATAAAGATTTATAATATTTTTATATAATATCTTGTGGAGTGCATCCATTTTTTGCACATATGCTTTTGTTCTCTCTTTTACTTATTATTATATGGGAGCACAGCACTGGAAATTATTGCTATATGGGGGCAAAGCAGGGGGCATTTTTATTATTATATTGGGCAAAGCAGGAGGCATTAATATTATATGGAGCACAGCAGGAGACATTATTACTATATGGAGGACAGCAGGAGACATTATTACTATATGGGGGCACAGCAGAAGGAATTATTACTATACGAGGGCACAGCACGTGACATTATTACTATATGGGGGCACAGTAGGGGACATTATTACTATATGGGGGCACAGCAGGGGATCCCACATACAGGGGGCAACCCACTTACCTACACACTTTACTGCGCATGATACCAAACAGTGTAATTACTACTGTATGGGACCCTATAGGAGGGGGAAAGGGAAGGAAGTTGAAGGAAATGTGCAGAGCCTAATATGTTTGTCTGGCATGTTATGAAGAGACGAATTGTAGCTGGCAGAAATCATCATGGAGGCCTGGGCCAGAGGAAAAGAGAATGTCTCAGATCAAAGAAGACGTCACCTGTGAGTCACTGTATGAGGTTTTTTCCTTTTGTAGAACCTTATCTGGTAGGAGTTCCCTGAGGCAGGAAAGGTTGGGAAACACTGACCTAGTGGATAGGAACAAGGGCTAGCCTCCCAGAGGTTGTGTATGCAGTGGAAGCTGTGAAGAGGCTGGCTGGGCTGTGGTGTGCACCACTGGGGTGTACTGCTTTCGATGACAGTGACCCTGACAGGAGACCAGGGCGGGTGGCTGCCTGTGTCTACTTAGCTGCAGTTATTATGAGTGGAGGAAATAGAGCTGGGCTAACAGAGCAGTAATTAGGGTAACTAGCTTCTGCACTGGGCTCCTTCACTAACCGCTTATGACAGCACTCAGAGGGCCCGTGCACCGGATGTTTTAGGACCCTAGCAACATCCCTGATTTGCAGCAATCTCCTCAGTTAGATAGGGAACCAATATGACCGACGCCGTACTCAGTGTGAGAGCGTCCTTGGTCCCATGGCAACGCGACCACTGGGTCAGACACCCGTGACCTCCCGGTTGGTGTGTCTGACGTCAGGTCGCCGCATTATGTGACTAATCATGTGACTTACATGGGGAAGCGTCGATACACCAGCAGCCCAGTACATGGCATATAAAAATAAGTGATTAGGCCAGGGAAGTACGGCATCTGTGATCAAGCCGGACGTGAAACGCGTGTTGGGGGTTAATCTACACACAGTGTGACAGGTAATATCACTAGCTTATACTTTTCAATCTTCTTTATATAAGTTGTGATCTGTGTATATGATCTGTGTATTTGCACTTTAGGATTGTAGTTGTGTATGGAGGTTAGTTAGCACTTTGGCAAAGGGCAGTGCAATAGACATTTGAGTCTTTACATTGTTTACCCATTGTGGTTTGTGATTTGGCATCTGCCTTGTATATGCGCCGTCCTATGTTATAATCATGTGGCTGTGATGTTGGATCTTGTGTGGAGAATTATTTTACTCCATTCTGTTTAAATTTTATTATGTAGTTGATTATTTAATAAAGCATTGTATTTGGATTATATAAGTGTTGTAGCCCTTCTTTGTAGGAAACCTATGTTGTAGCCTGGGCAGGCTTGTGGTGCTATAGGAATATAAACAGGAAATAGCATAATTTTATTATCCGGGGGCGGTGGTCACTGACCGACACGGTGTGGAGTTAGCGTAGGGACCCGTGTGAACCAGAGGACCTGCACGTTGGTACACGGGGCTATTATGGCTTGATCAAATCATATACAGACACTCTGGTGTTGATTTTTAATATAGGCCAAGTGGCATTAGTATCAGCCATAGATGGGATGTGCAGCCGTTCCTTTCTCTCCAGTTTTCTTAATTTTATTATTGTTGAACCGCAATTCCCACTTCACCACAATCTGTCTAAGGTTACTCCCTGGGGGGACAGTTTACTAGGGACCCTATGTGCCCTCTCCACTCCAAAGTATTCAAACAGTTTCCCTTTCCTCAGGGCCAGATTAAAGGGAGGGCACCAGGGGCACTTGCCCAGGGGCCTCCACCACTAGGGGGCCCCCACCAGCCCAAACACGGAAGTGGTGTCTGGGAGCTAGTCCCACGCGCAAAAAGCATGTGGAAAACCTACCTGGACACAGCACTGGCCACACTGCATGCTGTCCATGGAGGGAGGGAGGTGTAGGGTTAATCCTGTGTAAGCATCTTTGAATGGATTCTTCCTAGCAAGCTTCTGGGTGCCTGTCTCCTGCCGAGGTCCTCACTCCCCCCTCGCCCCTCCCCCTCACTGAGGAGAGGACAGTGCGGGACCTCAGCAAGGAAACCTGATATCTCCAGCAGGGATGTGACATCATAGAGCCTTCTGGAGGATCTGTCACAGCGGCTGACAGGCTGAAGGAACAGAGAAGAGCCAGAAGAGAGAAGACCTGTCATCTGCCCAGATCAGGTGAGTATGAGGTTTTGTTTTGTATTGGCACAATCAGAGCAGGGGTATGTACTATAGGGGCATATATCAGAGCAGCGGTATATACTATATGGGCATATATCAGAGCAGGGGTATATACTATAGGGGCATATATCAGAGCAGGGGTATATACTATGGGGGAAAATATCAGAGCAGGGGTATATACTATAGGGGCATATATCCGAGCAGGGGTATATACTATAGGGGCATATATAAGAGCAGGGGTATATACTATAGGGGCATATATCAGAGCAGGGGTATATACTATTGGGGCATATATCAGAGCAGGGGTATATACTATATTACTATATGGAGGACATAGCAGAGGATCCTACATACAGGGGGTAACTCACATTCCTACTCACTTTACTGCACATGACACCAAGCAGCAGAATTAGTACAGTTTGGGAGCCTATAGGTAGGAGAAAGGGAAGGAAGTTGCTGCGGAGCCTGAGATGTTTGTCTGGCAGGTTCTGAAGAGAAGAATTGTAGCTGCAAGAAATCATCATTATGGTCCGGGCCAGATGGAGAGGAAAAGGAAAGTGACGCCTCAGATCAAAGAAGATGTCACCTGTTAGTCACTGAAGTAAGTTTTTTTTTGTAGAAAACTATTTGGTAGGGTGCCCTGAAGTGAAAAGGGAAACGTTGCTCTTTGCTATAATACACACGCTGCTTTTTCATAGCAGAGTTTTACTGTATCAGCGGAAATTGTGGCAAAACTGCATGAGAAAATAATTCTATTTGTGAATACAGGATAAGTACTAGGAGAATTCTCTACACCCAGTAGTTTACTACAAGAAAAAGGAATTCCTGTCAGGTTGATAGGAGTCCCCCATTCACTTAGCAGGTGAGAATACCCCTTTAATGTTTTCCTAACTGGACCAGGAACCAAAAATGTCACATACATGGCTATATGCAAAGTAGCTTTGCTAATGAGACTGGCCGTGTGCTAGCATCACTGGTCACATACATGGCTATATGCAAAGTCGCTTTGCTAATGTGACTGGCCGTGTGTTAGCATCACTGGTCACATACATGGCTATATGCAAAGTCGCTGTGCTAATGTGAATGGTTTGCTGCTGCTAGTGAAATCTGTTTATGTACGGTGGAACCCTAGAGTCACTTTCCCTGGTGGGCCCAAGGTACCCCAGTGTAACACTGTGGCCCCGCTCCCAACCTCTGCTCCTACCAACCATGAATTGCGCCATTTCCATTCTCACCGCCACATTTACCAATCCCATTCCTCTCTCACCAGTTTCCTCAGGTTAGCTGCACCACACGGACACTCCAGCCGCCAGTCACAGGACGCCAGACAAGGAGACAAGACATGTTTAGTTCTCCAGTGTGCTCTGGCTCCGGTCCAAATCCTTCAGGCAGGATGAACCAAAAGAGTGGACAGGCCAGCCCCCCTATATTTTGCATGGGACTGCACAAGTAAAAGCTACTTCACAGAAGGGACTTGATGTTAGGGGACATTGAAGGGACATTACAGTGAAAAACATCATATTACCTCAAGGAAATTCACTTCTGCTACATCTGTACTGAAATTCAGCTCTGCTACTGTATTTGTGTGTTGAATTTCGGCTCTGCTACATCCCTGCGCTTAACTCGCCTTTACACAGAGTTATCTTACAGATTTTATAAGCCAAAACCACTGCCTGTGTGCAGTGTATGGTATATAGCCTGTGTGCAGTGTATGGTGTATAGCCTGCGTGTAGCCTATGATATACAGCCTGTGTGCAGCCTATGATATATAGTCTGTGTGCAGCCTATGATATATAGCCTGTGTGCAGCCTATGATATATAGTCTTTGTGCAGCCTATGATATATAGTCTTTGTGCAACCTATGATATATAGCCTGTGTGCAGCATATGACATGTAGCCTGTGTGTAGCATAGGACATGTAGCCTGTGTGCAGCATATGGTGTATATATAACCTGTGTGCAGCATATGACATATAGCTTGTGTGCAGCATATGGTGTATATATAGCCTGTGTGCAGCATAAGGTATATATAGCCTGTTTGCAGCATATGACATGTAGCCTGTGTGCAGCTATATATGCCGCTATAGATTATACACAGCCTTTAAGTACTTTCTGGGTGCTTTTTACTGCTTCAGGTAGTTTATATGGTTGGGAACTGAAGATTGGAACTAGACTTGCAAATCCAGGTTCTGCCTGCGATTCACAACTGCATATGCTAGCTGTGGTGGCTAACACAGTGGGCAAGAGAGCACAGAAAGTGCTAAAGTGCTGTGTTCTCGCATTGAATTAAGTGGGAACACTCCGCGATGCACACCCCTCCCCCATCCTGTCTTACTGTAAGTCCTCTACAGTAATCAGCCACCTGTATAGATTGTTGTATGGTTTATTTTGGGGGGAAGGAAATGGGGGGGGGGGGGGGCAACAAAATTGTTGCCCAGGGCCTCCACCAACCTTAATCCGGCCCTGCCTTTCCTAATGGTTTCCATTAACCATGCATGCATGCATACATTTCTTCATATCTTTACTCTCTGCTGCTTCTGGGAAACCCCCCACTCTTAAGTTCCCCCTTCGGGATCTGTCTTCTAGGGCCAGGACAAGGAGTTTTGGTGCCCTAGGCATTGAAAGCAAATGGCGCCCTTCCCCCAAAAAAACAAAAGGAAAGAAGTGCAGGTGCCTGCCGCATGGGGCTGGAGTCAGCTGCGGGGCACAGTGGGTGCAGGCAGGGCCGATTCTAGCTTTTCAGTTTATTTCCCCTACTGTATCCTCCCTGTAGCCCCCACACAGTTTATATCCCCCACTGTATATCCTCATAATCCCCCTCCTGTGTGCCAGTTACTCACCTCACCAATCGTTCCCACACTGCTGTGGCCGCCTGGATGCTGGATGGTCAGGCTGCACACTGATCTCATGGAGCAGCCTGACCAGGAAGACATCACTGGCTGTCACAGATCACTTCTAGATCGTAGGCCTAATGCAGCCTACAATTTAGAAGTCAAAGGCATAGAGCAGAGAGCTGATGTCTCCCTGCTCTGAGCTTCCTGTCAGCTCTGTGTGTACCCTTAATAATTCAGCAACACAATGAAACTGCAATGTGTGAACACAGCCTAGATGTTCTGCAACAGAACAGGGTGGAGGACTGTGATGAACAGCTGAGGGAAAGCATTGCATTCGGGAACCTGTACAACATTCTGGGAACTGCTCAACCAGGAAGTATGAAAACACAACACAGAACAAAACCCCCCAAAAACAAATGGATTTTTGGTAGTTTCAAAACTGGGATAGATAGGTAAGTAATGCAGAAGTTTCATTTTTTTTAACCTGTACCTGGAGTTCCCCTTTAAATTCTGCCATAGACAAGGAATCGGCTGCAGACAGTTCCCCCAATGTTAGTAGATAGCAAGGACATAGTTCTTCCCCAGAGGGAATGCTAGGGTTAGCCAGTGTTAAGTCCTGAGATCTTACACTCTTTAATTCCCTTCCCTTGCACATTTTCAGAGCACAGCAAGCATTCTCTCCCTGCCAGATAGCCCCTGGTTACCATCCTTTTACTCTGGTATAGAGAGAGATAGTCTCTCCGCTCCAGTCCAGAAGTCCGTTTGTCTCTCCTCTTCAGGTTGTGCTAGCTGCTTTTGCTCCGTGCCGTGTCACACTCTGGGACAGTGCTTCTCAATTCCAGTCCTCAGGCCTCACCAACAGGTCATGTTTTGAGTATTTCCTTAGTATTTTACAGGTGATATAATTATACTCAGTACATTAGGTATTCTCACAGGTTTTCTTTCTATGGGATATCCTGAAAACATGACCTGTTGGTGAGGCCTGAGGACTGGAATTGAGAAGCACTGCTCTAGGACATGGGTCTCCAAACTGCGGCCCTCCAGCTGTTGCAAGACTACATTTCCCATCATGCCTGCACAGCCAAATCCAAAGGTTTAGCTGTCCAGGCATGATGGGAGTTGTAGTTTCACAACAGCTGGAGGGCCGCAGTTTGGAGACCCATGCTCTAGGAGATACCAATGAGACCTTATGCTGACCACTGTAGCGTACACTTCAGAGAGGCTGCTTTTACCAGCCTCCTTCCCTGCGCACCACGCTTAAGATGGACAGGGTGCTTATAGTGCCACGTGCACTACCTCAGCAGATCATTTCTATTTCCCGGTCCGCTCTTTAGCCTTGTCGCTCAGCATTTAGGACCACCACCAGCAGGGTTCCCAAACCCTGGCACCTCTCTCACCAGCCACCAACAATTCCGGTAGCAATGGAACCTGTGCCCATCGATCTATGCAGCTACAGGAGCAGCTCACAGCGTCCAGCTCTCACAAGTTCCCCGCAGCCTCACGGTATATCTGAGGTAAGGCTGGTGCCCAGAGTCTAGCTACATGCATCCACCACACTGAGGTTCCAGTACGGAGGTGTGGTCCTTCAATTGCTTCAATTTCTTGGTCAGTCAAACCCTTGTTTTAAAGTGACTGTACCACCAGGCCCAGGCAGAAGCACTGGAGGCAAGTGCTTAGTGGGAGGAAACCCTAGCCCCTCTATGGTAGGGTTCCATTGATTCTAATGGAGTCAAATCATGGAGGGGCGGGGGTTTCTTCCCACTAATGATGGGTCGGCCCGCCTCCAGTGCTTCAGCCTGGGCCTGGTGGTACAGTCACTTTAAGAATGTGCCATTGTTAACATACGGTGTGTTAATGCGTACAGATTATTGGTTGCAATTGGTGAAAACAAAGCCAGGAATGGATTTGAAAAGATGAGAAATCTCAGTGTTTCCTTTATTACCAGTTCTATATTTATAGACTGTTCCTGGCTTTGGCTTTTATTTAGATGTAACTAAAAGGGAAAACTATTATTATTATTATTATTATTAATATTATTATTATTACAAACAGGGTTATTCACCCTTTTTCTAGTATGTATCTGACCCTCCCCCCTCCTTCTCTCACTCTTAATATACAGTAGATTAGACGATATTTAGAAGCAAGTGAGTGGCAAACTACTACACGCACAGACAGCAAGCCTGGGGGGGGGGGGGGGGAGCGCAGGGAGTTGCAAGAGGGGCTTTAAGGACAATCTTTAGATTTCCCAGGTGGTACACAGAACATAGCGGCGGTCTGCTTCCACTGCTCCTATTACAGGGAGTGATGGCCAGCAGACCATTGCAATAGTTATCAGTATTTTGGTCCATGCAATTGACATTGAGCATGTTGGCTGATTGTTGCCTTTCTGCACAAGCTATTACACAAAATGAATATCGGCCAGAACTACCGGTAATTGCCGAAAGTGGCCCATAGAAGATAGTAGCAGTCCTATTACATGGAGCTGCAGCCAGAAGACCATTGCTATTGTTATCAGGATTTTGGATCATGCAGAAAGGTAACAATCAGCCGACATAGAGCATGACATCCCCTCCCCTCAGTGACGCGCCTCCATCAGAATCAAGTCTGGCCATGTCACCGAGGGGAGAGGGATATCGTTACACTGGGAGCACTGGGCTCGCCTCCACTGCATAGAGTGGGCTGGAGTGCACGTAAAGAAACTGGCATGAAACACGAGTATTGGGCAGCATTTTGAGAAATGGACTGCACCACTGTGAAGTAAGTGCCAACAAGATAGTGTAAAAAAAAAATAAAAATCAGTAAGCGAATAGGTACATTCACTTTAACAAGAGTGAAGCCTCTAGACTTCTCAATTTAGATGCAGGGATGGCTGTTTCTTAAAGCGACTCTGTACCCACAATCAGACCCCAAGCCGCTTGTACCTTCGGATAGCTACTTTTAATCCAAGATCTGCTCTTTCCTGCAGGTGACAAGAGAGTGAAAGGGATTTAATGTGGAAAGTGAAAGACAGATTCAAACATAACCCCAAGACAGAGTGATTGGTGTTTAGAGGTTATGGATGTAGGTCTGTTAGCAGAGGGAGGAAGCTCAGTTTTAGTATGATTTAGCTTTAGATATAAGCAAGACTGTTAGACATGGTAGACTGTCTTTGGCTGGTATTTTGTGGGAGGGCAGGGCTGATGTCAAAGAAAAGGGTATATAACTGGGTGTCATCAGCATAGGGATGGTATTGAAAGCTAAACTTGCCAATAGTTTGTCCAAAGGGGGAAATTTAGAATAAGAAAAAGAGGGGACCAAGGACTGATCCCTGAGGAAACCCAACAGTAAAGGGAAGAGAAAACGAGGAAGAGTGGCAAATGGTACGCTCAAGGAGCGGTCAGATAGGTCGGTGGAAAACCAAGTAAGCGTCCTTAGGGACAATAGAATGGAGCATAGTGAGGAAGAGCTGGTGGTCTACAGTATCAAACAGTACAGAGAGACCCATGAGTGGTTGCCTTTAGACTTAGGAGTCAGGAGATGATTAGAGACTAGTTGAGAAGAGAACTTTCAGAGAGATAGTGGGTTAGGCGGGAATTGGCCAGATTGATAATTGGCTGTGGAGGACCAGCCTATAGATGTTTTTTTCAGTTATGGGATGTTTGAAAGTGGAGAGAAAGATGCCTACAAAGAGGAAGATGTTGGAATTTTTAGATAGGTAACTAGTGACAGCAGGACAGAGAAACTGTATGAGGTGTGAGGGAATAGGGTCACTAAAGTGGGTGGGTATTCTCACCCTTGTGTGTTGAAGAATCAGAAAGCTGAGAGAAACCAAGGTTAGCCAAGTTATGAGATCAGGCTATAAGAGTTAGGTAAGGGAAAGAATCTGTCAAAGAGGGGGACAAGGGTTCGAGGATTTCATCTAGGGGTGTAGTGAGCATTTGAACAAGCGTTTGATGAATGTTTTTAGCATTAGGTCATGAAAATGTATATCTTTTCCAGAAAAATTTATTTAGATTAAAATTTCTCATTTTAAAAAGGAACACCACAATTTCCCCAAAGTATGGCAGTACCATGTATGTTGTCATAAGCTGTTGTTTGAGCATAAGTAAACCACAGCCTTCAAACTATTTTCACTCTAAAGCGGAGAGTGTGAACCTCCAAAGTAAGGGCCAGCAGGTTAAGGGATTTAGACCCCATAGGTGTTTAAGGAAATAAGCTAAATCATTTGTAGATGTACTCTTAAAAATGACTCCTTTTCACAAGGAACACAGCAGAATATGCACCTGAAAAATTTGTACCCTTTAAATCAGTACCCTTTAGGTGACCATAAAGTGCTGTTTTTCTAGTACAGATATGCCAGAATACTTTTTGAGACACCATGTGCATTTGCAGTGCCCCTGTAGGATGAATAGAGTAGAAACCCCCAAGAAGTGACCACATTTCTACTTAATAGACATTTTGAGGAAAGTTTTTGGCACTACATCACAAAAACTAAAATGTACATTTTCCTAATACGTATAAATTACTCCTACATGGGGGATAATGCAGGGGTATATTATTACTATGCATGGGAAGATTATTAGTATATGGGACAATGCAGAGGGACATTATTACTATATGGGGGCAATGCAGGGACACATTATTAGTATATGGGGACAATGCAGAGGGACATTATTAGTAGTATATGGGGACAATGCAGGGGGACATTATTATTAGTATATGGGGGCAATGCAGGGGCAAATTATTAGTATATGGGGACAATGCAGGTACACATTATTAGTACATGGGGCAATGAAGGGGGGCATTATTAGTATATGGGGACAATGCAGGGGAGAATTATTATTAGTAAATGGGGCAATGCAGGGGACATTATTCTTATATGGGGCAATGCAGGGAGACATTATTACTATATGTGGGCACAATAGGAAACATTATATGGGGGCACAGCAGGGGACATTATTACTATAGAGGGTCACAGGACAGGGGACATTATTACTACATGGAGGTACAGTAGGAAGCATTTTATTATATGGGGGCACAGCAGGAGACATTATTCCCATATGGGGGCACAGCAGGGGATATTATTCTTATATGGGGGGCACAGCAGGGGATCCTACACACATTAGTGCACCAAACAGCAGAATTACTACAGTTTGGGAGCCTATGAGAGGAAAAGGGAAGGAAGTTGCTTGAAAAGTGTGGAGGCCTAAGATGTTTGGCAGGTTCTGAAGGGACCAATTGTAACTGCAAGAAACCATCATGGAGGCCTGGGCCAGATGGAGAGGAATAGGAAAGTGACCCCTCAGATCAAAGAAGACGTCTCAGTTCCCCAGGGATGAACTGAGTGAGGTGTTTTTATCAAGTTTCACCCTGTTGCCAAAATGCCGTAGAAACTGCCCTGGTACTACAGTGTCACCTCATTTTGTAATCTACACTACCGTTCAAAAGTTTGGGGTCACCCAAACAATTTTGTGTTTTCCATGAAAAGTCACACTTCTTCACCACCATACGTTGTGAAATGAATAGAGTCAAGACATTGACAAGGCTAGAAATAATGATTTGTATTTGAAATAACATTGTTTTTACATCAAACCTTGCTATCGTCAAAGAATCCTCCTTTTTCAGCAATTACAGCATTGCACACCTTTGGCATTCTAGCTATTAATCTGTTGAGGTAAACTGTAGAAATTGCACCCCACGCTTCTAGAAGCAGCTCCCATAAGTTGGATTGGTTGGATGGGCACTTCTGGCATACCATACGGTGAAGCTGCTCCCACAACAGCTCAATGGGGTTCATATCTGGTGACTGCGCTGGCCACTCCATTACCGATAGAATACCAGCTGCCTGCTTCTGCTGTAAATAGTTCTTGCACAATTTGGAGGTGTGTTTAGGGTCATTGTCCTGTTGTAGGATGAAATTGGCTCCAATCAAGCGCTGTCCACTGGGTATGGCATGGCGATGCAAAATTGAGTGATAGCCTTCCTTATTCAGAATCCCTTTTACCCTGTACAAATCTCCCACCTTACCAGCACCAAAGCAACCAAAGCAAAAATCACATTACCTCCACAATGCTTAACAGATGGCATCAGGAATTCTTCCAGCATCTTTTCATTTGTTCTGCGTCTCACAAACGTTCTTCTTCGTGATCCAAACACCTCAAACTTGGATTCATCCATCCACAACACTTTTTTCCAGTCTTCCTCTATCCAATGTCTGTGTTCTTTTGCCCATCTTAATCTTTTTCTTTTATTGGCCAGTCTCAGATATGGCTTTTTCTTTGCCACTCTGCCCTGAAGCCCAAAATCCTGCAGCCGCCTCTTCACTGTAGATGTTGACACTGTTTTGCGGGTACTATTTAATGAAGATGCCAGTTGGGGACCTGTGAGGCGTCTGTTTCTCAAACTAGAGACTCTAATGTGCTTATCTTCTTGCTTAGTTGTGCAACGCGGCCTCCCACTTTTTTTTTCTTCTCTGGTTAGAGCCTGTTTGTGCTGTCCTCTGAAGGGAGAAGTACACACTTTTGTAGGAAATCTTAAATTTCTTAGCAATTTCTCGCATGGAATAGCCTTCATTTCTAAGAACAAGAATAGACTGTCAAGTTTCAGATGAAAGTTTTCTTTTTCTGGCCATTTTGAGCATTTAATTGACCCCACAAATGTGATGCTCCAGAAACACAATCTGCTCAAAGGAAGGTCAGTTTTGTAGCTTCTGTAATGAGCTAGACTGTTTTCAGATGTGTGAACATGATTGCACAAGGGTTTTCTAATCATTAATTAGCCTTCTGAGCCAATGAGCAAACACATTGTACCATTAGAACACTGGAGTGATAGTTGCTGGAAATGGGCCTCACCAAAAACCAGACATTTGCAGCTAGAAAAGTCATTTACCACATTAACAATGTATAGAGTGTATTTGTTTAATGTTAGGACTAGTTTAAAGTTATCTTCATTGAAAAGTACAGTGCTTTTCCTTCAAAAATAAGGACATTTCAATGTGACCTCAAACTTTTGAACGGTAGTGTATACCCGTCAAGTAATTTATTTATGGGTATAGTAAGATTTTTTACCCCACACCCCACAAGTTAAAACTGAAAATTTTCCAGCCATTTTAGTGGCATCATACTGTTTGTTGTATCCCGCTTATACCCCAGGAGATGCACACTACATAAATTTAGGCTCAAATGAAAATGTATCAGGGGCAGTTAAGTGCCAAACTTGGGGTTACAAATTATCACCCATCCACATAATAGGTGATAAGTTATTGGTGGGGGTCAAACTGTTGGAACAACACTGATCAAATAAACAGTGGTCCATGTGGTAAGGGGACCTGGCGAATTGTGTCTGTTTTCATGGTATGCCACTGATAGTAAGCACCCCAACTGTGGCTTGCACCAGCACCTCCCCAGACAGCGCCAACCACATAGTGTACTCATACTCACCTGGCCTGGTGCTCCCCAGCTCTCACTTGTGTGCCGGGGAGCTAGGAGAATGAAGGAACACTGTTAGGCCAGGTTAGTTTCGGGGTGTACATGATCCATGGGGCCCTGTACAGTTTTTGCTATGGGGCCCCATGAATCATAGCTAAGCCCCTGCTCCTGAGTGCCCCTGCATGAGTGAAGCAGCAATTGTGTAAGTGCACTGCCACTCCATTCAAACTCTAGGGGTCTGACAAACATAGCAAAATACAGCACCTGGCTATCTTGAGCAGTCCCATAGTATGTGATTGAAGTCACAGTTCAGTGTGGATACTGTTGCTCCATTCATAAAGGGGCATTCATGGACCCTCTTTGTGATTAGTCAGGGCCACAGTAGTGTACCCTTACCAATCACCTGAAATCTAACCTATGGAAATTGTAATCTTGAGAAAACCTTATAATCTATGTGTCGCTATATTTTTGAAAAAGTTCCTCTGGGTGATAAAGTAGAGGCCCAGAAATGGGTTATAAACTGGACTTCCCCCAATCTATGGAAAGACCTGCACATCTTCCAAATTGTTCTATTACCTCTATCACGTATGGCAATTTTACTACAGCCTCTTCCAGAAAAATTTGCATATCATCCGCATACATGTTGATTTTATCTTCCTTGTCTCTAGCCCCAAAACCTCTTATGAATTTGCTTTAATTATATTGGATAATGGTTCCGAAGACAGAATAGGGGATAATGGGCACCCCTGCCCTTTCAGATGTTCCTCCATTAACCGCAACCTTTGCTTTTGGATTACTATATAGTAACCTTACCATATTCATATATTTATCTCCAAATCCATATCCTCCTAGGCTATTGCAGCATCCAGAGACAGGATGGAGTGGAATCGCCCCCCAGCCCCTATTTGGATATTATGGAACACCTATGTGATATTCTGCCTAATAGTAAGGCCTGGAATAAAACCACTTTGATCCACATGGATCAGATGTGGGATAACTTTCTTTAGCCTATTAGCCAATACCCTGGCATACAGTTTTATGTCTACCTTTAATAATGATATGGGCCTATATGATTTTTTTTTTATCATCAAAGCTACATGAGGACTTTTTCATGTGGAACCAATTGTATTTTGTAGCGACACTATTCATTTTACCACAAAACAGTGATAAAATGGAAAATAGAAAATTAAATAATCTGTGGGGGAAAATTGGGGGGGAAAATGCAGCTGGGGTTCCTTTTTTTACAGTTCGCTTAAAGGGAAAATGCCATGTTATCGGTGAGTCAGTACAATTACAACCATGCCATATTTTTCCTTTACTATTTTTATGGTAAAATTAAAGGTGTCATTATAAAATATATATTTTTTTTAAATCATTAATCTCGGTACATGGAAAAATGACTCTTTGAAGGTGAGATGGAAAAAAACAAGTTCACAAGTAGTCCAAAGAAGTGCTAATCACTGAGATTGCCATGTGAGGCTATGTTAACCCAACGTCAAAAATATTGTAGAGGCGTCCGATTTTGCTATTAAAAAAAAATGTCCGTTATGGCTGCGATTTAACTGACTGCAATGGCAATGCATTGAAGTCAATGTAAAGACTGACATCCAATGTACACAGTGTATTGAATAACGGACGTTTTTACCTCGGACGTTTTTACCGGGGACGTCAAAATAATGAACATGAACATTATTTTTGGACTTGTTTTGTAAAAAGCAGATATTTTTTATTAGTTGTTCACACACAGTTTTTCTTTTGTCACCATTCTTTCTCCGTTTTTACTATTAAATTCAATAAACTTTTTAATTAAGCCACATCCAAAGGCCAATTAGTAACCCCAAAGTAGAGTAATGTAGGGGAGGACAGCTAAATGACATTTGAAAATAACGGATGTCATTTCAAACAGAGCTGAAAAAACATTGTGTGTACATAGCCTTACTGTGCAGCCATTAATCCATGGAAAAGGGCTTTGAAAGAGTTCCAAAAAATGCCACACAGATGTCAATTGATATGAAAATGGATAGTGGCTTTTATTTTAGCAAGAGACACACATTTGTTCTTGGCTAGTATCCATGTAAAAAACTTGGAAATGTCTTTTGTGTCAGCCTTGACTATGCCACGTCAAATTGAGGGGCAGAAAATGATTATAATTTTTTTTTTTTGCAGCTATAATATTTCAATTATCTCTATAATCTTTGCATAAATAGGATTTGTTTTTCTGCATAACTTTAAAAGATGTTAATGGATAGAGCCCAGCAGAAGTGAGGCCTACACCTTATTCATTTTAATAGTCAAAGCAGCTGCTTACTGTCACTTTATATTATTGAAGTGGTTGGTGCCCAAGAGTATTAAACAAAATCTATCAGCCATTTTTGGAAAACTTAATGCTATAAATATACTGTACATGTTCATTCTTCAGCGCGGACAGGGCAGAAGCGCGCGCCTCCCATAGACTCCCATTATAAACGGGAGGCTAACGGCATTCCACGGCGGAATTCCGCAAGTTTTGCTCAGTGGGAACGGGGCCTAAATCTAAAGGTTGCATTACACAGCATGATAATGAGGTCAGCGCTTGCTTCCACCTTGTTCCCTGCATGCTGCCTATGCTATTACACGCACAGACAGCGAGTGGAGAGCAGTGGGAGGGGCTGTGGGGAGCAGTGGGAGGGGTGGCCTGGATAATCCTTAGATTGTCCAGGCTTTCCATTGAAGTCAGTGGCGGTTTACTGCTTCCACTCCTATTACACAGAGAGGTGCGCAGCAAAATGTCACTGACGTGTCCATGATTTTTCAACATATTAAAAGACCACGATCAGCTGTCATTGTTCGCGCTATTACACCAAACAATAATCATTGGATAATAATTTTGTGTAATAAGTTTACCATTTTACTTCATCTTACTTCAGTGCTATGAGAAAGGACAGAACAATAAAGCTCCTCCTTTCAACTGTAATTGGTATAAATACTATGGAGCTCAAAGGGTGCAGTATTGATTCTCACTGAAGAGAGAATGGAATGGGGAGACTTATTGGCAGGCATATTTTAAAGCGATTCAGTACCCACAATCTTTCCCCCCGAAACCACTTGTACCTTCAAATAGCTTCTTTTAATCCAAGATCTGTCCAACTTGCAGCCCTGTGTCAAATGGCCGTGGCCTAGAATATCTGTTCCCTAACTGTGCACCACCCCTCCGTCCCTCCTCCCCACCCTCTTCATCATTAGGAATGCCCCTAGAACATTTTCTCCTGTCTGAACATTGCACAGGTGCCTTAACGATCCAGCCCATGTGCTGTGCTGACACAGGTGATGAATTGTAGAAAATCTGCCTGGGGCATTACTAATGATAAAGAGGGTGGGGAGGAGGGACAGAGGGGTGGTGCAAAGTTAGGGCACAGATATTCTAGGCCACGGCTGTTTTGTACAGGGCTGCCAGTTTAAAAGTTGTTTTTAGGACTATAACTGCATCACCTGCCGAACAGTCCACAGGACAGATCTTGGATTTAAAGCAGCTATCTGAAGGTACAAGCGGTTTGGGGGGGGTCAGATCGTGGGTACAGAGTCGCTTTAATGTCAAATAATCTTTTGACAGGTAAATGATCTTAAACGATAACAGAACAAGTACTAATACTATTCCTTCAAGAACTTACTGTGTCACTCTCCTCGTCCGAGACAGATTGAACCTGGGGGTTATAGTGGAGTGGAGAATAAACCCAGGTCCGGTCATCTGGAGGCTACACAAGTATTGAGGAGAAAAAGTTTAAAAGAAGAATATGGGGGAAAAAAGACAGAAGAAAGTAACAGCAACAAAATATATGGATGTACATATGCCTGAAGGGTCTACAGGAGCCTCTTATATTGCTACAGAAAATACTCAGACTCAGGTCATGTTTGTTTTGTCACCTTAAATAAAATGATTTCACTGATGATACTCACAAAGTCAGTAGATGATGGAGCAGAGTGCATCCTGTTGAAGCGAGGGGAATACACCCAATATCGCCCATCTGTGAACTACTTGAAGAATGAGATGCAGCCAACACAGAGGTGAGAGACAGATCAATGAAGTGAGTGAGAGAATGGGATGAGATTGCAATGTATAACATAATACAGACCATAAAGTTTAAAGAATGAAAGGAAATCATAAATTCCTCTATATGGCTATGTTAACACAACTCCCAAAAAGGAAAAAAGACGTCCGCTTTTTGTGTTAAAAAGACATCCGTTATTGCACCCTTTTTATTGACTTTAATAAATTGCATTGAACTGTCTGGAATAACGTACGTCTTTTTCACACAGTGTATTAAATGACGAATATCTTTTGAAGTGAATGTCTCCAATACACTGTGAAAAAGTCCATCATTCCAGACACTTTAATGCAATTTATTTGAGTCAATTAAAAGGATGAAATAACGTGCGTCTTTTTTACACAAAAAGCGGACGTCTTTTTCCCTTTTCGGACGTTGTGTGAACATACCCTTAGGCTGCAAAAAACAAGAAAAAGTCTATGTATAAAGACAGTAGAAGAGGAAAGGCAAAATAAATGAAGTATATTTTTATACTATAATTCAGAAAATTGAAGACATGAAGAGTCAAGCTTTTAAGACATAGCAGTGATTTTATTTAATGCTAGCAGTGGGGAATAATTACTACAATTTGTCAAATTTATACGTTTGATTTTCATAAAAATATGTCTTTGATTACATTTTGTGGTGCAGGAAATGAAAACTAAACATTTACAAGCTAGACAAATAGAAAATTTAGATTCCAAAATGTGGGAAATTTCAATCTTGTTAAAACATTGTTTAAGGGTACAAACCCACACACCGTATACGCAGCTTATTTACTGCTGCGATACGCAGCAAATACGCAACAAACACACAACAAATACGCAGCAGATTAAATCTAAATAACTGGACACAGCATCAAATCTGCACCACCAAATCTGCTTCAAATCTGCTGCGTTTTTTCTGCGTATCTGCTGTGTATACGGTGTGTGGGTTTGTACCCTAAAGCAGCACTTGTGAGCTATTCTTATAAAAATTACAAATGGGAAGTAGTCCACCATTTACTACACATGCATGACTGTTGACAGAAATACATTTTACAAGTAGCTGCAATAATGTCACTTAAAGATGAGCCATGAGCTTAAAAATTTGTTCGCGATTATTGCGTCCATTGAATAAAATTTGCAAATGCAATACAAATGAATCTCATTAAAACAGCCAAACTATAGTAGCTACTAGAGATGAGGGAGTAGTACTATCGAGTAGCTATTTGATCGAATACTACACTATTTGAAATACTCGTTTTCGATCGAGCATCTGTCCAAAAGCACAGTAAAAATTTGTTTCCCCTCCCACCTCCCTTCGTGCTTTTTTTTTACTAATAACTATGCAGGGGGGGGGGGGGGGTTTGACAGACCCTAGGAGCACACTGGCATCACGAGAGCAGCGTCTACATTCTTTTGCTGGCTTAGGGCCCTATTCCACCAGATGATTATCGTTCAGATTATCGTTAAATCGTTTTCAGCCAAAGTCCGGACCAGACTATAAACAGAGAACAGGTTGCAAAGATAAGATTTCTCCTCTTTTCAAATTCATTCCTGGCTTTGGCTGAAAAAATCTGTAACAATCTGTTAGACATCTTTTGGTGTAATAGGGCCTTTAGGGAAAGTGAGCATCTTATCAGATTGTAGGCAAGAAAGACAGAAAAACCCCTTGTTAGGGCTTACTACACAGCACAGCATAGTATAGCATAGCATAGCATATACATACGCATATACAGTGCTTAGACTAGCAGCATATCAGCTAGTTAGACACACAAGCAGGCAGGCACGCATGCAGCTTAGAATTTTCCTGCATAGACCTGTGTCTGTCTATTTTGTCCTACAGGTTAATTGTTGCAGGACAGTTTATTGCACTCTGCGCCTGTTAAAATAAAAAACGTCTTACGTCTCGCCACCAGGCATACATAAAACTTCAGATGTATCTAGTGTATGCCAGGTTTGGCCTAGTTTCAGTGTGATAGCAACAGTCACAGTGCTTAATTTGGCTCTGTGCCAGGTGTTATAAAAATAAAAAAACACCTCTCATGTCTCGCTGCCAGGCATATGTAAAACTTCAGATATATCTAGTTTGTCCTACTCCTGGTGTGATAGCAACGGTAGCAGTGTTTAATTTGGCTCTGCGCCAGGTTTTACAAAAATAAAAAACACCTCTTGCCACCAAGCATACGTAAAATTTCAGATACAGTATATCTAATGTTCACCAGGTTTGGCCTACTTCCGATGTGATAGCAATGGCTCTGTGCCAGGTTTAATAAAAATAAAAAAACACCTTTCATCCCACCAAATGTGCCTTATTCACTTAACAGAGACTGTCGTCGTGGACATTCTGGAGCATACACGTTTACCTAGATTGTGTGATTGCATTTACCTCCGAATCTCTCTCCTACCCCTCTCCTACACTCCCTCCCCAACCTACCCCTCCTAACCCCCCTCCCCCACTACCCCTCCTATTCCACCTACACTGCCTTCTCCCGGGGGGTATCCCTGATGATACATAAATCTCCAAGATGGGAACCTGGCACTTCATACGTGGAGTGCAGGGCGGTGTTTGCCCAAGGCAACCTGGAACATATCCCCGTAGTGCTTTTGGGCATATATATAGCCCGCTTACTGAGTCTCTGGGCATCTTACATGAAGCTATACGCTTTGCAGCTGCCTACCCCCAGGCAGGTATAATTTGCATTGGAGAATTTAACTGCTTGATGGATGCCACACTAGATAAACTCCATGTATTACCCGCCCAACCGAGAACACATACTTGCACACCGCTGGCCTGTCCGATGGGTGAGATAGGGTGGGTAGACTTGTGGCATAACACACACACACAGCTTTTGGAATTCACATGCTACACTCCGGGATGAGATTCCATGTCTCGGATAGATTACAAGTTGTCATGGCCGCAGCGGCGTCCCGTGCTCCGGGCCGCCGCCGCGACCTCTCCATGCAGCCCCCGGGGTCCATGGGCAGGGACCCGGCGCTGCTACTAGTTCAGCCCCGGGGGCGCCTTACCTCGCCCCGCTCCTGTCACCCGCTGTGCCGGCCGGCGCGCGCGTCCCCGCCTCCTAGGGCGCACGCGCGCCGGCTGTCTCAGATTTAAAGGGGCAGTCCGTCCCTAATTGGTTGCTGCACATCACACTCTGCTATAAATTCCAGCCCTGCCCCACTACAGGTGTTGGAGCCTCTACATGCTTCCCATAGCGTTTGGCCCAGCTCCCTGTTGTTCCTGATTCCTGTCCGCTACCTGGTCCCTAGTCCTTGTTCCTGATTCCTGTCCGCTACCTGGTCCCTAGTCCTTGTTCCTGGTTCCTGCTCCTCTGTCACACTATTGCTCCTGTGTTCAGCCTGTCACCTGTGGTTACGCCTACAGACCTCTGCCAGCACCATCTCCTGCCTACTGCTCCTGCCTCGCCTGCTGTCACTAGCAACCAAACCAGGGGTAGCGACCTGGGGGTCGCCTGCCGCAGCAAGCCCATTCCGCCTTGCGGCGGGCTCTGGTGAAAACCAGCGGCCCCTTAGACTCCGCTCCCTAGCGCGGTTTTGTGCCATCACTAGTGTCGGCTCAGTGGATCCACTACTCCAGGCGTTACATTAGGCTCCAACCATGGATCCCGGCGAGGTGCATGATATCCGCGACATAGCCCGAGTGGTCGCCCAACAGGCTCTACAAATCCAGCAGCTCACTGCCGCCTTACAGCAGCTTACTACAGCCCAGCACACACCACCTCCTGCTGCTTCTTTGACACTTCGACTGGCTCTCCCAAGCAAAAACGCTGGTGACTCCAAGTTGTGCAGAGGATTCCTGACTCAATGCACCATGCATATTGAACTCTTAAGTAGTCAGTTTTCCACCGAGCGCTCTAAAGTGGCTTTCATCATCAGCCTATTGGAGGGTAGAGCTCTGGCTTGGGCCACACCACTGTGGGACCGAGATGACCCTGTTGCTGCCAATCTCCAAACCTTCCTGGCCGAGTTTCGCTCCGTCTTTGAGGAACCTGCCCGTGCGTCTTCGGCTGAGACTGCTCTACTCAATCTCTCACAAGGGAGTTCCTCCGTTGGCGACTACGCCATCCAGTTCCACACCCTGGCAGCGGAATTAGACTGGAATGAGGCCGCTCTAATAGTTACCTTCAAGAAGGGCCTGTCCAGTCGGGTGAGAGACGTGCTTTCCGCCCGAGACCTACCTACCTCCCTGAATTAACTCATCCTACTGGCCACCAGGGTCGATACTCGTTTTTCTGAGAGAGAGGAGGAGGTCTGGCATGAAAGGCGACTAAGCCTGTCCCGTCGCCATCACCAGCTGGCGCAGGTCTTCCAGAATCCTGACGTTCCGGTATTCCAGTCGACTCCTGAGATTCCTATGCAGGTGGAACGGGTTCATCTGACGCCTGATGAAAGAATTCGTTGTCTGGAGCTGAATCTCTGCCTCTACTGCGGTGGTCTGGATCACTTTCGGCTGAGATGTCCCCAACGTCCGGGAAAAAACAGCACCTAGGTCCGGTGGGAGAGGCCTCCCTAAGTTTGAATGCCACCTCTCCAAGGTTGTCTGTGCCAGTCTCCATCCAGACACCCACGGGACAAAATCACCAGACTACTGCCTTTCTCGATTCTGGGTCAGCAGGCAGTTTTATTGCAGCTACATTGGTCCAAAGATGGCGGCTACCCATGACCCAACTAGCCAGACCCCAGACTATCTCCTCGGTCACGGGCGAGATTCTTACTGACCATGTGCACTACCAGACTGCACCTCTAGTCCTCCAGGTGGGCACTTCACATCAGGAAAAGATCTTCTTCTACGTCCTGCCCCATTCTTCTTCCACCATCCTCCTTGGACTCCTTTGGCTGTGATTACATGCCCCTAAGCTAGACTGGAGAACCGGGAAGATTCTCAGTTGGGGTCAGGACTGTTTCAACCGGTGTCTGAGGTCACCTCAGCCCAAGTACTCTATGTTGTCTACCGACCCCGCCAAGCCTCTATCCGGCCTACCGGCGGATTACCAAGTCTTGCCTGATGCCTTCTCTGCCACGGAGGCGGACTCTCTACCACCTCATCGGGCGTACGATTGTCCCATAGACCTCCTTCCTGGAACTTCTCCTCCACAAGGTCGGGTGTATCCTCTCTCCGTACCCGAGACTGAGGCCATGTCCTCTTTCATCCGGGAGAACTTACAGAAGGGTTTCATCTGCAAATCCACATCCCCTCGCCACATAGGGATGGACTTCATCACCGATTTGCCTCCATCTGCAGGCAAGAAAGAGGGGGAGGCCAAAGGGGGGGGTACTGTCATGGCCGCAGCGGCATCCCGTGCTCTGGGCCGCCGCCGCGACCTCTCCATGCAGCCGCCGGGGTCCATGTGCAGGGACCCGGCGCTGCTACTAGTTCAGCCCCGGGGGGCGCCTTACCTCGTCCCGCTCCTGTCACCCGCTGTGCCGGCCGGCGCGCGTCCCCGCCTCCTAGGGTGCGCGCGCCAGCTGTCTCAGATTTAAAGGGGCAGTCCGCCCCTAATTGGTTGCTGCACATCACACTCTGCTATTAATTCCAGCCCTGCCCCCCTACAGGTGTTGGAGCCTCTACAAGCTTCCCATAGCATTTGGCCCAGCTCCCTGTTGTTCCTGATTCCTGTCCTACCTGGTCCCTAGTCCTTGTTCCTGGTTCCTGCTCCTCTGTCACACTATTGCTCCTGTGTTCAGCCTGTCACCTGCAGTTACGCCTACAGACCTCTGCCAGCACCATCTCCTGCCTACTGCTCCTGCCTCGCCTCGCTTGCTGTCACTAGCAACCAAACCAGGGGTAGCAACCTGGGGGTCGCCTGCCGCAGCAAGCCCATCCCGCCTTGCGGCGGGCTCTGGTGAAAACCAGCGGCCCCTTAGACTCCGCTCCCTGGTGCGGTTTTGTGCCATCATTAGTGTTGGCTCAGTGGATCCACTACTCCAGGCGTTACACATGTTTAGGAATCCCAAAGCATGTGCCATGCTTTCACAGGTTTCACATGTTCAGAGAGCAATCTCTGACCACTCTGCTATCTTAGCTTCTTTCAACTTCTCTCTTCCCAGTGGTGGCGGTGGTTGCCGTAAGATACATTGATTCTGGCTCTCTCAGTTTGGGGAGCAGGATAGGATCCCTGAACAATTAGAAACCTTTTTAGGGGCTCACATGCCGATCCAGAACCATGGCATCTACTGGGAAGCTTTAAAGGCATACTTGAGGGGATGTGTCCAAGCAGCCATTACACACATAAAAAAAGAAACAACTAGAACTGATAATGAACTGGCAACGACCTGTGCCCACCTTGCGGCTCAATTTATTGCTCACCCTTCAGATGCAGAGAGGGAGGCTTGGTGACGGACGGGGAGACGGTACATGGAAGTCCTTTATGAAAAGGCCAGATGCAGAGTATTTTTTACAAATCAGAAATTCTTTGAACAAGGAAACCAGTCCAGCAGCCTACAAGCCTATTTAATTCATCAAAACACAGCTTCCCCTGCAGTGATACAGATCCAGAACTCAGAGGGCTCACGCCTAAAAAATAGCAAAGACATTATGGACACCTTTTCTGACTTCTACCAACTATTATATTCATCCAACCTAATAAAATCCCCTTCTGACATAGATACTTACTTACAGCAGACTTCCCTACCTACTTTGACTCCAGACTTTCTGACCTACCTGGACTCTCCTTTTACACTGGACGAATTACGTGTAATCTGATTTTATTAGAAACAACATCTCAAAATATACATACAATCATACACAACCGAATATGATGTCATATGTAAATGCCAGACATTGAAAATTTTTGTTTTAGAACAAGGCAGCATAGAACACAGTAATACAAAAGAACCACATAGCATAACTCGAGAACAGCAACTACTAGTTATCAACAGGATAAGTGAGCTGTTATGGTAAGAGACCCTAAAAAGTATCATGTCTCTTAACCAGCTACCAACTTTAAGAATCTGCAACTAGAAGGGAGTAAAGAAAGAGAGGGGAAGAGTGAAGAAAACGTGAGAGGAGGGGGGAAAAAGGAGGGTAGAAGAGAGTGTATGAGGGGGCCCCGGGGAGGACTTTGTCGGAGAATGAAGGAAGTAAGCTCAGCCACAAAAGCAGCAAAAGCAAGCCAGCGTAGTCTCAGTGTGGAGATACCCGCTTAACCTGTTAGTCGGAGGAAGGTATCTGATTCCATGAACTGTCGCCATGGGAACCAAAGTTTGTCAAACTTTGCTGACTTTTCATGAAACTCAGCAATAAGCTCCTCCATCCGACCAATTTCTCTGAGTTCCTCTATCCATTCTGCTAGTGTAGGGAGATAAGTCGTTTTCCAGTGACGGGGAATTACCATGCGTGCTGCCGTGAGAAAGTGTCGCAATATCCCCTTCTTGACCTGTGCAAGGGAGCCCGGGATAAGTGACAACAAGGTCAGTTGTGGGGTGTTGGCAATAGTCCTGCCTGAGTATGCATTATAGATAGCCAAGACCTTGCCCCAAAATGTGTGAACTCCAGGGCAGGCCCACCATATGTGGAGCATGTCGCCAACCTCCCCATGGCATCGCCAGCACACCGCTGAGGTTTCAGGGAACATTCTGTGAAGCGTGGCTGGACAGTAGTACCATCTGGACATAATTTTGTAGTTCTTCTCTTTTGCCTTAGAAGCCATGGAAAGGCCATGCAACAGCCCACACATCTTTTGGGTAGCCTGCTGATCAAAGGAAATATTTAAGTCCTGCTCCCATCTGTCAAAGAAGGTCGCCCTATCTGGATTTGCCACACTAACTAATATGTTGTAGAGTACAGATATGCAGTGTTGTATTGCTGAAGTAGCTAAGACCAGATTGTCAAAGTCCGTAGGCGTCACCCTTTGGGAGATAGGCCCTGAGAAATTAGGACAATTGCTCGTATTCCAACCACGAAAGAGTACGGCCCTCCAACCGTGCTTGTAAAGATGTCAGGGAGGATACATTATCCCCGTCCATGCAGTCCCGCACCCGCGGATGAGATTGACGGTCCCATAGGAGGAAACGGGGTACCCTCCATCCCGTCTGGAATGCTGGGTTTTGAAGCAGTGGGGATAGTGGGCCTGGACAGTGCGATAAGTTGTTCCCTGTGACCCACTTGTCCCACACGCATAAGGTATGCAAGACCAAGAAAGGTATGTCAGACATGGCTCGGCGATCCTGCGAAGGGATCCAGGGAAGCAAGGCAATGGGAGAGAGAGAAAACTCCAAATCAACCCATCTCTTCATCCCCTTGTTATGTACTCAATCCAGGACCCTGCACAGGACCGCCGCCCCATGGTACAAGCGCATGTCAGGGAGATCCATGCCACCCACACACTTGGGTTGTGTAAGAGTAGTGAATTTAGTCCGAGGTCTGCTTCTTCCCCAAATGAATTTAGTAATGGCCCTCCGCAGGGTCTTGAAAAAGGCCATCGGGACATCTATTGGTACTGTCTGAAACACATACAGTAGTCTGGGCAAAACATCCATTTTAATAATAGCAATTCTCCCAAACCATGAAGTGGGCTTCAGAAAGTATTTGTCCAAATCTGAGAGGGTCCTAGTCAGCAGTGGAGCATAGTTCAATGCAAACAGAGAGCCGGACGTAGATGGGATTCTAATTCCCAGGTAGAGAATGGAATCTTGGCGCCATTGAAACGCGAAGGAGTCCCTGACCGCGCTGAGTTCAGTTTGTGGAATGGAAATATTAAGGCCTTCTGATTTAGTAAGGTTGACCTTAAAGTTGCTCAGGTCTCCGAACCTCTGGAATTCCCGCAGTACCGATGGAAGAGAGATAAGCGGGGAAGAGAGGTATAGAAGAAGGTCATCGGCATAGAGAGCAAGCTTGTGCTGGTCCTGCCCTACCACAACTCCTCCAATCGAAGCATTCCTTCGGAGTGCTACCGCCAGATGCTCCATTGTCAGTATATAGAGCATAGGAGACAAGGGACAACCCTGCCGTGTACCTTTAGAAATCTCAAAGGGTTCAGACAATAGGCCATTAGCTCGGACCCTAGCGGAAGGAGAGGAGTATAACACCATTGTCTTCTCTATAAACTGAGGACCTAGTCCCACCTGAGCCAGGGACGCCCGCAGAAACCCCCAATGGACCCTGTCAAAAGCTTTTTCTGCGTCAATCGACAGTCGACAGGAAACACAATGGGGATCCCGTGCAGCCGGCCCAGGACCTCAGGGTAAGTGTACGAAGAGTATTGTCCCTTGCCTCTCTGCCAGTAACAAACCCGACCTGGTCCCCGTGAATGATTTTAGGGATGTGGTCACAGAGACGGGAGATATCGGGTGGTAGTTTTTACAAAATTTATGGTCTTTATCAGGTTTGGGCAGGACCACCACATGAGCCTGTAACGATTGCCTAGGAAAGGGACACGTTGCTGATACACCATTGAGGCATCTAGTCATGAAAGGCAAGAGAAGCTCTTTAAAGGTCCTATAGAAACAAACTGTGAAACCGTCAGGCCCAGGGCTCTTACCCCCCTTAGCTTCTGTAATCGCACAACCTAGTTCAGTCTCTGTAAAGGGGGCATCTAAAGCCTCCGAGTCCTCAGTAGAAAGCCTCGGCAGGGCCGTATCTTCCAAATAAGCCGATATCCTCCCCTCCAGGGCACCTGCTGGCAACTCTGAGAAACGACCCTTAATGTTATAGAGGGATTTAAAATAAGTTTGAAAGAGAGCAGCAATGTCCCTGGGATTATGAACCGAGTCGCCCCAGGGGCCCTGAAGAACCGGAACATGCACAATCTGACCTTTTGGGTGAATCAAACGAGCAAGGGCTCTGCCACTTTTGTTGGAATGTTCATAGAGAAAGCAACAGAACCTTTCCTGTTGAGAGCAAGAGATTTTATTTAGAGCATCTTTCAATTGTTCCCTGGCAAGAGTCAGCGCAGCCAGGGACTCCCCCGTTGGATTCTGTCTGTGAGCCATCGACAGAGCGTCTACCTGGCTGCTAAGTTTAATGATTTTAGCGGCTCTCTCCTTTTTGAGTCTGGCTCCCTGCTGTACCAGAACACCCCGTATCACACATTTCAGCGCTTCCCATTAAAATGAGAGAGCCGTGTCATCTCCAGCGTGATTGTGCAAAAAGTCGCTAATGGTTTGGGTGACAGCTGCCTTACAGAGGGCATCTTTAAGTAGCAATTCGTTCAGTCGCCAAGTCCACTCCCTGGGCACCAACCCCGGCAGAGACAAAGTCAGAAAAACCGGTGCATGGTCGGACCAAACAGCCTTGCCTATAGAGGTCACCGGGAAGAGAGTCAGAGCAAATTGGGCCACTAGGAACAAATCCAATCTGCCATAAGATTGGTGAGCGTCTGAGTAGTGCGTGTAATATTTATCTGTGGGATGGGAAACTCTCCAGACGTCCACCAAGTTATGGAGGCTCAAGACCGATTGAGCAAGCCTGATTTCAGACCGTGGCACCGCTGTCCTGCCCGAGGAGGTGTCCATGGAAGGATCCATGACCATGTTAAAGTCTCCTCCGATCACCAACAACCCCTCACTGAAGGTAGAAATTGACCGTAGTATAGACCGGAGGGTGGACCCTTGTTTGGAGTTAGGTAAGTAGATGTTGCCTATGGTGTAAATGCGGTTCTGAATTTCCAATTTAACAAACACAAATCTTCCCTTAGGGCAAATCAAGGAATCTATGAGTCTATGTGGGAGAGATTTATGGACCGCCATGGACACCCCTTTGGACTTTGATATAGGATTGGTGCTATGTACCCACCCGTTGTAGTAATTTAGGCGCATGTGAGGCGTGTGGCCTGTCTTAAAGTGAGTCTCTTGCAATAGCAACACTTGTACTTTCTGTCTATGCATAGAATATAGGATTTGGGAACGTTTCTGTGGGACGTTAAACCCTCTGACATTGAGGGAGGCCAGTTTAACTCCTGACCCCGACATTCTCTCACCGTCTCTCCCCGAGCCCAAAGGACAAGAGGAAATGGGGAGGGATAGAGGGGGGGCGGAGAGAGAGTAGCAAGAGTAAGAGAAAGAGAGGGAAAAAGAAAGAAGAGGTAGAAGAATGGAGAATGACCACCCTGCAGTCAGAAATAGAGGGCTGCCAAGAGAGGAAGGCCCCCGGATACTAGCAGTAGCTACACTGCGAGGAAAACCCCAATAGGGTACCACGACGCACTCGGCGTCTAGTCTAGTGAGGGACGGACTAACAGATGAAGTACTGTGAGTCCTAATCGGGACACCATGTATGTGAGACACTTGTAGGAATCTAGAGTAACCCTATCATAGCATATAACAGTAAACAGCAAAACAATTAACCCTACAATGAAAGGTAAATCAGGCATGTATAAGCAACATCGTTAGAAAAACAAGAAGAAAGTTCCTCCGAAAATCAGAAGAGCATATACTGGAAGCGTGGAACAGAGGTTAGGAAAGCTTAGCAAAGGCCGCCCCAAAGGCAAGCCGAAAATCAGGCACACATACTGTACGTACATATATATATATATATATATATATATATATATATATATATATATATATATACAGATATACATACACATATACATATATGTACATACATCACAAAATCCCCCCCAATACCCATCAGTCTCCAGAAGCTGAAGCATTCATCGGGCGAGAAGGTCTGCTGGACGATTGCAGAATCGGATCCCAGTCAGGTAGAGTAATCTGTGGGAGATTCAATGAAGACAAGAAGACAGGCAGGTCCTCAGGAGCATGTAACTCATGCCGCTTGCCACCTCTGCGGACCACCAGTTGGAATGGGAATCCCCATGAATAAGGGATATCTTTGTCACGCAGTAGATCAAGCAGGGGCCTAAGGGCACGCCTCTGGGCCAGCGTCGCTCTAGATAGATCCTGTAAAAATATCAGGGGGGCTCCGTCAAAATCAATGAAATCCTTCTTTCTGACCTCCCGCATAATCTCTTCTTTTATTCTGTAGTGATGCAAGCGACAAATAACATCTCTGGGTCTATTCACATCTGAGGGGATCGGACCCAAAGTGCGGTGCGCCCGATCAATTTCAAACTCCTTTCCAGGTGGGCGCTTGAGGAGGGTGGCAAAGAGATCCTGCAGTGTGGGAATGAGGTCCACGGGTCTAGTCGCTTCCGGCAAGCCTCATATACGAATGTTATTGCGCCTACTGCAGTTTTCCACATCATCATGGAGTTTATAGAGATGTCGGATCTGTCTTTCCTGTACTGCTAAGGTAGCCTGCACATCGTCAACTGTCGAGGCCAGGGAGACTTGTTCAGTAGTTATATCAGAGACTTTGGCCTCCAAATTTGTAACTTCAGTTTTAAGAGAACTCAGTTCTTGTTTATAGGAGGTTTCAAGGCGTTCTACAGACTTTTCCATGTCAGAACGTGTGGGTAGGGACTTCATGTATTCTTTCCAATCCCAGTTTTGGCTCATTTCTGATGTAGCAGAGCTCAGGTGGCAGGCTGCACTATCCTTTGCAGGGGTAAATGTTGCTGGGGCAGGGGAGAGGGAAGCCATTACTGCTGTAAGTGGGGAGGTAGGGGTAAATCGCCCTGACTGTCCCCCTGCCTGAGTGGCGTCTCCCCTATGTGGCTGAAAGCCTGTAGTAGCCGGCTGCTGTGAGGTACCTGAGTGCCCTTGCTGTGTGCAGCTCCTTATCGCCTGCTGCTGCTGGCTGGAGGAAGCCGGCGGCGTCACGTGATCGGGACCCGGACCGAGTGCGGGGTCTGCCGCGGTGCTGGCTGCAGCCGTGTCTGCTGTCGCTGTCAATGATGGTCGCTGCTCCCTGAGGACAGGGATTGGGCCTTGGCCTCACTCGATGCGGCCAAGGCCTTTGATTCCGTTAAGATCCCTTTTTCACTGGCGGTGTTGAGGAAAATGCAATTTGGCCCAAACTTCATCAAATGGATCTCCCTCCAATATAAACGCCCTAAGGCAGCTATAGCAATCAATGGACTGGTGTCACATTCTTTTCAATTACAGAGGGCACCTGTCAAGGTTGTCCCCTCTCCCCCTCTTGTTTGTTATTTCTATTGAACCTTTGGCAGCGCTGCTTAGATGTGATGCAACTATACAAGGCGTGTCCTATTCGGCTGAAGAGGACAGAATTGGGCTTTATGCCGACAACATGATCTTATATTTATCCGACCCTGACGTGTCCCTCCCCAGAGCCATCCATATTATAGATGATTTTGGCCAATACTCCGGCCTTCGCATTAATAGGGATAAACCAGCCCTACATTACCTAAGTTCCACGAGACGTCCCCTCCTCCACTCGACTGTAGAAAGCCTCAAGGTGGTAGTTTCAGGTATCTGGGAATCATCATAACCAGCCTGGTGTCTCAAGTCCTCACGCTTAACGTTGAGCCTTTGCTTGATCTCTTTAGGAAAACTTTGGGATAACCAGGCTTTCACACACCTACTCACATTGGACCATGCCACCTATTGGGCGGAGAACGGTGTGCACTACATTTCCGATTTGTACACGGATGGGGTTTTGAGAGATTTCACATCCATTAGAGATACCTTTGGTATACCTCGAACTCACTTCTACAGATTTAACGCACTTAGCACACAGATTACCACCCCTTCTACTTCTCTCTCATCCTATCCACTCATAGGCATAATTAGATCCCAGGGGCCAGGTGGATTCATCTCATCACTGTACTCCCATCTTATAGAGGCAGCGGCATCCCATGCAACCTTGCCAGCGATACAAAAATGGAAAGCTTTAATTCCTGATCTGGATTAGGAGGATATCGGGTCAATCCTGGAATCTCACTGGTCAGTATCCCCGGCCATAAATAACAAGCTTTTTCAATTATATATTGTTCATCAGGCATATATTACCCCTGTACGTCTATACCACATGGGCCACATTCCTTCCTGCCCAAAATGTTTCTATTCTCTGGCCGATTTCTGGCACATGGTGTGGGACTGCCCCACCCTGTCCCAGTTCTGGGACGTGGTTTTACATCTCTTGTCAACAGTCATTATCATTCCTTTACCTTAGTGACCAGCTATCTGTTTGTTTGGTCTGCTTGAAGAGGAGGAATGGGACCATTATCATTGTATTCTATTTCGAGAGACCTTTTTCTTGGCTAGAAAGGCCATTGCCATGAAATGGATCGACCCGTGGCCTCCCTCACTAGAAATGTGGAAATCCCTGGTAAACAACATAGTACCGTATGAAAAGGTCCTATATATACACATAGGAAATGCCAGGGTAAATACTATAAAATATGGGAAGGGTGGACACAATCTCCTTTGACGGCCCCGCCTACGTCCATTATTCCTACATTGCAATAACAGATTATGGGGGTTGTACTCTTATCTGCATTATACAGGAAAAGTCTACTGTATAGAATGACATGGAGTGCTGTACCGTTGTTTACGACATATGGTTTATCAGCTATGTTCAGCTGCAAGTTGCAACTGTATTATGGCTAGAGATGAGCGAACCGGTTCGGCCGGTATGGAATCCGGTTTGGAATTTCCCAAAAATCTGAGTCCGATCGGATTCGGATTTTTGGAAATCCGCTCCGATTTTTTTTATTTTCTTGCTTTCTAAAATGGCAGCCACCATTCTAAAAAGCAGGAAGTGTTCCGGGCGGGAAAAGCGCTTTCCCATGATGCCCGGAACACATCCAATCAGCAGGGATCTTGTACTAGCCCACCCCCTGTGTGACATCGGTATTGCTTTAAAAGGAGCGATCACATGACCGCACGACGCAGTGTGTAGATGGAGAGAGAGAGACAGGAAGCAAGCTGCTGTTGTGTACTACAGACTAGTGAGAAGATATTGTGGGAAAGGAAAGATTAGGAAAGTGGAGAGGAGAAACATCTAGTAATTGAGAGTGAAATATAGAGAGGGCAAAAGATAGATAGATTAGGCATTGGACAGAAAAGGGTGCACGGGACCAAAACGTGCAGTACAGATATACAAGTCCTATACTTCTGAAAGTGTGTATATCACATCTGTCTTATCCTGAGTTACAAAAATACCTGGTTCAGGTGTATAGCATTGTATCTTAAAAAGAGTGCTATATACCCAATTTCTATACTTGGACCCTTCTGATTGAAAGTGTGTATATCACATCCATCTTATACTGAGAGACTAAAATACCTGGTTCAGGTGTATAGCATTGTATCTTAAAAAGAATGCTATATACCCAATTTCTATACTTTTTCCTGCATAGACCCTGTAATGGTGAATTTCCTGCATAGACCCTGTAAATGGTGAGTTTCCTGCATAGACCCTGTAATGGTGAATATTGAAGTCTAAAAAAAACCTGACTTAGAGATATCGAAAAGATAATGATGTTACTGACATGTAGAGCCCTAAACTCAACCAAATACACTACCCCCGTATCATATAGATGCTTTAACCCCTTGCCTCCACAGCATGTTTTGGCCTTAATGACCAAGCTCATTTTTCATAATCTGACCTGTTTCTCTTCATTTCATTATAACTCTGCAATGCTTCAACGTATGCTCACAATTCTGGGATTGTTTTCTCGTGACACATTGTACTTTATGTTATTGTATTCAATCAGTCAATATTTTTGGTGTTTTGTGGGGAAAAAGTGCAAAATGTTATGAAAAATTAGAAAAATTTGCATTAGTATGACTTTGAAAATTACTGCTTCTAAAAAAGTAGACCAACAAAACACAGTAATCACTGAACTCAAGGAGAACAGAGAAAAAAATTCCAATGAAGTACTCAATCAAGAGTCTCCACTGATGCCCCCAAAAATCTAAATATGCAAAACAAGAGTCCGTGGAGCCTCAGTTACGAGTCTCAAAACACGGGATAGCCAGATATCTCTAGCCTGTTGCCAATGGGGTGCCTCCATGATGGGGAGAGCACTACACCACCCTGATAAATAACCCCTTAAGTCCCACTCGGTTGCGAGTATTGGAACATAGACAGGGAAACAACAGGGTGGCCCCTTTTGTCAATGTCTAACTCAAGGTGCGAGTATTGCGATCATGACAAGGGCTTGCAAAGGCAGGCTTCCACCCACAGACAGCCATTTCGGGGTTTTTGCCCCTCGTCAGTGTGGGGTAGGATTCTGGCTAGTTGGGGCAATGAAAAATCAACCAACAAAACACAGTAATCACTGAACTCAAGGAGAACAGAGAAAAAAATTCCAATGAAGTACTCAATCAAGAGTCTCCACTGATGCCCCCAAAAATCTAAATATGCAAAACAAGAGTCCGTGGAGCCTCAGTTACGAGTCTCAAAACACGGGATAGCCAGATATCTCTAGCCTGTTGCCAACGGGGTGCCTCCATGATGGGGAGAGCACCACACCACCCTGATAAATAACCCCTTAAGTCCCACTCGGTTGCGAGTATTGGAACATAGACAGGGAAACAACAGGGTGGCCCCTTTTGTCAATGTCTAACTCAAGGTGCGAGTATTGCGATCATGACAAGGGCTTGCAAAGGCAGGCTTCCACCCACAGACAGCCATTTCGGGGTTTTTGCCCCTCGTCAGTGTGGGGTAGGATTCTGGCTAGTTGGGGCAATGAAAAACCATCAACAAAACACAGTAATCACTGAACTCAAGGAGAACAGAGAAAAAAATTCCAATGAAGTACTCAATCAAGAGTCTCCACTGATGCCCCCAAAAATCTAAATATGCAAAACAAGAGTCCGTGGAGCCTCAGTTACGAGTCTCAAAACACGGGATAGCCAGATATCTCTAGCCTGTTGCCAACGGGGTGCCTCCATGATGGGGAGAGCACCACACCACCCTGATAAATAACCCCTTAAGTCCCACTCGGTTGCGAGTATTGGAACATAGACAGGGAAACAACAGGGTGGCCCCTTTTGTCAATGTCTAACTCAAGGTGCGAGTATTGCGATCATGACAAGGGCTTGCAAAGGCAGGCTTCCACCCACAGACAGCCATTTCGGGGTTTTTGCCCCTCGTCAGTGTGGGGTAGGATTCTGGCTAGTTGGGGCAATGAAAAATCAACCAACAAAACACAGTAATCACTGAACTCAAGGAGAACAGAGAAAAAAATTCCAATGAAGTACTCAATCAAGAGTCTCCACTGATGCCCCCAAAAATCTAAATATGCAAAACAAGAGTCCGTGGAGCCTCAGTTACGAGTCTCAAAACACGGGATAGCCAGATATCTCTAGCCTGTTGCCAACGGGGTGCCTCCATGATGGGGAGAGCACCACACCACCCTGATAAATAACCCCTTAAGTCCCACTCGGTTGCGAGTATTGGAACATAGACAGGGAAACAACAGGGTGGCCCCTTTTGTCAATGTCTAACTCAAGGTGCGAGTATTGCGATCATGACAAGGGCTTGCAAAGGCAGGCTTCCACCCACAGACAGCCATTTCGGGGTTTTTGCCCCTCGTCAGTGTGGGGTAGGATTCTGGCTAGTTGGGGCAATGAAAAATCAACCAACAAAACACAGTAATCACTGAACTCAAGGAGAACAGAGAAAAAAATTCCAATGAAGTACTCAATCAAGAGTCTCCACTGATGCCCCAAAAATCTAAATATGCAAAACAAGAGTCCGTGGAGCCTCAGTTACGAGTCTCAAAACACGGGATAGCCAGATATCTCTAGCCTGTTGCCAACGGGGTGCCTCCATGATGGGGAGAGCACCACACCACCCTGATAAATAACCCCTTAAGTCCCACTCGGTTGCGAGTATTGGAACATAGACAGGGAAACAACAGGGTGGCCCCTTTTGTCAATGTCTAACTCAAGGTGCGAGTATTGCGATCATGACAAGGGCTTGCAAAGGCAGGCTTCCACCCACAGACAGCCATTTCGGGGTTTTTGCCCCTCGTCAGTGTGGGGTAGGATTCTGGCTAGTTGGGGCAATGAAAAATCAACCAACAAAACACAGTAATCACTGAACTCAAGGAGAACAGAGAAAAAAATTCCAATGAAGTACTCAATCAAGAGTCTCCACTGATGCCCCCAAAAATTTAAATATGCAAAACAAGAGTCCGTGGAGCCTCAGTTACGAGTCTCAAAACACGGGATAGCCAGATATCTCTAGCCTGTTGCCAACGGGGTGCCTCCATGATGGGGAGAGCACCACACCACCCTGATAGATAACCCCTTAAGTCCCACTCGGTTGCGAGTATTGGAACATAGACAGGGAAACAACAGGGTGGCCCCTTTTGTCAATGTCTAACTCAAGGTGCGAGTATTGCGATCATGACAAGGGCTTGCAAAGGCAGGCTTCCACCCACAGACAGCCATTTCGGGGTTTTTGCCCCTCGTCAGTGTGGGGTAGGATTCTGGCTAGTTGGGGCAATGAAAAATCAACCAACAAAACACAGTAATCACTGAACTCAAGGAGAACAGAGAAAAAAATTCCAATGAAGTACTCAATCAAGAGTCTCCACTGATGCCCCCAAAAATCTAAATATGCAAAACAAGAGTCCGTGGAGCCTCAGTTACGAGTCTCAAAACACGGGATAGCCAGATATCTCTAGCCTGTTGCCAACGGGGTGCCTCCATGATGGGGAGAGCACCACACCACCCTGATAAATAACCCCTTAAGTCCCACTCGGTTGCGAGTATTGGAACATAGACAGGGAAACAACAGGGTGGCCCCTTTTGTCAATGTCTAACTCAAGGTGCGAGTATTGCGATCATGACAAGGGCTTGCAAAGGCAGGCTTCCACCCACAGACAGCCATTTCGGGGTTTTTGCCCCTCGTCAGTGTGGGGTAGGATTCTGGCTAGTTGGGGCAATGAAAAATCAACCAACAAAACACAGTAATCACTGAACTCAAGGAGAACAGAGAAAAAAATTCCAATGAAGTACTCAATCAAGAGTCTCCACTGATGCCCCCAAAAATTTAAATATGCAAAACAAGAGTCCGTGGAGCCTCAGTTACGAGTCTCAAAACACGGGATAGCCAGATATCTCTAGCCTGTTGCCAACGGGGTGCCTCCATGATGGGGAGAGCACCACACCACCCTGATAGATAACCCCTTAAGTCCCACTCGGTTGCGAGTATTGGAACATAGACAGGGAAACAACAGGGTGGCCCCTTTTGTCAATGTCTAACTCAAGGTGCGAGTATTGCGATCATGACAAGGGCTTGCAAAGGCAGGCTTCCACCCACAGACAGCCATTTCGGGGTTTTTGCCCCTCGTCAGTGTGGGGTAGGATTCTGGCTAGTTGGGGCAATGAAAAATCAACCAACAAAACACAGTAATCACTGAACTCAAGGAGAACAGAGAAAAAAATTCCAATGAAGTACTCAATCAAGAGTCTCCACTGATGCCCCCAAAAATCTAAATATGCAAAACAAGAGTCCGTGGAGCCTCAGTTACGAGTCTCAAAACACGGGATAGCCAGATATATTCTAAAAAAGTAGGTCACACCACATAAATGAGTTACTAAGTTACATTAGCAATACGTTTGCTATGTGCTGGCATGATTTGGTTAACATATTTTATTTTTCTAGGGTGCTACAAGGCTTAGAAGTTTATCAGCAATTTTCACATTTTCATGAAAATTTCAAAAATCTATTTTTTTAGGGACCAGTCCAATTGTGAAGTGAATTGGAGCAGCTTGTATGTTAGAAACCCCCATAACTCACCCCATATTAAAAACTGCACCCCTCGAAGATTTAATTGAGAGGTGTAGTGAGCATTTTGACCTTAAAGGTGTTTGAGGAAAGCATTTCTTATTAGGACATAAAAAATTAAAGATCGGCTTTTTTTCCATTAATATTTTCTTTTAGTTTAAAATTTCATATTTTCACAAAGAACATATGCAAAAATGCACCCCAAAATTTGTAACGCAAGTTCTCCTGAGTACAAAAATACCCCATATGGGGGTATAAACCATGTTTGGGCATATGGCAGGGCTTAGAAGGGAAGGAGTGTCCTTTTGCATTTTCAGTGTATATTTTCATGGAGCAGTTTCTGGGTGCAACATGCGATTGGAGTGCCCCTGTAGTACCAGCAGAGTGGACCGCCCCACAAGTGACCCCATTTTGGAAACTAAACCCTTCAAATTAATCATCCAGGGGTGTAGTAAGTATAAGCACTCCCCAGGTGTTTGGAGAAAGTATTTAGCAGTGGGCAATGAAAATGGAAAAAATATTCCAGTAAAATTCATTTTTGGCTTGAAATTTCTAATATAATAAGACAGACAAGGAAATAATACAAAAAATGTGTTCCCCAATTTCTTCTGAGTACGGCAGTACCCTATGTGGGTCACAAACTGTTGTTTGGGGAAAGATGCTCTTCTCACATATTTTGTTAAAACAGTTTTTAGGGACCATGTGCGTTTGCAGCACCCCCCATAATGCTATTACAGAGGAAACCCCCCAGAAATTACCCGATTTTGGAAACTGGACATCACATAAAATTCTTCTAGGGGTGTAATGAGCATTTAGACCTCACAGGTGTTGGAGGAAAGTCTTAAGCATTTTCCCGTGAAAGATAAAATCTACATTTTTTACTTTATTATTTTATTTATGTTTTCACTTTATTATTTTGTTCCCCTATGGGACTAAACGCTGCAATTGTTAGATCGCTAGTATAGCACATAGCAGTACATCAGTGCTGCTATGTGCCATTCCTGTCAGTTTTACACTAACAGCCTGTGAGACAGAGCTTGTGGCGCAATCTCACAGGTTACCATACTGGGGGCCATGTTTAGCAGGTACACAGTGCAAGCACACACACACATCAGGACCCTGTGATAGCTAGTATAACAAATAGTAGTTTATCAGTACTGCTATGTGCTATAGCCTGACATTGACAGGTATAGCACATATCAATTCTGATGTACTACTATGTGTTATACTAGCTATCACAGGGTCCCGATGTGTGCAATCTATAGTGGTAACAGGAGGAGGGAGCTCCCCCTGTCACCCATCGGGACCCGTGCAGTGTGATGGGGAGTCCCGACGTGTGGCTGAGCCTGCTCATAATCAGTGGAGCCTGGCCCCCCGGCGTATCTGCAGATCTGACCCCCGCACCCCCCCCCTCCCGCTGAGTACATATAGTAGTATATAGGAGTGACAGGAGGAGGGATCTCCCCCTGTCACCTATGGGGACCCTCACAGCGCAATCGCGGGGTCCCGATGTGTCCCCCAGCTTGTGGAATCAGTGCACCAGAAGGCTCTGTCTCACACACTAAGTGACAGCCTGTCAGATCCTGCGGCGCGATCTCACAGTAGCGATCTGTGCAGTAGTTACTGTAGTGTAGTGTAGTAGTAGCAGCAGTTACTGATGCAAAGATTCTACAAGCTGGGGGACACATCGGGACCCCGCGATCGTAACTGCTACTACTACACTACACTACAGTAACTACTGCACAGATCGCTACTGTGAGATCGCGCCGCAGGATCTGACAGTCTGTCACTTAGTGTGTGAGACAGAGCCTTCGGCGCGATCTCACAGAAGCAGTTACTGGTGCACTGATTCCACAAGCTGGGGGACACATCGGGACCCCGCGATTGCGCTGTGAGGGTCCCCATAGGTGACAGGGGGAGATCCCTCCTCCTGTCACTCCTATATACTACTATATGTACTCAGCGGGGGGGGGGCGCGGGGGTCAGATCTGCAGATACGCCGGGGGGCCAGGCTCCACTGATTATGAGCAGGCTCAGCCACACGTCGGGACTCCCCATCACACTGCACGGGTCCCGATGGGTGACAGGGGGAGCTCCCTCCTCCCGTCAATCCTATAGATTCCGCGGTCAGTACTGACCACGGCATCTATAGGGTTAAACTGACCGTCGGGGCTCAGGTGTGTCTCCTGGCTGTTGCTAGGAGACCCTAGGTCCTGCCGGTGCCCAGAAACAGTAAACATCACTGTGCGATTTTGCACAGTGCTTGTTTACTTTCATGACGTCCTGGGACGTCATGATGCATTAAGCACTGGCATTTCATGACGTCCCAGGACGTCATTTTGGGGCAAGGGGTTAAACTATGAAATCCGAAGAAATACGAAATTCTGTCAAATTCTGTCATTATTCTTGTATATCTACCATGTCATGATTCTCTGATTTTACGAGTCAAATAAAACCGAATTTAAAAAAAAAACACCTCTCACGTCTCGGCACCAGGCATACATAAAACTTCAGATATATACAGTGTACGCAGGCTTGGCCTAGTTATGGTTTGATAGCAACGGCTGCAATATTGTTGTTGTTTTTTTTTAATTCATGTTTCTAGGGCTCAAGTAAAAGGCTTAAAACTTAATGTTTGTAGGGCTCACCTCGACATCATCCAAATCAAGTTTTTTGATGGTCTCAACTCTAACTTATCAAACTTACATTTTTACTGGTCTCACCTCAAGGCTCTCAGACTTAATTTATGGAGGGCTCACCTGAAGGGCCTCTAAATCAATTTTTAGAGGGCTCACCCTGTTTATTGTCACTTCTCCTCCGAGTTGGTATTGATTATTTTGGTGCCTTCTAACCTTCTTGTATTTAGTAGTTGTTTCAAATGAAGAAGCCGTCCAATCAACAATAAGCCACTGTGTCGGGTGTTTTTTTTTCTCTTCAATTTCAAACTAAATGTAATTCAACAAAAATGTTAATTTTTTTTTTTTAATTAAAAGCATCTAAAAATGTGTATATGGCTTTTCCAATCTCGCATCAGGCTAAAGCTGAGTCTCAATATTTTTGTTAGTAGAAGCGACAAGCTGACCCCAGGCACTAAAGTGCTGGAACGGTTCAATGGGAAGACCCCTGTGTTTCCAAAAGAAAGTACTTGACTGTACAGTTCACGGAGCTAATGCAAAAGAAATTCTTGAAATATTTTTTATTTAAGCATTATATTGCCCCCAAAAATTGCACCCCAAATACACTTATTGCGGGAAATGCACATAAAGTGCTTTTTTCCCTGCACTTACTACTGCATCAAGGCTTCACTTCTTGTATTATTTGGTAATGTCACGCCCCGACTCCTAGAGCTGTGTGGGCTAAGGCTGCTGGAGAGGATGATGGCAGAGGGTTGCTCAGTGTCCCTCCAGTGTCCTGTGTACCTTTGTGTCCTCCTGCCATCATCCTCACCAGCAGCCACAGCCCGCACAACTCTGGGAGTCGGGTCGTGACATCACCATTTTATCCAGGAAGTGAAGCCTTGATGCAGTAGTAAGTGCAGGGAAAAAGCACTTTATGTGCATTTCCCGTAATAAGTGCATATTGGTGATTTGTATAATTTTTGGGGGGCAATACAATACTTTAATAAAAATTTTCGCCTGACTTCTCCTTTAGGGCCAGAGAATAGGAACTGATGATAAAGAACTTGTCTGACACAGCAAACTTTGCCTTTGGTATCCAGAGGCACATCGATCTGGGAATTCAATTTGACCCAAGCATAGGAATTAATGGGCTGTATTTCAATGTGGTTCTTGGACGACTTTGCTCTTCTTGTTAGCAATATTAAATCAAAGTGTCAATTTTATTACAATTATTTTACCTTAATTTATTTTGATTTGAATTCAGTTATAATTTTAATTCAATTTTAATTCAATTTAAGTTATTTTTTTAAGTTTTTTTTTTAATTTAGAAAAATAAAAGATTGTCAGCATAAAAAGACCACTGGGTCCATCTAATCTGCCCTTTTAGTATTTTCTTTCTTATTATCTTAGGATAGATTAAATTCTGTTATTGTAGATTTACCAACCACCTCTGCTGGAAGTTTGTTCCAGGTATCTTTCAGTAAAATAATATTTTCTCACATTGCTTCTGATCTTTCCCCCAACTAACCTCTCACTGTGTCTTCTTGTTCTTGAGCTCAGTTTTTTACTAAAAACACTTCCCTCCTGAACCTTATTTAGTCCTTTAACATACTTAAAGGTTTCAATCATGTCCCCCATTTCCCTTCTTTCCTCCAGACTATACGGATTCAAATCTTTAAGTCTTTCCTGATATGGTTTATGCCTTACACCTTCCACCATTTTTGTAGCCCGTCTTTGGACCCGTTGGACCTCAATTTTATCAATGTCCTTTTTTAGATGAGGTCTCCAGAACTGGACACAGTATTCCAGATGTGGCCTCACCAGAGCTCTATACAGCGGGATCACAATCTCTCTCTTTTTACTGTTTATACCTCTAGCTATACACCCCAGCATACGATTAGCTTTCCCCACCGCCTGGTTGCACTGGTGACTCATTTTAGGGCTGTTAAAATCACTACCCCTAAATCCTTCTCTTCTGAAGTCTTTTTCAACACAGTACTGCCAATGTGATACTCGGATAGAGGATTCCTCCTCCCCAAGTGCATTATTTTACATTTGGAAACGTTGAACTTCAATTTCCACTGTTTGGACCACTTATCTAGCAAAGCTAAATTGTTTTCCATATTACTGACACCTCCAGGAATATCAACCCTATTGCACACTTTTGTGTCGTCAGCAAACAGACAAACTTTACCTACCAACCCTTCTCCTACAGTATGTTACTTACAAACATATTAAAAAGAATAGGACCCAGAAAAGACCCTTGTGGCAAACCACTTGTAACCAGTCTCTGCTCGGAATATACACCATTAACAACAACCCTCTGATATCTATCCTTCACAAATCCACTGAACTATCCAGGGATTAAGTCTAATTTTCTCCAACTTCTCTATCAGCTCTTTATGGGGAACTGTATCAAAAGCTTTGCTGAAGTCCAGATAGGCGATATCTACAGCATCACCTTCATCTAGTACTTTTGTGGCATAATCAAAGAAATCAATGAGATTAGTCTGACATGATCGGCCCTTAGTAAAGCCATGCTGGTGTGGATCCATCAAATTGTTGATTCTTAGGTGATCCATTATCTTCTTTTTTAGAAGAGTTTCCATCATTTTCACTACTACAGATGTCAGGCTTACTGGCCTGTAGTTACCGGGCTCTTATCTATTCCCCTTCTTGTAGATTGGTATAACATTGTCTGTTCTCCAATCATCGGGGACATCTTCTGTTAGCAGGGATTGGTTATACAGATCTGTCAGGGGGGAAGCAATCACAGATCTGAGTTCTTTAAGAACCCTGGGATGGATCCCATCTGGACCCATTGCCTTATTCAGCTTTAAACGGGCAAGTTCCTCTGCAACTTCAGTCTCTGAAAATACTGGAGCTGAACCCATATAGCTGGAGGCAATGCTGTGTCCAACCATCCTGTGATTGTGAAGGCCGCCTTCTGAAAACACTGAGTAGAAGTAACTATTCAAATAGTCAGCGATCGTCTTATCTCCAACAATAAACGTATTCTCCCCATTACTTATTTTAGTAATCCTGCAGCCATTCTTCTTCTTCTTCCTGTAACTTACTGTATATATCTGAAGGTTTTATTCCCCTCCTTAACAAATTTTGCCATTTCTTCTTCTTTTGAGGCTTTAGCAGCATTTATAATCTGCTTTGCCTCCTTCTGTATAATTTTATACGTCTCTCTGTCAGCTTCATTCCCAGTCTCCTTATACTTCCTATACACTGCCTTTTTTCCTTTTACAATGGCCTTAACCTCTCTAGTAAACCATAATGGATTCTTCTTCCTTTTACTTTTGCTAATGTAAAGGGGAAGTGTACTATATGTGTATAAATGTATATAAATTTATATGTGGATATATGTATACACAGATAGAATGTACACTGTCCTTTTCACCTTCCAATTAATGACCCCCAGCATTTATCCTGTTCTCGCCAGTTTTATAACCCAACAAGACAGGAGATTCCAGTAGGACAATAGATAGTTTCGGTTCCTGCAGCACAAGATGGAACTGACCCCTGAAATACTCGCTTGTCCACCGGGAAGGGGGCAGTTGGGGCATAGTGCCAGGCTACCTTACATGTGTACATAGAAACATGCAGGAACACACCCACAAACTTATGTATATAAACTCCAGCAATAGGGAAGCTAGGGAGGTCTTCACATCTTCATCCACCATCACACCATCCTAACCTGGACAGAGGGAGAAAGACTACTACTACCACCATTAGATCCAGACCGGATCCGGCTAAGTATCACTCAGCTGTGCCTCTCCCTCTGCTCCTATACTCTCTTCCCCCATAATACTATCTCTCTCTCTCTCTCTTCACCCCTCTCTACTCCCACAAACAGCTACACCTTAACCCCCTCACTACTGTGCAACCCACTCTCTCTGCATTAACCCCTCCTATTCTGAACTGTGCAGTTTACCCTGTGTTATATGGACAGATTAGCTGGGCAAGGGGAGGCGGTGTATGCATGTAGAGGTGTGTACGAATTTAGGGATCTAATATTCGGGTGGGTAAGGTTCATTAACTGTGGTGATTTATCTGCCTTTACTTTACATTATTAATGTGTTCGCTAATAAACATATTTTACTAGCACTATAAGTGTGATCAATCGCCGTGTATATTATAGGTCTTTAGGGGAACAGAGGGAAACTATACTAGGGAATAAGAAAGGGAAGGTGTAAAGTTGGAGCTCCCCTTTACTAGAGGTGGATCCCAACCTTACACCTTGTAAGGGAGTTATTAATAGAATATACAATATTTATTGATATTCATACTGTTAGGAATATGACTTTGAGCTCCTCGGTCCGTGCCGGGCGGTCGAGGAAGCGCTGAGTTTGTCTGTGGTTTTTTTTTACTCTGTCTGTATTGTGTTCTATTTGCCAGCCACACCTGCTTTTCCTGACAGACTCCTGGCAGTGCAGGGGTTACTGCTCTGCTTGATCTTCTCAGCTGAACTTGCTGCTGGGATCAGGGCTGGTCCAATCATCTGCTGGACCCAGTCTCTGATCCAAGATAAAAAGCAGCAAGTTTCTCCCTTCCCTGCTGACTATTAGAGTTCACTCGCCTGCTCAGCTCCCTGTTTAGTTACTCTGATCTCTGTATTCTGACCTTCCGCATCTGACCTCGACTATTCTCCTGTTTGCTGTTTTTGTACTTCACCGCTCGACTGTTGCTGACCTGGTTTGTCTGACACCTCTTATTGTGTTTTGTTCGTCTGTCCGTGCTTTGTGTGTCGCACCTATTTAGTGTAGGGACCGACTCCGTGGTTGTCCGGGCCATTTAGGGCCGTCCGTGGCAATTAGGCAGGGTCAGTGGGTGGGGTCAGCTCAGGGCTCACTGTCAGTGTCTTGTCAGACTGCCTTTGCCATACTGACCATAACACATACCTTACGGAAGCCCTTCTTCATATGGCGAGCCAAGCCCAAACTGTTTAATATTTATTTTTGTGCTTTCCTTTGGTAAGAACTGTATTGTTTTGTGAACTAAGATAGGCGGGAGTGGCGTGGACAGGTAACATAGGTACACGGTGTGGTGTTGTGTTATACTGTGCGTCTAGGCCTTGAAGTTTGGACAGGTAACACAGTTTTCTTTAGGCTTGCGTTTGAAAAATTAACAACAGCGAACCTATTTTATTTGTAATTTTATTCCTCAAGTATTAACGACTTTCTGTTTCCTTTACAATATCATCTGAGTAAAGATTTCTCGGTGAACGACTCATTGACGTCTACAGAACCAATGTTAATGTTCTTCAGGAGAAATTTAGCTGGTCGGAAAAAGGGATTAGAAAAGGAACCTTTTTCAAGCAGCCAAAGACAGAAGGACATTGACCGAGATCACTACTGAGAAAGTGAGTGTGGATTTTTCAACTCTTGAACGTTTAGCTAAACACAGTAGCTTCACACCAATAGCACCCACCGCGTACATGTCAGCAGAGATGTTATGGTCGGCTATATTAGATCAGGCCTATGCATATGATAACTCACATATCGGTAAAAAAAAGTGTTCTTAACAAAACTTCAAAACTGCTCCAAATGTTAGCAAAGCTAGTGTATACATATGAAGACACTATTTAGAAGCCAGAACACAGTGAAACACTAGCAGCCAACAAAAGGAAGGTAGAGGAAGTATGATGTTTCTAACTTTCACTGCTATTGTTGTGTAGAAAAGGTCAAGCAGGTACATATACTGGAATCTCAGTTAGAAGAAGAAACACAGTGTACAATTGAGAGAGGAAAGGAAATTTGCATGTTAGAATCAAGAATCTCTGATCAAGAGAGATACTGTTCTGACATGGACAAAGAAATCCTTAGGTTGTACACCGACATTAACCATTTCAAAAGCAGGGTTGCATCTACAGATGCAATGTTGGCGACACTCAAAGAGGATTTGGCTGCAAAGTCACAAATTATTGCGAACTTGCAACAAATCATCACGGATGTGTCTAGGTCTAGTGCATGGTACCCTTGCCCATGAAACAAGTTTGTGTTTCAGGAATGGCACAGGGAGACACAGGAGCAAGTGCTCCAATGCCTTATACTGATCACAGATCTGTGACTCCAGGTCCTGATGCTAGGACACAGGTAGAGCGCATGTTACAATATTCTCCAACACCCTTGGAGAATAGACATAACCGCTCACACGAGGAGGAATTAGATTGGGAACTGGGAAGTGGATGGGAAACTGTAAGATCCGCTGCCAGTCTGCCAAGAAAAAGTACAGGAGTTTATTCCTAACCACAACGGCATGGAAAGGATAAACTTCCTGTTAAAAATTTGCAAAGAAATCCCAAAGTATGATCCCAATGTGGATCCATTTACTGCATGCAATATATTTGAAGGCCACTGCAAAAAGTTTTCTGTGCCTCCAGAAAATCGCATGGAGTTGTTCAAGCTATGGCTACCCACACACCTCAACCAAAGGTATGAGGCAACTGGGAGAAAGAATCCCAAAAATGGCAAATTCATGATGAGGAAGAACGTCTTTCAATACTCATGAAATTAGCAACTGGCCATTGGGATGTTACTCCTGATATCCTGGCAAAGTTCAAACCCACCATACATGATGAGCCTTTGTCTCTCCGTGGCAGGTTTGAAGCCATGTACAGGAAGGTTACAAAAGATCAAGGTATAGCAGTTCCACAGGGCATGGTTCGCATGTTTGTGGAACGATTCCCATATCTTGAAATTGCAATACGTGCAGCTAAAGAACCATTGCTCACTGATGCAGCAATGATAATTGAGCAGTACAGACAAGATCTGCTGCACAATAAAAAATCCATAAAAGTTAGGGAACGTGGAAATGTAATTTTTTAAATCACATGATGATCGTGGCCACCATTCAAAGCCATACAAACATGTGTATCCCACAGCTCCACCGGCTCCACCATTGGAAAAGACAGGAAACATACGTTGTTTCCTGTGTTTACAATATTAGCACATGAGAAAAAATTGTCCACAAGGAGTCCACAAGACCCATTTTAACCCAGAATAAAATGGCAATAATAATGGTTTCAAAATAAAACCTAATTATGCCAAACAAGTGGGAGAACAGGCAGAAAGAACCCAGGGACATTTGCAAGGACAGACACTTAAACGTGTGGCGATTGTGAATGCCCCTGACAAATCAGAAGATGGAACAACACGTGCAGAAAATCACAAGTCTACACGTCGGGTTCCTCAAGAGAAAACACAGGTGGCAGTATGTACCACTGAGGTACCTACTGGGAGTCTAGTGCATCTGGACTGAAGGTTAGGGATCCCTAAAAATCTGGCTACAGTATGCCACATCATACTGGATACCTCAGGGAGACCCTATATTGAAGCCAGAATAAAAGATCAACCCTCACAGATTCTGCTTGACACTGGTGCTGAGATTTCTATCACCAATGTCAAACATGATGTGCTCCCTGACAGCCCTCAATGTGTGGTGATTGGATTTGATCACCAACAAGGGGGGGTGAGAGCCCACAGAATCAATGATGTTGTTATTAAGATCGCCAGATCTACAACCTTAAAAATCCCAATGTGGTATTACCCCGGTTCCGACAACATCATTGGTACCGACGTAATGACACAGAATGGATGGATCATTGACCTGGCAAACTGCATAGTGTGGAGGGGTCCTAGACAATCAAAGGTGTGTGTCATACAACGCCAGAATCTGGGACCACCCCTGCCCGCAATTGAAAATACTACCAACATGCTGGAACATAAATGGCCAGAGATCTCACACAACGTAGATCTTGAACCAATTCTGTATGAACATCCAGATTTGTGGGCCCAAAGCAAGAATAACTGCGGGAGAATAATTGGTGTCAAGGTGGACATCCAAGGTCCAGACCCACCACCCCAACGACAGTACCGCTTCCCACCCGAAGCAATGCAGTCGATCCTGGACACAATCCGGGATCTGGAAGAAAGGGGTGTGGTCATGGAGTGTAATTCAAAGTCCAATAATGCACTTTGGCCTGTTAAAAAGAAGGGAACGCCTACTACATGGAGTTAACTATTGACCTCCGTGTCCTAAATAAATACATCCCCATGTCCGCACCTGTAGTTGTCCAGACTCCTGACATCATGGCAAAAATAAGTGGCAAAAGTCACATATTCTCAACCATTGATATTGCCAATAGGTTCTTTTCAATTGAACTGACAGAGAGCTGCAGGTACAAGTTCGTACAGTAGGGAACAAACAGTATGTATTTTGCGTACTCCCCCAGGGGTTTCACAGCAGCCCTACATATTTTCATCAGGCATTAGCGGCCATATTAAATGTGTTCTCACGACCTGAATGCCTGCTACAATATGTAGATGACCTGCTCCTTCATACAGAGACCATGGAAGAGCACCTGGTTCTGTTGAGGGAACTGCTGGGACTCCTGTCCCATGCAGGGCTCAAATTGAGCCCTCACAAGGCAAACTTGGCCAAATCAGAAGTCACCTTCCTTGGCGTACAGATTTCCCATGGAGCCAAGGGCATTATGGCTGCCCGTGTGGATGTCATGGTGAAATTACCTAAGCCAGGTACTCTTAAGGACTTGCGAAAGTTCTTGGGAGTTGCTAATTTAATGAGAGAGTTTATAGAAGATTTTGCTGCCAAAGCAAAACCACTCTATGAACTGCTCAGAGGAGATGAACCTTCCTTGAAGGACTGGTCAGAACATCAGGAAGAGGCCTTTTTGACACTGAAAAGAGACCTCTCTTCTGCCCCAGTCCTAGCCACCCCTCATCCTGAGGGAGAAATGGCAATTCAGGCCCACGCTGGTGTAGAATCTATCTCAGCAGTCCTGCTACAACAGATAGGATCCGAGTATAGACCTCTGGGATACTTCTCCAGGCTCCTTACACCCAGAATTATTGAATCAGACCAAGCTCTCTGTGGACTACTAGACATAAAACAGAGGTTTCATGTGCCTTATCATCCACAGTCAGCCGGTATTGTGGAGAGAATGAACCGGACCATCAAAACCCGGCTCTCCAAGGCACTGTTGGAAAAAGGCTCCTCGTGGGTAGCCTCCCTTCCAGCAGTGCTCATGGGTATCAGAGCTACCGAGTCCACTGCAACTGGGATCCCACCTTTTGAGCTCATGACGGGGCACAAGATGCCACTTTGTTTCCCGAATGAGCCACAGGTATCAGAGCCCATAAGAAATGCTATTGCCAGAGATGTGTTCCTCCAGCAGGTTCAGCAGAACCTGAAGGAATTGCTGCTGGTCAAGGTGTTCCGCAAGGCTGGACCCTGGGATGCCAACTGGGAGGGACCATACCAGCTTCTTGAAGTAATGGGGGATACCATGCTAAAAGTGCAAAGGCCAAAAACCTTTAAGAAAAGGTCACGCAGAAGGCAAGCTGCCTTCTGGATCCACATCGACCAAGCAAAGGCCACCCGAGCCTCCCCAACCTAATTTCATAACAAATGGGTTGGGGAAGGGGGGGTCAAGATGGTTGATATGGATCCAACTTTTATTACACATGTCACACAATATCAAGCAGTAAAGAAAGGATTGTTATCTACATTATCCCTCACCAGATGACAAGATCAGAAACTAGGCCCACAAGATGGGGTCAGACACTCAGGGTTCTCATACACATAGTGATATCAAAAATCGTGACCCTAGGAAGCCCAACCACCCACAGTGAAGAGAGAGGTAAGAGCAACAAGACATCAATATCTAGTCCCCTTCTAATGGTGCAATGTCTAGAGGGTAGAATCTTACAGAGCCATACAGTAACTTTGAATTTGCACCAGGCCAGTGGTATTTGTATGGGTTCCGGAGAGATGGGCTTGCTGACGGATTAGTCCAACATTACACCCCGGCAGAGAACTACTCCACAATACAATATGATTTGCATGATCTGTGCACACTAGAATACAAACACTATGTAGCCTCTGATCCAACTCCCATTAAATCTACCAGGTGGGTATCTAAAAACCCACACTTACACCTATATGGTGGTACAGTCAGGAATACAACCGAAGTTCAATACACCAGGGAAGGTGTTCTGGGTCCAGAGGACACCACAGGGGCAGAATATGATGGTTGGTACATCCTGAAAGTTGTTTTCTCCTATTCAGAAAGAAAGGATGATCTAAGGGAAAGGACATATTTTGATAGGCCGGTGCCCATTATGGGTACCCTGAAAGCATATTGTATGTTGAGAGACTCTCATATGTTATTGACTAGAGAATCAAGTTACCCACAAGGCCATGTCCCTACTGATTTTTTGCAAACCAGTGTGATGATGTTGAAGTTAAATTGCAGCAAGACGGGGCAAGTGCTCTGGAATGACAAAAGTGACCCCTTACAGCCCACAGGCCTGTACTGAGCAAAGGTCCTAAAAGTGCGAACCGATGCAAGGAGCCCCAGGTATACTCAGGTAAAGGGATCTCCATCCATACGATCCTTTATGACCACCATTATGAGAGACATTTGTGTACCAGAGGTGATAGGATATTATTTTATTACCTATGCCCATTGGGGACCTGATACACAAATGGTAGTTTCAGATGCCAACCCTTGGAGATGGGATATTGTATGTAATGGTGTAGATCCTCCCATCGTAGATGTATGGATGGATGGCACCCCTATGACTGAAGAATACCGAAACATATATGTGTCCTCAGACTGGAAGGACCCACGTGGTAAAGATATTAATCTCAACATCAACATAGATGGAGCATTTGAATGGCCATTTTGTGAGGCTATAGATGAAGGGTGTTGGACTTTCACTCAGTGGGCAGCACCTATCCAAGATTTGGTTCTACGGGCAGGTGACAAGGATCAATGGTACCAGTTTAAAGGAAAGGGGCAGGTATGTGTCACTGTAGTCAAAATCCTGTCAGACACTGAACACCTCCAACCAGCAGTACCACACACAAATCCTTGCGATGCCCCTACACACAAATTAGCTGACCCTATTGTCCCTCAGTTGTCATCACCATGGACAATAATTACAGGGACCATGTTTACACTGAACACCTGGAGGATTTCTATAAATGACTTTAGGGTGGATTTCTGGGATCACCGTTGTGAGGAGTTTGTTAAGAACCAAATTGATATGTTGAAAGGATGGATAGAGGCAGATAAACCCAGGTACAGGAGTCACAGAAGGAGAAAGGATTTGATTGCTATGGGCCTAGGAGGATGAGCAATGGGAATAGGGGCCCTGAACACTATGGATTTGGAGGTCCTGAGGAGTAAGCTTGGAGACTTGGCGGGACATGCCAGCAAAGGTTTCAAGACCCAGCTTGATGCAAACCACATTTTAGAGGGTTTGCAACATTCGCACATAGATGCAACAACCTCTCTATCTTCTGCTCTAAGAGAAAAGTTTAGAAGGTTAGTTGTGGGTCTTCTGGTAGAGCAAGACAAAGTGCAGCTTGCCCTGGCATGTACACAGGCCCAGAGTGAACTCTCAGGCAACCTAAAACATATTGTGACCTCTTTATATAGTGGCCATTACCCATTTAATCTTCTTCGAAGGATAAGTAAACTCATACCTTCTTTTTGCAGTAAACCATACTAAATGGTGGCTAAATCAGTGGCATGGCTGCCTTAATCTTACTTGTACTGCATCCTCCTTAGTACCATCATCTGGTAACTCGAGGCTAGGATATAACAATGAGACCATACTTCATCCACAGCTCCCCCCTGGTGTCCTAACTTATGAGGGAGACCATCCTTATCTGTTTGATACAGATGGGTGTTGGAAGAAGGAGGATGCCATCCTCTGCCAAGGTGGCTATGACCGGGTGCTTAGACACCAGTGTTGGGATTCTGAGGGGTCCTGTGAAATGAAGGCTGGCCCTCTTCCGTCTTCCAAAATAAAATATCTGGGCCAGGGCTATTGGTGTTGGTATCAGGATAAGAATATTACTTTTGCTTTGTATGCTACTAACTGCACCGAAAGTGGAAAACTCCTCCCAGGGGCATATTGTACCCTTAACCCCGTTTTAGGTATAGATGTAGCAGATCAAAAGGGGAGGACACCAATCACTCCAGAAAAGAGAATAGACATCCGCCCTGACACCCCAGTGAGACTTCAGAAAATTCCTCTTGGATTTAGCACAGAACTGAGACGTTTGCTGCTAGACTTCAGCAAAGAGGAAAAGATCGTGGAAAAACTTAGAGGATTGGGAAAACAAGCCACCATCCAGCTGGAACACGACAAAATCAAAATTACAGGGATTGTGCATGCTCTAGATAAGGACTCCTCCGTGTCTTGGTGGGAGAGCCTTTTTGGTTACAGTCCAAAAGCTACGTCCTTCTTCAATCTGCTGATACATCCAATCATCATCCTCCTTATTCTTGTTGTCTTAATGTATCTTGGACTCCTTTTAGTTTATCGAAAGACAAAGAGACTGGCTAACCAACTACAGCAAGGCCAGATCCAGCACCATGAACTCCTACAAAGACAAGGGTCAAGGGCACATTGCTAATATACTGTACAGCCCTTTGGCCTGAGAATTATAACATATCTGTATATATTCTGATTTGTAATTATAGTTACATTTGCGTATATTATGTGTGTACATATAGAGACTCTAGGTGCAAATGTGTGACAGAACAGAATACATTTGCAGCCTATAGTCAATCCCCATCTGCATGTGGGTTTATGATCTACATGTATTTTGGAAGTGTAGAGATATGCTGTTTGCATGAGTCTCTATGTGTACAAGGTTTGATCGAGGTAATTACAACTTCAACCCTAAGAAAGGTATGATCCCTAAGGGATGGATTGAATGAGGATAATGGGGAATGGAGGCAATACTCCTCTCCACAATTAGGTCTTGGGCATAGAGACATCACCTTCTGCTTGGGGAGCCGGACCTGCGTTGGTAAAGACTCACGTTTCTGTCCATGAAACCCACAACAATTCAACAGAGATCCTCACTTCAATCAAGGTGATAAAGAGAAGCTCCTGACTAAAGTCAACGCCAAAGGATACCGACCTGTCTTTGAAGTCGACTTGGTCGGACCTGCCTTGGTAAAGACTCACATTTCTGTCCATGGAGCCAGCAACAATTCAACAGAGTTCCTCACTTCAATTAAGGTGATAAAGAGAAGCTCCTGGCTAAAGTCAATGCCAAAGGATGCCAACCTGTCTTTGATCCAGAGAACTGTTAAGTCGGCTGGGTAACAATTCAACCTAAATGCTGCCCAGGTTGACAAGATAATAAACCTTGCTGCTGGAAGAAATAGGCCATTTTTGAGTATGACTGATCAAACCCCAAAATGTCATTGGGACAGGCTGACACAGCAGACGCTCAGCAGATACAAGACTTGCACTCCAGCAAAGAGCCTCATTCCAGATCCAAGAAGAAAGAAGACCATCATAGTTGAACATAGGGTGTTCTGTGGATGGAGATGTTGAGTTAGGGTGGTATTACACGGGCCGAGCAGGGCCCGATAATACCTGTAAACGAGCAGCGATCTGCTAGATCGTTGCTCGTTTACTGGGCCTATTACACAGCCTGCAAGAGCTGCAAGGACATTGTTACCGATGTCCTTGCAGCCCTTGCTAAACTGGCATACATTACCCATCCACATTCCAGGACTGCTCCTGCCGTCCGCTGCTCCTGCCGTCCACTTCTCCCGGTGTCCTGTGCGCGCTCTAGCTTTACAGCGGCCTGTCAGCTGGTAGGCCGCTCAGCCAATCACAGGCCGGGACCGTCCCTGGAACGTGGATGGGTATTGTATATCGTTAGTCGCCGGCCACGCACCGCTATTACACGCAGCGGTGCGCGGTCGGCGCCCGACGAAAATAGGGTCTAACCTATATCAACGATCAGCCGATGATCGTTGTCATCGGCTGATCGTTGCATTTCTTACACGGAGCGATAATCATATCTACCATCTATGACGGTGCCGTGCGCCTTCTTACAGTATATAAATTTATATGTGGATATATGTATAGAATGTACAGGAGCTGTATACCCGAAAAAAAAAAAAAACAGTTTAATCCCCCAGGCACGTGACAAGCACAGGCGGGGAGGTAGTCATCTGGGCAGCTCCCCACCCTTGTCTAGTCACCGTGCTCTGCCTGTCAGATCGCTTCGAGGGATGATTGACAGACAGAGAGACCAGTAACGGACCTCTGTGCCTGTTTTTTATCCCCTCGGCAGGGGCGTAACTACCACTATAGCAGCCATAGCGGCTGCTATGGGGCCCTCCACATCAGGGGGCCCCATGGCCTGCTCCTGCAATACACTGGGCCCCCTGAGCCGTCATCATTTGCAGCACCGGGTGGCCCTGCTGGTCTCCTGGGTTTTGCAAATGTCCCTTTAACTGCAAGTACTCCTGACCAGAGCTAGCAGTTATGTAGTTATGACTTCACTTGACAATCAAAAGTTTGCTATGGGGCCCAGCCATTTCTAGTTACGCCCCTGCCCCTCGGAGTGCGCTGGCAGGCAGAGTGTGGTGACTAGACAAGGGCGGGGAGCTGCCCAGATGACTACCTCCCCGCCTGTGTCTGTCACACGCCCGGGTGATTAAACTAATTTTTTTTCGGGTACAGAACTCCTGCTGCGGACGGTACGTGCCACGGCTGCTGCAGGAGCTGTATACAGTGGTTCAAAAGCATGTAATGCAATGCAATGAAATAGATTTACACTAAAATAGCTTTACACTGATTATATTAAATAAAGAGTGGCAATTTTTCCAACAGCCTTCAGTTGGAGAAGATTTTCCCACTGAACTGTATTTTCTTAAAAAAAAAAAAATGGCGGAAATAATGTGTTAAAAAACCTTGCTGAATCTGGGCCTCTGGCTATTCCAAGACATGCATACATACAGATGTAGCCATCGTCACCATGATCGGGTTAACGCTACTGTGTAACTCACTTCTAACAACTGACTGCTGCCTGATCACTGACTACAGTTTGCAGCATTGTATCTGACAGTGACTGACTGATACTGTTAGCAACACTATTATTTTGTATAACACATCTGTACTGTGTGGCACTGATAGTCACTCATTGAACCACAGTATTGGATATATCACACATATATATATATATATATATATATATATATATATATACAATCTCCTCAAAGCCACTACTCTAATATCACATCCATGCAGTTCCCTATAGAAACACACTTCCCAGATGCTGAACACATACTGTACATCACTCTCACCTGTCAGCACTCTGTCCCACGCTCTCCTCTCTGCTCACTGCAGGGTGACAGGCTCCTTGTCTCTGCAGCTCCAGTGAGATTGGAATTACTGCAGGTGATGTGGGGCCCAGTGCACTGGTTACAATAGGTGAGACAGAGCACACATCAGTATTATGCCAAGTCTCACCTACTCTAACCAGTGAACAGGGCTCACCACATGCCGCAGAGAAGACTTTTTTTTTAACATAGGGATGCTTGGTGATTGGTATAAAACTAAGTACATCTCCCCGTTCACACCAATTGGAGCTGTGGCGTGAGGGCTTAAGTCACAGTATCTGCTAAGCATGAGGTTGTGAGTTCGAATCCCGGGTAAATTTATTAAAGGGAACCTGTCACCCCCCGTGCCGGGGTGACAGGCTCCCGACCCCGTTAGAGCCCCCTATACTCACCTAATCCCGCCGGGTCCTGCTTCTGGAGGTGGTCGGGTGATGAAGATCTCAGCCGCTGCAGCCTGGCGCGCGCGCTGAGAGATGAGTCCAACGCTCATAGAGAATGACAGGAGAGTCCAGCGCTCCGTCATTCTCTATGAGCGTTGGACTCATCTCTCAGCGCGCGCACCGGGCTGCAGCGGCTGAGATCTTCATCACCCGACCACCTCCAGAAGCGGGACCCGGTGGGATTAGGTGAGTATAGGGGGCTCTAACGGGGGTCAGGAGCCTGTCACCCCGGCACGGGGGGGTGACAGGTTCCCTTTAATGAAAGTTGCTCCTACCCATCAATCACAATAAAAATTTAAGTGGTGACAATTAAATAGGAAGTCATGAATGAAAATTAAATTATTGTAAACAACCAATTATTACTTGCAAAGTGGTATTTTAGTGTTTTCATTCATGACTTCCTATTTAATTGTCACCACTTAAATTTTTATTGTGATTGATGGGTAGGAGCAACTTTCATTAATAAATTTACCCGGGAGTCAAACTCACAACCTCATGCTTAGCAGATACTGTGACTTAAGCACTCACGCCACAGCTCCAATTGGAGTCAATGGGTAGATTTATTCATTATTATACCCATCCCTATAATACATAAAAAATAGAGGGAACTACAGTAATGGCTGATGATAGGTGAGCAGTGCAGGGACTGGCAGCCACAGGGGATTACCCTCAATGATGGGAATGCCCCTTCTTTAATCCCCTGCCCTGCGGACCCCCTGCTCACCTACTATATCATCAGCTGCCGCTCTGCTGCCCCCCAGGACCCTTCCCAAGCTGGCTGGCACTTGTGCTTCTGCACCTGCGGCCCCACTCACCTACTCTGTCGGCTGCTCCTGCTGTTCTCCACCACATCTCCAGACTCTCTATAACCCCGCAGATGGGTGGAGAGCAGCAGGAGCAGCTGACAGAGCAGGTTAGTGGGGCCACCAGTTCAGAAGCACAAGTGCCAGCCAGTTTGGGAAGGGTCCTGGGGGGAACGGTCATCACTGTCTAACATGGGGGAGTCAAGAAAATATGTTCCTGTTGACAGGGCCGGCCTTTGGGGTGTGCGACCTGTGCGCTTGCACAGGGCGCCTCACTCCCGGCCAGCTAGGGGGCGCTCTGGTAGACAGAGTGCTGCACTGCACATCTAACTTAGAAATGGAAGTTAGATGTGCTGCCTGTCTGCCGGGCGCCTCCCCCCAGCTGGCTGCCTGCCTCTTCTATGCAGCAGGGGTGAAGAACGCTGAGGGAGAAGCACGCAGAGAGGGAGAACTGGGACAGAGGAGGAGGCAGAGACAGAAGGTGGGAGAGACAGCAGCTGCACGGGGGAGGGCAGACACACAGGAAGTGCTGCAGGAGACACGGCCCTCCCGGGAACAGGCAGGTGAGAGCTGTGGTGCCGCTGGTACAGAACACAATCACCAGCACTGAGGAGAGGAGAAGGGCTGTAACCCGGGAATGCTGCTCTTAGCTGGGGGGAAAGGTGAGCGCTGTGCTTCCTGTACATAAAGAATGACTGCAGCTGTACACACCACACACAGGCATGTCTGTCATGTACCGCTCTCCACAGGCTGCAGGGGATGGCCTGGAATGGCCTGCTCTCTGTGTTATTGAAAGACTGATAACCCCATGGCCGGGGTTACACTCTCCCCATAGCTCCTTCCCCTGTGCCTGCTGCAGGGCAGCGTCATAACAGGCACTATACACTGGAGGCTGCCATGATGTGTGATGAGGAGCCCTGTATACACTGGAGGCTGCCATGATGTGTGATGAGGGGCCCTGTATACACTGGAGGCTGCCATACTGTGTGATGAGGAGCCCTGTATACACTGGAGGCTGCCATAGTGTGTGATGAGGAGCCCTGTATACACTGGAGGCTGTCATAGTGTGTAATGAGGAGCCCTGTATACACTGAGGAGGCAGCCATAGTGTGTGATGAGGAGCCCTGTATACACTGGAGGCTGCCATAGTGTGTGATGAGGAGCCCTGTATACACTGGAGGCTGCCATAGTGTGTGATGAGGAGCCCTGTATACACTGGAGGCTGCCATAGTGTGTGATGAGGAGCCCTGTATACACTGGAGGATGCCATGATGTGTGATGAGGGGCCCTGTATACACTGGAGGCTGCTATAGTGTGTGATGAGGAGCCCTGTATACACTGGAGGCTGCCATAGTGTGTGATGAGGAGCCCTGTATACACTGGAGGCTGCCATGATGTGTGATGAGGAGCCCTGTATACAATGGAGGCGGCTGCCATAGTGTGTGATGAGGAGCCCTGTATACATTGGAGGCTGCCATAGTGTGTGATGAGGAGCCCTGTATACACTGAGGAGGCAGCCATAGTGTGTGATGAGGAGCCCTGTATACACTGGAGGCTGCCATAGTGTGTGAAGAGAAGCCCTGTATACACTGAGGAGGCTGCCATAGTGTGTGATGAGGAGCCCTGTATACACTGAGGAGGCCGCCATAGTGTGTGATGAGGAGCCCTGTATACACTGAGGAGGCCGCCATAGTGTGTGATGAGGAGCCCTGTATACACTGAGGAGGCTGCCATAGTGTGTGATGAGGAGTCCTGTATACACTGGAGGCTGCCATAGTGTGTGATGAGGAGCCCTGTATACACTGAGGAGGCTGCCATAGTGTGTAATGAGGAGCCCTGTATACACTGAGGGGGCAGCCATAGTGTGTGATGAGGAGCCCTGTATACACTGAAGGCTGCCATAGTGTGTGATGAGGAGCCCTGTATACACTGGAGGATACCATAGTGTGTGATGAGGAGCCCTGTATACACTGAAGGCTGCCATAGTGTGTGATGAGGAGCCCTGTATACACTGAAGGCTGCCATAGTGTGTGCTGAGGAGCCCTGTATACACTGAGGAGGCCGCCATAGTGTGTGATGAGGAGCCCTGTATACACTGAGGAGGCTGCCATAGTGTGTGATGAGGAGCCCTGTATACACTGGAGGCTGCCATAGTGTGTGATGAGGAGCCCTGTATACACTGAGGAGGCTGCCATAGTGTGTGATGAGGAGCCCTGTTTACACTGAAGGCTGCCATAGTGTGTGATGAGGAGCCCTGTATACACTGGAGGCTGCTATAGTGTGTGATGAGGAGCTCTGTATACACTGGAGGCTGCCATAGTGTGTGATGAGGAGCCCTGTATACACTGAAGGCTGCCATAGTGTGTGATGAGGAGCCCTGTATACACTGAAGGCTGCCATAGTGTGTGATGAGGAGCCCTGTATACACTGGAGGCTGCCATAGTGTGTAATGAGGAGCCCTGTATACACTGAAGGCTGCCATAGTGTGTGATGAGGAGCCCTGTATACACTGGAGGCTGCCATGATGTGTGATGAGGAGCCCTGTATACACTGGAGGCTGCCATAGTGTGTGATGAGGAGCCCTGTATACACTGAAGGCTGCCATAGTGTGTGATGAGGAGCCCTGTATACACTGGAGGCAGCCATAGTGTGTGATGAGGAGCCCTGTATACACTGGAGGCTGCCATAGTGTGTGATGAGGAGCCCTGTATACACTGGAGGCTGCCATAGTGTGTGAAGAGGAGCCCTGTATACACTGGAGGCTGCCATAGTGTGTGATGAGGAGCCCTGTATACACTGAAGGCTGCCATAGTGTGTGATGAGGAGCCCTGTATACACTGGAGGCAGCCATAGTGTGTGATGAGGAGCCCTGTATACACTGGAGGCTGCCATAGTGTGTGATGAGGAGCCCTGTATACACTGGAGGCTGCCATAGTGTGTGAAGAGGAGCCCTGTATACACTGGAGGCTGCCATAGTGTGTGATGAGGAGCCCTGTATACACTGAAGGCTGCCATAGTGTGTGATGAGGAGCCCTGTATACACTGGAGGCTGCCATAGTGTGTGATGAGGAGCCCTGTATACAATGGAGGCTGCCATAGTGTGTGATGAGGAGCCCTGTATACACTGGAGGCTGCCATAGTGTGTGATGAGGAGCCAGGACTTAGGGGGGGTGGGGGTCTGCTGCACACATGCAACTCCCAGCATACCTCCTTGTGCACAACTCCCAACAGGTATGCTGGGATTTGTTGTGCACAAGGAGGTATGCTGGGAGTTGGAGTTGTCCAGCAGCAGCCTCCTGACACCACAACAACTCCCAGCATACCGTCTTGTGCACAAACAGCCCAGTATCATATCCACAGTCTGGGCACGGGTCATTACATTTGTATTTTTTAGCATTCCCTCCCAAAAAAACTTTATTAAGTATTAAACTGGTATCGAATATTGAAATAAAATTCTGGTATCGTGACATAACTAGTGTGTACATAGTTCTGTCATGTGTTTGTCTGTGTGATGTGCCTATCTCTGTCGTGTGTGTGTGTGTGTGTGTACATAGCTCTGTCATGTGTCTGTCTGTGTGATGTGCCTATCTCTGTCGTGTGTGTGTGTACACATAGCTCTGTCATGTGTCTGCCCGTGTGATGTGCCTATCTCTGTCGTGTGTGTGTGTGTGTGTGTGTGTGTGTACATAGCTCTGTCATGTGTCTGTCTTTCTGTCTGTGTGTGTGTGTGTATAAAGCTTCTGGTATAGCTCTGTCATGTGTCTGTCTGTGTGATGTGCCTATCTCTGTCGTGTGTGTGTGTGTGTACATAGCTCTGTCATGTGTCTGTCTGTGTGTGTATAAAGCTTCTGGTATAGCTCTGTCATGTGTCTGTCTGTGTGTGAGTATAAAGCTTCTGGTATAGCTCTGTCATGTGTCTGGTATAAAGCTTCTGCAGCAGCCACGGCCGGTACATGCCACGGATGCTGCAGGAGCTTTATACAGTGCTCCTGGGAACCATATCAGCCCAATTGGGCTGATTGGTTCCATTTTAAGTGTCCTTTCCACTTTGCTGATAGCCTGCATATTTTCTGCACTCAGACCTGCTGCAGAAAATCCTTAAAGTGACTGTACCACCAGGCCCAGGCTGAAGCACCCTTACTGGGAAGAAACTCCAGCCCCTCCATGATGTGACTCCATTAGAATCAATGGAACCCTATCATAGAGGGGCTGGGGTTTCCTCTCACTAGGGGTGGGTCGGCCTGCCTCCAGTGCTTCAGCCTGGGCCTGGTGGTACAGTCACTTTAATGTATCTGCCCTTGTATGAATAGACCCTTGGTGTGGAGGCTTATGTGTGGGTCTGCATGTGCTGTGCATATGTATGTGTGCTGTGTGTGTCTATCTGTGCTGTGCTGTGTGTGTGTGTATGTATGTGTGGGGGGCTGGGTGTGGTAGTTGTTTAGGGGGCTGGGTGTGGTAGTTGTGTGGAGGGCTGGGGGTTGTAGCTGTGTGTATGGTTGGGGGGTAGTTGTGTGAATGGCCGGGGGGTTTGTTGTGTGTATGGCTGGCGGGGTAGATGTGTGAATGGTGGAGGGGTAGTTGCATGTATGGCTGGGGGGGGGGTAGGGTAGTTGTGTGTTTGGCGGGGGTAGTTGTGTGTATGGCGGGGTGCCCAGGTGATGGGTGTTGTCTGGAGGGCTTGGAGGCTGAAGGAGCTTCATGTTACCTTAAAGGTGTGTGTGTGTGGGGGGGGGGGGGGGGCGCCGAAAAAGGGTTTTGCAATTTACGCCATTTACCCTAAGGCCGGCCCTGACATTATCCCACCTGACCCCCCCTCCTTCTCCACCACCACAACACATTATCCCCCTGACCCCCCTCCTCCTCCACCACAACACATTATCCCCCTGACCCCCCTCCTCCTCCACCACAACACATTATCCCCCTGACCCCCCTCCTCCTTCACCACAACACATTATCAGCAGATGGGATTCTTGCTCATATGAGCGCAGATCGGGGGGGGGGGGGGCAGAGGCTGCCGGGCGCCCGGGTGACAGTCTGGGGGTGGGGGCGCGTGTTGCGCTATCCAACCCAGGCTGTGTCAGGTCCCGGGGGTGCCAACAGCGCCCCCTAACTGTCGGACGCCCGGTGCAAGAAACGGCCCTGCTCTGGGCTGCTGTAGATTGGCAAGCCATGATCAGTGTCAGTGGGATGCTGAGGCCCGCCCGGTAAGAGGAAGGGATCCCCTTCTGCGATTGCATCACCGGGGGCACTAGACCACCACGGATGGGCTATAGGAGGCATTTAAATGCTGCATCTTAATTTCAGGCGCGGTGATCAGCACGCACCCGCTAATAGCCGCGGTGCAACGCCTCTCTGAATCTCCATAGCGAACACATGACGTTCCACCACCAAGACGGAAGAACTGAAGTGAACTGAACTGATCGCAGTGGGCAATTCTTCCAAGTAGGCACACTGGGGTAATATAAATCTTTATTTCCCCCTCGCCTGTTGGAACATGATCGTAATCGGCTGCGGGGGTCCTGATCAGTCAGTGACAGGTCCTTGTCCTTTCACTAACTACCTTAAAAGAGAAGTCTGGCGAAAATTTTTATTGTATTGCCCCTCCCCTCCAAAAAAAGTTATACAAATCTCAATATACACTTATTACGGGAAATGCTTATAAAGTGCTTTTTTCCCTGCACTTACTACTGCATCAAGGCTTCACTTCCTAGAAAACATGGTGATGTTGCGACCCGACTCCCAGAGCTGTGCGGGCTGTGGTTGCTGGAGAGGTTGATGGCAGGGGGACACTGAGGGGCACAGGGCGCTGGAGGGAGACTGAGTATCTCTCTTCCATTATCCTCTCCAGCAGCCACAGCCCACACAGCTCTGGGAGTCGTGTCGTGACATCACCATGTTATCCAGGAAGTGACATCACCATGTTATCCAGGAAGTGAAGCCTTGATGCAGTAGTAAGTGCAGGGAAAAAAAGCACTTTATGTGCATTTTCCGTAATAAGTGTATAATGGTGATTTGTATAACTTTTGTGGGGCAATACAATACTTCAATAAAAATTCACCGGACTTCTTTAAACACCGTGACCGCTGTGCATCATGGCGTTCAAATGGGTTAATGACAGGCTGCTGCGGGACCACGGCTGCCTGTCATACCAGAGTCTGAGGGCTGTAATTTAAACAGCCCTGCACACATCAAAACCCCTTCACAGCCAGGAATGTTTATATATGTTCCTGCTGCACATACCGCCATATAGCGGTATGGCTGGTGTAAAGGGGTTAAAGAGGTCCTCTACATCCAGTGTCTCAGGGTCTAGGGATTCTGCTAGGCTCAGCAAGAGCTTTCTTGCTGATGTCACTGGCAACTGGAATTAGGTCTCGGACACCCAATCACCACTCCCACAAATCTGTGTTACACTGGGACCACCTTCTGTGCCACCTTGGCTGCTGACACTGGCCGTACCCTGAGAAGGGCCAGATTTTTGGCATGCTTGGACATTTTTTTTTTGTTTGTAAACTGAACTAAACAGATTTTTTTTTATTGAAATGTAAGCAAAAACAGGAGGCAAGTCAATCGTTATGCACAAGCAGTGACTGACTTGCTATACTGTACCAACAGCAGCCAATAACTTCTTATTCACAACCACTGACTTGCCACAATGCAGAAGCAGCACAAAGTTTATTTGTATACTGGAAACTGACAGCACAGCTTTCACAAAAATCTACCCACAATCCACCCTCTCCTCTCTCTGCTCTAACTGCCTGCTTCCACCTACTCTCCACTTCATGCACAGACATTTTTTGTGTAGTTTCTCCAATATTTATTAAGCCACAAGGGCACTTCAACAGGTAAACTACATTCCTACTTTCACACGGAAAGAAGACTCTTTTTTTTTTTTTTTTTTTTTGTTTCCAGTATGGGTGTGACTCCCCTTTGATCACATTAGAACAATGCTGGCAGTGTAAACATTGAAAAGGGCCTGTACTCCTGCTGCGAATAACCCTCTGTGAATCTGAAATCTTAGTACCCACATCTGCCTTTACTAGCTTATCCCTTAGGTTCGGAGCCCTTTTGTTACACATGAGTGGTAATGACTTAAAGCGACTCTGTACCCACAATCTGACCCCCCAAACCCCTTGTACCTTCGGATAGCTGCTTTTAATCCAAGATCTGTCCTGGTGTTTTTTTCGGCAGGGGATGCAGTTATTGTCATAAAAACAAGTTTTAATCCTACAACGCTGTGTCTAACGGCCTAGGCTTACATTTGTATATGCATTAGCCTGGCACCACCTCTCCGTCCTTCCTCCCCGCCCTCCTCAGCATTAGGAATGATCCAGGAACATTTACTGCTGTTTGAGCTTTGCACAGGTGTCTTAACGATCCAGCCCATGTTCATTATACACACAGCCTGGGAATTGGAAGCAATCTGCCTGGAGCATTCCTAATCATGAGGAGGGTGGGGAGAAGGGAAGGAGAGGTTGTGCCAGACTAATGCATATACTAATGTAAGTTCCGGCCGTTAGACACAGCGCTACAAGTTTAAAAGTTGTTTTTAAAACAATAACGGACCCCCAGGACAGATCTTGGATTAAAAGCAGCTATCCAAAGGTACAAGTGGTTTGGGGGGGACAGATTGTGGGTACGGAGTCGTTTAAATTCTGCTATTCCTGGAGGTGCATCTTGTTATATGTGCCAGTATTTTCTAACCACTCTGTCTATAATGTGATTTAATGGATGAAATTTACAAAAAAGGGAATGTGCGGTAAGTTCTTTTTTTCTTGAATCACTCTAGGAATCATCGCCTGGTTCAATATATTTTTCTAGGATAACCCCTATCACTGAATCTATCTCTGTAAAACGTAGCTCACACATCTTGGTCTGAAACTATCCGGCACACACGATCAAATAGTGTGAAGTACTATTGCGATCTGTCTCCTTTCTATATAGATCATTTAGAAGCCTCCCCTCTTTGTAGTATCTAAGAAATTCACTCTCGTTTGGCCATAATTCATTGTAAATGTGAGATTACAACCCAAATACTATTCAAGTACTCAACAGTGTGTCCTGTGGCCTCTCCCTTATGCAAATAATAGCATCGATGAAACAATACCAGATCTTGGCATGTTTCTTAAACATCGAGTTAGGGTAAACAAAACATTCGTCAAAATCTGCCATATACGTATTTGCATATTGGGGGGGGCACATTAGATCCCATCGCTGATCCCCGTTGCTGTAAGTAAAAGAAGTCTTCAAAAATTAGAATTGTCCTCTCGTAATACAAGATTGCTGTGTATGGGCTATCTGACAGGAGATTTTTTTTTTTACCGATGCTATGCCTTTCTCATGTATGATAGACGTATAAAGGCTTTCAATGTATATCATCACTAGCCAACAGTCTTGTGTCACTGGTCCCACATTTTTTTAGTTTTTGTAGAAAATCACTGGTATCCAGTATGAAAGATTTGGTATTTCTCACTAGGAGAGTTAATGTTTTTTTCAAGGACTATAGATAAAAGGTTTAGTATCGAGTCCTGGTGGGTCATCTGAACTAACGTAGTGGCGGAGGCTGAAGGAATCCCGGCTGAGTGGAGTGTATACTATCTGACATGTCAGTTTTCTGCGGCCGCTATTCATTGAATAGTGGCCGCAGAAAACCCTGTCAGTTGGAGGGGCACCGGCCGCACACTCCATTGAGTTCAGTGGGAAGTTCTGATGCGTAGTTCTCAGCAGAGTTACAAAGATTGTAATGCATCTTGTTTTTTACGGGACAGGTTACCACGCACATGAAACACACCCTTCTCATATTTTTTTCTTAAATTTTCCATTTCTGACATAAGTTATACAAATGTCTCTGTGGCATGATTGCTAGAGATAAGTTTTCCAAAAGTCCGAGTCCGATTGGATTCGGATTTTTGGAAGTCCGCTCTGATTTTTTCCCCCCTTGCTTTCTAAAATGGCAGCCACCATTTTAGAAAGCAGGAAGTGTTCTGGGCAGGAAAAGCACTTTCCCATGATGCCCAGAACACATCCAATCAGCAGGAATCTTGCAGTAGCCCACCCCCTGTGTGACGTTGGTATTGCTTTAAGAGGAGCGGTCACATAACAGCATGACGCAGTCTGCAGAGAGAGAGAAAGAGGAAGGAGACTGTTACTGCACAGCTCAACATTGTCAAAACGCTGCTGGTGCTGCTGTACTACTGACTACTGAGAAAATATTGTAGAAAAGCAAAGACCAAAAGATTAGGAAAGCGGAGAGGAGAAACATATAGTGATTGAGAGAGAAATATAGAGAGGGCGAAAGATAAATAGATTAGGCATAGGAGAGCAAAGGGTGCACAGAACAAAAACGTGCTCTACAGATATACAAGTCCTATAGCTGGATCCTTGTGATAGTGTCTATCACATATGTGTTCCTGAGAGACAAATATACCTGGTGCATGTGTGTAGCATAAAACTCTAAAAAAAAAACTGCTATACAGATAGACAAGTACTGAAGTGGAACGCCTGCTAGACTGTATTACAGAAAATACTGTTCTCATCTACCAAGTGTAGAAATCCTAATTTGAATATAAAGTCATGGCAAAGCGGCAGCAGGAAACCTCAAAAAGCGTTTCAGGCAGAGGGCAGGGCAGAGAGTCTGCCTGAAGGGGCAGAAGAGGAAGTAGCGCAGGAAGAGGGTCCAGTGGCAGGCCTGAGCTTCCTTTGTCACACCCGGGTCGTGTCCACACGTCTAATTCCACAGTCCTGGAGTGGCTGGCTCACACTTCGACGTCCACAAGGATGAGTAGTGAGACAGACAGCCAGGTATCTGTGGGTACCTCGGACACGACCCTGACTTGGCACGGGCATGCAGCAATTCCCCCACCTCCTCCATATGACATCATCAGTAACATCCCGCTAACTTTTGAACCGCCGCCTGCCAGGGAACTGTTGGTGTCTATGAGCAGCCAATTGCTCTTTGATGACGATGAGCACGTGGGGGGAAGAGACAGGGGACAGGGCATAGCTGTGTCGGAGGTGATATCAGAGCAGGCCTATGTTAGGCCTGGCAGGAGAGCAGTAGGCAGTAGACGAGAGAGGGCTGAGCAGGAGCCTGATGAGGATGATAGCATCATTCTGGAACAGGATGATGCTACATCAGATGTTACATGGGATCCACGGCAGGATTTGCCTTATTCGACGGATTTGTCAACCTCCATGTTGACTACTGTTGCTCCTGCCTGGCGTCCATGTTGGCTACTGCTGATCCTGCCTGCCCTCCATGTTGGCTACTGCTGATCCTGCCTGGCCTCCATGTTGACTACTGTTGCTCCTGCCTGGCCTCCATGTTGACTACTGTTGCTCCTGCCTGGCCTTCATGTTGGCTACTGCTGATCCTGCCTGGCCTCCATGTTGACTACTGCTGATCCTGCCTAGCCTCCATGTTGGCTACTGTTGCTCCTGCCTGGCCTCCATGTTGACTACTGTTGCTCCTGCCTGGCCTCCATGTTGGCTACTGTTGCTCCTGCCTGGCCTCCATGTTGGCTACTGTTGCTCCTGCCTGGCCTCCATGTTGACTACTACTGCTCCTGTACTGGCCTCCATGTTGACTACTACTGCTCCTGTACTGGCCTCCATGTTGACTACTGCTGCTCCTGTACTGGCCTCAAATAACTATTGCTGGACCTCCACTGGCCTCCAATAACTACTACTGCTCCTTCACTGCATTTGTGACCTTTAATGGTGAATATTAAAGTTTAAAAAAAAAATTGACTTTGAGATATTGAAAAGATAATAATGTTACTGACATGTAGAGCCCTAAATTCAACCAAATACACTACCCCCGTATCATATAGATGCTTTACACTATGAAATCCGAAGAAATCCGAAATTCGGTCAAACCGGCCATTAAAAAAAAAATCCGGAAGTCCGGTCGGAACGAACTTTTGAAAAGTTCGCTCATCTCTAATGATTGCTTTTTGGGGGGGGGGTTGAAATTTGTTTTAATCCGCAGTCCCAGGTTATCAAGGCAGTTTATCAGTCCCAATTTTCTCTTGGGCTGTCACATTAGCAACATCATCCTTCTTTTTAGAAAAAAACAAAATTCAACTAATATTACGAAAGAACCTTGCTAGGCCCATGTCCATTGAGACAAACGTCTTGATTGACTCAATTGAATCTGGCTCTGCAACGATAGGGTTTCCTTCTGTTGTCTTGAGATGGTTATTAGCATAATATCAATGGAACATTTGTTCAATATTTTCTCAAAGTCCGCACAGTATCCTCTGCAAAAAAGGTTGGCCTCAAGTTAGGTCTGTCATCGCTGTATTTTTTCAGCCTGCACATATTCAGCCAATGTTGCTGTGTGCAAATCATATCCTGCAATCTTCTTAAGGCCTTGTTAGTTTTTTTTTTTCACTCTCTCCGTACGCTAGAACCTCATGGTTTAAATAAAGACTATGAAATAGGGAAACTGTTATAGATTTGTAACATAATAGTTATTTTTGTTTATTTTGCTTTTATTTCAGATACAGCTGAATGATGGACCACAGTAAATGTGGTAATACCACTTAGGTTGTCATTCAGTTATTTGCTTATTAAGATATTTCTTTATTATTCTTTGTATCATTCCATGTGTTTTGCAGCAAGACGCTAGTGCCTAAATTTCCTTATTCGTCTGCATAGTGACTCCTACGTGGACCTCCGAAATAAAGGACTGCCCTGTGGACCTTTTTTATTACAGAATTTTGCAGGTGCCATATTGGGCTTGCAAGACAGTTGAGGTGCCAAAAAACTCCCCAGTGGACCTTATTTTGGAAAGTACACCACTGACTATAAACTGCATGTATATTCTTCTAAGGGGTAGTGTGGCGTTTAACATTTCTTCACTAAACAACACACATTACAAAGTTATACAACTTTGTAATGTGTGTTATTTAAGTGAATGGCCCCTCTCCCCATGTTTCCCCCCACCTGAAAATGTGGTGCAGTATACTTACTGAATCGCTGTTGACCAAGTCATCTTCAGGAGGCCGACCGGGTTTGACCCAAGATGGCAGCCGGGGTCGACAGTGATTCAGTAAGTATACTGTACCACACTTCCAGGTAGGGGGAAACATGGGGAAGGGGGCCATTCACTTAAATAACACACATTACAAAGTTGAATAACTTTGTAATGTGTGTTATTTAGTGAATAAATGTTAAATGCTGCACTTCCCCTTTAAGTGGAGAGCTACGGAGAGTGGAGGCGCATGAGCCCTCCAATAGACATGCTGTTTGACACTGAGGGTGCATTTAGACCCCACAGATTTAGCATTGTACCATAACAGTCCTCTAAGATTCATAGCTTTTTTTATCATTCCATCAATGTACTTGTAGGATCACAATAACACTACTTAAAGCAATTATCCCAAGATTACAAGTTACCACCCATCCACAGCATAAATCATAAGTGATTGGTGGGGGTCCAACTGCTGATACTCCACCAAACATAAGAGCATTGTTCCTGAGTCTCCCTGTATGAGTGAAGCAGCAGTCATGCATGTGTTCTTGCAATCTATTCAAAACCTAGTGGGTCTGACAAAGATAGTGAATAATACAGCCCCCAGCTATCTCAAGCAGTCATATATATATATAGTATGTAAAGGAAGCCACAGTCCAGAGTGAATATTGCTTCATTCACAAAGGGGCATTTAGTGATCAGATTTTGTGATCAGTCAGGGTCACAGTGATTAAACCCACACCAATAACTTATGATCTGGAAATGTCATAAATTCTAATCTTCGAGTATGCTTGTAGAAAAATCCTGTTTTTGTGTTGCCATATTTTGACCATAACCATAACTTTATTTTTCACATGACGAAGATGTGTAGGAGCTTGTGAATCTAAATACTGTAGTTTTTATTAGTACAATTTAGGAGTACATGTGGCATTTTCACCAGTTACACATTTTTGGGGATGTAAAATTAAAAAAAAATTGTAATTCAATCATTTTATTTGTGTGCACTGTGCGGTATAAATGATATGTTATGTTATGATATGTTTATTCTGCAAGTCTGTATGATTATGTGATACCAAATTTATAGCTTCTTACAGGTTTTACTATATTTATGTTATTTTATGTTTACATTTGCACAATAGAATCAATTTAATAAAAATCTATGTCCCCATATTTTGACAGCCATAACATTTTCATTTCTTTTCTTCTTGAGCTGCATGTGACTTTATTATTTCAATTCTCCTTTTTTGGAGGCACTGTGACCAAAACCAGCAATTTATTTATTTATTGTTATATGTTTATTTATTACAATTAGAGATGAGCAAAGCGATATCCGGTGAAGCAGGATTTGCTGTCAATCCCACTGTCAATTCGCTTTGTTTTGCACAGCGTTTTGTTATCAAAATTCACTAAACATGGCGGCCAAGATGACGGCCCCTCACATGTTAGCTTACAGTATTGTCGTTTGGTGGGGGAAACAGATTATCCATAATCCCATGCGCCCCATCCAATCACCTGCGAGCCCCACTGTGATGTCAGCACCTCCTTCTCACCCCTTATATAAGGTGATTCACCTTCGGGGGGTGGGCAGTTGGCTGTATGTGTAGTGGATAGCAGGATCGCAGCAGAAAGTTAGTGTAGAGCAGGGAGAGAAATACAGAGAGAGGGACAGAGAGAAGGGGAGAGGATAGAAGTATGGATTGTGAGTAGATTCTGGGTATATTGTGGGTGTTTTTTTGTGACAGCAGGGAAGCCAGAGTCCAGTATCGCAAGTTACTGAGTGCTACTTCTCTGCATTACACCAAGTCACTGGGAGCTGGTTTTGTGCATTATACCAAGTCAATGGATGCTGGCTAGGCATTATACCAAGTCAATGGGTGCTGGCTGGGCATTATACCAAGTCACTGGGTCCTATTATCAGTCAGTGGGTGCTGTAATTTCAGTTGTCCATTGAAACTAGTCTGTGGGTGTGGTGCTTGAAGGTAACCCAGTGTTTCTGCTCAGTGGAGTTCCTGCTTTGTCAGACCTCTGTACAACAAAGTATTCAACACATTACATTCCCAGTAGACCCCCTCCCTTCCCAATTTGGTATAATCTGTGGCCTCTCCCATCTTTTGAGGCACCAGTCGTGGCACTATCCCCCATATAAATAACTTATTTGGCTCCTTCTAAATTTATTTAGCTCCTTCAACCATTCAAATGTGAATGCACACTAAATCACGCAAGGTAAACTGACTCTCAGCAACAAATTGCTGCTGGTAGTAGCTTTAGAAGGTTGTTCTATCACAGGTAGAGGACATCATCCTCCGTCATATATTCCCCAGGACGAAACATTTCTAACATTTTCTAAAAGCCTTATACCAATCAAGAAACCACAAGAGCCATTAAAACCCACACAATAAGTACCTTTGGTTGAATCACTGAGCGACGTCCAACTATCCTGGTGATATTGTAAAAACTCCAAGAACATTTATCAGCCAATTCACCATGCATGTCCGAAAAGATGGACCATGAATGCTATTATTCCTTCTCACAAGTGCCAGTGACTAAACACCCCATGGCTAATGGTAACAAGAAAGGAAATGTCCTCTTCGAGAAACATAGTCATGGGGATCGGTGCCTGGATAATACTTTTTTTGGGAATGGGTTGCATGGTGCACTTTGTGGAGGCATTGAGCTGATGTGGATTATATATGCCTGTGTTGGAAATGGTTTAAATTTAGGGTACACAGCCAGTTCTGGTGATTATATGACACAGATTCTTTAAAAAATGAAAGGTGGAATCTGATTAGGGGCAAATAAGACAATTCTACTTCAAACCAGTTTGATAAATCCTCCCCAAAGTTTTCAAATATGATATGTGTCATTTTATGTATTAATAACTTTGGAATGCTTTTACCAATCCAATGATGTGAGGCTCAAGACAGGTCAGCTGATGTTGTTACAGTCCACATTTGCATTGGCTCTGGCAGATGGTCTTATGTGCAGTGTACGAGAGGCTGAAGTGGGTACAAAGTTTCCACACCATTTTTAGGAGATCATTCAGTCCTGGAAAGGAGCAGAGAAGCCTATGCAGAAGGAGTTTTAGTTAGTTATAGTGTTTATTAGTAGTATATTGTAGTGTGTTTTATACAGTAATATATATATATATATATATATTTATATATACACACACACACACACACTACCGTTCAAAAGTTTGGGGTCACCCAAACAATTTAGTGTTTTCCATGAAAAGTCAAACACCTCTTCACCACCATACGTTGTGAAATAACTAGAAAGGTTAGAAATAATGATGTGTATTTGATATAACATCGTTTTTACATCAAACTTTGCTTTCGTCAAAGAATCCTCCTTTTGCAGCAATTACAGCATTGCACACCTTTGGCATTATAGCTGTCAATCTGTTGAGGTAAGCAGCTCCCACAGGTTGGATTGGTTGGATGGGCACTTCTGGTGTACCATACGGTCAAGCTGCTCCCACAACAGCTCAATGGGGTTCAGATCTGGTGACTGCGCTGGCCACTCCATTACCGATAGAATACCAGCTGCCTGCTTCTGCTGTAAATAGTTCTTGCACAATTTGGAGGTGTGTTTAGGGTCATTGTCCTGTTGTAGGATGAAATTGGCTCCAACCAAGCGCTGTCCACTGGGTATGGCATGGCGTTGCAAAATTGAGTGATACTGTCAGGATCGGGCGATACAGACAGGACAAGACAGTGGCCCTAGGTCTGAACCCCCCCACTGTCACCTGCCTACTTGCCTCAAGCGGCCCTAAGCAGCCGTGGACAACCACAAAGACGTTCCCTATGCAGCGTAAGTGAAACACAGAACAAGACGGACAGACAAACACAATATAGAATAGTAAAACAGTCCGGGTCAAACCACACGGGCAACGCAGTACACAATCAGTAACACAAGGGATAGTCAAAAGTCAGGCGGAGGTCAGAACACGAGTCAGGCAGAAAGGAATTAGGACGGGTTCGCAGGAATAGGACAAGGGGAGCTGGGATCAGAATGAACTAATAGCCAGCGATTAGAGGCTGGTTCTGACTTACTATTATACTGGATCAGGAGCCTGGACCAAAGGCTGATTGGTCCGGCCTCCTGAATCCAGATACAAATCAGCTGCAGCACTGCAAGCTGAGTGGCTGAGCGATCCGTCACTCAGCCTGCATTGAAGCTGTTCAGCTGAGTGCCGGACGGTGGTCACGTGACCACGGCATCCCTGGTTGTCAGGGATGCCGTCTGGTCTCCGTGACGTCACTCGGCTCCGGCGGGCTGAGCGGCGGCATGCTCCTGAGCCGGCCGCCGGAGCCGAGCTGGAGACAGACGTCGCTGGAGCCCGGGAAGGTAAGTTCCTGACAGATACCCTTCCTTATTCCGAATCCCTTTTACCCTGTACAAATCTCCCACCTTACCAGCACCAAAGCAACCCCAGACCATCACATTACCTCCACCATGCTTAAAGTGACACTGTCACCCCCTGACATCTCTACACAGGTGTAAAGGGTAAATTTAGCGTTTTTCATACCTTATTTCATATCATACGTCATGGTGTTTGTTCAAGTAAGAAGTGTCCTTTTATCAACTGCAGATTGTATTAAGTGCCTTAGCGCCACTTAGCCCCGTCCCCTTGATGCCCATTGGTTGGCCGATGTAAAAGGGGGTGGGGTCTAGACCTTTCGGCCAGCCTGTTCCAATGGCCGGCGAGGGGGCGGGCCAACTGTGGCATTGTGGGCGGGGCTAAGTGGTGCTAATGCCGCGAGGCCACGCCCACTTAATACAATCTGCAGTTGATAAAAGGACACTTTTTACTTGAACAAACACCATGACGTATGATATGAAATAAGGTTTGAAAAACACTAAATTTACCCTTTACACCTGTGTAGAGATGTCAGAATGCAAAAAGGAGGTGACAGTGTCACTTTAATAGATGGCGTCAGGCATTCTTTCAGCATCTTTTCATTTGTTCTGCTTCTAATAAACGTTCTTCTTTGTGATCCAAACACCTCAAACTTGGATTCATCCATCCACAACACTTTTTTCCAGTCTTCCTCTGTCCAATGTCTGTTTTCTTTTGCCCATCTTAATCTTTTTCTTTTATTGGCCAGTCTCAGATATGGCTTTTTCTTTGCCACTCTGCCCTGAAGCCCAAAATCCCGCAGCCGCCTCTTCACTGTAGATCTTGACACTGGTGTTTTGCGGGTACTATTTAATGAAGATGCCAGTTGGGGACCTGTGAGGCATCTGTTTCTCAAACTAGAGACTCTAATGTGCTTATCTTCTTGCTTAGTTGTGCAACGCGGCCTCCCACTTCTTTTTCTACTCTGGTTAGAGCCTGTGTGTGCTGTCCTCTGAAGGGGGTAGTACACACCGTTGTAGGAAATCTTCAATTTATTAACAATTTCTCGCATGGAATAGCCGAAGAACAAGAATAGACTGTCAAGTTTTAGATGAAAGTTCTCTTTTTCTGGCCATTTTGAGCGTTGAATTGACCCCACAAATGTGATGCTCCAGAAACTCAATCTGCTCAAAGGAAGGTCAGTTTTGTAGCTTCTGTAACGAGCTAGACTGTTTTCAGATGTGTGAACATGATTGCACAAGGGTTTTCTAATCATCAATTAGCCTTCTGAGCCAATGAGCAAACACATTGTACCATTAGAACACTGGAATGATAGTTGCTGGAAATGGGCCTCTATACACCTATGTAGATATTGCACCAAAAACAAGATATTGGCAGCTAGAATAGTCATTTACCACATTAGCACTGTATAGAGTGTATTTCTTTAAAGTTAGGACTAGTTTAAAGTTATCTTCATTGAAAAGTACAGTGCTTTTCCTTCCAAAATAAGGACATTTTAATGTGACCCCAAACTTTACGGGGTCACTTTACGGTAGTATATATATATATATATATATATATATATATATATATATATATATATATATATATATATATATTAGTGTATATAGTTCATTAACCCTTTTCCCTGTAACTTAGCCTAGTGAATTTGATTTTTATTATCTTGACTTGCAGAGATGAAGCTGCGCAATGGTAACTTTACCAGTTGAAAATGTGGTGTGGGGGTCCAGGTTCTTCCAGACAATGTGATGGTGCCTTCCATATGCCCACACATAGATATAGTACCTGGGTTTCAACACAAACCAACCCACTTTATGCTCACAGATGCTACAGATGGCTACATGGTCTTTTCGGCCACCAACACGGAAGAACTGCCAGACAGCTGATCGCAGTGGCCGATTCTTCGGAGCGGGCACACTACTAGGCTGTTTTGGATTGCCCCAGCTGCCTTGGGGTACCCGTTGAGTGCCTGGGCCTTGTCTACGTCTACTGGTTAATGCTGTATGCTTGCCCCTTTTTCCCCTTTTTGTTGTTAGTTCTGTGTTATATTGGTTAATAGTATACAGTAGTGTGTTCTATATAGTAGTGTATATAGTTCACTAATATGTTATGGTTAGTAGTAGTTAAATTGTTTGATTGAAATATTGTAGATATAGATTGTATAGGTTGTTAGTGGTAAGGAATAAGTGGAATTATGGTGTGCTTGATTATAATTTGTTATTTTTTATTAAGTTCTTAAGTTCAGATATGATAGGTTTATTTTTGGATTTTTGAATCTAAATTTTTAATATTAGAAATACATTGCAATAAACTTAGCCACTTGTCCATTTATAATCTTTGCCGTAGGGTGGGTGCTAATGTACTGCTGTCTTCTAGCTACTGTTGTCTCAGTAGTGGCAGTGTTTTCCCACTGGTCCCCACGGAGGAGGCAGAGGTAGATGTTTTTGACCTCCTGCTTCCAAGTGAGGATGCTGACCACTGACTTGCAGAGACAAGGCTGTGCGATGGTAGCTTCAGCTGTAGGTGGTTAGGGGAAAATAGTGGCTTGAGGGTCCCGGTTCTTTCTTACACCCAGATAGGATGTGGCATTCCAGCTGCTGTTGGATAGAAGGTGTATCACACTCTATGATCACAGATGCTACAGATAGCATCATGGTGGGAGGATGAGGCAAGGGTGGAGCTAAGCTGAGCTCTCCCGCTCGCCGATCGCACTACAAGCTGACGGCACAGAGCTAGTGCGGAGTCCAACATGCTGCTTCATTAAGTGAAGGGATCCAGGAAGCAGAGAGCGGTGGAGACCCCCGGTGGCTTCGGCACTGAGAAAGTGAGGCGCCGGAGTGCTGGTTCCTGTGTCTGTGCTCGGAGGCATCTGGCGGCCAGCGGTGGATACAGAGTTGACAGCTGCATCCAATAACCGAATGCAGCCGTTCCCTGGTGGCTAGGGGGGAGGATCGCTCCTCTGGGACATTGTCCCGGAGGAGCGATTCACACATCTTACCTCGTCCGGGGTCAGCGCCGTAATGGCGCTGATCCCAACTCGGCACTCGATTACCTCCGGCTGCAGCAGCCGGAAGCAATCAATGTGCCTATTGTGCGCATTTTTGGTTGCATCAAATCCAGAAAAATTGTAATAAAAAGCGATCAAAAAGTCGCATATGCGCAATCAAGGTACCGATAGAAAGAACACATTATGGCACAAAAAATTACTTCTGACACAGCCCCATAGACCAAAGGATAAAAGCATTATAAGCCTGGGAATGGAGCGATTTTAAGGAACATAATTATGTTAACAATGGTTTGAATTTTTTACAGGCCATCAGATACAATGAAAGTTATAAATATTTCATGTCGTTGTTATCGTAATGACTTGACGAACATATATAACAAGTCAGTTTTACCCCAGGACGAACGGCGTAAAAGCGGAAAAAAAAATAAAATAAAGGAAATGCCTTTTTTTTCAATTTCACCACACTTTGAATTTTTTTCTGGTTTCGCAGTGTACTTTATGAAAAAAATCAGCCTGTCATTGCAAAGCACAATTAGTGGCGCAATAAATAAGGGCTCATGTGGGTTTCTAGGTGAAAAAATGCAAGTGCTATGGCCTTTTAAGCACAAGGAGGAAAAAATGAAAACGCAAAAATTGAAATTGGCCGGGTCCTCTAAGGGTTAAATGTACATTAAAAGTTATATAGATGTGTCAATACAATGTATTACTGTATCTGTACAGTTCTGCCTTACTGGTAGCTGATAGAAATCCAGGAAGTGAAAAAAATGGCCTCTGTGCCAATTGACATTGTCTCCTGCTCCTGCTGCTATCCCCCCTAGGAGACATGTCTCACATTGTGTGTGTTTGCTGATGATGCATACAGGGGGCAGGGCATGATCTCACAGGAGGCTTGGCTGGATAACCCAATACCCTGACTGATTCACCATCTCTGACCGAACAGAAGCAGCTGCTGCACTAATTTTACTGATTGTAATGGGTGGGGGCTGTAATGATCACATGAGGGAAAGCATTGCATTCTGGGAAATGCCAAACCAGGAAGAAAAGAAACACAAAACGGAGCAAAAAACCCCCAAACAAATGGATTTATGGTAGTTTCAAAACTGTACTTCAAAGAATTGGAAAAAACTGAAACAGCTTTTAATATATATGCATCTAAAATGACTCTTGTCAAAAAATGTTAAAAAAAGAACGATAACAAACAAGTCTCAGATAAAAAGACTATTGCTGTATGTATCCAACCCACTCGGAAGGCCCTGTTATGTCAGATGCAGTATATGTGGACACTGGGACAAGGGTGAGAAATGGGGGGGGGGGGGGGGGAACCAGACTGGGCAATATGGTGCTATAAACCCTAATCTGGATCCCTAGCTGAGCCTCCTAGCTGAGCCTCCCCTAGGCAGAGTATCTGCCCTCAAAAGAGTGGCACCTAACCCTGTCTCCTATAGCTTTCCCTACGATAAAGGGAGCTAGCTATCTTACTAAACAAGGTCCACCTATATACCCTAATATGTGCTATTGGATGGTATCCACTCTATATACAAAAAGGTATACGCACTAAGTAGAGGCAAAAAGTGTCCAATATTTAGCAATCCTGTGTACAATGCAACATGCAGGTGTAAAAAAAATATATGTATGCCACCTATTGTACACCGTGTACTTGGTCAGTCACGATGGTCGCACAGGATAGATGTATAAGTGCAACTGTGTAATACACGATTATTTGTTAAACACTGCTGATCAAACACGTGTGGTATAAACTACAGCAGCATATAGTGACAATATGTGTGTATTTTACATGGGAAATAGGCGCACGACACACACCACATTACGCTATAACAGTCAGCGCAATAATCAGGCAGTAACTGTAAACCGTTGAGATCAAACATAGGTCTCAATGTAACAAAATATGCCGCTATAAACTGAAAACTCTGGCGTATCCAAAGACGCAGGATAGATGCAATATGGCCGCCTAAGGTCCAAAGTGCTCATAAGTGCTGGATACCACCGGAGACCTGACCACACTAGTGTATCCAAAGACACGGCACAGTAAAGCAGTGTAGGTACGTAGGACAAATAATAGAGGTAAAATCAATCAATATAGAGGCAGAGTCAGAGGTTTTGAAATCATATACTCATCTGACTACTAACGCGTTTCATATCCTCCAATCATCAGGAGACCAGGTATGAGGATGATGGATAGCGTCCATGTTCCAGGTGTCCATGGAGTGTGTGTAAACTCGCGATATCTCCATGATAGATTTGCCTCACCTTCCCGAGGATCCAAAAATATGGCGGCTTCCTACTAAGCGACACTTCCGAATAATCAATCCTTCAAAATCACAAACCCGCCAAAAACATGGCAACTACCTGAACGGCGAAAAAAAGATCATGTCTGCCGAGATAGGGCTCCTGCGTGAGTAAATAATCCACCGAAAAGGAACCCTCACTGTAACCACACGATAGTTTCAAAACTGGGATAGACAGGTAAGTAATGCGTTATGCTTCTGCAGAAGTTTCATTTTTTTTAACCTCTACCTGGAGTTCCCCTTTAAGGATATCAATTTGAAGTTTCCATTGCACCTGAGTAAGGCAACTTCCTCAAGTTCACACAAGTGGTATGAGGTATCCACTGCAGTTAGTGTTTTCCCCTTAGGTGCCACTACTGTGTTTGCTAGTAACTTGTTTGCACAGCTGAAGCTTTCCAGGGGTTAACTATTGTAAGTTACATATTGCCTTTTGTCCACTCACAGGTGCAGGTGCTTTCCCCCCTTTCTTTGTCGCTGCACACACACAGCCCACTAATCACAGACAGGGCTAGACAGATCCCTGTAGTTAGGACTTAGTTCCCCATGGCTTCACAGGGAAATTCTATAAACAATTTGCAGATTTCCTTGCCCCACACCTCATGAATTTGTTTAATTCTCCAGCTCACAACAATTCCCCCCGTCTTTTTTAGACGCCTTTATAACCGTTATTCCAAAGGAAGGGAAAGATCAAAATATTTGCAGCAATTATAGACCCATCTCTCTTTTAAACATAGACACTAAAATTTTTGCCAAGATAATCGCAATAATAATAATAATAATAATAGACTGGCCACGCTCCTTGAGTCTCTGATCAACCCGGACCAGGTCGGTTTCATCCCAAACAGGGAGGCTAAGGACAACACCTTGAGAGCATTCGCCTTGGCTAACTATACTCACAATTCAAAAAAACGTGCCTTGTTTTTGGCCTTGGATGCGGAGGCTTTCGACCGGGTTGATTGGAGATTCATGGAAGCTACTCTAACACAAATAGGATTAGGCCCCAACATTTTAACAAAAATCATGTCCCTTTATAAATCCCCCACCGCTAAAATCAAGATAAATGGTACTCTGTCTGAAAAAGTGGCTATAGAGAATGGAACGAGACAGGGCTGCCCACTCTCCCCACTTCTGTACATATTATGTATGGAACACCTGCTAGTTGCTATCAGACAAAACCCAGACATCACGGGCATCAAATTAAACAGCTGTGCTCAGCTTATGCTGATGACCTTCTACTTTTTCTATCAAACCCACACATTTCTCTTCCATCCTTGATGGCCACCGTAAAAGAATATACATACTACAGCAATTACAAACTCAACATAAGTAAATGTGAAGCCCTATGTATAAACATTTCAGACAGAGACCAAAAAAATCTACAAGAGAACTTTCCCTTTCACTGGTGCAAAAAATCCCTTAATTATTTAGGCACTAAGATAGCCACCTCCCAGAAAGACATTATTGAAGAAAACTACAACCCTATACTAAAAAAGATCAAAGAGGACTTACAAGACTGGGGAGGAAGGGGGTTCTCCTGGCTGGGAAGGATTAATATTCTGAAGATGAATGTCATACCAAGACTATTATATCTGTTTCAGGCTGTCCCAGCAGTGCTAACGCACACCTTCCTAGCCAGGATGAACTCCCCATTGACTAAATTTGTCTGGGCAAACAAACCTGCCAGACTAAAAACAAAAACATTAATGCTACCCAAACTAGAAGGAGGACTAGCCCTTCCTAGCTGCAAATTATACCATCAAGCTGCAGTTTTAAACAGGGTTCTGGAATGCTTTCATTACAGACACAAGAAACTCTGGGTAAAACTGGAAAACGCGACAACTGGCTTTGATACTGCAGCCATCCTTTGGACACCCAAAAACTTACTAAAAGACATCCCCTCCCTCTCTCAGTCCCCAATTAGTGCAACGATACTCGCATTAGCAAATTTATATCCCCAAACACCCTTGGGCCTATTCAATCCCGATGGACCTATGATCCATTGGGTAAGAATCCAAGGTTTCTACTGGCACTGCACACAGACTCATTTTTAGGGATTCCCATGAATGCAGGTATCACCTTCCATGACTTATTGACTCAGGATGGCCTAAAACCACTAACGGATCTCCCCTACAAAGAAAGAAGAGAGACAGAGGACACTAAATTAATTCAAATCCAATATTCTCAACTACAATCATTTATAGAGAGACAAAATACAAATTTAAAATTAAACAGAAAGTTGCTGCCTTTCGAAAGACTTTGCGCTTCTAATTCCCCCACATCGAAACCAGTTTCAACAATTTATAACCTACTTTTAGCTGACAAAGAAGAATCTCCCCCGGACTTTATAAAGAGCTGGGAACAAGATATAAACACATCCTTCACTAAAGACGAGATTGAAACGGCATTTTACCTAACTCATGAGACTTCGGTGTCGTGTAGTCTACAGGAGAAAAATTACAAGGTACTGTCTAGATGGTACATGGTGCCGGCTAGACTAAAAATCATGTACCCTGATAGAGGTGATGCCTGCTGGGGATGTGGGGAAATGGGAGGCACAATGTTACATATTTGGTGGAATTGTCCACGAATCCACTCTTTCTGGACCCATGTAGTTAAAATCTGCAACCAAATTAAAGAACAAAAAATTCAAAATAGCCCGCAACAAGCATTATTAATGATGGTACCTTTTCCTCCTCATCACTGTAAAAATTCCATAATAGGTTTGCTACTGACCGCTGCAAAAGCAGTGATAGCTAAAAAATGGAGATCCCCATCTCCACCAACGTTAAAAGAATGGATGGAGGAGGTCGACACTTACTTTAGACTTGAGGAATTAGTCTCTGACGTCACAAACACTAGACAAAAACATTCACACAGATGGGCTGCTTGGTCCACGCTAAAAGAAGACAGTCAACTCATGAAAGACATTGTCAAAGACTGCACAACTGCTTAGATGGCTACAGCCACGTTTCAGGAACTGGTTCCAGCATTTTTCCAGACAAAACTATGTTTTGTTTATTTTTTCAAATATCCTCACATTTGCACTTTAATTTTGTGCATGGTTCCTTGAGGTGCCCCCTTGTCGCCAACGTATATATCACACAGGTAAGAAAAAGCAAGAACTCTGATGATTGTCCTATTAATAAAGTGACTACGGTCCCACCACATTATCTCTCCACTCTCAACATAACTTACCAAGATTGGGGAAAGTGTTCAGCCGTATCCCTCTTTCCCATACCCCTCTCACCCAGTCCCTCATTCCCCCCTTTCTTTTTTCTTTCTTTCTTTTATTACCTTAGTTTTTTGTTATATTGTAGTATTGTCTTATTTCAAAAAACAAAAAAGAGAGTGAAAGTGACGAAGCCTTGTCATAACCACTTTCATTTTCTTTTTTGAGCTAATCTAAAACCAATCCTGGTGATGGCATTCACATTGGGTATAGACAAGCATAACCGCTTTATATGGCAATGTGTTACACTATTTGATATGTTTTATTACTTAAAACCTCTTCTCTCTTTCAATAAACCATAAATTTGAAAGGACTTAGTTCCCGGTCGGTTGAGTCAGTTCAGTTGGAGTTAGTTGAAGTCTGGATTCAGTGAGAGAGAGCGGACACACAGGTCTCTGATGAAGCCAAGACGGTTCATGGCTTAGGCCAGGTCCTCTGACAAGGACAAACTAGTCAGTTCTTTTTCCTATAAGCCCCAGATCTGCTATGCAGTGCTAAAACTCTACAGGGGGAGAAAAGCCATATAGGGATCACCTTATCCATGCCAGGAACCTCTCTACAAAGTGCAGGCAGTTACCTTAAGGGTACAAACACACACACCATATACGCTGCGTATTTACTGCTGCGATACATCGCAGATACGCAGCCGATTAGACCTATATAACTGAACAAAGCATCAAATCTGCACCATCAAATCTGCTGTAGATCTGCTGCGTATACGGTGTGTGGGCTGCGTATACGGTGTGTGGACGTATACGGAGCGAGTTTCTCGCTGCGTATTCGCAGTGAAACTCGCTGCGTATCCTGTCCCTGTGTAGTCAATGGCAGGCAAAATCGTAGCCTCCTTAACACATTCTGCAGCCCCGTCAGCCCTGATCGTCCCCACAGCCACCCGATCCCCCCCCCCCCCCGCAGCTCCGATTGCCCGCCCGGCAGCCCCAATCGCCCCCACGCCTGCCCTATGCCCCCCGGCAGCCGTGGGGACGATCGGGGCTGCAGGATGTGTTAAGGAGGCTGCGGGCGGCGGCTGGCTGGAGCATATACTTTACCTGGTCCCCGCTCCGGCTTGCTGAAGACACCGGGAACCTCCGGAGCCAGGATCAGGTAAAGTATACGCTCCGGCGGCCAGGGGGTTAAAAGGGCGGGCTGCAGACAAAATCGCAGCAGCAATTTTTCCTGCCATTGACTACACAGGGACGGGATACGCAGCGAGTTTCACTGCGTATATGCAGCAAGAAACTCGCTCCGTATAAGTTCTGTGTGTTTGTACCCTATGAGAGTCATAGAAACTGGCGACAGTGGTACCGAAAATTTTTTTAAAGTGGGGGCCCAGAAGCTCGGATATGGTACCACAATATAGTCATAGTTGAATCAGAAGGTGGCGGGGCAGTTGCTGGGGTTTTAAAAAAAAATCAAGAGCACAAGCCCCCTACACACACACAAAATCTTTCTATGCATGAGGGCCAAACAATACTGTTTTAGGCCATGTTCACACAACGTAAGTTTTGTATTAATCATGTCTGTTGTTGCAACAATGGCTGTGAAACAAAACGTACGTAGTAGTGCAGTCAGAGGGAATCCTGGCTAGAGTGTATACACATAGTACATATATACATACACATAGTATACACTCCGGCCGGGATCCCTACCAGCCGCATAAAAAACTGACATGTCAGTTTTGTGTGGCCGCTATTCACTGAATAACGGCCGCACAAGCCTGACAGATCACACAATGGAGAGTGCAGCTCTGGCATCCCAATTCACTAGAATTGAAGTTTATCGAGCCAGTACTGCAGTATCTGCCAGGATAAACTTCACTGAAACCAGACGTTCTGTCACCTGGCCAGGTCAAAGAATGGCTGGTGTCATACAATGTGTGAACACAGCCTAAGGCTCGGTTCACACGTTGTAACAGTGCGGCTGTATTTGCGGCTGTAATTGTGCGGCGGTATTTTTGGTGGTTCGTGTGTATGCTTGGAAGTATAGGATATGCGGCTGCACAGTGCACACTATGTCTGAATCTACGGCCCTATCGTAAACGGACCCGTAAAAAATGAACAAGACCATTGTTTGCGGCTGGACATGCGGCCGAGGATTGACAGGCGGTCCGTACGGAGTACTTCAAAAATAGCCGGCAAGTATGCCGAATGCCGATGCCTCTAATAGTTAATATATTAAATTAATCAAACACATTTTCTTTGTAATAAAGACACTTTCGTTGGTCAATAATTTATTTCTAACGAATCCATCATTTTGCAATTAAATATACTGTTAAAAAAAATAGATATATAAATAAATGTATATTTATCTATATATTTATTTTTTGACAGTATATTGAATTGCACAATGATGGATTCGTTAGAATTAAATTATTGACCAACGAAACTGAATTTATTTCCACGAAAATGTGTTTTATTAATTAAATATTAATTAGTACAGGAAGCTCTATAAGCCGTTAATTCATATTCCCGGCAATAGAGCATTCTGTACTAATCATCACTTTACTTTAATTAAAACATCAAATGTTTCTTCTAATTATGTTATGACAATAGCATTATTAGAAGAAACATTTAGAATTATATGTGCGCTCAGCTGATTGGCTGTTCGGCTGAGCGCACATATAATGAGCCGGTCCGCAGTACAGTGACTTCATTGTGCTGCAGACCAGCGAAGAGACAACATCGGGGTGAGTATAGAGCTCTCCCCACCCCTTCCCCAGCACTGCACCCCTCCCAGCAAGGAAGGGGGGGGTCAGTTAACCCCTTCCTTGCTGGGATGGGTGCAGTCTGACATCAGTCTGGCCCCCAGGGGGTTAAGGGGGATGCAATACATCCTCCCTTAACCCCTTGGGGGTCAGACTGTAAGCAGCGATCTGTAAAGATGCTGCATACTGTAAGGAGCACAACACCGCTCACAATGATGGGTGTTGTGCTCCTGTTTGTGTGTTTTTTGTGTGTTTCTCCCTTTTTGTTTTTCAGATATCGGTATCCTGGGGATTACGTCGGATTCCATGGACTACGTCGATGACCAGCGGTTGTTCTTTGAATTTTTTTAATAAAATGGTCAATGAGGGGTGTGGGGGTGTTTTTATTTGAATAAAAAAAATTTTAAACTTGTGTCTTGTCTTTATTTCTTTACTTTATAGTCTTAGTAGTGGAAGCCGTCTAATAGACGGAATCCATTACTAAGTTGGGGCCTAGTGTTAGCCGGTATAAAATGGCTAACACTAACCCCCTATTATTACCCCAGTACCCAATGCCACCAGGGGTACTGGGAAGAGCCGGGTGCCAGTGGTCCCGGAGCGTCAATATTGGCGCTCCTGGACCGGGCGGTAGCAGGCTGGTAAGATTTAGGCTGGGGAGGGCCTAAAACAATGGCTCTTCCCACCCTGGTGTTACCAGGCTGCTGTCGTTTGGTTTTTAACCCGGCTGGTTATAAAAATAGGGGGGACCCTATGCGGTTTTTTTTTTAAATAAATAAATAATTTAAAAAAAACGCATAGGGTCCCCCCTATTTTTATAACCAGCCGGGTTAAAAACCAAACGACAGCAGCCTGGTAACACCAGGGTGGGAAGAGCCATTGTTTTAGGCCCTCCCCAGCCTAAATCTTACCAGCCTGCTGCCGCCCGGTCCAGGAGCGCCAATATTGACGCTCCGGGACCACTGGCACCCGGCTCTTCCCAGTACCCCTGGTGGCATTGGGTACTGGGGTAATAATAGGGGGTTAGTGTTAGCCATTTTATACCGGCTAACACTAGGCCCCAACTTAGTAATGGATTCCGTCTATTAGACGGCTTCCACTACTAAGTCTATAAAGTAAAGAAATAAAGACAAGACACAAGTTTAAATTTTTTTTTATTCAAATAAAAACACACCCCTCATTGACCATTTTATTAAAAAAATTCAAAGAACAACCGCTGGGACGTAATCCCCAGGATACCGATATCTGAAAAACAAAAAGGGAGAAACACACAAAAACACACACAAACAGGACCCCCCTTCCTTGCTGGGAGGGGTGCAGTGCCGAGGAGGGGGTGGGGAGAGCTCTATTCTCACCCCGATGTGTCCTCTTCGCTGGTCCGCAGCACAATGAAGTCACTGTACTGCGGACCGACTCATTATATGTGCGCTCAGCCGAACAGCCAATCAGCTGAGCGCACATATAATTCTAAATGTTTCTTCTAATAATGCTATTGTCATAACATAATTTGAAGAAACATTTGATGTTTTAATTAAAGTAAAGTGATGATTAGTACAGAAAGCTCTATTGCCGGGAATATGAATTAACGGCTTATAGAGCTTCCTGTACTAATTAATATTTAATTAATAAAACACATTTTCGATGAAATAAATACAGTTTCTTTGTTCAATAATTTAATTCTAACGAATCCATCATTGTGCAATTAAATATACTGTCAAAAAATAAATATATATATAAATATACATTTAATTATATATATATTTATTTTAACAGTATATTTAATTGCAAAATGATGGAATCGTTTACATTTAATTATTGAACAATAAAAGGGACTTTATTAGACAGAAAATGTGTTTTATTAATTCAATATATTAACCATGAGAGACATCGGCATTAGTGCAGAGGATCGCAAACCCCGGTAATAGCGATTCATGTAAACTGTGTTCCCTGCTTTCCCAGATGCATCCAGAGGTGTTTGCATCACTTTCTTAACATTTTATTTGTTATTTTTAGTTGAACCAGATTTCCAAGTAAATGACCGTATGTTTTGAGCCGCATGTCTATTTTTTCCCACGGCCGGAGTTTCACCCGCACATTTACAGCCGCATAAAAAATACAGCCGCACAGTTACAGCGTGTGAACCCAGCCTAAGGGTGCGTTCATACATACAGAATCTGCAGCAGATTTGATGCTGTGTTCAGTTGTTTTAGATCAAGTCTGCTGCGGGTCTGCTGCGGATCCGCAGCAGAAGATCCACTGTGTGTGAAGCTACCCTTAATAGTGCACAGTACCTGCTTGCCATCACATGTGCAGCAGCATAATCTCTTTAGGGTGCGTTCACACGTACAGGATCCGCAGCAGATTTGATGGTGCAGATTTGAAGTCCCCGGCTGCAATCTGCAGCCGGGCAGTGCCTCTATTAGCCGGTGCGGGTCCCGTTGCTGCGTCGGCTAATTAAGCACTTCAATGCAGCTGTCAAACCTGACAGCTGCATTGAAGTGCTTTACACTTCACATCCCTGGTGTCCAGTGGGTCGGATCTCCCCCCCCCCGCGATGCGATCGCGGGGGGGGGGAGATCCGTTCTTCTGCCCGTGCCGGGCCTCAGCGTCGCAATGACGCTGATCCTGGCTCGGCAATAGATTGCTGTAGCCTGCAGCAGGCCACAGCAATCTATCACCGATGTAATCGATCTTTGCTGTGTATATACACAGCATTGATCTCTATGAGAGATCAGTGCTGTGTATTTATAAGTCCCCCAGGGGGACTTCTAGTTTATGTAAAAAAAAAAAGTAAAAAAAGTGTTTTTATTAATAAAAAAAATCCCCTCTCCTAATAAAAGTCCATATCACCCCCCTTTTCCCATTTTATAAATATAAATTAATAAACAAACAATAAACAAATAAACATATTTGTTATCGCCGCGCACGTAATCGCCCGAACTATTAAATTATAACATTCCTGATCTTGCACGGTAAACGGCGTCAGCGCAAAAAATTCCAAAGTGCAAAATTGCGCATTTTTGGTCACATCAAATCCAGAAAAAATGTAATAAAAAGTGATCAAAAAGTCGTATATGCGCAATCAAGGTACTGGTAGAAAGAACACATCATGTTGTAAAAAATTACACCTCACACAGCCCCATAGACCAAAGGATAAAAGCGCTATAAGCCTGGGAATAGAGCGATTTTAAAAATATCATTGTAATCGTAACAACTTGAGGAACATAACAAGTCAGTTTTACCATAGGGGAACGGCGTAAATGCAAAACTCCCCAAAATCAAAACAAATTTGTTTTTGTTTTTTTCAATTTGACAGCGCAAATTATTGCGTGCATGAAATAGCGGCGGCAGTGAGCGGGTAGACAGGAGCAAGCGAGCGCTGACAGCGCTCATTTGCTCCTCACAGTCGCCCCGTGGAAAAGGGGCTTTACCTAGTATTTTACTATTTGGCATATAATTGTACTTTGTTACTTCGACCCAAGGGCATAACCTATTATTTTTATTAAGATACTCCGGTATAGTTTTTTTTAGAAAACCCTCAAACGTTTTACCCACAATAGATGTTAAAAACTTCCAGGCCAAACTTCCAGGATCACTTTTTAACCCCTTTCTGAACACTGGCACCACCTTTGCTTGGCACCAGACCTGTGTAACAATCCCTGTCATAACAAAATCTTTAAAGTGACTGTACCACCAGGCCCAGGCTGAAGCAATGGAGGCGGGCCGACCCATCCTTAGTGGGAGGAAACCCCAGCCCCTCTATGATATGGTTCCATTGATTCTAATGGAGTCATGTCATGGAGGGGCTGGAGTTTCTACCCACTAAGGGTGGGCTGGCCCGCCTCTAGTGCTTCAGCATGGGCCTGGTGGTACAGTCACTTTAAATACTTGAAATAAGAGTTAGTCTATCACAGTACCTAATTCCTACAGAACTCTCGAATGGATGCCATCTGGGCCTGGTGATTTGTAGATTTTAATATTTTTTTTAGGTGGCACCGCGCTTCTTGCTAGGTTAAATAGGAACTTCGGATGGGGGGGATTCTATTAAAAGTACATAAAAAGTTTTATAGATGTATTACCATATGTTTGCGATTCTGCCACACTGGTAGCTGATTGACATCCAAGAAGTGAAGAAAACTGACCTCTGTGCCGATCCACTTTGTCTCCTGCTCCCTCTGCTCTCCACTCTCAGAAAACAGAGATTGCATGTCTCTGTCTCACATTGAGTTCGTTTGCTAAGCGCAGGCTGATGATGCAGACAGGGGGCAGGGCATGATGTCACAGGAGGCTTGGCTGGATATTGTATCCCACCCCCCTGAGTGATTCACCATCTCTGACCAGCCTCTCTATCCTACACCTGAGCAGACAAGGAGTGACAGAATCAGGTGTTACAATTTCACTGTGCAAATGTCTGCAGTGAAATTAGGGCTATGTTCACACATGCTGGAGTTTCATTGCAGTACTGCAGCGTCATCACAAAAATGATGCAGTAACACAATTAAATGATGCTAAACAGCACAGAGAATCAGAACCGGCACTGCCAATCCCACCTGGACTAATGCATAAATAGTATACCCCATGTAAGATAATATCGGATAAAGTCCTTGTGGGGCTCAACTTCAAAGATGCTTAATCATAATACATGTGTGGAGATGAGAAGAAAAAAATAAATTCAAAAAGTCCTTTACGTTATTCCAGTATCATTGTTACAGGTAGAGAATACAGTGTGCTGTGTGGTGTTAAAGAGAATAGAGCGTGCTGTGTGATGTTACAGGTAGAGAATACAGTGTGGTGTTACAGGTAAAGAATAGAGCGTGCTGTGTGGGTTGGACCACAATGAAATGATAAAGTACTGCATTTAATTCAGTGACAAAATGAAACTGCGTGTGAACACAGCCTAGATGTTCTGCAACAGTTTTGGGCGGGGAATGGGAAGGGTGGAGGACTGTGATGAACAGCTGAGGGAAAGTAATGCATTCTGGAATCTGTAGTATTGTGTACAACTGCTCAACCAGCTACTACAGCCACAAAATGCAAAACGAAAACCACCAAAGCAAATGGGTTTTTGGTAGTTTTAAAACTTGGTTAGACAGGTAAGCAACACTATGGGTGGCATTTATTAAGTCCGGCGTTTTTTACGCCGGACTTATAAATGCCCCCGCAGCTCTGGCGCTACGGAGATTTATGTAGAGGCGGACTGCCTCTACATAAATCCCGTGCGCGCCGGTGCGCACCGCTGAAAACCTACGCCAGCTGAGGACTGGAGTAGGTTTTCGGAGTACATTTGGGCGGAACGGATGGTAAATCGCGCGGACTCTGAGTCCGCGCCCTCCGTTCCGCCCACTACACGCCCCCTTTCCGCCCCCCTGGCGTACTCGGCGGAAAGTGCCATTTGCGAATAAAAAAATACGCAAATCGGCACTTTCCGCCGAAAATCATCCGTTCGCCGGATGATACATGTGGCCCTATATGCTTCTGCAGCAGTTTTATTTATTTTTTTACCTCTACCTTGAGTTCCCCTTTAAGCATTATAGATTTATGGATAATTTACATGTAGGATCATAATTTACAGTAGGATCATCCCTACTCACGCCATCTGTTATTGGATTACCTTTTTCTTGTGTACCTTTATGCCTGAGGGAAACGGTTAAAGTTGGTGAAAATTGTCCTTTCTGAAGTTCAATGGTTTTGTAGACTCCCCCGCCCCCGCCCCCCAACACCCATTTTAACCCCTTAAAGAGGACCTGTCACCCCCGGTGCCGGGGTGACAGGCTCCCGTTCCCCGCTAGGGCACCTTAGGCGTACCTGATCCCACCGGGTTCCGCTTTTTGATTCGGTCGGATGACGGAGATGTCAGCGCCCGAAGCCCGGTGCGCGCGCTCCTGAGATAAGTCCAACACTCATAGAGAATGACTGGTGAGTCCGACGCTCCGTCATTCTCCATGAGCGTTGGACTCATCTCAGGAGCGCGCGCGCCGGGCTTCGGGCGCTGACATCTCCGTCACCCGACCGAATCAAGAAGCGGCACCCGGCGGGATCAGGTACGTATAAGGTGCTCTAGCGGGGGGTCGGGAGCCTGTCACCCCGGCACAGGGGGTGACAGGTTCCCTTTAAGAACCGGGCATGAAATGGCCTTAAGGACCGAGGCAAATTTTATGAATTTGACCTGTGTCACTTTATTTATTGATAACTTGGGAATGCCTTTGTACTTTACATTAAACTTGTTATTAAAGTTATTAAACTTGTTATTAGGGTTATTAAACTTGTTAAACCAACAGCTGAAAACTGCGGAAATAGTTTTCCAACATCAACAGGGACAGTTGAATCAAATTCAACATGAGTGGGATGAAATGGCAGGGTCTCAATGGTGGAAAAATCTTAAAAAATCTGTAGATATGTGGTCAGAATCGTCAACACAAAAAGCTGTATTTAACATCTTGACGCATCCAATTGTAATTATTGCTATTATTGTTTTTCTTTAAGTGTTATATCAGTTATTTGTGATGTGGAAAGTTAGAAAAGTGTACAAAAAGATTAAGGTAGAGGTAGAAAAAGGGGATAACTTCCTACGAGATATGATAAAAAGGATGCAGTATTCCAATTCTAATCTAAATTTGAACAAAAAACCTGTCTATGCAGAGGATTCTGACATGGTTATGAAGAATAAGGGATATGCTTGAGGACGACTGTGATACGAATGTGATACGAAAGAAGAATAAATGAGTGTGATAGAATGGTTATGATCTGAGTATATATATATTTATTTCTCAATCATAATCAGGGGGACTTGTAAAATATACTAACATCACTAGTCTCTAACATAGTATAACCATGTCAATCTAAAGCATAAGACATAGTTTAAAGTTATAGTTGGTAGTAAGAGGGTAGATATATAGTATAAGGTATGAACCATGCTACGGACATCTTGTCTCAGGGAGTTAGTTCTGAGAATAACTTGTTTACTGCATTGCGGTAACATATGCTAGCATCAGTCATATAGATATATATACATTTGTAGGGAGAAGCAGAAGTATATTCTGGGATGTCACGTAGCTCCTTAGAAGTCACCATATAAGTTGAGGCTCAGAGACGGGAGGGGGGAGTTTTCAGCTATATAAGCAGGGAATATAGGATAAGATGGGAGGGAGGCCCTGAGAATGCTATCCATCTGCACACCAGGGTTACGAGACCTCTCCCAGGAACATCTAGCACTGGACACATGAACTGAAGGACATTTTTCAACTCCAGATAATGGACTCTGCTTGAAACAACAACCTTTGTAAGATAACTTGTTATTCTTATCTATACCTATAACTTTTGTATGCTCATTATTTTTGTGCATTAAATCATTGCTCCTATCTTTTGAGCAAGAAGCATATGGACTACGCTTGTCACCTTCTTTACAACTGCTGCTTTACTCTTTGCTGTGTAAGAGGATACGTGAGTGGCCCAAATTCTAACACACGGACACTCCAGCCGCCAGTCACAGGACGCCAGACAAGGAGACAAGACATGTTTAGTTCTCCAGTGTGCTCTGGCTCCGGTCCAAATCCTTCAGACAGGATGAACCAAAAGAGTGGACAGGCCAGCCCCCCTATATTTTGCATGGGACTGCACCAGTAAAAGCTACTTCACAGAAGGGACTTGATGTTAGGGGACATTGCAGGGACATTACAGTGAAAAACATCATATTACCTCAAGGAAATTCACTTCTGCTACATCTGTACTGAAATTCAGCTCTGCTACTGTATTTGTGTGTTGAATTTCGGCTCTGCTACATCACTGGCATTAACTCGCCTTTACACAGAGTTATCTTACAGATTTTATAAGCCAAAACCACTGCCTGTGTGCAGTGTATGGTATATAGCCTGTGTGCAGTGTATGGTATATAGCCTGCGTGTAGCCTATGATATACAGCCTGTGTGTAGCCTATGATATACAGCCTAAGTGCAGCCTATGATATATAGTCTGTGTGCAGCCTATGATATATAGCCTGTGTGCAGCCTATGATATATAGTCTTTGTGCAGCCTATGATATATAGTCTTTGTGCAACCTATGATATATAGCCTGTGTGCAGCATATGACATGTAGCCTGTGTGCAGCATATGGTGTATATATAACCTGTGTGCAGCATATGGTATATATAGCCTGTGTGCAGCATATGACATGTAGCCTGTGTGCAGAATATGGTGTATATATAGCCTGTGTGCAGCATAAGGTATATATAGCCTGTTTGCAGCATATGACATTTAGCCTGTGTGCAGCTATATATGCTGCTATAGATTATACACAGCCTTTAAGTACTTTCTTGGTGCTTTTTAATGCTTCAGGTAGTTTATATGGTTGGGAACTGAAGATTGGACCTAGACTTGCAAATCCAGGTTCTGCCTGTGATTCACAACTGCATATGCTACCTGTGGTGGCTAACACAGTGGGCAAGAGAGCACAGAAAGTGCTAAAGTGCTGTGTTCTCGCATTGAATTAAGTGGGAACACTCCACGATGCACACCCCTCCCCCATCCTGTCTTACTGTAAGTCCCCTACAGTAATCAGCCACCTGTATAGATTGCTTTATGGTTTATTTTGGGGGGAAGGAAATGGGGGGGCCCCAACAAAATTGTTGCCCAGGGCCTCCACCAACCTTAATCCGGCCCTGATGCATTGGGCTGGCACAACCTCTCTGTCCCTCCTCCCCACCCTCCTCATCATTAGGAATGCTCCGGGCAGATTGCCTCCTATTCATCAGCTGTGAGAGGACGGCACATGGGCTGGATCGTTAAGGCACCTGTGTAGTTTTCACTACAGAGGAATAGGAAAAATGGTGAAGAGGCCCAAGGCTGCCAGTTTAAGGGTGCCTTCACACCTACCTACACGCAGCGTTAATAACGCTGCAAGTCGGCTAGGTCCTGGCAGATCACTGTCAGTACATACACGCAGCGGTCTGAACGACCGCTGCGTGTATGTAAATCTGCCGGCTGCTTAACCCCTTCTGATGCTGGCCGGCCGCCTCCCGCTCAGTTCTGTATACATTACCTCCTCGCTCCACGGGGTCCCGGCGTCCTGCTCTCCCGCCCGGCCAATCAGTGGCTGCGGCAGGGCAAAACACTGATTGGCCGGGCGCGAGAGCAGGACGCCGGGACCCCGTGGAGCGAGGAGGTATTGTATACAGAGCTGAGCGGGAGGCGGCCGGCCGGCATCAGAAGGGGTTAAGCAGCCGGCAGATTTACATACACGCAGCGGTCGTTCAGACCGCTGCGTGTATGTACTGACAGTGATCTGCCAGGACCTAGCCGACTTGCAGCGTTATTAACGCTGCGAGTCGGTAGGTGTGAAGGCACCCTAAAAGTATTTTTTATGACAATAACTGCATCATCTGCCGAACAGACCACAGGACCAATCTTGGATTAAAAGCAGCTATCTGCAGGTACAGGTGGTTTGGCAGGGTCAGATTGTGGGTACAGAGTCGCTTTAAAGTGTATTTGAGGGGACTATATGTTAGAAAGCTTCACAAAGCACCCCATTTCAGAAACTGCACCCCCCAAACTATGCAAAAGCACATCCAGAAAGTTTTTTTTTCCAACCCTTTAGGTGAGTCACAGAAATAAAATTTTAATTTTCTGTGCAGAGATTTATTTGTAATCCATTATCTTTCATAATTATAAACCTATTACCAGAGAAATGCACCCCAATATTGATTGCCTCGTTTCTGCAGTTTATAGAAATACCCCATATGTGGCCCTAATGCGCTATTTGACGCAACAAGCCTCAGAAACAAAGACGTGCCTAGGGAATTTCAATGCCTCTGTTATATTTTGTCATTTTTGACTGTACTGCTTCAGGTTGGCAGAGGCTCTGGGGTGCCAAAACATAAAAACACCCCTAAAAGGAACACTTAGAAAACTACACCGCTCGAGAAATGTAACAAGGGGTGCAGTCAGCATTTGGACCCACTATGAAATAGACACAGAGAAACAGTAGATGGCGCACCCACAAACATATGACAAGTGTATTAAATTCTAAATGACATCTTTTATTATCACAAACACATCAAAAAACAAAGCAAATGGACAAACATTTAAAAACACCTAAAAACCCAATAAGGGTAAACCATCACAGGGAAAATGCATGGAGATGTGGCTCCCACCGCAAACAATATGCATTCCAGGCCCTGTATTCTACATGACCACATATATCTCAGACACTAATATCTGATATCAGTATCGTGTCTGAGGTATATGTGGTTATGTAGTATACAGGGCCTTAAGGGCATATTGTTTGGGGCTGCGGTGGGAGCAACATCTATATTTCCATGCGTTTTCCCTGTGATGGTTTACCCTTATTGGGTTTTTAGGTGTTTTTAAATGTTTGTCCATTTGCTTTGTTTTAATTTTTGATGTGTTTGTGATAATAAAAGGTGTCATTCAGAATTTAATACACTTGTCATATGTTTGTGGGTGCACCATGTACTGTTTTTCTGTGTCTATTTCATAACAGTTCTGTGGTTGGAACATAGGCAGCATCCAGGGTACATTTTTATAGCAGCTTCCGCCTTTTGTTGTATAGTAGCATTTGGACCCCACAGATGTTTCAAAGATTTTCAGAACAACGTGGCGTGAAAAAGGAAAAATTTATTTTTTTACACTAAAACGTTCTAGCCTTCAATTTTTAATTTTTACAAGAGGATAAAAGAAAAAATAAACACCAAACACGTAGTGCAGTTTCTCCCGAGTACGGAAATACCCCACGTGGACATAAAGTGCCAAGCGGAGCAGGATGAGCCTCCAAAGGGAAGGAGCGCCAATTGGCTTTTGGAAGCTGGATTTCACTAGAATGGATTTCAAGGTTCATGTCACATTTCCAAAGCCCCCATACAGCCAAAACAGTGGAAACCCCCACAAGTGACCCCATTCTGGAAACTACACCCCTTAAAGGACAACTCCCATGAAAAACTTATTCCCAGTAATTGAAGCACATTACAAAGTTATAGAACACTGTAATATACTTCAATCACCTGTCTGTCCTCCTTCCCTGTCTTTTCCCCCCTCAACCCCCCACCAGAAAGTGTAAGAAACTCCTTCATACCTAATTACTGTCGTCACCAGGCTGCTCTCTCAGCTCCTTCTAGTGACGATGAGTCATCAGCAGAAGGGCGGGACTAGGTCCTGTCACACCAGCCTCCCCCTCCCCTGCCTGGTCAGGTGACTAGGCTTGCTCAGCTCCCATTGGCTGAGCAACTGTAAGCCATCTGTCATTCTGCAACTCAATAATGACTCGTGACTGACTCCCGGCACATAACTAGCTACAGGACACCCTCCCCCATACTCCCTCCTGCTGCCGAGTGGACTCAGTGAGTGAGTGAGTGATGTCACTTGCTTATCTTTCTCCTCACTCCCGGCATGTCAGCTACACAGACGTCTTATCTCTCTCCTGCTGCCCTGACCTAATCCTGCAGAATGTACACTACAGTGAGGTGAAAGTATGTGTGTGCAGCTTCAGTGTGTGTATATAGCAGCCTGACTGAAGAGAGCCAGAGAGGGATGTCATGTGTAGTGTATGATGGGAGTTGTAGTGAATGGAGGGGCAGGCACTTGCTGTGTCACAGCAGGGGGCTGGCTTGTCACAGCAGCCAAAGTGCATCATGGGAAGCTGAAACCAGGAAGCAAGGAAGAAATGAAGAACAAGACTAGAAATCAGAAGGTACACAGACGGAGGGAAATTCAAACAGTGACAGCTCAGGAGGGATGATAAGTATAAAAGCTAGGTTTCTGATTGGTTTTTGTTTTTTTTTTCTTAGCGCGGGAGTTGTCCTTTAAGGAATCTAACAAGGGGTGCAGTGAGCATATGGACCCCACTGCTGACAGGCACAAATGTGGAACAATGTGATATGAAAGTGAAAATTTAAATTTTTTCACTTTCACGGCACAAGTGTGCCTGTCATCAAGGGGTCCATATCATCAATGTACCCCTTGTTAGATTCCTTGAGGGGTGTAGTTTCTAGAATGGGGGTCACTTTTGGGGGGTTTTCACTGTTTTGGCAGCATGGGGGCTTTGTTAATCTATTCTAGCCAAATCCAGCCTCTAAAACCCAAATGGCGCTCCTTCCCTTCGGAGGCTTGCCCTGCGCCCACATGGCGCTTCATATCCACATATGGGGTATTTACAGACTCAGGGGAAATTGCTCTACACACTTTGTGTGTTTTTTTTCTCTTTTAACCCCTTGTGAAAATGAAAAATTCAAGGCTAGACCAACATTATAAAGTAAAAAATGTAATATTTCATTTTCACACCACATTGTTCCACATTTGTGCCAGTCACCAGTGGGATCCATATGTTCACTACACCCCTTGTTGCATTCCTTGAGGGGTGTAGTTTCCAGAATGGGGACACTTTTGGGGGTTTTTAACTATCTTGGCAACACAGGGGCCTTTTAAATGCAACATGGCCCTCGAAATCCATTTCAGCCAAATCCAGCCTCCAAAAGCCAAATGGCGCTCCTTCCCTTTGGAGGCTCGTCTTGTGGACGCATGGCGCATTATGTACACAAGTGGGGTATTTCCGTACTCAGGGGAAATTGCTCTTCCCATTTTGTGTTTTTTTATCTTTTAACCCCTTGTGAAAATGAAAAAATCAAGACAAGATTAATGATTTAGTATAAAAATGTAAAACATTTTACACTAAATGTTGGTCTAGTCTTGATTTTTGCCATTTCCACAAGGGGTTGGAGGATGGAGGTCATGTCGCATTTACAAAGCCCCTGTGCTGCCAGGACAGTGGAAACCCCCCACAAGTGACCCTATTCTGGAAACTACACCCCTCAAGGAATCTTACAAGGGGTGCAGTGAGGATATTAACCCCACTGGTGACAGGCACATATGAAGAACATGTGTAGTGAAAGTTAAAAATACCATTTTTTTTCATTTTCACGGCACAAATGTGCCTGTCACCAGGAGGCCATATCTCCGCTGCACCCTTTGTTAATTTCCTTATGGGGTGTAGTTTCCAGAATGGGGTCACTTGTGGGGGGTTTCTACTGTCCTGGCAGCACAGGGGTTTTGTAACTGCAACATGGCAAACCTCTAATGGGAATGGGGGCCATGCCTGTTTAGTTGGGGAAAAGGGACAATTTTTAATTTATTTGTGTGTATTATGCCAATTATTAGTTTATAAGGTTGGAAAGGGCAGGAGTCCATCAAATTCAACCTGTGTTGACCCAGGGTAAGGCAAAAAATCCTTGTAATGTACCAATGGTAGCCTCATCACAGGGAAAAAATTCCATCCCAACTCCAAAATGGCAATCAGAATAATCCCTGGAACAACGTGACCCCTGAAATAGGAATAAGGGAAAGGATTTAGAAAATTTAGAACTCCAATGATGCATGGTACGCCTTGAAGAAATCCTTTATGCAGAGGCCAGGGTGATCAAGACAGGTGTCCCACTGGACGACGGGGCAGCCAAAACGCTGAAGATAGACGACGGGGAGAAGAGTACGAAGTGGGACCGCCGGATCTTCACTCCAGACACCTGGATCAGGTGAGTATGGTGCTCCTTCACCATACACACCTGTTCGGCACCCCTCAGCTGCCTAGCTGAGGGGTGCAGACCCAGGTAAGAAACTCTTTTTTTACACTTATCGCCTTGATCGGCCGGCCAATCACAGCAATCGTGTGGGTGACGCCGTGGCCACCCCCATACAGTACATGATAGGTGACTGGTGCTGTCTCGAACAGCACCAATCGCCATTGATTTCTAGGTCACCGATGACCCGGAAAGCTGAATTGTGCTGTATTTGGCTGGTCTGCATTGACCAGCCAATTACATCGATCGTCAGCACGAGGGGTGTAAATCACCCCCCATGCTGACGAGCCCAGATGGCCTGCTATACATTATAGCAGCCATCATTACCAGATGGCTGTGTGTGTACACACATCGATTGAATAAACCACTTGCGTTAAGGCGCAGACTGCGGGGGCGTACATTTACACCTGCGGCCATTGAGGGGTTAAAGGATTAATGAAAAATTATTCATTTATGGTCATCATTTCCTAGGTAACCCTCTACCTCTTCAGTTTGTGTGGCCAGGTAAAATTAGGTCCAGGAGTGCCCCCTCTTAAATGAGTGTTGCCCCTATGGATAAAGGGATTTATGATGACAATCTCTGTATGGTGCTGTGAAATTTGTTGGCTTTATATAAGTGATAAAAAAAATGTATGGTATGTCAGGTGTAAGGGTCAGCAATTAGTCTTAGATCACTTGCGCTATTAAATTTGATGGGATGAGAATGTCTAATCATGGACATAAACGTCAGGTAAGAAAGGCTATTTTCAGCAGAAGTGGACAGACGTGAAACAGATGAAGGAGGTCAAAATAAGTGAATGAACAAAGTGGAAAACTGAAGGTGATATTTTCAATTTAGATCTAACTGATGGAGGAATTATCAAGCTATGAAAAACACATGTCCATGTTGTTGAAATGAAAAACATATTTATAATGAAATAGCAAACTACATGGGTTTTATATCACAAAGCACTAAAGGAAACTACTGTAAGTCGAAGGGGGCATTCACACGTCCACAATTCTGCACACCTTACAGACAGGGAAGGCATGGAATGAATTTGTTCCCCGCCCGGCATGATGTGTCAATATCATGCCTGCAGCAGGGAAAATCTTTGAATCGCTGCGGCTCGGTCATTACAGTGCTGCGATGATACAAAGAGTTTCCCAGCTGCCGGCATGATATTGACACATCATGCCGGGGCGAGGAACAAATTCTTTACTTGCCTTTTCCGTCCGTAAGGTCTGCAAAATTGCGGATGTGTGAATGTAGCCTTAGGGGCAAATTTATCAAAGTAGGGATCTTGTGCACAAAAGCTGTGTGCTTTTTTTCAAGTTTGTGCCTTATGCTCCTTATAGGTTCTAAAATGTAGCACACAGAAAAAGCAAATACTTGACAAAAAGCAATGTACATAAAAATTTTATGTATTTTATTGGACACAAAATACTTAAATATCACCAATTAAAAACCTTTTTTGAACACTGTAAATCTGACCTTTAACCCACCCTCACATTTAGGACTTACTGTATGCCCAGTTTTGCATTGAGTTCCCGCAAATGGATGTACAGTTGCATTCGTGGATGACACAATATTTTCAACCAAACCACGTACGCACAAAGGCCTGGGGTGTAAAGACCCCCTTTACTGTAAACATCAACTTTAAATAGAACTTTTATTTAATAACTTCAAAGGCAGTACAAAAGGAGGTTATAAGCACAGTTATATGTGACTCAAAAGTAAATTCAATTATCGGATCATATGCAATTCCCAAATATCCACTATTAGTATATTTGCCAAGGCTGCAGCTCTTGGTCTTAACAGTCGCAAATATAACCGCTATTTAAAATGTCATTTAGCACCATTTCAAGGCGTTTTGTTGCATAATGCGACATCCTGGCTATTACCCTGCCACTGCCTGAATTAGTCTTTTATGTGGTCGCCTGATAGCTCCTTAGCGAACAATACCATTACTGTGAGGCAATCCACATCCGAACCATCGAAACTAACACTGCAGCACTGGGGTCCTAGGTTCAAACACCGCTAGAGGTAAATGGATTGGTTGATGCCATAACCATCAAAAAAGCCTATACTGATTACTTTATATACTTGTGGTGTGTTATTTTTTCCCCCCATACATAATTCTTTTGCAGTAAATTTCTGTCACATCGATATTGACCAAAACATTGACCAGCATGAAATTGACCACAAATTACCATCAGCGGCTGTCTATGTATGTTATACTTGTACAGTAAAACCTTGGATTACAAGTAATTTGGTTTAAGAGCATTTTGCAACACAAGATAATTTAAAAAAAAAGTAACTCTGTGAACTAGCAGATTTCTTAATACAAGCACCCTGTTGTCCCTATCCTGATACTCTGCTTGGTAGAAAGCCCTCACCTTACCTACCATATTTTTGGGTTGTGGAACAAATCGTCTGCATTTCTTACGGGAAGTTTTGCTTTGATCAACAAGTGTTCTGGATTGCAAGCATATTTTTGGAACAAAGTTTGCCATGTTGTGAACATTATTTGATAAGGCTCTAAATGCCTCCTGGCATTGATCCTGAATTACCAGAGCAAGTGTCACTATTAATTAGGGAGATTAGCCTAAAAGATTCCGCATCCAACATGTCCTTCTCAAGCTTGGGGAGAAACATAAGGGACGATTCACCCATAGACAATGGTAATTTCTTTCTCTCAGCTGCATCCCTTAAAGTTTGACATAATGCTGGCAAAAGAACACCCCTATAAGTTCTATAACGTTCATAAGGGAGTCCATCCTTCCCAGGGGTAGTATTCCCCAATATTCCATCTAAAGCCTTACTTAGCTTTTTAACCCTTAATGGTGCATCTGACTCCTTACTCTGCTGAGAGCTTATCTTGGTGAAATCTATTTTTTGCTGAAAATTCGGAAAGTCTTGTCTGGAACTAACTCCCTCGGACAAATAGAGATGTGAACAAGTCTTTTTTATTTTCTCTTCAATTCCCTTCACCTTATTAACTAGGGATGGTCCGAACCTGCCGAGGTTCGGGTTTGTACGAACCCGAACTCTCGGTAGTGATTCCCGCTGTCGGACGCTCCGTGGAGAGGGTGGATACAGCGGGAGGACCACCTGGAAAACTGGGATACAGCCATAGCCATAGGCTGTATCCCAGTTTTCCAGGCGGTCCTCCACTGTATCCACTCGCTCCACGGAGCGGCCAGACAGTGGGAATCTGATGCCGAGCGTTCAGGTTCATACGAACACGAACCTCGGCAGGTTCGGACCATCCTTATTACTAACCCATTTTTTCTCTTGTATATTAAAACTTTTCCTTAGTGCAGTAGTAGTTAGTAGGGTAGTTACTCTCCTTAAGGAGAGCTCGTCATAAAGATGTGAACAAAGAGAGGTCCCATCAAGTCTCGCTCAGTCAAGGAGCCTTAGAACATTGACTGGGGATTTTATGCCAAGCTAAACCATCTCTCCAAAAGGAAATATTTCCCATCTGCAGATAGCTATTTCAGGGGTTTTGCCCCTCATTAGTGCAGAGCAGGGTGTTGGCTGGCTAGAGAGAGGTCTATCAACGTGGGTCAAATGGGTAGTTACTTTCCTTAAAGAGAGCTCGTCATAAAGACGTGTGAAACTTACAGACCATTACTGCTCCACTGAGAATTCTGGGAAGAAAGGATATGCAAAATAGCTCTCACACCTCTTGAACAATAAATTAAATAAAGTCTCCAACACACTTGACTTGAAGGGTGGAGGTATATAGACAAATTCTAGTATACACTTCAAACACTCCACCCTGCAATGTAAAAATACTTATCGGCCCTCCCTATCTACTTTTTTCCTGTAAAGATGACACTCTACGCTCCTGTGTATAAGTACTGAGACTTTTCTAGAATAGTTGGAATATATGGAGTGGTATTGATGCAACCACCATAATTTATTAAGGACATGAACAGAGTCATCTTTCAGATGAGTTTCCAATAAACCAACTATGCTAGGTAGATAATTTTTTATGTAATTCATAACCGCCAGTTTCTAAAGTCGGTCAGCCAAACCCCTGATATTCCATATTCCCGCTTCGGGATTAGCCCCCAGATATGAACCGCAAACCACTTTCATCGCTGTGTCCCTGAATCCTTGGCACTCCCACTCAGACACAGTCGCTGATACCCCAAAGGCACCGCCCACTGATGCGTACACCGCTCTCACCGGCATCACACATGCAACACTCTAGGTTACCTTTAGCCAGCACTGAATATTTTGGTGTCTGTGCTGTGTCGCACAGCGCCCTTTCTTTCCGACCAGCAGTATGGATCAGTCACCAGCGATTCTCCTGCTCGACTCGGCTTTCACCCGTCTGTCTCCACCACCGCAAACTCCACCACAGACGGCACAAACAGAACCCAACTCCGCACCACAGGATCGACAGGCCAACTCCAAAGGACCAGGGCTTCACTCCAGCAGGGGCTCAACAGTGACATGCCCAGCTTCTCCAGGCCTCCAGCATCTCCCAGAACAGAACAAGTCCAATGGATCACAAGTACGCCAGCACGAAGCAGAAGAGGTGTGCCTTAGCACCTCCTCATGCTCCTCCTTGTTGATTGATCGTCCATGCCCAAACATTGCCAACACAGGCATATATTATCCACACCAGCTTAATGCTCCACCAAAAGACAATATGTAAACCAATGACCAAAAACAGTATTATTAAGAGACACATCCCTATGGTTCACATGCGTGAAGTCATGAGACCTAGAATCCTCATGCATTCTCGGATGGACACCTTCTTCCTTCTCTGGAATCTGTAGAATTCCAGGAGAAAATGATCCATCTTCTAATCCAGAAAGAAGACAGAAGATTCTGAGAATCCAACAGAACTCCCAGAAAGACCTTCTGCCTTCCGGGTACCAGGTCCGATTTTGGAAGATACATGATCCATCCCAAGTCCGCAAGTAACTTTTATTAGGGAGAGATGACCTGATGTCATCCATGTACGGGAACAGGGTTACCCATACCAGGGATTTGATGTGATCTGATGCTAGGTGGCAAAGAACCACAGAAGCTTTCCCCTGACCAGCAACCTGTCACCGTTTAGAAGATGAGGAGGGCTTACCGGAGCTAGGGTTAAGGAGGAAACCTTTCCCCTGTTCTGCCCCTCCTTTCAGGAAGATACACCTACCTGTCTTTCCCGAAAGGGCTGTTTTTTAGACTTTGGTTCCTCAGGGAAACATCATGTGGCAGAGAGTTGCACAGTCTTACCGCTCGTACAGTAAAGAACCTGCGTCGATGCTGAAGATAAAATCTTCTTTCCTCTAGACGTAGGGACAGGAAAACTGAGGGTGTGCCTTGGGGAGGGGCCTTTTATACTTAACTGTGTCCTGTCCCTACAGAGATGAAGGGAGCCTCCTCCAGTCATGGTGCTGTCATGAAGGAGGATGCTGTGGAAATATATTTTTAGATTTAAAAAGCTGCCTTTTTTACCATTTTTTTTCTTTTCTCTTTGTGTACAGAATCATGACTTGCAGTAACTGTAAAGACTATAACTGGACAGTAAAGAATATAATAATTTACTATCAAAATTGTGCAATGCATGGCATTTAAAAAAAAAAACATTGCTTAAAAATTTGCAGCTGAATGCTGAGGATTTTATGTAAAGCACTCTAACTAAATAACT